>NW_015622518.1:1565758-2831020 GCF_000836115.1 Exophiala spinifera | reverse complement strand
AAGATTGTGCGAGATATGGAAGACGTGCAAGATTGTGCGAGATATGGAAGACGTGCAAGATTGTGCGAGATATGGAAGACGTGGAAGATTGTGCGAGATATGGAAGACGTGGGAAGATTGTAGTTCCCGTGATCCCGCTTGACTAGCCTCCCATGTCACTTATCGAAGCTTGCGTCTGAAGTAGAATGCCGCATTTGGATAGGCGGATTGTTGTGCAGCTACCAATGCATGATTACGGCAACGCGTTGAGCAAATTTGAAGAACGGGCGATTGATCGCGACGAACTATACTATAAGAAAAACTATAAATACGAATCAAGCTTCTGGTGAATCTGTCGCGGGAAAACCTACAAACATATCCCACAGATACAGTACTTCAAGTGAAGCGTCAAACCAAGTTAGAATTCCTCCTGTCTGTCCGACATGTGCACCAAAAGCGTAGCCACCAAGATCTACGAATGTGGCGATCGGGTTGACCAAGACGTGAAGTTTACTCCTTGCAAAGAAATGGAGCATGCGAACCACAAGGTCAAGGTGGACCAGTTGGGCTCGAGCAGAGTCAAGGGAAAGTGCGGCAGAGCTAACTGTAGAAATCCTTGAATTTCGGTAAGAAAACTCCGTATATTGTAATCAAATGGAGAGCATGCTAATTCTCAGGAAAAGGAGACCAGAAAAACCAGAGAAACGAGCAGGACATTGGAAGGGCGAAGGCTGCTTAGTGCTATGCCACATCTAGACAATCCTTTACAAATGTAGCTAGTCAATCTTTACGGTACGCTCAGCCGCACTTGAGCACCTCCAAATCTCGCTCTTAAAATATATGTGGTCACTATTGTACACGATGAGCGTGATCGCGGTAAGGGACTATATTGGCTCAACCGCAACCTTCTATGCAGTCGAGAAAGGAATGATCATCAAGTCAATACATCCAGCCTTAGCCGAAACAGACGGATATAAGCTGCTCGTTGAGAGTAAGATTCTCAAGAGATTAGGAGAGCATCCGAGGGTTGTCAAGTATGTAACCACAATACTACAGAAGATGTCTTTTTAATAATTCCTAGGTACAGAGGCTATGAAGATAATTCGGACCTCAAAGGATTACTGCTTCTCGAAGCAAGCCACGGTGATTTACAACACTACATCGACCAAAACAACGCCAAGATAGATGTTCCAACGCGCAGAAAGTGGTGTCAGCAAGCGACAGAGGCCGTTCAGTATATTCATAGCAAAGGTATCATACATTCAGACCTCCGACCACAGAACTATCTTGTTCACGAAACGTCAAATGTTCTCGATCTCCAACTGTGCGATTTTGGCGGTTCAATGTGTCGAGACTTGGATGTAGATGGGAGAGGTCTACCAGATCCTCCCTTTTGGGATCTATGTTGGGAGTCAACCATTGGCACAGATATCTTCAGTTTAGGATCTATCTTTTACACCATCACGACTGGTCTGTGGCCTTACAAAACGAGTCAAGAACACGAAGAAGACAAGTGGCAATTTGAAGACCGAGTTATTGCGCTGCAAGAAAAGGGTATATATCCTGATGTGGAAGGGATAGTGGGCGGTACAATCATGATGCAATGCTGGAAGAAACAGTATCAGAAGGCAGAGGATGTTCTAGAGGCACAAGTGATGCTTTCTCAAGGGCTCACAGAATGAATTAAGAAGTCGAGGCTTCTCTTGATCAGATATCTGTGAAGCAACCCACCATCGCTCTCCTGAGGATTGAAGGAAGACGTATCCAGGGGGATTTTGTGGTTCATCAGCAGCTGTCTCCATCATCAAAACATAATCTAGCTTTGTCAAGTGTAGAAGACTGAGGGAAGTCAGACCAGCTGGTTGGTATATGGATGGCTCGATGTAGAATATTGGTGCGCTTTAAGGTTTCCGCAAGTGTCTCCCAAAGACCTGCTATTTTTCTTCTTGACAGCCTCTGAGATCACTGTCGGGAATGTGCGTGAAAGGTGCAGTCGATCCTTTAGGCCTGCCAAGATCGCCTCTTTTTGAGCCGGCCTAAATATCTGCTCGTACGAGGCTGCCAGCCTTGTTAATCTGTCGGCAGACCTTCCTAAATATGTCGCGATACGCGAGACATCTCTGGCCGCATAGTGACACAGCTTTCACTGTCGCATCGTCTGAGCACCAAGGTACGAGGTTCCAAAAATTCGAGAGCTTTTACCAAATTCCTCACTGACCCAGAAATCCCTCAGGCACGCTATCTTCTCATCTCCTGACCCATCTTCTGATTCAGCCCCGCGACCCTCGGTTGCTCTACCATCGCCGTCACCCGAATGACTCCTAAATCGCTCTCTCTGAGGATGCGATGGCTTCACAATCCGAAATACTGCTTCCTCGAGACCTCTCCAGTCTTCCTTTCATTAACGCAGGCGTAACGAGTGTGGTCCGCGCCCTTGACGAGCATTCTGTCATAAAATTAACTGGTGACGAAGATAGTCTTCGCGCACTTGAAGTTGAACGCAGAATTCTTGAACGACTAGGTGAACATCCTCGCATCGTCAGACTATTATATGTTCACGAGAAAAAGCTTGTCCTCGAGCGTCTTCTATATCCTCTTCTTGTGCGACTTTTAGAGCTTCGAGATGAAGAAGCCGCCCCGTCCACGGAGGAGATTTTGAAATGGTCCGCCCAAGCCGCCGAGGGTATGGAATACTTCCACGGAAAGAATGTACTTCAAATTGATATTGGTTCCCACAATTTACTTCTTGACTGGGATGAGAACATCAAGTATTGTGATTTCTCGGGGAGCTGCATCGACGGTGGCTGGACCTATGCTGCTCCTAGTACACGAGCACAGCATCCTTCTATCTCGCCCAAGTCACCTTCAGTACAGTCGGAAATCTTTGCACTCGGCTCTGTTTTGTACGAAATCTCAACAGCTCGAAAGGTATACGAGGACTTGGAGGAATGGGAAATCGAACGCCATTTTACTCAAGGCGAGTATCCCGAGACGCAACACCTGTTACTCGGTCATGTCATTACTAAGTGTTGGTCTGGAGGATATAATAATGCTGGTCAGGTCGCTGCGGAGATTCGGGCAATTCAACGACGATTCAAGTATGGTGATCTCAATCTACCACTTGGGCACTATATGCGGAAACAGAAGGAGAGCCGCCGGCTTCGTCGAGGTAAGTCGAAATTTCCGATGGGCCAAAGTCCACTCATTCTCGCGTCAGTCCACTAATTGTCACCGTGTACTCGATTCAGAACATCTCGACCTTTACTTCACTCGCATCCCTCATTATCTGCTCAGCGTGTGGACAACAACTATCGCTAGAATACAATGGATTTGGCAGAGCGTAATGGATATCTTCCCCTGGAAGCTAGGAAAACCTCAATAAAGTTGATCCGAGAAAAGACACTCTCCCAACGTCGCTGATAGGTCTCGTTCCGAAGTTGGCGACAGGTCTTGTTCAGCCCGAGTCTTGGTCAATTTTCATAGCGCTATCCCTCACAATTGTCAGCATAACGAGGCGACTAGTCATGAGGAGGCATCGCGATGGGAAGCTAACTATAATCATGGATTTGTCTGGATTCTGGCACGAAGGACAATCACCCGCGTGTTTTGAGGTGCCAAACGTGCCTAGGTCCGTCCTGCTCGCGTGCTCATCATCGCAATGACGTAGTGTGGCTCGATTCTGGGGTCGAGTGCAGCGGGCGTAGTGTCTCAGAGTCAACTGGTGTTTCGGAATAGCTGTGCAGCGAGTAGAAGTCACTGGGAACTCGGTGTACGTACACATCGTCGATGATATTGCTACTTCTGTTGCTAATCAAGGAATAGGTTTCAGGAGGAGTAGAAGGCTTCGGTAGGCTATCTCTAATTCATGCGGAGGGCAGGATTATGTGGCTCTCAACCCTCTAATAGTGTCTGGAAGCACATGCCAGAGTCCGCCCACACTGACTAGTGCAGAGCCAACGCATTTGCTTTGCTGTCGACTCAACCCTGGGAATCGGCAACATGAATGTAGGCGGGCTGACTGGTACCAGAGCTATCTGGCTGCCAGACGTGTAATCATGCATCATTTCGCGCCCTGTTTCTATGATTCCCTAAAAACTGCGGTAGAAGCCAATGTAGAAACCGGAAATAAGTAGTACCGGACCCGGCCCTAAAATCACAAATTGGCGCAAATGGTTGGACAGCTTGTCTCCGAATGTTGAACGTTCCATCACCTTTGTGCCTTCGAACCAAAAGAGCAGTCTGATATCCTACGTCAGATTGAGGCGGATGATGATGCACATGCCTGGAAACAAGCCTGGATGCATGACCACGGCCAAAAGATGAGCGTGGATCTCACCATCATTGAGGGAAGTGACAACAAGCAAGTACCCAAGCAGGAGATATTATTGTATAGACTGCAAACTGTAGCGTAAATTCCCCCATTCTCCGAAATGTTGCTAGAAATCTGACACGTTCCTCACAGTCTCTACCTGCCAAGGTAAGTACTGTAGAGCGAACCCCCTAAGCGCAAACAAGGACAGAGTACTCCGGACATAGTACGAAGGACGGAGTTGGAGCGAGTGCTCAGTACGAACGTACGAGTACTTGTAGCGAGCGGTGCACAGAGTAGAGATCATCACGCTTACGGTCCACATCTAAGTCACGGGCCTGGTTCGTAATCTTTACAATACAAGTCATTACGAATCCATTTTGTTGTCACAGTCTCTTCAGCGGTGGGAAAAGAAGGGAAGAGAGAGAAGAGGGGGGGGGGGGGTTGTGGGCGCGCCAGGTTGAAGGGTTTCGAACTCGAGTAGAGGGGAGGGGGGGGGCTCGAAATGCCGGCAGAAAGGGAGCACACCGCCCCGGATGGACGAAGTGGAAGCCCTGTAGCATCCCGTTCGACAATTCTGGGCGGTGTGTTTGGTAATCCATCTCCACTCCTGACGAGATTGGTGTCGAAAATGAGTTCGTGATAGCTTGTATTGTACAGATTACTACCAGGTTCGTGACTTTGTAAGCCCAATGAGCTGTTCTCTGTGCTGCCATTACTCGTACCGTCGTACGGAGAACTCGTCCCAACTCCGCCCTTCGTACTCCGTCCATCGTTATCGTTTGGGTTCGCGCTACTTACCTTTAGGGGAAGAGCTGTACAGTAGGTAACCGCGTCAGAACTTGGCCAGTCGACCGAAGGACTAATATTTCTGTGAAGTAATATTTCTTTTAGCTCACAACCTAGAACGTTGACATATCCGACTCTTTTTCTCCATCATTAGCATTGTCTCTTCGCCACTATTCTAGGCTGGACCAACGAGTGAGTGTTCTACTCATCATATCACAACACCGCCATGGCACCGTCAAACTCGATCGGACTCCGCCAGCAGAGGTCGTCGACGGGCCTTGAAACAGCTGCGAGGAGAGACGGCGATGACGAGGTTGTTGCCATCGAGGGTCTGGACATTAGTACACTTCCGCCGTCTAGGAGACTGTCGAACAGAGGTAAAGCTAGAGTCATTGCGGGAAATGCTCTTCTTCAACTTCCTATATGGGGTGAGTTCATTGGCCAGCACGACGACGACGACGATAATCTCCTCCTCCTTTTTATCCCAGGACGCTTCTAACCATCTCAAACGGCATCAATCCTAGCCATATTCATCCACGTGGTGTATTATGTGACTGACTCTCTTTCCGCCTGAAATTAGGCTTTCCCATGACCTACGGTCTCTTCCAGGACTTCTACACCTCCAGCTGGCCACTTTCCGGCTCACCCTCTGGCACAGGTGTCATCGGCACGACATCCAACGGCATCATATATCTCTCCATGCCGTTC
Organism: Exophiala spinifera; assembly: GCF_000836115.1. NCBI lineage: Eukaryota > Fungi > Ascomycota > Eurotiomycetes > Chaetothyriales > Herpotrichiellaceae > Exophiala > Exophiala spinifera. The sequence continues at coordinate 2,825,235 of NW_015622518.1, read as the reverse complement.
CTCTTCGCAGCACTCAGCCAACGCTGGGCGCACTTGCGGCGCAGGGTATCCTACCTCGGCATTGCGCTCGCAGCACTCAGCTTCGTGCTGTCCTCGCTCAGCACGCGGTCATGGCACCTGGTAGCCACGCAGGGGGTGCTCGCGGCGCTCGGATCCGCGCTGCTCTACAGCCCCACGACACTCTCGCTGGGCGAGAGTTTCACCATCGACAGCCGCGCGCTCGCGTACGGGGTGATATACTCGTCCAAGAGCATTGTGGGGTCGACGTGCCCGTTCCTCCTACGCGGTCTTCTCGACGCCTACGGCTTCCGCAACACGATGCGCATCTGGATGGCCATCATTACTTGCACGAGCATGGTTGCAATGTTTCTACTGCCCCGAGACCCGCTGATCCAGCAAAGTCATCATTGTCACCGTCATACTCGTACTCGTACTTTTTCCCGACACCGCGCAGAACAACAAGGACAACAACAAGAAGAAGCGGAAGAAGAAGAAGAAGACAGGTCTCGCGCATCGCCCGCGCATCACCAGCCCCGTCGCACGGCATGGCACTTTCTCTCGTATCGCACATTCTACATCTATATTGTCGCCACCATGCTACAGTCATCGGGCTACGGCATCCCGCAGACCTACGTCAACAGCTACGCGCACTCACAGGCTCGGCTCTCGGCGACGTCGTCCACGCTCCTGCTCACCCTGTTCAACGTGCCAGGGATCCTATCGAGTTCGTTCTTCGGCTACCTGAGCGACAACCGCTTCTACCCGCTCTCCGCGACCACCACCACCGCCCTCTCGAGCGTCACCTCGGCCCTGTCCGTCTGGCTGCTCTGGGGCCTCGCACCCGCCCGCGGCGGCTCCATGACGATTCTGTCCCTGTTCAGCGTCATGTTCGGCTTCTTCGCCAACGGCTACAGTGCGACCTTTGGTGGCGTGTGCAAGCAACTCGAGTGCGAGGCCATCGAGCGCAACCAGGCCCTCGACGCTGGCGTTGTTTTTGGCATGCTTAACGGGGCGCGCGGGCTGGGCTACGTCATCGGCGGTGTTGCTGGCGTGAGCCTGTTAAAGGTCGGCGGGAAGAAGCTGGGTGGTGATGATGGGCACGGACACGGTAGCGGGCTGGGTCGTGCAGCCTACGGGACAGAGTACGGTCCTCTCATCATCTTTACGGGCCTCACCATCATCTTTGGAGGGTGGAGTGTTGCCTGGAAACTTTTCAACAAGAGGGTGTTCAAGTTGTTGTTTCGATGTTTCAAGAGCTAGACATTATGAATTACGCACCCCACACACCCACACACCCACACATTTACACACATTCACACATATATACACATATACATAAAACCCCATCCAAACGCTACCTTGGTCGATTTCGTCTGATCATATGTACTCCATCATACTCAGTTCAGTCCATCAGTCAACCTCGATGCGCTGGGAAGTAAACTCGAGACACAGAGGCGTAAACGTCAGTCAGTACAATATTCTACAGCGGGCAGAAATGATACAACGACTCGTCCGCCAATTGACAGTGTTCGGAAATGGGCATAGTACACATAGGGCTTCCGGGGCCGGACATGGAGCTGGTCCGATAAAGGCCCGACAACTATGATCAACTTCGCCACCTACCACATCAGGCACCGGTACCGGCCCATGTTGTCATCTTCCGAACTTGAGGAAGTAGCTGCTTGATCAGCAACGAAACAAGTTCTTTCTCTTCCTCCCTCAACCCTTTCAAACATTGCAAACAATTTCGATTAGGTCGTGACCTCTCCAGATAATCATGACACGCAACGGGCCAACCCACAACTACAAACAAGGCTATTCAAACCAGACGGTCGCGACCCAACAAACTCGCACAGCCGAGACCGAGGCATCTTTTCTTCTACCACATATCAAAAAGACAGACTACATTCTCGACGTTGGTTGCGGCCCGGGAACCATCACTACGGGCTTTGTCAAATACGCCAGTGAGGGAAGGACGATCGGCGTCGACATCTCACCAAGTGTTCTAGGCAGAGCCAAGGCTGTCGCCGAGGAGGCCCGCATCCCCGACGACGGTCCTGGTTCCATAGCCTTTGAAGAAGGGAATATCTTAGAAGGAATTCCCTACCCAGACAACACCTTCGACGTCGTCTTCTGCGCTCATACTATGGGTTATATGCCACCGCCAGACATGCCAGTCAAAGCACTCACGGAGATGCGACGAGTGCTGAAGCCTGGAGGCATCCTGGCCACACGTGATGCCGTCGAACAGCACTTTTATCCACGAAGCACAGACCTTGACCGCCTCTGGGTCGGGAACTTCCGTCGTGCAGTGCTCAACGGGAGGTCTACAGAAGATTTAGCACCTCCTGCTATGCCGGCTCTATTTCGGCGGGCGGGATTTGATGCTGACGGCGGCAAGGTTCTTGTCGGTTGTGGGAGTTCCGCTGTATCGGGAGCACCAGCTCGACAATTTTTAGCAAAGCGTGCCCAGAGCCAACTCCAGGTTGGTGACCCCTTGTACAAAAGTTGGCGAGAGGCGGGCATCACAGAGGATGAGATACAGGAGACTCTGGCCGCCTCGAAGAGATGGGCCGACACTGAAGATGCGTGGTATGCGGCTATGAGTTGCGAAATGCTTGCGTGGAAGTAACCTTTGGAGACTTTTTGGACGCCATTGTCGTTCTATTGCTTGATGATCCTGTACACAAACCCACCCATCGATAGAATGCATAACAAAGTAAACTCGGCCTATAAATCGGCTTGATCCGCTCGTCGACAGAGACATATCCAAATCTGTACAAAGACAAACTTTTCCCCGCGCATATAGTCAAGGCATACTACGGGTCATGAACAAGACCTCAAGTAGATAATGCAAAAGGAAAGACAGCGCAACGGATATCCAACAAGAGACGACGTCCCAATAGCAGACCCTTGCAGTCTAACATCCTATCATTGGACAACCCGTATCTCGAGAATTCACGTGCCTAATTCACGTGCCTGTAGTTGTTCCCGGAGGCCTCATCATGCGTGGTTTACGCCATCCTCCCATTTGTGGCACCCTAGGTGGAGCGAAACGTAATACGAGTACTCCATCACTTCTATGAGGAAATCTACATTTCCTCAATTTGAAATTTCCTCTCGGAGCTCAGATTGCTGATAAGCTGGCTTTGAATCGGGCTTCACAAAGTCGTCTTGAAGTACAGCCGATATTCCAAGAAACATTGCAAGGCCAATGGCAACGGTCCCTTCCAACACGCTCATGCACACAAATATATTGTAGCATCATTAATGAGGACCGTGAAATTGGACCACAGATTGTCGTCGCCGAGTGCGGAGTACACCAACCGCGCCAGCAGGAAGGGGGAGGAAAGAACGCTGGCGAGAAAGAGCTTCTTTTGAAACACCCTGGCATGTAGCGCAGCTGGAGATTCAGCAAGCCACAGAAGACGACGACTATCAGAAAGACTGTGAGGAAAACGCCCATAGATGCCTTGATGGTATAATTGGGATGGTAGGTGGAATCGCTGTCGTTGGCAGTGCTGACTCTCGCGATGCCGAGGCCGACACCTATAAAGCAGGTCGCAGCTAAAAGGTTAAGGAATTTTGTGTCCACCTTGGTGTCTATATCACTGGAGTATTTCCAAAACCTTTCGGTGTACGTTTCAGCATGTCAGTCGTGAGGTTGTCTACACAAGAACTAAAGTCATATTTGTCTGAGAATTCCGACGTAGGTCAGTAACAGAGGTACAATACCAATGAATTCACATACGGCCACGGCAAGCTCGAGACTGCGAGAGTCGTGGCTGATGGTCAACAACGAAAAAATGCTGCCCGAGATCCGGAAGAGGGCCAGCACCGGGCGAATCGCCAGATTTTTCTGCCGGCCCTCCAGCCAGCCCGCATCCAGATGAAGAGCGCCGCGGCGAAGATGAACGGGAACACGACGAGGTGGAGGATGGCAATGCCATTGCGATAGGACACAAAACCCATCGTTGCGCAACAGAAATTGCAGATGCAGAAGAATAAACTGGGAGCCCAATCGCTGAAAGAAAAGTAGTTGTCTTCGGTTCCGAAAGAAAGGCTCGAGGAGATTGATATACGTCCTGCAAGCCTTGCTGTATTCTCGCCTTTAGGACCACATTAGCAGCGTCGGGGAAGTCCTACAACCAATATAAGTTTCAGACTAACTGATTGTGGTGGGCATTTCGGAACGCGAGCCCACTCAGTCCGCAGATCTTCCTTTTTGACCTAGTCATTGGTGGTGGCCTTGAACCTTGGTTGATCAAATCTGGTTTCATCGTGATACGCACCATTCTTTCCCCCTCTTTATCGAAAGGAATGTGACTCGAAACCATTACCGGTGCACCAATATTTTATACCTCCTCGGTTGACGGACGAATAAAAGAGTGGACGGACCGCTCAAGAATTTAAAAACAAGGATTCGTTTTGCAAAAGCCAGCGTTCGGTTGCAACTGTCCCTGGGGAAAGGAGATAGTCCTTCAACCCTTGTTTGAGAATGAATTGAGCCTACACTCGACAGTTCCTATGCCGATGAAAGAGCAGCAACACTCAGGAAGCCGATATTGAGCTCAGATGAAGAAATTCTGAAGGTGATTTGATGCTTAAGATGTAGGCAGAAGACAGTGTAATATTTATGTTGGTAACGCGGAAGTTCCTGCCAAGTAACGGGGCTATGGTTGATAATTGGACGGTAATGTAGCCACTGGTGACTCCTCGCGTAGTGTTAAGTCGAAATATTTTAGGCCCACGTTCGTGCCGCTTGCGCTTCTTCGTCGAGCGATTCCATTCTTTGCCCGAGCCACCTCACTCGACGCGTAGCGGATTCTCTGCCATTGCAAAGCCGGCACCTCCCAGACGCCACTTCAATATATGTTCATACTAGCTCCATACTGGCTCCATTCAAGTTTTCACACCTTGCAGCTATACACGCAGAACGCCTGCGTCAGGGTGTATGTCTGCCAAAGCACTTCAAGGGAACAGATCTCTTCAGGCGCCGATATAATATTGCCTTTGAAGCAGCATCCAGATCAAAGCCAGTGACGGAGCTGCTAACGTGGGGACGGCCTCTTTGAATCTCGCCGTACGATAAATTAGCAGTTCCGTGCCATTAAGGAAGATAACGCCGGCAAATGTCACCATAGCCAAATTATACCACTGCGGATCTGTAATATTGTACGCGGCCCAGAAGCGAATAAGGCAGGTGTAGATATTTTTCACTCCGTACAATCGAGCCGTCAACCCGTTAGGCGGAGGCCGGTTAGGGCCGCTAAACTGCTTTGTGGAAATTTCTGGAGGCGCAGTATAAGAAACGTAAGTATGGATTATGGCCAGAAGACTAAGCTGTCAAGTGTATATGTCGTCAACTAAGCTGTAGCTATCAAAGGAATGTAGGAGTGTACCAAGAGCAGAAAATACGGCAAGTAGCCTTCGCCTTGTGGCAATAACGTCGACCGATCGAATGTAGATGCCATTTTGTAGGTATTGACCAACAAGCTATCTCTGTCAATTCATTTTTGGTTGTCTTTTCTGTATTGGTTGGTAGGCAATTTGCACGAGAAAGCTTTCTAAAAAATCCTCGGGGCGAATACAAATGAGCTAGGTCTTTATTTTAACGTGAAATAAGAGACCGTGGGTTGCGTAGCGGGACTGTTGCTATCGGCGCACGTGTTGAACGGTGGCGAACGTGATATTTATGGTGGATATTCGGGAGGTTGTCGGGCACTCTAATTTCACAAACCGGCGTTGTGCGACCAAGCCTGACTGGGGCCAGGAGGAAGGTAAGGCGGGAGAACTGTTGTCAAATCGGGTGTGTGATAATGCTCTCTATTGTGCTCTAGCCAAGACCACTTGGATAGTGCTTCTTGGCCCTTTATATGCTTGCTCTACATACAAAATTGGCATGTCGATGGGTATGGAATCGACTGCCTGAAATATACTCAATCTCCGACGTGTAAAACAAAATAGACAGGACTGAAGGAATGGCATGGTGATGCACCCATGGAGCCCTCGAGGGGATATATATCTTTGCATAGCACTTGCAGGCGACATTTCATGGTCACGTGCTCTGTAAGTGCCAAATCTGCTCCACAGAGTAGCCCACGCCACTTAGATAGACTAATCAATCAGTCTAACAAGAAAGGACATGCATTTACCGTAAATTAGCCTTGCACCTGATACCTGCGAAGACCATTTCACGAAACGGCAGAACAGCCTTCCAAAAGGGGCACGACGGTGCCCGCGATCGAGATCGTTAGCCCAGAACCAGTATCTTCTGTTCAACGTTCAGCTTGCTGCCCGTCCGAAAAGGCTTATGTAAAAGGATGACACCTTTAAAATAATCCCTAACATACGAGACAGAAACCGCGCAAACTTCGACCCTTTCACAATGTCTCCTTCAAAGACCTTCGAAGACAAATCAAACGTTTCTCGATGGATGGACGCGAGTTGATCATGTCAGCTTTGTCGATAACGACTGAAACTTCGTCCTATACCATCAATTCTGCTAGCACTTCATCCGAGTTCCAAAATCGGCATCGTTCCAACAAGTGTTCATCATAAGTCCCAGACGGCCCAATACTTTGTAGAATGTTCTCAGGACCCCCGATGACTTGCAGATCGTAGGTACCTTCAGATCGACTGGATAATGTCACTGCCTCTGACCAACCCTGCAGCGTCCCTTTCCCTTTCGACAGTTGCCCGTAAGCAGTAAATGATGCCCAGCTAGCGCTCAATTTCGCCGATAGGGCAATGTCGGAAGTCGAGGATTGACTGGCGTACCGAGTCGCGGCCTGGTTGAAGACATACGGAATGTCACTAAAGTGCGAAACACCGTAATACGACACGTTCAGTTCTGCAAAAGAGCCCGAGAAGACTGTCTGGTTCAAGGCGTAGAGGTAGTTCGAAGTGGTCGTTGCTGAGAAATTGGCGTTGGCCTCCAACATCAGTAGACTTGGGCAGGTATACCCTGCATCTCGCTGCATTTGGCTTGCACGGAAGTATTGCACTGAAACGTTTTCGGCTGTGTCATTGCGGAAGAGGGAGGCTGGATAGAGGGTTTGCACAAGTTGGGTGTTTTTAGGTGAGAGTCCCGGAAAAGCTGAAGCCAGCCATTCTACCAGATCAGAGTCGGAAGCCAGTGTGCTTGGGACGAAGAAGGACCCGTCATTCTCATTCCACCCCGTGATTATGTCAATGCCGTGTAAGAATCGGCCGGACTTGAGCAAGTTAGAAGGCGAGTCTGGAATAAATGGGGATGGTGAAGTAGGAATAAAGACGTCGAGTCCCCCATCCGGATTAAGGGTCTGTTCGTAAGCAATAGCTGTGGACAGGATGGCTTGCATTGGCAATTCACGAAGGCAAGACAACTCCATTTCACTGTTGGAAGATGTACAGTTGAGCAACTGAACCACCTGAGCAGTATGCACGGCTGAGAGATTGCTCGCAGTCCCTGTATCTGCCGTAGGGCCACCAGATTGCATGATCGCTCTTTGGAAGAGACGAACTGAGGAGCTCGCCCCATAGGCTGTGATTTGTAAACCAACACCTGTTGCACCGTCGCTTTCTCCGAAAATGGTGACTTTTTCGGGGTCCCCTCCAAATGCGGCAATGTGTTGGCTAACCCAAGAAAGTGCCAGCCGCTGATCCAAAAGGCCGACATTCAAGGATCCCATTGCGTTGAGTGCCGGCGACGCAGCGAAACCAAAGATGCCGAGACGGTAATTCATCGCTACATATATGACTGGGGATCCAATATCATGGGCTCTGGAGACCAACCCATTTGGATCGTACGCAGAATCATAGATTTGACCAACGGTGTCTCCCCCGCCATAGATGAAGACCATGACTGGCAACTTGGCAAATGACGATAGGTTAGCTGGCCGGTCGACTCGAAGGGTCAGACAGTCCTCCGAGATTCTGGTAACATTGTCGAAAATGGGAAAGGTTGGGAATGGAACCTTCTGCTGCGGGCATGCCGCGCCAGGCTGACTGGCATCAACAACCAAGTTATCCGGGTAGACGTATGGCTTTGGGGCCGCGAAACGATTTTTGCTGCTCGTATCTTCACCGAAACGAATGTTGAGGAAGGACTCCACACCATCGGCCAATGCGCCTCTGAACGTGATGTTTTTAGAGCTGTTAAGATTAATCGTAGGCTGCATTTCCGTACTTCGATGTTGCGTAGAGAGGATCGAGAAGCCAAAAGTACAGGTCGACCAAAAAGCGAAGAAAGCGAAGCGCTTGTTCACCATGCTCCAATATGTCCAGTGATTTATTGAGTTATGGCTCAAGTCACTGCATACGGGTACAAGAAATACCTTTTAAATAAAAGTAGCGAACTTGATTAAATCTATTTAGTAACATTCTTGCGCTTCGTTTTTAAAGCGAGTGGGGCCTCGACAGGTCTGGTTCAGGAGGAGCCTTGCCTTCGGGTAACCAAAGCCAGCAAGCAGGTAGAAGCTACATTTGTATTAAGTTGATGACGTGGCGACCTGCGTAGGCCAGTCTCACAGCCTCTTCGTCCTGCTGGGATACCGCTAGGCTTATACTTTAACACGGACGTGCTTTGAGCTATCTGCCTTTGGGGTTCGAACATGGCGCCCGGATTGAGTTTTAGACCAGCCGACTACGAGAGCTAACGTGTTGGGCGTGATCCCTGCCGTTTTGGGAAGTTTCCGCGAGAGTGGAGGGTAATGGGCATTACGCACAACACCCTCTGTATTACGCACAACACCCAATTAGGCAGGTGCGCCAGTAAACCCCCTCTGTATTACGCACAACGCCTAATCAGGTAAGTGTGCCGACCCGGAGCAGTTTTTCCGCCCCGAAGCGCGTCCAGTACGCGCCGGGGCGCGTTTTACTCACGTTAACCATGCAACTCACTATGCAACTCACCATGCAACCCGTCCTTGTTCTCAACAACAACCCAGGAAAACCCTATTGCGGAGTACGCGGAATGGATTCTCCATCGACTGAACCTCTAGACGACGCTGTCACAGCACAATTATATGCGGAACTATGCTTCTGGAGCAATGAAATCGAGAAAGATGCTTGGGAGACCTTTCTGTTGGAGGAGGATGAGACTCCGGACGAGGATGACAGTGTTATCGATCCATATGAGACCCTGGAAACCTCTCACCTTCCATTCGCTTTACCCTCCGAGAAGCGCTCCTTCGACTCATGGCAAGAGGCTCTAAAATGGCTCGATGGATGGTCTAGTACTCGCGGATATGGCATGCGCAAAAAGGGTGCTGGCCGCAAGAACAACGCAGGCAATTTCACATCATATTATGTGACGTTGGACGCGTTACGTTCGCAATATGCCTGATGTTACTGGAATGAGCGGGTCAATGGGAGGTGGGGGAAAGCCCATGAGGCGGCGTTCAAGGTCTAATGCTGTCTCTGATGATTAAGATAGGTGGCTGTTGAGTGTTCGATGTTGGGACACCCATATGGAGATCAAGTTGCGATAGAGCAAGGCTCGGCCTGCTAAATTGTGACAATTTCGACCTGTCGTGCGGCAGGGTTGATATAAAACCTCATTGGTCGAGGGCGAGCGTTGTCTGGCTGCTGGCTGCTGGCTGGCCTAGGCACGCATCTTCTCGTCTGGGCTGAGTTCGTATCATGCTTCTTTTTCGGCCACCTTACGAAGTGCAAAGCGCAAGTTCGAGAGGAGGGCAGTCAGGCACTCAGCGTAGAGTCGGTCTCCCTTGCGGCAATGGCGCCACGGTACAAATGACAGCGACGTAATGAACGAATAAGATTACACCACAATAGCCACTAAGCTCGGAAATATTAGAGCCGCTCTTGATATTGACACATCTTCGCTTGCAAAACTAGAGCACTAAGGCATCTGATGAAGCTCCTGGCCAATATGCTGAAGCCATAGCAGGGTGGGGTAAGCTAGGCAACTATGCGGTTCGCATTGCTGCCTGGAAACACTTTCCTCAAGTATCATCTGAATCCCCAGGGCGCTCGTAATATCTTATACGACACTTTGGCGAGGGTATTTAACTTGAGCCATAATGGTCTTTGTAATCATGTCGACCGTTCGATATTTTGACTCCATTCCTCACGTTGTCCGATATGGCATGCGGGATGAAAAGAAAGGCTTATCCTGGACCCTCTTCTATCGCAATGCTGTGTGTTTCCGCGTCTCGGTTGCGCGAGGCGACGTGGAAGGGACACCATTTGCGACCCAATGGCTTGGGCTTAACAAGGAGGGCAACCCTATCGGAGAAGGCGTGAAGAGCATGCTTCAGCGATGGAACGACTTGTGCGACTGTATCATCCGCCAATGCTTGCCTGTGCTACAGGAACTGGCTCCTTCCACCCGACAATGGAAGACACTTGAGGACCATCTGCGCACACCGACATATGAGTTGAAGCTTGTTGTGGACCAAGATTTGAATGATGCAGTGGCGAAGGTCACCAGTGGTCCCGTCGAGAAGCCTTCCTACGAGCACCACCTGGTGAACTTCTCAGTGTTCCAGTCGTTGCCGCAGGATCTCCCGCGTTACTGTGCACAAGACTTGACTGTGCTTGGACAAGGGAAGAATTGGCGCCACCCACCGGACAAAGTCCATACATCAAATGGTGAGGTGCTATACTTCATGTCCTGCAACAAACGTTCCAAGGATGAGATGACGGGCAAGATTTCGAATACCTCGCTCGACATAATCGACGCCTATTCTCGGCTGCATACAGGCTCAGAAGACCTCGCAGGTATCTACATTCCAAAGCTGCTGGGAGTTGTGGTCAGTGGTGCAGACGGCGAGGTCGAGGACTGGGATGCGGAAGGCAATCCTTCACCTGACATGGGTCAATCTGTTTCTAAGGAGGCGGGGGAACCACTTGTGGCCGGCGTGCTCCTGACCTATGTGACGAAAGCCAAGTCCTTGAAAGACGTGATGAAAGTGCCCGCCGACCCAGCTGATACCGAAGGCCTCGCGACAACCAAGGAGAAGTGGAAGGCGCAATTGAAATCGGCGGTACAATACCTCCACGACCACGGCATTGCGATTGGAGGTCGCACCGACCCGGATGGTCCTTGGTTCTACATCAACGAATACACTGTCCACATTGCCCCTGTGAAGACCGACGAAGGCTCTGCGGAGATAGACGTGGCGTCGCTCAAGGACGCACATGCTTGGCTCATGATACAGCCACATTGCACCCTTCTTTCTGCTGAGGACCGGCCACAGGAGCAGGAGAAATTCGAGGAGCAGAAGGCTATGGATTGGGAAACCGTAGGAAAATTGTTCCAGGACCTGTGAGTGGATACCCAGGCGTCTCCTCAGCAGAACCTGTCCTCAGCACAACCTGTCCTCTTCTCAAGTACGCTTTCTCACTTTCTCAGGTACGCTTTCTCAGGTACGCTTTCCAAGGGGAGCATCCCTATTTTTCCCTACTTGCGTCCTACCTGCGTCCGATAAACCCCGTGCCTTGACCACACGCGTCCTAATGAAGGGCCTTGTGCGCGTACCCAAGTGCGCTGTCCAAAGTACACTTCCAAAGGTCGCGCACACCCCGAAGCTTTTTCAGACCGGTGGAGATTTACCGGACGATGGAGATATTCCTGCAAAGGCTATTGCCCGCGTTTCGAACCGTGCTGTCGTCAAATACAGTACCCAGATTTCCCTTGGTGAACGTCGAACTATGATGAAACGGAGCCACTATCGAGCAAGTGCCTTGATTCAAGCTCGAAAAAAGCCCCTCCAATCACTTGTGACATGCTTCCTCCGCTGGCTTGGTCAACATAGTCTGAGTGTTCGTGGAGGGTTTCCACGTAAGCTGAAATCCTTTGCCTTTGAAACCCTCAGGTCCAAAAAGGGAAAATGGAAAGTATTCGTGTCGAGATTCCGACATCGAATTGCCTGTTTCAATGGTCCACACCCGGCGATCACAGAATTGGCCTGAAGGTCCACGGTCGAGGCCAGAGAGCTGGTCCAACCAAACCGGAGACTCAGTCCAGAAGCGGCGTCCGGGATCCTACCCTTTGAAGCTGGTCTGGTGGCCTGACTTGAGCTCTGGGTGGGATGAAGACCCGTTCATCATTGCAACCTGTTCGTACTAGGGTCCTGAGTCACACCGACGGATAGTTAGAGGAACGTGTGCAAGGCGCTTACGGGTCAGAGTGGGAGCAAGGCGACACCGCCAGGTTGACCGCAACCCGACGCAGGATGGAGGGACTACCGACCAGCCGCGACCCAACCCAAATAGAGGGGATCGTCTGCAAGCCAGGCGACCGCAACCCGATACAGAGGAAGGGGACTGATGGTAGCCGCGGCCTGACACGAGATGGAGGGGACCCCCGACAGCCGCAACCTCACACCTGACGAAGTCAAACCCTTGATTTTTGCCATGCATTCAATGGTCTTCCCCCCAGCTGGAGCCATGATTTGGATGGCGTCGCCTTTGGCGTAATTCTCGATAACGCTCACTTTATCCCTTAGGTTACCCTGAGCTGCAGACCAGATATTCAGGTTGTGCCGAGTCGTAAGCCATTCGTCTCGCAACCGTGCAATATCTGTACCGTCATCCTCCGAGAAAAGCGCTGTCTTCGATATTTCCATCAACCGATCAAAAGGCTGCCTCTTATGGTCTTCCAACTTTGAGGTCGCTCGAGAAAGGCTATCATCGGATACCATCGATATCCTCCCCCATGTACTTTAGCCTAAGCCAGTCTCGGAAGCTCGTAGAGGTATCGTTCGATCGCGATAAGCATTTGAGCAGCTCCTCGTACAACGCTTTGCATGTGTGGTCACACTGTCATAGAGGAATTTCGATAGAGTAGTCCACCTCGCGGACAGACTTGATTGTTTCATCGAGCTTGTTTAGAACTTGGATCAAAGCAGCAAGGCCATCCAGGAATTCGTGTACAAGTGTCTGATGACCTTTGTAGCTTTTAATCGTGTTCAGAAGTATTATACTCCCTGTGCTCATATCCAATCAACTCCCCTGCCAGCCACCTTTCCCTGGGCTGACTTCTGTTGCATTCCGACAACGAGGATGTAGTCGATCCTCTTCCGCCCCAAAAGGCCAGACCGGTATGAAGCAAACTTCGTCCAGTGCGCAATCGCCGCACCTTTTCCAAGTGGTCCAGTCTAGGTATGCCACAAGTGAGCGTAAGTTTCTCTTTGATTCCGAAACAGACACATTGCTATCGAAAGCAGTGAAAAGGCTAGAACAGATTCTCCGTGTGACGGCATCAATAGCACGACCTGCAATTGATGCCGAGGGATTGATCCTGGTAGGAACGAACTGATTGACACACCGTTCCACTTCGGTTGTAGAATTACGATTGTCCGAGTCGATGAAGACGTAAAGAACGGTCGACAGTTCATAGAGGAATGCTTCCGGTGATGTTAGAATGTCTGACACCAAGTACTGCAGCTCATCTGCGTATCGTTCCACAACCATGTCAGCGATGCTCTGCCAATTAACGGTACTGGAATCGGGAGGTTGCCAATTCATGACCATGGCATCTACATCATGGCGAACCTTGTCAAGGGAAGCGATAGATAGGTTTTCGAGCCTGGGAAGATCACCACCGTTGTTGAACAGGTCGACATCATACGCATAGCTAGTTACGAAGTTGTTGTAATCCAGCAGCACTCTGTCACCGCCAATGCCATCGTATCGAGCACTTATGGCCTTGATCCATACCATGATGTTCTGACGGACGCCATCGTTCGGGTCTGGTTCGTCGCCGTCTGGAGCGGATGGCCCTACTCTGACTGCGGAGATGATATCGACATTCTCGACGAACGAGCAGAGAATGATCTCAAAGCCAGCCTCCATCCGTATGAAGCCCTTGAACTTGCCATGCCAATTCTCGTCGGCTAGCTTACAGAGGCGCCTTGCACGTTCATAGTCCCAGAATCCGGGTCGCTCGTCCCTGGTCACATTCAAGAGCAAGACATCTTGAGAGTCGAGCGTGCCCACCTCGGCCTTGGCCGCGGACATGCCGTCGATGTAAAGCAGAGGGGGAATGTCTCTCGTCCTGTACGTATGCAGCCACCCTAGCTCAATTTCATACCTGGGACGTTTGGCGTTGGCTTCCTGGAAAGGAACCTGGTGCACCATTCCACCATCGTGATTCGGAGCTAGTTGGATACCATCGCCGGTCTTGAGTTCTGAGTCCTCGGTGTCAAATGGCCGCTTCAGCCTCCCGGCGAAGAAGCTAGCATGTTCCGGTTCGAATGCTAGCCATTCCATACCTTCGACAGGTTGCTGAAAGCCTGTTCAGTGGTAGAACTGCGTGCCGGCCGGAACCTGGGCCATGAAGAACGACATCCCATTGTGATTCAAAGAAGAGCCCCATTGGCGCATGGACGAGTGTATCGCATTGAATATGTGGTTTGCATTGTGCAGGTCTCGCTCGGCGACAAGGTTGTTCTCCTGGTCAGCGGACGGGATGAAGGGCACTACGGCAGCCCACGAGTGCCCTGACAACGCGTACGTGGCGAAGATAATTGTCTTCCACCACCTCATTGTCCAGCAGGGATGAAATGGGTTTAAATATGTTTTTACTTTACATGAAAGTGATGTGATCACCTGGCTCATCAATATCCTACATGACACGAGGCATCAACGACGAAGACATATCTTTATCTGATAACAGGCCCCATTGGTTGATGATCTGCACAGCTGACGCGGTCCGGCCGACACCGGCGAGACCAAGGTTCGGGGTGCAATCCCAGAATTGACTGCATCCTAGCTCATATGCCTTGGGGCGCCCAGCAGGCTAGGGCCCTTTCAGTCACAAGAGAAACAATACCCTAGGTGTGTCCAGGCCTGAGTGACGAGGCTCGGGTCCTAGAAACGGAATGGTCCTGAAACGTCATGGGCGCTGTACGCTGGCCCTGGTTCGGGGCGGCTGTCCGGGGCTCCTGACTGACTGATTCATGATATAAGGTCACCCTTCCCACCTCTTTCATCAGTTTCTTCTCAGAGCTGGCACTCTCAAAATACTGATCTCTCTTGTCTAGGTTGTGGCTTATCGGGCGTGTTCCATCTGTGGCTACGTGACAGAAACCCACATCTGTCTGGTCTACTGTAATCTATTCTTACTCAATGCGTTGCTCTGTGGTCATGTGCTGGCTTGGCGCTGAGAACTAGCCTCCAGCGATTCGGCGTTGATGTGTTGAAATTGACCCAAGAGACCAGTCTTCAGCATCATCTTCGCCGCTCTTACGGCCATCTTGGGGTCATTGAGCACCCCCTTTAGGGGAAGAACTCGTCTTCCCCGCCCACATTTCCTCTCATTCTGTCACCCATTGCCTGCATTTTAGCAACACATGTTCTACTGTCTGTTCTCCATAGTTGCAGCTACATTGGCTCGTCTCTGCCTTGCCGATGCTGCGGAGATAGGCCGCTAATCCGATTTCGTCGGTCCTCATCTGCGTAACGACGGAGGAGATAGGTCGCGGAAGATTTTGGTGCAGTTGAAGGGTTTTCTTGTCTGGCTTCGTCCCCAGGCGGTGGAGGGTTCGTCCGTGTCGGCCATGTGTCCAGAGAACTCCCCAGTCTTTCTGTAGGGCTTGATTGATGGTGTGTTTCGCTTTGGTCAACAGTATTGTTGTCTGTGGGGTCTCCTGCTGCCGGCCTCGATTCTGGCGAGGACGTCTGCTTGGCAGCGTTGGTGCTGGGTTGATACCTTGCCTGGCCGCTTCTTTCGCCGTCTTGTCTGCGGGCTCATTGCCAGGAATGCCGCTGTGAGCAGGAATCCATCGTAGTTCGATATCCGTGGTCTTGGCCACTTCGTCCAGTAGCTGCAAGAGTGCTGCAAGGATGTATTGTCCTGAGTGTTGCCTGGGTTTCGAGGTCCACAATTCATTGTAGACAAAGACCATTGCATTCAGTGTCCGATCGTCTTTGATCACGCGTGTAACGTACTTTCCGACGTCTCTGAGATCCGTCAGAGTGGATCGCGCGTTGCCGTCGCCCGGGATACTTTGGCTTGCAGGGCTAACGGCGTAGTCGATCTTTCCCGACGGAAGCTTTGGGAGGGAGAACTGATACCACCAGCCAACGTCTATGATGGTGTAGGGGATATGGAGACGCTTAACGAGGTTGTACACCTACTCCTTCCGATCCTTGATCTTTGCACACCAACTGGCATAGCGGGCAAAGCCGCAGGGAACGAAGCGTTTCACGCCAGCCTTTTTGGCTGCAGCGACAAGTTGGACCTGTGCTAGTTGGTCTCGTCGTCCGATGGCGGATATCAAGACATCAAGATCCTTGAGTACCGTTACTATAGAGTCATCAGAGGCCTCCAGGTCCAGGACACGCAGTTGAACACCCCGATTTACGAGAGCGACATTCGCCGGACGGACAAGGGCGCAATTATCCTGTCAGCGTATTAGCAAGGAGCGGCGGCGGTCGATGGAATAGATGTCTTACAAACCCTGTATCCGCGATGAGTCCTTCTAAAATGGAACTGCCCGTCTCTCCGGAGGCCCCCAACAAGCCCAC
Source organism: Exophiala spinifera (assembly GCF_000836115.1). Classification (NCBI taxonomy): domain Eukaryota; kingdom Fungi; phylum Ascomycota; class Eurotiomycetes; order Chaetothyriales; family Herpotrichiellaceae; genus Exophiala; species Exophiala spinifera. The sequence goes on along the minus strand of NW_015622518.1, from coordinate 2,808,756 downwards.
AAGGCGGCGTGCCATGTTTGAGCTGCTTCGTTTTTCGAGATTCATCGAATTTGCTGGAGCGACAGGTAAGGCTGTTCGAAATGATCAGATATTGATTTCGATGTGCTGTGGTCTGGAATCACGAGCTGTAAATATCAGTTTCGGGACAGCTCCTGAAACGTTCTGCCCTTGCAGCGTCTGATCGGATAGTTGCTTTGGTATCCGCATTCATCAATAATTTCGCACTCATACTGCATTGCATTATGCTACTATTTGGTGCGTGCATCCGGAGATGAAGTTCGTGAACATCCAGATTTGCTCATCCTCCAATGTGGTCAAATCCGCTGAGTTTCGGGTGCCGCCTGGGATGATGACGAAGCTCGGCCCAGACTAACCCAATTTAGAGAAAGACCATGCTCAGTCACGTGCAGGAGCATTTCAGGTTGAAGCGGCGAAGGCTCAGGGCCGTGCCCAGATCCAGATATGGAAATGGAAACACTCCTGTTCCACGTGACCTCCCGCCGCTTTTGCTCAGGCTGGCTCGCGCCCGGCTCGACCGGGTCGGGGAGGTGGCCCAGAGGTCGTCGCCCGTCAAGTTTTAACGAGAGCCCGTCCTAGGGAGGTTCTCTGGAGACGCACCACGGCACATTGCCAGAACGAGCCGGTCTTCATGACTCACAGGTACAAACCGGTTTTGCACGTCACTGTACATGACAATGGCCATCACCTCGCAAAGCAGTGGCAGCGCAGGCGCCCTAAAAGCAGCAGCAATCGATCGGAGGCCTTCAAGGTCACGTGTAATCATCGGCAGCTCCCACGTCGGCGCGCCCACGCCAGCCCGCTCAACCTGACTGCGCTTTCTGCAACATGATTCTGCTTCGGTCATCTCGAGGTCGCCAGTCATGGCTACAATATGAGCTCTTTCCATTCTCGAGATTACGTCTCTATGCTAAACGAGCTACTGTACTCGACTACCGTATGTCCGAGAACGTGCGCAGCACGGCCCTAGTGCGATGCGCCTCTTGGAGCGTAAGCCCGACGGCGACCTCGCCTTTCACGAATCACTGGCAATAAGGCTCCAGCCTATGCAATACTCTCCCATACTTGACGAGGCAGCAACCCGCGACTTGGGATTGATGAGAATGAATGAACCAGCAATTTGGCCATGACACATTAGGAGGACTAAGGGTCTCTCTTGAATTCGTACTCATTTTCGGCACCAATGTCGGTTGTGTCATTACCACAACTGAGCGAGGTCCACGATCCTGCCGGATCGATGCAAGAATGAGACATACCCTCTTGATATGTCTTGCGTCTGTTTTCCAATGGCTCAAACGTCACACCCAACCCGCTGCAACTCATCAATCTAGTCAGGACTTATCCATCGCATATATTCCAACCAAGTCGTCGACTGAGGAAACGGCGCCAACAGCTCAAAGGTCACATTCGCGACATTCTCGAACCCCAAGCTCTTGTACAGCGGATATCCCGCAGGCGTTGCCAGCAACGTCACAGGCATCTTGACCTGTTTCTTCTGCAATAGCGTCAGCCGCCTCTCCTCGGCCTGTGCGAACTTCAGGCCCCATTGCACTTGTGCAGCGCCGAAGCCATGCCCATCCCAGTCCGGGTGGGTGGCCAGGATACCGAGATAGAGTTGCCGGTCGTAGGCATTCTCGATGTAGGTCTGCACAGCCGCGTGCATCTGTGGCAATAAATGTGCCGTCCGCGTAATATTCATGTCCAGCTGGAGGGAGCAATCCAGTTCCACCTCCGAAATTCCGAATAGCCCGGCTGGATCACTCTCGTGGCCGTGAATGTGAGGGGACAGTCGAACCTGCTTCCTCCTCTCGCGCAGATCTCTTGTGCTCATTGCACTGAATACGCGCTTGTCCAGGCCCAACAGTGCACCAAACATGCCTAGACCTCCCATCTCACCTCTCTCCATCACCTTCCACCCCGCAGCACTCCTTGCTTCGTTTTCATTTCCGTCCGGAGGGATAATGACGTTGAAACACCTCTGGCGTTTTGTGGGCAAGTCATATTCCATGGCGAGACCTTCGCGGTAGCATCGCCAGTGGTACGATGGATAGTTATCGCGAAATTGATATACGTACGTCGCGATGGCGCCGGGTGCGAAGGCGTCGTCCAATGTGGTTGTCACAGCGTCGAGGTCGGCCGAGGTCATGTTGCGGAAGGTGTATGTTTCTGCCGCGATAGGGACGATGTGGGATGTTATAAGCAGGCATGCCGCCAGTGTCAAGCAGATAATGTTACTATGACCACACCCCATTTTGGAGACTGGTATTTGAAGTTTTGTTCTAGAATCGCTGTTCCGCAATTTCGCAAGGTCAACTCAGACCTGCATGGTGTCCAACTGCAAGATCAACAAACACGAAACTCAACGTCGACCGAACGCGTCCGTCAGTGAGAGTTGTGGAGAGGTTGCTTGGTTAATGCTGAAACATTGTTAGGCGATTGCGCACGATTGACCTGGAAACTGGCACGACTGCCTCGAACGATTTCCGGCATGGCTGGACGTGACTTTCCCAGTGTCAAAAAGCTCGAATAGTAAGGCGGAGATAAAATGACCGCTAGACTACTCCTCCTTGTTTAAGAAGACACCGGAGACCAGAGAAGTTGGCGATTAGTACCTCATAACCACTGCCAAAAGTAATGTCAGTTGTAGCGCCTACAATCTATCCAACCTTCCACGAGTACCACATAATCCACAGAAGTACACGTCCGCCATACATTCACTTCCTGGGATTGCATTTGAAAGCGCTCATCATCGCTAGTTTGGCTTTCCAGTACCACGCTGGCATCCTTCGCACTACAACACGCCCTCCAAAGGCTCGAAGCAGAGCGTCAAGCAAGATCCCTAGCCAACATGGCGACTTACAGTTTGCCAAACAGTTCCTCACGTCTATAGACAACAAGCCTACAAAGTACCAAGCGGACCATGTCTTTGACCCGAGAACTTATCACATGAGGATACCTGTATGTTACGATTTCGTCTCCCTTTCTTCTTCTCCTTCTCCTTCTCTGCTCATCCTGTGGCTCTTAGATTGTGTATGCGTTAACGCAGAATAGTACACCTTACCCAAACTCTCCAACGCACCACACGCTTTCCCTCCCAAGACGAAACCTGCACCGCCGACGGCACCGGGGTCCGAGTCCGCCAAAACGACTGTCTCGGTGACGCTGAAATCGACGCGGAATCCCAACATGACGCTCACCATCCCATCGATGGAGCCGAGCACGACCACGATCCAGAGTCTGAAAGAACAGGTTCAAGCGCACTGGGGGGGGTGTTGCGGGCCGAGTGTCGTGCAAGTAGATAAGATCAAGTTGTTACAGAACAAGAAACCGATCCCACCGTCGAAAAAGGTCTTGACGGATGCAGTGGACGAGAAGGAGCTCAGAGGCCATTTGGAGTTGGGTGTCATGGTCATGGGCGGTGCTCCGGATCCTAAACCTCAGGTCATGGCGTCTTTGGCAGCCGCAGCCGCAGCCGCAGCGGCCACAGCGACCGCAAAGACATCTGTGAGTAAGAAGGGTGATGGCACGCCTATGGAAGGTGTAGAGTCCACAGCTACAGCACAAGTACAACAAGCGCAGGCAGACTCGAGCGCAGCATCCGAGGGGCCTGTACAGCCTGGCGAGCCTAGCGGTGAGAGTGTGCTGCACACGAGCGGTTTCTGGGATGATTTACAAGGGTTCCTGGAACAGAGGATACGCAACCAAAGTGACGCGGCGAGGTTAAGGGATGTGTTTGAGAGTGCGTGGAGAAGCCATAGTTCAGGTCCATGATGTATGGTATCCTGATATCCTGATGTCCTGGTAAGGGAGGAATGGAAGGGAAGAAAGGACAGAGACACCCAACACGGCGTATCAGGCGCCCTTGAGAAACAGTAAGATTCCCAACCCAGCTGGTAGGGCTTGTTGTTATTGATTCTACTCGAGTAACTCTTTTATATCCCTTGACCTCAGATACTCCTCCCAGCTCATGGCGACGGGCGGCGGATTTTTCAGATGCTTGGGCTCAATCCACTCCGTCACTTCACACATGTATGGAAACTCGGCCAGAAAGGCCGCTCCCTCCATAACTTCTTCCCTTATGCCCGTGATGCGACACAGCAGCGACACGGGCATTTGCAGGAAATGTGCCTTTCGGTTCGTGACTCTCTCCCACGTCCTTAACCCTTCTTCCATAGTCAGCCACCAGTCCACGGCCAGGAGCTTCGTCCCGGGGCTTTCGTCCTCGACGAGACATCGCACGTATCCGCCCGTGGAAATGTGCGGGATGAATGTCGGCATGGACGTGCTCATGCGGCCTGGGAGGGTCATCAGGTATTGATACCATCCACCTCTACCGGCGCCGCCGCCGTCCTCAGTCTGCTCCAACTTCTTCGCCCTGGGCGGAGGCATCAACTGCAACAAGAACGGTAGTTTCGTGACGAGCCACAATATCCACGGGGTGCCCAGAGGTACCTTGTGAGGATACAAGAGCGCATTATCGCAGTAGGCCGAGGCGTATATGTAACTCGTCCTCGAGTTCAGGGCGGGCAGTTCGGAAGCGATATACGACACCACAACGGCCTTGGCTTCAAAGTGGTAGCACCGAGCGTACTTCCCGCCCGACGCGACCTTCATGGACCCAAAGGCCGAGTAGACGTACCGCTCTAGTCCGGGGATTTGGGACGCCGCCAGAGCTGCGTTCTTGCCCCGCGCGATCTCGGTGTCGTATGCGAGTTGGGACGCCTGGGCGTCGGTCGTCTTGCCGGATGATAAGGCGCCGCGGTAGACTTCCCAGAAGTCGGTGTTGACGTAGATAGCGTGAGCGCTGGAAAAGGCAGATACCAGGCTCGGGAGGGAGGAGAGGTCAGCTTGGACGAGATCGGCGCCCAGAGAGGCGAGGCCCCTGTTGAGGATTGAAGGTTCATAGTCAGCACCTAGAGGTACTTATCCAAGATTCACCCGTGCCCTCGGCAGTTTGAAGCATGTCTAAGGTTCTCGCAGTGTAGAATCTCTTGCCTGATTCCCAACGAGAGTTCATAAAAACATACCTTGCAGCTTCAGATGATGGATTGCGCGTAACACACCGGACTCGCCAGTGAGATGACACGGGGGATGAGAGGAACGTTCGGGCCACGCTACCACCTTGTCGTCCTGTCGCGCCTACGACAACAATGGTTTTCTTCTTGTCTGTTGGTGACATTGTGTACTTTGTCGCTGTTTCGTAGATGGATGTTCAAATGGAAGATGAGGGTGTACCTGTGTAGGGCGTGCTTACGTTCCAAGGCCATGGAGTTCTATGAGTGCGCGTCTCCCTGAGATTCGACTTAAATATGGGCTTCGCCATGATCAGGCGATCTCCTACCTGCTAGCGGTGCTTACTTTCTGAACCGCATCTTCATACTGATTACTCGGGCAAGGCAGATGAGTACTTAGTATGCAAGCGCGATGTAGTTGTCCCGAGGAGATGGTCAACTCTCCCGACGAGGTTCTTCCGATTGGTCAAAACCCGTAAGCAGGGTGGACGGAAGAATAAAATAATGGGACTTTGATACAATTACGTCCCGAGGGTTAGTTTCAACTTGTAAAGGTAGGGTGGTCATTGCACTGTGGCGATCGACTCTCCTGTCGTAGACCAGGCAATGTCTTGTAATGAATCCTTACTGTATGGTGAGCGAAGTGCCACTGCCAAAAGTCTGTCCACCGGTTGACTACCCTGCAGCCAAGGCACGGTAATCTCTGCACACGTGGGGTTGGGTCTCGCCCCCATCTGTGTATCCGCTCAGAGGCTGGAGCCAGACATCTGCATGGCTGGATTGCTGTCGCTGAGAGCCCTGCCGAGCGCCTGGCCGGCCCCAGTGCGATAGCCACTGGTTAGGAGCGCGCTGCACGAAGTGCAGATGTACAGTATGGGAAGTACATGTAGCGTGCGAGGCTTGCTCGTTGATGCTTCTCGGGTCAATGCTCGCTTTCGACCATCGAGATAACATCGGCAGCCGGACGTGTCGCCATCGCGTCCTTCACGTAGATGGCGTGCCGTGATGTCGGTGAGCTGTGGAAGTGGCAATATGTGATGCGTCTGGAAAGTACTTTCTAAGCTGTGGGTGGTGATGGTAGTGATAGCATAATTCGATTGACTTCCTAAAGTGTGTTCTCCGTGTGATGGACCATCTCTTCCCCGTCAACTCCGCCTCTTCACTGTGTAATCTACAGCTTCCGATACCGTAAACTATAGTCGGGCGGGAAGATGGAGTGCCGAAGTCCGTTTTCCATCGTTGGGCGTACATGGAAGGGGCGCCGCTCCCTTCTCGCGTACTGGTACTGTATGATGGGTGTTTCGTGAGGTTCAGAGGGTGATTTCGGGACTTTGACGTGCCGTTCATGAGAGGATCACCGCGTTGTTGAGCTCCTCCTGGCACTCAGAGACAGCCAGACTGGTTCTCTAAGAGTTCCCAGCGGACACCACGTGGAGGTGGGAGCTCGTCGTCCGCCTTTCTATGTCTTAGGTTTGTAAAGATGGTCATCGGAGATGCCTTCAACTCAACCTGTTCAACAAGAATCGCCTCTAATGCACAGCAGGCGAGTTACCCAGCTTAACTATATGGAGCTTGACTAGGGTTTAAGATGTCGCGCAACAGATGGCATAATTTGACTTTAGTCAACTGCGACGGTTAGGAACCACTACAAGAGGAATCGTACAAATTGCCATCAATGCCGAGATGTTGTAACCGGTATTAACGGATGACCATTTGTGAGGTCTGGTAAATCTACAGTCTTTTCTGTGTAGAACACCCTCCGTCTGTCTAAGAGGCTTAGACCTGGACCATTAGGTGGGTCTCGCTCGGGGTGCTAGAACTACGAACCAACGCGATCGTACGGCAGCCTCCGAGCGTTCAGGAAATTGATTGAAGATCCACGACCACGACTTGCCCAGAATTCGCCATCGTGTCAAGTTGTTATCCTCATCTAACGTCCAATGGCCTCGCTTCGTCGGCCGGGAAATCGTTTCACTTTCGCTGGGACAGAAGTCGCTACTCGTGTCCAGGTCGGGTGAATCTCTTCCTCTCCTCCTAGCTCGGTCTCGTCTCTGATTATCCATTTTGGTAGCACGTCGCAATATGGTGGCTGTGAGGAGCCAGCAATGCTCAGCAAGTGGCTTGAGAACGATATTGGCCAAGTCGTTCGACTGGACACCACGTCCAAGGGCCCAATCCGTAGGTGAGTGAAAGATGTCCTGAAGGTCCGCCGGACTGTCGATAATGGCGGTAACAAAGCCGGCGTCACCCGATGTCACAGGCTGGATGCTCAAACCTTTCAACCTATCCTTATGCTGCTCTTGCCCGTGCTCGTTGAAGGGCTCATCGATATCTGGTGGCGATGTAGGAGTAGGGCAGAGCTCGCGAAGGAGCATATCACGTCCAGTTTGATCGTCACAGTTTATGCTCGCACCATGGTCAATGAGGGTCTGCTCGCTGTCCGACCCGTAGACGGGGTTGTGAATTCCAGCTCTGACCTTGCAGCCTGGCTCGTGAAGATGAGTTTCCCTTCCACGGGAATTCGCGGTACCGTTAAGCATGTGAGGGACGAGGGTCGGTGTGTTCTTGGGGTCGGCTTCTACACGCACTCGACGGGAATCTAGGGAGTCGAGATTAGATTCACTCATGTATCGTCGTTTGTGGCCGGAGATGTGTTTAACGGGCCCGCTGAGGCGGGGAGATGCTGTCCGTCGCCTGGCCGCGTTCGGTTTCACCAAATCGTCCGCAGCCTGAGTACCGGAGAGATTCCGTTGCGTGATCGGTGAGGGACGACGGGTTGAGATCACCACCTCAATCCCGGGTTTGTGGCGCGAGGAAGGTGGAGAGCATCGCTGCGGAGACCGTGCCGCTGTTAGCTTCGGTTCAGGACAGTTTGATTCTGCCGCGAGGTCAATCGCGTTAGAATTCGCCCGCAGCCCAGGAGTTTCGAAGCAGACCAAATCGTCGCTTGGTGAGGAATTGACAAAGTCACTAGTCCCAGCGACCCGTGAAGCGTAAGTCTGAGCTTGAGCGTCCGAATGTTGATCGGACTCGGTCGTTGTGAAGCACTCCAAATCTGGCAAAACACCAGAAAAGAGACTGGCTAAATCGTCGTCGTTGTCGAGACGCTCGGCCAGGCCATCATCATCAATCTGCGCGATGGAGAAATCTTCATGGAATGAAGTCCCTTCCAAGGTCCACCCGTCACCAGGACTGTCGTTGTGCAGAGGGCTGCGGCAGAGCTCGTCGAGCGGAATCTCCGAAGTCTGATCTCGTAGGGTTGACGGCTCTAGAGTGATCTGTCAGTGATCTTACTGTCGGTAAGGTCAGAGTGGTCTGAGAACGTCTCATTCTTACCAGAATGGCCTAAATTGCTGGTGTGAGAGTGTTCCTGCAGCTGAATTCCAGGAACAGGTTTCACGACCCGCGGTTCAACTTCTGGAGTGCACGCTCGGCCCAAGGAAGTGCTGGAGCTGACCAGCGCTGCACGTACCTGTGGCTTTTGGCGTAGTCGAGGTTTGGAAGGGTCCTCGAAGATGATGCTATCCATGCCGAAAACCTGCGAGAGATATGGAGCAAAGAGCTATTGACCCAACGACCGGAAGACTGCGAAGCCGATATGGCCGCCGTAGGAGAGGTCGGGATGGCTTGCTTGATATAGGCAGGAGAACTGGCTAGGCGTCAGGAGTATTGGATGGCCTAAGAAGCTGTACTGCTAACATGCAGACCGGGGAAGATATTCCAAATCCCACGACTACTAGGGAATGAGGTGGCCCTTTCCAGACAGCCAAGGAGGAGAATTGAATTCTTCCCCTTGTCATCATGCTCTTGCATGATCATCCCTGAAAGGGTCACAGACCATGGCTCTGCCTCCCTTGGCTGACCCTAGGCGGTGTCCGCGTCGCGTACCTTGTCGGGGTCGTCACGGATCCGGCGGCTACAAATTGCTCCGAACATCCAAACAGTACACAGCCGCCACCTCTCGAATCAACCGATCACCCACTCCAAAGCGATCTGTAGCACAGCAGACCGCCAGGACAGAAAAGCATCCACATCCCAGATTGGGGCGAAATCAATTGATCGTCTTCTTCCGTGTAAAAGGGCGTCTCACCATGTAGTGGGACGGTCACACCGAGTGGCTGTACAGCCCGACCACGGTGGGTGTCTTCGGATCCCTTGAGGTAGTTGACATGTGACATGTTCATGTGTCTAGCTGAGCGATTCCTTCGCATTTAGCAAAGAAGCCAAGGTCATGCAAAGTCAAACATGGCCAGGACTGACTGTCACACCAAAGAATTTGTGGGTAGAACCTGACGAATGGCTAGGTCGGAAAGGGACGTGGTCATCTGGGCCCTGTTGGAGCCTGACTGCCGCCGAGGCTGAAGTTGCGATCATGCGTCGAAGAAAGTACTATCGTTGCCACTGTGTCTGGCTGTTGGTTTGGCTGTTCCGACGATCATTTCACTCAGCGGCTTCCGCAACTTGGCCGCCTCCAAACAGGCAGCAGCTTAAGTTGCCGAAGCCAGAGGTCGTACAGGAAGTCCGGATGTGCTCGGCGTGCTTGGATCGTACCCTTGACATTCCATAGTGAGAATTGTAGACATGTACGTGGAGAATGCAGTGACGGTGGTTCCCCACGGCGTCCTCCTACTACCCAGAGTGGGATGTGTCTGCAGAAATCGCGTAACCCCTCTGGCCAGCTGGAAGACGGAGCGACAAGACCATTCCCTCACTCTCTAAGTCCACGACCTCGTTTCGAGCGGGGCGAGACAGAAGTAGAGGCCAATCGAGCGACAGACCGTCCATGGAAGCAGGCCGACGCGGCCAAACTCTGAAATCCTCAGGCTTCAGGGCGGTCAGGTGGGCAGTGTTCGAAGGGACCGCGGCGGCCCAAACAGACCCTAGCCTGGTGGGGGTGACATCCTTTGTTTGCGGAGGACGGTAGAGCGTGGCGAGCGAGAACGAAGTTCAGGATGTCTCAAACCCGCAACGCGCCACCACCATCACGGCTCGCAGTTCCAACCCTGTCATTCCCAGCCCGAGCCACTGATGCAGTTAGAGGCAGGATGCAATGCAACCCTCGCTGACTTTTCGAAAGCCAAATTCCTAGCGTCACAGGAGAGGGTTGCTTCGGATGGGACGTTGAGAGGGGACCTAGTAGCCCTAGTAGCCCTCATTCGGACGCATGATCCTTTCGCAGCCCCCCGTGAACAGAGACTGACGCCGTGTGTGGTACCGTACCGGGCAGTGCTTTGTCTGCTCACGGCAAGAAGTTGTCCCTGATGAAATCGTTGATCGCGCCGAACGAAGAGGGTAATGAGAAGTGTTCACCACGATGCTCCTCGAAGTCTCCGAACGGCACCCGTTCCCCAATTTGAGTCACCATCTCGGCAGGCTTCGAAGGCCCGAGGAGACCCCTCCAACTCGTTCCAGCTGCAAGTGCAGAGAGCCCCGATCAGCGCCGTCCCGAATCCTCGTGCAAGACGTCTGAACGTCAAGAAATCCTTGACCAGCTGAACAGTGGAGAGACGTAAGACGCCGCTCGTGCGCGTAGACCTCGTTGACCCAGGGGTGTTGCAGCCGGAGTAGCCAGTAAGATGCAAGACAGACATGGATTCGAGCTGGACAGACGTGCCCATCCTTCTCGTTCCGAAGCACAAGGGCGCTCCGACGGTCGTGGGCCACCGAGTGGCAGAGTGAGTGGTTCAGGGTCCGCTTCGACGACGACGACGACGACAGTAGTGCGGCGCGGACATCGCAAGATCCTGGTTGCTGCCGGGTGACGCGACGCTTTCCTCTTCCGGGACGCTGGAGGGGGACGAAGAGACGGCACGAGGATCGACGAGGAGGAGGCCTCGACAAAACGGCGAGGGACGACGTTCTTTTATAGTGACAGGGTCGACGGAGGTCGGCGGCAAAGCGGCGAGAGGCCCTCGCGGTCAGCACTAAACCCCAAACGGCGGCGCCATCCCCGAACGGGCGGGCGCCAAACCCGATCGGGACCGTCAAAGCGGCGCCAAACCGCATCGGCGCCAGAGCGAGTCCTCTGCACCGCGACACAGATTATTATAGTAACTTTATTATCTATATAATTAGTGAGGGTCGTCTTTTTCTAGACTAGCTATATAATATTAGAAAAGCAGATAAAGATAAAAGATAAAATATTATAAAGATCCTAAAAAAGGCTTTCTTCTTTATAATATTAAGACTAATTACTTCTCTATTTAATAAGGCGCTAGAGTAATTTATTAAGATTATATAGATAATTCTAAAGAATATTATAAATATTAACAGTTTCTATAATGATAATAAATATAATCAAAAGTGTTTAGAGCAAAATCCTAAGTTTCTAACTACTATAGCTACTTATAAAGCGTAGAAAATAAATAGAGTGTGATTTTTACTGTAAATATATATCGATCTTTAAGACTTTAAGAGATAAATAGCTAGTGATAAATTTAAGTCTACTCTAAATAGTAATAATAATAATAAAGACATTATTATACTTTCTATATCGACTCCTTAGCTTAAGTAACTACTTCTTTAAGATGAATCTTTTAAAGTTACTATAGATTAAGATATAGAAATAATTAATATTAATATAACTAGGATTATTAATATCTTATAAATTATTAAGTCTATAAATATTAAGATAATTACTACTAAATCTATAGTATCTCTAGAGCTAATCTCTAAATCTAAGAATGTCTTTCAAGATATTAAGATAATAATTAAGGATTCTACTATCTTTATGAAAACTCTTATATTATCTAGATCTATATCGATTTTATTGTCGCTTCTTTTATCGACTCTCTTTAAGATAGAAGCTCTTCTCCTTTAGGCTATCTCTACTTATAATGCTATAATTAGCTCTATATTGTCTATATTATTTATAGTTATTTCTGTGTTTATATCTACTTTAGAATTAGTCTTGACCATAATATCTCTAGCTAGAGCCGCACTTAAGAAACAAGATAACTATTAAGAGAGTTTAGATAATTATAGTGAAGCTAGTGCTTTCAAGTTTAAGGGCTTTAATGATATTTTAAATAATACTACTCCTAATGATAATAAAGTGAATAATGTCGACTTCATTAATAATAATTTCGACGCAGATAATTCTAATATCCTTACTAAGTCTATTAAGAAGAAGAAAGTTAAGAGGGCTTTAGATATATAAAATCCAATAAACCTAAAATATAATCAAGATCTACAGTTCTTCGCAAAGTATATAGAGCTTTATATATTACGCTTAAAAAATTATTAGCGATACTTAATAATAAGTGATAATTATATTAATTATCTAACACTAGATTAACTCTTCTTTCTATTCTTAGAATCTAGCGATACTGAAAAGATTATATAGATACTCTTGAAAACTTAGGCCATAGATTAAATAAGAGTTAAGAGAGAACTTCGCGAGTTACTAAATCTCTTTCTAATGCGTGAATTAATATTCGCTATTATGAATATTCATCGAAATATTAAGAAGCATTAAGAGCTAATTCTATACTATACACTCAATATAAAAGAGGTTCTTAAGGAAATAGTGATAATATAAAAATATCTATAAAGAAAGCGTTATTAATCTAAGTCTCTATAAAAGATCTATTAGTACTATAATAAGCTATATAAGCGTTATTATAACGCTATTAAAATACAAAATAATATTGATCTACTAGAAAAAGTTAAGATCACCTTCTTAAATGTCTATAATAGGCTTTCTATCGAGATATATAAATAAGATATACTAATAATCGACTTTATATATATCGATATCCTTATAGGCCTTAATCCTAATATATTAAGCTATATTTCTATTTCGCCTAAAATCTAGAAAGCCTTTTAAGAAAAGAAGAGCGACACCTTACTCTTAAGATTTAGTGACCTTTGTAATATTTAGATATAGATAGTGATTATATTATATAACACTAAAGACAATTAATGGGCCTTAACTATAATCTTTTTATATATTATTAAGCTTCTAATACTAACTTTCTTGAATCTTTTTAATAATAATAGTAAAGTCCTTATCTATTTATAATATCTTATCAAGATCTTTAATGAGTAACTACAATAGTAAACTCTGTAATATATATCGATTTTAAAGTGAATAATTAAAGACTTAGAGATTCTAGTAGTTAAGAACTTTCTAATATTTATATTTAAAGATAGAGCTTTAGCGGAAGTGGATTATCGCTATCGTGTAAGGATAAACTATATAAAGAATTTAGTTAATTATTTAGTAAAAGACATGAAGTCATGATAGACCACACTAAAGAGCTTATTTTATATTCTAGAGTGAGAGTTTCTGGTTATTAAGGTCGATAAGTTTTTAAAGGGAGGAGGGATATAGTGAGTTAAGAGATATATATCTCTCTCTAGAGAGATAGCTAGAATATAGTGAGTCTTAAGTTAAGTAAGCGTGTATCTAGGTTAAGAGGCCTAGATAAGTGTTTCTTTTTCTCTTTTTTCTTGAGATAGATATATAGACTAAATAAAGAATAAGCATAAGTAGTCATGAATATCAACAAGTAAGTACACGTATATATATAACATATATATATAGAATCAATTAAGAACAAAGACTATATACAGAGTGATACGCAACGACAGCGAAGTCTTAACTAAGTCCATAGTGTTCTCTACAGACTCTAGGTGTAGCGCGCGCTTTAGCGCACTGTTAAGTGTGGTCTAAAGCAAACAATTAAGTGCTGCGAAAAAAAGAAGAAGTGTTTCACGAGCGTCTCTCAATTCTCGACTTATGTTACAAGATTGACTACAGCCCTGTGCACCTGGTGCTTCCCTCTTTACTTCTGTTATAATATATTATTTTATAAACGTTATAAATCGCCTTAAATATATATATATACTTTATATTTAGTAAGAAAGTTATTATTATCGAACTTATATATAAACACCCACATAAGAGGGATAACTTGCTTTTCTTGCGTGTATAGATATTTTATCTTCTTAACTATTTTGCTCTAAAGGACTTAGCTTTATTCTATGTTTATAATCGCCTTGAATTAGCGCTTATATAGATGTGTTAGTATCTAACAAAAGATCTATAGTGCGAGAGAAAGGTTATCTCTATAAACCTTTCATGGTTCGCTTAGCGCCTTATTAAATGTTATATAAAAGGAGTGAAGATTATAAGGATCGCTTACTAGTTATATTATATAGTTTTGATGACGCCTAAATGGCTATTATCATTGTCGCTCGTGAGGTGAAAGGATATTATTCTTATCCAAGTTAACTGATATTTCACTAGAACGTGGAGAGGTGATAAGAGTATCGTTACGTGAGTTGCCTAATCGGGTAGTAGTTGCCGAATCCAGAGTAATTATCGAAAATGGCGCAACTTAATTGGCGAGGTCTAACGACGCCTCTTGTCTTGCAGAGGGTTATGAAATAGTGCTAGGCTATTGTATACTAGGCGCGCCAGGTACTATGCTCGCCTTGGGCGTTACGCGTGGCGTGAGTAAGGCGATTTCCACTCCCTCAGATTAAACCTTTCTTCTTTCTTTTCCTAACAACGAGAATAATCCCCGGTTGACGAGGATAGTGTCAGGATTATCAGGATCTATAAGGGGATCCCAGTCAGGGGAGGATTCATTAACTTCGCTGCCGAGAACAAGAGCTTCAATATTAAGGACTTCGATAAGTTCTTATGAGAGTGCATAGAGTTGCTCCATGATCTACACTTCACTTGAATTATACAGTATATCATCATAAAAGATTATATCTCTAAAGTGAAGGATTCTTTGTTTTATGGGTATCTAAACGCGCTATATATTTCTCGCATTATAGCCAACTAGCCAGCCAACTATTACTCTATTCTCTAGCTTTTCAAGCCTAGAGACTTGCTTATTATGAATGAATGCCTTGTATCTAATTAGATAAAGATATATAAGGATTAGCTTCCTTTTATGGAGAGCCTTATAAGAAGTCTTTTATCTTAGTGACCTCGACAGGGTTCTGTTAATAAGATAGCTAGCTATCTTGACTAGTTTTAGCCACAGAAAGTGAGAGAGATAGCCCTGAATCTTGAGGGTTCTTGTCACTTGTGTGATAATGCCCTCTAAGTGTTTTGTAGCCCTGTTCTAGACTAGAGTGTAAGGGGCTAAGTGTTTAATAGTAATTTCTAGTCTGTGGAGTTGGCTATAGAAATTTTTATCTAGTGCTATTTTATTATCTAAACATAGAAATATAGGTGTCTTGTTAAATTGTGTTTAGATTATCGCTAATCAGTCTAGAATAATTTCTTTTGCCTAAGAATAAGTGTTATAAGTAAATATATAGTTTATGTAGATATAGAAGTTCTATAAGTGATTTATATATTGATTCGTAATCTATCCCTTTAAAAAATAAACAATATTAAAGGCTATTTAGCCTAAAGATTTATCTCTTCATTTCTTACTATTATAGAGAATTCTCAAGATCTATTATTTGAATTTTATAAGTATATAGATCTTATATTTCGCTGTACTAAGAGCGTCTTATTTTAAGACTTATACTTTCTCGACAATATTTAGTAAGTGATTAATGGTATTTAGACTAGAGTGCCCTAGAACTTTATACTAGATTAAGGCTAGATAACTAAGTTTCTTGTGTTATTATATATTTATAATTATAAATACTAAGTATTTATAAGGTGTGAATATTAAGTGATTATAATAGTTATATATATATCTAATAAAGGTTTCATTTTAGAGAAATATTTTTTCTATTCTAGATAAAGAGTTAGTTATAAAGTAAATATTCTTAATTATTATTCTTAATAATAAGATCACTTTAGTTATGAAGCCTTAAATATATAGAATATCTATTAAAATAATATAAATAAGTTCTATAAGAGATATTATATTAATAATAATTATTCTAATTAACTCGATTAAATACTTATTAATATTATAAGTTAGTGTCTTGTTAGGGCGAGAAGAATATTAAGAAGTGTAGCCTAATATATCTAGTTAATATATATAAACATTAAATCTTAAGTCTAGAATCTATTTATTGTATAGACTTTTATTAATTAACCCTAAGTATAAGGACTCTAAGTAGATTATTATCGCGATAAACACTGTCTTCTTTTCTTATTTCTTTATAAAGAAGAAGAAGAACTTAGATATTAAGTTAGTGACCCTTTCTATAGCTCGCTTAAATCGCTTTATATAAATAAAGTTCTTCTTTATTTCCTTGTAAATAGCTTATCTTGTAGAGTTAAATTTCTAATCTTAAGGCCTTATTAACTTAATAATATAAAGATATTAAGTATATCACTAAGAAATATTATAAATCTTATATATTAAAGGTTAGCTATTAGCCTTTTAATCTTCGAGAGATATAAATAAGTTATATAAGTGAATAAAGTCTCTTTTAAAGTCTTTATCTAGACTATTAAGTTATTAAAAGAACTTAATTAACTTATAAAAGTTAGAGATAAACTTCTCATTAAGTAGCTTTATATTCTCTATTATAGTAAAGATTTTATTAAGTGATTTCACTACTTATAGAAATTTATAGATTAAAGAATATTCTATAATAATTAGTATATCTAGATAGCTTATATTATTATAAGTCTTAAGCTATTTATCTAGCTAATTATCAATATATTAATAAGTCTTTAAGGTCTTAATTACTTTCTTCTATCTAGTTAATATATCTAGTTCTCTAGATCTATTTATAAGAGTAAATCTTTATTAAAGCTATTAAAGTATTACATAGAAATATTACGTTTCGCTCTACCCGAGATATCACTACACATATCATTCCTTAATAAGTGAGAAGTATAGAAAACGAGATCGCTGAGAACGGAGTACTTAAGTGAGTACTAGAGCGAAGTGATTATAGTCCAAAACGTATAGATATAATCGTGAACGAAGTTGACTACATGGTAAAGCTATAGAACGACTGTGTATATATATCTATCACTGCTCAGTCCCGCTCAGTGATGCTCAGGCTAAGCATACTGAGCATGTCTAAGTATTCCCGAGTGATACTTAGCGGTGCTCAGCGTCCCCAGGGCTGAGCCGGCTAAGCGTATTACGTGATTCGTGCCGTGGTTCTTTACACATGATTTCCCGGTATAGCTTTCTCTCTTGTTCTGGTTATTGTTATAGCTTTATATACGGCCTACTCGCAGGTCGATTCGTAACACTTTCCCCTTTCTAGATTTATTCGTTGTCCTCAATGTATATAAGTAAGTGCCTCCCCCTTCTCGTGCCCTTCTCTTCTTTCTTTTCTATGGCTTACTATGCCTTAGTTTCGTGTTGCTAAGTTCGCGCGCCCCTTAACTCTTTGTCGTTAGAAACTGATCGATTGTATCGAGTCCTTTAGTCATGAATTATCCGGTATAGGTCGCTGTATACCTTGCTAAAACTCGAACTCCGTCTATTTTGTCCTCGATGGCTACAGTAAGTGTTTATTCTGCATAAAGAAGGGCGTGAAGTATTGCGACGGCACTTTTTCGGATGAAGAGTTTAACTCTCTAACTACTCAACGAAATCGCCTCGTCGAGGCGGCCCGCCAAAAGGGCGCAGAGTTGGCCCAACTAATTGTCGCCGTCAATAAGGCTCACTCTGAACACAAGTGTCTTTAGCGTGAGGCCGACCTGTTGTTGAAAAAGCAAAAGCAGATACTGGTACGGGAGGCCGAATCGCTAGATACTTTAGATCACGTAAATCCTCCCGAAAAAGCGTCAGCCACCGTTTTTATTGGTATAGATGACAAACAACTTGAGGAGATATTTAAGTTATCATCGAGGGCCCTTCTAAACTTCAAAGGCCCTATCTTGATTAACCGCCCTTTATAGTTGCGTTAGATATTTAGTGAGTTTCCTTCTTCGTTTCTTTCTTAAATACTTCTTAACTATATCCCCTAAAAGATATTTTAATGATTTTTATATATTTTCTTTATATCTATATTCTAATCATTTAACTAGGTATCATAGTTTTTTATTGGTTTTTTAATAGTCGAGGATCCTCTTTATATTGTATATTGGTTATTGGGTTTCCTCATATATTAGCACCGATTTTGGTTTGACGTTTAGTGATACTTTTTCAAGAAGCGATTTATGGAAAACTGAATAAATATTCATCTCTTTAAATAGTTTCAATTCAAAGTTCACTAGTCTAAGTTTCCTTTTAATCTTATAAGGTTTAATCTTGATGTGATCTAGTTTATTAGATAATTGTTATATTTTAATGTTTTTCCTGAGAAGATATACTGTCTTCCCTTCTTTAAAGTTTAATTCCTTAAATCTTTGTCTATTCGAGCTTTTAACTATTTTTTGTAATATTTTCTTAAGTTCTTTCTTTAAAAGTTCGTGTAGTGATTATAATTTCTTAACCAAGATTGCTGCCTTTTCTGTAATTGATTTAATGTCTCTAGTATCCTTATCTATCCTTAGGTGAAACCTGTGATTTATATAGAATAGTGATATTCCTATTACTGCTGCTTTATTATTAAATATAAACTGCGCTATAAGTAGTAACTATATCTAGTTATTTTGCTAAAAATTGATATAACACCGTAAATACTGTTTCAGCGTTTAATTTATTCTTTCTATCTATCTATCGCTCTATGGGTAAAAAGCTATTAATAGCTTTTAATGAACTTTTATAAGGTTTATTAATAATTACTAGAACTGCGATATAAATAGCTTATCCCGGTCCGAGTGTATTTCTTTCGATATTCTATGTCGACTGAAAATGTTTTTATATAGTGTATACACTAAGTCTTTAGCTGTTAATAACTCCTTATATAGAATGAATTCTGTATATTTAATTAGGATATTATTTATTATAAGTATACTGTTAAATTCCACACTCATGAGGGATTCTTTAAACTTTAGTAACTTTATGATAAAATCTAATATAATAGTGTGCCACGCCTTTTCTAGTATTATTAGTGTTTAAAGTAATCTATAGAGTTTATATCTCGCGTGCTTTACTTTATAGTATATATCGCAGTTCTTAATATATTCTACTACATTTTTCCTAACCTCTTTCTAGATAAAGTCCCTCGTGACTAATTTAAGTGTCTTCTCGATATCTAGATATCCTGCTGACTTATTATTATATCGTCCTTTAATGATTTCTTTCTTTTGCTCTTCTATTAGCTCAATATCGATAAGAGTTAGTATCTCTATCTCAGGTATTATATAGATTAAGGCGCTATCTTTTTCCTTAAGTACTGTCATGAGCTTTGATTTAATATTTTTCATGTAATCTGGCTATCTATTAAGTGTGTTTATTATAGTATTTTCTTTTCCTTAAACGTGATATATCTTGAAGTTATATAGTGTTAATATTTTAGCCTATTAAACCTGTCTATGATTAAGTTCTTTTATAGTTATTCAGTATAATAGATTTTTATAGTTAGTGTAGATCTAAACTTAATACTTAGCGCCTTTAAGATATACTCTTTATTCCTTAAGATATATCACGATAACAAGTAGTTCCTTGTTATGGATATTATAATTCAACTTTAACTTTATTATTCTCTTTAAGAAGTACGCGATTATTTAGGTCTTACTATTTAGCTCTTTTTGCGTGAGACAAACTCTAATCGCTCTATCTAATGTATTTATCTTTACCTAGCATTCTAGCTCAAGGTCAAATATCGTAAATACTAGCGTCGTTATGATAGCTTCTTTAAGGCGTTTAAATGCCTTTCTATATTCTAGTTCAAACTTAAACAAGATATCTTTCTTGATAAGGTTTATTAAAGACACTACAATCTTTGAAAATCTCTTAATGAATCTTTAGTAGTAGTTAAGTAGTCCAACAAAAGACTGTACTTCCATGATATTCTTAGATTCTGGTCAGTCCTTAATTGGCGCTATTTTATCAGGATTCACTTCGATACCTTAATCAGATATAATATAGCTTAGAAATCAAATCTATTTTTTATGGAACTTATACTTACTAAGTTTTAATGGTAGATTCTTTTTCTAAAGTTTCCTTAGAATCTTTTAAATATACTATATATATTTCTTATATATCTTTAAGAATATAAGTATATTATCTAAGTATATAACTATAAAGTCATCAAGATATTTTTGTAGCGTGTTATTAATTAATTCCTGAAAAGATACTAGGGCGTTAGTTAATCTAAACAGTATAATATAATATTTATATAATTTAAAGCTAGTTTTAAAAGCCATTATCTATTTATAATCTTTCTTTATCTATACTCAGTAATAGGCGTTCTATATATCGAGCGCGATAAAGTATTTTGTATTAAGGAGTCTATTCTGTAGCTCCTTAATTAAGGATAGTGAGTATTGATTCTTTCTGGTGATTATATTAAGTGGTTAGAAATCAATATATAGTCGAAGAGATTCATTCTTTTTTAGGGCGAACAGTATACTATATACTATAAATAACTTAAATGATTAAATAAAGTTTTTCTTTAAGTGAGTCTTTATATACTTCTTAAGGAAGCTTTCTTTCTTTAGAAATAAGGGTCAAAGCTAATCATTATACTTCGACACTTTCTCTTCTTTAAGTGTTATTTTATGATTTTATAGCTTATACTCTAGTAGCGCGACTATATCTTTTCTTTCTTTAAAGATATCTATAAAGTTCTTATATTTCTTAGATAGGCTTTTCTCTTGTATTTCATTTAAGGCTCTTCTTCTAGGTTATATTTATATCGCCCTTTATAGAGATATAATGAAAGTTAATCATTTCTTTCTCTTTGTTTTCTCGTGACTATAATTTAGGAAGAACAAGGTTTCTTCTTTCTAGTCTATTATTAACAAGTGTTCTTTTAGCTACTTTATCCCTAGAATAATATTATACTTAATCAGCATTATATTAAGCTCGACTTACTCTCTATACTCCTTAATCTCTAGATAGACGTCGCGAATCTTCTATTATATTTATTCGCTATTATACTTATCTAGTGTTCTGTTTATTATAAAGACCGAGTATAGATTCTTTTTTTGTTGCTTATTTAGTCTTATTACTGTTTTTAATGATATATAGTCTTGGCTTACTTCGCTATCGATTATTACTTAGATAGACTTATTAGCTAGTTTAGTGTTAAAGACTAATGACATTAAACATTGAGTCTATATTATGTTAATATAGTGTTTTTGAGGCTTTTTTCTGTTGCGCGAGACTTTCTATCTCATGATAAGTTCTTCGCCTAGTTTTTTGGTACGTTATTTATGGTTATATTTCTGCTTCTAAAAATATATAGAAGCATCTTAATCAGTGGTTTGATTATATTCTTCGTTATAAGATATATATATATCCTGAGTGTATAGATATATATCATGTTAGTACACCACTTTTTGGCTAACACAAGAACTTTATTCTTTTCACTTATTTCGAAGTTAAACTTCGGGTGGTAATGTAATACTTTATTTAGGCAGTTTGTTCACTTATATTTTATTGGCCTTTAAAATGAGGTTAAGAATTAAAGGTGTGTTTTAGTTGTCTTAATAACAATAAACTTAAACGAGTTATCCTCATCGGATTCTTTAGGGGTACCAATTACTATAAGATCTT
The DNA here is from genome assembly GCF_000836115.1 of Exophiala spinifera. Taxonomy (NCBI): domain Eukaryota; kingdom Fungi; phylum Ascomycota; class Eurotiomycetes; order Chaetothyriales; family Herpotrichiellaceae; genus Exophiala; species Exophiala spinifera. The sequence goes on along the minus strand of NW_015622518.1, from coordinate 2,787,221 downwards.
CCGACTTATATAGTAGATAGTGTATTTCGCTTTTAATTATATTATATATATATTCTCTCTTGTACGGACATCGTTTATCATAATATAAATATAAGGTTATAAAAATCTAGTGAGTATTTAGGTTAATATAGAGACTATATCTTTAGACCCCTTTTACTATCTAAACTTAATAATATATTCTTATAACCATAACATCCCTTGTTCTTTCTTCTTTAATATAGTGTCTCGCCACGTCTTGATCGATCTCTTCTAGAGTTAGATTATCATGTTCTTTAAATAGAAAGAAGTAGAGTTCTTCGATATTAGTTTAATGTGTATAAAAAGCTAGACCTAAACACCTAAAGTATCGCTATATAGATACCAACCTTCTTTCCTTCTGCTTCTAAGTATAGTTTAGCTTAAGCTCGTTATTAATTATATATATCTTGAGTACTTCTTTCTCATAATAAATTCAGTTTAGTGTCTTAATAACCGCGTAATAGTACTTATAGAACAACACGGTATTACACTCAAGCTTAGAGTCGCTTAAGTTCAATTCTTCACCGAATATAAAATCGTAACGATTCTCCCCTAGTACATTATATATATAAGTGAATCCTTTATATATTTCTTTATATTTTGTCACGAATACTAGATCTTTCTTATTTCTTAGACTTCCTTTAAGATCGAATCTTTTATATTCCATGATGTAACCTCTTTTATATACTTAAGTGCATAATATATTCTTTCAATACTTCGTCATGAGTATTATTATATTACTATAATTAGTAATTATTCTATATTTTTCTTTATGTTATGTCTTTATTATTAATATAGTCATTCTCTAGATATTGAACTCCACCTAGATAAATATTTTGTCTTTTTCTTAGTCGCTAGATTCATTATTTTCTTTATCGAAATTGTTATCGAATAGAAAATAATAAATTATAGGCATTCCTTATATATTATATATATATAGACAGAACCTCTCGATATAATTAGGTTCTTAATAAATATATATAATGAGGATATACTCTATTGACTGTTTTCCTCAATATAAGCTTAAGAAGGTTTTATCCCCTCTTCTAATCTAATAATATATTTATATCATCACTAGTGTTTCCGCTCTACTTATAAGATTATAGATACTTGCGACTTCCCAGTTTATCTAGCTCGAGGTCCATTCCCGTAGCAGTTTAAACAGGAACTAATATCGTTCTTCTCTTGCTAGATAGATATAGAGTTCTTTAAAACTATATTGTTAGAAGCATCTTTTTAGTCTTAGTGGTATTTAGTCTTGCTCGATATTAGTGTGTGGGCTAAATACAGTCTCGTTAATATTATATTCTTAATGACAAGTCCTAATCCGTGCAAACCCGTATTCGACGCTAATTATTTTATATAATGATGATCTCGCTTCCACTATAGTCACTATTTTAGCCTCTTTCTAGTTAACTTTCTTTCTCTTAGATTTTTTGCTTCAATAATTCTTACGCTTCTTTTCGTGAAGAAACTATTCTATACCCTGCTTATTAGAGTAATGAATAGAGTAGTTATCGTCATGACAAACTATTCATAATAAGTTCGTGTATTTTAGTCGCTCTTTATCGATTTTTCGTGCCGTGACTATTTTATTTTATTAACCTTAGCCAGAATAGATTTCTGCAATGTTAATAACCTCTTCACCGTTAACTATTAACAGTGATATCGAAGTCGCTCCCTCCGTCTAGATTTCTTCGAAATTTCCTTTCTATACTCTCTCGGCGTGACTAGTCTGTTCTAAGTTATCTTTCTTGAGGCCATCTAGGTATATCTTCATTATTTATTATCTTTTAGGTTCTAGGCTTCTCAATCCTCGAATCTATTCTTTACTTTTAAGTCTTAGGCGCTCGAGTTCTTTCTCAATTAAAGTGTCGGCCTTTTCTTCTCCAATACCGGCTTTAATTATATACAGTTCTATAGGCTTTATATCGCACTCATTAGCTCTATATCCCGAATTTCTATAATTATAGTATAGATTTTCTTTCTTGCGTTATTCTCACTTCTTATTAAATAGCCCCTTACATTAAAACTTGCCTTTCGGTCATAAGGACCGACCTTATTTAACAATATTAAGATTCATTAAATCACTATAAGACTAATAATTAATGCGCTTACCTTTATAATACACGCTATCTATCTTTTCATAATATCCTTTCTTCTTCAATTCTAACTTATATAGTTAGTTATCAATTTCGATGACTTTATTAACTAACCCCTGATATATATCAAGCCTCTCTGATCCTAACTCCTTTTTGATGTTATTCTTTAAGCCAGTGTAGAAGGCAGCGACAAGTATATTGTCGTTTCAGTCCAGTTTAGCCTGAAGCCTCTTGAACAGAATATAGTACTACGCAGTTAACCCCTTCTACTTGAGTTGGTAGATTCGTTAGGCCGCGACCTATTTCTTCTCTAGAGTTCTAAATATTTACTTAAGTCATTCCATGAATATCGCGAAGTTAGAGAAAATGGCAATGATTTCTGGGTCCTTTTATTCTTCAAGGGACATTATATAGTTTATCATAATAAATTTAAATCAATAAAAGACTAATCCCCTTATATAAAGTCCCGCGAATAAGACCTTATCTTTATGAGTGATATACCTGATGCAGTTCAATTTAAAAGTCGCGATAAGTTAGGTGACAAATAGTCCCAACTTTTCACGAGATCTATAGAACATATTAACCTTAATATTGTCCTTGTTATGATTATTATAGTTACTATAGCTAGAGATAACAGTAAAGATAAGTCCTAGTGTGGGTGCGCCCGGCGCGGTGAATCAAACCGACCCAGTAGAGAATAATGAGCGGATAGAAGCTTTAAAGCTGAACATTATGTTGAATACTTCCAATTAAGTGGTAGTTAAAGTGTTATATTTCGCTCTATTTAGGGTGTTACTATATATATCGTTCCTTGATAAGTGGGAAGTATAGAAGGCGAGGTCGCTAAGAACGGAGTACTTAAGTAAGTACTAGAGCGAAGTGATTATAGTCCAAAATGTATAAGTATAATTATGAACAAAGTTGACTATATGGTAAAGCTATGAAATGACTATATATATATATTCGTCACTGCTCAGTCCCGCTTAGTGGTGCTCAGGCCAAGCACACTGAGCACGTCTGAGCATTCCCGAGTGGTGCTTAGCGGTGCTCAGCGTCCCTAGGGCTGAGCCGGCTAAGCGTATCACGTGATCCGTGCCGTGGTTCTTCACACGTGATTTCCCGGTATAGCTTCCTCTCTTGTCCTGGCTATCGTCACAGCTTTGTATATGGCCTGCTCGCAGGCCGATTCGTAACAAGAAAGAGTATTCTTCTTTTAGGTATACTATAAGATTAATCAAGATTATTTCTGTTATCTAAATACTTAGAGTGTTAATAACTTTAAATTTATCTTTATATCGCTTATATTACTACTTCTATTATCGCTCCATAAAGTGAAGATTTATTCATTATTATTCTAGAGTTTAACTATCTTAGTGTAAGTTCTATAAGTTTAGAATAGATAGATACTTTAAAGTAGAAGGGTTACTAATATTAGGGTCAATATATTTCTATATTTCTCGGTGTTTAGTATATAGTTTAATAGAAATAAACTAGTTATCCTAATCTAAGGACTTAAAAAGGGTGATTGTGATTGATTTTATTGGTTAAGGCTCGAGATTTAGCTTCAACATGTTAAGTATTGTGGTGGAGAAAGTATAGTAAAATATGCTTCTTACTATATAAATACTTGAGGCGTGAAATACGCGTAGAGACCTAATATATTTAGACATGTTTAGTTGAATAGCCTTGTGATGATGAGGCTTTACCAGAGTATTAACTGATAGGTGTCTCAAGCGAAATCAAGAATCAGGCTTATAACTATTATGTAACACTTAGTTCTAGGCGATATCAAGGGGCTAAATGAGATGTATTAACGAGTCTGATCTTCAGGACTAGGAGATCGCTGTTCTATCTATTTATATAGCAAAGGAGTGAAAATTCTCTCGTTCTGGTGAAGAGACTTTTCTCCCGAGTATCGGCGGCGATCGATGAGTTCCTCGTCGGGGGCCGGCGTCCTTGTGTCGGGGAGGTCCGGTTCCTCCAGCCTGAGGACTATGATATAGCGAAAAAGTGACTAAAGTGAGTGAATTCATGGTGTTGCAAGGTTTGCAAAAGGAGCGTTCTAGGCGGCGGAGTTCCGCGGAGGCGTTCGGCGCAAGTATGGAGGTTGTAATGACCCCGTCATAACTCAGCCTTGTTCAACAGCTCTAATAGTCGGTATCAAAATAGGTTTACGAGTACGTGAGAATAGATGATGACAATTCCATCACCAAAGTGCGGGAATTGCAACCTGGCCCGAGCGAGCTTTAATCCATGGCAGCTGAGGTACAGAAGTCAAGCTATTTCCTAGCTCACCCAAGAGACTGAAAGGCGCCAAAGCTAGATTCTTCAGATCCTGGAATACTTACCTCATCCCGTGTGTCTAAAGAAACTTGATAAGCACGAGTCACGCTGATCCAACTTGTGAGGGACTTGCCGCTTCGCCATTATGATAAAGCACGAACCAAAAATCTCAGTCGAGGTATAGCAAAAGCAGCGACATGAGCAACGTTTAGCTACCTAAGTAAGGACCTCGGCGCTAGACGAAGTAACGATGACGCAGGGGCTCAGGAGGGCTAATTGAAGTCTGCCTTCTTGTTGTAATTGAATAGCACTCATACTGCTGGAGACAATTGGTGGTAAAGATGAGTCGATGGGCGATGGTGGTCCTACGAACCACTAGCTCGTGCGAACCGCCAGCTCGTGAATTGCGTTATACAGGAATGATCCTTTTCATAGTATCTCCTTTTCAGTTCTTCACATAAAGCCGCAGTATAACTCCTGGTAGGAGACTGGTGCGGAAGTGGAATTCCGAGGTATGCCGTGAAGATTGGATAGATGATTAGTCGGTTGTCTCACCAGGTATATAGTGTTCGCGACTGACAAGAATGAAAAGCTATTATCGCATATCTTCGATTCATCATTGTTACATGATATCTACAACTTTGCTTGAGCGGAAGTGTCGAAGAGCGCTGCCACCTCATTAGCTGCCTTCCTGCCGCTCTCGATGGCCCCATCGATGAACCCTCTCCAACCATCGGCCCAGTCCCCACTGGCAAAGAAGACCTGACCGTGTGGTTCTTGCAGGACCTTCGTATACTTGGTCATGCAGCCGCTGCCCCAAGAGCTCCAAACGCCTTTGGCCAGCGGGTCATTTGCCCAGTCGTGGGTAAGATACGCCTCAACCTCGGCGTCAGGACGTAGGTTTCGCTTGAACTCGTCAATGATAGTGGTGCTGTCGCGTGGATCCGGGACAAATCCGTTGTAACCGAAGCCGATACAATAGGTGCCATCCGGGCCCGACGGCCCATGTCCGTTGTGGTCTGAAAACGAGAAGCAGAAGGATGAATCTCCGTACCCATTGGCGGCGGCAAACCAGCCTGGCTCGGTAGCCTTCAACTTGAAATGAATCTTGGCACCCTTGTTGATGTGGCCCTTGGAAATGGCTTCACGCTTCGGGCCACCCAGCGGAGGGGTGAAACTTATGTCGCCCAGACAGTTCAAGGGAACAGTGGAGATGACTGCCTTGCCGTTTAGGACGGTTTGTGTGTTCTGAGATTTCACAATGGTCGATCCACAAGGAGATTGCTGGATTATTTCGGAGATGACTGTGTCGAGCAGAATATCGCACCTTGTATCCTGAAGAATCTTCAGGGCGAAAGAGGTCATACCGCCGTTTCCCAACTTGTAGATTCCCGCAAGCTCGAAAACTCGATCCATACTATGTCCACCTAGGGCGTACCAACGCAGGGCTTCCACGAAGCCGATCTCAGTACCGGTGGCGCTTCCGAAAGAATTGCATAGGGTCTCAAAGTAGTCTTTGTGGACGGTCGGCAAGTCAAGCTGATCAAGGCGTTGGCGGATAGTGAGATGATCGTACTTTTTCCAAGGTGCAGGATCGCGGAAAGGGTCGTGAGGGTACGGCATAAGTTCTCTACTATTGAGACCATCCAACACGAAAAATCTGTCGGCGACAGCCTGAGCGATCTGGCCGAAATCCTGACCATCAACTTCTTCAACTTGGGCTTCTCGTCCTCCCGCTCCTCGATAATAGGTCTTCTCGGCCGCGAGAGTTCCGGCAGATGTCTTCAGATTCTTGTGGAGGTTGTACCTATACAGTTCCGCATACAGATGTGGTTGATTCCAATGGACCTAAATTTTGCGCCGGTCAGCTACTTGTCTTAGGGTGCGCATCAGAGACCGTTGTTGTCCATACCCATGTGCCGCCCATTTCAAACTCTTCGCGGTGTGCATTCGCGGTCCACGTCCGGCCTCCAACGCGGTCTCGTCCTTCCACAATCAAGACTGACAACCGATGTTGGCGAGAGAGTTCTCGTGCCGCTATCAGACCAGCGAACCCAGCACCAATGATGATCACATCGTAGTGAGATCGGATCGACTTGGTGCTTGACACGACCGCATTCGTGGTGAGACCCTGTGTGAGACCAGTCTTGGTCCAGAGGTAACCTTCGCGAGCCCTAGGCATCGTTGCGGTAAGCAGAGGTCGAGCGATGAATTGCAGTGCACGAGAATGCCGGTGACAGGGTTTTCAGGATACTGGAGATCCCCTGGACCATGCGTATTGTCGCTCCTTTCATTACTTCTAAACCCTGACTAGGTAGTTAAGCGGAACTTTTCCGACGCACAGTTTTGCCCGATTAGGAACTTTCTTCATCGCTTGCAGGTTAAATGTGAGTATATTATGAGAGATGCCGTTCACTTCAAACATTGGAGCCCACATTTCAGACAGAAAAACAGCCAACAGAAACGTCAACATGGGACTCGAAGTCATTCCCAAGACGGCCAAATTCAAGGCCCAAAACATCGAAGGCGCGCCTCCGCACGTCTATTTCAGTAAGGCCTCATCTCGATGTCCCCAGAAGACGGCCCTCTCCCGAGGGTTGTTCTTTTTGCGGAGATGGTCTATGTTGACTTCCACTCGGGACACAAACCCAGCTAAGCAAAGGTCTCGTGGACAGCCGATTTTCTGGGAACGCGCGATGAGAAGGTTCCGAACCCCATCGTGGGCGCGTGGTTCCGTATTGAAAAGGGGACACCTGCAACGCCACCAAAATACGAGTATGATGAAGTTGGGGTTGTCATCGAAGGTAAGACACTCTCTAGCATCTTGCCCAGAAGTCCTGGCGCGGAAATTGATCATGTCAGGCACCATCACCCTCAAAGATGAAGATGGAGGGGCGGAGACGACCGTCACCATCGGCGATAGCTTTGTGATCCATCGAGGAAGTACGATTGCGTTTTCTTCCAGTGACTACGGCATCGCTTTCAAGTGTGGCAGTAGATTGATGGCGAGACTGTGATGGGTGATGCGGAGCTGGTTGATGATATCCGAGACAGTTGAACCAATCGCACTTCTTCTCCCAGATCAGTTAGGCTCAATATTTCCTTTCAGGGCGTTCCCGACAGATGTTGAAATTGTCAGTCCCTGTACGAAAATGCATTATGCGAGTGATACTATATAGCTCGTCTTCGCCTTTGCCTCACAACGCCAAATCGTCACCAGTGAGAATTCACCGCCGCCATGAACGGAGCGAAGGCTAACAAGACCATGTCTGACTCCAGTTTAGGAGCGGCTTTACCTGCATCCTGGTATTCCTCTCGGGGAATTTACGAGTTGGAAAGTCGAGCCATCTTTTCCCGACAGTGGCTAACCGTCACACACGAGCTTCGACTTGCTGCTCCCGGCGCCTACGCAAAGTTTACGATTACTGGGTACCGTTTCTTTATCATCCGTGCCCGGAACGGTGATCTGAACGCTTTCTTGAAAATGTGTCAGCATCGGGCCTTTCCTGTGGTGCTCCAAGACGAGGGAACTGCAAGTATCCTTGCTTGCAAATATCATGATTAGGTTTGACCTGCCTTGTTCCTGAGAGTTTGTCTAATCGTCAAAGCTGGTCGTACGGCTTGAATGGAAAGCTCGCCAAAGTACCCAATTTTGACAAGGTCGGAGACTTTGACAAATCACAATATGGTGTGTTCCGTGTCCATGTCAAGGTCGACGTGAAAGGGTTTGCCTGGGTCAATCTGGATGGGGCACTGGTGCCCGCAATCAAGTGGGAAAATAGCTTACCGGTATCGACCTCCAACAGCGGTTAGCCATTTTCCCACTTGATTTCGGGCACCAGTGCCCCATCCAGATTGACCCAGGCAAACCCTTTCACGTCGACCTTGACATGGACACGGAACACACCATATTGTGATTTGTGCGACGACCACAGTCCGGACATGGACGGGGATTATAACTGGAAAACGCTGGTCGACAACTACAATGAGGTGAGTTTTCTGATGCTTCGAGCCACTTCACCCAGGCATTGGTTATTAGTGCTACCACTGTGGAGCTGCACACCCTGGAATTCCCAAAATCACGAATCTGGAGAGCTACAGCGTGGAATCGGAAGCTGGTTATATCGGACACGATGCCGAGAGAAGAAGGGAATCGATGCTGGTGGGAATGTGGCACCCACGTACCTTTTCCCAAACGCATCCATCACCATGACGTGAGTTGCTATTCTGAACATGTCTGCTGCGATGGAATCGGGCTAAGCATACGAAGAGAGACCATTATTTCTCCTTTGATGAGAGTCGTATCTATCTCGGAGACGCGAGTGTCCGTGGAATACTAAGTCTACCGCAACGCCAACAGTATCGATCAAGACTTTGGGGAGTTGGATCAATTCTTCAAGCAAAGTCGAAAGAGAAGACAAGTATCTCTGCGCGAATGCACAGAAGAATATCAACGCTGGGGACTATATCTCAGGACCCTTGCACCCTTTCAATGAGAAGGGAGTCATGTACGTCAAAATCACTGCTCAAGCGATTATTGTTCAAGCATCGCACGAAGGAAAAGGCTCTGGGTCGAGAAATCCCCCCCGGTCAAGAGGTCGACAAACAACTGCGATGGCACCGAAGCAGAACTGTTCTGCCGGGATGTTTGTAGCAATACTTCAAGGGACTCATCTTGGTAGTCAAGCTTTGAGATGGCTTGTGCAGTATAGCAGTCAGCGTGTGCAATGCATGAACAAAGATGCTTTGAGGAACTACCCCCTGGAATCTTTTATCATTCTCGAAATCTGACGCGCCCGAGATATCTTGAAGTCCTTGGAACGTGACGACGGCTTGTCGGTCTCCCAGGCTAACTAACTAGTTAGTTAGTGACAGTTCCTGGGGATTGGTTCGGGGTGTTTGAGGCCTTATCTAAATGCATGGCCCATCATGCCTAGCTTCGGTTGTTTTAGTTATCTAGGAACCCACTGATTGAACCTTACGACGCCCCCCAGGCCAGGGAGGCGTCTCCCTACCTCCCTCGGTACCTCCAAGCCCTACCGGACCTGTTGGACTGAAGAGTGACAGCCCCTCACGCCGGCTCAAGCTCTACCGCCCTCATAATCATAATTCCTTCGATAAGACATCCACTCAATGATTCAAGGTTGAGAGGATAGTACCATCCGCGGCCACCCTACAACCGGCATTCTTCGGGCATAATGCACTGTTCGATCATCTCGGTGTCGACTTCTGCTTCACTATGTCCGTTGTGGACAAGAATGCAAAATCTCGCTCTGGCTGCAGAACGTGCAAACAAAGAAGAGTATGGTTGTGGTATTCTGATTTCTTTATCAGACGCTAACTTAGTGACTATCCAGGTGAAGTGCGACGAGACGAAACCGTCCTGCCAGCAATGTGTCTTAAGAGATCTTGAATGCCCCGGCTATGAGAAACGATGGAAATGGTCTACCAAACATGAAAAGCCTCGCCGCCGGAATTCCTCCCAAGTTGTGAGCCGCCCCAGTAGGAAGAACTCGAGCAAAGCCACGACCCTATGCGATGCCGGCGAGGTGATTCCGTTTGACCCTGAGTTGCGCAACGTGGCCGAAATCTCCTCCGAGTCCGACAAGATGCTCGCTCCGTCATTGTCTTCAGTTCAACTCGCCGCCGGCACGTTGAGGTCTCCGCCTTCTGCGCGGAGGCAACAAGATGACCAGTCCTCACCCCCACACAAACTCGACCTGATTCCCGGGCAGTCATCAACTGATGTCGTGCAGCGCACGCAAGCAGTCAGCCATTACCAGTCTGTGTGGCAATCTCCTGACACTGTGCTCGGCGATCCCCAAGGCCAGGTGGAATATTTTACTCAGAAGATATGCAGAGCCCTAACGGCTTTCGACTCTAACTACAACCAGTTTCGGAGCGTCGGAGGTCTGCGAATAAAGGAGTCGCTACTATACTTCTCCTTGTGCCGCTATCTGACTGCGGCTTTCCTCAACTCCAGCGATTTCGAAGCCAGTAACGCCCTGGTGGTGCAGAATGCGCAGACCGAGATATTGTACCGACTACAGACTGAGGTGGCGCAGCTGGATATATCTCAGCCTGCCAAGTTGGCACAGGTGCTGATGGCCGTCATCATGTATGGCCTCGCTGCCAATTGGGACGGGTCAAATTCTCCGAGCAAATTGCACTATCACGCCGCAGTTCGAATGTATCGCCATATGTATCACCCCGATAACATCCCCGCTGCCAGGTCCGCCACGGCGACATCTGGTGGCTTCCAAGAATTCTTCGCGGGATGTCTCCTGTACTGGTGGATGGGACTCGCGTTTGTTTCAGACACGATCGAGTGTCCTCTTCACGAACCACCCAGCTGGGACTGTCTGCAACAATCGAATCTGAAGTTTATTCCTCATCCACTCGTCGGCGTATCGCCTTCATCGCAAAGGCTTCTCGGACAGGTGGGCTTGTTGGTACACGAGCAAAGACTCCGATGTCGTAGAAACGCCTTCGTCAGCATGGGCGCTCTGCAGAAGGAATTCCGTGCGTGGCAGGAAGCCCAGGAACTGGAAGAACAAGCTTTATCGCTGGAGCTCCCCGAAGCTGCAGACTTCGTGGACACCGGTGACCCACACACTCCGATTGAAGATCTCATCAACACCGCAGAAGTGTATCGCCTTTCAGCGCTCGTGCTCCTTTACCGCGCGTTTCCTGATCTATTAACCGCGAGGCTTACATCCAACCAAGGTGATGCCGGTGACGGCACCGTTGGCAACTATGTAGCGGAGCAGAAGAGGCTATCCTGGATCACGGCACTCGCCGTACATGCTCTGGAGACCCTATGTCGAAATGGGGCTCGCTCTGGAACAAGAAGCATCGAACAAATCCTTCTGATTATTATTGCTGGAGAACTGAGGAAGCCGCCAGCAACCATCTCGATCTCACAGAGCTGTGAAACCAGTTCAGACCCTATCTTCCAAACCCCTGACGCAGAGCCTCTCTCCGATTCAACCCATTTCCAGGACGAAGGTGCGTCTCTTCTCTGTGAGCCCCCACCTGACGCTGTTGTCGAACCACTCGATCAGGGAGCATTTTCCGGCGGTACACCGGAGGCAGCCTCTGTGGAGGAGGCTCGTTCCACCCTGCTCAGACGTCTTGAATCAATTTGTGAGCTTTTGCCCTATAGATCCACTGAGCTCGTGAAGGACCTCGTGCTCACGGTATGGGCTCGCACTGATCGAGAAGGACCTGAGGTCTTCTGGATGGATATCATGATTGAGAAAGGGTGGGACTTCTTGGTAGTATGACGTCCCTTGAGCCTGCTGTCCTTTCAAGGCGTCGCCGAGAAGTTTCACAAAAACTTTGGTCAATGCAATCGCCGCTCCACGGTAGTACTAACTGATCGGCTTGTTGGCCGAAGTACGGCTGAGCGGACGGGAAAACCCTGGTTGTAATCTATGCAACAAGTAATTACGAATCCGGTTGTCGTCACAATCTCTTCAGAAGCTCAGAGAAGGCAAGCAAGGACGTTTGGTGGGGGGGTTCTTTTGTGCTCTCATCCCGAGACGGAGGGTGTTGGTTTGCCCAAAAATAAATAGGGTGCAAGAAACACCGCCCAGAGTGGTCGAACTGGATGCTACAAGACAATAGCAAGTGGGGTGACTATTTAGGAACTCTGATTGTTGAATGGTTTTGCTCTTAAGTGTGGAGAAAATTTGTAGGTCCATATAATTCTTTGCAACATTTTCTTTCGCAATCGACCATAGGTTGTGTAATACAGGGCTTCCCGTCCGCTCAGCCGTACTTAAGCCACAAGCCGATCAGTTAGTACTACCGTGGGTGACCAGGTGGGAATCCTGATTGTTGATTGTTTTTGCTTGTTTTTGTCCCTGACTATCTATCTGTACGGAGGGCTTCGATTTGGCGCCGCAGTGAATAACCTGAGATTTTTATTCCAGGCAATGTTCCCAAGTTCTCTTCTTCTACCAGAGAAGAATGAACGGCATCTAAAATATTATCCCTTGGGCTGCCAAGTTCCAATCAAACTCAGAGAATTTCCATGGTTTCGACACATATCATGGCTATCGTCGATGATTGTGAAACCCCTCGTCTATAGCCCTGCCCGTGGTCTCTTTTGCTGCGAATTGCGTGTTGTAATCTTCAAAAGCTTCCTTCGCACCCCCTCGCATCCCTCAGTAGTGTGCTCAGGATCTGCTGAGATTGGCGCCTCCATCTCGCTCAGGTACAGCCGGAACTGTCATAACCTGAATGGCTACCAATGCGACCAAACATCAGCTCACCAACGAAGAAGCCGACGATGACGGCGAAGAACAGGCCAACATTGAGTATCATGACAATGATCATCCTGCAGCTATTAGCGCATGTACCAAAGAACCATGGGCCGTGAGAAATACAAGAGATAAGCAATGCCTTGAGTGACAAATCCAAGAGCGGCCCGAGGTAGATTCGTTGACAATCGCCATGATTGCAGAGCTCTCGTGGGAGACAAGCCGACATCGCCCTGCTTGACAATGATGTTGCACCCGGCATATTTTCTGATGAAGTGCTGGTCTAATTTGAGCTGAGCAAACACGAGTCCACGCCAGATGACGGCCAGTATGAAAGCAAACAACCAAGCGCCAACATACTGGGCTTCGGTCTGGGGAGTAAAGGCTGAAGAGAAGATGGACACGGGCATATTGTCATTGCTGAAGATCATCATGGTCGCCATCTTCATCATCATAGTGTTGGAACCTGCACTGCCAGCGGCAGAGTCGGTCCCCATGGGTATGGAGCTCGTCATTGTCGGCGTTCCAGACATGGTCATGGAACTCATCGAATTCATTGTCAGGACGCTTTTTCGGGACCTGGGGTGATATCTTCACAGTTCAGTATTATTGCCAAGTTGTTGGTACAGTATTTCTCGAACTTGAGAGAACTACCTGGCTGGGAACCTTCAGGATCCGAGCCAAGGCCTGGACATATATCCGCACGGAAGATCACCCTTTACAGATACAAAACACTTGCCAAAGTCAAGCAGCGCCGATGTACAGTAAGCTGATGCTTGGTGGAATGCCGCGACGATGAAAAGGGGCGACGGCGTGTTTGGTGAGTGAATTGGGTTCCCGTGTGGCACCTTGAGCAAGTTTTCTTGACAGCTGGTTGGGCCATGCGTGAGCAGGTTTTCTAGCATCACCTTTTCGAAAGCACGAGCATGTTTATGTCCCTCTAGCGTACAGTCCGTCGTCAAACAAGCGTCGCGAAGCTTTTGGTCAAGCTTTCACCTGCACTGATTTGCAAAGCTTAGCATTTCACACGCGGCCCCCAGCCAGACAACGTGGGATGGCCCCGGGTGCATGTGTTTCAGCCGTGCGATCAGCCGCTCGTCATGAAGCGTGGGCGGATTCTTATTTACACATTCAGGTCGCGAGATGCCAATGCGGTACTGAACAGTTCCTCTCTCAAACGATTTCTCTGCTGCCAACGCGCTGATTGAAGATCTGTGTGCTTCTCTGGCCCGTCCTTCTTTGATCTCTTGAGTGCCTTAAATCACTCGTCGCCAGCCATGGACATGTCCATAGGTGGAGGATCCTCCTCATTCACGCCATTGAATGATTCTGGAGTTGACTTCTCGAATGAAACTCAGGCTTTTGATTTCTTGGGCGACATATTGGATGATACATACTTGCAAGTCGTCAGCAATCAATATGCCCGCTACTTCTGGTATGGAGTGGTCACAGTCATCGGGCTGGCGACAATCTTTAACTGGTCGACATGGCTTCTTTTGTGTCACAGGTACGTCGGACAGTACCGTACCTCTGCTTTATATTCATCTGACCGGTTTGTAGACTCAAAGCTGCCCAACATGGCAACCATGTAACCACGAGACCAAACAACATATTCAGCCAGAGCATTGCTGCTCTAACTGCTGTGGCTAGAGAGTCCTCGTACCCTCAACTGGCCGCGCCTTGTCCGCATCTCTTCACGTCTCTCCCTACCCTCGGATCGACCCTGCTCATCGCCTCCTATCTTGCATTTATCCTGGCTCTCGAATTTGTCAACGGAGACTATCCGGGCGCCCAGCACTATCAGGCATTGAGTATCCGCGCCTCATGGTTGGCAGTATCTCAAGTTCCTCTCCTGGTGCTACTTGCCGGCAAGTACAACTGGATTGGCCTCTTGACAGGGGTCAATTACCGACGCCTCAATATCTACCATCGATGGATCGCTCGCGGTCTCCTCCTTCTGTCGACGCTGCATTTCGGTCTCGAGAGCGGTGGATGGGCCAAGTACGGGTTGATGGCGCTTGAATGGAAGACAGATACATGTCCTCCCACGGGCATGGGAGCTTACGCTATCTTGCTATGGATGAACATCACTACTCTCGCTCCTTTCCGCAACTTGTCCTATGAGTTTTTTGTTCTCCAGCATCTTCTCACCTTTTTCGGTTTCATCATTGCAATCATGTTGCATTTGCCCACAACGGCATTGTACACGAGAGTGTACATTTGGATTCCGATCGGCTTCTATCTCTTCGACCGCACGGTCAGAACATTGCGGTCTGCATGGAACAATGCTGCGACGCACAAGGCAACCCTGATCGCTCTCGACGGCACGGCTACCAAGGTTCGTGTTCCAAGCCGGCGCGTCAAGCGATGGAACTCCGGCGCCCATGTTCTTCTAGCAATCCCCAAGTTGGGAGTTTTGCAATCCCACCCGGCCACCATCATGTCGACTCCATCATCGCACGGAGGAGATCTCATCTTTCTCCTTCGGGCCCACCGAGGATTCACTCGTCAGTTAGCCAGTGCCGCGGGTTCTTCTAGCACGCTCCTACAAGAACCCGAAGCGCCGCAACGAACATACTTTGCACTGATTGATGGGCCTTACAATTCTTCTTGCAGCGACTTCGCCGCTTACGACATGCTCACCCTTGTAGCAGCCGGTACGGGTGTGTCGTTCACGACGTCGGTTCTCTTGGACCTGGCGCATCGAGCCTCGAAGAATCCGAAACTTCCCTTGCGAGTAATCAATTTCATATGGGTCGTCAAGAGGGTGAGCCATGCTTCTTGGATCTCCGACGAGCTCCAAATGGCTCTTGAGCTCCTCAAAACTGCGGGGATTGATCTTCATATCCGCTTCTTTGTGACGTGCGATCCGACTTGCATGGACACAAGGGAAAGCGGTTCCCAAGAGACCTGCAAGTGCAGCGGCGGCGACACCGGCATGGGTGAGAAGAGCACTGATTGCTGTTGTAATTCCTCTCCCATCATCACGCCAGTGTCACCGTCAGACTCGAATCCCCACCGGTACGAGTGGGCGACCTTTACCAGCGGCAGGCCGAACTGGTACGTCGTGTTGACCGAAGTTGTCGAGTGCGCAAAAGGCGAGAGTGCCATTGGAGCTTGCGGGCCTCCGACATTTTGTGCATCGGTCAGAAATACCGTGGTGCGAATCAGCGATCACAGAGCAGTCAACAAGGGCTCCGGTGCCCAAGGCATTTACTTGCATGTAGAAAGCTCATACTAGGTAGTATACTGTCAAGTTGCCATTAGCCCAAGTTTACCAAGCTCTCTGAGCTGCACGCTTTCTCTGTCGGGTGTATCGCGCTTCACTCGCCACTACTTTTTACAAATCGTCGGAACGTTGTCAACTTTCTCATCTCCTCCGGGTGGCTGTAATGTTCTCAACTTGACTTGAAGGCGTTGTACGTTCTCCAGTTCATCAGACTTGCCATTGAGGGCAAGGAGTACTTCATTGATTGCAGGTCGATGACCAAGTATCTCTCGAAATACGCATAGAGTAGCCTGGACTAGTGTCCCCTCTTGTCGTACTATGGTTTCCGCGGGGTTTTGGTCACGGCCTGTATCATGGAATCCCGTTGACGGTGCTGAAATGGCTGCAACCGATCGAAAAGATAAAACTGATTTCCACAGATCTCTCGCACTAAAAAGAATCGAGCCGGTATTGAAATAGCTATCAACCATTTCCATGCTGAAAAATTCCGTCAAATAAAGAGCTCGACGAGTAACAATATACTGTATACTCCGACCATCCACCAGAAAGAGACGAGAAATACCTACCAGGACCGGCGGGTGAGTTATACACTGCACGGGCAACCACCCACGATTCATCTCCTACGCGAGGTGCTCCGCCAGTGAAGTATATTGCTCTCATCATATCATACGCCATTTCCTGGGCTTTGAAGCCTGTTTTAGACAACTCAGCTTTATATATTGCCACTCTTCTGTCAAGGCTGTTAAGTGGTAGATATCTATCTTGAGAAGCTTCGACGATTGCTTCTCCCAGCTTCTGGGCGTCTCAAAGAGCTAGGTTGACTCTTTCTCCTCCAAAGAGTGTGATAGATATGCTGTATCCTCAATGAGTGTGACACGTAACTTGTGATTTAATCTGAAGTCAAGAGACAATATACAAAGTATAGATGGTTAGATTAAACTAATTGTATTCATAATTTAGGCCTATAATTTTAGGTCTTGGTCATTATAACCATCAAGAATATTACTAGCTAGTAGAGAGCACTATTCTTAATAAGTTTTGGATTTGGAAAATGTTAGAGAGAAAAAAAGGGGGGAAGGGGCGGTGGTTTGGAGGGTTTTGCGCTCAAAATGAAGGGAGAGAGACCGGGGGGTTGCGAAAAAAAGAGGCGACAGAAACACACCGCCCGAAGTGGACGAAGTGGAAGACTATCAAACCGTGAGAGGTTCAAAAGGTTCCTTGTTCTCTATCAAAGGGTCCTAGGGGAGCCCTGGGCTATATAGCCATCCTAGGGGGGCAAGGGAGGCAAGGAATGAACTCAGGAGACTGGTGAAGCCTATTCCTTACCCCGGATTCCGACAAAGACAGCCAACAAGCCGATCAGTTAGTATTACCGTGGGTGTCCAGGTGGGAATCCTGATTGTTGATTGTTTTTGCCCTTTCTTTTTTTGTTTTTGGTCCATGTGTCTGTTGACTTTCTGTGCAACTTATCTGTTCGGCAATGCCATGAGCATTTAGCCTTCGAGCTATCGATGATTATGATTGTAAAGACGGGCGCTGTTGTCTTGTAGCATACCCCCTTCGACTACCCTGGGCGGCGTGTTTTGCACGCTATTTTCTGGCCGCCCCCTTTCTCTGCCTGCTAGGCGAACAATAAAACCACACCCTTCTCCCCCCTATTCCGGAAGAGATTGGGACGACAGATAGATTCGTAATAACACGTATTGTATAAACTACAAGCGATTGGTCTATATCATTCGATAGAGAACGCAATGACAAACATCTCTGTCTATAGAACGTTAAGTTTTGCTAGGATATACGCCAACAGCGTCGATTTATATGGGCGGCTGCATGGTTGAGTAAAGTGGCGGAAATGCAGCCTGCGTGGGACTTTAGCAGGGATTATTGTAAGATTGGAAGTCGGTGGCAGCATCGGCTATAACTTCAGCGATTCTCGGCCCTTTAACACCGCACTATGAATTTGTGATGTCTACGGGTCATCAAGTAGCCAAAGCTTTGGCCCACCACGCACAGCGCGGGTTCTTCTCCGGATCAGGCTGCGTGAGAAACCCCGACGCGGTCAAGCGATTCGCGCTGGAATTCGCACCCTCGATCGGGAACGGCGGCAATCCCTGTGCATTGGGATTGCCCGTCTGGATGAAGTTGACAAAGTAGCTCTGGACCTGCCGAGCCAGCGGAGCGAAGAAGGACTGGGATGCGTTGGTGCCGGCGCGGCCGTCCCACGACACGTACGCCTGGTCGGAGCCGTGCAGCGACGGCCCGACGTCGAAGCGGTACGTGTACGTGCGGGTGAGGTAGGCCTGCCTCAGGAAGTCGGCGTTGCAGCTGACGGCCATCTCGCGAATGATCAGGGCGATGCGCTGCGGCAGGTTGAGATAGGGCTGCGAGCCGTCGTAGACCGGCGGGTACAGGACGGTCTGGATGTGGGTGGCGACGGCGTCGACTATGGTCGGGTACACGGTGCGCAGCCAGGGCGTCACGTCTTCTTCCTTCTGCAGAGACGGCGGTACGAAGAGAAGCCCCTCATTCTGCGTGTAGCTGTAGAACACGCTGATATTCTTGGCAAAATGACCCGAAAGCAGCGCCAGGCTCGGCAATTGGCGCATGAACACGCCGTCCGGCACCGGGTTGTAGAGGAAGAGCCCGTACGCGGACGCCAGCTCTTGCCGGGCGTTGGCCATGATGATATCGCGCGACGGGGCGTGGCGTGCGGCTTCGATGGTCGTGACGTTCAACAACGAGAGAAAGCTCTGCGTCACGTTCTCCACCACCTGGTTGGAATATGACTGGATGATCCCCGCCGAGTTGGCAATCGCGCGCTGGAAAGGTGGTTTCTTTTCGCCGCCGAAGGCTAGGAGGTGGTTGACGACTGAGCAACCTGAACAAGAGCCGTGAGTTGCAGGAAAGAAGGGGAGGTAAGGAGTGCAAGAGAATTTTCCCGTTCCTCATTTCGAGGCTTGTGAAAGTCAAAAAAGGGAAGACACTTACCTCCGGCCGATTCACCCTGAATGGTGACTCTGTTTGGGTCGCCGCCGAAAAGATGGATATGATCTTGAACCCACTGCATTGCCAGTCGTTGGTCGAAGAAGCCGGCGTTAGGTGTACCTCCTGCTGCCTCCAGAGTCGGCCCGCCCAGCCAGCCAAACGCACCCACACGGTAATTCATGGCGACGTAGATGAGACCCTCACCGTCATCTTTGGTGGCAGCCTCCAGCATACCTCGGGGGTCGAAATCGTACTTGGAGCCGGTGACATAGCCGCCACCGAATATCCTGCATGCGAGAATACGCCTTGTCAATGTCGATGTTACCCGGGTTTTTGGTGGAATGTACGAGACAGGTGGACTTGGGGACGAACCAGATCAAAACAGGGGCACCGTTGGCGCTCTTGTTGGCAGCTCTCTCGAACACCGACCTCGGCACCATAACGTCCAAGAACAAGCAGTCTTCCCTCTCGCGCGGATCTCGAGGAGGCAATTCACCCAGCCGAGGCGAGCCGACAGGCAACTCATCGAACGGCGTCTGTGCAATGACCTCCTCAGCTTGCGTGATGTTGAAGGAAGACGATCGGTTGGCCAGGACAGCAGCGGCGTATTGATATGCCATGGGGACCCATGAAGCCTGGGCCTGTGGGCAGATTGCACCCACGCTGCCATTTTGCACCGCTTCGTTCCGACCCTGTGGCGCCACGGGCGCGGCGAAGCGCAGGTCTCCAACCGGCGCCTGAGCGTATCGGATGTTGCTGAAGTTGTAATATTGATATTCAGACTGTGTATTGTTTTGTCAGCCAACGGTGCTTTCGGCGTCATTGTACAGAACAAGAAGGGGAAATGAGGGATAGGACGCTGACATTGTAAGAAATGGCTTGGTGGATTTGATACCCAAGGTCTACTTTTGGAAGTGACTGGCTCTGGCTTAAACCCAACGAGAGGAAGACGAGAAGCAAAGTCGCTGACATGTGCGTGTTTGATTTCGCCATCGCGTGGTTCGGCCACATCGACACAACAAGACAATGTGAATCGGAGGACTGTTCAACGAGACCAAACGCGCCGACTCTTTCTCTTTGTACCCTCTCCCTTTAGTGGCATCTCATCGTCGGCTCTCGGACTTTCCTCCTTCTCTGAGATTTCCACGTCCCCAGATTATGCATTTTGGTCTAGCTAGTCTCGCTGCATTTCCGCGCTGGTATCTTGACTGAGGCACTTAGCGTAAAGGACGACCAAGGCAGCAGCATTTTGATCGAGACTCTCTCCAATTGAAGCTTCGGCGAGAAAAAAGCGAGAATTTACGGTTGCGGGGTGTGCACGATCGAGATCCCGGGAAATTCGAATTGTGTGGGTTAAAGAATCGCCCTTCGGACCAATCTTGCTGATGTTGTCATCAAGAGACAGCTTGAAAAGGTAGACCCTGGTTTACGGAGTGGAGGCAGTAGCGGTGGTGCTTCAAGCATCGTCGTCCATGGAGCGGGGATGATGCGGATGTGGACTGCGGATATGGACTGTGGATATGGACTGCGGATATGGAAGGCTGACATGAGTTGTTTGCAGATGTAGCAAGATGTTGATAGACCAGTCTAGGGATCTCCTGCATGTGGCTGACCGGGTATTTGGCATATCTCCGATTACTTCTGTTCGCTAGTTGCACCTAACGACCTCAATCCACGCCGTTAGGGTCAGATCTCGTGCCCCAGGAAGTTTATGGGCATCATAGGTAGTGGTAGAGATATAGGCATCGGTCAACGGCGTTGGTCATGTCAAGTCAGAAAGCTCACTGTCTTTCCCTGTTCCCTCATTGAATTCTCCGCTGCTGACTGACTGTGCAAAATGGCACCGCCAGACGGTGACTTCGAGCAACAGCCACAGCGGTTGTATATCGAGCCAGATCCAAACAACTTCACCTCATATCAGCGAGAGATTTATGCGTCTCTCCGTCGTCCCATCTTTTCCACCTCTCCGTCCGAATGGGAGGCACTGGCACGGTCGAAAGTCCCGGCTCCAAATTTTGGCTATGTTTACGGCTCTGCAAGCAGTGGCCGAACTCACCAAGCCAATTTGGGTGCTTTTGATCGATATCGCCTCCGACCATCGATGCTCGTCAACGCTACCCAACGCGATCTGAGTGTCGAGTTATTTGGCATCAAGTACAAAAGCCCCTTGATGGTCGCGCCGGTGGGCGTGCAGAACATAATGCATCGTGACGGCGAAGAAGCCACGGCTCGGGCTTGTAAAAAGCTCCAGGTCCCCATGATTGTCTCTTCTGCCGCCAGTACGACGATCGAGCAGATCGCCGAAGTGGGCGGTGATCGTTGGTTTCAACTCTACTGGCCACGACCACAACACGATGATATCACGGCCAGCATCCTCGGATGGGCAAAATCGAACGGATATAAGGTTCTCGTCGTGACGCTCGATACTTTCACTCTAGGGTGGCGACCGACTGACCTAGACACGTCATATTTACCCTTCATCTGGGGACAAGGGTGTCAAATCGGTCACAGTGATCCGGTATTCTGCCAAAAGTTTGCCGAGATGGCTCAAAAGGACTCGAGGAGTCATGCCCAAAAGTTAGAAGAGTTGCAGACGATGTTACAACGTTCCGGGTCAGCCTCTGGCGCGGCTCAAGGCCTCCAAGATGTCGATATCCTTCAAAAGTCGAGGGCTTGGCTAGACATCATGAACTCGGGGACATATCGAGAATGGGAAGACTTGAGAATTCTCAGAAAGCTTTGGGGAAGTGAGCCTATTGTCCTCAAGGGCATTCAAACTGTAGCGGACGCGCGGAAAGCGAGTGAGTACGGTATGAATGGTATCATCGTTTCGAACCACGGCGGTCGACAGTGTGATGGGGCAATCGCATCCCTTGACGCGTTGGCTGAAATCGCAGCCGACGAACAAGTCCAGAAGTCTTTAACCATTCTCTTCGATAGTGGGATCCGTACGGGAAGTGACGTTCTGAAAGCACTTGCTTTAGGCGCAAAGGCAGTATGTATCGGTCGCCCATACATGTACGGACTTGCCATTGCAGGCGAGGAAGGCGTCGAGCATGT
Organism: Exophiala spinifera; assembly: GCF_000836115.1. Taxonomy (NCBI): domain Eukaryota; kingdom Fungi; phylum Ascomycota; class Eurotiomycetes; order Chaetothyriales; family Herpotrichiellaceae; genus Exophiala; species Exophiala spinifera. Next base: position 2,765,277 of record NW_015622518.1, on the reverse strand, counting down.
CCTCAAATGTTTACTCGCTGACACGGACAATACGCTCGGAAACATGGGTAAGAAGAGCACCAGAGAGCTTAGTAGACATGATTTGCAGATCAAATCGTAAGAATCCAAGCTTTAGTCAGAAGTGAGAGTAATCCTTGTTTGTATGAGTGGTTCTTTCAGATCCAATGAACGGATGAAGGGAGACTTGAGATTCTACCATTTGTCATGCTCCAAAGGTTAGGAGCCTTCGGAATTCCAGAAGGATGAGATGGGTAAATCCAATAACAAAAAGTCGTATATGTCCTGGGACGGAGCTGTTGATGAGCCAGCTGGTGCTCCGTCTGCAACATTCATGTTTGAGGGTGCCTGACCTTGCTGATCCCGCGGGTCGGTGAGAGCGGAATGCCACTCGAGCTGTTCAAATCGATCTCCTCGTGCTTCCTGTATCGTCAAACTTCGGTCAGGCTGGGCAAATGGGAAACTCGGGTGATCACCGGCCACTCTTGCTAGACATTCTTCACTGGCGCGGGGAAGCATTTCCTCCAAGAATGGACGTAACCAAATGCCACTAATACCGGCAAGGGCTCGAATTGATCTTTGTGCATCGTCAAGCGTCGATCCCCACCGCGTGCGCCGGAATTCCAGCAGAAGAAGTGCCATAGCACAGGCACGGCCTGATTCCTCGTAAGAAGTCTCGCCATGCCAGAAGCAATAGATGACTATTAGGGCCGAGGTGGTAATCCGCTGCACCTGGCGCCACGTCGGTGGCAGATTGGTGGCCTCTTGAAGTTGTCGTCCCTCGTGATTATCTACTGGAGGTGTGGCTGCGTGGGCCATTACTCTGATTCCAGGACCGAGAATGTTGAAGTAAATGGAAAGGAGTGTTTGGGCCGATCGAACGCAAATGCTGAGAGATGAAACCCAGTGCGACTTCAACAGTAACAGAGGGCTCCGAAGCAGAATTCGCGACCTAGAAGGCAACATTATAAACATCAACCACTCATGCTGACCAAGCAGCGAATGAGCACTTATCCGCGACGACTCACCAGTGCATGTGGTTGAGGGCCAATGTCTCACACCGGAATACGAAAGAATCTTCGCTATGCCACTTGCTGTCCCAAGGCTTGCCGATTCTGGAGTAAACTTGTCCAATGACGTCCTCCAGAGACATAACCTTCTCGTATGAATAGTCTTCGTTATAGAGCTTGTTGACGATCTGCCCGTTCAGACTCAAAAGGTCGAGAAGGGACCTCAACCGAGGTTCTGTTTGCAGTAGTGGCTGAAAGACAGAAGGATCGTAATCGTCCGGTTTGATATATGGTGGAGTATTATACGTCATGGCAGAGTATCTAGAAATCGTAGGGTGAGTATTCATAAGTGGAGCTCAAGCGGAGGAAGGAGAGAGCAAAACTTACAGGTCACAGAAGAAAAGCAACAAATACAGTCGAGCTGCATGAAAAGCGTTTCGAACCCCACGACCTCGATTGATACCAAGCTCGTGTGCAGCTCGTACAGCTTGGCCGATCAAATCTCTTGCTCTGTTCGAAGTGCTCGTGCGTAGGACACAAACATGCTGAAGCAAGAACGTCACGACCAGGTCAAAAGTCGACTCTCCAGCGTAATCCTCGCACAAAATTGTGGACAACTCTAGAAAAGCCGGGCATATCTGGGGATCGCGAAGCTCAAAAGTCGAGTTTGCGAGAACGGCAAAGACTAGAGCAAGTCGATCCATGGGAATCCCAGTTGTATGTAAGTCAACGTCGCCGAGAGAAGGGTTGGGATCAGAGGCACTCTGAAACAGGGCTGCTGCTGAAGCCTTAAGTTCTTCCATGTTGACAAGGTCTATCGGAGCGCTATTCGACCTCCTCAGGCAGGATAACATCTGCACTAGATCGTGCAGGCCAAGACCGGAAATAGTAGAAATCAGACTGGGTCGGCGGGAGACTGCCAGGGCGCCAATCTTGCCGCTGCTTGTCTGTTGTGGCTCGACCAGAACGCAATGGAAATCATAATCTATCACGATAGATTAGAGAAGGTCTTTCTCGGATATTGGTGTTACTGACCATACCGTTCCTTTGCCATTCTCTTGACAAGGAAGCATACGATGTCAAAGGGTTTCCGAGCAGAGACTCCCGCGAGTCTCAATGCGTGATGAATCTCTGATGTCGTGTCTGAAGACGAAGAATAACGCCCCGTTAGAGGTCTTGATGGATTAAAAGGGTTGTCGCTCGGTGGAGGTCGGGGTGTAACAAGCAGGGACGCTTCCACTGAAGAACTTGAACATTGGATCACAGACGCGTCCATCCGTCTAGATCTTGAAGATGTCAGGTGAAGCCAAATTGAATGGAAGATCAGTACAAATCATCGTACCTTGGCTTGTCCCTAACGGCACACGGTAGGTCATTCCTGAGGCAAGCTCGACAAGGATATGGAGGCTGGCATCGTCGCTTTGTTTTCCGGCAATGCTCGCATGCTTTCGAGGACCGTAAGCCGGTTCCAATTACCATGTTTGCTTCTGATGTGTATGAGGCCGTGTTTGCCTTCTAGGAGTGGCCATATTCGAGGAGATTAATGAGACGCATGGATATAAAGCAGATGATGGAAAATGCTTTGTAGAGAGCCGGACTGTCACTTACTGGGGTATCTGCAGCGAGTTGGTTCTAGGGAAGGGCCACTTAGGGGCCTAGTGCCTATTTAGGCTTGATAAACATGCAACTGGCTGACTTTTAACTACCGAGATGCGGGGTACATGACACTCTCTAGGTGCCCTGTGCCTGTAAGTACCTACATAGGTAGCTAGCTACCTGGGTGGTTACAGTAATGATATTCTCGCGCTTAGTCAGATGATTGAGTCGCAGCTGAACCGTCCATTCTTCGTCGACTCCACGAACCCCCATCATCGTGAACCTTATCCATCATGCTGTTGATGGTCGAGCTAGAGTGAGTACCTGAATAGAGTGTTCTCATTGTCCGTCTTGTCGTGGAAGGCAGCTTGCGTGACTGTTTGAGGATCCACAATGCCATATTTGCGGTCGCGCAGTCGATTTTGGTGCTGCAAATACACACGCAGCACCATACCACCGACCACGGTGACGGCGCCGGTGGTCACCACCGCTTTAAAGCATGTCGGATAGTGTTGAGCCACTTCTGTTGTCTTGACGGTCAGGGGTGATACGCCATTGCTGATCCCCCAAGCACACCAAATGATGCCTGAAGTGAAGGCTCGTTTCGTGTGACCAGATGTGTTAGCGAAGGCCAGAGCTAACACCGTTGTGTAACAGGCTGCAAACCATCCGCAAAAGATGAAGCCGAAAAGGGCTCCGGCACGTTGAGTGTCCCAGTCCAACTTCCAGATTAGACATGCCCCAAGAATGGTTAATAACTCAGTGATTATCAAGAGCCACGTGCGGCAGTTCTTGATCAATGTCCCCAAGAGCCCAGTCACAAGACACATGACAAAGACACCGGCGCCAAGCGAGCCTGCGATCAAGACAGCCTGAAAGTGCGAGTATCCCAGGCTGTTGACGATGATGGTGTTGAATCCAGATACGGCTCCGTTGATGAACTGAAGACTGAAGGTCATAATGAAGAACAGCCACGTTTTCGGGTCGATCAAAACTTCAATCACTTGGTAGGGCTTGAATCTCTTGTTTTCGATACCGATTTGCTCCGATCTCATCCTCTCCACGGCCGCCACTCTTTCGTCATGCTTGAGAAATGTCGCTTCAACAGGGTTGTTGGGCAGTAGCCAAAAGAGGAGGGCTCCCCATGCGACCGTGATGGATCCAAGGATGATATACATGTATTTCCAAGGATGTAGTCTGCCATGGATGTGACCGATTCCATACATGAGCATAAACCCGAAAAATCCACCTAGGCCTTGCGATGTATACCATACGGCATAGCGGAGAGGCTGTTCATCCCGTTTCCACCACATTGCAACGATGAGTGAGCAGCCGAGAGGGACGGAACATTCTGTCACCCCGAGGAAGAATCTAAAGAACGGCAAGGTTAACCATATGCATCAAGAAGAGACATGTGTAGACAATGAGAGATACCTTTGAACCATGAAACCTTCGTATCCGCCCACGACGACGGTCAAGATAATAATCACGCCCCAAGCAATGACCGTACAAGAGAGATATCTACCGATTGGTAGCCTTTGCACCAGATAGGATGCCGGAAGCACTTTGTCGGGCAGTCAGAAACTCCATTATCCTCCAGGAGAAATCACTTACACGCAGCCAAGCAACCCCAGTAAAATATGAGGGTGGCATTCGAGTATCGATGCAAGTTCAAGATTGGCTCGTGGGTCTTGGGATTGACGCCAGCCACTTTGTACAGATGCAGATCCTGAACTATTCCGAACTGTGCTGCACCTGAGAGAAGGATCTTGTCGATGTATTGAAGCATGAAGGTGACGATGAGTAAAGGCATCAAATAGAGGTCGATCTTCCTGGTGACGCGTCTGGTCTGCGCTAGGGAAAGCTGGGCCGGGGCAGCATCGTCGACGAGTTTCAAGGCAACGTCGTCGTCGTCCGCAGCGGCGGTAGCATTCGCTGGATCTTTCTTCATAGTGCCAATGTCTTCATCTTGGATGACTTGGTCACCGCCACTCTCAACATGTGTTACACTATCTTCCTTCATGTTGGCTCAAAGGATAAGGGCAAGATCAGAATGTCGTCGACTGGCTGAGAGGTGTAGAGGAGTTGCTGAGGGAGACATATGGTTTTGAAATAGGCAGAGGCCATGGCTCATGTTCCTTTCTGGGCCTTTCACGTTGGTGAGATGGGATATGGTCTAGAAGATGAGTTGGGCTGGTGTCAAGAAAGTCTGGGGTACAGAAACAGGGCCTGGGGCGGCTTACCGCGTGGGAACTTGAAAGAGGGGGGCGGCGGTAGGGGCAGTTCTTCCATATCCGCACACCATCCAACTCCCATCATTTCACATAGTGTCCACCTCACACTATTCCAATCCATATCCGCAGCAATCGCAGGTCCATATCCGCAACAAGACCCTCGCTCGCTCCATTTCCGCAAAACCTTCGGCAGCCTAGCTAGCGTGAACGTCAATTGACTTCGCATTCGACCAACTTGACCCGTCGGCTCGGCCGGCCAGCATGTCCTTCTTTTCTAGACCACGTTGATTGTCCTACAAACCCACCATTACTGGAACATCACTACTGTCTTTGGAAGCAGCGTTGCGTGGACTACACAGCAATGGCGAGGTCTTCGAGAGGGTATAAATGTCTCTACCAGACCTATGGTCTTTAGATGGTCTGGCAAGCTCTCATCTCATCTTTCTGGTCTATCAGATACGTTGAGTGTCACTTGCTCCCTTCTGACAGCTCAACAAAATGGCAGACTCAGTCCATCCGACACACCGAGTCGCCCTGGAGACTTTAAATGACATTCTCGATGACTTCCAAATTCCTCGCTGTACGCCCGAAAGTGGCCCGAAAATCATTTTCAAGGGTGCGATTCCTCCGGCAGAGCAGACCCATAGCCAGAAGATGAACCTCTCCCTAATTGGAGCAATTCCCTCACTTGCCAATGCTGTTGCAGCCGCTCAAATCTTCGAGGCTCGAAAAGCTGCTAGACAGAGCATCGAGATCGACCTCCGGCGCAGCCACAACTATACAGATCCAGATCTTGGAATGACACCGACTTTGAACGGTCAGGAAATCCCCATGGATGTGCTTGCCGGCAATCCATTCTTGAAGACGATTTATGAAACGAAAGATGGCAAGAATGTTATTTTGTCTGCCGTTTACGTCGATCTGGCATACCAGTGGACTGCGCTGCTCGATTGTCCAATGACGGAGAGTCGTGTTAGGGAGGTGGTCGAACGGTGGAATGCCGAAGGTCAGTATGAATCCGCATCTCCCAGGTTATGGTGATCCATCACGCGTGCTGATATACGTCACTTCGTTGAAGATCTCGAGGCTGCCGCTGCCAAAGCTGGGTTACCAATGGCCATTATCCATTCTGAGGAATCATGGCTCAGTACTGAACATGGCTCCCACCTGGCCAAACTGCCTATCGTACCCATCGACAAGGTCGTTCACCACAAGAATTCAAGCGACGAATTCCACTTCCCTGCAACCTACCTCCCGGCATCCCCAGATCGACCTCTATCGGGGTTGAAAGTAATTTGCATGACGCATGCAGTTGCGGGACCTAGTACAGGACGGACACTGGCTGAACATGGCGCTTCAGTGCTGCAAGTTATGTACACCCACGGTTACGAGCATCCATTTGTGTTCACATATGCAAACTTGGGTACCGCGTCCACTCGCCTCAACCTGAAAAAGGAATCCGACTGCCGTCGCTTGCGGACATTGATCAAAGACGCCCACGTCTGGGTCGACAACTTCCGTGAAGGCGGGATTAGCAAATTCGGCTTCTCGGATGAAGAAATCTGGGAGGCTAATCCTAGCATGATCATTGACCATGTCCGCTGCTATGGAACATCGGGACCTTGGAAGAATAAGCCGGGATTTGATATGCAAGGGAGTGCTTCCAGTGGGATGATGGCCCTGATGGGCGAAGGCTCGGAGGATGGTAAGCCCCAATGGCCTCCTGGGATGGTCATCAACGATTATGTCACGGGATACTATTCTGCATTAGCCATCATGAGTGTTGTTCTGCGGAGATGCAAAGGCGAACTCGACCCGCGGGAAGGGTGCCGCATCTCTCCGAGCTTGTGCAGCACGGGTATGTCTATCATGAAGTACTTCAAGACTCGAGACCGATTCCCGGCAACGGAAACGCCAGCCGCCGTTGACGCCAATAACACGGCCTTGGGTCCCGAGACGATCGAGGGCGACACCCCATGGGGATATCTGAAGACGTTGGCTCCTCTTCCAAAGATGAGTGCCACGCCGGTGCGATACGAATTCGGGTTGTTGGACGGACTCGGTGCCAGCAAGCCGGTGTTTCCTGGGTTCGACGATGGGTATGACACGACCAAAATTGAGCCTAACAAGAGAGATCAATGGTTCAGGGAGAACGCCATGGGTGCCATAGACAGGTTAGAGAGACTGAGGAGATTTGGTGAGGAGGAAAGGAGAAGGAATGCTGGCTCGCTTGAGGCTTTCATCACCCAAGTGAGTGATGTTGGCAAGGTCGACATTCCAGATGTGCAGCCATCCACCGTGGCTGTGGCATGATTTGTGCGCCGGAGGTGATACTTGGCGCCGTGTTCTCTTCGGATCTGGTTGTTATCACCATTCTTCTTGTGCTTCTCCCAATGCCAACCTCAAGATTGTGACACACCCACACGTAGGTAAGAGTGTTGGCGGTGCCACCACCTTCCCCTCGTCATGCCTCACATGGAGGAGGCAAGAGAACCAAGGCTGGGCATAGATAGGCCATGCTTGATAGCCAACTCATGAATAAAACGAACTGTCGGTGCAATGATAGCCACTGCAAGCACATGCTTGATGGTTGCAGATGCCAGCCGCAGACCTTACAGATGGCTCATGGAGTGAGAAGAATATGTCCGGATAGAAGTGGAGAAAGAACAGATCGACAGCCTGGAGATGAAGATCTTTGGAGTACAGTTGTTCCAGATTGCTATAAACAACCGGCGACGTCACTTCTTTTCGATCTTTGGCGCCTCCAAAAGCGCAAACAAAGCCGTCGTCACTCCCAACATGCAACACCCGCCCACGATATAAGCCGTTTCGCGTCCGACCCACCAGAACAAGGTACAAAATACGACCGGACCCAGGGCCCTTCCAAACTGACCCCAACTTCGTAGCGAACCCAGCACCTGTCCACGGTTTCCTTCCCTTGCCTCGAAACTTCCCAGGCTATTCAACCCCGTCACGACTGTCGCCGAAGTGACAGCCAGCAGTGCACCTGCGGCGTACAAGCCACTTGTATCTCGTACGCGCGCAAGCATGAAAAATGCCAGTGTGCACGAGACCACGCCCAGGCGCACCACGGTCAAGGGCGGTAATCGCCGGACAACGGATCCTTGGAGCAGAGATGCAACGAGACCGACGAAACCCAGTAGTCGACCATTCAGTTTCGACGGCGACGGGTGACTCGGGTACAGTACCGATGTGATCAGGAACGGCAACGAGAATTCGAGTCCCGAAAAGGGGAGGAGGAAGAGGAAATGGATGGCGTTCAGAATCGCAGGGTTGTTTGTGTGTTTGAACTTGGCTGGGACGTCTCCCTCCTGCTTGCCTTTGGGATTCGTGGATGGGGCCTGTGGTTTCTGCGCCACGGGCCTCGTCTCCGGTAGTGCATAGTATAAGTATACCGTCTCTACGATGATGAGAAGCAAGCTAAACCCGGCTGCCGTTGCGAACGGGTTCGCTGCGACGGTCGTTATACTCGCAAGTCCAGCCCCGAGGGCCGGTCCGAATGTGAAGGCGACGCTGAAGCATGCACCCACCAGCGCCATCGTCGAACCCCGCTGTTCCGGAGTGCTGATATCTGTTGCAATCGCCGTTGCAAGCTGTACGTTTCCTTCGCTGAGACCGCCGACGATTCGAGACAGGAGGAAGGTGCGGAAATCGACGGCCACGCACCACAGTGCCACGGAGGCGATATTACCAGCCATACTACAGAGGAGAGCTGTGCGGCGGCCATATTTGTCTGAAGCACGGCCGATGATGGGGGATGCGATGGCTTGGAGGAGAGAGAACAGCGAGCCCAATGCGCCGCCGAGGAGGATTATGTCGTATTTCTCATTAATGGGAACGGCGAAAGATTGTTTGTACGCGTTGAGATAGTGCAGGATGTTGTTCAAAGTGCTCTGAGGGTGCGCTTCGAGATTGCGGTAGAAAGTGAGCAGCGAGGGGAATAGCGGTAGGATGAAGGTGAACGAGATCTACCCTGGGAGTCAGTATCCTGCTTCCGCCGTTTCGAGGTGACCACGTCGTGCGTACCAAGTCCAACAACAGGGAGATGAAGAGAACTCGAAGAATCTTGTTCCTCTGCAGAGATGGTGCGTGTTCCATGGTTTTCGTAAGTCGTCAGAGTCGTCGGTCTGAGGTGTAGCAAGAGACAGCTTGTTCTTGTCGAGTCTAGTAAGGGAGAGGGTAATGAAGCGACCAGCGCGTTCGTCGAAAGCTATTAATAAAAATAGAAACACTTTTGATACAACCGCAGAGAGGGAGTAAAACCGGGCGAGAAATGCAGAAAGAACAATAATGCTGAGATGCGACGAGGACGAAAGAGGATACATTCCTCGATGTGCATGCGCAGTGTGTGAGACCACACGGAGGTCGGAGGTCGGCGGCGGACAGCCACGCGACATCGGCGGAGCTGCGCAGCCCTGGACAGTGGAGTCTCGATTTCCGTCGCCCCTTTTACCCTCAGCCTGATCATACCACGCGGATGCTGAGATGTGAGAGTATGAACGGACACCGCAAGTCGGGTGTTTTACTATCATGGGTATTGCGGATGGGCTGTGTAGAACACAGGGATTTTCCCCAAGAATGATTGACTATGTACTGTAAGACCAGCCAACAGAGGCGAGGACTACATCATCAACATCACGCATGAGACTTGTCTTTGTGACTACGTGCCATTAGACTACATTTCTGTGTCAAAAAGAAGTCGAGGGCTTGAAATCTCACTGCCCGTGTCCTTCGTGTCTTGGTGGTAAAGGTACGAGTAATTGTGCTGTCATCCTCAGCATCCTCAGCCTCGTCATCCAAACCCTCCCAAGGTCGTCATTGGAGAAAATCATTCTATTTGATGCATCATTATCATCGCCATTCGCCAGAGTTTAGCGTCAATAGCGGTCGGACGGCATACGGAATCTTTCAACCACCACTTCCAACTGCCATCGTGGTTTTGGTCCTCCAATCTTCAAAGCTAGCAGTCATGTTCTCACTCTTCTTGGGTCCCCTGCGCTTCTGTTGGTCTTCCCAATCACCTTCTTCCTGAGCAATCATTGCGTGAAACTTTCCACCCTGACCTCTGCCAAAATAGACTGCGCCTTCCTCACGTTTCGCTACGCGTTCGGTAACCAATACGTACTTCACACTGCTCCCGGGTGCTTCGAACATAGCATCTCCAAGAATGGTCTCCATCTCGGTCCGCAAGGCTCGTGCTCCGGTGCCCATAGTGAGCGCGTTTGAGGCAACAACGTGCAAGGCAGGGGTGGTGAATCGCAGCTCAATACCAGATAGAGAGAACAATGTAACATATTGAGCCACAAGGCTATTCCGAGGCTCTGTCAATATTCGCAAGAGCATGGAATGTGTCAGCGCCGACAATGCCGTTGTGGTTGGTATCCGCCCAATGAGTTCTGGAATGAAGCCGTAAGATTGGAGATCCGCCGGAGTAACCAAGTCCAGAGGGTTGAAGTAATTCAGCTCAGCCGACGTGCCATCTGCGGTATGGTCATCTGGCGAGGGGGTGGGAGTAAAGAACGGCAAGTGCTTCCGGTATAGCTCTTCTTCCTGTGAACCGGGTAAAATGGGCACCGGAGCGTTGTCTGTAGACTTCTGGTCGCGGGCGTATGACCGTAAATTGGAGCTCGAGCGCACGCTGGCACCAAACCCGATGCTTCCTTTCGTCAGCCGGTCCAGGACATGCTTTTGGAGGCCGACGAAGGCACCGCTGAAGATAAACAGGATATTGTCTGTTCTGACGTTATAAACTTCGCCCTTCGCAGGTGTAGCTGCAGCGCCCGGTCCTCCTGATGAAAACCCAGCACCTAAAGGACTATTGGTCGGGTAACTCTGTGACTGGCCGCCAGCCCGAGGAGCATTGCGTTCAGGTTTAGCCTGTATCTGAATGGTTGTCCCCTCGATGATCTTCAATAAAGCTTGCTGTACACCCTCGCCGGAAACATCTTTCCCATGACTGACTTTTGCTGTGGCAATCTTATCCACTTCGTCCAGACATATGATTCCCCGTTCTGCTCTCTCCACGTCGTAGTTCGCAGCGGCCAGTAAACGGTGGACACAGACTTCGGCATCTTCGCCTATATAGCCTGCTTGTGTGAAAGGCGTGCAGTCCGACATGGAGAACGGTACTGATAACACTCTTGCCAATGTTTTAGCCATGAGTGTCTTACCGACGCCACTGGGGCCGAGCAGCAGTATATTTGATTTGTCGAGCGTAAGTGGGCTTGTATCTATCAAGGGCATTCCACTCGGGCGTCCGTTGACTGAAGAGGCGCGGCTATTGCTCATTCGGACTGTAGATTGTTGGCCGGGAAATTCGTCCTCGACTGGGTGGCGCTCTCTTCGCTCTCGTTGTGCCATTAATTCTTCCTCCTCTTCTTCCCTCCGTTGTAACTCTTGTATCCTCTGATAGTGATTAAATACAGCCACACTTAGCACTTTCTTGCTCCTCTCCTGCCCAACGACAAACTGATCCAAATGCTGCTTCAGCATCTTAGGGGTAAGTCTGGGTGTAGTGTAAGACGCCCCGCCCAACGGCCCGCTGGTGGGTTGTCCGGGCTCGTATGACCCGGTGAAGGGTTGGTTGACAAAATCGGATCGGTGAAACTGAGACGAAGATGGTTGGGTAGGGCTGCTGGAGAAGGACCGTCTACTCAAGGCAACGTAGGACGTTCGCAGTCGATACGGGATCGCAGCGGAAGACGCTGCCATGGTGCCGTCAAGGGCAGGGCACAGGAAGACAGGCAGTGCACTGAATGCCTGCATAGCAGCAGGGTGCTTCGAGAGAAGCAAGAATAATGATATTTACACGTTGTCGCTGTGTCCAGATGTCGAGATGGTGAACCAGGATGACTCGACGCATGCGGAGCTCCGCGCCTTGTCGTCCTGATAGTCATAGGCTCGCCAGCGTTACAGATCGCCATCGCTCCGCATGCCCCCAGAAGGCGTCATGCTATTCAGCAAGTCACGTGCCTTGGCTCGTCCGAGGAGTCTAAGTTAATGCACTCATGTCCGTCCTCATATGCGACTTACCTGGTAGGTTTGAGTACTATTGAATGATACTACAAGTACCTGCAGGTAGGGAGTTACTGTAACTCGAGTCATGCTCGTACATCAGCATTGCGAGCGATAGTATCTCGCACTATTCCCACAAAACATTATGCCATACGGCTGCTCAGCTCTCACGACGAAAGACTCTCAGTCCAAGTCTGGCTTCAACGGCAAGACGCTCGCCATAATACTAGGTCTAGACCGTTTCACGGTGTCGTTAATGCCTCGAATACTTGTTGGGCGCGCTGTGGAAGAGGCATCGGAACGGAAAAACTTTCGGCAGCAATAGCAGACATGTGCAAGGTTTGGCGGGGTCGCCTCGGTCTGGCTGCGCCTATTGGTGCCCTATAGGCTATTGATGCCTCCAGGCGCCTGCGGTGCCTCTGGCGCCCGTGAAGCTCCCCCACAACTGATGTCATCTCGCCCATAAACACCCCCGCTAGCATCAGTCTCATGCCACAGACGAGTAAACACCTCGTTCGCCGTTCAACCTTTTGAGCTACCAACCCATTTGCCTTCCACTGTCCTCGTCGCTTTCAGAAGAGGTGGAATAAATACTGCTTGATCACCAGAATATTCCAAGCAAGAACACAATCATCTGCGTACTTCCTTCTGCACTTCGAATCCCTAAAAGCTCGAAGCTCGTGCCCTTGACCATGGCATCGAACCAAGCTTCGGAGAACTCTGTCGTGGCGGCAGCTGGATCAAGTGATGCTCCTCCTGATGGTACAGGTAAGTCATGCCCGGCATCAATTTCCTCAAGCTCCTGGCTCACTCCCTTGTAGGCGTAATCCAACTCGACCCCTGGCTCGAGCCCTTCAAAGACGCCCTCAAACATCGGTTTGCGAAAGCCCAGAAATGGATTAAGACAATCAACGACACAGAGGGTGGCCTCGAAAAATTCAGTCGAGGATACGAGAAGATGGGCTTCACCTTCAGCCCCAATGGAGATATAACATATCGGTATGCAGCTACAGCTAGGAGTATGGGCAAGTGGCTGACACTATGGTAGTGAATGGGCACCAAATGCCGAGCAAGCCTACCTGATCGGAGAGTTCAACAACTGGAACAGAGACTCGCACCCGATGAAGAAGAACCACTATGGTGTATGGGAGCTGCATCTCCCTGCAAAAGATGGAGTGCCTGCCATACCTCACAATACTAAGTTGAAGATCTCCCTCGTCATACCAGGAGGGGAAAGAATAGAGAGGATCCCAGCATGGATCACACGAGTCACGCAAGATCTATCAGTCTCCCCGGTGTACGAGGCTGTGCTCTGGAATCCCCCATCATCGGAGAGATATGTTTTCAAAAACCCTCGCCCTCCGTATCCCAAGAGTGTCAGGATCTATGAGGCTCATGTCGGCATCTCCTCGCCAGACCTCAAAGTCGCTACCTACAAGGAGTTCACAAAGAACATGTTGCCGAGAATCAAATGGCTGGGCTACAATGTCATACAGCTGATGGCCATCATGGAGCATGCCTACTATGCCAGCTTTGGGTACCAGGTGAACTCCTTCTTTGCGGCGAGTTCGAGATATGGCACTCCTGAAGACTTGAAAGAGCTCATAGACACCGCACACGGCATGGGCATCACTATCCTTCTAGACGTGGTCCATTCACACGCCAGCAAGAATACCCTCGACGGGCTCAACATGTTTGATGGCAGTGATCATCTCTACTTCCACGAAGGAGGCAAAGGTCGACACGAATTGTGGGACTCGAGGCTTTTCAATTATGGTCACCACGAGGTCCTCCGCTTCCTTCTTTCTAACCTCCGTTTCTGGATGGAAGAATACCAATTCGATGGCTTCCGCTTCGATGGTGTAACGTCCATGCTGTATACTCATCACGGCATCGGTACAGGTTTCTCAGGGGGCTACCACGAATACTTTGGCCCTTCCGTTGACGAAGATGGTGTTGTCTACCTTATGCTGGCCAATGAGATGCTTCATAACATCTACCCCAACTGCATCACAATCGCTGAGGATGTTTCGGGTATGCCAGCGCTCTGCTTGAAGCTCTCGCTCGGAGGCGTGGGTTTCGATTACCGCCTCGCCATGGCTGTACCCGATATGTATATCAAACTACTGAAGGAAAAATCCGACGATGAGTGGGATATTGGAAACATTGCGTTCACCTTGACGAATCGTCGCCATGGAGAAAAGACGATTGCATACTGCGAGTCGCATGATCAAGCTCTGGTAGGTGATAAGAGTCTTATGATGTGGCTCGCCGATGCAGAGATGTACACACATATGTCGACGCTGACAGAATTCACACCTACCATCGAGCGTGCCATGGCCTTGCACAAGATGATCCGGCTTGTCACCCATTCTCTTGGTGGTGAAGGGTATCTCAATTTCGAGGGCAACGAGTTTGGACATCCCGAATGGCTCGATTTCCCGCGCGCGGGAAACGACAATTCCTTTTGGTATGCGCGTCGCCAACTAAACTTGACCGATGACCATCTGTTGAGATATAAGTTCCTCAACGAATTCGACAGAAGCATGCAATGGACCGAGGAAAAGTATGGATGGCTACACTCACCACAAGCGTATGTCTCTTTGAAGAACGAGCTTGACAAAGTTCTGGTATTCGAACGTGCTGGACTCCTGTGGATTTTCAATTTTCATCCGACCAGGTCCTACACAGACTATCGCGTAGGCGTCGAGGTGCCAGGCGTGTACAGGATTGTGCTTGACACCGACGACCCCCAGTTTGGTGGCCTAGGACGCAACGCGAAGGAGACGAGGTTCTTCACCACCGATATGCCGTGGAACAATCGCAAAAACTTCACGCAGGTTTATATCCCAACCAGGACCGCTCTGGTAAGTCCAGCCGAAATCTTTCCTGATACTCTAGAACGCGAGCTAACGTGTATGTGTGTACGTGTAGGTTCTGGCTCCTGAGAGTACATTGTAAGAGCAACGAAAAGCTAATGTTTGATGCCGAAGTGTCGCACATGCAAGATGAAGGAAAGGGCCAGTCTTGAGAAGGGGAGCCAGGACATCAATGCTTCGACATATAATGTTTAGCATATCAAAAGTACCGTCTTTAGCATATCAAACACATTGTCGATGAGTGACATGCCACCATAAGTACAGCGTACTTGTCTAGTTGTTTAGAACTGCAATATATGGGTTAAAAGTGGAGTGCCTAAAGCGCATGCTTTCGAGGAGGATTCATTTACATCGTTCCACGGAGTGGAGGGTATCAACAAAAATATACTGACAATCACCCACGTCGCGAGTGGTGCTCGCCAAAACCCATGTCCCTTCCTTTTTGATACAAAATTCCGATGGAGAGGTCTGTCCGCTCTCATCTGTGGCCATTTCCCTGGCCAAGTCTCCTTCCCAAATCCCACTCTTCTCTACACACTCGCATCGCCAGCCCCGGCACGAGTTCTTCCTCCTTCTCTTTGGCCCGGTTCCACCTAGCCTTGCCCAACAGCCAGTCGGTGAGGGTGACGACCTTGCTCGTCTTGTCAAAGCTACTGTCCTCGTCAGCGTGCTCGATCGTGTGGCTCGCTATGCGACCCTCGGAGTCGAACGTGAAGATGAACAAGCCAGAGAATTCGTCGTCGTTGCTGAGGTTGAAAATGGGCTTGTCACCGCCCAGCAATTTCGAAAGGCCCCTGTTGATCCCACCGTGGGATACTTCGTTGGCTTGCGCAGCTGACGAGGAGGCTGAAAAGTGCGAGGCCGTGGAGGTCTGGCCGTTTTGCTTCGGCTCGGTCTGCCAGCGCACAACCAGCTTCTCTGCGCTGAGATCTGCGGGTTCGTCGTCGCTCTGAGGAATGGCGTACGTATACCCCGTCCGGACTATCTTTTCCGAGATGATTTTCAGCTTTACATTTCCGACAATGGGCACACATCCCCAGGCGACCGGGCAAGTCCACAGGGCGGCTCGGTATGCGACTTTCCCCTTGACAGCAGGGAGGTGGGGGTGTGTCGAAGGGAAGAGGTGGAGTGTTACGTCCGGAGACAGGATTTCTTGAGGAAGGGGTTTTGTGAGGATGTCGGGAAGGAGAGGAGACAGTCGTCGTAGCGCTATGACTGTGGTCAGCTTTTCGCCTTGCAAAATGTGGTTGAGGAGTGTGTTACTTTTACCCAGTTTCAGCAGTCGCTCGTCCGGTGGTTGGTGGTCACAGTCTTTTCCCGGCGTGGGCGGTCCAAGCAGTTCATCCGCAGGGCCGAAGCGCGGAGAGGAAGCAGTGAACCATAGTTCTGACAGTGGCTCAGGTCTGACCTGGGCCAAATACCTTCTAGGCAGTATCTGACGCGGAGCACTGTTGCCAGCTGAGGTAGATTTGTGGCGGCATCGACCCGGCGACGGGGATGAGGGTCTACCGGTCCATGAGGAAACTGAGGAACGGGTTGTCGCTTTCGGGAGCTTGCGCATTACCTTGGAGGTCATCTAGATGGAGGAAGCATAGTTGTTTGCAATATCAATGTGAGGGTTTCCGCAATGAGCGAGCGGGTGCTTTGTCGTTGACGTACCGAATGTCAACCGAGTCTGGTGGAATTGTGCAGGTGGTTCGAGGAACAATATGTCTATCAAACCAGCACCATCGAATCAGGATGACGTCGACTCGATCAGGCTAAGCTTCCCTTCCTTACAATACTCGTACAGTACGAAACATCCCAACGGCCCTCATATCTCGTATCCGTATCCGTATTCGTTCCCCTCCGCAATAACCATTTTCCGGCGCTCTCCCTCAGCCCCCGTTTGTCTATCTAACGGCCAGAGGCGCCTCAGCGCTTGGGCACGTAGCGCTTTACTTTGCATGATAAGTCGTACTTGCGTGGATCTGAGATTCTTTGTCATGAAGAGCTGTACCGGGCTTGAGGGTTTGACAACAATACCTACAATTCACGCGATGATCCATACTCTGCGTCCACAGCTCGGTGCTGTGCCGATAGCCGATGCTGAGGGGTATGATCACTGTGTTGGTTGTACTTGTTTGCACCCGTATCAAATCAATGACTTCCCAGTACCCATCCATCCCGGGAAATGACCCTCTTCTCCTCATCTACAGTTCGACATGCGCGATGAGGAAAGAGGTGGTACAGTTGCACTCCGGAGCGCTTTGACAACCGTGACCGACTGGGACGGACCGGACGATCCAGATAATCCTCGCAACTTCTCACTGAGAAGGAGGACATGTTCAACGATTGCCGTCACATTTCTGGCCTTCGTGAGTACGCTGGCGGCTTCGATCTACAGTCCAGGCCACGATGAAGTATCGAAAGCCTTTGGTGTCTCAGACGAGGTGGCAATTCTCCCGTTGTCACTGTACTCGTGCGGGTTGGCATTCGGTCCTCTTGCGGGAAGTCCCATGAGCGAGACGTTCGGGCGCAAGTCGGTCTTCTTGAGCACAACGCCACTCTTTGCGCTTTTTACCCTTGGGGCTGGGTTCTCGCAAGATGTTGCGTCGCTAACCATCTGCCGATTCTTCGCCGGTGTCTTTGCCTCTCCCGCAATCAGTTGCGCGTCGGCGACTATCGTCGACTACACCGCAGGACGGTATCGAGCTGTGTCGTTGGCTTTCTACTACTCGATCCCCTTCTTCGGTGCCGTATTCGGGTACGTAAATCACCGGATGCCTCAGGTCATATTCTAACGGTCGTAGGCCTCTTCTGGGTGGCGTCATCGTCGAAAAGAAAGGCTGGCGCTGGACGCAGTGGATCACGCTATTTTTCATTGCCGTGTTCTACATCCCGATCCTGTTCACTAAGGAAACGTACAAAAAGACGATACTACAACGACGAGCACGGAGGCTGGGCGTGCACCAGGTGCCTCAAGCTAAGAATCCCGTCCTGGCCTCCATCAAGCACTTTTTGACAGCCTTGCTCATTCGACCGGTTCACATGGCCATCACCGAACCCATCGTGACCTTGGTGTGCCTCTACAACGGATTCCTTTTCGGGCTGATGTACACCTTCGTGGTAGCCTCGCCGTGGGTATTTCAGCACTACTATGGCTTCGACTTGATAGCACAATCATTGTCGTTTCTTGGTTTGATGGTCGGCACTGCACTGGCACCTGGCCCTCTTATTGCAATCGACCTACGTCTCTACCAGCCACGCCTGAAGAGGTTTCGAGCAGTTCACTCTGACACAGAGGCATTTCCTCCCGAGTACAGACTGTATCCTAGTATGATTGCGTCTTTCACCTTGCCTACCTTCTTGTTTATCTTCGCCTGGACCTCGCGTCCAGCGATACACTGGATGGTGCCGATTGTGTTGCAAGGGCTGACGATAATGGCGACCGTGATGATTTACTCCTCGGTAAATTTGTTCATGGTCGACGCGTACGGACCGCTCTACGGAGCGTCGGCGGCCGGAGCAGCGATGCTGTCAAGATACGGGTTGTCGGCGGCGTTCCCACTGTTCGCCCTCCAGCTTTATCAGAAACTAGGCGTAGGTTTCGCGACCACGTTACTGGCATGTTGTACTTTAGCTATGGCTCCTATACCATGGCTCTTCTGGCGATATGGAGACCTTCTCCGTGCGAAGACGAAGTACGAGACAAGCACATGAATGAAGGACTAGATTCAACCTCTTCTCGTATGGTACTCATGGGCTGTCGAAGTAGATTGTGCCCAGGAAGACCGACCATTGGGAGGGATGCCAAACTGTAGAGGGGCGGTAGAATTAAACGGTTGCGTGTGAAACCCTCGAAGAAAATGAAGGAGGGCCTAAGAAACCAGAAGCAAAGTGCGCTTGTTTTCGCTACGTCTCGTCAACTATTGTGGTGTCCACTGTTAGTGAACTTGTGATGCAAACATGGCGTCTAATGAAGCATTGACTTCTGGCCTTCTAGACAACGAAGAGGGGAAGGTGGATTGGCAGTCCCAGCCACGTGACCACGCCCCCTATGCGAGAGCCTCGTCGACACTCTGATTCTTGTCGTGGGAGAACTCATGTCATGGCTAATGAATGTGCTCCTGACAATGGGACGAGGATTTGCTTGCAGAAGAAAGCCACCCTCACAAGATGCCCTTTCATGCGCTCCTTCTTTGTCCAGGCCAGCTCCATTCTTGACAGCGGCAGGCTAGAATCCGGCTGAAGGAGGCATGATGAAGCACATCCGCGCAGGACCAGGGCAGGTTCAGGGCATCTCTCCATACCTCAGGTAGCTAGATCGCTTAGTCGTCGACATTATATTGAAGTGACTGCCATCGCCGAGAGTCAGAAGCTCGGCACGCAGAGGTTTTCTCAATGTGCCAGACTGTCGTTCAGCAATTTGACCTTGTGAATTCAACTCAATCGAAACCCGTCATCTCTTCCTTCTCCCACACAATCACCCGTTCCTCCATCCTTTGATGCGAACTGACTCTGGCATCGTGAAAGCGTCATTGACCGTCGGTTTCCTTTGAGCTGACATCAACCCAGGGCTCCAAGAATGAAAGACGTGGTTGCATCACGTTGGTTTGCTTAGTGACCATTGATCAAAGCAGGTATGTCCACACAAATCCTTCTCATCAAAGAAATGACAAGACAACTGGAATTGTCAGCTGGGAAAGAAGTATTTGAGCCCAGACGTCTTCAAAAGAGAGATTCAAACGTGTCATCTCACAGTACGTACCTTCTTCCACTGTCCCGAACCTCCAACCAGGCCCAAAGAGTCACTGTTGACACGTACTGCTCATAGACTGTCGAAATATTGTGCCATCATGTTGAAAGCACACAAAAACACGCGCAAAGCCACACCAGACGATCAAATTCGCTTCTTGATCGCGTGCTGCAAACACTCAAACTATGGAAGAGTAGGTTCCAAGGCGATCTGTAGGGGAGCAATTATCAGCTGACAAATGCAGATCGATCATGCTGCCGTTGCAACAGACTGTGGAATTACCAGCAAGGGAGCATCGTAAGAAGCGTCCTTCATGTAGTGGTCTCAAAAAAGCTGAACCATAACACAGGGCCAAACGGTATGAAAGACTGTTGAAAGCATACAGCACCCCGGAAGGTACATGCGAGGTCGCAGACCCTGATGATGATGCCGACGACGATGAAGTCCCCATGGCAGCATTAGCTCACAAGAGAAAGGCGACTGATGATGATCTTGTCGAGGCGAGGTCGACCAAAAAGCAGGCCAACAACAGACAGTTCATGGCTCCATCGACTGTGAAGGCGTCAAACATCACCGCACCTGATATCACCAGAGCTTCGTTGAAGAGTCAAGTCCCTCCGGTCGAGCAGAGAAAAACGAAAACGGCGGCCCCCGTCAGACTACCCAATCATCTCCCTGCTCGCCCTCCCTCGCCACGTCCCTCGAGCCAGCGAACGACGGAGCACATGTTGTTCCCGGATATTCCCCCTGCTTACTTTGCACCGATGCCGAGCGCACATTATCCTCCGCCGTACACTCACCTCATGCCATCTTTCCCACCAAGTAGATACGACTACTTCTCACCTGGCAGGGTCCCATCTCCTGATGTCCCTAGGGATTTTGTTAGGCGCTATCAAGAGGCAAACTCGATGCTCCGTGGGGATGATCATGATCTTGATAGGCACAGTAGTGGAGAGTTGTTCAAGCCCGTCATTGGAGAGCGTTACCCCATTCGTCTCAAACCGCAAGCTCCTCCTGTTCAAGGCCATGGCGCTGTCGATCACCAGCCAAAGATTCCACCTCCGCCACAGGAGGTCCAACCAGCTCCTGCGAAACCAATGGCCGAGAAGGAAGACTTTAATTCGGAGTTGTAGTTGTAAAGTAGCTGCAACCCGTCATCTTGAAGGTCGAGTCTGCGAGCATTGTCATGAAAGTTGGGTGAAAGGCTTTGGATCAATCTGGCTGACCCTGTGACGGGTACGAAGAAAGGAGAGATGACGAGAAGAATGTTTCGACAACATGAGGACACCCTATCGAGATCAGCGATACACCCAATACCATGGTCGGAGACTGCCAGCAGATACCACTTCTTGCGCACGTTCGTCGCTGCCAGGAAGCCTCCCAATGTGTGTGGTAGGAATTTGGATGTTGTGGATAGACAACAGGATACAGAGCAATTCAATATGTTCTCTTCTTGACGAGAAGAGCAATTTGCACACCGTCGCGTCGCGTCGCGAGTAAGGCGGTCAAGACCCAAAATCATTGAAGCATGGCACAAGCGTGTCGCGATGCTGTTGTGAACACAATTCGGCCTCCCTCAAATTCTTCTTCCTATGCTGGTCCTCCTGCACATCTTCCTCACCACAACCTTATCATAAACACATCACTCTCCGCATCCCCTGCTCTCGTTCGTCCTGAAAACTTCATCAAAACCACCACAATCAAAGACGGGTCTTGGTGACTCCTGTTCACGACAGATCTTGTCTGTAAGGTAAGTTCCTGGGCATCGCCTTGCTTTCCATCACTACCTCCTTCACTCAAGCCCTTTCCAACACAAAACAAACAAATTGGCTGCCTCAAACGCTCAGCAAAGTGCGGTTTCCTGGCCTTACCATATGTTCTTGTGCCCTGACCGTCCCCGGATGTGACCGCGAACACGCTCCGTTCCTCCATGGGACTGTCTTTCTCGGCTCTTTGTTGTTGGACAAGGCTAACATCGCGTTCAATCCAGTGATCCTCGACGACGAACACCTTCACTTTCCTGTCTCCCAAGCAAAAACATCAACAAGCATCAGTTGGAACCACATTGGAAGCAAAGGGCTAACATTCAAGATAAGCCACAGGTAGTGACTCGGTCTCGGTCGTCGAGCCAAGATGACTCTTCGACGCGCTCGCGCCACCAAGCGCAACCTTGTTCGATGGACTGGTAAGTCTTGAAGATATCTTCCATCCAGCAGCCGATCTTTGACATTGTTACAGACGACCTCGACAAGGAAGTGTTGCTTGTTGTCCAATACGCTTGTGCCGAGGCTGGAATCAAGTTGCCATGTAAGAGCCTGTCGGCCTTGTTTCCCTTATCGAAGCTAACCAGAATTTCATCAAGGGGCCAGAGTTGCGGAAATCATGGGTCCTCACTTCACCGAAGGAGCGATCATTCAGCATCTCGCTAAGCTTCGTACTCTGATGGAGAGACACGAAATCCCGGTCCCACCCTGCCTCAAGCGTGGAATGTTGACGAAGACACCCTCCAAAGTGTATGGAAACGTCACTCCCAAACGCATCTTCGAGAGCATTAAGCCTCTCTATGCCGGCAGCCCCAATGCAAATGGTGGTGAAAATCGATCCGTCTACGAGAAAGTCAAGGTTGAAGAGCGTGGATCTCCCACCCTGCAGGTGAAAGGTCGGATGCGTACTGGTGGCCGTGCTCGCGACATCAGTGACGATGAAGAAGACGATGACACTTTGCCTGAGACACTGTATGATTCGGATGTCAGTCCAAAGAAGAAGCGTCGTACTGCTAAGAAGAAATCGTCCGCAAGCATGAATGATCTCCCGGCAACTCCGGAGCAAGCTACCAAGACCAAATCGACTGCAAGCATTAATGACCCTCCACCGACCCCAATGACTCCATTGACGCCAGCAACTCCAAAGCAGGCGGTCAAGGGAGCTGGCCAAAACTCGGTCAGCCGAATTGCGCCATCCACTCCTCCAAGTCGCCGCACCCGAGGCATCAAGCGTGACTATACCTTGATTGACACTGTGCTGGATGACATGGATGCCGATATTGATCGAGATGACGCTGAGACTCTTGATGGTGACGACTCTTCCAACCCCGGTGATGGAACCGCAGTTTCCGAGGAAAAGGTCCAGGATGATAGCATTGCGGCTACAACCGTCAAGACCATGACAACTGCTCAAGACAACAGCGAGATGCCGAACCTGGGTGGTGACATTCTTGGAGCCGTGGCTGACAGCATCAACCCTGCCAACATCGATCCCTTCGTAAGTACATGCCACATGTCGGCGGTTTGTATGTTTTACTGACCTTCGGATAGACCAACGCAGAATACCTTTGGCCAGGTGTCGATACCATGTTCAGCGGCCCGCCTATTAGTGGCTTTCCTCCCGGCACTGTCAATGGAGCAGCCTTGTTCAAGACAAACAACTTTTTCAACAATGGACAAATGAACATGCAAACCTATGATATGCCAGCCGCTATGGGATCTGGCGCCACTGCATCTGGCACCATGGGATTTGGCACCATGGGATTTGGCACCATGGGATCTGGCACCATGGAGTCTGGCACCATGGGATCTGGCACCATGGGATCTGGCACCATGGGATCTGACACAACGAGCTTTGCACCAGAAATGTTCCGCCCCAATTCAATTGACTCCTACCTTTACCAGGCCAGCCGCAACAACTCGGTAGCCACTGGTATGACTTCCTTCAGCTCTGCATCGGACTCGCAACAAGAGCAATCTCAAGTCCAGATGCCTGCAGCTTTGGCATTCAATGATGAAGAGCTCTTGGCCCTCGAATTGAATGAACTTGCAGCAGAGCCAACTCTGAACAACACGGAAGACTGGAAAGGCGACGATGTTTTTGGATGGGACGACCCAGTCGACTCTGCCATGCACCGCAATGTGTTCGGTTTCTAGGTAAGATCCTTCCCCAGTCAGAGACCCGAAGGAGGGCTAATGAAATCGGAGGTAGGCGCTTCAAGTCCGACTTCCACCAACTATGATTGCGCATTGCACAGAGGCGGACATTTGATGGAGTCATTTGGAGCACGATGGCAGTCCAGACTTTTTGACGGAGAGGCATGCGTGGTGTAGTCCGGGCAGAGTTTCAACCGTGCAAAGAAGGAGTTGTCATGCTCATTGCTTGTGCTTTTCCCCCTCCCCCAAGTCAGCCGATTGGACTTTCGATTGAATCTCGCCAGTTCCACAAGAGATGAACCATGGCTGGCTGCACATCCCTTTTATTTGGCATGTATGATGAAGTGAACGAAGCTGGGGAACGATGAGTTGCCAGGGCGGCGCTATGAGAAAACAGAAAAAACGAAAAATCACATAGGACAACAACCACAACAGAGTTGTTTATTACCCAAGATGAGCTCTTCCATCGTGACCTCTGTTCCTGGCGTCCAGATCATAACGCAAGGAGTTGTCTGTTGTCGGTTGTCGGTCGTTGCTCGGTCTCTCGGCACAAACCTGGAGGCCAAGGCGCTAATCCTAAAACAGGGTAGGCCCGTTTCCAGGGCCTTCGAAGCGAATCTCCAAAAATTTTATGGCTGCTCGACGCCGGGATATGAACCTCTTGTCTTCCTGCATCTCTACACCTCTGTCATCGCTGCTTTCCTGTCATCGTCTATTTCCCTCACTCCTGTTATTGTGTTGGTAGTGTCCAGTTGTGTCCATCATGCAGCGCGCTCTGTCCTCAGTGGCGCGATCTTCGCTCTCCTCCTCCTCCCCATACTCCAGATCTGCCGGCAAGAGTTTACAACAACTCCGATTCGCTCACAAGGAGCTGCGATTTGGTGTAGAAGGTCGAGCTCAGCTGCTGAAGGGTGTTGAAACACTTTCAAAAGCTGTCGCCACTACCCTCGGTCCCAAGGGTCGCAATGTGTTGATTGAATCAAGCTACGGCTCACCCAAGATTACTAAAGGTATGCGCCCGTGTCCGTTCCGAACGGGACGTATTGGCTAACTAAGAGCTAGATGGTGTCACCGTCGCGAAAGCTGTCGTTCTCCAAGACAAATTCGAAAACCTCGGCGCCCGCCTGATCCAGGATGTCGCCTCGAAGACGAACGAGGTCGCTGGTGACGGTACCACCACCGCGACCGTCCTCGCCAGCTCCATTTTCTCCGAGACTGTGAAGAACGTCGCTGCAGGATGCAATCCCATGGATCTGAGAAGAGGTACACAAGCGGCTGTTGAGGCCGTTGTTGACTTCCTGCAAAAGAACAAGAAGGATATCACCACAAGCGCCGAAATCGCTCAGGTCGCTACGATCTCTGCAAACGGCGATACCCATGTTGGCAACCTCATCTCCAATGCTATGGAGAAGGTCGGAAAGGAAGGTGTCATCACAGTCAAGGAGGGAAAGACAATTGAAGACGAGCTCGAAATCACCGAAGGCATGCGGTTCGATCGTGGCTTCACCTCCCCCTACTTCATTACCGACACCAAGTCACAGAAGATTGAATTCGAGAAGCCCTTGATTCTGTTGTCCGAGAAAAAGATCTCAGCTGTGCAGGACATCATTCCTGCTCTCGAAGCCTCGACTCAACTGCGCCGACCTCTCGTCATTATCGCTGAAGATATCGATGGCGAAGCTTTGGCCGTCTGTATCCTCAACAAGCTCCGAGGTCAATTGCAAGTGGCTGCTGTCAAGGCCCCAGGCTTTGGTGACAACCGCAAGAGTATCCTTGGTGATATTGGTATCTTGACAAATGCCACCGTCTTCACTGATGAGCTCGACATCAAGCTGGAGAAGGCAACCCCAGACATGCTCGGATCCACCGGAAGCATCACCATCACCAAGGAGGACACAATCATTCTGAACGGTGAAGGAAGCAAGGACGCCATTGCTCAGAGATGCGAGCAGATCCGCGGCGTCATGGCTGATCCTACTACCTCTGAATACGAGAAGGAGAAGCTTCAAGAGCGCCTTGCCAAACTTTCTGGTGGTGTCGCTGTCATCAAGGTCGGCGGTGCTTCCGAGGTTGAAGTCGGTGAGAAGAAGGACCGTGTCGTGGATGCGCTCAATGCCACGCGTGCTGCTGTTGAGGAGGGTATTCTTCCCGGTGGTGGCACTGCTCTCATCAAGGCTGCTGCCAACGCCCTCAAGGACGTCAAGCCCACCAACTTCGACCAACAACTCGGTGTCAGCATCATCAAGAACGCTATCACACGCCCAGCGCGCCGAATCGTGGAAAATGCCGGCCTTGAAGGCAGCGTTGTCGTTGGCAAGCTCATGGATGAGTTTGGTGGCGACTTCAACAAGGGCTTCGACTCTGCCAGCGGTCAATACGTGGACATGCTGTCAAAGGGTATTGTGGATCCTCTCAAGGTAGTCCGCACCGCTTTGGTCGATGCATCCGGCGTTGCTTCGCTGCTTGGTACCACCGAGGTTGCCATTGTGGAGGCTCCAGAGGAGAAGCCTGCTATGCCACCCATGGGCGGTGGAATGGGCGGCATGGGTGGCATGGGAGGCTTCTAAGTGTAGCGCCATACACTGCGCGACGCTACCTCTCTGAACTACTGCTTACTACTTGCCTACCTGTCCTAGGCCTTGTGCACAATTTCCTGCGTTTTAGCGACTGTATTCCACTTGGCATGGCTGCACTCTCGGCGATGACGGGACAGGATGGGACGGGACGGCGGCGACGATTTCTCCGCCAAAATGTTGGATCTAGACGGCAACCGATCTCAGTCATCGCATGGGAACCGTCTGGTATGAGAGACTAGTCGCCGATCGGACTCGATATTACCGACTACCTACCATCCATCACCTCACTCTTGACTTGTACATTGCATTGCATTTCTGTCACACCAACTCCACTCAACATGTTTTCTTTTTTTTTTCGAAGATTGTGTTGCTTTTTCTTTTTCTAAGCCAAAAGCATTTTCCATTAAACAGGTCGGGAACTTCTGATAAGGGATATGGTTCAACCAAACTATGGTCTTGTCTCTCGGGAGGGGCTCATGTGTGCGCACGACCGAGAGCGGATCAGAGTCGAGATTGTGGACGGCGGCGATTGTGGCTGTGGATGTCTCGATGTTGGTGGGTGAAGGTAGTATAGAGAACCGTGACGGGAACCCAGGAGGAGTGTTTGGGAGTTGTCTGATTCGACAACACGAATCTTGTGGTCGTCATCGTCGTCGGCGTCGTCGGCGGTGGCTGTGTTGGTGGTGGATGATTGTGTATCATAGCTAGCTGATCTTGTGTAGGTTGAAAAATGAGAGGGCATTTTGTGCCTGCGTGTAAGGTATGGATGTATGTATGTAATAACAAAAGTCGCAACTTGTAAACACGATCGCCATCACGGCAAGCTAACATTTTTTTTTAAATCTCTTGAGTCATTTTCTGTGATTCGTTCCTAGGTACTAATTCGAATTGTACCCGGGAAGAGAGAGAGAGAGAGAGAGAGAGAGAGATATTCTATCGGGGGATGAACTCCATGGCCTCCGTCTAACGAGATGCCTACTGATGGACATCTCATATCAAGGCCTCCAAATAAGTAGGTGTTTGTTTATTCTCGAGTAGTAGTAGTACTCCGTACCTACTAGAGGCGAGGAAAGTACCTTTTTTTTCTTCTTATTATTTCTTCCAATGCCCACAGCCCCCGAGTCGGATGTGTATGTGCAGGTGTCGTCAGCGAGTATAGATAGTATCTACCTGAGCCACCTTCATGCCACGCGTGCGAAAATCACCATGTTCACCGCGGCGCTATTGACACTATCGCTTTCCAAGAACAAATTAAAAAGCAAAAGAACAGTAGGTACCACATGTGCTTCTCCGCCAGAGTCTCAGAGAGAGCACGGCGGACCTTCTATACATTATCGGCCTCTCAAGCCAAGAAACACACGAGCGTCGAGAGCTACGTACCAACCAGTGATGTGTAGATATCATGGCACGCGTAATATACGGACACATATTCCGGAGCCCGTGTCAATATGACTTCGTCAAAACCACGAACGACCACATCAAGCAATTCGGCCTCTGATCGTCAATTTTGTACGAAAACACGAAGTATTTATATTCACATTGCGCCCAAGTCTCAAAACTAGTCTGTCCTGCCGGTCGCGGGAGAAGTCGCAAGAGAGAGGAAGAGGCGCGTTGATTTTTGTCCGTAGTTTGAAAAAAAAGAACGCCCCATCTATCTAATGCGAAAAGACGCGGAAGCGGTGTGGTATGGTTTGGTGTAATGAATGGTGGACTCATGAAGAGAGAGAGAAAGAGAGAGAGAGAGCAGGAAAAGAGCAAGAGCACACAAGACACCAGAGTAAGGAGGAAATGTCTCGAGGGTCCATGGGTACGAGGGGTGTTTGTGTAGACGGTAGAACCTCTCTTGACATTTCACTTTTCCGCCTCTTGCATTATAACCCCCCCCTTGACCTTGTCACAATCCAAAAACTCGTGCTCTAATCGTGTGCCTCGACCATGCTGATGGCACCGGTATTCAAACCGGGCCAGTGCTTGCTACCCCAGATGAACCAGTACCCGAGCGAAGCCAGCACGACGGCGGTGTAGATGGGCAGGGCGTAGTTCATGTTTGTGCCGGTCACGGGGAGCGTGGTAGGGAACGGAAGCCAGATGGTCAGGTAGACTGTCCACGCGAGCGCGATGATGTTGATCGGCACCGCCCACCCTTTCCACATGCGCCAGCCTCCGTATTGGACCGCCGCGCCGGGCTTGTCGCTCAGACGACCGGTCAGGCGGGCGTGCAAGATGCAGCTGATGGCGATGATGTACGACGTGTACAGACCAAGAGACGACAGGGCCGTGAAGGCGCTGAAAGCAGTCGCCGCGGTCGAGCCGATGTTCAACAGGGAAAGAAGCATGACAATGACGATTGGGAGCCACAGTGCGTTCGTTGGGACGTGGTGTTTGGCGTCGATCTAGGCAAATTCGCCATAGTGTTAGTATTTTGTGAGTCTCAGAGGCACGAACACAGACACAATTGTCTCGCGTTGGACTGGAAGAGGCGGGAGCGCAGCCTGTAAGGTGGGAGTTACTTACAATCGCAAGCCATTTGGGAAGAGCCCCATCACGAGCCCACGCCCAGGTGATACGCGAGACGGAAGCGACACTGGCCGCAACCACACAATAGGTGATGATGATCAGCATCGAGACCAGCGCGTTGGTGGCAGCCCATGACCCGGTGGCGTTGTAGCAGATGTTGACAATCGGGTAGGATGCGTCGAGGGTCGTGTTCGGGTCGCCCAGGCAGTACAGCAGAACCAAAATGATTGCGAAGGCCATGACGCCGTTGATGACTATGGTCAAGATCATTGAGCGCGGGACGGCGTGCTTTGCCTTTCGCACTTCTTCAGACATGTGGACGACACCGTCGAAACCTGTAGCATTCAAGTCAGCAAATGCAAAAACCTCGGGCACGGCATCACGTCGGGACTGGAACATACCAATGAATCCCCAGGCGGGAGCGAGCATTCCTAGATTGAATGCCACGTAACTACTGTCCCACCCGGACTGCGTCGAGTCCGAGAACCAAACAAAGTGCGAGTCGTGCCTTGGGGCGAGCGTGACGAGGACGACCATGAACACGATGAAGAGCACGACGTGCAGGATACCTGCGGTCAATTCGAGCCACGGGATGGCCCAGAAGGTGTACATGTTCATCAATCCGACGCTGATCAGGAGTGCCCACATGATCAGAGTGAGGTGCCATCTTTCTGGTGTGTATCCGGGCATGTTCTCGGCGATCAAGGCTTGCAGAAGGGCAGCTTCACCAGAAGTACTTCCAGCAAGAGCGGACACCCAAGCAAACCAAGTGACCCAGCCTGTGGACAGACGTCAGTGGTTATGCCAGCGAGATCGTAAACGAGGGTGGCGTAGGACGTTACCTTGCATCCAAGTGATGAATCTCCTCGTGCTATCCGGGGCCATGATGTGAGTCCAGTGGTACTGAGCACCGGCAATGGGCAGAATGGAGCCGAGTTCAGCCATTGAGTATGCTTGACACAGGGAGCCGGCGACCACGGCGATACATCCCCATATCAGAGATCGTGGGCCACCGTTCCAGAAGGTCGCGGAAATGTTGCTGAGAATTCCTGGGTCAACTCAACTGCCTTTCCGCAGGTAGAAGTAAGTACACCTTGAACATACATTGCCATGACCTCCCATGATTCCATAAACGTCAAGGAGAACGCAAGCAGCTGGGCGAAGCTGAAAAGTCGCTATTCACACGTCAGTCGCACTGTCGACAGACACATCGTCCTTCATGGAGCAGCTTACCCTCAGCGAAGGACCGTCACTAGATGAAGGATAGGCCTTTGCGACATGTTTCTCTCCGGCCCTTTCGGATTTGGGTTCTTCCGATGTGCGATCAAGGGAAGAGATTGAGTCCTTGCCGGGCTCTTGCATCTCCATGCTGTTGGTCTCGTTTGGGTTGCCCATATTGACGGTGAGCTTCAAAAAGTTGAATTGGCTGAGGAGAGAAAGTGAGGAGGCGAGGAAAGGGTTTGTTTTTAAGAGAAGAAGAGAAACAGACGCTTGTCGGCATACGCCCGATCGTTAAAAGTGTACCACGCGCGAACCGAACTGGATGGTGTCGCCACGAACGAGCTTAGACACCTGCCATGTGGCGACGGAAGATGGATTAATGCGAGAAACGTGGATATGGAGTAGGCCAGGACAGAAATGTATCGAGAAGCGATGCTAGAGGAGTATGGGAAGGGGATTCGATGGCACGCTGTGCAGGTACAGTTCCGAGTAGACCAACAGAGGAGGCCCTGTCCGAATCCGACCTTGACAAGTTGACGACTACTCGTACCCGTACAGCCAACAGGGTCGACGGAGAGACGGTGGGGATAGCGAAATGAATTTGGGGAGGCTTTGTTCGATGCAAGCAAGGATCGTCGTAGAACTCTCAAGCACAGCTAATTCTGTTCGGTGGAGAGTGAAAAAAAGTGCTTAGACAAGGTGTTCGGTCTCATACCGTCTCAAGCACAGTTAACGCGGTCTCTGGGCCTAACGCAGACCCGCGCAAGAGTGACCTTTAGGGTCGGGGCAAGCGTCAAATTCCGGAAGCCAGTGTGCAGAGACCAGGCCACTACTGTCACAATACTGGGGTATTCAGTACAGTGGGCACAGACGCGAGAGGATTCTGACCCACATGGCTATAGCACTGGCTCAGCCGTAGATAGCTGCAGGTGGTTTAGCTTGAACGCCGTACTTTAGATAATGTCGTGCGGAACGCAAGACTGCGGATACCAGGACAGCATTCCAGACAGAGGAACGACATGGTCACCAGTTCGTATTGTCATATTGTGAAAAGATGAAAAGACAATCCAGCGATCGCATTGTGTGGATGTGGCGGGTGGTCAAGGCTCGAGGTGGCCTAGCCAGTACTGTTCTTGGAAAGTGGTATACATCTGATGGATCCAGGGTGCAGAGAAAACACTGTCCTCGACAGGTGATTCGAGAAGGTGACTCCGAAGCAGTCTCACCGACAGACAACGTCTCGTGAGAGGCTTCGACCCCTGGTCTGCCAATGTCGTACTAATTGGTGAGATTGGAGGAGGGCATCTGGTGAGCCATAGCTTGACAAGGGTCTATTGGCTTGCGATGGTTGGTGCGGCTGCTAGAGAATCAGAGATAAGAGCCTTGGGGTCATGTCCCGAAGGGATCAGCCCCTGGTGAGGCGATGATCAGCGTCCATGTTCGGCATCTTTGCCCAAGAGGGAATCCCTGGGGCTCTGTCAAGCTCACTGCCTTTCAGGAGCGATCTCTGTGTCGACGTAAGTTGTGCTAGACACATAATTGTCTTTTTGGGAACAAAGGGCCGTACCGTTCTTGACGGGATGAGGAGTGTTGGGTGATTCCGCAATCCTCCGTCGAGACGCAGCAGAGTTCAGGGATACGCTTTGGGTCCATCGTCCGAGTAGCGTGCCACAGCAGGCTTCTCTTGAACAAAATTGGATGGCGCGGGATGGTGCCATGAGCGGAAGAGATCTCGTGCAGCGAGCTGAGGGCTGCCAACTTGCATCCCTTGTTCTCAGGACAGACAAGTCAGTGGGCGGGACCCGCTGTGGCGTCTCACTAACCATTAGACCGGATTCCACTTCCACTTCCCCCGACGACGATCCGCGTCTAATCCCTCCACCAGAGCAAGAAAAAAATGGCATATGCAAAGCCACCAGGACCTTGGCAAGGAATTCGCTCGGGCGGGGCCAGGCAATCTAGACTCGGCGGAAACAATATGCGAAAGTGGTGAGCTCTGAACTCCCCCGTGCTTTGTATGTGAACTGGACACGGGGAAACCCTCAATAGGTGCCTTGGAAGGGACAAATATACTGACTAACTGAAGAGTTGACTTGTAGACAAGACTCTGCTGAGACTGTTACAACTTTCCAAACCATTGACGGAGAAAATCCAGAAAAGACAGACCAGACAAGGATTTTCTCCGCCAGTAGCAACCCCTCCAGCTGATACGACCCTGTTGGACCAAAGCACGGCCGTCTTCTCCTCCCGAGTCCCCTTTGCCACCGGCAGACTTGGCCCCGGCACGAGAATGACATTTCCAATCCTCTGGTAAATGATGTGCAGGTGCTGCCGTCGCCAATCGAAATCACCCAAGCTCGCGAAATCCTCAGTGGGCATTTGAAGCCTAGATAGTCTCGAGCCACTGTGACGCTGCAGTCCTTGAATTGTACAGGCCTTGACCACCCTAGACGTGGTGAGTCGTCTCTGTCTCCGCGCCGTCGTTGCTTGTTTTACGGAGTTACGTTGAGGCACGCCCTGAGCTTGTTTTCTGTACCCTGTATCTCGTTTGTCCCTGCGTGACTGATCCTCAAAGGCTTCTTCTGTATACAGTAAGGTCTGGTCCTCCAAGGACTGTCCACTTTCCAAGAGTGCAGGCATTTTAGCCCGTACATCAACCCGCGGCGCCGGCAGATCATGCGAGGACACTCCCTTGACGCTGTAACAACATCTTTTGGCGACCAGCATCCAGGCATTTCTATTCGCGAGGAGGCTCCCTGTTCCGGCCGGCCCATGAACCCTAAGTACTGACGACTCGTACGGAGCACATGTGCGCTCGTGTCGACAATTCAACTTCCAAAGCACGCTCTTTCCGATTGCGTTCTGGGCTCCACGAGAAGCGTGCGTTCCTGCATCGCTACCTAGTCTCTAGAGAGTTTGTCTATACTCGACTCGGTTTGAGTGGCTGGGCATCGGCTGTTGAGCATGTTCTGTCTCTGTAAAGAACACCCGACATCTATACAAGAACGACTGCATAGCCTCCCTCTTCGCCGCGCCCGCTGGACCTCAACCTCAAAGCCACATCGCCCTTCTGTCCAGGATGTCGTCCGGTGCTTTTGATTCACCTATCAGCGCACCCTTGGGGAAACTGTCCTCTGACGAGTCGGGTCCATGGGTTCTCGTTTGTGGCTATATCCTCATCGTTCTCAGTGTCATTACCATAGTCATAAAAATTTTGACGAGATTCAAAGCAACAAATCGCCTCACAGCGAACGACTACTTTATTCTCACTGCAGCGGTATGTCACGATGTCGGCCTCCGGTTGTGCACGGGGGAAGGTGAAAGCTAATACTCAAGTTCTGTACAGTTCCTGGCGTTAGCTGAGACCATTACCGTCACGATCGCTGAACACTATGGCCTTGGAAGAAAGCGTAACAAAGTATCCGATGCAGACTTCGGATCATTTCAGAAGGTATTCTTTCGGGCCCTGCCCTGATGAGGCTTTGCTGTGCTAACATGGTCATAGTCGATATACGCAGCAGACATCCTCCTGATAGCCTCGATGGCCGCGTCGCAAGCATCACTTACATTCCTGGTTATTGCCATCAATCCCACCCGGAAGCTGCTTCTCTCGTGCTACTTTCTCCTGGGTTACCTAGCTGTGTGGATGATAGCGAGCATATTTGCAGTATCATTCAAATGCAACCTACCCAGTCCATGGAACATTGATGGCAACAAATGTGTCGACCTATTTGCGCTTAACGTCGGCATATACAGCCTTAGCATCCTGGGCGACCTCGGCATCGTGGCTGTACCGTTTATTATGATGCAGAAGGTTCAGGTGTCTCGGACCAAGCGATTCGTTGTCAGCGGTTTGTTCGCGTGCAGACTTGCGTACGTCAAAAAAACCATCTTTCCCTATTGACGGGCGATGTAAAGCTGACGACTTTCCCTTTCTTCTCTCCAGGGTCCCGGCCTTTACGATCGCGATGCTCGTGTATCGAAAACGCCAGTTCAACACCACCCGCGGCCGAAACGACCCGACGTGGTACGCGCTTGTACCTCAAGTGTTTGCTCAGGTCATGATGAATGCGTCCATCATCGCGGCATGTATCCCCTCGCTGAAGCCGTTCCTCGCCGACATCAAACCGGGGTTGATTGTGGTCAACATTCCTGAGCATGAACTGACGGCGTCGTTTGTGCGACATTCCAAGAGCAGGGGCAATGGGAAACGCGCCGGCACCAGGACTGGTGGACTCTCAAGATTCGCGAGCCGCTTTGGACTAACCAGCAATGGGGGGAGTGTCTTGAACTCAAGCAGCGGTAGTTCTGGCATGTTGGGAGAGAAACAAAAGGAGGCCGTGACGGCGATGGAGAGAGGATACAATCGACCTCACGCCACCAAGGCCAGCAGCAAGGTTGAGAACGATCGCAGCGACAGTGTCAAGGGGTTGACAGATGATATCATCCTACACACGGTTGACTACAAGGTGGAATACGAGGATCATAGTGACGCAGATGGCTTTAACGATGCTCCACGTGGAAGCCCGAGACGTCTATAGAAAAGAGGTGTGCGGTTGCTGTGTCGAAGATGAAGAACGATCTTGTCCTGGTGGATACAGAGGAGTATGGTCAGTGTGTTGAGATCGGAGGTGTCGGTGTTAGCAAAGGAGTACTTTGGGAGTGCGTGGTATCATCATGTCTAGGTATGTACTGCTGATCTCTACAAAGTGCCGGGGATTGCGTGTCTCTTGCGACTTTCTGTCCCTGGAGATAAGGGACCAAGGATGTTTACAGAGTACGCCTGTATCATTACTACCGAAAACATGGATGCACATAAGATGAGGACGAGTATGAGTATGAATGCATATACCCCCCTTGGGCGTTGGGCCTTGGTTGGGCTTCCAAACGAGAACATCAGAGTTACTGCGCTTTACTTTTTTCTCTGAGCTTTTTCTGAACCATGCCAGGGATCAAGTCAGGGATCCTCGCAGGGTGCATGAACTACCGACTGACTACATCGTTCATACTGTAGGCAGGATGGCAAGTCTAGGCTAGTATGCTAATCCAGATTCCATGCGTTATTGTACAATGGTCGGCCTTTGCCAGCGCCGGGGAATGTCCCCCTAGCGAGCAGCCCCCCCAAAGCCAGCCTGACTAACTAACTAACTAGTCAGACCGTGCATGATCCAGCCGGGCCTGTCTGGTCCTCGTGGGCGTTAGGGTAGAAAGAGACGCACGACCAGGAATAGCCCCATGAAACACATGCTTTGTGGTGCTCCGTACGGCAGTGCTCTGTCTCTCTCTCAGAGGTGTTTTGCCATTTAGACTCTTGCCTTTTATGCACCCCCTAATGTACTAGTTAGAGTCGTAGACTACCTGCGTAAGGGACGCTCGTGCAGCACGGAACATTGTGCTCCGTACGTGCATACGTGGTGATAAACTTCGCTCCACACGACCCTGTCAAAAAGTACCTACGGAGGGAACTTTGCAACACAGGCTACAGTACGGGTCGGTCTACGGGAGCCAGGGAGCCAGCGGGACGGGAGTGATGAGTGCACAATACAAGTACCTGTTCTTGTAAACTAACTTGGTAGAGTAGTTCGAACAGCTTGTGCTTTTGTGCTCCCGTAGGACTCCCGCATGGGAGATCGCCGGGTAGTGCTCTCGGAGGGGGGGGGGGGGGGGTCCTGATGGGCTTTCACTGATCACAGATCCTTCATGTGCCAGACCGTGCTCCATCCTCTACATACTGTACAGTACGACGCACTTCTACAACTGTACAGTACCTACTACCCACAGTGGGTAGGTCCTCCGTTGGGTTGGTGGACTTTTCAACGTTAGGGCCCAGGCCAGGAGAGGAGAGAAGCGAGAGAGGGACCGCGGGTAGAGAAAGATGTCTCATGCAGCACAAGGAGCCCAGGACCCGGTTACCCAGGCGGGTTTTTTGGCCCGCAATGGTGTCTGTCCCGGTTTCCATATTCTTCCTGTGCAGGTCACAATCTCGTACCGTACTCTTTACTTCTTTTTGGCTCGCTTGTGCTTTGTCCTTGTATTGTACACGACTACAGTAGGTAGTTACAAAATGTGCACGCCTCACTCATTACGAATTTTAGGTACCTTGGCTAGTCAACCTTTCCAAGATCTCTCGAGGTTTCCGTTTTGCATTGGCGTCAT
Source organism: Exophiala spinifera (assembly GCF_000836115.1). NCBI lineage: Eukaryota > Fungi > Ascomycota > Eurotiomycetes > Chaetothyriales > Herpotrichiellaceae > Exophiala > Exophiala spinifera. The sequence goes on along the minus strand of NW_015622518.1, from coordinate 2,729,398 downwards.
TTTAAGTACTCCGTCCTTGACTCAAAACCACCGCTGCCCACTGTGGAATCTCTACCAACGAAAGGTGACTTGAGTGTCTCCCCCCTTTTGATCTTGCGGCCCGCTGGCTCTGGGTGGGGGGCTCTTTTTTTTCCAACTAAAATATTGTAATTGATCCCCCCGGCTCCCGTAACTACTTAAGGTAGTCAGTCATAGTGTACAAATCATACGGTGGTGTATCTTGCGCAACCTAGACAGGTCTATCGCTAACTAGCTAGCCTATTGCTGTAGTGTGCCATGGCACCGGGGCCGGAATTGTATTGTACAATACTTTCCACGGTAGGCTGACTTTGTAGCTTTTCTCCTTGGACTTGGCTCCCGACCATCGAGCACGATCCTGCACGATCCTGCACGATTCTGGACGAACAACACTGTCACGGCTTGCTGCGCACGCTGCGCAAACACGAGATACCGTACACGGGAAATCCACCCCAGTGCGGATACTTCTGTCCCAACACGGCACCACAGCGACACGCCCAGACATGATAGCCTGTACGTACGGACTAAGTACCTAAGTACCTACATGTGGCCTGTAACACTCGTACTCGTGAAGTTGTGAAGACGATGGGCCAATGGATTCATTGATTCCTCGTCCTCAGGCGGAGCGGAGCCCGAATCTGTACGTACTCTACTCTGCGCTACTCGTGCCGCGGTGATCCTGCATTCTCGCCTCAATGCCCTGATCGACAGTCCCATCATCATGATTATCATCATCCATGCTCTTCAAGGAGTCTCAGATCTGGACAATCTCCCTACTGAACGTGGATAGATATTGCGCTTCCCGCACGAAATGTTTTTGCGGCCTCGCTAGCCTTGGTTGAATGCAACCCCGACATCCGACAAAGTTACACCCTGCTGCCATATCGTTACAGGTATACCCGAGTGGAATTGATCAGGTCATGGTACTGTACGTATACCTCGTAGGTGGTTTCCCATGGGCCCCAGCCTCTCGTAGACTGGTACTTGGGAGTCTGTACTGTCTCTGCTCTCTTCACCTTCATCTCGGCATCGCCATCTCCACGCCCCCTCAAACGTAGCAAGCCAGCCCAGGAATAGTTCACTTCCCTTTCCCTGCCAGACTACGGGACACGAATTCCATGGCCGGGTTTGTAGCTACCGCCCCGAAACTTACGTGGACGGAGCTTTACGATCCCGAGTTTCGGACTATTTTGCACGTCGCTTCTTCGTGAATGTCCACTTGACGGACGGTGTTTCTCTGGGGATGACACGGAGTATCCGTACTTTACATTCCAACGTTTGGTGGAACCTATTTCCGGTGATTTGGCCCTCTGTTGAGTCTTAGGTCACCTTCTGAGCCCCCAGCATCACTTACCCCTTTTCTGGAGCCCTAGAATGCATCCGTACTTGGAAGAGAGCTCGCTTCACGAAGCCTTTGTCTCGTTTATCAGGAGCTTCAATGCGGCCGCTGGAGTCGAAAGTGCCAAGTTTGCAGAGGGAGCCATTGTCGATTCGCTCAAGGTCTTCCTTCTTTGGAAATCTACCCTGGGGCGACACCACAAGACATTGAAGAGGTCATGACCACCGTACGTTGGCTTGCCGTCTGGAAACGCTCATGGGTTGGGTTGCCGCTCCACGACATCGTCAGAGCTATATATTTCATGTCCCTTGAGTTTCCAGCACATTATCGAAAAAGCTGAGAGGGGAGTAGAAACCGTGGGGGAAATCTGTCAAGTTTCTTTGTTAGTTGAAAATCAGACCTGACCGAGGGAGCTTTGCTCACATTGAGCGTTGAAAGTTGCGCCAAATTCATTTAAAGGCATAGTATCAAAATCCGTCAGCAAGTCGTCACTAGCGGGCCTACTACCGTCCTCGGCACACGCTTCTAAATTTCCAAGCACGATGCCCAGAGCTTTGGCTACTTTTCCGGCTTCGGCAGACGATGTGCTCATTTGAAGCCAAATCTGCTGCGAGATTGTTAGTTGTTGCCGCACCTCTTCGGCCCTAGGCAAGCACGTTGTCTGTCCTGCAGTCTCGGACAATTCGAATTTATCGACCTCTTGAAGGTAAAGGCAGAGGACGCTCGTGGCGAGGAGAACATCCTGGTTGAAGATGTGGGTGACCTTCCATCTAAGCTGACACAGGCGACCCAACGGCTGAGACTCTTCGTGTAGCATCGCCTGAAATGATAGGATCTTGAGTGCGGAGTCCAAACAAATCCGCGCCGACTCCCTGTCCCGCTCTGGAGGCTGTCGAACCGGGCAGCTGGTCAAGGCCATCCGGTGAAGAAGGATGCGTGATTTGTAGTAGGTCGTTTCTACACTTACCCGCTGTATCACAAGATTTGGACTGTCCGTGATGGGGTGTGGCATCGTTTCCCAGCGCAGCACGGGCGGAATACCTCGTTTGTGCACGTCTTCAAGAAGTGTATCGATCTTGACCACCTCGTCGTACGAGGGGAGATTTATGTCGGCGATGACATCGCAAACCAAGCCAAGTGCTCTAACCAGTCGTCCTCTCGCGATAAGCGGTAGCACCGGCGTCCATTCTGTTTCTGGCCGTGGCGACGGCATCTCTGTCGTGTCCTCGTCGAAATCACAGTCGCGCAGATTGCTGGGCTGTTTGGTATCAATGTGCTTGTCTGTGGCACTTCGGGGAAGACCTCTCTCCAAGGAGATACCGAGATCCAATGAGAGGATTGTCGTCCAGATGCGTCTACGCATCTCGCCTTCGAATGGAGATATTCCGGGAAAGTGGTCGGGGTCACGGTGATAGCCCATGCGCATTGCAAGATGAAGGATCATGCTTATCAAGAGCCAGCCGTCGGTAGCGCTCTCTTTCACGAGTATGCACTCTCCAGCAAGAATCATTATCAGGGTTTCCAGAATGTACGGTCCTCCAGTCGTATATCTGGCCAGGATGAGGCACTGAACGGCCTTCTCACGGAAGGCAACCTTCATGGTAAGAGGGTCTGCTTTGAAGGAGTCGACTCGTCCACCTGCGAAGTCTATGGCGTCTGCCTGTAACTGCGCAGCAATATATACCATGGAGAACATGAGACCAATCCAAGCAATTGAAGTTGCTGACGGATCTTTCCAGAAGGCTTCGTACTATTCAAATGTCAGACTGTTAATGATCGTGTGACCGAAGAACCCACCTCCCGGAGAAACTTCTTGCGATGAATGATATCTACATCATCCAGTCAGTGAGTCTAGGAGTGGAAAGAAGGCTTAGAAGTACTAACACGGATTGAGAATGTAGGCATCAAAGTGAAGAGCCATGAGACGGTCAACAACAGGACGAGGAGGAACAGCAGCCAGTATTTCATCCCGATTTGCATGACGGTTTGGGCCATAAAACAAGTGTGAGCCGAGCGGGGGCATGCTGTCAGTCACCAAGTCCTCCTTTAGTCCTCTGATTTTGGTAAGAATGGCCTCCCAGTGGCCACTCTGGACATAGCTGCTTCCAGATTCACACAAATTTAAAGTACCAGGGTCTGCTGGAGACAGAGTTTCTTCTGAGGTTTCATTTGGCTTCTGTATCTCAGGAGACCCATCTGCGGATGATAGAGACCGTGCTCTCGGCGATTCCGGTACTGGCAGAGGGGGTAATGGTTGGCCGTTCATGAAAGCCAAGACAAGATTCTCCAGCTCAGATATTCTACCATGGAGGTTGCTGGACGCTTGTGTATCCGGAGATCGCTGAGCATTGGGCGTGGCAGAAGAGATCGCATAACTGCAGGAGTTGGTGACGCCACGCCTTGAGCAGGATCCGCATGGGTGCTGTCGGTCGCACCTCAGTCTGGCAAAGTTAAGTTTGCACGACTTTCCAATGTATGAAACACGTACTTGCGGTGTCTGCAAGGGCCGCAGGAGAGCTGAACTTTGTCTCTGCGTCGATTTGGTGGCGGACGCGTTCGTTGAGCATGGTCGGCCATGGTGTTTTGGATTGAGACGCTCGCCAACCTCAGCCACGTCCACTACGATCTGGGTATACCCAAGGTGTAATCATCCTCTGACCCAGATCAAACTTCTCGCCGGTCGGCCACTTGAAGACGAAAAGGGAGTCGGTACTGGCGACGTAACGAAGCAACGGAGAAAGCGATCGATCCTCCGACCGTCCGCACGATCCTCCGCGCGGGACCATCACGTGCACCGCTCTCGACACCTACTACCACACGCTTCCTCCGATCCTCCGCTTCGTCTCCTGGTCGAGATCGCCTCCTGTGAAGCAAATCTCCAATCTAGCTTCGTATTTACGGAACATCTTGCGGGTTTAGGAGCTGGCGCAATGAGCGGTTGCCGAGAGGTATTATATCATGGGGGCGGTGCCCTTCCTTCACGTATATGGCAAGCAAGGTGTGGCACCAGTGAACACCAAACGCCAATATCCCAGATCTATACCGCCCTCTGCAGCATATCATGTCGGCCGACTTGGGGTCCGCGCATGAGAAGCCAGGCCTACTCGAAGACGGCCAGCAGACTCAGCATTCTAGCAAGCCTGACCAATCTAGCGAGGCTATTGGACAGGAGACAAAGGACAACATCGTCGACTGGGACGGGCCAGATGATCCCCAGAATCCGCGAAACTGGCCAGCATGGAAACGCATGGTCCAAGTCGTCTTTGCCAGCGCATTTTTGCTCGCTGCGTAAGGCATTTCCTGAGGCCCTTTAGCAAAACAATTCTCGTACTAACCAACCCCGTACAGCAACCTCGCTGCAACAATGTTTGCACCTGGAGCCGCTGCGCTTGCAAAGGAGTTCAATATCACGAGTTCCACGATTATCACTCTCACCGTGTCTATCTACCTTTGTGGCTTCGCCGTTGGGCCAATGCTCATTGCACCTTTATCCGAACTGTACGGACGACTTGTGGTCTACCACACCTGCAATGTCTTTTACATTGGCTTCATTATCGGCTGTGCGCTGGCCAAAAATACCGGCATGTTTCTCACTTTTCGATTCCTTGCCGGATCTGCTGCTTCAGGCCCACTGACAGTCGGCGGAGGAACCGTCGCGGATGTCATCCCGCCAGCCCAGCGAGGGAAGGCAATGTCTCTGTTTGTAGTGGGACCACTTCTAGGGCCAGTAGGTCGCATTCCTCATCTGGGGCAAACGCTCATGATACTGACAATCCTTTCCAGGTCTTGGGCCCAATCGTCGGTGGTTTTGTGTCCGACTCAATTGGCTGGCGATGGACGTTTTGGATCATCACAATCCTTGTGAGTAGAGCACAACCCCCGCTATTTCTCAAGTTGCTGACGGTGGGGCACAGGCAGGAGTGTCCTTCGCAACGTCAATCTTTTTCCTCCGCGAGACAAATGCCGCCGTGCTCCTGGAATGGAAAGCTGCGCGCCTCCGGAAGGAAACTGTCAACACTGCTCTGGTTTCGAAGATGGATCGGGGCCTACCACCCCGCGAGCTATTCATCCGCGCCATCACTCGACCGACCAAGCTCCTCGTCCTGTCGCCAATCGTGCTCCTCCTTTCACTCCTGTGCGCGTTCATCTTCGGCCTGCTCTTTCTGCTGTTCACCACGTTTCCCGCGGTCTTTGAGGAGCAATATCACTTCTCCGCCAGCGTCTCTGGCTTGTCGTATCTCGGGGTCGGGATTGGAATGGGCGTCTCTCTCGGAACTTTCGCCACGGTGAGTGACAAGCTGCACAAGTCACTCGGAGATGCGCCGAAGCCTGAAGAACGCCTGAAGCCCGTGATGTGGGTCTTGCCCGCCGTGCCCATCGGGATCTTCTGGTATGGCTGGGCAGCCGAGAAGCAGACTCATTGGATTGTTCCAATCATCGGCACCTCTCTCTTTGGGTTCGGCGTTATCTGGGTCTTAATGCCGGTTCAGCTCTACATGGTGGATGCTTTTGGCCCAGAAGCTGCCGCCTCTGCGTTGGCTGCGAACGTGGTCGTCCGACTTCTTTGTGCGGCTTTCCTGCCATTGGCAGGGCCGTCATTGTATGCAAACCTAGGACTCGGAGTCGGAAATACCGTCCTAGGTGCGATAGGAGTGGCTTTTCTTCCCGTGCCACTTCTCTTCTATCGATATGGAGGATGGCTCAGGGAGCGTTTTGCTGTGAAGCTATAAAATGTTATGTGGCAGTTAGAGAAGATTTCGACACAGCAACAAACCCCTGAGCAGCATGTCGTCGAGCGAGTATCTCCGCCTACTCACAGCGAAAGGCACAGAAGCACAGAAGCTCTTGGTCCTAGTGATGGAATCATGCTCCATTTCCCAAAGTTGTGAATCCAGCATTGCGTCTGGACGCGCGGATTTTCATCCACATGGGTATTTGATGGGTCTTGTGGACGGACCTGTCTTGAGCACCTCCAATTGATATGCAAAAAAAGGTCACCTCTCATCTGCCTCAACAATCATCTGTACTCTTGTCTTTTGCTAGATATCCGTCCATAGCTTGAAGCGAGAGTACTTAGGATTATGAGCAAAGAAGACGAAAGGTTTGACGGAGACCAGAAGGGAAGTGCTCCTCGGACGGAACAGCGATGCCGCCTGATATCAATGTGGGCGAAACTTCAGTGGTGGTAGAATTTTGAAGAAGCAGATTTTCTGCTGGTGACTTGGCTCGTCTCCCATAAGCTCTGTATTTCGTTGTATGATGTTGTTGTTGCTGTTGCCGACATAATCTAGGTAGTCATATCTAACCATCGTTAAGCCACTACAAATAGCAATATCGGCTACTGCGAATCAAACAACTAATGGCGCAGAATTCAACGCGCAGCACTCCTACGGAGCATAAGGTACTTATGCTTCGTCCCTTCGCGCTCAGTCTCAATGTAGATACTTCATGTGTAGTATCACACAATGGCCTTCTCCCATTCAATGACCGGGATCGTATTGATTTGACTTGAGGTAGAATGCCCAGATTAATGTAATACCCGTATTGCTGAGGAGGGAAAAGTCGTTGTGTGTTAGTCCATTATCTTTCTACCCTTGAGTTCCGCCTGGTAGAAAATTATATTCTTGATTTACACCTTCTGAAAGTCGACCTACTCGCCGAACGAAAATGGTATGGAGATCAACACAACAGAACGTCAATACCAAGTTGGAGGCTGCCAGAAAAAAGGTCTAGTGGAAACCGAGTGAACAATTTTGAAGTTTCAATGTACAGATCAGCTACTCAAGCCTTTTTCGTCCCCATACTCCCGCGCGAGCCGAATAGCCGTTGTTTCTTGACTGCAACATAAGAGAACTGTATGTCAACCACCGACTACGCTGCTTGGCTTTCTATTTTACCTCTTGGCTGTTTATGACTTCTCCAATTCAGCCAAGATCTTCTCACCCTTCGCACGAGCACTCTCGAAATCGCCAACCATGTAGAAGGCAGCTTCCGGGAGGTCATCACCTTCACCGTTGATGATCTTCTGGAAAGAAGAGATGGTGTCCTTGAGATCGACAAGCTTGCCCTCAATACCAGTGAAAACCTGGGCGACAGTGAAAGGTTGGCTCAAGAATCTCTGGATCTTACGGGCACGCTCGACGGTCAACTTATCGGCTTCGGACAATTCATCCATACCCAAAATGGCGATGATATCCTGGAGCGACTTGTACTCTTGCAACATCTGCTGAACACGGGATGCAGTGTCGTAGTGTTCTTGACCGACAACTCTGGGATCCAACATTCGAGACTTCGAGTCGAGAGGATCGACAGCAGGATAGATACCCAACTCAGAGATACCGCGAGACAACACAGTGGTGGCGTCCAAGTGAGCGAAGGTGGTAGCAGGAGCAGGATCAGTCAAATCGTCAGCAGGCACGTAGACGGCCTGCACGGATGTGATGGAACCCTCTTTCGTGGTGGTGATACGCTCTTGCATAGCACCCATGTCGACGGCTAGGGTTGGCTGGTAACCGACGGCAGATGGAATACGACCAAGCAAGGCTGACACCTCGGAACCGGCTTGCGTGAAGCGGAAGATGTTGTCAATAAAGAGCAACACTGGAATCTTGTTAATTTCGTCGACGACGATAAGAGACATCAACTCACCATCCTGGCCTTGACTTCTGAATTCTTCAGCGATCGTTAACTGGTTTTGATATTAGTAACGTAGATTGATACAGGGTTTGGGAATAATTACTCCAGTCAAGGCGACACGAGCACGAGCTCCAGGGGGCTCGTTCATCTGACCAAACACCAGGGCGACCTTGGACTCGCCATCGAGTTGAATGACGGAAGTCTCCTGCATTTCGTGGTACAGATCGTTACCCTCACGAGTTCTCTCACCGACACCAGTGAAGACAGAGTAACCACCGTGGGCCTTGGCAATGTTGTTCTGATATCGTCAGTAACAGTTACATGGAAACATAACGGATAACCCACAATCAGTTCCTGAATAAACACAGTTTTGCCGACACCAGCACCCCCGAAGAGACCAATCTTTCCACCACGAGCGTAGGGAGCCAAGAGATCGACGACCTTGATACCAGTGACAAGCACTTCCGCAGAGGTGGATTGTTCGACGAACTCGGGAGCGTCAACGTGGATAGGAGCAAGCTTTGTAGCCTTGATGGGTCCTCGTTCATCGATGGGATCACCGGTAACGTTTATGATACGACCCAAGGTGCCGTCCCCGACAGGAATTCTGATGGGGTAGCCAGTATCAGAGGCCTTGTGTCCGCGGACCAAACCCTCAGTGCCTATGAAACGTCAGAAATCAAGCTTCAAAGCAGATCCCAGAGCTGCATACCGTCCATGGCAATGCATCGCACGATGTTTTCACCCAAATGTTGCTGATGCCGTTAGTACAAGGTGTTTCATTATAGCTCTTGCAGACCTCGTACCGAAACTTCCAGGACCAGCTTAGAGCCATTGTTATCGGTTTCGAGAGCATTGAGAATGGCAGGCAGTCTCTCGCCATCGAATTTGACTAGTTATAGCAGTCAGCTCTGTTTTTGCTCATTTGGCGCAAATGTGTTGGAGGGTCCGAGCTATAATGAAAGCTCCCGAGGGCGGGAAGAAGGATTTTTCATACCGTCGACGACGGCACCAATGACCTGATGGATCTTGCCATCACCAGCAGTTTCCGTCGAGGCCCATCGTTTGGCAATAGCAGGGACACCTTGTCTTCGAAGAGGCTCGAATGCGCGTCGGGTGAAGGATGGTCGGGCAAAGGCAGACTTGCCCAAGCTACGGGCGATGCCGCTGTTGAATCCAGTTAGCAACGACTCAAAATGGCCGAAGAAGCTCTGTTCAGCAGAGACGGGGACTTTACTAACCTCTTGAGCATGTTTGCAGATGATGAAGAGGTGGTTTTACAGGGAAGAGAGGAGAGTTGTGTGGTCGAAGGAGAATAATTACGAGGTCAACTCAGATGAAAGCAGGGAGCTCTTCCAAATTCCGCGCTAGTCCTAACTTGGCATGAAAAATCCCGATGGAAAACCGGCACCGGCTGTCCTCATCAAGCACATTATATGGTCGTTTGAAGGTCCAAGACCTCCCTTAAGATGCTGCAGGGGCTCGTACGCTGGGAGAAACCGTGTTGTGTTGGTGTGAATGGGTTCAGCCCGTATATGATGGAATCTATGTACAATCCGACGAACCCGAAGCCTGAAAATCAAAGCTGGACTGGATATTGATTTTGTATGGACAAAAATAAGAGAAGGCTGAGTTCTCTTGATACTAGTGGCAGTACAAGGGGGTGATTGCTATAGCTAGAGTAAAGCAATCTGTTGTCTTTCTATCCTTCTCTACTCTGCATCGAGGCTGATACCCTGAGCCTTTGCGGACTTGCTTTGAACGTGACCCTTGCCGCTGTATCCTTCACTGCTGATACCATAGATAGGATTGCTCTTCTCGGCCTATGCATAGCAGTGTCAGTAGAAGCTTCTACGCCGGAATAGTTGCACAATGCCCGCATATGTGGCATCGACACATCGCAGATAGCTTACCTTGAGGTATTCATTCGTAGCTTCTTGCCATTCCTTGGTCATGGTCCGTGGTGGTGGTCTGGCCAAAGAGTGAATTCCAAGGAACAAAACTGCTGATAATCCAACACCCGCGGCGGTGTACAGCCAGACTTTGGTCCATTCGCCGGGTGGGGTCTCTGCACGAGGTCCATGAGGTCCGAAAGCAATCCACCACGCTACAGCATTGTCAGTCACGGTTACAACTCTCAATTAGGCCTCTGTTTTCTGGCAGCAACCCGCTCTTCAATAGAAATACTGGTGCTGCAGATGACGCGCCCGCCTGGTGAGTGAAGGAGTCATACCGGCTTTCTTTTCCTGCAAAGTCATCTCGTGCCAATCAACCTTCATGCGATCTCTAAGCTGCATCCAAAGCTCAGCCTGCTCTTGCGGAGGCATTGCCTCCCATCGCTTCTCGATTCCAGCAAGGGTAGGGTTGGAGATGGCGTGAGCAGATCGAACATGGGATTGGCTCGTCATGGGAGGCTGCTGAGTCGCCGAGAAGGTCGGGGCGAGCGATCGCGTCGAGGATTGGAAGCTTCGAATCTGGCTGGAAGTCATCCGTGTGTATGTCTTCAAGCTGCTCGTAGAGGTACGAGCAGCGCGAGGCAGGGAGTGGAGATACATCTTGCGGGATCGTCGGAGGTTCGGCTTAAAACATATGAGAGAGAAATATCAAGGACCCTGCCGAAGCCTGAAGCTTCGCAGTCACTATCGCGAGAGGTTGACAGCGGAATCGAGCTTGGATGGGGTGAGTGGTCGTGAAGTTGTGAAGGACGACATGCCTGGATCAGAGGAAGCTCAAGGGTCTTGGCACCGAAAATTACCGCCAGTTCAGGAACTCCTCACACCACCTCTCCGTGTCTGGGTACCGTGCAATGCTTTTCACAATCTACTAGGTACCTGTAATCGGGCCACTTGTGCCGTCGTAACAATAGTTTGTACGGTGCCTCTACGTCCATGTCATACCGGATATCCCAAGTCTGAGATTCTGTATCTGGGCCAGGTTCTACGCTGGAACAAGCCGATATTACAGGGTGTATCGCTGTTTCAAACGCCGGACCGATGATCTGAATAGAAGGCGTGATAAGTTTTGACCACGAACAGGTAGAACACAGGAACCGAGATCGTGAACAACAATCAATCCGACTGAGGAAACTGGCATGTTCCTGATACCGCCTAATTGTTCTGGGCGCGAGCAAGTGGCTATTTGGGAAAGATGTTTTGATTTTCTTCCAGACCATCTATCTTGGAATCTTCAGTGCATAGAACCTGTTTTCGTCACGGCATGAAATGTCGACTCCTCCAAAGGCGTATGGCAACCTGTACAAGCGGTGCTCAGCTCGTCACGTCAAAAGAAACTCCCACTTGCCCAAATCTCTTAATCGACTTGCTGCTTCGACTGCAAAAAGGTCTCTTGTAAGCGCATCGCCCACCGGCCCGTTCGTTTGCCAGTCTCAGATTGTGCCCTTGCCCTTGCTGGCTTCCTTGAGAAGATCGGCCCATTCCAACTCGCCAGGGTCGTTTGCTTGCCAGTTCATGGCAATGCCGTTTAGTGCGTTCTTCAAGGTTTCGCGAGAGCTGGCGTAGACCATGCGGGACTGCATACATCAGTATCAGGGTGCGTAATTGGTGCGGATCAACATACCTTGACACCAGTGGCGTCTTGGTTGATGTAGGTAATGAAGGCGATTTTGGATCTACAGGTTGAAGATCAGTACGGAGAACGTCTGCGCACACTGGCATATGGTTGGACACACCTCTTGCCCTCACCGCCCTCAAGCTCAAATTCAACATCGTAGATAGCGTAGGAGGGTCTGTCCTTGCCAGTCTTTTCCTTCTTGGAAATAAGCTTCTCTCGGAAGGTATCGTAATCCGACTCTTTGCCAATCTCGTCTACCACGATTTCCTTCTGATCATCGGAGATCTTGTAGATAATGTATTTGGGGCCACCGCGGCCGAGCTTCAGCTCATTGAAAGCGGAGACACACTCTGGGTTGACGGAAAGTCTGGGAGGCCGCAAGGGTTAGAAGAGGAACCGGAAACCAATCGAGCAGAGCGCCTCGATCCTGGGAGGCAGCAAGACATACCCTGAAACAGGCTAGATACGAGTCAGTATATAGAAATGCTAGGAAAACAAGGATGATACGAACCATGGTTGCTGGTTGATGGTGATTGAAGTAACGCGAAGAAGTTCAATTCTACCTTGAGGGTCAGCGCCTGAACGACAACTTATCGCATGGACTTTCGGAACGGGGGCTGAGAGAGGGACGGATTGAAAAGGACGTTGACTTGCGCGGCCAGGCATCAATGAATCGGGTGCGGATGCATTACGTACCTGAGGCCGCCGAGAAAGGCAGATTGGACGAGTGCGACGGCGAGGACGTAGGTAGGCAGCGAGATAACGTCAACGTCGAGATGTTGGAAGCAGGAGAATGGGCTGCGCAGTTCGATCAACGAAGCATGAGGGAATGAATATCAGGTAAAATGGTGGGGTCCATGGCGTGTCAGCTGCACAGCCGCCGTTGGCCGGGCAAAATCAACTGCAAATTCGTCTCCCACCGCCTCAACCTCTACCTATCTAGCTCAAGCAACTACACCATCATTCCTCCTATTGCAGCACTCATTGATCATGTATCATGGACCATGGTAGGGACAAATAGGAAATGCGCTCACAGCGAACATCTTCGTTGATGGGCGTTGTTCTGCCTATGTAACCGCCTGCCTAGACCGCCTTGTCCCCCACAGACGACAGCTGCCAGGCTCACCAGGCATCGTTGCCCTGAGATGTGTAAGATGTGTAAGACCATCTAGGCATCGACCCCTAGTTGCGACTTGCACACAGGTTGCGTTCTTGGACCTGCAACACAGTCACCCAAGCCGGAACAGGTGGCATCATGGACCACGATGCTCGTTCACCAACAAGCGAACTTGCACCAGGAGCCAGGTACGACAAAGAGCAAAGCGCTGTGGTGGCCGACAGCATCTTCATGGTCGTCGGTTGCTCGGCGTGGGTGAAAGCAGATCCAAGCTTGCGCATGCCGAGAACATCACGGCTATATCAGGGCCACCACCAGGGTGAAATGGGCCCTCTCAGAATAAAACTCTTCCTGCACAACTTCCACTTTCCATTGCGCATCTTCTGTTTCAAGCATCTCCTGCGCGTGACATTTCAATCTGAGATCCAGTTGGACAACCTCTCACGACCACACGAGCAACCATGTCATCCCAATGGACCGACAATCTGGAGAAGCTTCTTCTTTTCGCCCTGATTCCATTTCCAGACAATGTGTCGAGAGAGAAGTTTGAGCAAGCGGCTGAGAAACTTGGGCATGGCTTGAGCTGGAATGCTTGCCGGTAAGCGACGTCGATCTCTTTTTTCCTTTGATGCGGTGCTCTCATTCGTCATCTTTCAAGGCTCACTTCCACTTCCACTTCCCCTTCTTTCTTCCAGTATCTCTGTTGCTTTTGATCCCCTTCAAAACACAAGTTCACACAAAGACACTATGCCTCCATCACCTTGGACCGACTGTGACGATCTCAAGCTTCTGTTGCTGGTTATGAATCTTGACGTGTCTATCACTCGCGACACCTTTGAGGCCGCAGCCATCAAACTGGGTCGCAAGACTGATACGTGCCGGTATGTGTGTATGCTTCTATCCATCTTGTTGGTTTGCTTTTGTCGTTATGCTCACTGCCACTTGTATACGTCGTCTCATGCTCTGTTGTTGCTCTGTTGTTGTTTTTGCTCGTGGCAGCATTGTTGATTGATTTTCCACTGCTTGGCCTTTTCGTCTGGACTGTCTCTCCTCACTGTTGAGGCTTCTGGTTGATGAGAAATCTTGATCAGCCTGGTGGAATATGGCAAGACTTTTGGGCGATGTCTTCACGTCTGAAGCGTGTCGGCGTGTTACTTTCCTGCGGTCATTTCTCACCTGTACCTCACTTTGTTTGACCTTGTGCGCCTGAGCACGTGCTTTTTGATCTTCACTTGACTGCATCTTCCCTGTTCTTCCCACCCTCAACTCCTCTTCTCATGACATCCTCTCTCGCAGGGATTTTCATTTTCTCTTGTTTCAAGGCAAGCTTGAAACCTTCGCACAACCCTCTTCTTCTGCTCTTGCTCAGTGGCTGCACCCAACTTCACACTCCTCTATCTTCATTTCCACACTCAAGATGCCTTACAAATGGACTCCCGAGTCTGAGAGGGCCCTTCTTCTTCTCGCCTTTGCTGAAGTGGCTCCTCCTGCTGCTACTGTCTGGAATAAAGTCGCTGAACAACTGGGAAATGGCCTCAGTGGCAGTGCATGCAGGTATACACGTGTCTTCATTGCTCACCCTGCATCGCCTTCTTTGCTCACTGTTTTGGAAAATTTTCAACATTTTTGGCAACGTAACTAACAGATAATCCTTTATAGTCAGAAGTTCTACAAACTGAAGAAGGAATCAGAAAAGCTTCTCAGCGAGGATGGTACTGCTCCCGGTCCGACTACTCCAGCTACCTCCGCCACCAAGAAAGAGAAGCATTCGACCTCACGCAAGCGCAAGGCCGAGGCCGACGATGCCACGGACACCCCCGCCAAAAAAACCAACAGGAAGCTATGTGCTGTTGAAGTGAAGACGGAGGAGTTGAATACCAATGGCGGCGTTGCACCCAAAGTCGAAGACTCGGACCTTTAACGGTTGTCATCCTCCTTTTCCAACTTGCGTAAGTTCATCTAGCTGAACCGTAGCGCATAGCTAACTGACGCCTCGTGACAGAACACCAGAGTCGGGCAACTGGGGCAGAACACGGGAGGCTTGGGTGTACTGTAGAGAGCTGCAGTTCAGAAGACACAGAGGCACGCAGAGGTCACACACAGGATGTGCTCAGAGAATATGCACAGGGTGAAGCATGAGCAAAGAGCCATAGAGCTCGAGTCAACAGCAGCATCGCCTCTTGAGACCAGATAAGAATCTCAGCATCAGAAACAGGATTGATTCAATCGAGGGTTGGGCTTGATTCCTTGGTGAAGGCGCCGTCAAAATAGCACCTCCTCAGCCTGCCACAGTGACAGTAGCCCGAATTCGTGACCATCGTTGCCAGGAACCCAACACGGAGGAGAGTGACCGGGGACAAGGTCGATCCGACTTTTTGTAATGACAATACTTTGTCAGCGCGCTAAGCCCAAGACAGATGCATTGCAGCCTCATCACCAGCGACCCCGATCTTCTCAGCTCGCCTAGTGACTCGCCCTGGTCCATCACACCGATTCCATCTCTCGTCCCCTCTTTGCTCTGCATCCATCGCTTGCATGCTGCGTGCGAAGGCTGGTGGCTGCCAATCAGTTACACAACACCGCCCCTAGCGTCTCATGCCCGTCGAGATGGCATTGACACCTCATCAAACCATGCAAGCACTCCCATGTCCGACCAATCCAGTCGGGCCTTGTCCAAGTGCACTTTGGTCATGGCTGGGACACATGTCCAGATCCCAAAGTTCGTCGCCCGCCTCATTTTTTTCCTCCGCTCCAGACTCTTGGACACGAAGCTTTTCTCGATTTCCGCCCTTTATTTACCTTCATTGTGAATCCCACGCCGATCCCATTGCTCTTGGTGTCGATGTGATCTTCCTTAGAGCCTGCCAGTCTCCTTGACAACCGAAAGGCTACTATGAAGATCAATTGGAACTCTATCGACGCTCTTTCCCAACTCCTCTTTGCAGTGTATGCCGCGTTGGGGGAAGAGGAAGTACGTCGCTGTCCCATGACGGTCCATCCTTTTGAGTATTTACACTGAAGTTGCAACAGTTTGAAGGTCGATATGACGCCATTGCCAGATTTTATGCGCCTGAAGGGGCGGTTGAAGCGATAGCGAAAGATATCAAAAAGTTTTTTGCTAAGGAGTTTAACAAAAAGACAGCTGTACAGAAGGCCAAAAATGATAAGCATCCACCAACAGGGAGAAGGAATCAGAGATCTTCGAAACAGCCGGGCCAGTCACCACCTTTCTCTTTCGACGAGGAGGATCCGAGCATATCAACCGGCCGTGAAGACGAGGCTCATCCTGACCATTCACCTTCTACGTCAGCAAAGCGTCCCCTAGCTATCAACCTCTTACCCAACAGAGAAGAACCAGGCAATTGGGGAGTACTTTCAGAAAGCCCGGCGCCACAATATATTCCCAACACATCTCACTCTGTTCAACAAGTCGCACTTGAGAGTCGGCCCGAACCACCTCGTGTCAATGCTGTGTCGTACGATGGTGGAACTTCCTCACAGGCACCCGCACGCCATTCGCGGATTTCTATGCAGACCCCGGACGGAACCAACAAAAGGCCATCTTTGGTGGTCGAAAGTGCTACCCTCAAGGGCGACCAAAGTGCTTCGCTTCCAGCACCTAACTCTACGGGTCCTTTCTCAGAAGTTGAGTTATTCACCTACACGACCAAAGGAGGCGACTGCCGTTGTGGCTTGTGCCTGACTCAGCTCCCCACCGAATTGGAGCTCTATCTCCATGAACGGCAAAGCCATGAGCACCTGCTCAATCTCACAAATCCCGATAAGGTCCGCAAAGCTAGAGAGCATCTTGCTGAAGTCAGAGGCTTTGCATTCGCACCATCTCAATCCACCATTATACCAAGACAGCAGATAAGCATCAATGGACTGCTCAATCCAGTAGCGTCCGCAGCGGCCCGTAGACTGGAAACTCTCGATGTCACAAACAATCAAGCATCTTCGCAAGCCCAGGTGCATCACCAAAACAGTGCTTTTCAAACGAGCCACACTCGTAACGATTTCCTAGATACAATCGAAGTGCGGAGAAGGCCTGCCAGTACGCCGTCCGCACCTACCGTGGCTGATGGTGCGGTTGACGCAGAAACTCCCGATCTACGACGACGACGGCGGCGGCGACCACCGTCACCACCATCCTCCCCGCAGAGGATGCAGCCGGCCGACAAGGGCAAGCAACGAACAGATCGCCTTTCACCCCCGAACACGCGAGAGGACACCGAACTGCGTGCAGCCAATCCTCATCGAGGGCCACATGCATCACACGTGGTCGACGCGGATAGTTCGCCTCCTGTGCGACATCATTCTTTTCCGCCTCCCCCTCCCCCTCCCCCTCCTGGTCGCCGAATACCCCTGCCTAATACCCCTGCTACTACTTATACTCCCGTGGGTGCTATGTCTCCCATGTCGTCGGCCCAAATCACACTATCTCCAGGATCCTCGGTGGCTCTGCTTCAAACAGACATGTCATCGCCGAATCCCCAATTTCAAACCCCTGCACCAGGAGTCCGAAAATTGGAGCCGATAACACCGGACACGTGGCCGCCGTCCGTGGTCACGCACCAGGACCCCGGACGACCAGGATACACAGATAAGTCCGTCAACAGCTCCATTGGGACACCTCGCTTCATAAGGCCAGAACTGGCGCAAATTTTGCGCTCCACAGTGGAGGTGGTGATGCAGGAGGCGGGTGACGTCCAACTTGACACTGTTATTTCGGCCGTTTTGAAGGGCATCTCGACCAGCGATCCTACATGCGGCAGGCACATGATTCCGTTGGCCGGGCCAAGTCGTGGGTACCGTGAAAATCCTCCTTGGAACGAAGGCCACGTTCCTTTAGAGAACACGCGAAGGTATAACAGCGAGTATAGGAGCACAGAGAATCCAGCTGCCCATGATGCAGAGCCTCGTGGGTATGAGCGCCTTGATTCTCTCACAGTTTCCGGTGGCAGGGGCCACGGCAGAAGTGACGGCAGATTCAACGGCGAGGGTGGTGGCAAGCTTAACGGCAGAGCTTATGACGATCGAGAAGATTCTCAACGTACCAGGAAACGTGCAAGGAGGAGGGAGGATGAAGATATACAAGAGTATATTATGATCGACGATTGAAGCGGTACCAGTTTTGTGTACTGGAGGCCCACAGCGATGATGTTAATGATTGATGATGTTTCTCCTACTTTTTTTTTTAAGGTTCGATGGCATGAGCTTGAAAAAGGGGAAAACCCGGCGTTGTTTGACTTGGGGTTTGACGTATGCTATGCTATCTTTGAACTTTCTGGCAACTCTATCTACCTAACCTTTTAATGGTAATGACCCGTAGCAAGAGCCAAGTTGAGACGTCGATCTGGACTAGCTCGTTGGTCTTGCTTTTAACATGCACGAAGTGAGGGTGGATCATCAATGTTGAAGGATTTTCCGTTGTCTTTCTTGTCTGGTCTTTTGCTTATGATTATTCCCTCTGGGACCATCATCAGCACCTCGCCATATCCAAATCCACACATTCCCCAGAAATGTATCGCACAATGCTGATATGGTGTTGCGGCTTTGTAACCTGCTGTCTTCTACTGGTGGGTGCCATCCAAAGCGGTGGCTGTTGATATTGCCAGGACTTGAGCATTCAGGAGTTTTCCGTCCCTGTTTTGATCCTCTTTTCAACCCCACGGCCCCCTTGGACCTTGTTGTCTTGGCCATCTTCGGTCTTCATGAATATGTATCAATGGCGGACGGACGCGCTTCTTCCGGCCACGACCCGGGGTGTCGTGAGACTACTAAAACGTGCCCTCCCCCGGCGATAATCAGTTGTTACACGAATTCTACGTACAGGCCTGTCCAAAGGGAGCATTCCGCAACTCGCCATCTAACATGACTTCAGTACCCGAGCTCTCCCTCTCAAACGACAGATGCACCACCTTGTCGTGACCACTATCCGATGCTGCTCCGAGTGCATTGATATAGCCATACCGTTCCTCAGGGTTAAGAGTCTTGCCGAGTCACGCCATTTGAGCCGGAAGAGAGTCTTCACGAAAGTGCTCCGCCGACCACAGAAATCAGTGAAATAGTAACCTTTGCCAGGGTTCGATGTTTTAGCTGTTCAAGCCGCTGAAGAATTGTTTCTTGTTGCTATTGATACGAGGAACACGAAGAAATTCTACTTGCTTTCATGCGGCTTGCGGACGGGGAGTTCAGAAGTATTGTCTAACTTATTATATCCTGATCTTCACTCATATTTGCAGCATGGCCCCCAGCGCTTTTAGCCTTCTAATCGCTCGTGGCTGCGGCGCTACGTTACTGTGAAGCCTCCATCAATGGGCAATGCGACCCCGTTAATGTGAGAGGCGCTCCCACCAGATAGAAAACATATAGTATCGGCAACTTCGCCTGGGCTAGCCAAGCGTCCTTGCGGTATCCTTTCAATCGTGCTCGCCAGCGCTTGCCTCGTCGAATCCAGCAGGAGAGGGGTGTCGACAAATCCCGGGCATACGGCGTTGACACGAATTCCCTGTCGTGCGTAGTCGACGGCATCCGTTCTCGTCAAGCCCAAGACTGCGTGTTTGGACGTGTTGTATACACTCAGCAAGGGCATCACTCTGAGACCCAATGTTGACGCGGTGTTAACAATCGAACCCCGTTCCAACGCAGACGGGACCAGAGGATTAACTGGTCGAGCGTCTTGCTTCGCCATCTGTTGTAGTTCGTACTTCTCGCATAGAAATACCCCTCTGACATTCACACTCATAACTTGTTCAAAGTCGGCTGTATCGGTCTCATGAGTGAGTCCGTACGGCCGTCCGATACCTGCATTGTTGGCCGCGTAGTGGATGGCACCATATTCGGCGACCACTTGCGCGATTGCTTTGGCCACTTGTTCCTCGGATGCCAGGTCTACCACAATTGGAAGAAATTGGACTCCCGGATACGAAGATGCAAGTTCTGATGCAGTTTCTTGGAGGCCATTACTGCTAAGATCCAGTCCAGCAATCCGTGTTACTCCGTGTCGAGCATACCCGAGTGCCACGGCCCTCCCGATAGCACCACCCGCACCTGTAACCAAGGCAACGCTATATGATCACCCGAGTCAGTCAGGAAGCCAACGATGATAGGGCAAAAGTGACGGTTAAGGCAGCTAGGATCCTACCCTGATAAGTTCATAACCACTTCCTCGGTGCTTTTGGCTTATCCGTTGTTAAATCAACCTTAGCAGATCAATTTTCTGAGAAGCCTTCGGAGCATCACCTCGGAGACTGCGAGAAATGCACGGCATGGAAGTCCAGGTCACCGGAGTCTGTCTAAAGGAGTAAATACATAGTTTGAGGGAGCTTTGAAGCTGGATCCACCCTCGGTTGTCTTTGTTGTTGACACTAGCTTTCCTTCCCATTATGCACCGGACCAATTTCGGTGACGATCCCGTGGTGAGCACATCCCGCCCAATGCTAGATACCGAGAGACGCGCTAGTGATTCTATATTGACGGACGATGTAAGTATAGGTATCCTGACCGTCAAAGTGCCCGAGACGCTCTGGGGTCAAACCGTGCCACCAGGAGAGGGGGTGGAGGTTTTCCATACATTGCCAGCCTCCTTCGAGCCAGGAAGCTGTAGTGGGAAGGGGGGTTTGCAAGCGATAGACACCTTCCTGCCTACGTAGGTATTGGTGAGCTGTGACGAAAGGCTACGTAGTTCAGTCAGATGTAAGGGCCTCATTCTCAGCAGACCAAAGGTAGAGTAATTACTCTGGCAGAGGATGTCTACAATGCTATGTCCTCTAGAACAAACTCTGTCCTATCACCCGTCGATGATGGAACACAAACTTCAGTCTTCTCCCAAGCTATTTTACTATGTCCTACCCTTCGCTCACAAGAGTTCTATTTCAATCATCCCATGCTTTCAAGAACTTCGCAGCATTGGCCATTTCTTCTCTGATCAGAGCAATATGCGCCTGACTTCTCGGTTTAAAAACAACAGGAAACTCGGCTGGCGTGTGTGAGATGCCCTCATGGTATTTGTTGACGTCGATGGGTATCGGCTTCCCGGTCTCATGATCTATTTTGCGTTGGATCTCAAAAGCCCACAGAAGTCTCGCGTTCAAGCGCCACTGAGTTCGCTCGGCCAGGTGGATGCCTGGACAAATGCGTCGGCCAGCTCCATAGGCATAATGATCACGGTGCTGCCAATCTGGACTTCCGGCGTAGCTGTCTGCCATTCGAGGATATTCCAGGAATCTATCCGGATTGTATTTTTGCGGGTCTTTGTACCCTTGACTCTCGCTCAAGTGTAGAGCCCACGTGGGAAGAATGACAGTTGAATCTTTCGGAATCAGCATCCCATCGAACCAGTCGTCTTGGTTGACCCGGTGTGGAACGCCGAGTGGAAGACTGCAAGGCTACTGTCAGAATGGTGGAACATAAACGATGGAGCAGGCGTAACTTACACAGGGTGTATTCTCAATGCCTCTTTGATCAGGCAATTGATGTATGGAATGGCTTCAAAATCATTGATCGAAGGAAGCCTACATTCAACACGGTCAGTATCTGCTACTGCACGCTTTTTGCTGATTAGCTCACCTGTCCGTTCCACATACGGCGTCAAGTTGCCTGCGGGCTTTCTCCTGGAACTCCGGATGAAGGGCCAAATACATTATCGACGTCAGGGTCGCCGATGCTGTTGTGTCAGCTCCCCCCTCGACGATAACCCCCAAGAAGTGGTTGAGCTGCTTGTCGGTGACATCAAGGTCGCTGTGTTTCTCTCCATCTAGGATGGAGTCTATGATAGAGTCTCTCTTGATACCCTTTTCTCGTCTTAGGTTGACCCTACGTCTGGCCTCTGCCCAAGTGTCGTCCATACATTTGTAAGAACCAAGGGCGCGTCTCTTCCATTTGGCAAATCTCTCAGGTATGTACTTCAGGAATGGGAACTCGTCCACCGGTGGATTGGCACCGGGCTCCAGAGACGCTGAGTAGTTGTCCATGGCGTCATACACGGCCTGAATCAACGGTTAGTCTGCGCCTAGGAAGACGGGGGCTTGTCCTACTCGGGCCCAGAAGTTGTCCATGGTAGGACCACGGTGTCCGAAAACCACGGCGCTGGCAACCGAAGACGTCGTTCGTTTAATGTGTTTATAATACTCTTCAGGGCTATCGAGAATGCTTGCCAGGAGCACGACAGACCTATTCGCAATCAGATGAGCCCTGACCAGTGGTACAGAACGTACTCCGCATCTTGGATGTGGCCAACTTTTTCCTCAAGCATCTTGGGCTAAACGCGTCATCAGCCAGAGTCCGTTTCTTGCCAGAGTTGCAGGTTAGATACTGACCGACAAGTTGTGAACTGCCACTTTCCGTTCTGCTCTCCACAGAGGGGTACTGTTCATGAACGCAAAACTATCACCGCCCGTCACAAGCGACGGGACATAGCTCTGTGGTCGCTCCGAGTACAATACTCCCTTCTTGTCAAGGAGATGGTGTACGGCCTTTCGATCGAACAGCACCACCACGGTACTGTTGCCGAACTTGAGCGAAAAGATTCCACCATACTTTTCTCCCCATTCCTTCAGCCTGATGATACCTTGTCAGCTCATCCTTTCCTCTCAACACGGGGCTGCCTATTCCATGAACATACTTGAGCCCTATGCCACTCGTCGGAATTAGGTGCAGATTCCCAAGAATAGGAACAGTAGGCGGCCCTGGTGGCAGTCTTCTGTCTCGTGCTCCTACTCTGGAAAGACGGTAAAGAATCCAGACGCACAATGCCACCAAGGCAATTCCAGAGATAGATGTCGGGCGCATCGTCTGCAAACTACCTACGGTGGCCATGGTTGTAGGAAGATAGCAAGCAGCAATGTTTGTTTGAAAATGCTCGAGTTGATGTCCAAGAATGTTTAGACTCTAATGCCTTTATGGTGCCATTGTAGTTCGCATGAGTTGATACTAGTTTAAGAACCTCTCAACGTTAGAGTAGGGATTGTTGTTGGAGGCCGATCTCGCCTTACTTCGGATCATCTTCGCACTCAGCAACTGTGGTCCTGGAGGGTTAGCATGAGACCACCGAGGAAGGCTTAATAGGTGACAGAATAATTTCGCGCGGAAATCACAAGACCATTGCGCTGGTTCCGATCTTCAGATAAAGTGTTCATCATACGATATTGATTGTGTCTTACTTTGTGGTGGTACCGGAGCCTCGATAATACAACATGCCTGATTTCTTCGTTGTAGCCCGTGTTGTCGGATCAGACGGTGCTTTTCCAAAGGTATCATAACTCCCGACTTGCACTAGAATGATAAATTGACAGAGTTTGTTCACTATAGTGGAAAGAGCGACTGGTGCCGCTGTGCGAGGTTTCTGCTACGGAGCCGTACTCGACATCATACTACTGGGGGCAGGATGTCGACGGAGAACCAGATACTTTATGGGGTCTTGAAGGGTATGCTCACCCAATCGGCTTCTTCATCGGCCACCCAGCATCTGAAGTTTTCAAGCGAGAGATGAAGAAGGTGGATGAAGACAAACTTCTCCGACATGTGCAGGGACTCGGGAGCCCAGATTATGACTTGCATTACTACGACATGCATTATGGCTTCTTAAGTCGCCCGGATGACAAGAACAAGGATGCCAAAGACAGCTTTGTTGTGATTGTGCACTTTTGGTCACCTGCAGGCCGTCGCAAGCAGCTTCTGGGGGCTTTGTGCGCGGGAGCCGATCGAGTTCGTGCGGCAGAAAACAGTCCTAATATAACCATCCAAAGTTTCGCAATCCTCAAGGAATGCCTCGACTTGAACATGGCAAGCCTCTATATCAGGTGTGTACACTCACTGTATTGCGAGACGAGACGAGGCTAACATATTCGACTTGGGCGCAGATCTAGAAGTAAGCAGGATTGGGAAACCTTCCAATCTTCCAATCTATTCAAACAAATCTTGGAAGAGGTAGCCCCTACAAACGAGAAGTCGGAGATCCATCGATCACAAGCATTCAATGGCCATATTGACCAGCAGCCACCAATTGGACCAGTCTAGGTAGACAGACACAATGCAAGGATCTTTAATCAATGTGTACCCTTTCTCTCATATCATGTTAGGTTCGTCGGATTGGCATCCAGGATATTATATTGATCAATGTTCATTTATGCTCGCTATGCTAAAACGTATGTATTTGCCAGCTGCAGAGGTAGCAGATTGGGATCAGACCCGCCGGGCGGTGGTTTCAAACGCTATTGATTTCGGGATTGGTCATCGCTATGACGAAGAGTTGCAAACCGGACGTTCCTACTGCTCGCACCAGGAGCTGTCCGCGATACCTCGTGACCCTCGAGACTTCGGGAAATGGACTGGGGTTGCAGTCGCGTCGTGGGTTTTGGGAGTGTATGCGAGATTCATCGCCGGAGAGCGATAAGATGATACCTCCCGGACTATCTTCGCCCTAGTCTCATTTCGACTTTCCCGGACTGGGTTCGAGCGCCCGAGATCCACTTTAGCCAGGTCCAAGTCCGGAGGCGCGTCTGCTTTGTGGGGGAATTCCTGGGGACGGCCCCCCCAACTGATATCTAGGCAGTTCGTACTTTAATCAAAACGGACATATAATTCCTGTCCTCCTTGCCCCAACAAGTCTCTCAATTCACTTCAATCCCTTACTCTTCAGTCAGTTTTCTCCTGAAGTCGAACTCTCTAGCAGCACAACCCTCTCGCAGAACTACCATGACCGGTCATCTTGATGTCCGAGGGCTCAAAGGCCATACGAGCAGGAAGAACATCCTAGTACGTGGTCTGCCGTATCTGTTGTGAAGAAGGCTTTCTGACCCCGAATAGCTCATCATTGCCGCGACCCTCGCTAGCTTCAACTATGGGTATTCAAACAATGTCATCGCTGGGTCTCTGGCCCAGGTTTCGTTCCTTGCGAAATTCTTGACTGGATCTAATGCCACCGCGCTCATCGACGGAATCATCTCGGGGTGATTATCTCCTTCCAGCGAGAGGCAACACTCTTCTAACAGGCATTGATCAGGTTCTTTGGGGCTGCGCTCATCGGCGGTTTTCTACAAGCGTATATTTCCAATCGTTGGGGCCGAAAACGCGCAACCGCAGTTGCGGCCTGCTTTCTCACTTTGGGAAATGCCCTTCAAGCCGGTGCGGTACATATCGCCATGTTCTTAGTCGGCAGGTACACAGCTGGGCTTGGAGCTGGAATGGTAATCAGCAACACACCAGTGTATCTCAGTGAGATATCTCCTGCACACAGCCGTGGCTTGCTCGTCGGCCTTCAGGGCAACTTCATCGTCCTCGGATATATCCTTTCCTCCTGCGCCGCTCTGGGATTCCACTTCGTCAATACAGACTACCAATGGCGGCTCAATTTCGTTATTGCCACTGCCATTGCTCTCGCACTACTTGCATCCTTGATCACTCTGCCGGAGTCTCCCCGGTGGCTCGTGGAGCACGGGAGACCTGAAGAGGCTGGGGTAATCCTAAACAGCATACACAAGACAGAAGACGATCCCGATGGTAGAGTGGCTCATGCCGAGTTGAACCAAATCATCGCACAGGTTCAGGTTGACCAGAGCCTGCCTAGCAGCTGGATGCATATTATTCGAAGCCCGTCTCTCAGAAAACGTCTCATCTGCACTCTTCTGGTTTGGACCATGGCACAATCAACAGGCATCACTGTTCTTGCGAACCTTACACCACAGTTATTCGGGGCTCTCGGTTACGGCACCGTTCTTCAACTCGCACTCAGCCTGGTGTGGACTGTTTGCTTGTTTATCGGCTGCTTCTTCAACATTTACCTCATTGATCGCATTGGTAGAGTGAAGTTGATTGGTAAGAAATGCTTTCCGTGTCATGAATATGAGCTGAATCGCTAATTTCCTCCAGTCGCCGGCGGATGGGGCATGGTCATCCTGCTTGCCTGTGAATCCGCGCTACAGGCGCGCTATCTTGACGGCAGCAATCTAGCCGGTACAAAGGCTGCTGTCGCAATCTACTTCATTATTGCATGGTGGTTCACTTCTACTCTGGAGTGTACCGGGTATGTATATGGCTGTGAAATCTGGCCAACGCACTTGCGAAGTAAAGGGTCTGCAATCTCCTATTTCGGCTTCTACATCTTTTCCATCTGGTCCACGGCGCCCGCTGCTCAAGCATTCGCGTCAATTGGATGGAAGTACTACATGGTGTTCATTGCTGTGACAATCGCTCTGGTTGTTCCGTGCATGTTCTATCTGCCAGAGGTGAGTCTTCCTTGTCTGCCAACAGGACGGCACATCTTGCTAAATGCCGTTCCAGACTGCTGGAATTCCGCTGGAAGATCTTGGGGGTTTGTTCGGTGATACTGTGGCGTTGGATTTCGAACAGGCCTTGGAAGAACAAATGAAGCATGTCAATACTGCAACACATACTGAGATGGCGAAACCTGAAGCCATTCCGGTTCAGGCAAAGCGATCAACAGCAGACATCTAGGTCTGCAATTACGAGCAGGTCGAGAGAGTGACCTCTGCAACCTCCACAAGTGCCCATTTACCTTGGTAATATGGGCCATGAGCGAGAGAGCATCTTCTAAACTCAGTGCAAGGCTCTTGGTGGCATTTAAGTCGAACACCACAACAACCCATTGTGGTGTACTTGTAAAAAAAAAGCGTTTAGGAGTCTACATTATTCATGAACGAGAAACATCTCAATGTGCGCAAGTATATGAATTGTAGCCACACTACGTCCATAAGGCGAAGCCAAATGTGCACATTCTCTCATCTCAACAGCAAAGGCCGCAAAGGAAGATGCGTACGACTGGTGAAAGCCTAGCAGGAGTGCGCGCGACCCTCGTCTTCGACACCCCGAATCTTACCGCGAACCGAGCAGATTATTTGACGTGACAAGTCTACAATTACTCCCCAGCTTCTGGTCTCAAGACTCAGATGCACAGCCTCTGTTGAATGATAGATGATGCCTGGACTTTTTGCACATAGCCACTGTCAGGAGAAGCTTTCGGCTACATTACTTGTGGGTCCATGCAATAATTGCCAAGTTTATCCCTGTGGAGTAATATGCATCAAACCTTGAGGGTCCAGAGGCACCCAACTCGATACGTTCAACCTCGCAAAAAGGCCACACGACGGATATACTCCCACTTGAATTTTCCGAGTGAAAAGAACAAATTGTACATCTCCACAACGACGGTAAATCTCCCAGTCACTGCTGCACTCAGAGACCGCAGCGGTTTTACCCCAATTTGCAGACTGCAACAAACACGCAAACCTGGAAGCATACCGAAGTCGATGCGAGAAACTCATGCCAGCATTGTCCGAAGTCGCGTTTCCCGTGTTTCATCCTACGTCCGGGGTACACGGCATCACTACGACCGAAGTAACCTCTAGGGCGGGTACCGTTCTGCCGCCATATGGGGTCCACCCCTTGAGGTCGTCAATGTAGTGAGCTCTGACTGCAGCCGACGGCGTAACTTGATTCCATTGCTCAAGAGCACACACTGGATTCCTCCGGGGTCGACTAGTATATATCGGACAACACAGCGTCCGGATTGACGGAGTCGACTGTTGCCATTTCTGCCAACTCAGGTGCCGACATTCTGGTGATTGCCTCCAGGGCACCCTTGGATCCGGCGTACACCGCCTCTTCCCGAAGTCCAAACACACAACCTACGCTAGACACGTTGAATATAGGACTTGAGAGGTCTGCGGGAAGATATGGGAAGCTTGCTTCAAGGAGAAAAATTAAGACTCGAGGCGAGTGTCGCATAGATTACATTGAACGTTTGCACAATAATCTTAAGTGTTTTAAATAGAGGCGTTATTGACAACAATATCAATCTAGAACGCCTTCTTGCCGGTGATTTCGAGCTTTGTTTTTAGTAATGTGGACAATTGTGGGGCCGCTATATTTATCCTCTATATCTATCTTCGCGGGTATGGCCCTCACTTTATAATTATCTTGAAACTTTAGACATGATTTTTGGTCCTTTTAATCAAAGACTCACTTGTGTGGCCTAGAAGAATAGAAAACCTTTTTTCCTGCGAGGCACTCTTCAATAGCGGCTCCAATACCAGAGCTTTTAAACATTCCTCTCAAAATTCCTACGGCCATGTTTAACGAGAGGATTGAAAACCTAGAGCATGGCCCACGAGATATTGACAGTTGTGAGATTCCCTGAATCAATGTTGAATCAACGTGCTTGCTCAGGGGGCTTATGGCTGGCTTCAGATGCTGCATCCTATGTCACCAGGATCATGCTTCCAGTGTGCCTGGGGATCTTCTGCGGAGTAGTTTGAAACTGTTGTTATGACTTTTTAGAATCTTGCGTAGACTAACTAGAGTACCATGTACACGGTGCAAGGTGTAGATCATCAAGATCTGATTACTTTGGTCGTAACTGTGACTGAACCTCCTACTTCCCGGCGATTCCAAATTCAGGGATGTCCTCCATCTCTTTCCCATGCGCTATTCGAATTATATACTTGACTTGATCGAGGGTACTGTCGCCTAAGAAGGGAGTCTCATCCTTCCCGTAGACCTTGTCCCAGTCTGCTAAGAAACCCTCCGCAGTGTCGGATATTTTGCCCGGAAAAGTTGCCAACGTCTCGCGTGCAGCTCTATTGGCGCTGGCAGAAAACACCTCCCCGGAAGATGGGCACTCTTCTGAGCAAAGAGCCATAACGAACGGAACCACCCCCTTGTATCTGGTAGTTAGTATCGCCTTTGTGCTTGTAAGAGGAGACGGAGATGACTAACCTCCGGAGGAAAGTAAGTTCGGG
The DNA here is from genome assembly GCF_000836115.1 of Exophiala spinifera. Taxonomy (NCBI): domain Eukaryota; kingdom Fungi; phylum Ascomycota; class Eurotiomycetes; order Chaetothyriales; family Herpotrichiellaceae; genus Exophiala; species Exophiala spinifera. The sequence goes on along the minus strand of NW_015622518.1, from coordinate 2,700,960 downwards.
TGATCTTCTTGGTTCCTTCAGACAAATCTCCCATACGAGACGCTGCGGACGGCATTATACAATTGATCTTGATACCATCTCTCTCCGACCACCTGCCCAGCTCCCTCGTGATTGCAAACACGGCGCCCTTGGAAGCACCATACGCGCAGTCTCCTCCTGCCCCGAATCCGTAGATTGCATTCGATGACACGTTAACAATCCTGCCGTATCGCTGCTTTGCCATGACCGAGTACGCAGCGCTGGTGACCATGGTCGTGCCTAGGACTGAAATCTCAAGGACACGCATAAATGCAGGTCCGTCGACGTCGTCGTGTGGACTCATTTTGCCAGTGATGCCCGCGTTATTGATCAAGATATGAACGCTCCCAAATTCGTTGACGGCAGTCTGGACGATATCTTTGGCGTCTTTCGACACGTCGCCATTGTGCGCAACTGCGATGCCACCAGCAGCCCTGATCTCATCGACCACGGCTTGTGCCCGAGTGATAGTACCAGCCTGCCCTTGTAGGTCGCCGCCGTAGTCATTAACCAAAACTTTGGCTCCCCTAGCAGCCAGGGCAAGTGCGTACAGTCTACCCAGGCCTAGGCCAGCCCCCGTGACAATCGCTGCTTTGCCCTGCACTGACATGATTGCTGTGATACCTGCAGGCTTTGGACAAGCCAAATGGTCCTTAAGCTACTTTTCTGCATCCCTTTCTTCCGTCGATGTATTCCTACAGAGATTCTTGGCAGGTAAGGTAGCGGACACCATCCTATGAAACTTTAAGAGCCAATGCGCACTGACTGCGGTACTCCACACCGAAGATGGTCCGGATACGAGGTAAACGGCACGGCAGTCACTAATTAGTCCGAACGTCTAGAATGTTTATGCGATCGACATGAAATTGCCTGAAGACTATCTCTCCACCTTCTGCCTAGCCCTGCTGCTGCTCAGTTGCGGAGAACTAGTCGTATTGACTCAAGAAGTCCAAGGCACCAGTTAGCTCCCGTTTGATCACGTCTGCGTGGAGTTCACTCCGAGGCTTCACCGACACTTCAAACTCCAAAGGCCGCACCAGATTTGATGAGGTGTACGCGTTAACATCGAGTGGCTTCTCCGGGATCTCTTCAAATTCGAAAGCCCAGAGCAATTTAGCTGTGACACGCCACATACTTCTTTCCGCGAGGTGGATGCCTGGACACATCCGGCGACCTGCTCCATACCCGTAATGATGTAAAATTGGAAGTCAGCTGAGGTCCGGAACCGAGATGGACTGGGGTGTGAACTTATCTCGTCCCTTCCAGTCAGGGCCGACTGCGTAATCACTTGCTAACTTGGCGTGACCTTTGAATCGATCCGGATTGAAACGATCATGATCAGGAAACTCGTCATCGCTCTGATGAATAGCCCAGGCGGCGAGCCAGATTGTGCTGTCCTTAGGGAAAAACATGCCCTCGTACCAGTCATCTACAAAAGTGAGCATGAGAGCCTATGTCGTAGCTTCGCTGCTCACCTTTGGCAAGTCTATGCGGGATTCCAAGATCAGATCTGAGAGAACGTTAGCAATTGGCTCTGACAGTGTGCATTATAGAGAGGACTTACGTTGGACGCCATCTGAGGGCTTCTTTGATGATGCAGTTGATATAGGGTAGTTTGTCAAAGTCAGAAAAAAGTGGTGTTCGCTCAGTTCCACAAACTGCATCCAATTCTTGCCTTGCCTTGACTTGGACTTCAGGAAACTTCGTTACCGCCAAAATAATTGTCAAAAGCATGTTTGCAGTAGCTATTGCCGCATGGTTAGCATTTTCTTTGGACCCAAGCTTCTTTTGGGACGCACTGTCAGCTCCGGCCTCAAGTAATTCACCAAACAAGTTGTTGAACGCATACTGAGACATGGGCCATCCGTCTTTCTCGTACTGGGCTAGTTTGAGGTCGACTATCGAGTCGCGGATGTCTCCTCTTTGACGTCGATTCTCTACCATCTCGCGCGCCTTGGACCACGTTGAGTCCATCAGCCCTCTAACGTGGGTCGCCCTCTTCTTCCACGCTCCGGGCAGGTACCATAAAAATGGCAGCTGTTCGACTGGAGGATTTGCGCCAGGTTCTATAGCGTCAAGCCACTAACAAAACATGAACTTTTGAGCAGGTCTTGGAAAAGTTCTGCCTACCTGATCAACAAACGAGTAAAAGTCCTTGTAGAAGAACGAGTCGAAATCCTTGGCCCGAAATCCCCAAGCTAGAATGGATGCCACTGATGAGGCATAGAGACGAGCGTAGTCGAACGCTTGGTTCGGGTGTTGGACGAGGTTGTGCATGAACAGGATCGATCTGGGAGAACCAATCAGTCCATCAAATCACCAGCTCCATCCACAACAATCATACTCTGCTTCTTGAACTCTGAAATGCTTCTTGTCCAGATTCTGGGGATTGAGATTTCTGGTAATGACCGAACGTTTTTCTCTCCAGCCAGGTGTGGCTTGCTCAAAAGTCATATGACATCCTCGACTCATGAATGTAGGTACAGCAAGGTACGGCCTTTCCGAGTAGATGCTGCCTTTTTGGTCGAGGAGGGAGTAGATGGCCTTGCGATCTGCTAGTACAATCATTGTCGAGTTGAAAACCTTTAGAGAGTATATTTTGCCGTATTCTTGAGACCATTCGTGGAACCTGGGGACGAGTTAGCCCTGCACATCTATGGCTGGATCTCCTTGAAGGATAGGCAACTAACTTCTTCCCCAAACCGGTGAGCGGGATTTGATGAGCGTTTCCAAGAATCGGTACAGTCGGGGGTCCTGGTGGAAGTCTAGGGTCTCGTCGACCGGTTCTCAGTAATCTCCATAGCCCGAAAATGACGGCCAGGGCGATAGCTATATGCAAGTTAATAGTCATGATGGTAATCAGACCTTGTTCGAAACTATTAGAGTGACGCAAATGTCCTTTAGGTGAGAGGTGATTATGTTTTGAGATACTTATATCTCCGCCAGCAATCGGAATTGGGCTCGGTCGAATTTACACGAGGGCGAATGGAGATGTAGAAACCTTGTTGTAGCCAGACCTCGGTCACAGAAAATGGCATTCAGTACGAGACCGCTTGGCGGTACCCCATGATGGTCGGTCGGTTTGCTCTACAGCATAAAGTCCGGAAGAGCCCCAGAGGAGCGGAGATACTCCGGAGCGTTTTCACTTGATTGATGGTTACTATGCAAAGATTGACTCCTGGAGTCGTGGCATATCAAGACAAGTCTAATGCGCGGACTGGACCCACAGGTCCGGTACATGCCTCCCCAGTCGCGGCCGCAGTCTTGCCACTGTCGCACAAGACCATTTGGCCGTTGATACATGAAGAAAGGCCTGAGGCTAAGAACAATTGTACGTTGGCAATTTCGACAGGATCTTGAAGCCGATTGTAATAATACTCGGTCGCCTTCAAAAGTCCTGCTCGCTCAAAGAACCACATATGATTCTGCTTCAGTTGCTCCTCGTTTTCTCCGCTTCTGTATTCACCTTGCTCTGCCTTTTGAGAATTCGTCAAGATGCCACTTTTAGTGAAGCCAGGAGCCACGCCGTTTATACGAATGTTGCTCGATGACAATTGAACCGAGGCAGCGCTAATCAGGCCGTGCAACGCAGTTTTGGCGATAGCTGTACGCAATCAAGGAAGTTAGATCCAATTACAAATGTAACGGACGCATTTAACTGACCATAAGGTAGATCGCTATAGGAGCCGAGGAACCCAGCGCATGAACCGGTGACCACAAAGACACCGCCCGGGTGAGGCTTCTCTGTGGACGTCACCATCATAGCCTGACTGCCATATTTAACACCAAGAAAAGCTCCACGGGTCATAACATTGACTTGACGGTCGTAGTGGCTCATCTCAGTGTCGTTAAGACTCCTAGGTTGGCGAATATTAGTCAGTGACGCTACTGCGGCGCAGAGTGCCTGAAAGTCGATACCTGTAGTTGGCAAAACCAGCATTCGCAATGTAGAAATCAAAGCGACCGTGAGCCTTGGTAATCTCCTTGACTACCTTCACAGTTTGCTCCTCACTTGACACGTCAAGCTGTTTCCCTTCAATAATCGAGGTGTATCCGGCCTTCTTGCATTCTTCCCGCAAGGACTCGATGGCATTTAGGTTCAAGTCGCAAGCATAGATGGCTTTGGCTCCTGCAGAGGCGAATCTCTTGACACATTCTCTCCCGATACCATATGGAGTTCCAGCTCCGGTAATCAATCCGACCTGGCCCTGAAGTAATCCAGAATTCGACGACATGACTACTCTTGGGCATCTGGAGGGTTTGTAAAAGTTGCCGGCAGAAACAGCCCTTTATACCGAATGGAGTTTCCACCTCAGCATCTTTTCAGAATCAACTCTTCGGACTAACTCACTTCGACGGGCAATGGGCTCCATGTTAGCCGAGGTGGTCCCCACCCCGAAAGAACTTCGCGAAGACGCAGACGGGAAATGCTGTGTAGCCATTTGTCACAGGGCATACCTCTACACAAATCACTAGCCTCTTTAGTATGATGATTTATGTGTACCTAGATATGCGACACTCGACCCCGTGCGGTTTCTCCTATGTAGCACCAAAGACGCCTTTCGTATCCTTGCCCAACGACCAGATCTTCTTCAACCACATGTGCGAAATCCTCCACCCTTTTTCCGTCCGCTGGAACTCGAACCGATATGGTCCACCAAAGGCATAATTGATCTCAGGTTTCGATGTATCGGGAGTTGCACAAAACCAGAGATATGCGGTCCCAGTTGCCTTGTCTGAACCGTCGACCGTGAACTCCATATTTGTCATCGTGTGCTGGAGCCCATCGAAGACTTGTTCGGCGCTGGCTGCTTTGGCGATGTTCTCCTTGCCCACGATGTCGCCCCAGGATTCGAAGGTCATGATGGCACCCTTATCAATATAGGTATTGGCGTAGCCCTTCCAGTCTTTGGCGTCTGCAATTGTACAATATCGATTGAGAAGTGTTTGAAGCTGATCCTTGTCCTCCAGGATCTGAAGACGTCTTTGAAGTTGTGCAATAATGTCGTGGCGATCAGCCATAGCGGAATAGGTTTCGTCTAAATTGGCTCGTGGGCTGTTTGGGCTGTTGAGGAAGTGAAAGCCAGGGTGTTCCCCCCAATTTTCCTTCCTACACCAGCGTCTCGTAAATAATATATCTCCTAGGACGATTTGGAGATCTTTTTGCGAGCTAAAGTGCATGGGAGATGAGGCACAATCGCATTGTGCATCGCACGGACCATTTACCAACGAGCGAAGTCAACCCGATCGTCATTTCGGTCCTTTGTAGCAATACTTTGTGGCCCGGGGCATTATTCAATACAAAGCAAATCAAGAGGGAGAGTATGCTCGGCAAAATAGCTCCACAGAAGGATTCGCAAAGCTTGCACCACCAACTCTAACTCCTTGCTACCTCCCGGTTTTGAGGATTCGGACAAACTCCGCTGAGAATGTGGTGGGTCTAGAGTTTCTGTTGGTACACGACCACCATATTTAGACAGCTTAGTGGCGTAAGGATGGGATATATTGATTCTTCAGGCACTAATAGTTTCGTCGGACCACGGTTCATCCAACACGATACGATTTATCTCAATTTGATGCAACGACGATGAAGGGCAAAGTGTTTGCTGTAACTGGCGCAGGCTCAGGAATTGGTAGAGCCACCGCTGTCCGGCTCGCTGAATTAGGGGCAAGAGGCATTGCTCTCAGTGACCAAGACGAGTCAGGTTTGGTGGAAACGCAGAAGTTGTGTATGCTTATCTGTTACCCGAGGCAGTGCATTGCGATTGACGACGTCAAGGTAGCCAGTACTCAGCAGAAGTCAGGATCACCAGAGTCGACGTTAGTAATGCCGAACAGGTTCATGTTTGGCTGAAGGACACGATGGAAATATTTCAAAGGCTTGATGGAGCTGCCAACATTGCAGGCATGGCAGGAGGGGACGGTCAAAGCACTGAGTCGATTGTATGTATGCTGGATTTCTTACATCCTTGACTCTGCGCTGACATCGGGATAGGACCAAGCAGCGTGGGAAAAAATGCTGGCGGTCAACCTCACAGGCGTGATGATTTGTATGAGAGCTCAGCTCCAGCATCTTATTAGGCCAGGAGGGGCCATCGTCAACGTTTCAAGTACTTCGGGGCTCCGAGGTTTACCTAACAATGCAGCATACGCATCGAGTAAGTTTGGGGTGATTGGCTTGACTGAATCCACGGCTGCAGAGTATGGCAAGCAAGGAATCAGAGTAAACGCTGTTCTACCGTATGTACTGGCCCCCGAGTGGTGCAGACAGTCTAATCTCCTTTTCACAGAGGCCCGATCGACACCAAGATCTTTCGTGAGGGGGAAGCAAAGGGTCTTTTTAACGCGGACATTGTGAGTGCTGGTACTTTGATGGGGCGAATGGGCCTGGCAGAAGAGGTGGCCAAAGTAATTGCTTTCTTACTGAGCGATGATGCCTCGTACGTTACGGGCGGTGAGAGATATCGTCTTGTTCTACACGCTCATACTGATCACGGCCATAGCACGGTGGACTGTAGACGGTGGGTATTCGGCATGCGGTTTCTACAGGGCAGGCTGAGTGGAGTATGTTCAAGTGCTTTTGTGAGTTCAGGTACTACTGAGACGAGATGGCCTCTGCGCGTGGCGCTGTACATAGTATGTCAAATGATATACCTAACTACGGGTTACCATGCACAAGTTTCAGATCCACGATATGCCATGGAATCACAAAGACAGCATAGTAGTCCTGAAGCCCATCGATGCAAGCCCTGAATGTCGGTTTCTTCTCAAACTCTTCGTGGTGAGCCTTCGACACTCAGTCAGTTCATGCCACTTCAAAGTCAGGAGAGATACCGGGCACTTACGTCAACAGATTGCCAGTTGATCAGCAGCAGCTGGTCCTGGGGGTTTTCTATCAATGGACCGATGAAATGGCCTTCACATCCTGGATCCTCGTCCAGAATTTTCACGACGATTTTTCGAAACTGAGAGTAGTACCCCGAAACACCGCCTTCAACAACTTTTGTCAAGGCTACTTCAATTGCAGGCGAGTCGAGAGCGTTCAACAAATGAGTCTTGTCGTTCAAACCAGTAGGGTCGATTAATACGTGGTTCGTCCACTCGATGCGACGACCGTTCATGGCAGGCTGGATTGCTTGGTGGAAGTCGGCATATTCGGGGCTAGTAAAAAATGCATGACTAGCAGCGAGACTTTCCCAAAGTATCAAAGCAACCTGGGTGTGGCGATCTTCGTGTTTCTTGCCTCTCCATAGTGCTTTCAATCCTCGGGCTCTGTGGAAGTTAAGTATTGGGGTCATACATTGTGTTCCTGGTCTTACTTACCTTTGCAGTATGTTCAAAGATGGGGCGAGATCTTTGTTGATTTCATTTTCTGTATGCACTGGACGGTGCGGCACTATTATTAATTGAAGAGCGTTTTGAGCTGAAGCCATATTACAATCCTGTGCTTGCCGTCGCTTTGGACTGTTGGCTTTGGTCGTGAGTGGGTGTACATTGTATATCACAGTTCGATCATGGCAATCTGTGGGTAGATGTTGCCGACCGACCAATCGTTCGGCCTCAGTAACCCCCTTTCCAGCTTCTGAGATCTGCCCGCCCAGCGAAATTCCTCCGGAGCCGGCCCCACTCAAGGGCTCGGGCAGAGGACATTGAATTTCCCCAGCCCGTTGGTGGACTACCCTTCGGCGGATTGTGGACATGATGGTCTTCCGGAATTGAAGCTCTGACAGCACGTTTGCAGCTTACAGTCACAGCCTGAGCATTATTTGCGTATGGCTTTGAATGTGGCCAAAGTCGGGCACGGCACCGCTGGCTAATTGTGTGGGAGTTTTCTATCTCTTGGAAGCACCTCCGAGGGCGGCCTTGGGTCTTTCATGATGATCATCGTCTCAGGTGCTAGTCAAACGTAATAACGGCTCTGCCAATTAGCCTTCCATCTCGCAGTGCCTGGTACGCTTCAGGAATCTTGTCGAATGGGAAGCGGTCGACGTCGATCTTAAGCTTCCCTTCTGAAGCAAGATAGCACACCTCCTCGAGATCTCTGCGTGTTGATCCTAAGCTTATGGCAAATTCACAGCTCGTTGCGATCTTATTCCACCCCACTTCCACCGAACCCATATCCATCCCAACCAGGACAACTCGACCCTGTGGTCTAGACAGTTCCATAGCCATCCTCAATGTCGCAGTGTTTCCTACGAAATCGAGGATACCATCAATCCCCTTCCCGCCAGTTTCGTCCAGAATCTCCTTTGTGGCATTTGGGCCAGCCTTGAATACGCGCTTGGCTCCCAAATCCCGAGCAATCTGGATGCGGCTCTCATTGGTATCAACCGCGTACACCTTAACACCCATCAAAAGCAAAAGGAACTGGATGGCGTAAGATCCCAGTCCTCCACACCCGATGACTAGTGCTGATGATCCGGGTCGCAGACGGTCCTTGATCGTTCCAACAGCGTGGTATGCCGTGACCCCAGCGTCTGTAAGCGGAGCGTACTTGACGGGATCCTCGTTACCAATGCTGACGAGCTGGTCACGGGGACAGAGCATGAACTCTGCAAGACCGCCATCGAAGCCAGAGCCACGGGTGATTTCGATAGCTCCGCGCTTATATGTTTCGCAGTGTTGCTCGACGCCACGGATACAGAATTCGCAGTGCGAGCAGTGTGGCATGTGGCGGACGGCCACTCCCTCACCCACTTTCAAATCGGTAACACCCTCTCCTAGCACCTCGATCACCCCAGCATTTTCATGCCCTAGAGTGTAGGGAGCATCAACAGCTGAGGCATACGGATCTGTACCTGGCAACGAATCGACCATGTCAAGATCAGACCGACATAAACCTGCGGCTTTCATTCGTATGAGTACTTCTCCCTCTTTGGGTGAGGGAACTGGCACTTCGCAGTACTGCCCAGGTTTCCCGTATTCTACCAGGCGGAATGCCTTCATCGTTTCGCCAGGCATTGTGCCGAGTATCGCAGAGAGCTCTGCTTATGTTTGCGTGATAATACCTCTGCTTGTGTGAGAACTTAAGTGCATATAGTGAGACCTTGACTCAATTCGTAGATGAATTTTAGGAACGGGGCGAGGGTACAGGTGATTATTTCAACCCTATGTCGATCCACGTTATATCCGGAAAGGCAATGTGCATGCCATGGACTCCATTCAGAACGAAGTCCAAGTCAAGGAGTACAAAATAATATTGTACCTCTGCTCCAAAGAACATAATGAAACGGTTGCCGAAATTCGTCCGCCAACTGTGCTATGGAGCGAAATTCGATGCGCAGAAGAAAGATCGAAAGATCTAATCAAGCTAGTCTCGACCCTGCGCTCGAATGAGATCTCTGCACCAGTCCTGACAGCCGCACGAAATGCTCCCGGTCATCCGGCTGGCTTGACTTGGCTGTGATGTTGCCCGGGCCAGAAAATCCAAGCCGAGCATGTCAGAGAACTTACCAAACGGCTGGTCCTGACACTCAAAGGTGGATGGGACATTTAGTCTCTCCACGATCGCTGCTAAGGCTGAGAAACTCGGGTTCAAAGTTTTGGTGGTATGCCAAAAAGCCCACTCTTAGATTGATTCTTGAGCACTTCGTCAGGCAATAGAAACAACACCATCACCACCACCACTACGATGAGTGGGGATATTTTTGATACTGCAGGGACGGAAGTTCTCCGACCAGCATATTTGGCACATGTTGTGTTGAGGACGCCAGACGTTGATAGCTTCACTGCCATGACGGATTTCTACGTCAAGTTCCTCAACGCCAAAATTACATATCAGACCCGAGTTCTTAGCTTCCTCACTTACGACGAGGAGCACCATCGCATTGCGATTGGCATCTTTCCAGAGACAACAAAACGTGTGGGAAAACCAGCAGGTCTTGCCCACATAGCATTCACATACAAAACACTCCAGGATCTTGCGCTCTCGTACCGTCAGAGGAAAGATCTAGGCATCGACCCCTTTTGGTGTGTCAACCATGGACCGACGACCAGTCTCTACTTCCACGACCCAGATGGCAATGAGATTGAAACCCAGGTGGACAACTTCGACAGTCCACAAGAAGCCACTCTTTTTTTCGCCAGCAAAGAGTTCGAGGATAATCCAATTGGGGTCGACTTCGATCCTGAGAACTTAATCCAGCGTCTAAGGAGTGGCGAATCGGAGGAATCTATCAAGAAGCGACCAAACATTGGGGTCAGACAAGGTATTCCAGGCTGGTGATGGTTGGTGGTTACTGGAAACCACGGTGGTAAATTAACAGCGAAGTCTTGTAAGGTCGTAGCTCAGATAGTATTCCATAGCGTCCTCGTCCTGTAACTCTAGCAGAGAATGGACACAGAAGCGTTTTCTTCACCCACGCCCGCCTAAAAGATTACCATCCATATGGAATAGTATAATCACGGCGATGTTGCATCGACTGATCTGATATCCTACATAAGAGCAGTGGCTATTTCAAGTTGACGACTCTATGTTTAGTTTAGATCTTGTAGTAGAACTCCACAAACCCACTAGCAACAATAACATTACCGAAAGACACTGCTTTTCATCCCTTGTCAGATTTGTGCTCAATAAGGCGGCATAGTTCCTCAGAAATTGGTGGATATTTAGACCTGCTCACCATATAGAGCAGTCTCGCCTGAGTGGTAGAATCGGTGCACTGGGGAACGATCCTCACTTTCCTATCCATACACTTGCTCCATCAATCAAAGGGCCAGAATAGCCAAAGTGCCAGAATGGCGAACTCGGGTGTGACTGGCACGACATGTGCTATCAACCATGTTGCTTTGTCGGTCGACGATCTCGACCAGGCTGTTCAATGGTATACAGAAAATCTGGGATTTTGCGAAATCATTCCCTCAGCTTATATGGATCGAGAGAAAGATCCTAAAGGAATCGTTTTCCGAGGTGTGTCAAAATTGCTTCTGTACACTAGTGGTATTCCATCAAGGAGCTTCGCTAAAGTTTTACGTCGATGCTTATACGAACACTGACTAATCATTTCCCTCTACGTCAGTGTATGGTGGCGAGCTTCACAAAGTCAAAGTGGCATATCTTGAAGCTTCAAACAGTGTTGGGTTCGAAATATTCCAGTTCATTGATCCGAAATCTGAGGCAGGGACAGTTCAACAGCCAACACGCTTCGATGCAAGGTCTTGGACTCAAGGCGGTTTCTTTCACGTTGCCGTGACGGCAGCTGAGCCCCAGAAGCTGGCTAGCAAGATTGAAGATGCCGGAGGGCGACGAGTGGGAGACGCCGTGACCTTATCCAACGGCCATACGGCACTCTACGTGCAAGATCCTTGGGGCAACGCGATCGAGATCTGCTCCACGAATTTTTTCGACCTGATCACATCTGCAAATCGCCATGGCTAATCAGTCAATGGCGAAGGACCTACCTGAGAGATGATACGAAAAACAGTAAGCCCATACTGTTATGACAGGGACCAAATAGAAAGAGAGGGAAGGAGTTGCCTACTCGCGAGGCCACGTCTCTGCGGTCTACATATCTCTATCTCCAATAGGTGGCTGACGTGTAATGGTGACAAGATACATTTAAGTTTGCACGGGGCTACCCAGCTCTGATACTAGTTCAGTTAATCGGACGCTGAATTTTTGGTTCACGGTGTCGTAGTTAACTCCTTAAGAACACTCTCGAGCACTCCATCGACGTTATCTGCCTCTGATACGGCCGAAACCAGGTCCGCTACCATTTTGGCGGTGGCTTTCTTAGATCGAGCCACGAGCAAGAGTGCGTTGTCACACAATTTGCCAATCCCATAGTGGCTATCCTCGGCTGAAATGTGTTGTATCTCCCGCGGCTGGTTGCCTTCCGCTGTCATTCCTCGGACGTCAAGACTTATGAGAAGAGAGCATTTTGGGATCATCAAGGCACTGAAGCAATCTTCTAGATCTTCCACGTCCGGGAACTGTGCCAACGCATTCTTCTCGTTGCGCACCCGACAGGGTAGAGTTAGTTGCAAGACTCGACCCTTCCTGAAGACTTCCCTCGAGAGAAAAGTGTCGGCCACATCGTCTATTGAAATCCACGTGCCAAATATTGAAACACACATGACAATGATGGGTGAGGTGTCAGTTCCACAACCCTCTAATCTGTACGGGACGACGTTGTTGTCGCGAGTTGCGATATAGCTTTCGACTCTGGGTCGAAGCCCAGAAAGTGTTCGAGTCATGCCATCAGGACTGACAAACTCGTCAGCCGCGGAGCGATACAAGGCTGAGAGATCCCGCGGAGCTTTGCTTTGAATGTAGTGCAGTTTGTAGGATTGCCTCCACTTACTTTCGACAACGTCTGTCAACCACTCTGTTTGGATGGCTATCTGATGCTCTGGTCCCCCTATTGCCGCGTCATGCGCAAACTCGTTCAACGTCAAGTATTCTATGGCAGAGCAGCCGACAGCCGGTGCTTCAGAGGGTTGGTCGTCAATTACAGATGTGCGATATCGTCGAGTTCTTTGCCACCCAGGTACTTTGCATAATGGAGGGAGGTGGTCTTCCACATACCAACGATCCCATTCCTTTTCGGCCTCTGCCGCCGGCAAGTCGCTTCGAAGACGAACTCTTACGACCACCAAGGTCTCCGCGTATGCCGAGGCTGCATCGCCCAGATTTTGGCTGTCTTCGAGTTTGACGCCACCCGTACTCGAATCCTGCCTGCCGTGGCTAGCCACAAAGTCGTAGTACCTTCGCGACGCTGAAATTTTCTGCATCACCACCCTTTCCCGCCACGACTGAACATCAGGGTTCAGAAGTCGCTCATAAGTCGGTTCCTTGAGTTGTTTCATGTCGTTGACCTCGTAAAGAGCGAGCCACTCTGGCGGTTGACGTGTAGTTGTCCCAGTGAGTGCCTCATGTTGCTCAGTCGAGCGGTACCGATATCCTGTCTCAAAGAATGGCAGTCTCATGCGCATAGGAACATGTTCGTTATTGTACCAATCATCACAATCTTGGGCTGAAAGGTCCGGCTGGAGTGCCATGGGCACCATCATCAGGCCCGGGATCATTCTTGCGGGTTCAATGTGTATACGCTGGGTCTTCTGTTCGTTGAAGACCAAAACTTGATACCTGTGTTCTTCTTTCGCCGTTGATCATGCGCCCATCCCATGACTCTGATTATTGCTAACCCAAGAAACCACAGCCATGGCTCTATTTTCCCCCACTTGACTGCTGTTTTCACCCACCCGCCCACCGTTTTCTGCCACAGGTTGACGTGCGTGGCCTTGTTTCCTGTCCTCCATGGTTGACAGACCCAATCATGTCGACCCCTTCACAGGGTCCACACTCACACTCAGAACCAAGTGCGTATGGAGTCGTTGTGGAGCTCAACTTTCCATCCATCTGGTCACGCATACCAATAAGACACTAGCCTGGGCTTTAACTCCAGGGGTGAGGGCGGGTTTCGTCAAATATTGAGCGAAGTTTGACCGAAATCGTTCCGCCAATAAACGTTGGACCAAGATGTGGTGACCTTGGCCGACTTCAGGCCTCGTCTGGTGAACCTTGAATCGATGGAGTTGGCAAAATGCAGCGGCGTACAGCAGAACCGCGAAAGCACGGTCGCGGAAACTGCAGCAAGGACTGTACAGAGTAAGGAAAACAGAGCATGGTGGTAATGTGCCATCTTTTCTCTCGGGCTCGCGATCTCTGTGCCGGACCTGTGGATTTCTCGGCTAAGCAAGGGTCAGCCTTGGTTCATTTTCTGTACTCTAACTAGTTAGGCCCCGTCCATCCCCCCGTCTGACCGGAGTGACCCCCAATCCCAAGGAGAGATTATCGGGGTAGGAAAGCTGGGGCCCCGACTATCGCTCAGACATCGTTACTCGGCGCCGCCCCGCACATTCTGGTGCTCTTCGCATTCAGTTCTCCTTCCACTCCATCTTTCATTTCATTTCACCCAAAGTTCCTCGTTCGAAAACAAACACAGAAAGCCCCTCTACCTTGGATGTATGCGTGATTGACATGGAATCGTTCCCTCCCAACGGGGCAGCCGCAGGCTCAGGTTCTGTGTCGAGCATTGCATGCTACTCGTGCCGTCGGCGAAAGGTCAAGTGTACACGCGAAATCCCCCACTGCGGGATTTGTCTGCAAACAAATCAATCCTGCGAGTATCCTCCAACTACAACTCGGCCAGGACCAAAAATTGGAAGCACTCAACAGGCACGAAAGCGCAAACACAGTTCAATTGTTGAGGATCCGCGGGAGCAAGAGTCTGCGACGGACAGGATCCGTGGTGGCCAGGCTCATCCGCCGGAGCAGTCCAGACGGCCCCGGGAGAATCAGGACCAGCAGCCAACTCTCCAACCGACACCACCATTAGAACACCAGCAGACGCGACTACAAGCGCAACCGCAACCGCATTCGCAACCGCCAGCGCACCCGAATCCTCCTTCACCGGTGCATCATGCGTCCTCCCGGCATCAAGAGCCTCAGCATCGTCGCACATCTATACAGTCACACATCCAGCCTCCTCCCCTCCCAGCCGCGCCACTTCCTGTCCCGCAATCATCAGCAGTGCCATTTTCTACCGCAATCTATCAAGCTTCATCGCCGTCGACTTCAATTTCAAGCTCGATGTCTAGGCGTTCGCGTGATATTCAGTCACTCTCATTTATCATGCACCCTACCCACGAGCGACTAGACGAGGAGCCTTTGGCAGACTCCAGAGTCGTAGTGGATGAAGCCCTAAGCGGACAATCGAATCTGGAGTCAGCTTGCCACGCGCTCGGTCTAGCGCTAGATGATTTGCAGACCCTGTAAGTTCCTATTTTTCTCGAAACCAAGCCATCGAAAGAATTCTAAATTGAAGTGCCTAGGGTCGACGAGTTTTTCGACACCTTTCCATCTTTCCAGCTCTTCCACCGCCCCACATTCTGGGACAAGCTACAACAGCTGCAGAGCAAGAACGAGTTAAATGCTCTTGTAGCCGCAGTGCTCATCTTCGCTTTCAAGGATCAGGAGGCCAGTCATGACCCTTCTGTGGCAGCCGCAGCGGCCCGAATCAACCCCGATTCGACCAAAGACTTGTCTCAGCACTTCGGCAATTTGGCTGAGCAATTTGCTGAACAGGCCATGCATGAACATGCAGAACAGGGAGTGCCATTGTCACTTCTTCAGGCCATGATCTTAATCAACCATTGGCTGCTGATCAGGTCAGTGCGGGGCAAGTCATGGCGCTATTTGGGCATTTGTATCCGCTGCGCCTATGAAATGAATCTTCATGCCGTCGACAAAGGTACACAGCCACACAGCCAGATCGAGGATGTCGATCAATGGCGCGAAGACGAAGAAAAGCGACGAGCATGGTGGGCAATATGGGAAATGGACGTCTTTGCAAGCGTAGTGCGTCGCTGTCCCACCGGCATTGATTGGTCTTACAACGAAACATTCCTCCCGGCCCCAGACAAGAACTGGTTTATGGATGCGCCGCAGGAAAGCTGCTGCCTCGACCCGAACATAGTTGATCGATGGAAAAAATTGAGATCGTCGGGGAACAAGTCGTACAAAGCGTGGTTCCTGGTTGTCAACTCAATCGTCAAGGATGCGCAGAATGTGACGCAACAGGACGACAACCAGCTCCACATGGTGAAATCTGGAGAGAAGTATCGGCACAACAAATACTCTGATCCTGCGCAGATCCAACTAGAACAGAATCGTCGGCTACGAGATGCCCGAGAAGGCTATAACAAGGTCAGCACCCTACACAACGTGCTTCAATGTGTAGTCGAAATGATGCCGGCGGAGCTTCGATACCAGAACCAATTTCTCAATTTCTCCCCCCGGGATTCCGAGTCCCCTGCCACCTCGACACGCCTCCTGCACCAAGAGATATACACCATGCATATGGTGGTGCAGTTGGCTAGGCTGATGATCTACAAGTATTTTATCTTTCGAGGCCAAATGAGCTGGATCCACCTGGAGACGGAAGTCGCCAAATTCAAAGAACACGCCGAGAGCGGACTTGCGCCGCAGAGGCAATTTGGCAGCACTGCTCCAAACAATGCTTCGAGACAATCCTTTGTGCTGTATCTTCAGGCGTCTCAGAGTGTAGTCAACATCATCCAACGAACCCAGAGAGACCATTACAAATTTGTCAACCCCTTTCTGGCGAATACAATATGGCTGGCGACTGCGGTCCAGATTCTGAAGCGTGAATTGTTACAAGCCGACACCTCTGAAAAAGGATTGACCGCATCCAACGCCGAATTGCTCCGTGTGACGTATCTCCAGTTCGAAAGTTACTGGGGCATCTCAAACATGCTCGAGAGAAACTTGTCTGCACTAGAGGTTGAGCTGAACAATATCGGGGACAGTTCACGCAGGACAAAGTCCATAGAGAGAGACCTGACGGCATCACCGCGGCCATCTGTCCCATCCTCGTTGAATCACGGACGAGATGTGTCGTATAGCGGTGACCTGCACCAGTGGCGTGAACACCCTGGGATGGGTGCCAATCAACCTCTTCCTTCTCAAGCACCACCAGTCTCAAACCAAGGGATCTCTTCACAGACGCTGACGCCGCCTACATCTGCTGGAGACAACGCACCTGACCAGGCTGAAGCTACCCAGGGGGTACAGCGGAAGAGCAACAATAACAACAATAACAACACCGCCGCCCCGACCGTCCCACAGCGCTTCCCGATTCCCGCAGAAAACAGTCAGTCCAACTTGTTTGGATCGAGAAATCCAGACCAGAATGTTGGGGGCCAGATCTCGAACGCAACTTTCACAACAGATCGCCAATCACCAAATTATTATAACCAAGACCCCTTCCTGACAGGGTTCCAGAATGACCCCATCATGTCGAACTCGCCAGCCTTTTTCAACTCGTTCTTGGCTCTTTGCGACACCGCTGGGCCATTCACAGCCGGAGCGGGGGATTTGTCTGGCACTCTCGACAGCATGCTGTCGGGACCCTTTGTCTGATTCTCTTTGCATTTTTTGAACATGTGACTCCAAGCATGACACTCGTTCTTCGAGCTTCTAGTTCGCAAAACCTGGCTCTATGGTCGAGGAAGGCGATCGAGCGCAGCCGAACCTGTTGATGGAGAGTCTCTTAATAATGGGGACGTCAGGGGTACTGCTCACGTGACATAACTACATCAAATGTAGTTAAATCACGTGATGAACTGGTCAAGTCCACGGTGATTGTTGAAAGAGACTCATCATCCTCCAAGAGGGTTTCGGGGGCTGCCAGAGTGGTCGAGATTAGGCTCATCAGTCCATCCTATTTAACCCCTAAATATCGCCTATTTCTGCTTGTTACATTGTAACCGGAGTAGACAGGGAAAGCACCAGGTGCACGGGGCTGTCGTCAATCAGGTGGAATGAGTCGAGAGGAGAGATTCACTTGCGGGATTCCCCTTCTCATCGCCCTGCAACGTTTGTCTTGCCTCACCAATTTCGTGGCACGTCTCTCGGTGCATGCTCTCGATAGAGTGGGGGGTTGGGGGGGTGGGGGGGGGACAGGATGCAGGGCTCCTCAGGAACATCTCCACCGCGCGCGCCGAGAAAGTCGCTGTGCCGTGCACTGTGATGTGCGCTGAACTTGAAACCTGTGAAGGATGCTGGGAACTTGACCGGTATTGACGCGTCTCTGTACCACCATGTGCGCAAATTGAGAACCCCGATACCGTGCGGTACACTGTCGTCCGTGTACCTGCTCGAAAGAAGAAACAATCTCTCGACCCCTTTTGCCCCCCAGTCTCAACACACCCGCTTGGCTCCATGGCCGCCGCAAAATGGAACCCCTTCCAGAGACTGTTGCACACGGTCTAGCTCATCACAACATGACGGACACGCTCTACAGCCCACAGACTATTGAGCCCGGGTGGGAGTCAAAAGTTTGGCGACCACCGAAAGGACAACGGACACTTGAACCGGGCGCGTCAACTCGGCCTTGTCGTATCTGAACCCATAAGCTTCTGTGAGCGATCTACCGCACAAGATTAGTATAATGGTGCGTCTCTGTAGTCTGTTGTTTTCTTATTAGTACGAGCAGGTGACGGTGACAGCTCTTGATATCAGAGCTATATTAGTTGGTGCGTTTAGACTGGGGTGATTTACAAGTCTTTTAAAGTACAAGTCTCCACTATATATTTTTTGCCCCTTGCAAAATTCCGTCAATCGCGTTTGCGGAGTACAAGTGCAACATTAAGAGCCACCAGAATATCAGCGTTACTAGTTGTGCACACCTAGTTGTAGTGAAATATCGAGAAATTGTCGATTGTACTGTGAGACACTGTATTCACCTTATCTTTTATATGCTTGAATGAAGTGCCAAGATCAACTTTTGGTATAGAATAGCATCGAGTTAATTGATGGTTGCTCAACATTTCACTACAACCGGGTGTGCACAACCAGCAACACTAACACAGATAGATAGAGAATTGCATTCTGAGCACCCCTAGACAAAGATCTCATGGTACGGAGTGGTGGTTGTTGAAAACTCTCGCTTGGCCATTTAGAAGCATTGAGTGTGTTGCCCTTTCCAAAATTCTCCGATTTACTGATTTCTGCAACACACCAACACTATAAAATAAGTCGTGCGAGATAAACCCTCTCGGTGAAACATAGTGCTCTTATATGCTAAGTAGGTCGTAGCCTTTTATGAAATGGTTTACTGATCTTTTAACTTCTTCTCTATCACCAATTAATCACTATTACAGCATGATCAGGTCATCGATGTCTTCCAGGACTCATAACTCAGGACGGGGGAGATTCTTTACTCCGTCTTGACCCTCTTTGCAACGTCGCAGCGTCCTCGCACTTCCTTGTCCCGGCCAACTTCGGTCTTGGTGGTGAAGGCGACGCGCTTCTTCTGGCCGCGACCCTTCGGTGCCATGGGAACTGGAGAAGCACCAGCAGCACCAGCAGCGAGAAGTGGAGTAGTGTCAGCAGCACCAGCAACAGTATCGATAGTCGTATTCGTCTTCGTAGCTGAACCAGCAATTGAGTCGACGGGAGAAGGAAGACCACCGGCCACTGAGCCTCCGACATTGACATTGACGTATCCAGCATCGTTATCGGCATCCCTCTCATTCTCATTCTCCTGCTTGACCACCGACACATCCCTCGCCCTCGAACCTTCGTCTTTGACAGGTGACTTTGTTGTACCTTTGGGACCTCCACTACCGCCACTAGTGCTGGAAGAATTCGCCGAGACAATAATATTGAGGCGGTTTCTCTTTCTGATGCTTTTCAGACGCGACTCGATAGACCTGGCTTTGGCGCCTGTCTTGTCCGCCAATGGAGTGACGTTGAACTAGTGCGGAAACTACTCGTTAGCGTATGGAACATGCCATCTCCCACAATTCAGGTACAGTCAGGACGAAAGTCCGGATGAAGGAAATCGATGGTTAAGAGGAGCGTCATGGCGCGTGGAGAGCATTGTATATCTATCTGTCGACTGAAGAGGGGGTACGAGGCGATTCCTATAAACATGCAAAGAGTAAATACGTAGTACATACCGTGATGGCCTGGGGGTTCTGTTGCAGGAACTCGACGAGGTACAGCGCGTCTTTGACATTGGGGCCTGAGATGGGCGCGGTGGATGCCATGGCTGCGGTTCACCCGTGGCGGAGAGCTCACTCCAGAGGTCACAGTGGCGGCGATGACAGAGAGGTACTCGGTACTGGAGAAAGACCGTGACTTAACGTGCCGAGATTGATACCGAGACAGGATGATGAAGACGGAGAACAAGAGGAAGACAAGAAAGTTTGGTGAGAGTGGGCGAACTCGGTGGGTGGTGGTTAGCGTCTGGAAATGTCACTGAAGAGATATACGCCTCGTCAGCATTCATCGCGTCTTCACCGTATTTTTGTTTCTTCGCTGATATCGGAACAACAGAGGCCGTTTCTCGTCCAGACAAGACGAAACCGGTGAGGCACTGAATGTAGGCTGCAGAGGCCAGGGGACAGAGGAGGGTGGACGGTGCATCGAGCAACCGAAACGACCATCACGACGAAGGGACAAAGGAGGCCTCTTCCATTCAGACCTCGTCAATCCAGACCCTGGTCTTGTACGTGTCCCTCTCCCCCTCCCTTCGTGAGGTCCGCTCTCGCTTCCCTCCCCTGGTATCTGGTGCTCGGTGAGGTATGGTGTGTGAGTTGGCAATCAAGCCACAATTCAGCGATTCACACACTACTACCGTGACAGAGGTCGACAACGCACGTCGTACTCCGTACACCACGGCCACATAATGCGGCTGGCGAAAAACAGAATCAGATGCAGGGCTTCAATGGATAGGGAGCCTTGGAGCCTGAGGCATCGGGGATCCCGTTGAGTTTGTAGACTGTTCAACAAATTCCAGTGAGTCACCGATAGCCTCGATCGACGATTCCATTCGTACACAGGACGCTGATGGCGCAAGTACGCTGCAGACTCAGCGTCCGGAGGTACTGCAGGTAGGACCTCCGCAGATAAAGAACACCTTGAGGGAGCTATACCGGTGGCTATGCCGCATCAGGTCCACTACCCCGGATCCACCAGCACCAATGGACTGTGGCTGCGACTGTGATCAAGTCGAGGTTTGATACTCCATAGTGACGCCCTGAATCATAAGCGCCCCGGACGAGGTCCGGCCGCCGTGAGGCGTTCTCTAGTAGCGGAGGCGGTGTACAGGTTCCATCCAATCCAAGAAGGAGATAGTGAGTATCACACAATTCCCGCCTCGCCCCTACTCGAAATGTGGTGCTTTTCTTTCAGGGGTACGAAGTACGGAACATGAATCCGCGGGTGGCAAATTGGCAACAGACTACAACAAACAACAGGTCCGAGTTGTTCGCTCCGAATCGGTCAGGCTTCTCTGCCCTAGTTCGAGGTGACCGTGATCCGTTGAGGCAAGGCGCACAGGAAGACAGACAGCAAAGAAATAGACGCCCCCCGGACGCCCCAAGCACGCCCTGATGTGTCAGCACGGCGGCAGCAACGACAAATTTATCACTGACCGATATTGTCACTGCGGAAGAAAGCAAGATACTTCGGATCAGCTAGTTTCAGACGGGATCAGGCTGAGGATGGCGTTGGGGCTTCTTCTTTGGCGGAACGTGTGCTACATCCCCCCGTGTACTATTTACCGAGACTAACGAGCAGGGGGGGTTGAGGGGAGTAACTTCCAAGACGCAAGAGGACAGAATGGTAAGACCTAAACCGACATAAATCCTGCTTTAGGTAGGATTCTAGAAACCGGGGGCAAGCGTGTCGTGTCTCGTTGCCGTTGGACTGGACCACAGTATGTGACTCTGGAGTTTGAGTAGAAAATATTAGGATGCAGTAGGATGACCGGGGGGATCCATGTTTGTAATCTCCTTTAGCTTGCCTCGAGGCCATTCACGGAGTGCGTTCATACAGTAAAAGCTCGACTTGGTCCAATTCGCTCACGCTAATGCAAAACCAGACTACGCCAGCTCGAAGTTTGCCCGGGACACCGTCCTATTGTTAAAATGGACGACGACAAATCTCTGGCCCTCCAGGACGTCCTGTACGTGCACTTATACGAGGTTTGGAAATTCCGGAGGTTGGGCCACCCAGCCAGCACCCCGGCATCAGGCAGAGACACGTCCAGCACACCAAACTTGTCACTGTACGTACGGACGACGAGCAAGGGTACACCTACACCCACACTTGCGCTGCATCTGCACCTACACCTACACCTTACACCGTACTCCGTACGTTCCCCGTACGCGCCGAGTCAAGGAGCAAACAAGAGGCAAAGAGAAAAAAGAAACTCAACCTGGGTACAGTACGGATGTTGAACTCACTTCCGCTCGACAAATCAAACAACCCCCGTACACCTCGACGGGGTCCTCACCGAGTCATCATGCTCTGTGTGCTCGATAGTCGCCACGTCGCTACGGACCATGGATAACGTACGGACACACGGGTACTTGTCTTCCCTGCAAAGTCCTTTTCCATGCATGGTCTTATCACTCTCGCCGCACTTTTAGTCCAAAGCCATCGGCCTCTAACAGCTCTTTCGCCAGGGACACACCGCTTTTCCTTTGGGTTTTCCTGTCTGTTTTTGGCACCATAGTAGGAGTAGGGAGAAGGGTATCGCTACTCGCCCTCACACTCACCCTCCCGCACCACCCCATCCCCTCGTTCTCTTCCTCCCCCTTCTCCGATTAGTCATGCTTCAGCACGAGAAACCATTGTTGACACCCCGGGCATTGTCCTCTTCCGCAGGCATGTTCACTGGTATGAAAAATTGCTCGTGCATGTTGTACGGCTGCTGCTGCTCGAACATATTCCCGGGAGTCATGGTCATCACCTTCGCGGCCATGTCTTCTTCCCTGATGCCCGAAGTGAAGCTGCCACTGGAATTCGAAAACGGAACACCATCCAGAGCCTCCCGTTTCGTCTTCCTTGCACGCTTTGACGGTGGTGTCGGTTTCTTAGGCTCTTCTTCTTCTTCGCTGCCGTCGCTGTCGGATACCTTTCGCTTGGTTGGTGTCGAAGGCGTCGAAGACGATGTCGATGTAGACGTCGGCGATGATGACGGCGGTTGGCCGCCGTCGGGCAGCTTGGCGAATTCATTTCGGAGTTTGTAGTATTTTTGACTACGGCGTAAAAGTCAGCAATTTTCCCCAATTTCCCAATTTCACCCTCTGAACACATAGATAGCTCGGGTGCAGTGCAAGTCTTGGAGCCAGACCTTACGGCGGAGGGAGTCAAGCCTCCGCCCAGAAGTTGAGAGACCTTTGTCCAAGTGTCGGCGGATGGCTTCAGGTTAGCCGACGCAATGGCAACAAGAAGCATACGGCGCTCCCGCTCCGGGGTCCATTGGTAAGGCATTCTGGCAGTGAGTTTTGTGTGGAAGCTGCAAAGCAGGGCCAAAGTCTTGAGATGGTCTGCGAGAAATGGAGGAATGGGGAAGAGGAACAATAGATGAGAAAGTTCGTGGGAAGAAAATCGAGCCAAGAAGGTTCAGTTATAGGTAGATAATAATGCGAGAAGGGTGACAAGAGCGATAGAAGAGGGGGGTGTCTCACCGACACGCTTCCGCAGAGAATTGTGGACCCATGCTCTGGGCTATGTGCTGCCATTTGAATGTGTTTTTCTGGTCAATGATGCACAGGAGGAGCTTTCGCTCGTTCAAGCCGGTCCAAGGGCTGGGCATTACGCCTGAGTCCACCAGACGGTCAAGGAACAGGTAGTCTGAAAGTGTAGTCTGGAATGAGAGGGCCAAGTTCGCAATTGCTGATCTGTCCAAAGGCCGGACTGCCCGGTATTTGTAGGCCATGGGCGACCACAGTAGCATGGTCGGCACTCGGACAGTATGTATGTGGGGCGACGAGCGTGGCGCTTCAAGAAAACATGCACATGAAAACGATATTTAGTGCCGGAGAGCGAGCCTTTCCCAGTACCCTGTTCGAGGAAGCAAGCGTTCAGACCCAATCGAGGCACTCCGATTTGACTCACCGGTCGACAAAATTGCACATTGCATATCGTATCTAGCAAGGGGTAAATGACAACCGTCTTGTGTACCGACGACAGGATTGGTCTGCTGATCCGGTTCACACTTTGTCCTCGGATTGTCTCTGTGACCTGCTCGGTGAGCTCTCTCTCGCTTGGGCCGTGTGAAGTATAAAAAGGGCATGAGCAGTCCCGCTGAGACGTGTCATCCTGAACGGTAGAAAACATTCTCATACCTTTTGCATAATCTTCGAACGTCACACTTGATAAGAATCACACTCCATACATACCTTGCCCCCATCCAATAGCCATGTCGAGCATCGAGGTCAAAGATTCCGACATTGCGGTCCTCATTGCTGCTATTCAGAGCTCGATTGGGCCAATCCAGGTAATGATACGTGACTAATCCCATTTGATGAGGTTGTTAGCAGCCTGACGGGGTGTTCTAGGTTGATGCCGAAAAGGTCGCAAAGCAACTTGGCATGAGCCTGTCCAGCATCCCTCCCAAGTTCACGGCGATTCGCAAACGCTACAACATCGACATCAAGGTCGTCAACTCTGGCGCTCTCCAGAAGAAAAAACCGAATAGCCCCAAAAAAAGACAGTCTGGCGCTGGTGACCACGAGGTCAGACGCCTCAAGTCTGAGGCTCAAGATGTCGGCCAGAGCCAGCACGGTGGTTTGCTTCTGGAGCAATACGCACAGCCAAATTTCCACCAGGGCCAAATGTGACCGCCAGTCTCAGTCACTGAGGATGACTTGTCTTCGCCGGCGGGAGCCTCAGTGGAGGGATCACCTAATGGATTCTGGACTAATTTGGTTTCATCTTCAGCCAATCTTGGTTCAGAGGATGCAGTCTGGTCTGCGGACAGAGTTGGCTTGACTTCGGTTGCGTCTGACATGATTGCGGGTAGACAGTCGATGGCACTGACTGATTCGGAGATGGTCGAGAGAAGAATCTGGACGCAGGCCTGATGGGGAAGAGAGAAGCAGTAGGCTGTTGAGACTGTTGTCAGTCGAAATCAAAGAATTCAGACGAATGGTGTAATTGAAGTGTTATTTGTTGGCTGGACCCCGCCTTTGTAAATGTTTCCACGGCGAGCGCTGACCGGGGGAAGAGTGATCAGATTGTGTGTAATGATGGTGTGTGCTTTCGCGCTCTGTCGATTGCTAGCTATGCTTGTTTCGTTGTGCCATGGGTTTCAGCAAGGAACACCTGACTGTGTCGGAGGACTTCGGGATATGGAGACCAGGGAATGGCAGGGATAAGATGAATTCGAAGTACTGATGCAACGAAAATCATTCCTTCAATCATAGAACATGCATCATCAGAGTCTTCAGGCGTGACATACGTTTCTTTGTGTCTCGTCGCTTGCCAGATTGAGATGGAGCGATCTGTGATCCGAGCGCACTACGCTGATGCCGCGCTCCATGTCAGGACTGAACATGAAAGATCCTGGGTGCGATAGCCTGCAATTCCGTGATCTGTGAGGCGTCTGGATCTAGACGTTCACTGTAGAAGTTAGACTTGAAGCGGGAACAAGCAAGAATTGATGAGCAGGTCGTTCAAGGTGATGCCCGCGGTAACATCAAGGGGCAAAACAAAGACGTTCGAATTTGGTGGCTGCAAACATCGGCAAAACATCGGAACAAATCCCTCGACTCGGACTCTGAGGCTGCGGACATTTTGTTAGAGAATGAACTTCGGCTCGAGAACAACTTTCACGCCTGGGACGATGTGTCTCTTTGTCTCAGTGTGACTTCAGGAACCGCGCTGATATGGAGCTATTTGCTGACTTGTCCGCTGCGTCGGTACACGGTCCCAGTCCTTCAAACCACCCGCCGTCATGAGCAAGACGGCGAAACTCCCCTCCTCCCCCGTGAACACCTTGAGTTCGCACACGGGGCCCATAAATGCCATCGCCTTCTCCTCTCAAACCGGAACGTACATCCTGACCGGGTCGTCTGATCGACAGATTCATCTTTCGCGAACCGAGCCCGCGGACCCCGACAAGCCCTCCGCAGGGCCGATCCAGAAATATGTCGCGCACGGGTATCCCATTCTGGACATCACGGTATCCCAAGACAATCAGACCTTTGCCAGCGTCGGTGGAGACCGCAGCGTCTTCCTCTGGGACGTGGCGAGCGGTGCAGAGGGAACTACCAGACGGTTCGGAAGTAACACCAATCAAGGGCACAGCAGTCGGATAAACTGTGTCGCATTTGCCGGAGACAGCGACAGTGTGATTGCGAGCGGAAGCGACGATACCTCGGTTCGGCTGTGGGACGTCAAGAGCCGGGATGCGAAGCCCCTGATGATTCTCGAGGAGGCGAAAGACGGCATATCTAGCATCGTGGTGCCCGGGAATGGATACGAATTGGTCGCGGGCAGTGTGGACGGGAGAGTCAGGAGTTACGATATCAGAATGGGCAGGGTGACGGCCGACGTGATGCCTGGGCCGGTGACGAGCCTGGACATATCGAGGGATGCAAAGACTATCCTTGTCGGCTGTCTCGACGGGCGGATCAGGATGATGGACCGCGCGGACGGGACCTGTCTGAGAGCGTTCCCGGCGCCCGAGGACGATGCTGAAGGGTACAAAAACACCAGTCTACGGCTCAAGAGCTGCCTTGCGATCAACGAGAGTCTCGTGCTTAGTGGGAGTGAAGGCGATGGCAATGTGAGAGGATGGGATGTGCTTTCTGGAAGGAGCGTGGGAACGGTGAGGGTCAGTCCTTCAGGCAAAGTCGTCAGCGTGGTCAAGTGGAGAGAGGGCAGTCAAGCCCAGGGCAGGCAGGGTGTATGGGCTGGAGGAAGCGCTGACGGACTTGTCAAGGTCTATAGCACTGGTTGATGGTGGATGCGACCTGGATATCCAAACCACTATATCCAGGCATTGTCATTGTAGATAGTTGAGATTTCAGCGGCATGAGTCTATCCGCTCAAGATTTTGTGGGCGCAATACGATGAACAAGACATGTCCAACGAGATTCCCATTCTGCCAGACCATTTTTCCCTATCCATGCAAATTTTCATGTTCCCACCCAATGCAGACCCCGTTGCTGGTCAAAAGGGAACTTTTGATGTCCTTCATTCGTGATGCTGAATTTCGTAACAATCATGCTGTGGCCTCGGCGACCTTCTCCATACCATACTTCAATGCATCAATGGCTTTGTCGAGATGACTAGCCCTCACAATCACGGTTCCAGCCCTGACTGTACTAAGAAAGGATATCTCCACCGGCATATGCGGATCCTGACCCGACGCAGACACTGGACTGAAATCAGGCTGCTCCTGCTCATCGGCACTTCCTTGTGCTAAGCGTCCAGCCACTCCACACACAATACCCGTAGCATCAAGCGGTAGATCGCGGAGATCAAGCGTAATAGGTATCAGTGCATCATCCTCGGACTTTGCTCCGAGGAGCGACTGTCCCAGGCGTTCGAGAAGTCGTTGTTCCATCAGTACTGAAATAGGTTCACCAGCTGTAATTGTCAACGAAAGAAACTTCGCCCCGAAACTTAGGTCGGGGGCAAGAGCAGCCCCGGAAGAAAGGTTGGCGCCATTGTTCAGGGGTCGGGCTTTACGAGTATCGTCGGCCACAGGCACCGTGGCAATCAGAACTTGCAAAAGGTCATTTCGAAGCTGTGCATCCCGTTCATGGTCGAACTCCCGACTGCCTGCACAACTGACAAGACGAACTTGGCTGTCAACAAGCGGGCTGATGTTGTTTTTCCTGAGTTTTGTAAACGTGCGTATTTGCAGTTCCGGTATGTCTTTGGCTGGCGGCGTCGTCGGCGCAGAGATGTCATGAAGTGACGGAGAATAAAGCGGATGACCACTCTGGCCCACGGTTGGTGACGTGGGAGAAAGTTGGGAGACGAATGCGTCAACGCTCTGCGAGAAAACAAATCCGCGTTGCTGCAAAGCTTTTGTTACAGTTTTCCGAGATCGCAGGGGGACAAGTATGTAATCCGAAAAATAAGTTGTGATAAAGAAAATGCTTCTAAGAAGGGATCAGTTCGGTTTTGGGGCGGTGTGTTGAAGAAGAAATAGCACTCACATGCCCGCCATAGCCAAAGGAGACGTCAGTTCCAGCACCCTTTGACCGGCATCAAGGCCCTGACCATCGACTTGAATCGCCACATAGTCCTCCGAGCTGATTTGTATCTCTGTTCTCGAATCCTTACCGCTGCTATTGGCGGCGTACAATTGATTCAGGACCTGTGCAACAGGCGCCACGTAAGTCTCGGCTAGGTATCGAGAACATATAATAGAGCATTCCACTGGTGTTATGGACACGTTCAAAAAGTCATGTCGATTGGTCCACGAGATTTTGGCAGCATCCTCGTCGTGATCCTCTCCAAAGAGAAGCCGGAGTATCGGCTGCAGGCAGAAAGAGTACAATTCAATGGGAATGTGGACGAGTGCAAGTTGTGGTTCCTATTGAGCAGTCCAGTCAGCTTCAGTCGCATATGACTAACCTGAATCTCCAAGCCTTCGTCCAGAGAGCTTCACGAAGTCCAGAGGCATTCAACGTTCTCAAACGTACCAGAAAGGATATCTGCGCCGATATAAGATTCATAGAATCTGCCATTGCTTTTCCAAGGTCCGTCGGTGTCTTGCTTTTGGAACGAAAGCGAGCTAATCCAGGAACTCAAGTATTCCGAAAACCTAGTGGGGACAGAAACTTTGGGCTCTATAAGAGCTCTAATTTGCGGAGCAAGAGAACTTGAGCTGCAGGTAAAGCTGCAAATGATTCTGTGCTTTTCTGATGGAAAACTCAGCCCTCACTCCCTGAATGCTCCACGGATCAAGAATGCTATTTCGCATGCGCCGGTGGTCGGTAGAACGTTAGGCTGATGGGCTTCATGACTGACTATGATGATAAAGACAGAGATGACTTCCCAATACCGTAAAGATAGATGTGGCGCGACAAACAACGGAATCTGCAAAAAGGCAGGTCAGGTGGAAGAGTGCAACCCTTGCTCAGCAACAAAAAAGTTGCGATGGCCTTGATGTGGAGCGGGCCACAGTCCGAAAATAACTGTGATTGGCAGCTTGCGGAATGGATCATGGAGTTTTAGCTCGCGAGATAAGGGGAGGCAGAGATATGAGGTGAGAAAACTAGAAATCAGAATTGGGGCTCCTGTTCCTACTTGTCTGGCCTGCAAGACACATACGAGGAGACTTTCGGCTGTCACACAGATTTGATGTACTGTACGGCAGGATAGGTCTCGTCTTCAGCACAAAGCACGGAGCAAGTGGCACGTCGAGCGCGAGTGATCCCGGGATTCCGTGTCCTCGTATAGCATGCTTCTCGGCTCGAGTGCTAACTTGCACAAAGCAGCTTGATGTCATCCTGCTGCCCTGGCCTGCATCTTGACCATGGAATCGCGTACAAATGTGGTGTAGGGTCAGATGAGAGCATCCTGATTGCCTAGCTACTTCTTGCAACGGCCAATGTAGGTTAAAGCGATCACAGAATGGAGTCACGCACCTGAGAAGGCCGAGGCACTTCACAGCGTGATTCGAGTGGACTTTAGCCAAAGTAATGCAGCACAACGCAAAACGTGTTGCATTTTGGTAGCGTGGGGGTCTTTGTGGGCGTGGTACGAGACGAATCTGACGTGGTTTTGGACAAGCCTGAAGGAAGTAGGAACACAGGAACACAACCCATGGTGAAATTTGTCGAATCATGGAACACAATGGCCCGGTAGGAAGAGGGGTTGATGCAGCAGACGCGGGAAAGGCAGGACGGCAACGGTCGGCGGTGGTGTTGACTTGTGACGGGCAAGTCTGAGGTGGGATGTGGTGTGTTAGACGCCAGTTATAGCGCTAATTCTGTTTAGGTTTAGTCCCACCTGCCCTTCCATGACGTGCACCAGATGCCAAGCCACTAGAGCACTACTCCTGATCCTCCTCCGCTCCCCAGACTCGTGAGGCTGTTCTCTGGACTCTCAGAGCTGACAACTGTTGTATTGGGTAGCAAAGCTTGTGCATTACATAACGTGGTCTTGAGCTGCGAATGGAACGATAGTCGGACATGCATCTTTATTTTCTTTTGATTCATTCCTCCCAAGAATTCTGTGCTAGCTTCGGGAGTGACAGGATAATTCACCTGTCTGCCCGCTAAAGTGAACAGACGACAGCTGTGCTTCCATCCTTATGCACTTCTTATAGGATACACTGGTGCGAGTTGGTGGGGGGGTACTGCCTCCTGCAAACTGCGGTTAGACATCTGCCAAGCTTCATTTGCACGACATGCAAGCTGCTCATAAGCGCGGTTTGTCTAATCCATATTTACCGGGTCATGGGGAGTCGGAGTGCAGTCAATCCATGGCCATATCCCACCCTCGCAAGGTTCTCAGAACCAAATAGCTATCCAGTTCCATCGTTAAGCTACCGCTTGTCCGTACTTCTGCCACTCATACAGTATTGCATGATTAGAGAAACCCCACAAGTACTATTGGCTGTCCAGGAATCGCCTCAAGAAGGGCCTCTTCCTCCACGAACTGGACCTCCGCGACCACCTCTGCCCCGGCCGCGGGGTGCGTTGGAGTGATTCAGACTCGGTGGCGGCGGCACATTATGGTGTGATTTGGGCCTGAATGCAGGGTTGTTCTGAATCACACCAGCTTGAGGATCACCTCGATCGACCTGATTGTAGCCACCTCGGGTGGTATGATTACCACGACCACCTCGGACACCATTTGATGCTGCTCCACGATTACCATTGGCAGGGCTTCCGGAGAGACTTCGAATTGGCATGTGTGTTCCATTCGACTGACCACGTCCAGCAGTTCCATTCATCTTACCACGACCGTTGACTTGTCCACCAACAGCTCCGCGCCACGACCCGCGTAATGCTGGGGGTGTTTGAGCAGGACGCAATTGACCTTGCCCATTGATGCCTGGCTGCCCATAGCCAGTAACTGTGAGTGGTGACTGTGTTGTATTCGTCTGTCGATTCGCACTGGCCTTTGAAGAGGCCAAAACTTGACGGTTGCTGAGGTTCAGAACTGACCAAGTAGGCACAGTGGATCCACGAAATGGTGAACAACGGTCTCCCAATGATGTACCGCTCATGAAGGACACATCAAACACAACATCCAGCCAAGTCTCTCTGGTTGTTTGAGTAAGTCCAACAACGGTGCCTTGGGATGCGATTGGGACTTTTCCGGAGTCAGCCACATAGATGACTCTGTCTCCGAGAGAGTATCTCTGGCTTCCTAAACGCCATTGAGCGTCAGATGGCTTCAGAAGACCATGTCGAGGAACTCCTCCAATGACCTTATTCTGGGGAGGTGGTTCAGTGCGAAGCATTTCATCGGCTGCTGCTTCAATTCTCTTGACAACCTCCGAATCCAGCTGCTCGGCTTCTAGAGGAACTTTCTCGAAGCTTTTTGACTCAATCTCCTTTAGCCAAGCCTGAATCTCCTTGACCTTGGCTTTGGCCTCCTTTTCATCACCCGGAAAGTACGCAGTAGGGGGTAGCATGTCGCCTTGTGGGTTGTTGTTGATGCCTGCAATGAATTGAGGAAACTTAATCATGTATTGTTGGATCAACTCGATGGCTTTCTGACTGAATTCCCAGCCACTCTGGCCCTTTCGTGAATAGCCCAACACCTTGAGCTTCTTGGCCTCAAACTTGAGGTTCAGCCCAAGGTTGACCCTCTGATCGTCAACCATGACGGAATATGAGGAAGTGATCTTGGCTAGTGCCAGTGCGTTCAAATTCAGACTCCGGGCAACTTGAAATGATGGCGTGTAGGGTGACAATCTCTCTGCCTGACGAGCGATTTCGCGTCCGAATTCATGTTGTCGACCACTAGAAAGTGCAATAAGACATTTTGCTTTACCGTTTTCATGCCCGACCACACTCAGGGGCCTTCCATATGCATAATCGCCAAGGAAGAAAGCATTGGTTCCATCTGGAAATTCTTCTTCAATCGGAAGTGCCGCTTTCTCAATGAATCGAACATCCTCGCTGATGACACTCGGAACAACGAGCTGCGTAGCATGAATGGTCTCCATGCCAGGAAGTTCGGCAAATTCCTTGACGGTAGAACCGTCGTCGAGTTTCTTCAGTCCTTTGAGCATCTCGACATGGACGAGCGTCTCGACATCGCCAGTTAGCATGCCAAGTCTCTTACTGTACCATTTCTCAATGCGCTCTGCTTTCTTGTGAAACTGGTCGATTTCACTTCCAGTGTGCTCGACAGTTTGTACCTGTGATTTACCTCCTTCGGCCATCGTGTAATCAAACAGCTCGTCAGAGATCTTGACAATCTTGGCTTCCTGTAAGAATGGGTATCCAACATGTACGCGTTGATTGAGCAGCTGTTTGGCATACTCGGTGTTGCTTCGTGATTCAGTGTCTGATAACGTTATTACCATACTTTCGTTACGACTGTCCTGTTGGAAAACGTTGACGCCATGGAATCCAAGTGACCCAGTAAATGGCAGCGTCTTCAGGCTGGGAAAGCCTGCCAGAGCAGCTGCGCCCAGTTTCACTCCATCGACTAGGCCGACATGAGGTTCGAGACCCTCCATAGTGGGGAGTTCAAACTCATTTTGTATGCAGTGACAATGAGGGAGGTCCGGAAAGATGCCAACCAATGAAGAGGGATAGGTGTAGTCGACTTCAGGTGAGTAGACAAACTTGAGGCTGACCCCAAAATCATTGCGGAGTCGTTCATCTTCAGAAAGAAGGTGGTCCTTGGTAGCCATTGCGTCTAGGAGTCTTTTTTCATCAATGAAAGGGATTTTCACCACGGCTTCCCACTCCATTTTCTTGCCGTTCATATCCAGATCAAAATCTCGGGGATAGAAATCGATAATCGGCGAATCTTTGGAGGTCATCAACTCATGGTAGATCTCGGGGACGATCTTTTTGCTTCGATCAGGTAAAACCCCCATCAGTTGCTGGAAGGGGCGGAATGGTTGGCCTAGCTGGAAATTCATGTTCGCACCAAGGCCGTTCTTGACATCGGATATCATCGGAGCGTAATGATACTGATAAAACCATGGCCATGAAGCAACACCCCGATAGTAGTAATACAGCACCCACTGGAGACCCTGGACATAGTTTTCCGTAAGTTGGCGCAGATTCTTTTCGTCATCCAAGCCCCACCCGAACTTCTCTTTGTAATATTTGTTCTTCCATTCGTAGAACTTCTCATCATACTTCTTCTTCAAGTCTTGCTGAGCTTGTTCATTCGTGACCTCTTCGACTTTGGCCTTTTCATATCGCTTTAGGATTCTGGTAATGGCCATTTGCGATTCTTCTTCCTCGGAATCTTCGTCTTGCGATTGGGGAAACTCCACTTGTATAAATCTGTTTCCTTCCTCGTCCTCTTTGGTAGACCACTGAAGGTTCAGGTCTACTGCCAGTTGCTGTACAAAACTGCGATCTCGTGCAGGGAGAGTGGAGGATAGTTTAAGCGGTTGTCTCGTGGCCAGGTCCTTGTTACCAGGTGCAATAAACCACTTTTTGATATCCGCAAAGAGCTGTTTCTGCTCAGGCGAAACCCTGACAGGCCCTCGTGATGCTTTGGCAGGCTCCTCGAGCGCAGCATCTTTCCGCTTAGCATCGACCCATTTCGCATCGGAATACTCTGCCTCGAAGAATCGGTGCTCAACTTCGGACAATTCGTCCAGAAGCACCGACAATCTTTGCAGATTAATCACTCCATGCTCGTTGATGTAGCCACCGAGCCCCGGCAAAATCTGCTTGTACTTCTGAAACATCAGCGCGAGAGCACCTTCATTGATATGTAGGTTCGGGAGATTAGGTAAGAAGTCGTTTCCAACGAAAAAAGCCATTAGAATGAAGTCGTCAATGATTCTTTCCATGTCGAATGGGAAATCGAGAGCACCTTCTTGTTCTAGTTCTTGAAACTCGAGCTCGAGGTACTCTCTCACAATGCACAGATGCATGAGGTAGAAATTCTGATGTTCCAGTTCTTTAGATTTCTTTGAAGTTTGCCTCCCAAAAGTAACTTCTTCTCGGAGCAGACAGAAATGAGGATCATGGCTGAGCAGACCCAACATGATTAGGTCAGCATCCAGTCCATACAGACAGTGACGCACGTTCGGGTCGTAGCCGGGTTGAGCTTTGGCTTGTCGGATGTATTCCATAATTTTATGTTCACCTTCACCTGGAACCTCATGGCCAGAAAGAACAACCTCAACGCCCTGCCAGTCGACATCTTCAGACACTTTCTTGTTGATGAAATATTTCAACTGCTTTGTAAGTTTGGCCATGAAGTCAGTACCAGGAGTGATACAATTGCTGTCGAATGGATCCTCTTTTGGCATTTCCAAGCCGTCTTTGATAGCCTTGTCTCGAGCCTTCTCGTTGTCGAGTGCAGTACGGAATCGACGAGCACGCTGCTGGTTCATTTTGGCTCTGGGTGCTACCCCATCAATCGCCATGAAGAACAGTTTTTTGGGCTTAATCTTGCCAAAGAGGTGCTCAATGTAGTTGAAGATAGCAATGAACATTTTGTCCTCGGTCATCCGAAAAGATGGCGAGTCGGAATCTTTGTGGGTGCAATTATGAATGATACCATTCATATCCAAGTAGAGACAATCGAATTCGGGAATACGGTTCTCAGCGATCAATTGCGAAATCGCAGGGTAGCGCTCACTGAGCCATCTGAAGAATTTGGGAACACCCATTGTGGCGGTGGGTGAAGGCCAAAAGAAAGATGTTGGTGTTCGGGAGTAAAGGGAGTGATTTTGATAGGATCTTAGCAACGATACATGCGGTTGAAGGCGGAAGGAACAAATACCACTGACACCGCAGTTGAGAATCGGCGCTTTCGTGGATCGTGGTGTCGTCGATGATGGCGACTTTGACATCTGACGATGACCCTGGCTGGAATCGTGATGCCAAGAATCTCGGTAGACTTGCCCAACATGGCAGTGGCACTTTAGACCAGGCCGGAGCTAAACCTCTTTCATCACGCGTTAGCAAGTGGGAGCGCGTTTACTCTGCGTGCCGATAGTACTTCGCAAAAGACCTTACTCGTTCGCTGGTAGATTTCTAGACCCCAGAGATATCAGCGCACACCGAATCTTGTCCTTAATCACTCGACTTGTTTGCCGACCTTTTCTTCGCTCGCACGCCTTTTCTACATAATGGCAGACGACGAGGAAAACCGTGAGTGAGAGATTCCTACGGCGCCTGCGCATGCTAATGTAGCCTTAGTGAGCGAAGAGCTCAACAACGAAGATGCGGAAACTGAGCAGAAGATCATCAACGAAGAATACAAAACATGGAAGAAGAACGCACCATTTCTTTATGATATGATTCTCAGTACGGCCCTGGATTGGCCAACACTGACCACGCAATGGATGCCAGATGTCCACGAGTAAGAAGCCTGCAATACATTTTGGAATTGAGACTGACATATGCAGTGTGCCTGGAACCAACTACCTCAAACACCGTCTTCTTATTGGCACTCACACCTCCCCGGGCCTGCCCAATTACCTAGAGATTGCCCAGGTTCAATTACCCAAGCCGAAGAAACCAGATGTAAAAGACTACAATGAAGAGACTGGGGAGATTGGAGGCTATGGTGGAGGACCTGCTGGCAAGAACCAGCTGGAAGTCAAGTTCAACATCATTCAGAAAATTGACCACCCGGGCGAAGTCAACAAAGCTCGATACCAGCCTCAGAACCCGAACCTCATTGCGACCATGTGTACGGATGGACGAGTAATGGTATGGGACAAGAGTAAATTGTCAGGTCGCCCTTCAGGGACGCCGACACCGACAATTGAGCTTCATGGACATGAACGGGAGGGATACGGCCTCAGTTGGGACCCCCGTCAAGCTGGCCAGCTAGCCACCGCCAGCGAAGACTCCACGGTCAGATTATGGGATATCACACAAGCATCGAAAGCCAACAATGTGTTGAAGGAGTCGCGGAAGTATACACACCACAACAGTATCGTCAACGACGTGCAATACCACCCCAACCTTGGCAACATGGTGGGCACGGTGTCGGACGATATGACGATGCAGATCCTCGATTTGAGACAGTCTGACACCACCAGGTCAGCCTTGAAGTGCGATAATGCACACCGGGATGCCATCAACGCCATTGCCTTCAATTTGGCGGTTGACCAGCTTGTTGCCACAGGCAGTGCCGACAAGACGATTGCAATTTGGGACCTGCGGAATATTAATCACAAGCTACATGTCCTCGAAGGTCATAATGATAGCGTCACGACGCTCGAGTGGCACCCGTTCGAAGAGTCGGTGATTGCGTCTAGCAGCTATGACCGAAGGATCATGTTCTGGGATCTGGCCCGAGTTGGCGAGGAGCAAACCCCAGAAGACAGCGAGGATGGGCCGCCGGAATTGTTGTTTATGCATGGAGGACACACCAACCGAATCAGTGACTTCTCGTGGAACAAAAACAGTCCATGGGTAGTTTGCAGTGCCGCCGATGATAACCTGATCCAGGTATGGAAAGTTGCAGAGGCTATCGTAGGGCCTGACGACGAGGACGTTCCGATGAACGAACTGGAGGGTTAGAAATTCAGACGAGATTTCGGGACATGTCTGCCCTTCGCTCCCAACCCTTGGCCTACTGCGGTGCGGCTCCTTTCAGAGGCGAGAGCAACGATGTCTTGGCCGGGTACCTGTGACATTTAACAATAGGGATTTGACGACTTAAAAGCTGGCGTTAGTGAGAAGGTATCACCGAGTTTCCCGCTGTGATTTCATCATGATTTTGGTGCTCGGAGCTGTAGGATGTCCCGGTCATCCAAAAAGTGATCAGGCTGCTGGGTGAGATTCGATACTGGCTCATAACTACCTAGGTATCCGTATTGACGACAGCAATGAAGCTCTATATCATGTAACTCGCGTACTCCCTCGCAAAGGACGACCTCATCGGATCATACTGGGTGCAACGCCCGCTGTTCGCCCCGAGCAGAGTGTCAACGCAGCCTCTATGCCACGCGAATTTGTGAATTGTCCGTATGCCAGAGATGATTTTGCGGCTCAAACGATACTGTAATATGCCTTATACAATACATTAATCTGCCGAACTTTAGGCGGGGTTTCTCGCTAAAGGTTCCGGCGTCAGCCCTACAAGGTTCGGGTTGAATAATCTGCCGCTTTTTATCCCGTCGGAAAATCTCGTATTCGTATTCTTAGTTACTGACTTGGTTACTAGCGGGTGTTACGCTTCGTCGCATCAATTCTCTTTATCCAGGCGCCAGCAATTGCTTACACTTGTCCAAATCATCCTCCTAATATCGCATCTGAAGTTGTTTACCTCAGCAATTCTACTGCGCTTCTCTTTCAAGACGATTTTCCGGGTCCAGAAGCCCTCGATCCCGCTGAGCGGACTTCGCTTTCGCGTCGGCGACAGACCCATGCTGTTACCCTAGTACATCAATTTACATCGGCATGGTCGGCGTTCCGCGGAGCAAGGGATGTAGGATTTGTGTTCAGCGTCGCGTCAAGTGCGACCTGACACGCCCGAAGTGCAAGAACTGCGTCAAAGGCAACCGTCCATGTCCCGGCTATGACACAGACTTGAGGATTCAGGACGAGGGCACCAAATTACGCAAACGTTTCGGCCAGAAGCATCCGCACGAGAGCAAAAGCGATGTCGAGAGTTCATCGCCTGCCACGAGTAGCCACAGTCAGTCCTCAGGCTCGTCCCCGGAAGAATCAGTGGAATTAGCGTCCCGCTATGACACACCTGAACGCGATCCGTCTTTATATCGTGTCGACGTCCTGCTCCCTTCGCGCAATGCGTTCATCTCGCCGTTCGAGAGTCAATTCCGTCCCGATGCCGACCTGTTCAGTCTCAGAAGTACTGTGCCTAATCTGACAGCTCAACCAAGGGACGTAGGCATCAATCTTGGTGTTCCCTTTGAAATGACTCTCAATCATTCACTGTGTTCCCCCAACCTGGCTCAAGAACAGCTTCTCGGCACTTTTTTCTCCGCTATTACTCCTTCAGGATCAGCAATAATTTTCCCCCAACAATTACAGAGCCATGTGCGTTGGCTCTCTCAGCTCCCCAACTTGTTCGGCTGCAAACTGCTAGATAACGCGGTGCGGGCAGTCTCTCTGGTCCACCTGAGTCGCATGCATCAGCTGGAGTCCTTGGAACAAGAGTCTCGACGTTTCTACGGGAGGTCTCTACGACTGCTCAATGACGCGCTTTCGGACAATGCGCAAGGGATGTCTACGGAGACACTGTCTGCAACTATCCTATTGTCCTTCTACGAGATGTTTGCATCGGACTCCAATCAAGCCTGGATACGACACGCAGGCGGTGCGTCGACTTTGATGCGCATCCGTGGGCCGTCCAAGCATCGATCGGGGCTCGACCGCGACGTTTATCTGGCCTACCGCCATACAATCTATATTGAAGCATTCGAGCGGGACGAGCCTTGTTTTCTGAGTGAGCCAAGTTGGGTGGAATTAGCGAAGCAAGTCCACGAGGATCTACGCCACAGTGGCACCATGCAGCACGAGCGCATGGAACTTTTCGACTTGGCCGAAGAATTTTACCTGGAGAACATATTCATCCCAGCGACATGTCATGACGCCATGAAAAGCTCTAAAATGGGGCAGATTTTGTCTCCTAACGGGTATCAAGAATACCAAAGGTCTATCCTCGACCGTTGTCGAAGTCACCGGGCAAAGCTCAAATCAATTAACCTACGCTTCGCAGCTGCCCTGAAACGGATTGGACTGGAAGCCACCGTTCTTCAGACTCGCGACCCGGTGTTTCCCGTACAATATATGTATGTCAACGTCTTCATTAGCTCGAGTTATGTGGGCTATTATACCATAATGATCATCTTGAATCTGATCCTGAAGGAAATGGAGTCTGCAGAAGGCCCCGGCCAGACTGGTATTTATGTCATGGAGAACAAGGAATTCGTCAGAGAGATCTGTCGAACCACTTCCTACATGCTGAAGTCGTCTTTCCTCGGACCCTTTTTTATAATTTTTGCCCTGCGTCTTTCTCTGATGGTTCTCGAACCAGGAGTGGAAAGGGATTGGGTAATGAGAAAACTCCGCGAGATTGGAAGTACGCACATGAAAATGGCCGCCGACATATCGGTGTTGAAGCAGGACAGGGAAGGGGAAGAGTTGACGCAGATTGATCCCCGAGATTTCGACATCGATTGGAATGATGTGGGGATCAACCTTGAAGACTGTCATCTCGAGGACCTTGAGCAACCACAAGATTACCAGTCAATGGAGACTTCGCACACGAGTTTCTCCTGAGACTTTCCTTGATGAAGCTGGTGCCTGTCTGGCTTGTCGAGAAGAATGGGGTCACGTGATAGCCACGGACGAAATTTCTTAGGGGAACGGTAATGCTCACTCGAAGTCTGACTAAACCGACCCCACCTCGGTCGAATACAAGTGATGTGTTGCTGGAGCCCAAGTACCTGAGGGAGGTATATATTGGTGCCTATTAAAAGTCCAATTCCCATGGCAGCACCTTCTTAAGGAATGCAGGTACCTCCCAAGAACAAGGCTTGAACGACGACAACATGACAACTCACTCTGCTATAGTGACAGTTGGACCCGGGCTCCCCCTACAGGTTATACAAGTGTCCACTCCAGTGCCAATCCGGGATCAAGTACGGGTCAGAAGCGAGTGGACGGCGTCGACGCCCCTGGATCTGCATCAGGCAGACGGTGGGCTTCTTGTAACACACCCTCAGATCTTGGGTGATGGAGTGGCTGGGACTGTGGTCGAGGCAGGACCAGATGTTTCCACTTTGGCGGTTGGCGACAGAGTCTTCGGGTTCACATGGCGCAATCAAGCAGAGAAAGCTCACCAGGAGTTCGTCGTTGCACCTGAATACCTCGTCGGCAAGATTCCAGCAAGCTTTACGATGCAACAAGCAGTCACTTTGCCAAACAACTTCGTCACAGTCTGGCATACCTTGACCAAGGATTTTGGATTTGAGCTCCCATGGCCAAAACCAGACGAATTTGTGCCAACCGAGGCTGCTCAGGCGATTCTTGTGTGGGGCGGGGCATCGAGTGTAGGCCAGTACGCACTGCAGATCTTGAAGTACTATGGCTACAAGAATGTGATTGCCACGGCAAGTGCAAGGCATCATGCAAAATTGCTACGGTATGGTGCTGCGAAGTGCTTCGATTACAAAGACGCGGGCGTCGTCCATGACATCCTGGATTTTCTCAGATCTCAGGGCAACAATACCTTTTTTGCCTATATTTACGACTGCATCGGAAGCCTCCAGGGAAGTGTCAGGCCTGTGGCTAAGCTTGCAAGCGCAGGCTGCAAAGTTGCTATCCTGCTACCAGTCATTGTGAAGGATGCTGCTCAAGGGATCAAACCCGAGTACGAGATGGATGTCAACACGTGCGCAGACTGGCAGTCTGGCGTAAAGGTTGCCGGTGTTCGAACTCATTTCTATCTGGACAACAAATTCCTGGCAGAGAAACTTCAATCGGAAATTATGCCAACGCTGTTAGCAAGGGCTATTGTTGAACCCAACCAATACATCACTGTTGAAGGGGAGACGATGCTGGAGAGGGCTACAAAGGCATTGGAAATGTTGCGCAATAAGCAGGTCCATGGAGCCAGACTTGTTTGGCGAGTCGCAGACGAGTAACTCCTGACATGGGCAGACTTTCTTGTGGCTAGACTGGCTATACCTCCTGCACTGAATGTATAATACATGCTATCAGATCGTGACTGTCGTTATGCAAGTGGGAACCATCGTAGTTGTCATAGCTGCAGTCTTATTTTCGGCATTGTAACCACTTGATAAATGAAAACTAACCTGCGTTTGTGGGGCCTTCGTCCTACCGTACTTGGTGCCTTAATGATCCACCGTACCTTCTCCAAGCTGCGCCAAATCCTAATCCTAATCCTGACCCTAACCCTGACCCTAACCCTAACCCATACTCTAACCCGTACCTCTAACCCATATCCTAACCCATTGTCTAGGCCGATCACAGCACAAAGGGTCGACCAGCATATGCGGCCATGACTCTTTGGGGCCAAGACACCGTCAGGGATGTCGCCGAGTCCGTCGGTATCATCAACCTCAACAAGGATGTCAATCAAGCCCTCTGCCGCGACGTCGAATACCGAATATCCCAAGTCCTGCAAGAAGCCCTCAAGTTCATGAAACACGCTCGAAGGACCGTTCTCTGGTCGCAAGATATCGCACAGGCATTGCGAGTCCTGGATCTGGAGCCTTTGTATGGCTATGAGACGACGAGACCTCTGAAATATGGCGAGGCGTCGTTGGGACCCGGGCAGCCACTGTTTTATGTAGAGGATGAGGAAATGGATTTTGAAAAGCTCATAAATGCGCCTCTGCCGAAAGTGCCCCGCGAGGTATCATTTACAGGTTGGTAAAACCCGGAATGAACAGACGGACAATCGCTTACTGTCCTGCAGCACACTGGCTTGCCGTCGAAGGTGTTCAGCCGTCTATTCCTCAGAATCCAACTTCCAACGAAGGCCGAAATCTCGAACTTCTGCCCAAAGGACCGAATGCCAACCCGGCTCTTGCTGCGATGGCCGGCTCTGACAATACTGCTACGAAACCTCAAGTCAAACATATACTGTCAAAAGAACTCCAGTTGTACTTCGAAAAGGTGTGCGCTTCTATCCTTGACGAGACACAACCCGAATATAGGACGGCCGGGCTAGCGAGCTTAAAGGAAGATCCAGGCCTCCATCAGCTGGTACCGTACTTTGTTCAGTTCGTGGCGGAGAAGGTTACGCACAATCTCAAGGATCTTTTTGTGCTCACCCAGATGATGCTGGTTACGGAGGCACTGACGCGGAACGAGAAATTGAACCTTACACCTTATGTATGGCAAGCTTGAGGCATATTTGCATGACACGCTGACGGTATTTTAGGTCGCTTCAATGGTGCCTCCTGTCTTGACGTGTCTCATCGGGCGATCATTGGGCTCAGGCATTGGCAGTCTTGACCACTACGACCTACGCGACCTCGCCGCGTCCTTACTGGGACATCTTTGCAACAAGTACTCGAAGCATTCACACAACCTGAAGCCACGTTTGGCCCGTTCGTGTCTCAAGACCTTTCTCGATCCGACGAAACCCCTTGGCAGTCATTACGGTGCTATTCTCGGACTGAAAGCCATAGGTGGAGCAGAGGTCGTGCGACAACTGATCGTCCCCAACCTGAAAGCCTATGGTGAGTTGCTGGAAGAAGATATCAACACCGAAGGCATGAAAAAGCCCGAGGCAGAGAAAGTAATGAACGCGATTCTCAACGCTCTCGGGACTCTCATTGATGACGATGTTCCCACGATGAATGGACATTCGGAACAGGCCATGAATAACATGCGCACAAAGCTAGTTGAAAAGGTCGGGTCGGTGGTAGGAAACCGAATAGCGGACTCTGGGCATACGCGGCTGGCAAAGGCTGTTCTTGACGACACTTTCATAGGACTGTGAAACCAAATCATCAGGGGTGGTGTGAGTGACTATGGCATACAGCGAAGGCGTTTGGGGAAGGGGACAAAGGACTTGAGGTTTTTGAAAAAGCGATACCCGGGCATCTGGTTCTGGGCGTTTACGGGATGGAGAAGTCAACACGTGTGACATGACGGGGAGACATTCTTTCACCTTGCCTGGGAGCTTTCATGGATAAAGAAAGATTTGTGGTCGTCGGCTACAGATGACGTTCGCGGTCAGATAACTTGATGATCTCGAGGCATACGACAATGGTTTGCGCCACATATCCATTTCCAAAGATCCCTGTGTTGCTTATGCACAGCACTGGTAGATGGCTATCTCGGCGATGCGCCCTTCCTGCCGGCGGGACGTGATGTGGCATTAACATCCCGACACGTGGATGGATGGGGGTCTCGTTTCTCCCTCAGGTAGAGAAGCTGTATTGCCTCGTTATACCGAATTGGCATTTGGGGACTAACCCCTTTGTCATAGCTGTCTCGGTTGCGGCGGTGAGTCGCTCATATATACTGGAATGTTTCATGCGATAGTCAAGGATTGTAAGCATCGTAATTGCAGTTGTGTGAGACCGACTAGAGAAGCAATTATCATTCTAGAGAAGAGACTATGCCAGTCTCACCAAGACGAGACATATGCGAGCATTCTGGTTCCGAAATTCCGGGCGCTTCGTGGCAACGACATTGCACCGAAACCCCGAGTGGAGGATGGACAGACATGGGTAATAGGAGCAATCGTCGAGACCGACAGATCTCTTGGAGACATTTTCTCTATCGATCGATCAAGTCTAGGATCTGCAACAGACTTAAGAACCGTTGACCGCATCACACCTACACTTCTGAAACTGCAAAGGATGGATTCTCAGAACGCTGCCGCCAATGAGTTTCCCATGATCGATTCGCATATCCACCTGTATGCTGCGTCACATATCCCATCTTTGCGCTGGACAAGTGACCTCGGGGGTGACCATGTTCTCAATCGACAATGCTCTGTCGAAGAGTACAAATTAGCCCTACAGCACGACAATGGTGTGGTAGGATTTGTCTTCCTGGAAACTGATCGTAGATCGGAGCTGGGCCAAGATCAGTGGCAGAACGCTCTGGACGAGGTCGACTTCCTCGTGAGAATTGCCCGCGGGACTCCCCGAGACGGAGAAGGCCATCGATCAGTCGATGCTGGGCTCGTTCTCGCCGTCGTTCCGTGGGCCCCCGTTGCGGCCGGCGAGGCGTTACTAGCTGCGTACGTCGAACAAGTTCGCCAGCGATGCGGAGCAGAATTTCGGCTTGTCAAAGGGTTTCGCTATCTTCTCCAGGACAAGCCGCCCGGGACAATGCTGCAACAACGAT
This sequence comes from Exophiala spinifera, assembly GCF_000836115.1. NCBI lineage: Eukaryota > Fungi > Ascomycota > Eurotiomycetes > Chaetothyriales > Herpotrichiellaceae > Exophiala > Exophiala spinifera. Next base: position 2,657,670 of record NW_015622518.1, on the reverse strand, counting down.
TTATCGAGGCGCTACAATGGCTGGGCAAGAACGACTTCACGTTCGACCTCGGAGTGGACGCCAGGTCCGGCGGGCTTCGTCAACTGGAAGAGGCATGCGAAATGATGGACTGCGTGTACGCAGGAGACAGCCGACTCAAGATCATCATCAACCATTTCTGCAAGCCTAACCTGCGGGTATCACCCGAGGAAGCTCTTGCGGGACACGGTGAGTTCGCCAGATGGAAACAGTACATCCAGAAAATGTCCCGCCACACATCGGCCTACATGAAGCTATCTGGATTCTTCTCCGAACTGCCTCCGCAAACTGCAGACACGCCGACGGCTGTCTCAGACGTTGTGGCGCACGCGAAGCCATGGGTAGACGTTGTCTTCGCGGCATTCGGCCCCCGCAGAATCATGTTCGGATCAGACTGGCCGGTGTGCAATGTTGGCGGTCCAGGGATCAAGTCCTCCTGGCAGCACTGGCGGGCTGTTGTCGAGGCCATTTTGGAGTCCCAGGGTCTGGACGATGAAGGAAAGGCGATGGTATGGTCAGGCACAGCTACTGAAGCCTACAGTATACGACGCATTTGATCCGATTCCGATCCAAGACCGCAGAGTAGATGAGTGACCGGCTCTTCATTAAGCGCTACTGAAAGTTCACAAATGCTCCTCCGTCAACCAAGATGGCCGCCCCTGTGACATACGACGACAATTCACCGCAGGCCAGAAACAACGCCGGCCCTGCCATGTCATCTGGCCTTCCCAGCCGTCCGAGGGGAATCCGACCCTCCATGTACCTCTTCTTCTCACTCCCGTCGGCGAGATCTTGATCGTTGAGTTGGGTCCGAATGGTGCCTGGCAGGAGGGCATTGCACCTGATGTTGTACTTCCCCAGTGCCGTGGCGGTGGACTGCATGAGGGACAACACCCCGGCCTTTGTCGGGGTGTAATGACACTGTTGGGCGCCGCCAACAAGAGCCGAAATGCTCGAGACGCCGATGATCGAACCCCCTTGTGGCTCCTGCCTCGCCATCTGTTGGGCCGCTGCTTGGACGACATAGAATGCCCCTGATAAATTGGTGTTGAGGTGCCTTTGCCAGGACTCGGGGGAGATTTCGAGAAACTCCTCAAACTTGCAGATGCCCGCGTTCGAGACCAGGGTGTCGAGTCTGTTGAACTTTGCTACCGTTTGCGCAACGAGATCTCGCCCTGCCTCGGGTCGGGAGACATCGCCGGCGACAGCAAGAAGGGGTACATCTTCTTCCACACCTGGCAAGGGAGAAGAAGAAGAAGAGTGAAAACGGCTCTTGATGGCTTCGAAGGCTTCTGTCCGCAGTGACGAGAGGAGGGTGTCTTCATCTTTGTTGTGAGATGGGAGGTAGTTGATAGCCACCTTGGCACCGTGTGAGAGAAACAGGATAGCAATTGCTCTTCCGATCCCCGTGAGACCGCCCGTCACGGCACATACATGTCCTTGGAGAAGAGGTGGGAGCGCCATAGGTTGCTCTGCTCAGCAATGACGAATTACGTACAGAGTGCGATGTACCCGACTCAGTGCCAGATGCTTTTGGATGGTCTATCTTGGAAAACTTTCTCCAAGAGTCCGCGATCACAATATACACAGTACTTGACAGATCAATCGCACACAAAACGTTCTTTTCGCGGGAGGCATGTTTCGGTAAAGCAAGTTCTTTTGATGCAAGTGAGTGGGTGAGTGCTTCTGACACTGGACGTCCACCTCGGGTCAACAGCCACCGAGCGGGAGGATTCAGTACGAGACACAGCGTGGAGTGCTTTGTCAGGGTTTTCAAATGACACAAGTATTTACCGACCTACAGGTACGGACACTCGGATCAACACTGTCTCGGATCATCACTCACGTTACAGTTCTTTGAGGTGGCTTACACCTAAACTTTCGATTTGGATGTGGTAGCTGGGCGAGGCTGTAGGAGTGGCGTTGCTGCACGATTAGATTTCGCTCGTTCGATCCTGGCGGAGATCAAAGAGCCATGGCGAAGAGAGGCGGTACTCGACTCCAGGCACTGGTGACGGTTGCTGGGACTTTTGCCTTCATCGGAGCCTATGTGAGTTGTTTGCCTTGCTGTCCGCTGTATGGTGGACAGAAGTGTTGTCCGAGTGTGTACTGTGACTGTGGTGGCTTGGTATCCAAACCATGAGCGTGAAAAGGCCACAGGTCGAGACATCTCTTCCCGCCCTCACCCTCCCCCTGAAACCTCATCCTTCGCCAGGGACACCTCTAGGGAGGATCACAGACTGACATGATCCCTAGTCTGCAATACCGCGAATCTCAATTACGCGGAATGACGATTCGACCATCATCAAATATGATCATATCAAGGTACGCTCGTCGTTTAGCCGTACCGTTTCTCTGCTCCCATCTCCCACCCTTCACGATCTAATCATTTCAATCCGTAGCCCAAGATCCACGTTCCAGCTCCAGCCGATCCAGGCATGGTCATATCATCCGGACCAAAACCTCAAACATCATCAGTCCCGCGGCGAGGCAAGCCATTCTCGGAGAACGATTGGATATTTGACACTGGCGCCACTACGCATGTCTGCAGCAACCGCAGCCTTCTACACACCTATGACACATTGAACCCCTACAATAACAAGCTTGACCCGCGAGCCGTGGGTTATTTTGGGCCGAATCCGGTCCCAATCGTTGGAGTTGGGGACGTCACATTTGACTTGCCCTGCGGAATCGAACCTATTGCAGGTGGTTCGACTGGATCCCGTGGTCTTCTGGTTAACCGCATGACTATTCGGCATGTCAGTCACATCCCACAAGCAGGCGTCAACCTCATTAGCTGGTCACAGCTGAAGAGAGCCAAAGGCGCCAATCTCAGCCTCGAGGAAGAGGCCGACGGATCCCTGACGGTGAAGAACCGAGGCAAGCCTGTCATGCGATTCGAGCCCAGGGACGGCCTTTTCTTTCTCGTTCAGCTCCCGCCGACCCAGCCTGTTTCTACAAGCACAACCGGCTGAGACCGAGACGGATAACAGAGTCTCGCGGCTCCTTGTGTGATGGTCGCTCCGAGAAGCACCGCCGATCCCCGTCCGCATCGACGAGCAATCGCACTGAACAATTCCTTGCCTTGCGAGCCGAGTCATATGGGAAAGAAGACAAAGGCGTAAGGATGACGCACATAATATGCCACTGGGTGATCAGGTTGAACCACCGCTGGGACGCCGACCAACTGGGCCTAAGCCTTCATCATTCTCGGGCAGATGCTAGGATCCCCTTGACGGCTGAAATGTTCATCACACACCAGCGCTCCGGGTCATTTAAGGAGGGATTGAGCTTCAGGCATAAAACAATTGGATGGAAAAGAGTGAGGAAAGTGTGTGGTCGAGGCGGGTGAGAAGGTACTGGCCTCATCCAGATATACGAATACGAATACGAATACGAGACCCGACCGTACTTATGCTCCGCCGCAGCTCGTCGGTTGGTCCACCCTACCAGCCTCGAACATCACGAGATGTAGAGAGTGAATATACCCTTCATTAGCAGCTACAGTGATCAATGGACTGTGGAAGTCTGCTGCATGCATGATTATCACATAGAACAAGACTCTGAAGAGTTTCTTGATTCATCTCGTACGCTGCGTAACAAAGAATAGGAGTAGTCCCTGAGTTAGGGTCAACAAGTGACTTGCGCCTCCCGCTTCCCGCCTCCCGCTTCCCAAAACCCCCGGAAATCTCGACTTTCTCCTCTCCAGCCGCGCATCAGCGAAACAACCATCAATCAATCCCTCTACAATCTCATCTCAAGTCCGATCCATCCTCCACTCCACTCATTCTCCATTGTCCTTTGTTTGTCGCCTCCTTGATTCTTTTCCAATCACGCCTCCCTCGACTCTCTACTCACCTCTTTTGCCCCTCGACTGTGACGCGCATCTCGCGCGCGCTCTGCGACACCATGGGTTTGCCGTAAGTTTGCCTACAACCATCAATTTTTTTCCCCGATTCCGCATCCCCTTCGCCATGTTGCCGCTGTTGCGCATTTTAGCAACCACAGTATTCGATCCCGAGCCGTGCCGCACCCAGCGCATCTGCTAACAGGAATGGCCAATTCAGGATGTTCCGGGAGCCTGAAGAGGATGCAGCAGATCAGGCTACTACCAAGCTCGATCGTAATGCAGCAACACGTCGCTCCTCGATCAGGCGTGAATCTACCCTGCGCCCTGGACGGAATACTACATCCCGCCAACTCCTACAACTTCTAAGGGCCGGTGAGGTCCAAGTGGTGCAAGAGCCGGAACACAGCAGACCTTCAGGTCTTCCGTCACGGATACCGGAACGCGACATCCATGACCTCGATTTTGAGCTTGACCGGTTACGCTCCATGCGCCAAAGACGCCGCGCGCGTGCCACACAATTGGAGCGAGAATTAGCCAGTCGTTCCAACATCGATCCGATCCGACCAGAAGCCGATCTTCGTCGAGACATTGACCTTGATGCGCTGGCTGAGGCTGGAATGGAAGTCTTCCTGTCCGACTCCGAAGGGAACCTCACACAACACCTGCCGCGTCCGTCGAGGGAATCGGGTCTGCGATTCGAAGTTGCAGCCACGCCTTCGTCCGAGTCCGAGCAATCGCGTCGCGCCCGCATTGACAGCGACAACCTCAGAATCCCATTCCAACCACCGGTTGCGTCAACACCTGCTTGGGCGTACGGTCCTGCAGCAAGCGACACCGATGATGACAACGACAACGAGAACCCTTCTTCGACCTCAATTTTCCCGCCCCGATCACCATTTCGACCACCTCCACCAGTCGCGGGTACCCGACGACCCATCGGCGGTGTGGATGGCTTGCTGGACACGCCTCCCCCCGAAGGGTTGGAAGCATCGTATCCGCCTCTGCGACGTGTCAACCACATGTCACCACGGCCGTTGGGAATGTCAAGTTCGAGAATGGATGGCTTGGGCGATCGCGTGCGAAGCCCTAGTCCAAGCTCGCCCCAAGAGGAAAATTGGTCCAGTCTTTTGAGTAATATCGGGACTGGTCGATCAAGTGTGGCAACTTCTTTTATGTCACGCTCAGACTCGCGAAATGGATCTAACCGATCCTCTCAGACAGCAGCGACGAGCTTTGGTGAAATTGGCGGTGATGATTCGTGTGATCTAGACCTGCCCTCCGGAATCACCGAAGAAGATGCCCGACAAATCCGAGCACGACATGGAAGACTGGGGAGGAGAACGATTGGCGTCAGACGTCATGGTCCGACCTCCGAAGAGCTGGAGCGACTGAGTAGAGGGAATGACCGGTTACTGGAACTGGAGTTGTTCGGGGTGATACTGGACCGCATGCAAAGAAGAGAGGAAATCCCTGACGACTGGTGGGCTGCCGTGGGTCTTTCATCTGAGGTGGTTCGGGGAAGGGCATAAGCGACGATGCCGTTGATGGTGCGTGATGTATTGATACGAGAGATATCTGGCCTGGGAAGGCTTTTGGTCGTGCGACACAGAGAGCGGAGAGCGTGAGAAAGAGAGGAGGCGAGAGCGTGAGAAAGAGCTTGACTGCTTAGCTGCATGATCGAGCGATACCTTCCCACACACACACGCTTCGATGCGTATTTAAGGAGCGATGAAAATTGCAAGGTATTGGGGCCACGACGGAGCTTCGGAACAGTGGTTGTTTTGCTGGGAGTCTTGTTTCTTGTGTTTGTTTACACATAATTCCCATCGACATAACAAGTCGTCGAGCGTGGGAGTTGCTGTTTTTTGTTTTGCTCTTTTGAGGACACAGGGGAAAAAAAAGTCTTGCACGATTCAGATAGGAATTGGATATACTCGGTACCAAGCAAGTGTTGGAAGTGCCTTTGTCGCACTAACACTCTGGGTACAGGGTAGAGAGTACTTTGGGGTACTTTTTGCTTGGGTGAGGAATGATTCATGAACAAGGTTGCTTTGCCTCATGTGTTACGATCATCTTCCGTTCTTGACCACCGTGGATGGGTACTAGTTAGTTACCTGGGTACCTGTCCACCTAATACCTTCCCGCCTGAGGTATAGCAAAAGAAAACGATGGGTTGGCGAGGATACCTCGTGTGTGGTCACCTCAGCTCGGGTACCCACGTATGTGTACCCTAGCCAGCCTGCGTGCAGAGTAACAGGGCTACGCGATGGGGACAATGCAACATGGACTGGATCATTCATACGTTTAGAAAATGGGGGAATAAAAATGTTTTGAAGAGGGTCTTGAATCTCATGAGAGTCATGACTTTGAGCCTTGATTCGTTTGTTGGTTTGTTCTCTCTCCCTCTCTACATACCAACGCCATCGGCCGCCAACGCAGCAATGCTGTCCATCCTCATCATTCTCTGTTGTCTGAACTCTTCTGATACGGACTCGTCGTCGTCGGCGTCGGCCTCGTGATTGCCGTCACCGTGACCGCTGTTGTTGTTGTTGTTGTTTTGTACCTGTCCTCGCAATTGGTCGTCGTCGTCGTCGACGACGACATCCACTCCCTGAAGTTGACCGTCGACGCGCACCAGTTCTTTGCTCCTCGCCCACGCCTCGTCCTCGACGCTGGGGACGACTTCGTTCGCGGGGAGCCTTTTCTCCAGGATCTCGCGGGCGTTGCGCATGTCGCTCGCCTCTGTGCGCTCGAGGCTCTTCTCGAACGTGTCGGTGATGCCGGCGGCGAAGTTGCGGGCGGCGACGCGCTGCGTGGCGGTCTCGATGTCGGCGTCGACGAACCACACGTCGTCCATCAGCCGATGGGCGTCGCGCCACGCGTCGGCGTCCAGCGCCGTGTACAGGCCCTCGAAGAGCACGATGCGCGCCGTGGGCGGGATCGCCACGTCGTCGGCCACGGGGTCCTTGACGGCGTGGTCGAAGCTGGGCGCGTACACGGTCGGCGTCTCGGGCGTGATGGGCCGGCGCACCCGCGCCACGAGGTCGAGGTAGCCGTCAGCGTCGAACGTGAAGGCCGCCCCGCGCCGGAATATGGCCTCCTCGGCGTTCGGCATCGCGGAGAGCTGTCTGCGCGTCAGGTGGAAGCCGTCCAGCGGCACCACGATCGCGATGTCCGGCCACGACGTGTCCGACTCGGGGCTGTTGGGGAACTGCGCGTGCCGGGATTGCCGGTAGGCTTTGTTCAGCCCGCGCGCGACCGATGCCGCCAGCGTGGTTTTGCCGCTCCCAGGGATCCCTGCGACGGCGATGAGGAGCCGTTGAGAAAGGTCACAGTCGGAGAACTTCTCTGCGACGTAGGTATGAATTAGTTAGGGTGAGAGGTACGACGACGTGTCATCTGTGCGGTTACGACGAAAGAATCGCAGGACAACGAGGATGGATGTTTTCGGTTGAGGTGACGAGAGAGAGAGAGAGAGAGAAAAGAAGAAGGCAGATATGAGGTCATGAACGCAGCGAGGCATGCTTGCTTACCCCATGTCTTGTCGACAAGACGCTGAACGTGCGCCTCCATAATGCTGGTAAAGAGGCGGTTGCTGTCTTGTGCTTCACCAGAGGAAGAGAATAAGAATAGACAGGTACGTAGAATGCCCTGGTATATGCTTTTAACCGGACGGACGCTGTACCGGATCCCAGTAAAGCGCGGCTTCTCCTATCGAGGAGGGATGATGGAAGCCTCAGGAAACGTCCGAATCAAGAGCTCTGCTGTTCTAATAGGATTCAGATATTGTCGGTGGATCACATCAAAGCCATCTTAGATAAGATGCTGGTTTTCGTGCTGTATCGTCATATGAATTACCGTCGTTGGTGTGGTGTTACAGCGAGTCCAGGGGTTTATCGTACGAGGTACTTTGATATGCCGGGGCTCGAGAGGCTCCAAGGAGCACTTGGTCTTCCCTGAGCGCGTGTACAAATTGTAGTTCGTTTATCAGCCGCAGGATGTCGAACACGCACTCGCATGTGCCGATCAATCTCTCAACTTCGCCATGGAAAAGAGGCAACGTCATGCTGTCCTGATATGGTCTAGCGTTGTCACGTGTGTGGACGTGCCCCAGACCCGTTTTGGAGGCGGAAACTCTAATCAGTTGAAATCCAGGGGTCGTTTAGTCCGGAGACCGAAGACTGCGAGATCATGGTAGAACCGCAGCTTCAACCATCTCCCAGCATCTCAACCAACCCAAACACACTCATTGTGCAGTCTTTTCGTTGTTCCCACCACCACCACCATCAAAGAGCCCAGGCGTTGTCTTCTTTTTTCTCTGTTTTTTTTCCTGTACACACTCCTTCAACGTCTGGTCTATTAGAGACACCAAACCCCATTCCACCACTCCTTGACGGAACGTGTAAAACTGTTAATCTTCTCTCGTGCTTCGGTTTCCACGCACGCCTTGGCTGCGCTTCACTTCACTTCACTTCACCTGAGTTACCTGACCGACGCGTCAAGTCGGCCAACAACACAAACATCCAACATCTTCACGCTCACCACTCGAGTTGCTCGCAGGAGCACCAACCAAAACCCCATCCCAAAAGTGAGGTATCTTCTCGCCGCGCTAGACATCCGCCTCCTCGGAGAGAAAAGAAGAAAGGAAACCGTCATTGCCACGGATACATCTCGCACACCACCGCATCATACCCTCCCGCAGACACACGCACAATGAAAGCCTCACTCGTGCTCCCAACACTTCTCGCCCTCTTCGGCACCCGCACCCTGGCAGCCACACCTCCAGGCTGTCTCCTCAGCGCCGTCAACACTCAGGACAACCCGACCGACCTTTCGTCCATCTGCGGCGACGAAGCCACGGAGGTCCAGTCTGCCATCAACAGCCTCTGCAGTGGCTCCACCAACAAGTCCGCGGCCCAGTCTGCTTTCATCGCGACATGCTCCGCGGCAGGGTCTAGCGTCGGTACGTTTTCTTTTGGTCGTCCCAGTTCTCCTCTGGTGGACATGTGTTTTGATTGCCAAAGACATGGTCGATCCGGCGGACGAAAACTCCCTCATCTTTCCCCCATCCGTAGCACCTTTTCCTCCTGCACTGTACTTTTTCACGACTGACGTGATCCTACTCCTGTTGAACAGCTCCATTCACCGCGACTGCGACTGCGACTGCGACCACCACCAACGGCCCTTCCTCCTCTGGTAGCTTCGTCTACACCACCGTCATATCCGGCAGCACAGTCGTCACGTCGGGCGCCTCGGCCCCGACAGACTCATCCGCTACTACGACAGGTAGCTCAGCCTCGTCGACGAACGCAGAAGGCGCCTCGGCAACGGGCAACGCCGCATCTGATCCACGACAAGTGGGAAGCTTTGCGGCCGCGGTAATTGCGATTGCAGGTGTGGTTGCGGTCTTGTGAGAAGCAAACAGAGATCCACACAGTTTTCTCAGTTTCAGTCTATTCTAGCGCGCGCGGCGAAATAGTAAGATACCCATGCCTTCAAGCATTCTTTGAACCTTCCCTCTGAGTGGCAGTTTGGCCGCCCAAGACCGCATATGTACAAATGCAAACATTCTTCAACGGAACGCATCCGCAGATCGCTCCCGTCTCCTCGTGTGGCTTCCATTTTCTATACGCGGCATCTACCTGACAATCATATCTTCTCGGCGAGGGCCTATACGCGCATGACGGTCAGTACTGGGCATTGGCTCCAAAAGGGGGGAAAGTAACGTACCTGTGCCGATCCACTTGATCGGGATGCCGAGCTCGCGCTCAATATACTCCACGTACTCTTTAGCCTTGTCCGGTAAACTCTCAAAGGATTTGCATCCCGTGGTACTCGTCTGCCAGCCAGGGAAGGTCTTGTATGTGATTTCCAGCTTCTCAAACTCCTCCGGGGCCACGGGGAAGTCGTCCATGACGACACCGCCCAGCTTGTAGCTCGTCGCTACTCTGATCTCGTCGAAGGTGTCGAGCACGTCGAGCTTCGTCAGATTCAACTGTGTGTATTCGTTCAAAAACGCAGAGTACTTCAAGCAAACCAGGTCGAACCATCCACACCGCCGTCTTCGGCCGGTGGTCACGCCAAACTCCCGTCCGATCTCTTGCAGTTTGACACCGTAGTCCGCATCGACAGGGGAGATGGCCGCCGACAGTTCTGTCGGGAAAGGCCCAGAACCGACGCGCGTCGTGTACGCTTTCACCACACCGACGACGTTGCTACCGGGGGCGGTGAGAGTCCGAGGACCTACGCCCGCAAGGCCGGTAAGAACACCACCGAGGCCGGTGTTGCTGGACGTCACGAAGGGGTAAGTTCCGTGGTCGATGTCAAGAAGCGCGCCATTGGCGCCTTCGATTAAAACGTTGGCTTGCCGAGCAGCCTCACCCTCTGGGATTTTTTCGGCCACCCCCATCCGACCCAGTCCCTGGGCGAGCAGGGGCACCTGGTGGACGACGTACTTACGCAGTTCCTCACGGTAGCCACGCAGTCTCGTGACCTCGTCCTCGACGTCGTAGCCTTGCAGCGCATCGTCGCCGTAGAGTTTGCGGCATTCCGCTTCCAACTCCCTCAGCTTCTTCTCCCACTGTTGCTCCTCGTTGACCAACATCCACAGACTGACACCCTTTCTGGTCACCTTGCCGCCGTAGCTGGGGCCGATACCTTTGCGAGTGGTGCCGATCATGCCCTTGCCCTCCTCGATCTTCTTGTGGTGGTCCTCGACGACGCCATCGACGACGGCGTGGAGGTCGAAGCAGACGGTGGCACGGTGGCTGATCTTGATGCGATCGCGCACTCCCTGCAGCCCCTTGTCTTCCAGTGCCTTCAGCTCCTTGAAAAAGCTTGGGATATGAACGACACAGCCCGCGCCGATGAGGTTGGTCTTGCAGGACGGGTTGATCAAGCCGGACGGCAGGATGTGGAAGTCGTAGGTGACGCCGTTGGCGACGATGGTATGGCCTGCGTTGTTGCCACCAGCAGCCCTGCAGACCATGTCGGCCGACTGGGCGAGGATGTCAATCAGCTTGCCCTTGCCTTCATCGCCCCATTGCGCACCGAGAACGACGGTGACCGGCATGGCGATGCGGTTAGGATTCAGGGTAAGAGGGATAGGAAATCAAGGCCTGGACTGAGGCTAGGTAGGTAGGTATGGGGCGTAGGAAGGAGTTGTGCGAGCTGGTATGAGAGGCAGAGAGGAAGAGGAAAAGAAGGAAGCTTCCCCGTCTTGGTCACCAAGTTGCATACAACAAAGTGGCAGCTCTTTCAGGTGACAATCACAGTTCGCAGTTCAACAGACACTGACTGTTGCGACTCATAATTCAACCAGCAGTACTCGTAGTAAAAAAGTGGACTGGCGCAAACTCCACGATTGACCTAATACTGTAGTTTTGCTCCGTATCGGGCGGCTCAATCAACCACTGCAATGAGGGGTCGATGGTGGATTTTTTTTTATTGTTTTTTCTTCTTGGAGACTCACGACTGTCGTACTCGTACAGTCCCGGCGCCTGGAGGGGTTGATGAGGCTGGTGAGGCTGTGGCTGAGGCTGTGGCTGAGACCGCGAGGCTGCGACCCGATCCATTGGGTCGCTTACTCGTATTGTATTGTATTGTATTTTCTCCCACCGAGCAATATTGAGGGCCTCAAGAGTTGAGGACTCACCGCACTTCAATCTAAGCCCCATTACCTGCTAACAAACCTCCGCTCGCAGTGCGATCTACTACTATTTAAACGAAAAAGACAAGCTGCTCTCATTGCTTATCGTCATCTTGTCCCGTCGCTACCTCCTTCCGGACAAGTAATCTGGCGTTCTCTCGTCGCAGCGCTGTTTATCTTCTTTCTCCAATACTACAATCTTCGACAGCTTTCGGCCTGCTCTCCCAGTTATGATCCGCAAACTCTGGCCTTTTGCACGTGTTCCGCCGGGCAATCCGGGTGTCTCACCCAGATAGGTATGCGTTCAACCACGAGCTGACGCTTTTTGCACCGCTCATACGATGGAGTCGAAGACCCCAGTACCACAGCATGCCCCCAAAAATGGTGCAGTGATTCCTTTGGTGGGGCCGACGTGCCCTTGAACCCCTGTGATACTTACGTGGATGCAGCTCTCGACTGTAAAGCAGGCTGCAACTCTTGTAGGATCCCATACCGGCTCCCTGGGTGTTTGATACCTCGTCTGTTCGAATCACCGATAAGAGTCCTTTGATAGTGACAGTCCTCACTATGGCTGAGCAGCTACACTGAATCAGTCGGAACTTCTACCACCATCAGTCGGATCAGGGACGGATTGGAAGCAGACGGCATCAGACACCCGGCTTTTGATGATCACGGCTCAGGGCAAAGACGACAACCATGGTGAGCGATTTGCAATCATGTTTGTAGAAATTGGAAATTTTTCTATCGCTCTTTAGAAGCAGTTGCATTTAGTAAGGTACAGTAAGTAATAGTACATTTTTTCTGCCGTCGTTCCAATGACTAGGTTGACGTGCAAACAGCCCCGAAAGAGTCCTAAGGACGTTTAAAGTCCTTCAAGGGCCTTCCTTAGCTTTGCATGGTGGTTGATATCCACCGCTTGATCGGTAGATGATCATTGGTGTGTACACATACAGGTCAATATGATAGCACAACACAGTGCGACCATCTAGTTTATCTGCCTGTCTGTCGTCCTTCGTCCATTAGTCTCACGGTCCAGCATTCCACCGTTCTTCGTCCTAGGCCATACACACGATCCGTTCGAAAGTGGAATCTTGATAGTGGAAGACATTGCCCAGTCCGAAACCCGCTTTAATTGTATGTACTCTCTCTCTCTTTCTCTCTGACATTGGATGCATTCAGAAATTCGTACATGGTTCTGAGACTTCGATGCGGCAACGGTGGGCTGGTTCCAGGGTTCCATGATTCGTGGCGGAGATCGGAAGTAGAGGTCGTCATTGTCCGACGACGACGACGACCGCCACCACCACATAGCTTCTCCTCCCTTTCAATCTCAAGTAGTATCACAGCTCATCATCACTTCACTTCACGCAGACATTTTCCTGGGCATAGTCGAGGTACCGACCTAGCAGATCCGTCGAAGTAAGGTCTCCTTGGAAGAAGAAGCTGAAGTGTACACCCAGAGCATGAGTATCCACGGCGACGCTCTTGCCGATTTGTCTCGGTAATGTGACGGTCAACCATTCCTCGTCGACGACGTCGTCGGGGATGGGGAGATGGCTTAGGATCTCCGTGGAGTTGACGGCGATGAAGTTGATGCTGAGGCGGTCGTAGTCGGAAATCCACGGTTTGGAGTCGGGCCCGAATTGGTAGAGGTGCAGGTTGTCGTCGTGCAGGTTTTCCAGGAACGAGTAGTGGTGTTGGGCTGCGATGGCCCAGGATTTGAGTCCGGGCCCCCATGTTTCGTAAGTGGTGTTGACGATGGGTGTACGGCGGAGTTGAGCCGTACGGGATTCTGCGGTCTCGCGCAGTCGCAACCATGCGTGGCCTTGTCGAGGTGGTACTTCCTCGTGTGGAAAAGTAAAACTGTCAGGCCCAGTCCAAGGGGGGTGGTTGACGTGTTTCCATGAGACACGAGGCACACTCTGGGTTTGATCCGAACGTGCGGAGGGCGAGGTCTCTTCGTACGGTGATGCAGATTCGGGAGACGAGGTGTATTCGGGAAGGTAAGGGTGTACGGCGCCCATGCGGTAGTGTAGCCAGCCCAGTAGGGGCGAGTTGATCATGTTGGCGGAGACGACGAGGTACTCGGGATGTTGGATCTTGGTGGTGACGAGGCGCGGGATGGCATCGTCGGCCATCCAGACCAGGTCGTCGTCGATCTTGACATAGATCTGGCCCGGCTCGAGTTTGGACCACGCATCGCTGTAGCCTTGGTCTTTGGTCCTTTCCTGGTGGACCTGCTTGTATCGAGGAGTCTGGGTGAGGATTTCATCGAGATACCTCAGGTCGTCTTCGTTGTCGGTATTGCGAATCCATTGGACTTCATCGAGCCATCCTCCATTGTCAACAAGGTTGTGCATCAGGAAGCAGTGGAGGATCTGGCTTCGGTCACGACGGCCGTAAAAGACCATCCCAATGACTTTGACTCCATCGGGCTTGGTGAAATGTTGTTTTCCGTGGCCGGACGGAGATGATGTTAAGGTCGAGGACGAGGATGGGAGGATGTGGCTGATTCCATCTTTGAGATGTGTTGGCGCCGAAGTGTGGAAGATGGTGTAGGAGGAAATGATGGCCACGAAGATCAGGAGCAGAACCCGCCAATGCACATTCATGCGCGAGCCGAGAGATAGCACCGACATTGGAAGTTCGCGAGCCGGTTGGACAGAAATGAACCTTGCAGCCTTGCAATAGGGCAGAGGCAGAATCCGAGTATCTGCCAGGTGCGGATTCGGTTGAGGAGTCAGTCAGGGTCGCAGACTCGCAGGGAGTCTCCACAGCTAGAATCTTCTCAAACGCCCAACGATGCAGATCTAACTCTGGAGAGTCGCTCGAGCTGAAGCCTGACGTGGATGGAGGGAAAAGAACTGTCACTGCTGCGTCACAGCATCTCTGGACACATTCCTATGCGCCCCAAGCAATTTTTTACGAGGTTGGTGGGGAGGAGACGCGCGTAGCAACAAGGGCTTTGTCCACGTCGCCGTAAATAGCTTACAAGGTAAGCATGAGAAAACGAGGAGGGGAAAATGAGATTCAAAGACTCGCTCAGTGCCCCTGAGTAGCTGCAACGTGCTCAGTAGAGTACAATAATAGGATGGAGTAGAGGAAGAGAGAGCAGGGTTGATGAGTGTCTGGTTGTGTCTTAGAAATTGACCATCCCTGAAAGCTACCGGCGGTGCCTTCGATTAGGTTAGGTAGGTACTTGTACCTAGGTAGGGTCTATAGGCATCGTGGATTCGGTTTAGGCACCCATTTAGGCTGTTGACTTAAATCTGCTTAGGCGGGATGAGCCCCCCCAAGCGACGGTAGCAGGGGCCCATCGGCACTGCCAATAAGGTCCGATAGGTGTCACCGTGTCCACCCAGCCTAAGTGAGGGAGCCGAGCGAAAGATCCCCCAAGGTACTGTTTATGGGGGTACTTGCAGGTACTGAAGTTACAGTTACTAGGGGAAGGTACAGCAATGTGCGGAACTGGCGTCACCTTTGGTAATCTTGAACTAGATAAATAAAGTTATGAACTGTCCACATTTGTCGAGGCTTTACTTACTACAGTTAAGCGCGCAGTATTCTTACAGTCCAATTATATTTAACTGTAATTTATCATCTGGAAAAGCTATATCTTGTTCTAAGAAATGCGTATGTCATTTGAACAGCGTTTATTAGCTTGGCTTGACGTCTTTCTATGGGCCTCTCGGAAGTGCGAGATACTTTTACTGTTGAACTAGGCTGAGTTGCGGGCGTTACCAATGTGTCACGGAGTGATCTCGGACAGGGTGATATTGATGTGTATTCTTATCAGAGCTATATACGAACAGTCTGTAAACCCCAGGTAGGGTCGGCAGGAAGACGGGGACGTAGCTCAAGAAGCTACGTTCAGATGTAAACAGACAACACAGATGCAGTCCAGCCCCGGCTAACCTACCTAATCAGTTAGCCCGGACCGTACAGTCAGTATAAGGGCGTATGCCGGTCACAACCCATGCCACAACCAACACGGGCACCGTGACACCATGGAGCGATCAATAGTGCTGGTGCCGCAGACTCTGCAATGTCGCTGACGCATCGTGCCGCTGATGACGCCTGCGCCTGTGATGATCCGCGCCCGACCGGCCATTTATGTCTAATTTAATCTCGGTCGAAGACGGAGAAGTAGTGGCGGCGTCGACTAGAGGAAGCTGCAGTGCTGCAGGATAAGGAAACCAAATCCAAGCATGTTGCACCTGGTAGGACGAACATAGCAGGGCTGCCTGTTCAAGACGCTTGAATGCGAGAGAATTTGCGTTAGAAGGAAGATGACCTATCGAAGGATCGATTATTTACCATCTACTGCCAAAGGTCAAGAGTACACACGGAGAGTGCGCGGCCGAAGCTTTCCTTTGATCGGTGCCGTGCAGATCAGTCCCGCTATTGTGGGTGGTGGCGTGCAGAAATCTGGCAACTAGACAGTCACCCTTATTTTCTCTTTCCGGTTATATGTGATTGCGGGCAGGGAATAGCTATAACAGTGCTGCAGACCTTTCAGATTAGGTGCTGACTCATGGAACGCTGCGGCAGATTCGCCTGACGTTGACCCTTTACAAAGCTGGCGGAAAAACATTCCGCCGAAGAATCGAGGTCGGAGGCTCCTGTAAGTCACCTTGCCCATTGATAATACACAATGGCTTCAAAATCTACTCCTCAGAATAAGTCCGTTTTGACTCCTGAACAGACAGAGCAGATGGTGCGTGGACCAGAAGCCTTCCGCCGTTTGCACGATGCCCTCGAATCCAGATTTGGGTTCGACAACAAGGGGCGAGAAGACTTCAAGCAACTACTTCAGGCGACAAAGCAAAAGTTGAAAGAGGAGGCAGCTGAAAAGACCAATCTCGACACTTATGCCGGTGGAGACGAAAACACTATCAAAGACGACAACAACACTGAGGTTGACGCAAAAAACTCCAGCTAGGCACCTAACAACACCTCCTCCAAAGCGACGCCACAGATCAATCATATCACTTAGGGACCTCCACTGAACGGGAACTTCGCGTTAATCTGAATAAAGGAGAAAGGGGGTGCTGAAGGAGGACATCGCAAGCGTTCTGAGAGATTCAAGCACCAAAATAGGCAAGGTTTAGTGAAAGAGCCGAGAAAAGCTTTCAAATGCATTTGGGAGGTGGGATCAGGACGAAGCGAGTATTCAAGTTTGCAAACACAATGATGCCCCAAATGCTACAATTATCCGATCCGAGTGCGTTGCAATTACTCTGAACTCGCCAATTTTGATCTTTCGGGTATAATTTTATATCCCTGATGCCATCATGTCGGAGTGCTCTCATGGTCTCAAGTTCACAGTACCTTGCGTACTCATTCGGCCCTGTCCACTCCACCTTGTCTCACAGCATCTCTGAATGCTTGCTCTTAGGTCCCACACCCGTTGGATCGTCGCCGGTGGTCCAAGTGATGGTCAGCTTGACCTGCTGGATCTTCCACTGGCCACTATCGTCCTTTCTCAGGATCCAGTTGTAGAACCCGCCCTCGTCGAAATGCTCATGGTAGACGTCCTTTCGTTTCATCCATTGCGCGATGCAATTCGTTCGGACATGAGCCTGTTTCCGTCCGGGGCCGAAGGTGATGTCAAAGTTGCTGCTGAGCAGCTGACACCGCTCGAAATACGATACACCGCCAAAAGCCCATGCACCCTTTCCCTCGCGACCCTTGTGCTGCCCGAAGGGGTAGATGGCGACACCATCCTCGGCGAAGAGGTTCTCCCATTCTTGTTGCTTGTTCAGGTCGAAGCACGCCTCATCGTGGAGCGCTGTGTAGTGATTTAGCAGCCATTGGACCGCCTGGATGTCTTGGACATTGGACAACGATTGCTGAAGAGATCGGACCGTGTCTCTGAGAGAGTAGAGCTCTGCAGCGAAGTCCCCAGGCTGGGACATGGTAGGTTCGAAGTGATGTTTTGATGGGTATTGAATGGTGGCGCCGGAGGCAAAGGCTGTACAGTCGTGGTTCAAGTTCAGCAACGGAGAGACAATGGCTCACTTGTTATGTCCCGGGAAAGGTCGAAACTTCGTCTTTGGCTGTGCTGAAAACTTTTCATCTCATCAGGTCTCGGATATAGCACTGTACTTTTAAAGTCGCCACAAGTATTTGAGCGGGCCATTGCCCCACGCATCTAGAGCATCGCTGGAGGTGTTGAGGGTTAGCTGAACTTCGCGGAGTTGACATATTGTAGGTGGTATCAAACATATTCCAATGGGAACGCAGGGAGCGAAACTGCAACCAATTGGAGTTTGCGGAATGAGTCCAGATGGGGCCCCATGTTTCTGCTGCCCCAAATTTCTTCGGCGTCGACCCAGATTTATCTCAGGTCTCCCAGACTTTTGGAGGCGATCCCCGCGACCTGTTGTGTTCTCCTATATATTGGGAGGAAGATGCGGTCAACTTCTCCGGAACGATACCAGAACTCACCTTTTCGATCGTGAACGATACTCGCCGATGTTGTCGCCTTCGAAAAAGTTTTTGGGCCTTCAGGGCACGGCATTGTCATGGGCAATTAGCCTGTGCTCGGCCAGTGCATTCCTACTCTTTGGTAAGTGGTGTAAAATACTTTCGTGAACCTCTTCAGCTGATTGGAGATAGGCTATGACCAAGGGATTATGGGAAGCATTGTGAGCACACCGTATTTTCTCGAGGCGATAAACGTCAAGGTTGGCAGATTCTCAGACTCCAAACAAAGACGATCGAGCTGAATAAGTTACAGGCTGATGACGCCGATACTATCTCGACGGTTGTGTCAATCTACGATATTGGCTGCATGGTTGGCTGCCTTATTGCTGCAGGTTGGGGGTCAGCTCTTGGGCGCAGACGCACCATTGCAATTGGGATGGGCATCATGGTGATTGGTAAGACAACCTTGGGCGACTTTTATACAATGCTGACTGCTACAAGGAGCGGTACTGCAAGCCGCTTCGTACAGTGTTGCGCAGATGATTGTCGGCAGAATTGTCTCGGTAGATGTGGCCCTCTTACGGTAGTCTTAAGGTTACTGACATGGCTATCTAGGGTATCGGAAACGGGATGAATACTGGCACTGTGCCAACCTGGGTTTCCGAGACAAGCAAGGCAAAGCACAGAGGACAGCTTGTCGCCACACAGTTGAGCATTGCGGCTTTTGGGATTGTCATTGCATACTGGATGAAGTCAGTATCTTCCTACATACCCTTGGGAATACACATTTAACTCACTTTCCACAGCTACGGATTCTTCCATCTCACCGGGCAAATCGTGTGGCGGTTCCCAGTCGGTGAGTGAGATCCTATGCAAATCATGTCAAGCTGATAGGTAGTATATAGCGTTCCAGGCTGTCTTTGCCATTTTCACCGTAATTGCACTTACTTGGCTTCCGGAGAGCCCGCGATATCTTTACTCCAAGGGCAGACACGAAGAAGCTGATGAAGTCATGTCGGCCCTCAAAGGTCTGCCCCTCGAGGATGAGGCTGTACAGGCGGAGCGTGCGGAAATCCTCGCCGCAATTGCGCTGGAGGAACACTTTGGAGAGTATAATTTGAAAACAATCTTCTACGACAAGTCAGGTCAGAAGATACCGATCCGAATAGCATTGGCCTGTATCATCCAGATGATTCAGCAATTGCCCGGCGTCAACATCGTCATCTACTACTCCAGCACCGTGTTCCTGCAGCTTGGAATATCTGCCGAGACTGCGCTGGTTCTAGGCGGTGTTGCCTCGATTAGCTTTTGGGTTGGGTCACTGTTTGGGATTGCATTTATCGAACGAATCGGCCGCAAGAAGCTCTTGATCTCCGGCACCATACCAATGTTGATCGGGTACTGCATCTATCTGCCCATGGTGAAAGATGGCAGAAGTACCCAGCTATGGGTGGCTTTCGGAGCTACATGTCTGATCTGTTTGGCATTTGGTTGGAGTTGGTTGCCAGCGTAAGTGGAAGAAATTTCTTGTTAAGCATATCAACTGATCATCCACGCAGACCCTGGTGCATTGGGCCCGAACTAGTTCCAGTCAAGTATCGTCACGTTGGTGGTGCTCTCAACGCCTTCACAAATTGTAAGAAACCCAAGTCGCGATCTGGAATCCTTCTCACAAGACTGCTCATCGACCAGGGACTTTCACATTCATCATCGTCAAGGTTGGACCGATTGGGATAGCGAACATCGGATGGCGGTTGTACATTGTCTTCATAATCTTCACCTTCATTCAACTGCCAATCGGTAAGTTGTGACCGTCCACGATGACAATCCAGGCACTGACCAAGTCACAGTCTGGTTCCTATACCCAGAAACGAAAGGACTGACTCTTGAGGAGATCGATACACTCTTCATTAAAGATCGGGCTGTGACGCACACATTGACGGAGAAGGCAGAAGAGGTACACCATCTGGAGGAGAACAACAAACCTCAGCTTTAGGAAAGTAGCAGTCACTGCTTGAAATCAGAATCTCTGGGATTATTGTGGGAGGATGCAAGACTCATCATCATCCAAGGGCTGCGATTATGTGAATGTAATCAGGCCACCTCTGATATAGAAGTCCATAATAAATATTCAGCTCAGCCAAATCAAACTTGTCGTCTTCTTCGAGAGGTAGTGCCCAAATTCTTGTGCATTAGTAGTCAACACTAAAATCCGTCAGTATCGTGAATACCGACAACCTGTTCCATACGGTCGATGAAGTTCGCATCTCATGAAGGTCGAATGGTTGTAATTTTGGCGTAGGATGTTTCCGACCAATTTGCTGCTGTTCTTATAGCGGCCAGCCTCTCGTTAGTAGTCTGACGCATTTCGCGTCACGCCGCTACAACCTCTTGGCAGCCCCGGCCTCTTCCCGCCCAACCTTGACCTGGACTCTGACTCTTAGACTCTCTTCCCCGAATTCAGACTCACATCAGGAGGACGCATCGAGCATGGAGCTCTCCAAGCGGACATGAAGCCGATGAGAAATATTGCCCCAAACAGTAAACGAGATCATCAGACGATTTTCCCTCCAAGCGCTGCGGGAACATCCCCTCAATCAAATCCAAAGCGAACCAAGATTGAACAGGCTTGTTCATATTGTCGCGTTTTACGCCGCAAGGTTGGTGGGTCACCGAGAAGCATGCTATGTACTAATATCCCAGGATAGTGCAATGGTCAAAGTCCTTGCAGTTCATGTGTCGAGAAATCAGTTCCGTGCGATTACGGCGGCGATGCTCAACCCCCGGGGAAGATGACCCTGGCTAGGGCACTCAAGTAAGCGGCTGTTCTATTTGTGCATTGATTCTTCTTGCCAACTTATACTCCAGACGGATCTCCGAATTAGAGAACAGACTGCGCGAGTATGAGAATCTAGAATCTGAGAAAGATGGCGCCACAACTTCGTCACCACGCCATCTTGGTCAGATCTACGACTACCTCCCAGAAAGCCAGCGACCCGACGATGACATGAGCCAGCTTTTACGTGGAGTGAACTTTCTGACTATCTCAACGAGAAACCCAGAATTCTACGGCGGGTCGTCTTCAAACGCCATTATCAGCGCGGTGGAAGCCCCTAGCCAGATCTCACAGAAGCACGACTCATCGATGAGGCCAGATCTACCGGCACAGCAATGGATACACGTTTCGCCGAATCTTCGTCTTTCCAATGCATCCGGTTCCTCCTTACCTCCCAGGCCTGTCGCTGACGAGTATGTAAATCGATACTTTCAGACTGCCCATCGCATCTACCCAATTCTCAATCAAAAAACGTTCATGGAGAGGTATCGAAATTTCTGGGAAGGACTACCGACGGAAGGAAGAGGCTATGAACTTTGGATAGCGGTTATGTACATGGTACTGGCTCATGGCCACCAATGTAGCATGGTCGATCCAGACACCGCAGTGCGACAGGCCGCGCTTAATTCTAATCATGGCGAAGTCTGCTTTAACCTGGCAAAGGCTGTTCTTACCGATGTCTCCTTCACATCTGGTGATATGTCAAGTGTCAACAGTTTGTTTCTTGGTGTAAGTAGGCTCAAGGTCAGATTACCCGTTGCTAACTCTTCAGTTTGCGTGGCTGTATAACCAACAGAGACTCCACGAAGCCTACGCCATGATGGGGGTTGCAACACGAGTTGGCTATGCTATTGGTATGCACAGGGAGCTCATTGTTTTGGGCGGTCCAAACGCAGACGCTAATGGCTGGTGCGCATCGTGGTGGTAAGTCAGCAATCTGATTACTGCGATACAAGCTGATTATTCCAGGTGTCTATTCACCTATGAAACGTAAGTCCCGAGAGCCGTCAAAGATTGCCGTGTTTCTGACAATGCCTAGCGAACTCGCTGCTCTCTCTGGTCGACCCTGCGGGATTCAACCCCGAGAAGTTGATGTCAGACCATTTTCCTTGGACTCATCACCGATTGATTTCCAGTACCTCGAAAGGATGCGACAGTTCTCATACCTGGCTTGGGATGCATATGAACAGGTTTACTCTTTGGAATACAAACACACCAGTGTCTCAGAACGGACCGTGGCACTCAAAATGGCCGACGCGGCTCTTTGCACTTGGTACGATGAATGGTCTGAGAATTCGATTTGGGCCAAGGAACCTCATGGGCTGATACTCCGGCTGCGTATGACACTCTGTGGACGTATGAACACCGTTAACCCAATGTTTTCGTACAGGCTACTTGAACCTGCGAATTTTGCTGTACAGGGCATTCCTCAACCTCGTCGTGCAGAAAAAAGAGGCTGCCAAGATGATCCCGGAGGACCTGATCGCAGCAGCCGCTAGGTGCATTGTGATGGCTATATCACTGATTGAGACCACCACAACCTGTATCAACCCAGGCAGTTCAGGGACTCTTCAGGCAGCTCTTTTGCCTTCAGCTGGCTATCTTTGGAACGCGACAATCACACTCTTGCTCTACGTTACCAGCCAGGCAGTCCGTGATACTCTGCCTGAAACCGCACCAGATTACGCCACTGTCATTTCAACCATTCAAACGGCAATTGCTTTCCTGATTGTCCATCAAGATGCCCTAGCATCCGCACCCGAGTCAATCAAGAAAGGCCAAATCTTACTCAACAAAGCCATGGCCTCGTTCGACGACGCCCAAAGGAATGGAGATGATCCTGGCTACCAAACCGACATCCGACTGCCGCATTTTGGATCACCTTCGGATCAGATTCTGGATTTTGTGCACGGGTTCGACGTCCCGACATTTGACTTTGGCAGGCCCTCTTCCGATCACATTTCTGGTGCGATTGCCAGCGAGAAGTATGCCACAGGCGACCTGGCGCAAGAACCCGGTTTCAATGCCCAGTGGACACAGGAAGTGGACTCATTTTTCTTCCAACACCTGGGAGAACAGGGTTAGTCGCATATTGCCACCCTCAAAATTGTCACCATGGTCGAGAGTCCTGCATAGGGAGTGGATCTGGCTGTGTACGATGGCCTAAGACCATACTGCCAATAGGAATCCGCGGGATGAAATTCTCCCACTCTTCTCCCCACAGAATTTCTACCATGTTGAGGTCCACAAATTCCCCACACTCTACCTATCGAGTACTCATATCAGCCTTGCCGTTGAAGGACAAAACTGAGACAGACAGTGTAGTTGCCTTCGCTGAAAGCTTCGTCGCCTCTCTTATTTACCGATTTTGACCAAGGAGCTTAATCATTGGAGTGATTCGCGACCATGCCTAGACCGGCTTTGTTACCCGTGCATCACCCTCTGGCCTGTTCATCACCAACAGACGGACGTCAGATCAAATTGAAGACTCCAACGGAGCACTCTTCTTTGGCCAACCCTCAAAGCGCTGATGACAAGGTACATTTTCTGTTCGAACGACAAAGACTCGTATCCCTTCTCGACGAATACGCGTATGTCCTGGATGCATGCATGGTCCACCATGCTGCAGCACAAACCTGGGCAGGGCTCTTTACGGATGATTGTATCGTGACATTTCCATTTGGAACACACTATGGCACCAAGGGTCTTGCTGATTGGTGCCTTGGTGCGGAAACGAGGTTTAGTAGAATGCTGGTGAGATCTGCCTGCAAATCTTGACTATCAGCCATCGAATTCTAACCCACTTCCAGCACATGTCGTCTAACATGACAATGACATTCGAAAGCGACACAGTCGCCCACGGTCGGTCTGCATTATTTGCCATTTGTGGGGTACATTCGGACGACATCGACAAGAACTTTTCCGAAGGGGGCTACTATTACTGGAGCTTTCGAAAAGTTGGCGAGACCTGGAAAATCTCTTACCTCTTTTTGGATGTGATGTGGGAGAATGGCGACTCTTTGGGCCTCAATGAGCCAGGTGCAGCAAACACAAGAGTGGAGGCTGGTCTTGAAAGGCACCTGTGAAGCGAACGTGGACGTAGCCGCAATGGACATATGATGCTCACGGATTTTTTCGACGTGGAATCAAATGAGGTGGACGATAATGGCCAGGTTCTAGTGACAGAGAAGGACATGAAAAGAGGGGTCGTCGAGATCGATTTTGTATCTTCTAGGGTGTGAAAATTCAACAAGCATGTGTTGAGGCACTATCGGAATTACGAGCCTACTAATAAAGTATAGCTTTCCTATCTTTTCGACGACTCAAAACTCATGAAACTAGGTGGCTCTCAAGACCTTTGTCGACAATGTCTATAGGCAAGTGATAGAGCATCACATCACTCGCCCTCTACCGACGATCTACTCAGCCACGACGGTGGCTGGACTCTCAGCCGAGAAATTGAATAGGATCGCCGGTGAGACGCCTGAAAGGTCGGCGACGAAATCTGGAGTCGAGTCTCGTGGATCTCCGCCGCGCATCAGGATAGCTAGCTCTGCTCGGCAAGTTGGAGGAGTGTGAAAGTACTGGATCTCGCCCTTTTGTCTCTGCTCAGGTGTTGACGCTTTTTGGCTTCTCCTTGGGGGTCGGGCTTTTGCCCAATGCAACTTCCCGCTGGCAAGGGTATCCTTTCAACAAGGACCGTAGTTGGGAGATGAATGCAGTAGTGTATACAGTCCAATTTCAAAACGTCCGAAATATATTCTCATCGATGAGTTCAAATCGGCAGACGTTGAGAATAACTTGATGATGGACCTGCGATCAAGCGATAGATTAGCGAACTCCTGAGCTTCGCACTTTTCACGCAAGCTACGTCCTTGTCAACCACCCCGACCTAGTCAGCAAGCTGCCTGTGCCTGTTGAATAGCTATACGTAGAAAATACACTACCTGGTGGATACCTATCTTCCTACCTGCCCGCAGACCGTGACACTCTGCCTGTTACTCGAGGCGTTTCCTAACAGCCTGTTACTAAAAGCTTCGATTCTAAATTATATTCTGAGGCTACAGCAGAAGTAATAGCCACTACAAAATATACTTAAAAGTGAGTAAGTAGGTCAATATGGTCACCTCGCGAAGAACGTGATTAAGAGCGTAGTTTCCCCGTCAGAATCTCGAGGTTCTTTCTTCATGGAAAGTCGCCAGGTGAAGGCTATAATCACGTGCTCAGTGCTTGTCTCGACTTGGCGCTGAATAATTTAATCTAATGACAGCTAGTACGAGCGTAATGAAAATGACGCTATTTACACGTATTCATAGAATCAAGCTAATTGGATGGCTTACTCTGGTTCAACCAAACTATTTCTGGTAAAGCTCATAGAGCTAAAGACTAGATCCCGCGATTGTTTCAGCATTTATGAGTACAGTAGTTTCCAGTGACGCCAGTTCCGCACATTACAGGTTGTACTGTACTGTACTCTGCCCACACCCGGTGGGATGTTCCTGCCCCTGACACGGTCCTGCCCACCCACGCTGCGGTTGGTCCGGAGAATTTTTTGTCAATGAAAACCTCCAGATCTCGCACGGTGCAAGGGACCTGTACGCACAGTCCACGGGCCACGAGTACAGGCGGTCGACAATTAGGTCTCCTTGGCCAGTCTTCAGATCAATCCAGATTCACCAGCCGTGTCAAGGGACATTAAACTCCCAGCGACCAAGCCGGGCTCCTGCATCAAACCCTGTTGGCAGCATCCCTTCATTTCCGCCTGCAAAGCTATCCTCTTATCGGGGCCGCAGGTCTGATCCCAAGTACTCGTAATCAAACCCTTGTATCGAGTCAACCCTGTCAGGAGACGCATTTCCGGGTCCTGATCGCTGTCAACAAATTATCTCGGCGGCTGAACAAAGTCGAGATCGTGTATCAGGACAGCAACAACCAAAACTCTCACAAGCCTTTTTGAGTTCTCGCTCCATCCTCCACCGGCCCAATTGCTCCTCTCACCCTCTGAAGTCCGGAGTGCCACTGTGGCTTTTCTCATATTTAGAACATCGCCTAAGCACACCAATACTAACATAGTTAGCACGCTTACAGGCATGGACTAGTCATACAGCCGAAGACCCTCTGACCACCAACATGGCAAACTTGCTTCACGACTTTTATACGGGCGGCAATCACTGCTGTGGGCTGATAGCGACCTCACGCTCACTGCCGGGCTTCAACATGCTTCGACTCAGTCGCCTTTCTTTCGTCGTCGGAGCCTTCGTTCTTGTCCTACTGTACGAGTCGCTGACTTATTTTCGGCCCAGCGTTCTGGGTAATCAGACGTTGTCCGACTGGTATTCATCCCCAGCCGGCGGCACTTCTGCAAGTTCGAGTCCGATAGCTCTTTTAATCGCCGATGCGGACAAGGCTTTCGATGCCTTAGTAGCGAAGCGTTCGGAGACCCTCGAGGATGCTGCAAACGCATATCGCCAGCGCCGAGGAAGACATCCACCTCCAGGTTTCGACAGGTGGTTCGAATATGCATCGAGAAACGATGCTGTTATCGTCGAGGAATTTTTCGATCAAATCTATCATGATTTGGAGCCGTTTTGGAGCGTTTCACCTCATGACATGCGTGCGAAAGCCCGCAACCTCGGTATGCATGTGCGCGTGCATCAGCACAAGGCCGAAGCCGACACTGGCTGGTTCTGGCATGTCATATGGGCCAACATGATCGACGAAGTTGCGCATCTGCTTCCCGACATGGTGATCCCGCTCAACGCCATGGACGAACCTAGGATTATGGTTCCTTTCGAGGAAATCAACGCTCGATTGGAGAAGGCAAGGGAGTTTCGAGTCTTGCCGCACCATGACAAAGTCTCTGATGTCGTCCAAGGGTGGTCTGAGGCTGCAGAGCCGGGAGAGCCACAGTCGGAGATCGAATGGTCCCAATCTGCTCCTTTATCTTTCGCACGAGCCGCTTGTGATTTGAACAGTCCCTTGCGAGCAGAGCCCAATATGCTTCATCGGGCCATGGCATCTAAAAATGATCAACCGAGACCTCAAAGCTTCATGGTCGGAGGCTTCGTGGGCAACTGGACCCTGGCCTCGGATTTGTGCCAAGATCCGAGCATCGGCGCATACCACGGGGCATTAACCAGCCCTTTGACCAAATCAACCAGCCAAGAACTGCTGCCAATGTTCGGCGGTTCCAAATTTGCCGTCAATAATGATATTCTGATTCCTGCCCCCATGACCTGGAATGGTAATGAAAATTTCGAGTCCGAAGACCCTCATCTTTGGTCCTCCAAGAGTGTAAAAGCAATTTGGCGAGGAACTGCAACCGGTGGGCGGCACGATGCACTGAATTGGCCCAATTTCCACCGCCACAGGTTCGTGGCCTTGACGAATGGCACCAAATATTCGCTGGCCGACGAAACCACCGACCGCATCTTTACCCCTCTGCAACAACGATCTTCACTCGCTGGGCTCCCCAGTGAGATCCAGAAGAATTTAAGCAAATGGCTCACTAAATACAACGACGTCTGCTTCACAGACCTGTTCTGTGATATTCACACCGAGGAAGGCCAATGTTGGTACCTGTCAGACGAATTTGAGGTTGGTGCAACCATGCGCCTCTCTGATCAGTATGCTTCCAAATACCTACCCGATGTCGATGGCAACTCCTTTTCTGGACGGTACCGCTCGTTTCTCATGAGTAACTCTGTTCCTATCAAATCCACCCTGTATCGCGAGTGGCACGACGCTCGGCTCGTTGCATGGAAGCACTTTGTTCCCATGAACAATCGCTTCACGGATTATTATGCCATATTGGCCTACTTTATTGGTTGCGACGAGGACACGTGCGGTGCGGCTGGCAAGTTTGAGGGGCATGACAGCCAAGCAGAACAAATTGCGAAAGCTGGCAGTGAGTGGGCCGCAAAGGTTCTCAGAAAAGTTGATATGCAAATCTACGTCGCCAGGCTTCTGTTAGAATACGGTCGCCTAACAGACAACAGAAGAAACACCCTCGGTTGGGTTGCCGACCTCAAGTCTGCCGGTCCTTGATCGTTGCAAGACCTCCCCTTTTGGATACATGCGCCTCTTCAATATTCAAATGCTTCGCCAACCAGCTTCTCGCTTAGAGTCCAAACTCTGTCGGCATTTGACTGATCCAAGGAATATGGAGCCACTACGGTTGGACTGGATGTTACTTGAGTGTCCGAAAGAAAAATGCTCTGGTCAACTAATCTCTATGTCAGCAAACATTCCGTGACGGTCTGGTTGGGAGCCTCTACCATTCAAGTTAGGATCTATCGCCGCGCGGACAGTGGTCGCACAACCCTGCTGCGGAGTTTTGCGCTGTGGCATTGCCGCCTGACTCTTCGATATGATCTCGGCCCCTTCTTTCATCGTGTCTGGGTTCATGAAGCGGCGGAGATTTGTTGGTACACCTGTGATGCGTGAGTGTTGTCGCAGTAAATCCAAGAGCACATTTACTGACTTCCTGGACACAGTGCAAACGCCTTCAAGCCGCGAGGCCCAAGCCTTTTATTCAACCCCAGCGCCATCAGGACATTTGCAGTCTTACTCTGTCCATACGAGAGGAAAGAGACGTATTCCTTTCCATCGTTGAAGCTTGGGTCTTCGAGCACGTTTGACAGAACATTGCCGTAACTGGAGACGTTCACAACTCTAGCATCAGGACTTGCGGCCAGAATCTTCGGCGTGAGCAGGTTCGTCAAGAGGAAGTGCCCAATATGATTCGTTGCGAACTGTCTTTCGATACCATCCTCAGTTTTGGAGTATGGACAGGCCATAATCCCAGCGTTGTTAATCAAGATGTGGATCTTGGCGATGGCGCTATCCTCGAGAATCTGCTGAGCTGCATGGCGCACACTCTTCAAGGAATCCAGGTGTATCTGGACAAACTTTGTGACTATCTCTGAATCAATCGCATGGATTTTCTCCATGACAGGTTTGAGCCTTTCGATATCTCGACCTAGCAGGACCAACATCGCGGGGCTTCCTTTGGCGAGGGTAATAGCAGTTTCGGCTCCGATGCTCTCCCAGCTCGGCCCTGTGATGACGACTATTTCTATCAGCAAAGTTTCAAACTCCTCAGGACAATGACTTGCTGGTTTTGTTCTTGACTCTGTCAGGGAAAGCGGCCATGACCTCGTCACCGGTTGTTTCGAATCCGAATGCCATGATGGACATCAGCTTGCCGAGGAGGAGACTATTCAAATATCTCGCTGGGGGTTATCGCCAGACTTCTACTGTTCTTCCCATGCCTTGAGTTATATACCCTTTATTTTCCTACTCACCAGGCTGTGGGTGATCCACCGTATGCATGTCAATGAATCGATGCGGACTTTACGGACATATCTTGGGCCAGTGATTGGCTGAACAGAAGCAAGCCAGAGACCTCTGCAATGCAATCATTCGTCTTGCCGCGATGACCGAAAAGACAAAATTCTGCAAGGCTGCGGCGTTCGGCCTTTGTGGTGGTACTTAAGTCCAAGGTTTTTGATTACCTACATCCTCATCAACTCGGAAGTTCCCGAACGTCCATCCCGGCAGTTGACATGGGTTATGTCTTGCAAGAATGAATTCATTGACAAAGCTTTGATGGTGTGACGGCAATGTCTTGATCTGTTCCTCCATGACATCAAGCCGTGCTCAAAATGTGGCTATCCATTGTTGTCTCGGCTTTGGCAGGATGTGATGCGGTCATCTGAAAAGTGATGACAAAGACAAAGAGAGTAGTTTTACTCAACTTTTAGCATTTATTGTCATGCCGCAATGGGCACATATTGATACGATAATAAGCCCTACAATAATAGTCCTTTGAATTCATGTACATGATCATTACCATGAAAGCATTTATGCACTAAGGGGTTTCTGATTCAACTTTTCGGTTTTGTCTCATTGACATGGTTCATTCCCGATGCTGGGAATCTACCATATACCCGTTGCTATTATAATGCCCCTGTTCTGTTTTGGTTTTCTTCGTCTTTGTTCAAGTCTCAGCATTGCATCCACAGCAATCAACAACAAGCCGCCGTGCGTTATTCGCCAATGATTCTCTTTGTGATCGTGTCAAAGAAGTCAGTTGCCGCGTTGCACGCAGTTCACCCAGTCGCTCGATCGCTCACTTACTCCTGACTCACGGACTGACGTACATGTATACAGTCATGCTCTTTATTCAGTGCAGCACGCCGTGCTTTTGTGCATCTGCGTCGAAACCCCTATAAATTCCCTTCTCATCCTGACAGTTCTCAATCGGCACCTCCAGCCCCAGCTTCATCTTCACGCCTGTCTGAGTCTCAAGTTCTCCAAGGGCACGGGGTCTTGAGAAGTTGTCATTTCGTCTTCTGGGTCAAATCTTTTCAGAGCATCAGTACCAGCATTTGTTGCCGTCACCCCGAGAATATCAATTTCCTCCGACACGACTTGAAGCGCTCGCCCAACTCGCTCAAGCCTCTCAGGTCACTCACTCACTTAGCTCAGCCCAGCTCGATTCCACAACTCACAGTTCCAATCGACGCGGACCCAACTTCATCAAACCAACACAACCCAAAACAACCCAAAACAAAACAAAACAAAAGCAAACCAGATCAGGGCGGATCGGGTCAGATCAAACCCAATCAAACCGATTCAGGACTCGCCCTGGTTTTTTTTTTTTTCGTTCTCTCGGTTTTTGAAGAACCACGTTCACTTTTCTCCCGTATTTTCTTTGCGTCGGTGCCAGAGAGGTCAACCCGTCAAGAAATGCCGGTTGAATCCGTCCACTGGATCCGCGTCGTCGCCTCGTCCCCGTCGCACGCCGGACGCCGTCACCGGCGACCAACGTCGCCACCGTCCACTTTCGATCCCCCCGCTTCCGCCGCCGTTTCCACCGTGGACGACGACGACGACGCCAAGACATCTCTCTCGCGCGCCCAGGCCCGTCTCGACAAAGCCAAGCGTGTCGTCGAGGGTTTCCAAGCCGCATTCACGGCCACGGTGAGTGAGTTGGACCGACTCAACAGAGGCCTCAGGGGTGCGGAGGAGGAAGTGGTCAGGGCCAGCGGCGAGAGGGACGCGAAGTGGAGAGCGGCGAGGGAGATAGAGACGCGGCAGAAAGAGCGGGAGCGTGAGTGGGAGAGGGAGCGCGAACGCGAACGCGGACGGGAACGGCGCGAGAGGGCGGCGCGACGACAGGGAAAGGGGGAAGAAGATCGTACCGGAGTCAGGAGGGTGGTGCGTGTGGTCATTTCTTGAACTCTTCAAAACCCGAGACTCGAGGCCGAACACTCAAGACTTGGCTCTCTCCTCGATCTGTCGATCCTCAAATTTGCTCGGACCTTGAAGCTTGAAGCTTCGGTTCTTCTTCAAGTCTTGGATGCGGGATTCTTGAGATTCCGGGGCCGGTGATGGCGCATCCCGGGGTGGGGGGTGTGTGTGTGTGTGTGTGTGTGTGTGTTGGTCCATCGTCAAGGTTCTTGCCGATTCGCGGACTGGGTGACTCGCTGACTGATCCCTTTCCAGGAAGAATGGAATGTTGAGCATGTCTTGTTACGATTTGGTTGGATGTGAACATTAGCGTCTCGCAGAAGGATCATCGCATCTCGACAAAAAGTGTTTTTGGTTTTCTTTTTCGGGGTTTAAAGGACTCGAGCAGAACGGCGAGAAACAAAGAAAGGGACACGATAGAACTTCATAGAAAACACTCTGTGATTTTTCCAGAGTGTAATTAATAACGTAAGAAACCGCAAAGAAACTGCTGATTTCACGAGTCCCAGAATGAAAGAAGAAAAATGGTGTAAGGATGTTGTTGAGAACCTGTTCTTTTCCCGAAATGATCGACTAAAACTCCTACTTGACTGATATCATCCAGTATATTGCGAAAAAGGGACAATCGGTTCCCTCGTAATCCCAAAAGTTCTAAAGGGCCTTTTCATTCATTCTTCATCATTTCCGGAACCAACCAAACCCCATTTTGCCCAAGTCCTAAAACACCAGACAAATGACAGGCCTGAACTAGCATTACCCAAACCCTCCTTCCTGAATGGCCCACCAATTCGTCTATATATCCTTGTCACATTATCGTTTCTATTGGCATACCTTTTGAAAGGGCGATGTTCATAGCACTTTCCAAATCTCCCACGTTGAATCATATCGGTATGCCTCGATCATGCATGTATTGATCCAGCCCACACATTGTCGTTCGTCGAGATCCACCTAAAATCACCCCCCAAACAGTCAGCTTCGGCCCTTTTTCAAATGGGTGTCACATTGTGAGATTTTCGCAGCTTACCATCTGTTATGATTGTCACCATCTTAGCCTTCTTCTCCAGATCAAAGCCATCTGCGTCCTTGCCGTGAGACACTGAAGCAGACCTTAGACGAATAATTTGTTCCTGTGGGACACGCTCGTGTCTTCCGAGGACCCAAGAATCCTCTCGATCACGATCATCATCCCCAGATTCCCAGCTGCCACGACCACGATAGGCGGCCTCGATTTCGGCTGGTAGTGGTATTGACTGTGGCGGGGGAGAAATGGGGAATTGCGCAGGATGTGACGCTAGGTGACTTTGCGAATTTGACCGGGACCGCGATGCCATCGTGCTTCCGCTGGCATGATAACGATGTTGATCGCCTGAGCCTGGTGCTTTTGAAAACGACCTGGTTGGATAGGACGTGTTCAGAGGCGTCATGTTCATGGGCCAAGTTGGAGAAAATTGCAACAAGTCAGAAGCATTGTCGTCTGGTGCCATTGTTGTGGGTGAAATCGCTCCCGGGGTGACTGGAGATCTTAGTGGTGTTGTGTCAAAGTTAAACGGTTTGAACGCCTCCGTGTCGCCTTTGGGGCTACAAGGGCCATCTCCAACCATGGTGGTTGCTGAGCTTGAGACCGTATTGGTACGTGTAGAATTCGACTGTCGGTGAGGAGTCATCGGGATTGGTAATGAACCTCCTGTGGGTGGTGCGTTTGGAAGCCCCGGCGGACCTCTCTGAGGTTGAGGCGTGGGATACCGGAGGGACTTGACGACGAAGGCCACGCAGATGACAACACCCAAACCACCTAACCCGACACCCATGAACCACCCGCCTCGAATGCCAGCCATACGGTCTTCACCGTGGTTGTTAACGTGCACTTCAACTGTAGAAGCCAGTCCGAGACCAAGGGAGATGGAGTAATTTATGGTAGTGCTGATAAGGCTCCCAGCTATGCCCTGTTGTTGAGGAGGAAAGAAGTTAGACATTATGAAGCTGGCTGCCGGCATACTCATGTCCATTCCCAACGGCATAATCAGCAGGGAGCAGAATGTCCAACTCCAGTATGTAGTTCTCTCAATGTTTGCATCGACAGCCAGGAGAAGGGGCCCAAGCATGAACGCCACCAAAGCCCAAAAGAGTGTCCAGGCAGGCATACAATGTCGCATCATCCAAGCGGTCAAGATGGACGCAACAAGTGCGACGGGCACAATCGGTACGACGTGGACAGCCGCGTTCAACGGAGTGTCGTGCTTGACGCTCAGGAGGAATTTCCATAAGTACCAGGTCCAGATACCGAAGCTCGCCCAGCCGCATGCCACTGCGCCAAGAACAAAGCCAACATCTGCCTGCAGCATCTTAAATGGCACAAGTGGTTGTTCTGCAATCTTTAGCTCGGTGATGAGAAAGAAAGCGATAAGTAGAACGCCGACGATAAGAAGCATGAAGATGTACTGAGTGCTCCACCCAGATGCCGGGGCTGACACGAGGGCAACTTGAACGCAAATTAGTCCACCCACGCCAGTGATGGCACCCAGCCAGTCCATGTCGCGGAGTTTGTCCTTGGTTGGTTTCATCTGCATTGGAGTTGGTGGAGGAGAGATTAGTACCAAGTGTGCGATCATGGCCAAAACCGTGCAAACTATAGCCAAAGTGTAAAATGACCACCGCCACGACACAAATCTGGTGAAGAGAGCGCCGAAAATCATGCCCATGTAAGCGCCGATAGGGGCACAGAGACCGAATATTGTAAAGGAGATGACTTTCTGTTTCGATCCAGGTGGATATGTGCGTCCTAATAGTGCGAGTCCGTTTGGTACCATCATGCTGGATCCTAAGCCTTGAAAGGCTCTCGCAACAAAGAACAATTCATAGCCAACATAGTGACTGAGACCTGCAACCACACTCCAGGAGGCAAGCCAGGTATAACCAACCAAGACCATAGTTTTGTGCCCGAAGATATCACCCAGCCTCCCTCCGATGAGGATGAAAGTACCAAAGGATGAGGCATAGGCGGCGACGAGCCACGGCAGAACCGAAGGATTGGCTATTCTGAACGATATAGCAATGTCTCTGCTAACAGGAAAGACGGTGGTTAATGTCGACTGTGGAATGAGCTGAAGGAAGGCCACCATGACGTTGAAGAGAATTTCCTGAGATGTCGACATCCTCTGACAGAGCCATCCTCCTGGAGGCCCCGGAGGAGTCCCTTGAGGGGGCCCAGAAGGCTTTTCCACGCTCCGGCAACCCTTCTCCATGTCGTGGGAATTGCTGAGAGAACCTTGTTGCGATTGTGGAGGGGGGATGACCACATTGAGGCCATGTGACGGCGTGGAATCCATAGCAGACAAGAAAAGCTCAAGTCACAGCATGAGGTGGACTGGTGAGAGATGCCAGCAGCACAGAATGATAAGAGTCTGGGGAAGTGGCTACGCAACCGATGGGTATGGTACAAAGATATACAAGACACATGTCACAGTCGGGCACTTACAAAATACCCGCGTTGCGCAGGAATAGACCACCAATCCTTCCATGGCATCATGAGCCAGGATCCTCCCGGCGCCGACCTGCCGTTTATGAAGGGCATGGTTCCATGGAAGCTGTAGCAGCAATAATGGAGGACCGACTTTGCAGAGAGCAGGTTGTAGTACATCCAGCCCATTGGCAGAGTGCGGTGGAGATCGAACGCGCTCTGACGGAAATCGCACGAAATAGAATAGATCAAGCACGCTTGACAGAAGCCAGGAAAAGCCACGACTGAATGCTTAAAGTTCAATAGAACGGTTCCATTGGTGGAGGGTGATGAGCGGACGTCCCTCGACAGGCGTTGAGAAAGTGAGAGACTAGGGCGAGAGCTTGGACGCATGCGCCGTACTGAAGGTCAGCCTTGGACCGGCAAAGAGGTGCTTCTTTGATGTTCAGTCAGCAAGGGAAACCCATGCATGCGATTTGAATAATTGCCCTTTTGTCTTTCCACGCGCTAACGCAGCCAGCAGACTGTTTTCCGGCTTTCGTCGAAGGATTTAGGCTCATGCAAGCGAGCGAGACGCGACCAGGAGAATTGACGGCAAGCACACGGTCGGGAAGCCAGCCGACCGGGCATTTTTCATCCAACGTAGCACTAGGTTCGCGACTAGTGCGCCGTCAGGGTAAGCTGAAACAATAGCGAGGACGGGCCGTACGATGGAGAGGAGCGAACTAGGCCACCCTGACATGGCGACAACGATGATCGTGATACGATATGATAGGGAGATAGACGCAAGGATCCAAGGGGTAAGGGTGTGAGGTGAAGAAGTCGGAGAGTCGGTGGTTGAGGAGGAAATTGAGGTCGGACCCAAAAAGTCTAAAGATGCCGCTCGGAAATTGATCCACCAAACCCGATTGGGAGTAGGCGTCGATCGCGGACAAAATGGCAGGCACCAGATGGCAGAAGGGAATCATCAATCTATCAGACCATCAGCCACCACCGTTGTGCCCAAATACAAGCAACACGAGGTACCTCCGCTGGTGCAGGCTTGTCTCAGCCCGGAACCTTAACCTCGAATTGGCGCCCTCCCAGCACATGGACAGTATCTCCGTGAGCTTCAGCTAACCCTTTCTTCACGCGTCCAGAGTCGCGTCCTCAGCAAGCATCCACAATCCTTCAGGGAAGCCTTGTGGGAAATCAAACCCCAGTATACCTTTCTTCGCTCCTGTCCTCTGGGACTCAACCTTCCGAGATATGCCAGAGCCTCTTCCTCCTCCCGCACAAAGCTTCGTTCGCACGGACTCCGTTCGTCCGAATCGAAGTAACGCACAGGAACTATCTACTGAATGGTGCAACTCCCGGATACAAACTGTCCGACTCGGACATGCAGGAGTCCCCCAGAGGTACTGTATGTCAAACGAAGATATTTGCTTGGATCAACAAAGCCCTCCCTGTCTCACTGTTGTACCAGCCAGGTCGCATTTGGTGGCTATGACTTCGAGACAAGCGTGGGCAAATCCACCAACGTTACTCGGCACGCAGATGCCTTACGATACGGCGTATTGAGTCCAATGCACGAGTGACAGGGATGCTTGGGTCCACCACTTACAATCCTTGGGCACGATGGATGAACAGAGACGCACTCACCACAACCTGGAGTAGCTCTTTCGTAAAGTAGGTATCTTGAGGGATTGTTATCACTGCTGAACCTTTGCATGATTACAGCAATTTCCTCCGTCTGCACCATTTTATCAAGGTGACGTCCACTATGGCCGGAAGAGCCTGCCACCTGAATTGACGTTCAATATAATGAACCGCATTGTCCTATCCACCTTGCACTGACGCATTCGATAGATCGAGGTACTAATCCTGAAACATGCAACTTATTAGTGACGATCTGGCCCGTGCGCCGGTAGCATATCGCCCCGATTATGACGCTCTATGTCGCGAGCCAAAAGTTCTATCTGACACCAAACATTTGACAAGTATGACAGGAGTAACACGTTGAAGTCTTGGCTGTAGGATGACACGTCGTGGAAAAACCATATACGGCAAAACGCACTTCTGCCTTGTGCGACATCCTTCACACTCTCGAAGCTTGAAGGTGCTGGATTATTCCACCAAATGGTACACGAAATCCTTCGATCCGCCACCTGCTTCGGTTCGCAGATAGAGTAGCAATCTCTTAGCTGTGTGATTGGATGAGAGGCCTCCTCATCATTCGGATTCAGGCTGCTACAAGTACCGTCATGCTCTTGACAGCAGAGGATCGCGGCATTGCAAATACATCGAGAACTTTCAGAACTTTTGGGCCCTGGTCTCCCCAATGCTGGCAAACCTGTCCAGATGGGGCTTGCTTCCTTCGTCCCACGATGCCGCTCAGTCCTTTGCCGCAACTTCATCGAGTAACCTCTGCAAAGAGTTGAAGGCTTGTTGTGCGTAGGGTTGCATATTGTCGCCATACTTATCAGGCCCTCTACCGTCAAACACTTCGATAGAAAACCAGCCACGGAAGCCAGTCTTGAGGACTGCCCTTGTGAAGTCTTCAATGGGCAGGTACCCGCCGTCATATGGTAACGGGCGGTAATCGTGGCTCCATCGACCTCGTGGTCGCAATCCACTCTTGTCGGGCTTATTTTCCAGGGGCGGTTCCATCTTGTATGCGTCTGAAATCTGCAAGAAGAAGATTTTCTCGGGGGGCACCGTCTGTGAGAGTTCTTCACAACTCGCTTTCCATCTTCTCTCGAGCTCATCCTTGTCCATATCTTCGATCAGTCCTGTTTTGGTGACCGGACTACCCCATTCTCCACCAGCGCTTTGAAAGGTATCAAGACACAGCCCAAGGTTCGGTCGGTCCGCAATCTTCACAATTTCCCACACACTCTTCCACGTTGGTGCATGAGTTGCCCAACACCAGTTTTCATAGGCAATTCGGAATCCTTTCTCTGCAAAGACATCGGCAAGTTCGGCCAAGTCCGAGGCGAGTTCGTCAAAATTCGAACTGATACCTTCGGCGTCCGATGAACCAATCTATCGGACCTGTGAGTAATGCTCACCCGCTCATCTGAGCGACGGTGCTCCAACCTACCTGCATCATGTCTGTTCCAGTTGCTTCCATGATACTCATCCATCCCCTGGCTCTCTCCCAGGCATCCTTGCGCTCCCTGCTCCCTTTGGGCCACCCTTCAAAATTGGCAAATGGTTGCAGAATCAAGATTTTCAGACCATTCTCCTTGCATAGTTCCTTTATTTTCTGCCCAACGGTTCGTATCGTTGCGAAATCGTTGGGATCTATCTCTGATTGGCTTTGTGAGATTTGTTGACCATAGGCCAGAATATCCGGCATGGAGAGCTCAATAGCGTCGAAACCTGCACCAGCAATAGCTTTCAATTTCTCTGGCAGCGTGTGTTTCTCATTATGTCCTATCGAACAGGACGCATAACAAGTTGGGATCTTCTCGCCTTTGAAGGTGGCCATGGAGACTTCTGTTAAGTGTCTTTTTTTTCACCAAACCTTCCGCTCCTCGACGATATCCTACAACTGCAACGATTATGTGACGTAGTAAAGGTGAGGGTTTTGTCGTCTCTCCGGCAAATTATCAAGATTCGAAGATATTCGGTCTCTTCGGGGGCCTATGTCAAGGTTCCTACCTATTTGACCTGTTTCAACGTGACGTCAGATGAGCGTCAGGAGCCGCAAACCATGATCAAAATGTTTACACTTCCGCATGGATGCGGAACTGCGGATGGGAATTAATTAGACATGATTCATGAATGACATCCTGAGGTGATCGTCTTCATATTCTGCAGAAAGCAGGCAACGTCGCTTCGCCCCCAAATTCTGCACGACTTGGATAGAAACCACACTCTGGACGATCCGCGACATTTGAGTATTCAGCACCCTAACACCAGTGAACAATTGCAACATGGGACAAGATGACAGACTCGAGTTCAAGAAGGTATGTTGTCCCTCGGGACCACTATTTATATCAGAGGCAGACCTGAGAGGGGGCAGGTGTATTGGTAGAGCCAAGAAAGGATAGAAATATCACTAATGCTTGATGTAGCTTGGCATGTGTGGCACGGGCAGCATGGGTGGGATGATGTCTCTTCTATACGCTGAGCATGGCGTCGAGGTCTTTTACTATGATCCAAGCAAGATTCCCAGATTCCCGTTGTCAG
The DNA here is from genome assembly GCF_000836115.1 of Exophiala spinifera. NCBI lineage: Eukaryota > Fungi > Ascomycota > Eurotiomycetes > Chaetothyriales > Herpotrichiellaceae > Exophiala > Exophiala spinifera. The sequence goes on along the minus strand of NW_015622518.1, from coordinate 2,618,999 downwards.
TTCGAAGCTAACCAGACATCATCAGGCGAAGAAAACGTCAAGAAACTTCAGCAAGAAGCAAAGGACACTGGCCTCGATAGCCGTATTCATGCTCAAAAGGACTACCATGAGATGTGTGACAGCCTGAAGTCCGGTCACGATCCAAAACTCTTCCTGTTCAGCATACCTCATGGCGGGGCGGGCGATGCTGTGTTGAAAGACCTCCGACCATATTTACACGCGGGCGACATCATCCTTGACTGCTCCAACGAGTACTGGAAGTTTACAGAGCGACGACAGCAAGAATTAGAGCCCCATGGCATTCATTACATCGGCTGTGGTGTAAGCGGTGGCTATCAGAGTGCACGCCATGGTCCGTCAATGTCCCCAGGTGGCAACCCTGAAGTCTTGAAGAAACTCGTACCATTCCTAGAACGTGTGGCGGCAAAGGACAAGCAAGGCCGTGCATGTGTCACGCCCATTGGACCTCGGGGCAGTGGTCACTATGTCAAGATGATTCACAACGGTATCGAGCAGGGCATGATGTCGGCCATTGCAGAAGTTTGGTTCATCATGAACAAATGCCTTGACATGAAATACGAGCAGATAGCCGACGTGTTTGAGTCATGGAACAAAGACGGCCCTTTGCGGGACAATTTCCTCGTCTCGATTGGCGCCGACATCAACCGAACGAAAAAGGACGACGGTACCTTCGTCCTCTCCGAAGTGCTCGACAAAGTCGTCCAAGATGCCGACGACACCGAAGGCACAGGAATCTGGACCAACGAAGAAGCCATACGACTTCATGTGCCCACACCGACCATCACCTCTGCACACTTGTTCCGTTGCGCCTCTGCCGATGCAGCCAGTCGCCTCGCCGTCAACGAGGCATTTAGTGGTGGTGTTGCCAAACCCGGCTTGATCGACACTCCATTGTCTCCACTCGCTTTCACAGAAGAACTCAAGCTCGCTCTTTACGCGGCATTTCTGTGCTCATTCATCCAAGGCCTGCACGTTCTCAAGAAGATGGATCGTCAGGAGAGCTGGCACCTCGACTACCGCAAGATTCTGCAGATCTGGCGCGGTGGCTGTATCATTCAGTCCGACCACATTTCTGACCTGCTAGATGGCGTGCACTCACGTGAAGATCACGACGATGAGAACCTGCTCGCCAATCGCGACATCGCCGAAGAATTGACCAAGTCCTGGCCCCGGCTCAAAAATGTCGTGCTCAAGAGTATCGAGGTCGACGCTTACGTACCCTCCTTGAGTGCCACCCTGGAGTATTGCAAGTATTCTAGCTCAACGAGGTTGCCTACACAATTCATGGAGGCGGAGCTCGACTACTTCGGGTCACATAACTACGAGACGTGGGACGAAGGGCCGGGCAAGCCGGTCAAGGGACCACATCACTATGAATGGAAGAGGGCGACTGGGCTCGTTGATGAGAAGAAGCATCATTAGACGTGATAGCTTGATTTAGGGCTGCGTGTGCTCCACCAATGTATCCACACTTGTATAGATTCTAGTCGAGAAGCCATTTTCCAGAAGGTGTGGACAGCTGCTCTGCCTAAAGACGGTGGGTCTATAGCTCACTGCGCGCCTGTCTCCTGGATCCAACTTCTCAATAACTGAGTCCCGTGTCTCAACTGACATTGTAGGACACCCGACTGGTGCCTTTACTTCGACTGATCTTCCTGACACCCACTTTCCCACACTGATCAGTCGTGTCAACATGTGTGCCACCGCAAGGGTATACCTCTGCGCCTATAATCTTGACGACACAATACTTTTCACCCGGTGCAAGCTTAACACCGTCACCATTGGGGATCAGGCGCTCGAGTCCATTGGTCCTGAAGTCCTCCTCGGTCCAGAAATCGACTTCGACCGGCATCGCGGCCGCCACGTACTCGTCTAATTTGGCCTGGATGCCATCCTTCCACTTTCCCTCGATGAGACCGGCAAACTCGCACGCAGCGCTGTCGGGGAAGTGGCTGGCCTTGAGCTCATCGAAGCCAGGGACTTGTTTCTCGAGAAGGTGCCGTACTGCTGCCCCAAGAACGTGCCCTGCCGTATGCAGACGCGAGTATAGAAGGCGCTTGTCGACGTCGAGGTGCTGGGTAGCTGTCTCGCCTGACGCGAACGGTTTCGACGGGTCGGCGAAGCGGCCTAGATGGAGAACTTGGCCTTCGTCGGTGGCGGACATGCGCACCGCGGACACCAAGAATGAAGAACCCGACGAAGATGTCATGGATCCTGTGTCGGATGGCTGTCCGCCGCCTTGAGGGTGGAAGATTGTTTCCTCCGTCACGACAACAGAATCATCGTCTGTGGCGGATTTGAAGAGTTGGCGGTTGCTTTCGGCTAGAGAGGGAAAAGGTGTGATTGCTACCACTGAAGTTGGGAGAGTATAGAGTTTGGCATTGAGCTGGTATGATAAAACAGTGCGGCGTATTGAAGCGGCCATTCTGTCAGATGCGGTGCTTTTGGGAGACCAGGGAAGTCGTGATGGATCGACGGAGCGGCGAGGTGTTTTATACCTGGAACATCATAGTCGCGTGGAGTGGGCTGTGTTTTTTTTGGTCTAGTCATGAGATTCTAGGGCTCTGGCTTTCTCTACTGTATTGTAGCGACCCGGTGTGCAAAGGATGGGAGGATTCAGGAACAGAAGACCGAGGAGACAAATGGAATTTTCAATGATCAACTCGAAGGGCGTTGTGAGACTCTGGCACAACCTTCCGGATTGGGCCAATACTGTCTTTTTGGTGAAACCATGTAATCTTGATCTCGCTGTGAAGCTAGACCAAGCCCTCCTGACTTCTCGCTGCTTCTCATAACACAGAGGTCTATATTCACCTGAGATGCACAGAGTCCACAGGGTGAATGCTGGGAGGGCGAACTTGACGGGTTGGGCGCAAGTTGTTAGCGTGTCCCGAGATGACGACAAACATAGCAGGTTGGCCGAAGGTGTCTACAGCCCCGTCAAGCCAGATCGTGAACGGAGATCTTGGACCGCGCGTTTGCCCTCTCACGTTGTCGCGGTGTCTGGCTTTACTTTTGTCTCACTGTTATGAGTTGACTTATATTCCTATTGTCACCGAGTATTCACTGTTGCGATGGATCAGGATGCTGAAACCCCGGCTTCGGGGTCGCCCTTGTCGGAAATCGACTCTGATGAATTATTTCCTGAAGATGTCAAGTTCAATCAACGATCACGTTCCCACTCCCCAGATTCGACTCTCTCGGTCTCAGACGACGGCTCTATTTCTATCCTGAGCACAACAGGCAGACCGGCCGACATGCCTCCGACCAAACGTCGCAAAACAGGCACAGCGAGCTATGATCATGCCACACCTCAATCTGGCTCTACTGCCAACCCACCGCGATCGCCAACAGGCTCAATATCGAGCGACTCATCAGGATCTGTGCCCACATCACCCTCGTTTGCGCACCTTGGCCCAACCCATCCCCTCTCCACCGCCTATGCCGCCGCACAAGCAAACCCAGAGAACCCCGAAGTGGCCGACTACGTTCAAGTTACAAGATGCCTTTGGGACAACTGCGAAGATCGAGAGCAGGGAAACATGGACAATCTAGTGGCCCACATCAATGATGTCCACATCATTCCGCGCCAGAAAAAATACTACTGCGAATGGGAGGGCTGCGCTCGAAAGGGTCAGCCACATACCAGTGCTTACGCGTTGAAAGCTCATATGAGGAGCCACACGAAGGAGAAGCCATTCATGTGTGCCTTGCCAGAATGCGACCGCAGTTTTACCCGGTCTGACGCGTTGGCCAAGCACATGCGAACTGTGCACGAAACAGAAGCCCTTCGGCCCAGTGACCCGGTTCCTCGTGGCCACACCGGAGGAATTTCCAATGGAGGCGCATCCTTGGCGCCACTGAAAAGAATCAAGCTGACTATGGGCGGGAAAACAAATGGTGACAAAAAAGCGTTGCTAATTGGCGACCTCCCACCACTGCCCCCCCTCCAGGGTGTGGGAAGGGATCTGGAAGACGTGGACATGGTTGGTGCCGACGGGAGCGAGAAATTCGCCGGTGCGCTTGACATGGACAGCTTCCCTTTCACTCTCCCCGTGCCTCCCGACTATTACCCAACCGACATCTACGAGACGATGGATGAGTATGAGCGAAGCTTACCACCTTCTCAATACTACCGTCTTTTGCGCCGTCAAATTCACTGGGCCGAGGAGGAGGGTCGGCAGTTGCAGCACGACTTGGAAGACTTGCGAGCGACCACTGAAGACGCGAATGGTAACGTAGTCAGACGCGGGACAGGCGATGAGAAAGGTGCGGATGAGAATCGCCGCGCAGAGTGGCAGCACACCGAGGAGATTGTAGACTCTGTCCTGCGTGCTGAAGCCAGCAAGACATGGGAGATGTTTGGGGGCAACAAAATCGAACAGGACGAAGATCCATGGACATCCCTCGAAACACTCAAGAATGTTTCGAACGTGGGTGCATAGACGGCTGGATGGCGCAGAAAAGTACCTATTTGTATGCTTTTACGACAAGGGTGGGCGGAAGTGGAGAGGAGAGGAACATAATGGGTGTTTTTTGAAATCTTTCTTCTGAACAATTATACCATGCCACGCCACGCGATCAGAGGTTATAATAGATTCGGTTCACAAAGGGACTTTCCCCAAGATTACAATTATTGAATGGCGTTTAGCGTTGACAGACTTCTTGTTTTTCGTGGCCTGCAGCCTCGCTCGTCCTTTAAAAGGAACCCACCCCCTGTCAGGCTGTTCACGAGGCTAAGAAACCACTGCCTCTTGGCATTGTTGGGCGATCAAAAGTATGAAACCGAGGCCGAAAGAAGCAACTTGACTGCCGAATGAGGAAACTATTGGTCTTATGGCTCGGCTGAGGTGGAAGTGAGCAAAATCGAGGTGTCGTTTGCACACGGGAGAACCGGGATGTGGAAAAGTCGATTTCATGGATGGGGAAGTTCCCGGAAACACCCCATCCTCGCCGAAGCCTGGGATGGGATGTACTCGTTGTCGATGTTTGGGTACAGGTACCGAAAAAGGTACGGAAGACCGACGTATCCAAGAATTGCGAGGGAGGCAGTCATTGGGCGAGAACACGAGAGTCAACAAAAAGTCACTACTGGGAAGCCAAGTGGAACATAACTTTGTTTTACTCCATGATGCATAACGTTCTGCTGGGACGGGGGGGCGGCTGTGGGTTTGTGGCCCAGTGATAAATTGTTGTGGGCGAACGTCCAGAGTACCTACTGTAATAACTCGTAAAAGGGGGGGGGGGGGGGGAGGGAGGAAACCGGTGGGCTGCGGACGAACCTCCCCCGTTTAGGCACTTACCTTGAGGGTGCATATCTATATGTACCTACCTAGGTAGGTAAGTATTGCATGTACGGCGTACTCGTATGTCGGAACGATCCAGGCACACCTAAAATGCTGCGGGAACAGCACCGTAGGTGCCCGAGGCAGCAAGAATGTTCGAATCGAAGCCTTGTGAGGTGGTGACTGCCCGTACCTCCGTGAAATCGTCATGTGTTGATCCTTACTAAACCCGTACTGTACTTGAGCCCATCTTGCATGCGTACCTTGGTGTATAGGGAAATATGCACGCAAGTGTACATTTGCATTACCGAGTCTATGAACCGGAAGGGCGCAGGGCGCAGGGCGAAACGCGAACCTACATATTTATTAGTTGGATCGTCCGTGGTCCATCTCGGCCGGGTCTCGACATATAGCCACCTCCTGTGTGCGCCCCCCATGCGAGGTACAGAAGTTGGCTCGTCTGATGAAGCCTGTCGTGGTCTCTCTCATCATCTGCCCTCGAAGGCCAGGGGTGTAAATAGGTAGGTACTACACGTAAAAGCACCCTGAACCCCCAGTGTCGACTCTGAATTTGGCGGAGAGCGGAACCGCGGCGCCGAGGTCATGTAGATGATTAGTCAAATCTCCATTTCCAGGTCTCTCAAAACGAGGTATCCGTGGCTCTACAGTCTACGGTAGTATTCGTGAGCCGCGGTCCTGGTCGACTGGTGGATGCGTGGTGTTCGTATTTCGCATGGAGGCTCTCTCCTTGAGGTACTGTAGAAGAAATACAGTACGGAGGGTACCACTCGTTCGTCTTCAGAGGTATGGAAACAAAAGAAAAGGATGTTACGTACCATTTCGAGCTGCTATCCCTGTACGGTGACGTGCCCGCCGTGCGGAATCGTCTCGATCGTCTTTGATTATCAAGACAGGTCAGCACTCAAAAAACCAATCTGGATCGATGTGATAGGAGCAAACGCTGTGAAGGAAAAAAAGCGCGCAACTTGCGGTTTACGGGGTTGCAGTGCATGAATTAAAAATGGAGCCCGGGGTCCGGTCAGCCAAGGCAAGTCAGGGCTTGTTGCGGAAAAGAAATGTGCTCCAGTCCATGGTCAGAATGGTCGTTGGTCATTCAGTCACTCGGCCGGGGAGACATGCAGCATGCAGGACACAGCCTCAACTGGACACACTCGGGATCCATGGTTTTTGTTTGGATGCTGCGTACAGGTAGGTTTGGAAAGGGGTATTCAGCCCCCGCGGGGTGGTCTCATCGGTTGTATCAGTGTGAAATTCACCATCTACTACCGTACGGCGATCTTGATTGACACAGGTCTCGTTTATACGTGAATGTCGTAATCCGAGTAGTACGTGAACAAAAAGTTGTACATTTTAGGTAGGTCGACGAGACGAGCACAGGGGCTTCGAGAGTGACGGCGTCGGGACGATCCTCGTAGGGGATAAAAACACAGGAGCAAGGATCGTTCAGGTATGAAATATGCAGGGTTCATCTTTCAAATTTAGAGCCTTTTATGGAGTAGTCGCTGTGACTCATATTGCTGAGCATGGGAGCTGGCTTTCACCTTCCCCCCGAGATGTAAGGAGTACTTTTCTGTGGCCCAGATTGTACCGAGTAATTGTACACACTTCGAGCGCAGTCAATCCTCTGGCCAGACTATATGTAGTTGTAACGGAGGTATGTGTATTCCGCCATGTGGTAGAGCTCGACTGACCTGGGTACCGGTACACTACTGTGCGTATTCGTACAACCTCACCCGCGGCTCCGTTTCTCTAGTCCTCTGGAAACTGGAGATCATGTTGCAAGGCGTCGCGCGCGGCGTCTGTGCGAAATCTTCGGTAGAAAGCGTGCGAGGTGGGAACGTCCCGGTGGCTTCTGATTTGGTGGTTGGGCCTCGAAACGAAGCCGCTAACATTTGGGGGCTTTTGGTCGCTCGCTGTTGACTGGTTCGCTTATCGTCCTGTACGTTGGAACTGTGACTCATATTCCTCTTCCAACGAGCAAGTCGGAGTACGATGGATGAAGTGTGTCTCGCCCGCGACCTGCCCATCCGCCATCAGGCCATCAAAATGTGTTGCTACTGACACCGCGGAAATTGCATTATTGTAGTTTACGTGTTCACAAAACCCATGCAGAAGCGAAACAGGTTGAAGCGCAGCTGCTCCATGTGGATTGGGTGCCCACACTCTCGTATTCGGACCGGTGTATCAATGGTTCCTGGATATGGACATTGCACGTCCTGCGGTTCAAACATACAGTACCTCACATACTTTGCGGTTGACAGACGAGTGGTTCAAGACGTGCCTGGTCGGATCCGCATATATGCCTTGGGGCTGTAGACACATTTTTTTTGGTAGTGATGTCTTCGCCTTATGCAGGATCGATAAGTCGAGGCCTAGTCGATCACTCGAGGCCTCTCTCGTCCTCAAGATGACTCCAGGATGACAGGGAATAATGGCCTTGCAGGGGGACTTTGGGTAGCCCGTGCAACTAAGCCAGAATTACTCTCCAGACGGAGTCCTGTCTGGCGCAAGACGGTGCTGCGTATCACTCAGTGGAGCCGAGACAGCCTCAGGCAGTCTAGTGCGCCTAATGCCTATTCCGGGTTAGACCCGCCAAGGCTCCCTCAGGCTCGCGCACTTAATCTCTCCCTCTCCCGCTTCTGCCTGCGATTTTTCTTCTTCCCCTCCGTTACACCTCAACATCACCGTCACCAAGCAACAACAAGGACTCATCAGTAATGGAGACCTTCTGATCTTTCGTCGTTCGCCACTTCTATCAAGCCTCGGCAAGATAGAGTCTGTCACCCACCCACGGTTACTCAACTCTCAACTCTCACCTCACCCCCCTCAGTCCACTCGTCCACCCGGACCTGTGAACAAACGAGACTTCGTCGTCGCCTCCCGCGCCCCGGACTCTTCACCCACCGCAACCATTAACGCGTTGGATTTCACATCCTTCACCACGGCTAACCAGCAACCATGGCGTCTTTCAACTCAAGCACCATCGACTGCATCGTCGCAGAACAGTATCCAACACAGCTTCAACCAGGACTTTCAGCTATTCGACGTCCCCGAGACTTCGCAAGTCCTTCCGATAGCCTCGCGTGCGCAGGCGACATTGAGTATAGTCCCTAATAACTCGAGACCACTGCAAACCAGACATCTCTCCATCGGCAATCGAGTGTCTCCCATTCAGTCTTCTCAGTCCCAGTTCTCAGGCAATACCAATCATCGGTCTTTCTCCAGTCCATCTTTGCATAAACGACTATCTGCACAGCATTTGCGTCAGCTTGCTCATTCGCAGTCCCTATCGCATTCGCGTCCGCCAGTTCCACTCTTCAACGCACCCGCGCCCAATAGTCATCGTCAGTCTCGGCCTACTGTGACCATTCCACAAGGTACTAAGCATCCTGATCCGCTGTGGCGTGCTGCCCAGAGACTGACCTCACCAGGCTTCATGTCTAGTGCTTTTGATCAGATGTATCTCCCGGGAGGTGATTTGCTCGCCTCCCAGGATGACTTCTTCAACATTGGAGCCAACTACTCGGCCCAGACGGAGTTCAATGCCACAAGTGGTACTGTTTCTCCGTCCGAGTTGTTCCGGGATGACTACACAATGTCCGCTCCTCCTTCCACCGCTTTCCCCAACTTCAGTACCCCAGAATCTGGCTACCTCGAGTCCCCTGCCATGCCCAGCAGCGGACTCAATACCTCCCCGCTCGAGGACGGTCTTCTCGACGGCCAACTCAACTACTCTGAGCTCGAAGCCATGGCCCCACTCTTCCCTAAGGACGAGTTTGATCAATTTGCCCAGCAGTCGGTACCTACCGCTGAGCAACTGAAGGCGAGTTTTGAGTCTGTAAAAGCCAAGCCCGCCAAAAGATCAGAACCAGTTGCGCCCATGGTTCGCCAGAAGTCTTCTCCCGGTCGCCCTCCTTCTCAGCCACTGATTCATGGCCGAAAGTTGTCTGATACTGTGGGTATCAACAAGTCCAAGTCGCGCAAGATCCTGCCGGAAATCACTATCGACAGTGAGGACGACAAGGAAACTGCCAAGCGGAAGAAGAATACTGCTGCCGCTCGGAAGTCTCGGCAGAGGAAGCAAGAGCATACTGAACTCCTCACCACTGAGATCCAACGCCTGCGGGCAATGGTTCTCCGTCTAGGTGGAGACCCCGACGCTGATTAGATGAATGTGGACTCCGAAGGCAATTGTCCACAATTGCCTCGTTGACGTGGATCTTGGTCCTCGTCTCATTCGAATGCTTGCAATTGGAGCAATTCCATTTGCAGATCCTCTTTATGCATGTTGGATCACACTTGAACGCTGTGTCTATCTCGATACGGATAGACTTTGCAGCTGCATGGCGCTTGGGGTTGATACACTATCGGGCTGAGAGCCAGGAGGGCTGCCCTTTCAACCGCCACGCCAACACTTTCATACTTGCGCATTGTGATTTTCGACAAAAAGCCATCATCGGAGTTGATGTGTATCTTTTCCTTGCGAAAGGATACCCAGGCTTCTCCTCGCTTCTATCACATGGCTACACTCAGATTGTTTGCCTTCTCAATTTCTCGTGCCATGATCGCACGACTCGAACAACTTGCTGGACCGCGGAATCGCGAATGTCGGGGGGAAACTTCGAGTCTGAGGTTATGGAATTTTCCTTCTTCGCTGTTTGATGTCATAGGAAACGGCCGGTTCTGACTGTCTCCGAGAGGATTGACTCGTGGCCTTTGTTTCACTGCGATCGCTCTCACTCGTCCAACGATGTGGAAAGTGCCTCGCTGAGTCACCAGATACATCCATCCATTCCTTTCTCCGTAGCAAGCGCAAACACTTGCGAGTGTCTTGCAGTACCTTCCTAATGTATATACGGAGGTTCCAAATTATCAACTCGGTCTTTACGTTTCTTATTGTAACATTTGGTCTAGTTCCCTTCCCTAACCTGCATACCTACTAATTCCCAAATGCCGACAGCTCAGACACTCCACTAGACGCATTCGTTATTTACCTCCATTGTCAAGATCCATGGCTAGATGTTCGTCAAGCGCTAAAATCCTGCACTGTAATCCTGTCTAGCAGCCCGCATTAACCTGTTAACAGATCCCCAGTTCTAGTTAGAGGCGTATGTTCTGGTTCTGAGATAGTACAACGCTACAACCTCTGGACGGATCAAGGTTCTGAGCCACGTTTGTATCTGATAGTCCCAGTACCAGCCGTGCCCACTGCCAGCCCGACCCAACCCAACCTAGTGACGCTGCGCAAATCCCCTTTCGCTTTTACCGGGCGCTCTATAAACTCCGCAACACCGCAGACTCCATGCAGAGGGCGCTTATACAATGGCGCCAGACCCCGATCTCAATCAAAGGTGCACCGTGGAAGCATCTGCGATGCCCTCCTCAACACAGAAACTATGCCCCCACTGGAGGAATGAAGCTCAGGCAAGAGAATCGGATGAGGAAAATCGAAGAGGAGACTCTTCCTTTCTACAGCCCGTCAAACTTCTACCCAGTCTATACTGGTGAAATTCTTGGGGCAAAGTACAGAGTTGTTGGGAAGCTCGGATTTGGTGCCAGCTCGACGGTTTGGCTCGCCTGGGATTTGGAGTTCGTGTCATGACTCTGCTTAAAAGACTGTGAGACTAACAAACCGCGCTGTAGGAAACAGGCTTACGTCGTTCTCAAGATCTTTGCACGAGGCTTGAGCTCGGCATTGGACCACGAAGTCACGATCTACAAATATCTCTCCGCGATCGATTCTAACCATCCTGGACGGAAATATATTCGCACCTGCCTTGATAGCTTCGAGGCCGACGGTCCCGATGGCAAGCATCAGTGTCTAGTACACACTCCTCTTTGGCAAACCCTCAGGGCACTCCAATACCAAGACAGTCGGCACAGACTCACGGAAGAGCTTCTTCGACCGGTGCTTACCTGCGTTATTCGAGCAATGGACTATCTACACAGTGAATGCCACTTGGTGCATACAGGTGCGAAATAGGCTGCGGTGTTCGACCACAAATTAACCCCCCAGCTGACGCTTACCTAGATATCAAGGCAAGCAACATTATGCTTGGTCTCGACGACCCCTCAGTTCTACAAGCCTTTGAACAAGCCGAGATGACCAACCCCAGCGCCCGGAATATCTACCCAGACCGAACAATTTACCAGTCTCGCCCCATCGACAGGCCAAAGGCCATTGGACTTCCCGTCTTGAGCGATTTCGGGCTAGCCAGATTCGAATGGGGAACTGGGGAGGACGATATTCAGCCAGAAATCTACACGGCACCCGAGGTGTTACTGGATATGGACTGGAGCTACAGTGTTGACATCTGGAACATTGGCACTATGGTACGGGTTTTCCCCTGGGCAACGCTGAATCGGATTTGGATTGCTGCTTGCTAACCCCTCAAGCCTTTTCAGATCTGGGATCTTTTCTACGATAAACATCTGTTTGACGCCTATGACCCGATCACAAACAAGCTTTCAAATAAATATCACCTAGCAGAAATGGTAGCCTATCTCGGCACGCCCCCTCTATCATTCTTAGAAAAGAGTGAGACTAGTTGGAAGTATTTTGACCGATCGGGTAAGTTCATTCGTTTCACGAGTCTGTTTGTTGAGCACTGGAGGCTAAGCTTCTTCATACAGGCCGCCTTCTAACTGGAATCGATCTTGCCGACAAGCTATCACTTGAGGCTCGAGAAGAACGGCTTGAAGGCGAAAAGAAAGTTCTATTTCTTAACTTTATCAGGTCAATGTTGCGAGGGGACCCGAAGGACCGACTAACGGCTCGTGAGCTTCTCGATGACCCGTGGCTAAACGACTATAACGTTTGAGAGACTGGTACATGCCGGCTTGTGGACTGGGACATCTCTTCATCAAGATTGTTGCCATATCTGACACTCACATGATACATCGGTCGCCCTTGATTGAGTTCAGCCGCATAAACCCCACTCTATATACAGATTAGGAAGAGCGGCACATCTTTGGCTAACACCCATACAATATTGGAGGCAATTGGCTTTGGGGACTTTCCTTCTCGTCCGTGAAGTCTCTACTTAGTCCGTATGACCGGCACGCGTGAAACCTTGAGGGCATATCGACTTCTTGAGTCTTGCCATGATTCCGCAGCGTATGCCTTGTTGCTTGGATACTCCTATGGTGGTGGCTCCTGACTGTTAAGACCCTCTCCAATTGAGACGGTTTCGCTGTTCCCCATCATCTTGAGCTCAGAGAATATACTTGTGGTTGAGAGCTCTGTCTCCCTCCAAGCCATTCGTGGTGGCTCCCTCTGCGATCAACTTCTCCTTCTTCTTGTTCCGTGAGCGCAACAAGAGCCAACAAGAGCCGTAGAGGAACGCGGCAACCACGGTGAGGCCAGCCGTGACGCCGTTGCCCTGAATGTACCTCGGGCCTTGTTGGGTTGGATAGAGCTGCGAAGAGACAAAGTTGGAGAGATTTCCAATCGAGCTCGCAAGAGGCATACCGAAGGCACGCTTGTCGTCGGGGGCAAAAGTCCCCGCGGCCCAGGTGACGGCCAAAGTAGATATGGGATAGATTCCTGGTGCGCAAAACATCTTTCTGTTAGCCAAAGAAGAAGCCACCAAAAATTCAAAGTTCAGACAGCCTAGTAGGGTGGGTGCCTTGGTGGCACAGGTATGTCCAGTTAGAAGAAAACACATACCCAGGACGAGGATAAACATGGCGGCATAGCCAGCGTGCGCATTCGACGTGCCAACGGCTATGAGGTAGCCGGCCACGACAGGAACACAGCATCCGATAATGAATGCTCCTCGACGCTTGAACCGATCCGAGAAATAGACGACCGTGACCAAAGACACGGCGCCGACGACATAGACCGGGATGGTCATGTAATTGACGTGTAGATTCGCATAACTGTCTCGGGTTCACTTTGTAAGCCAAAAAATGCACCATGACTGAATTTCCTTTTTTGCCTTTTTGTCTTTTTGAGAACCAAAAAAAAAAAAGGGGGGGGGGGGGGCAGAGCAGAAGGGGGGAAGGGGAGGACACCAAACTCACCCGAGACCTGCAAGGATGGTTGGCAAGAAGATGTTGAAACCGTTGATGGCGACGGAAGAGGTAAAGAAGGCGACACCGAGCATGTAGACGAACGGCTCGAGGAGGGCAATCTTGATCCACCTGCGATCAAACCGTTCGGGCCCACGGTATATCGCGTCGCGCTCCTTTCGAAGGCGCATGGTCTCCTTCTCCTCGGCGGTCAGGAACCAGGCGGTCTCGGCCGTGCCGGGGAGAAACATCCAGCACGTGCCGCCGACGACGACGGTGATGGCGAACTCGATGATGAAGAGCCACCTCCACGCCGCGAGACCCCGCCGGGTGCCCATCTGCTGGATGGCCCAGGCGAAGAGGCCGCCGAACGCGCCCGAGACGCACATTGCCAGATTGTTCGTGATGATCCGCTTGCCCGCCAGGTGGCGGGGGTAGATGGTGGAGAAGAGGTAGGCGAACCCCTGCTCGAGGCCGCCGCCGGCGGCGTTGACGAGCATACGGCAGACGACGGCCTGCGCGTAGTTCTGCACGAAAGCCGTGCCCAACGTGGACGCGCTCCAGATGAAGAAGGCCGTCCCAAGAGCCTTGTTGGCACCGAACCGCCGGACGGCCAGCACCCACGGGATCTCAAACAGCATCGTGGTCAGGCTGGAAAACGTGTTGATGTTCCCGAACTGCCGGCCGTGGAGACCAATGTCGGCATCGAATCCGAAGACACGCGCGTTCCCCAGCTGCACATATAGACGATGGCATTGTGTCAGTACAAACGATGAAAATAACAGTACTAGGGAGTTAACTCGTAGTAGCCGAACGCCCCTCGAGGGGAACGGGGGGAAGAAGAGAGAGGAAGAAGGAGGAGGAGGAGGAGGAGTTGGTGGGATTCTCCCTCACTCACGTTGTTTCTGTCCAGAGCGCAAAGAACCATAAACACGAACGACGCCGGTATGGTGTATCTGTCGAACTTCCTGAAAGCGGCCTTCTCCTTCTCAGGGTCAATGTGAATGACAGCATGGTGGCTTGCCAGCCCGTCGTCACCGGCATCTACCACCTCATCTCTCACGGGGTACTTGGTGTCAACAAGACCTTGCTTCTTCTCCGTCTCAGCATTGGCATCCATCTCTGCAGATGATGGTTTGACGGTGGCCTCCACAGGAAGCCAACGATGCTTTGGGAAGGGGGATTCCGAGTTCAGGGGACAGCTTCAAAAAGTCACGAGTCTGCGAAGATGATGAAACGTCTTTGAGTTCTTGCATTGAGAGTCATGACAGAGTAGCTGAGGCCGGGCTACCTTATTTATGCTTGTGCTTGCCGTGTGAGTCTTCTCGCGCAGCACTCTCTGTACGTATGCATCCATCCCTTCACAGTCGTGACAGAGAAAATAGATGACGATAAGGCATGTTGCGGTGGACGGAAAGGGATGCATCCTATGTAGATAATGCTTCTCGAAAGATGGCAACAAGCAAAGTAGATCGGCTTTTGCCGATCTGGTCGGCGCTCAACGCGATGATGAAAAAGTACGGGTCACTTGGCTGCCGAAAATACAGGAGGAGATACCTGTAGATTAAGTCTATGCGCCTCACCATTAGCGTCAACTTCGTAGATCGAGTTCATTCGCTTATCAACGGATCGGAAAATCCCGACGCAACTGGGAGAGAGATTTGGCTCCCTAGTCCAGTGTAAATTATAAGGTACCTTTGTTGTCTTATCTACCTAGGTCGAATCATACTTTCCTTAGATAACCTAGATAACTCGACACTGTACTGGCGAGCCCTCCGTGGTGTATGCATGTATGTATGTGCTCCGTACAGATTCTCTCTCGTACCTACATAAGTAGACATGGTGCCGACTCATTGCTAAAGTACGTACGTACGCAGATTAGGAAGTCAAGGTTGTACAGGTCACCCACGCTTGTGAGGAGGTACCTGACGACACGAGGCACAGAAAGCACAAGAGAATGCAGAGAAAACAAGAGGATGAGTGTCACAAGACCGTACGCATGCGAGTACACGATTGTGACAATGTAACATGTTATTCCCTTCGGTAGTCACGAAGCTATAGGCGAGGGATACGATAGGGTGACATAAGAGACCGTACATAAGGTGCTTACTTACCTGCCACCTCGGTCGAGAAACAGTGTTCATTACCAAATCCTCTCTCTCACACACACACTCTCTCTCACATCGATAATGTGATAGATAAATGGCACTCACACGATTTCAGTTTTGAGCTTTCAATTGGAAATCTGGCTGATATTATGTAGGTATCTTCTGCATCCATCCATTATAAAAAGGCGATGAGATTGGTCTGTGGTCCCAGAGGCACTCTCTCAAATACACAGCTATTTTGACACGTGGTATAATCGGTACACAACACGACTTTTGTTTTTCTTCTCTCATCTCTCATCCCTCCTCACACCCTCTCTCCT
This sequence comes from Exophiala spinifera, assembly GCF_000836115.1. Taxonomy (NCBI): domain Eukaryota; kingdom Fungi; phylum Ascomycota; class Eurotiomycetes; order Chaetothyriales; family Herpotrichiellaceae; genus Exophiala; species Exophiala spinifera. Next base: position 2,603,231 of record NW_015622518.1, on the reverse strand, counting down.
CTTGACGCATCACCACTGATCATGGCGACCACGTTAGGTGAACAACGGAGACAAGTCGCGCACGTTCGCGCATGGAGAACCAAGGGAAGTGTCTCTGAGATCTCGATAAGAGGCAACAACCAATCGAGCAAATCAAATGTCTCATTTAGATGATGTTTCTGATGCCGGCCATGAGGTAACCCTTGATCCCCTTCTTCTTGTTTTCCTCAATCATGGACATGACGCTGGCGCGTCTCTGATCCTCTGGAACATCGCGGCCACTGATGGCGAGCTGAGACTCTCTCATGCCCGTGTAAATGTCAATATCCTTTGTTCGGATAAACAGGGGGCGGTCCGAGGGGACATAGTACCAGCTGTAGACTTTCCAGCACAGATAGAGGAAAATGAGAAGGGGTCCGGCGAGGTAGAGTTGGAAAAAAGTCTCGGAGTCCAAGTTGGGTCCGCCGACCGGGTACAATGCGGTGTAAAACTGGGCTATCAGAGCGATGATGTTGATGAGGAGACAGAGGTATGAGCCATAGATACCGAATGCGGCGCGGAAGGGGAGCTCGTCCACACTGTGACCGTTGGCCTTCCAGGCGGCGCGGAAGCGAATGTGCGCCAGAGCGATGCTGCCGTAGACGAAGAGGATCGCGAGACCAGACAGAGACAGAAGCCAGGTGAAAATAGTGCCACCGTCTTTGGCCAAGTTGATAAAGGCAAGGCATCCAAAGAGGAGCTGAACAATGACCACGGGCACCGGGCGGCCTTTCTTGTCAACATAAGCTAGGATCTTGGGAGCCATGCCATTTGCAGCAAGGGCCTGGACAGTACGGGTCGAACCAAAGGTACACGAGTTCGCGACACTCATGACCGCCATCAAGATGACGGCGTTGAAGATCGACGGGAGGACCTTGATGCCAGCGAGTTGGATGGCAATGACGAAAGGTGAGTGACGGGACTCGGAGCCTTCTCCAGAGTACAGTGGGCTGTTTGCAGGTACGATCAAACCAACCAGGAAAAGGTTGACAATGTAGAAGATGGCGATACGCCACACCACCTGCTTGGAGGCTCTTGGGATTTCTCTCTTCGGGTCTGCGGCTTCAGCGGCAGCCAATCCAGTCAGCTCAGTGCCAGTGTAGGCGAAAGCAGCAGTAACGAAGACGCTGCAGAAGCCGTGGAAGCCATTGAGGAACGCAGAATAGGGCGAATGCCAGTATCTGGCTCCAATATAGCCTCGGTCATCTGTAGGCACACCACCACAGTCGATGATGATGCCGAGAATGATGAAGCCTGTGCAAGCGAGAACCTTGATGATACTGAGGACGAACTCGACCTGGGGCATATCATTAGTTCAGTGCGGCCTCTAGACATGGACATGCAAGAACCGACCTCTCCATATCCTCTCACGCCGAAAAATTGAATCGCAACAAGGGCGACCAGAAGCGGAACGATCCAAGCGCTGTTGTTGATACCGTCCGAGCCATGCCAGTAGTGGATAATGTTGCAAGCGGCCGAAATTTCGAAGGGAAGCACCGTGAGCCAAGAGATGGCATATTCCCATCCACAGGCAAATCCAAGAGACGGATCGACGAAGCGACAGATGTACATGGTGAAGGCACCGTTGATCGGATACATGACGCTCATTTCGGCGAGTGCTTGCATCATGAGATAGCTAAAAAGATCATGATGTCAGACAAGAGGCCAGACTGCGGCTGACACAACCGGACAGAACTTACACCATGAGACCTGCGAGGAAAGTAAGAGAGTTAGCGATTGCGTCTTTCACAAAGTCTTGCTGGAGATGGGATAGAGGTCACACTCACCGACAATCATGAAACCCAGAAGGACAGAGGCAGGGCCACCCGTCTGGAAAGCACCCCCAGAACCAACAAACAGACCGGCACCAATGGCACCACCACTACGAGCATTCAATCAGTACGGAGTCGGTGTCGCGGGTTGCGTGTTGCGTGTTGCTTACATGGCAATCATCTGCATATGTCTGCCTTTGAGGTTGCGGTGCAGTTTGTTCACATCGGTTGCGACCATGGCCTGGTCCTCTGGGTCGACGCTGAACTGGCGACCCCGGGCATGAGCCGAGAACGAGCCATTGCGACCTTCGCCGTTGGCGTCCTTCTCGCCCACGAGATTGGGGTCTTCTTTGTTCATCTTTGCTGTTAATATTCGGTGGCTCGACGAAGAGGGAGCAGATGAGAAAGAGGGATCAGGGATAGGGAGAGAGGCGTCGGATGCCAGATTGCCTCGGAGGGAGCAGATGAGAAAGAGGGATCAGGGATAGGGAGAGAGGCGTTGGATGCCAGATTGCCTCGGGTCTCTTTATACGTTCCAAGCTTTCCCAAGCGCCACAAGCTCGACAAGCTCCTCGACCAAGCAACCCTTGACATGTCTGTGTGTGTAGTGACCTGCGCAGTGCGGCAATTCCTCCGCAGATAGGCGTCCGCCCGCGATTGGACCAAGTGGTTCGGGGCGCAACAGATCCCGGGATCCATTCGCCCTCGCATTGGCGGCTGCCACGGTGAGGTAACATCGGGCTGACCAGCGTCAGGCTGCAAGAGGCATAGTGCAAGATAAGGTCTAGGTGGAGAGGGCGCGCCATTGGCCGGAGGGGGCAGGGATTTCCTTCTAGAATCAGGCCGGGGCTCGTAGAGTGTCATCTGTAGATAGGGATGTCGCACTCGGAGAAGGCGAGGGTGGAATTGATGCCCTGTGCTGGGCCTTAACAGTCGACGGAGCGTTTGAGGCGGGGAGGCCGCAGGGGTTGTCGTCCTGTTGTGGAAGCTCGAACGACGACCAGACACATCCGAGGCCACCGATGCCACCGAGGCTCACTAGGCCACCACCGTCGAGGGCGACCAGGGAGACCAGGGAGATCAGCGAGCGCACAGGAGGGTCCAGCAGGGAACCAGGAGGACCCCAGGAGGAGCTCGAAGGACGATAGCCTGTCAAGCATCCAATCCGTCAATTGTCAATTTGTCAATTCATCCAGTGATCATCGATCAGATCGAGCCGTGCGTGGTTTGACGGGGCCGCGCACAATAGTCTACACGACGACATCAGATGATGCTCGCCCACGTCCCGAAAGGACGAGCACGGCAAGCCACCACTTTGCATTCTCTGCCCGTGGCCCATACAAACACCGTCTCTCAACGGCTACACTTACCACGTATCGCTTATCAAAGGACACGCTGATCCGGAAAACGTCCTACTGTACAATACGAGTACTCACTACTCCCGAACATACATTAGTTTACGTAACTCATTTCTGAGCAGTGCCGTCGTCACTCGTTCGTCACCTGTTGGTCTCAAGCCACATCCGTCCACGAACCTGCACTTGGACGGTGCATCCTGTACCGATGCGGGATGCAGAGGCGAGGACCAGCCACACGAGACCACGAGACCCTCACGCGACTCGATTTACCTTGCATGAGTTACCCAAAACGAGATGTGTAATCTCGTGTTCGCCTAGATGCCTCAGAGCGGTTGTCGACTTTCTCATCCAGTCCATGCAGGACGAGTCAAGAGTACTGCACAGTAGGTTCTGTGAGAGTAGTGACCTGCCCTGGCACGTTGCCCTGCATCGTAGGAACTTGCAAGTCGTCCAGTGTCCAGTATCCCGCATCCAGCGTCCAGTGTACCGAAGGTTCCTGTGGCCGAGGCTGGTGGATTTGTTGTTGCGCAAAATCTGGGGAGAAGCTCCTGCACATCCATTGGGCCGCGCTCTGGCTGGCTGGGCCTTGGCATCTCTTCCCGCTGCGTGAAAAAAGTTCCTGCGCCGCATCAGGTACTGATGTGGACTTGAGGGATTGTAGATGACCGCGTCGAAATTTCCCAACCCTTCGGCAAATGCACCGTGTCCTCATCTGTCCCTCTCTCCTCTCTCTCCTCGACGTCTAGACTCACAATACCTCGAATCACAACTACCTACGGCGCTTGGACCAATTTGATCCGAGAATTCTGATAACCACAACGTTTGTAAAGAAGAAGGGGGCATACAGCACGGCAAGGAGTGGTGAACGATCCCATTAGATCAAGCCTTCAACTTCGGCATTACAAGCCCACATACACCTACCCTCTATTTCACAATCATGAGGCTCACCGCCGACCTGATCAACAACTCTTTATCATATCTGAACCCGCTCAAGGAGCGGGAGCTTGACCTCCGAGGTATGTCTGAAAAGAGCAGATGCTACACTTGAATCCGTTTTTGTTTGAGCGCGCAGGACATAATTGACCACACTCTCGGTGTTGTTTTGTCGACATTACAGGCCACAAAATCCCTACCATCGAGAACCTTGGTGTCGCTGGTCCACAAGACGCCATCGACTTTACAGACAACGACATCATCACCATCTCCAACTTCCCTCTCTCGCCTCGGTTAAACACGCTGTTGTGTGCGCGGAATCGCATCCAGAGCGTCGACAAGAGAATCGCCGAGCAGATCCCAAACCTGACAACGCTTGTCCTCACCGCAAACCATGTCAAAGAGCTGGGAGATCTGGAGGGGCTGATGGGGTGTGGAAGGTTGACGCATCTATGTTTGCTGGAGAACCCGGTGACGAAAAAAGAAGTGAGTGGACCAACGCGCGCTGCTGGATTGTTGTGCAACACCCCCGCAAGTCGACGCTGCTGACTTTCTTTGTGTTTCCTCCTGCAGCACTACAGACTCTACCTCATATGGGCGATCCCGTCGTTACGATTCCTCGACTTTCAAAAGGTCCGAGACGCCGAACGGGAGCAAGCAACCGAACTTTTTGGCACTGCTGAAGAACCATCCGAATTGGCAGCAAAGATCAAAGGTGTCAAGAGCAGGTCGTTTGATGTATCTGGTGCCGCCGTCAACGGAAAAGCCGACGGTAAGCGGAAAGGCGTACGGACTCAGTTGACCGAGACGGAGAAGAAGAGGGTGCAAGAGATGATCAAGAACGCAAAGAGTCTGGCGGAAATCACGAGGATAGAGAAAGATCTCGCCGAAGGTCGCATACCGGCTGGGGCAGCTGATGCAGACCGAATGGTGTCGTAAACAGAGGACGCCAGAGAGAGATTTGGGAACGACGGTGCGATAGTCCGAGTAATCGTGAATGCATTCGTTACCCTTGTAGCATGCATATAGCGCCGTCAATCAAATCAATGTCTTCACGTCCTCCTCATCCGAGCAGTAATAGTAGCCTTTCCTTGCTGGCTGGTTCTCCGGTTCTCCCGTCCACTGAAACTCCGATCCGGGGGTACGAGTGCGAGCACGTGTCAGAGCGCTGCATAAGATAGGTACCGAGTGCAGAGGAGCGTAATGCCTCGCACCCATTTTTCATTTCCTATTTTTCCAGTAAGAATCTCCAAAAGGCCTGGCTCACGATCAAACCGTCGTGCGGCAAATCCACCTTCTTTACGTGCTCGTTGTAGGCCTCGTCGTCAAAGATGCCGGTCGCGTGGCGCGTTTTGACGATTTCGTCCATGATCTCCTTGTTGAACTCGGGATGGCCTTGCACCGTCATCAGCCGTTTAGGCGAATACATGCCCTGGACTTTGCAGACGGGCGAAGACCCAAGCTCCTCGACACCGTCTGGGTAGAAAAGGACACAGTCGCGATGCATCTGGTGTATGCGCTGCAAAAAAAGAGTAAAATTTTTGTTAGTTCTGATATACGTACGTACATGTATCTTGTCCGGATCTTTTTCCACGCTGTGAGGGCGTGGTAGGTGGTGGTATACATGACCATAGTGACGGGCTTCTCCAGCTGGGTCCACCAGGCAAAACACATCACGCCAATAGGGGGAAGGAGAGGGAAGGGTAATGCAAGTTTTGTCAAGTTGTGAGGCTGTAGGAACGTACCAGTTTATCGATCCCAAAGAGTTCTTTTCCTCTCGGCGACAAATCGACCTCGTTGACCGCAGCCTCCCAGCCCAATGGATTTCTCCCGACTTCGGCCTTCAAGGCCCGTCCTACGATCTGATGGCCGAAGCAGACACCGATAACGCGGACTTTGGTTTCTGACAGGATCATGGCCGTGTAGTCGACGAGCTTGTTGATCCACGGCGTGTCGGCGAACGAGTCGTGTTCTGTGTGGCACCAAAAACACATACTTCGTCAGCACGGAGTTTTAACAACAACAAACAGCAAGCCAGTCTGCCTCAGAGAGAGAGGATATGCCTTACTCGAACCGGTGATGAGAATGGCATCGATCGTGTCTGGGTCAGGATACTTGTCTGGCTCCAATTCGACTTGCCATTTCGACACTTCGAACCCCGTCTCTGGATCTACCAGATCAGGTCGACCCAGGGCTTTTGCACCGGCGCGAAGCAAGAACTCGAACACGCCACCGTAGCCGTGAAATTTCGCCTTGGTCTGGGGCAATGGTGTGTCGCATTCGAGGATCGCTATTCGAAACGGCTGCTGCTGCGTTTTCAAGTTCATTGTGGATATCGTTCAGATAGGTAGGTACCGTATCGGAAGAGAGAGATAGGAAGAAGACCAACAAGAGCTCTGCCGGCAAATGCTTGGGGTGATCTGATCTCGAATGTTAGAGAGATCTCGGAGAGGCCATTGCTTAGTTTTGTATACAGCGTATAAGTCGGACGTTGGATCGATGTCCAGCATGTTCTTTTTTTGTTTCCCTTATCTAATACCCAGCTGGGCAATTCATACATACGCCCTTTGTTCAACGAGACGCCACCCAGTCGTCCAATGGGCGACCAATTGCGTGCTAACTGGCATTTCACGGATATGAGCGCATCAAATCGCGGTTTTTCTTCGCACAACAAGCCGGATCGACGTGCAGACACTTGGGCCTTTTTACTTGCACTTGTACCGGTAAGTACATAAGTTGGTCCCAGGCTGGCTAAACACTCGTAGCTACACCTGAAGAACCTTGATAGGCACTGCAGGCATCGTTAAAAGCCCTGTCACCGCAGATCAAGGCCCCTGTATCGTGTCCTACACCGTGAGCCTCACCAGCCTAAGTCACCAGGACTCTGTGTACGACCTTGTCAGACACGACTAGAAGCGGGCGACTACGATGAAACTCGAATGTCCGACGTTCCATTTTCGCGTATTTACAGAGTAGTCCCGAGCACGACTTATCTTGTCCATATTAGCTGTAGACGCCAAAGCCCAAAGCGGTCGGTTACTTGGGAGCAACCCTCTTTGTCACAAGTTTTGCGATAGACGAGGATAACTTGTTCTACAACAACAGCAATACCTCGCATCAACCTGTTTGATCTGTGTCATTTGTCATCTGTCAGCCTTTCGTTCCGACGCTACCGAGAACATCCTTCAAATGCGTGGAAAGTACGACACAGTCATCGAGACCGCTGTTTGAGCCCAAGCCCTCACATAGAATTTGCAGAGGCGACGAGAACATCGTTTGGACGCAAATACTTACCCATGGCTGTGGCCAGACAGGACATGGCGCCTCTTCGACGAGATTCGCCTCCCCGTAATGGCTTTGCACCACCAGATGCATCGGTCCAACCCACCGAAGATACACCATTGATCAACAAAAAGTCCACAGAGGCACCATCCAACACTCACTTTCGAAACATATCACGCACTCGCTTCATCGTTCTCTTCCTGAGTATAATGTTTGGGTGTACCATTGCGTTTTTCGACTCGACACTCATGGCCTCCTCTCATCCAGTCATCACGTCCTATTTCCACGCATCAAACGCGGCATCTTGGCTGAGCACCGTGTTTTACCTATCTTCGACCGTCTTCCAGCCGCTCTATGGTCGAGTGTCTGACACCATTGGACGCAAACCGGTCGTTTTCTTTGCGGCGAGCATGTTTCTCGCAAGTACTGCCTGGTGCGGGTTCGCGGGTAACATTGGCAGCTTCATTGCCGCGAGAGCGGTCTGCGGTTTGGGAGCCGGAGGGGTAATGTCCATGTCGGCTATATTGACGAGTGACATTGTCAAGATTGAATACCGAGGGATTTACCAAAGCTATTTCAACATGGTGAGTCTTTACTGTCAACTCCCCGTAGCACTCATCTAACACCTGCATAGTCATGGGGCTTGGGCAACGGTCTCGGTGCCGTCTTGGGTGGACTGCTCTGTGACAAGCTGGGTTGGCGAGCCGCGTTCTATGTCCAGCTCCCTTTCATCTTAATATACGCTATATTGACCTTGGTCTTTTGCCCCTCCAACCTGGGACCGAATCTCGCAAAGACTCAAGGCAAATCGCTCCGACAAGCATTCAAAACCTTTGACACTCTCGGAGCCATTACACTCACGACAACCGTCACCTGCCTGATCCTGGGGGTGAATCTAGGTGGAAACGTCTTCACGTGGACACATCCGCTGGTCATCACCAGTCTTGTACTCTTCGCAGTCGCGGCCGTCTCTCTCTATTTCGTGGAGAGAAAGGCCCAACTTCCAATGCTGCCGCTGAAATTTCTCAGCACACGACCAATGGGCAATCTGATGTGGATGAATTTCTTTGGTGCCATTGTCACAAACACGGTCCTCTTCAACGTTCCGTTGTATCTTCAGGCCGTAAAGCAAACCAGTCCGACCGCCTCCGGCTTGAATCTTCTCATCCTCTTGCTGGGCGGCACGGCCTCGGCGCTTTTGTGTGGCCTGTACATCACTCTCACACGGAAGATGAAGCCGCCGATGGTCTTGGGCTTATTTATAATGCTCGGCGGAACGATATGTGTGACTTGTTTATCCGCCGACACGCCAACGTGGTCGGTGCCATTCCTCATCCCGTTCTGTTCAATCGGCCAAGGTCTGTCCTTCCCGGCAACTACGATTGCCTCATTGGCATTGAACTCTCAAGACGAACAGGCCGTGGTGACGACTACTCTGGGATTACTGCGGAATCTGGGTGCGATTCTCGGGGTTGCCATTAGTAGTTGGATCCTCCAGAACGCATTGCTCCTGTACCTGGACCGTCTGGTCACGGCTCCGGACGAACTGACCAAAGAAAACATCATACGAGCAGTGAGGGAATCGGTCCATGCCATCAAAAACCTCGATCCGGTGCATAAACGACAAGTCATCGAAGCGTACGCAAACAGTATCCGCGTGACTTTCTCCATGGCGATAGTCATCAGTGTTGTTTGCATTGTGATGATATCGCCTGTGCATATCCCGAATTTGCAGCGTCAGGAGGATTTGGACAAGGCGGGTACCGAGTATTCGGGGTCTGAGTCTGAGTCCGAGTCTGAGGGTGACGGTGGTGGCGACGAGAGTGAGATCGCGGTCCTCAATTCACCCAGTGAGCCTCTGTCACGCAGTCTCACTGCGAGTTCGAGGAGAAGCAGAGCTGCAGCGTCGTCATCGGTCGCGGGATCAATTCCAACAACAAGAGAATATGATCACCACAGCCTTGAGAGGAGACCGAGTTTCGACACAAGTTTTTCCATGTGAGAGACATGCGCGGACTCGGTTCCACAGTATCGGTCTTGGGCATTTTTGTCTCACTGTTTGTTCCAAGGTGTTGCTTTATGGAAAGGGATGATTGAGATACAGACAATGGGCGTAAACTTGGCATGATATTAGCACCGCATAGCACAGGATAGGATATTGGAGAATAGTGTGGCGGCGCATGGCGGTATGGCGTACGGCGTAGGAGAGTCATGGCGTGGAAAAGTAGAGTAGAGTGTGGTTATGATTGATTTCCTCGAGAATAACAAAGTACGATTATCTCGTTCCAGGTGGTGAATATGGAGAGCACGTATTGGGGCATACCCTGTACGATGTGTAGTAGGTGTGTGTACTCCGCCACACTGCGATTTGTTATGCTACGGGCAGTGTGTGCGGTGCTACGCTGCGCAAAACTGCAAATAAAAGTAGTAGTCGGTATGCGTACGTGTTACTTTTTGAGATTTTCCATCCGTTTGGCATTCTCGCGATGCTGCTGCTCTCTGCGCTCTCTCGTGCTGTAGGCCTACGTATCGGTGTTTATTTGTATCTCCTCCCTTCTTTCAAAGTTTCCTTTTTTTCAATTTTCCCCTTTTAACCCAATTGCTCCCCGGCGCGTTGGAAAACAACCCTAAACTTCTCCGGGACATCGTACTTGTCCATCTTGACGTCCACAAAGTGCAGACCCTGCCCGGCGCAAAACTCCTCCGAGGCCAGGAGAGCGTCGAGGTCTCGCCACGTGCGTATCACGTAGGATCTGATCGGGTAAGACGAAGAAGCACTCGCGTCGTCGTCGTCGCCGTACTTGCTGCTGCCCCCGCCGCCGCCGGTTGTAGATGTGGTGGTGGTAGTACATGGTTGTTCTTGTCCTTGTCCTTGTTCTTGTGACTGCCGTTGTGGAAGACGGCCCGAGAACACAAACGGCAACTCGTCGTACTTCCACGGTGCGAGGTCGTTGTACGTCTCGTGCAGACCGTGGATTTGTCTCTCGTACGCGTACCCTGAATTGTTGACGAGGAAGACGGTCAGAGGCACGCGGTGGCGGATGACGGTGCTCAGTTCTTGGGCCGTCACTTGGAAACTCCCGTCGCCCTCCAACAGGATCGTACGACCTTCTTGCACAGAGGTGGTGGTGGTGGTAGCATCAGCAGCTGCTGCAGTGGTACCCTTACCACCCTTGGTACTATTGTCACCACCTGCACCACCACCGCCGCCGCCTGAGACAGAATCATAAATTGAATCAGAAGTGGTGCCTGAATCTATAGATTCAGAATGTTGCGCCAGACTGGCTCCCAATGCGGCCGGAAGCATGTGCCCTATTGAAAACCATTGTCCGGACGCTATGATCTGAGCGCCAGCTGGGAGGACGAGATCGCGACCGCAGAGCTTGGGTGTCGCGTTGGCCAGCAACACTGTATCGTTCGGACGGAGGTACGGGTTCAGACGGTGGTAGAAGTTTGTTTGATCTATGGGACCATCTTCTGCTTTTCCATCGTCCCCTTTGGGGGAAGTGGATGTAGACGAGGAAGCAGATGCAGGTGGTGCTGTAGTTGTAACGGTAGACGTGCTGGGTGTTAACGTCGGGTATTGTCTTGGTACGACGTTTCGAAAGTCGCCTAGTGATGAGACGTCCGGGGTAGGAAGACGTCTAGTGTCGAGGTGTTTCTTCAGGCGGGGAAGTAAAGAAAGTAGATTTATCACAGAAGTCGTGGTGGTCGCTCCGGGATATATGCTGCTGCTGCTGCCAGCAGATGACAGTAAGGCGGATTGTGGAAGAGTGACAAAATTCTTTCCAAACGTAATGATCTTCTCTGGGTCTGGAACGACCCTCCATCCCAGAGTCTGCGTATCTGAAAACATGGGTCCAAATGCAAGTACCAAATCGGCTTCACTCACATACGGCATCGTGTCTATCTGGCCGACGGGACCAGAGTGGACACCATAGTAGTTGGTTAATCCGTGATCTACCATCCCACTTCCAGATGGCATGCATAGCGTTGGCAGTCCCGACACGCGGACAAACTCGTTGATCTCGTGCCTGAGGGACGGAGAACGCACGCCGTCGCCACGATCCACGAGTATGAGAGGCCGTTTAGCATTGTAGAGTCTCGTGGCGATATCGGCGATGAGTGCGTCTTCTTTGCCGACGTCGACTTCTTTAAACGTGGCGAAATCACCGCCCATGAGCGTCTTCTCGAGTCTCGCGCCGTCGACTTCCTTCGAGACCATGTCACAGGGTACCTCGATGTACACGGGCTTTGACTCTCTGAGGGCTGCGGCGATGGTGCGGTCGATATCCTCGGGTGCTGTCTTTTCGTCGCGTAAATTCGTCTGAGCGACAGTAACATGCTGGTGCATCTGGGCGAATACCCTCGGCCGTCCGTCGCCTAGCGAGTGGTGCACGTTTGCCCTCGAGTCTTGGAAGCGTCTCTGCGGCGTGCCGACTATGTGCACGACGGGCACCGACTCGGCGAAACTCCCTGCCACGGCGTTGATGGCCGACAACTCACCCACGCCGTAGGTGGTGAAGAGTGCCCCGAGCCCGCGGACACGAGCGTACCCGTCGGCGGCGTACCCTGCGTTCAACTCGTTGCAGGTGCCGATCCATTGTACGCCACTTGGAGAGAGGTGGTCGAGAGCTTTGAGCGTGAAGTCGCCTGGGACACCGTGGATGGCGTGTACTCCTTGAGAACGTAGACGTTTGAAGAGATATTGTGCCAGGGGGAGACGTTGCATGGCATATCATGAAGCCTGTGCTTGTGCTTGTGCTTGACGAGATGAGAGTGTGAGATGAGGAAGAGCCGACGGTCAAGATTAGGGGCAAGAAAGTGAAAACGGCGGATGCAGTGAGATGAAGGGTAATAACATGTAGACGATAGGGGGGCCTGATCTCATACCTTGACTCTGCCGTAGCCAGAAAATGAAGTCTTACATACTATGGTCCTGGATATTGCACCACCTCCTAGTGTCTCGTTTAGTAGCAGAAGAAAGTGAAAACGGTGGATGCGGTGAGAACAAGGATAATAACACGTAGACGATAGGGGGGCCTGATCCCATACCTTGACTCCGCCCTAGCCAGAAAATGAAGTCTTACAGTACTCTGGTCCTTGATATTGTACCTAGTATCTGCCTCGTTCAGTAGCAAGACAAAGGACAGCGGTGCTTACCTTGGTGGGGTGGAGAATAGGATCTATCTTGTGGTCCATCTTGTGACTTTACCAAGTCATATCTCGTGAAGTCTAACGGAATACAGATGTCTATATATCTGGTACATGGCTTACGAACTTCGTGGCTGGCAGGACTGGTATTGTATATCATCAACTCCCAACCGACCTGACAAGTCTTTCACAGGCTCCCCCTCTCCTTCCATCAGTCGTGTACGCGAGACTCCAAGAACCAAGTCGTGCAAATCCCCCTGATCGTCGATTCAGAATGGAAAGCTCCTCATTTCATCCTTCGTCCAGTACTTTCTCATATTCTCAGCCCCCAGCTCCCTGACCTCGTCCTCCAAATGCGACCATAACACCTGTGCAAAAGAATCCATGATTTCCCTTACTTCTTCTCTTCGCAACTCGCGATCTCCACTCCTGCACCCCGTCAGGTAGGGAACCAATCTCTCCAGGCCCTTGTGCATTTCTTTATGCTGCTCCTTGGCGAACCCTCTGGCTTGGAACCCGGCCATTTTCCTGCCCAGCACGGGGAACCAGTGCGCCTCTTCAATGTCATGGTGGACTTCGAGATGTTGGCAGAATCGTAAACCCAGACTGATCAGCTGAGACGGTTTGAGGCGCGATCCTGGTGCGGTACCTGCGTACACTTGATCCCACGTCGACCGTAGCATGCTGTGATAAAACTCCATTTCCTCGGCGAGGCGGTTGAAGAGTCTGAAGTCGGCGGCCGACAGTGGCGGCAACACTGGATCTTCGGAGGTAGACTCGGCCATGACGGGAATAAGTGTCTTGATATCACTGGGGGGATGTTCTTGATTGTCCGCTTTGTTCAATTTTGGAAAAGATGAAAATGCGGTTGAGTAAGACAGAGAGAGGGAGGATGGAAGAAGTCGACGACAGAAAAAAAATCTCAAACTGATAGACCTTACAACTGCAAAAAACAGAGATCGAGACGCATGTTTTTGCACTTACAGTTCTGTGGAGTAAAAAGATGCAAAGTTTGGCATTCTATGTGATCTGTTTATCAGTACTTTTGGGACAATGGAAGAGGCGAAGAAATCAAAGTTCTAGAACTGGTAGAATTTATTCCGCTTCCAACTGCCGATAAGCCGTGCCAGTCTCTAGCGAAATCCACGTCGACGATTGAGCGACCACTGCACACATATATAGATAGAGAGATAACGTTCTCGAGATGGATAACCACTCATTATAAACTGGTCGAAGACAATTCCCCAGCGACTCGTACACATTCCTCCTCCTCGTTCGCAGGACGCCAGGTCAAAATAACGCGCACTTGCTCTAGCTCTACAAGTCATCAAAACATATCTGGACATTTCTAGATCGTTATGCATTGCTCAATCACAATCTCCAACGCTGAATGAACCAGCATTCCTGTCATTGAGCCCTTTGCTTCTTCGCTCGTTTTCTTTCTCTAATCCTCTTCTCGGTGGCCATGAACTCTCTGATCCCGACCGGTATCTCTGCGAACAAGGCGTCCTCATCCTCCGGTACAGAAGGTGTAGTCCAAAGACCCTCACTCCCACCACCGTCTTCGTCCATACTCCCCGAAGCTTCATGAACCTCGGGACGAGACAATCGCGCCTTGGGATCGTCTGTCTGCCTGTTCGGAGATTTTGACTGTGCTTCGCGTACCCTTGCAGCCCACGCCTCCACATCGTCTCGGTAATCGTCCCATACGCAATGTACACAACCACTCATACAGCAGTTGTCTGGCTCAGCTGGTCTCGGTGGCACCGGTACGCCATTTACCGTCCTCCATGTTGCATCGGGTGTGTCTGAGACGCTGCTCTTGTAACCAGATCCCTCGATCGTGCCGAATAGTTTCCTGGCTCTTGCTTGTACCGACTCGTCCTTGGTAGTGACAAACGTGGGCAGTGCACTGTCCGTGTGAGGAGCTTCGCGCATGGGCGAGGAGAGCAACTCTGTGTAAAAGTCGCCTAGGGGCATCGCTTGGTGAGGCTGGTCTGCATGGTCGCGGAGCAGTCGCTGTCCGCTGTGGAACGACCGTCGGGATATCGACGGTGTGTTACTGGGAGATCGATTTTGATTTCTCTCTATGGCGCGACTTTGGGCGGTAGCAGGGATTCGGCAGCTTTGCTTTGAGATTTGTCGCAAGCATGAGTTGCAGATCCACGGCCGTTGCGAGATCAAAGTTTGGATAGCGCTATGGGCAGCCATCGCGAGGAGGTGTCGTTACTGCATGAATCAGGACGCAGGATCGAGATGGCGAGGAATTAATGTACTACGCAAGATACGACGACTCGCCCTCAGCATCTCACCGAATTGTCTTGCCTCCGAGGTTAATTATTTCCCTCTGGCAGATTATACATGAATTAGTAGGACACCGAAAAAGCCGCACACGGGCGGTGTTTGGATGACATCATCGCCTATAACGCCGCTTTCCCAGGGACTTGGAGCCTCGTTGCAGATCCCAAGGTCAAGTATCTTTCTAACGCGCTCGCTGTGAGAAAACCTGCCGATGAAACAAATAGCGACCTAGATAACTGCGATCTCGATGTTGGATACGCTGCGACGATAGCCCTTCGAGAATCTCAAGGACTGATCTCGTACTTCCAGCTGCTGAACTCCCAACTTCGACACCTATTCATCAATCGCCAGACCCCTTTCAACAGTATCCTTCACCAATTGCCAATATCTCTGCGTGTCAACCGACACATGGTTAACATGTGGGCTCCCAATAAATTCTTCCAAGCGAATTGATTCGTTCGGGTCTGCCTCTGATGCAAACACTACACACTTGTTGCGTGCCTCAGCTGCGTGCAGGACGATATGCTCATGTGGGACAAGTTGATCTCCCTTGCCGAAGATGTATGTACGGGGAACAGTCCTCTTCGATGGATTGAACCCGAGCGTATCCACGGCGTGATCGTGTTTGAACAGGAAGGAGCCGTCGGGCTCATTCAAGCACCGCCAGATCTTGCTCGGCGACGATTCGATCAATCCAAGGTCATTGAATAGGGCACAGCTACCGATGACCGCCCACGCGATCGGAGTTGCCAGCATTCGTCGAGTCACACTTTTCTTTGGAAGAAATGACAAGGCAGCCGCCACGGCTGTCTGCAAAGGTGGGCTCCCGTGCGGAGGGGACGAGTCCAACACCATTGCCGAAATGGGAATCTCAAGAGGTAACTCTTCAGACTTTGACCCTGACTGTATGTTCTCCCGATAGGCTTGTGCGAGCTGGATAGCACTGTGGCAACCGCCTCCGGAAAAGGCGTGGACAAAAACGGTTGAGTGAGGATTCTTCCTGAAAGAATTTTTGAGAGCCTCCACCGCAGGAGCGAGTGCTTGCATTTGGACCCAGTCCGGCGTGACGGTGACATTCATGAAGTTGTTCTGTAAGAGGAGAATCTGGGCCTCCGGGAACAGGAGTTGATATTGGCGAAAGTACTTGGCCGCGTGACGGGGTGCTGCGTACATCCACACACAGCAGATGATCAAGGTCGGTTGGACATCGGACCCAGTATCTGGGGCTGAAGCCAGGAAGGTCGATGCAGCTGGTGGCTGGTAGAGATGAATACCATCTGCCAGCTGTTGGAAATCCCAGAGTGGGTCTTTCTGCATGTTGGCAGTCATGTTCTAGGCACTCGGCATAAGATGTCGAACAGAAGCAGTTCACTGCCCTTTGGGAGCAAGGAAAAGGTACACCGAGACAACGAGAAGGGGTAAGGAAGCAATGTTCAAGATACAGGCAAGGACAATATACTTTGTTGCGAGGGTCAAGCTTTATAAGGCCTCCTCCACGAACTAGGATCGGTGCTTCGAGCCTCGGTCGGAGACATGTGCATTGACCTATCTTTTGGATTAGTAGAATCAGTTCTTGTATTCGAGCTGTCTTCAGCACTACGTTTGCTCCAAGTACAGTAGTGACAAGGCCACAATGCATGGATAATCATCCGTATACGAAATACGAGGGGACCAAGCAGGCTAGAGTCCCCACTTCACCCTCCTCAAGGAGCCGTTTCACTTCTAGACAACAAATTCTCGTCTACACGGCTGCAGCGGGGGTCCAGAGCGAGTTCGAATTGGTTGTTATGGACCGAATCAGATGGGTAAGCCTGGATAGTGACAATGCTGAAGGCTCCTTAGGGAGAAAGTGGCTAGTGTGCATATAGGGTAGACGTCAACGAAATCAGCCCGAGCCTTCAGCACCAGGCATATTTTTCATTCGCTAGCCAGACAAGGTCTTGCTTCTGGCCTGAGGGGTTAGCAGTCCAGCGTAGACTGCACAAGTGTTCCTTGTCTCTTGTGACCACCTCTACCGGGGCTTGCTCTTCTCCGCGCAAATGTTGTGCTGCAGAGATGGTCAGCTCAGACGGATCCCATACCTCGACACCGGCCGTCATGCCGTATAGGTGCGCCTCCAATTGGGCTCTTAGGAGTAGAGCCGCCATCGCCGCTTGTTCGGCTGGCGAATTCCTGACCGAGTCCGGAACAATGCTGTGCAGGATGTGCAATTGAAAGTCTTTTTCTTCCGCCGCGTAGACTCGACACCAGATCAAGGCAATACCAGTATCGCGATGAATTGCACCCTTGATCTTTGGATCACCTTTCCCCAGCAGCTTGGTCTGAAATTCATCACGCGTAAAATGCCATATAAAGTGTGCCATATCAGGCCGGATAGAGACGAACGTTGAGTCTGGGTTTTCTCTTGACTGTCTTAGAAGTCGTTGTTCCAGATAGTCGACTGCAGGAATTTGCTGCAAGTCCGAGAGCGTCAGGTCTTCAACTACGGGCAACGCTTTCCTCGTACTGTCATAGCTCAGGCTGTGGACTGGTGCCAGGTGAACATGGGTGCTGGGAAAGACATTCCAGCCATATCTTGCATAGAATTTTGGCCCGATGTCGGAAAAGAGAACGGAAAAAGGACTCTTCTGCTGTTCAGGTTGTCCCCATGTTTCCAGTCTCTTACCCAGATCAGCCATCATGCGGCCGGCATATCCCCTCCCACGGTACTCAGGTCGTGTGTAGACGGAAGCAATCCCATGCGCACGAACTCTTTCAAGCCGTCCTCCCCGCGCAATGTAGGCATGTACGTGGATGCTCTCGCACGAAGCAAGAATAGGCCGAGACCCGTCGGGATTCACTGGCAGGGTCGTAGAGGTCAAAATCCATCCAGTGATCCCACCATTTTCTGTGAGCTCAACCTGCTGCAGGTACGTCTCTCGGTCGAGGTACTGAGCCATGGTCAGAGGGCCCTTCCACTCGTCGGCGTTCAGATATGCAGTCTGAACATATTCGAGGAGTGTTGCAGGCTCAAGCGCAAGGTCGGCAGACTGGGAGGATGGCTGGGCTTGTGGATCAACCGCAGGAGGTTTAGACGTCGAGACTTCGTTAAAAGGTGTGTTCGAGGAGGCCATGATTGTTGCTGATTAAATTACTGGTAGGAGGCAAACTGTCAAAGGGTGAGTAGAGGCTGTCCGATATAGTAGCTGAATTCACGAACAGAGGAAAAACATAGAATGTCAGAAGGAAATGATCACAAGGCGTACAACAAAATCACTTGTTAGGGACCTGAAGGGCGCAGGCAGTAACAGTGCTTCTGCAGGATATGACTAACCTTGGGGAACAGCATAGAAGCTCTGCCCATGAACGACTCTTCGGGCTCTATGACAAGAACTCTAGAAGAAGCAGCCTGTCGTCTCGAGACTTGGAGAAACACAGCATCAATGTGCTCAGTGTCAGTGCGCACGGAGATGAAAATAGCCCACTACGGCATAGTACAATACAAGGGCGGGTACGGATATGAGATCTCCATACCTAATAAATAAGGTATCTTTAGTTCATCGTTCGCGAACCTCATCAATGTCCTTCTTTTCACTCTGTAGCCATCTCTGGTTCCGCCAGGCAGATTGCATGGTACCAACAGCTCAATGGATCAGCCTGGCATCTTCAGCCTGATGGTTGCCCTCTCACGTCCATTCTCCTTACCTGCCCATACGTTGAGATGTTGACGGTCCAGTAGGATCCCTGCCATACCTCAATCAGCCTGACCGACCTTCCCTTCCCCCTCCCATTTCACTTCTTCAGCTGTCCAGGGTTTATACCTCACCTCTGGAAAATGCAGTGTCGCGGCGTTTTCTGTGGTCGCTCTAGCCTTTTCCGCGATCTTAACTTCACTGCCCAATTACCTGTACTTACCTCGCGTCTCTACGTGTGAAATCGCGCTCACAATCGTCATCGCACAGAAACAGACTGTCGACTTTTCATTTGTTGTTCCACCATATTGACAGCTTCTCCTTCTGAGCTTCATCGCGATTGTCGATGAATGCCGTCATCTGAGCCCGTCCTCACCCCCGGTGCTGTTGCTACGCTTTAATGGTCGCTTGTCGAGCCTCACTCGAAACGAGCCCACTCACCTGCGCCTAGTTCATCATTGCCTGTGCCTGACCGTCACAGCTCATGGTCATGGAGCAAGAGCTGACAGAACAGTAAGTGTTTGTCTTTAGAGCTTCCATTTATTCCACCTCGCGGATCGGTCGTCGCCTCTACCTGCATCCTCTTTCCCCTCTCTCAAATCACTCCCTCAAGGAAGATAATTCTGTAAACATGTTTCGTCGAGGCTACTTTGTGACTGATCACCTTCTTCCTCCTAGAATGCGGGGCCCTGGTGGTGGTTACGACGACCGTTATGTCGCGCTTCCCCGACCAGAGATCCCGCACGAAAGAACTATCATCGTGATCTCGGACGATGAATCTGAACCTGAAGTCATAGCTGATCGTCGAGAGTCTTGGCATCACAATGGCGACAATGACTTGCGTCCCACGACCAGCCATGATGATCTGTCAATTCGCGGGGACAAACCCAGTCCGATTCAGAGCCCTCATGCGTACAAGCGTGCCAAAATTGAAGACAATGCAACCCTCTACCTCCACCATGAACATCTTGATTTGAATGCGAACCGAGGCAATCATAATGAACTGAAGGTGTCTCACCGTGCGCATGATCATCTAGCCGAGCCGTATCCAATCCAGCCAGGTGTGGCCCCGGCTGAGCCGACTTATCAACAAGCAGCAGCGTTGGAGAGTGGTCAAGCTTCATTAAGCAGCATCGTCACACCGAACTCACGATTACTACAGGTGGAAGCAGAGCGGCGTCCGCCATACTTTGTGGATGGTTGCTTTGAGGTAAAAATGTACAACGGACCGGGCTACGAAAAGTTTCCTGTTGTCCTGGGCACAGTAAAAGGCCATCAAGAGATATGCAACAAGTGGGATGCAGAAGAAAAGAAGAAATTGGAACGCCAGGCGGAGAGACTGCGACAAGAACTCAATTCCGTCGGCAAGGACCCCAACTGGAAATATGAATCTGCATTTCTCGATCAGGTGGATCATCACGAAGACCCTTCTAAAGAGCTTCTAGAACGCTGTCTCGAAAGTGTCAGAGAGGTATTCCCAGATATTGAGGTCGCTTTCATCACAAAGAAAATCGAAGCTACGGGAGAGGCTGCGCTCACCAACGTTGATGGTGCTGTTGTCAGACCGGAACCCACACAGGTTGCCCAGACTGTCATCGACGAAGTTTTGGAGATGGATACGTATCCGAGAGAAGACACTACTACTTCTAGCGGCCGGGACCGTGCCCCTCCTGACGGTACTGGTGTCACAATCTCTTGGGATCGCGACCTTGAAAAAGATGCTATGTATCTCAAGGATGCGGTCATCTTGCTGGCAAAGACATTCGATCATGTGCCGACGCATCACATCCACAAGATCGTGGAGGAGAAAAAATCAATATTCAACGCATACGTACACCTTTATGAGCAGGAGGAGCAATTCTACTCTTCGTCAGCACGTCCTTATCATCGGTTGAGAAACCCTCGGAGAGAAGTCGAGAAAAAATATCTGCTCACCCCCAACGATCGGCGCATACCCTACCAGTATTACCACCGAGTCAATGAGCTGCAAGCTGCTAAACAACATGTGGCTCGGGAAGCCATCCAGGACGCCGCGAGAAAGGCAAAGGAGGTAGCCGAGCTTGCGAATCTTCTTTCACACATTGAGACGGGTGCATTGGCCGAATGTCAGTGTTGCTTTGATGCCGAGACACCACTCAACCGAATTGTACCTTGCATGGCAGATCAGCAGCATTACTTTTGCTACGCTTGTGTTGAGAGCCTGGCGAATAACCAGGTCGGCATGATGAGGCATGAGATGAAGTGTATGGACGGCGGTGGTTGCACTGCTGATCTCTCCAACGAGCATGTTGGCAAGGCCGTGCCCATAGTGACCTTTGACCGACTGGAGATGAACAGACAACAAGCCGAAGTTATGGCTGCCGGTATTGACGGTCTTGAAAAATGCAGATGGTGTGATTATCAAGCTATCTGTGACACTGTGGAACACGATCCTGTCTTTGTTTGTCTCAACCCCGATTGCAAGCGCGCAACATGCCGAAGATGCAACCAGGATAACCACTTGCCAAAGTCCTGTAAAGAAAACAAGCAAGATGGCTTGCTCAGTGGGCGTCATAACATCGAGGAGGCTCGGTCGGAGGCAATCATGCGGACCTGTCCCAACAAGAAGTGCGGAGTCAAAATCATTAAAGACTTTGGCTGCAACAAAATGCAGTGTGTCAAGTGTCAATCTAAAATGTGCTACGTTTGCAAGGAAGACATCTCGCACCTCGGCAACAACGCGTACTGGCACTTCAACAAACCAGGGGCCAAATGCCCGCTCTATGACGAAGCAGGGGCCGACAATCGACACGAAGAAGAGGCTATGATTGCGGAGCTTAAAGCAATCGAAACGCTCAAGAAGACTAATGTCGACGTCGACGAAAGTCAGCTTCGAATTGAGTCGGGAAAATCGCGAGCGCTCAAATTAGATGAGCATCCGGCTGCGGACCTTTTCTACCAGGGTATGTTGGAGCGAGCTGGACGCATCGGTCATGAACAGCACCGCATTCAAGTACTACAGCAGCGTATTGCTCTCATGCAGGAAATGATGCCTGACCCTGAGGAAGAGGCTTTTATTCAAGCACTGCTTCAGGAACCAGAGGCCGGGCAATTCAATAGAGATGGAGTGCGCGACTTGCACGCGAACTTAGAAGTACGACTCGATCGACAAATCGGTGCGAATATCTTTGCGGATGCGATTGAGATGGCAGCTGTACGCGCTGACCAGAACTTGGGAGCAGCACCCAATGCAGCAGCGCCTCCAATGGGTTGGCCTGTCAACCCTCCGGCGGCTCCTGCGGCACTGGGCCGTGACAGAAATGGCCACTTCCGAGGTGCAGCTAATCTACCGAACCTTCCAAGGCTTCCAATGCTGGGAGCAGCGCCAGGACTTCCAGTACAGTATCCCCTAGCGCAAGGCCAGCTCGGGGGCGAGCGTCAATTGCAGCCAGCGCAGTGTCATGCGGATCGCAGAGCCAGACTAAACCATCCTCGTCAACCAAATGTTGGCCAGCCAGAGAATCCGCCGCATATGATTCCTGGTCGACGTCGTCCCTGAGATAAGCGCTGTTGATCATGACAGCTTGATACGCCACACATGCATCGCTTGAATTAGAGACAGCTTTACGTCGGTGTTCAGGTGTTAAGGATGATTTTTGCGGAAACATGGTCGCGGACACCAGACCTGTATTGAAACAACAAGAGTTTTTATTCTCCTTCATCGGTGGTCCAATCTTGTATTTGTTGCTTTGTGGTTTGGTTTTTCCCCAGGCCTTCATGTTCGATGGGCTAGAGCCTCATGACAAAGGCTGGCACAACAAGGAATGAAACAGACATTCTGGAAGTGCATGAGAAATGGATCAATGTGACTCACGCCGTCTTCAGGGATCCAGCATGGGAATAAGTGGTATGTCACAGTGATAATGACGAACGGGGCCGTCTCTACTTTAACAGGGTCATGACATGAGAGAACCAAACTGAGTGCCAGAAATTGACAGCCTGTGAGCTCAGATAGAATGCAATGGGTTTTAGTTTATTCGAATCAAATACACAAAATGTTGTTGACGAGTCTGTGTAGGTCCCTGCCAGGTTCTCTGGACAAGAACAGGGTAACCAGGGCAATATCTGTAGTGATGCTTCCTTTGAAGCATGTGTTAAGGCTCGATGTGTGATAGAGGATGAAAGGTAACTATGCGATAGCGACTATCTGGCAAGAAGTATGCAGTTACCGTGTACGTGTGCTGCGCCGCATATGGTCAGAGATTTGATCTCAACTTTTGGCAATGTGAAGGTGTAATTCGGGTGGTCATCATGGGGGGCCGACCCAAAGAGTGTTTTTCTGCGTGACTATCTCGTGCTGTGCTGTGCTGTGCCGGTTTCGGCTCCTTTCCTCTTTTCAGACGGCTCCTTATGGCACCAGAGGGCACATTGTCAAGTCATATCATTTCGTGTCACATTGCTGGTTCGGTTCGTCTATGGGCTCACAGCGACTGTGATGTGCGGCTGTGACCGTGAACCTCATTATCGGGCGGTGTCGTCGTCATCATCGATCTCGTTGGTAATCCGTCATCGCACCTCCTTGGGGCTTGCGGTTCACGTCTGGCGCTTCCAGATCGTATTCGGACGCATGACCTGCCGCTTGCGGGTTGAACTTGTCCTTGCCGGCGCCGTAGGACATTTTCGCCGCCCGTCTCTCGGCGGCAGCACCGGGCTGCGGCGGTAGGCTGTAGTCGAATTTCGCAGCGGATTCTTCAACCCACACTTCCATGCGCAACTCGCCCGTCTCGACGCGGCGGACCGAGTGCGTCTGGGCCTGCGAGGCAGATTCCGGGGCGGGGATGGCCGTGTTGTCTGTGGTCGTGGGGGTCAAAGGGTGTGGTGGCGGGGGGTCGGCGGCCATCCATCTCCGCTCCTCGGGTTCGACGGTCCCCACGGGTCTATCGGCGTCGTCCTTGACCTCGATGGCGAGCGTGAAGCTGCAACCTGGAGCGTTGGGTCCGTCGGGGAGTGGTCCGAGTCTCCCTGCGGCCGTGCTGATTCGCGAAAGCGTCGCCCGGAAGTTGGCTTCCAGGTCGGCGACGTTGAGGGCGTGGGTGAGAAGAAGCTGGTCTTCTGCCGTTTCCGGCGGCGGCTCGGCTGCGTCAAATGGGATGTCGCGATCGATCCGGGAGATCGAGGGCAGCGAGTGGAGATCGAAGGTCCATTTCTCGAGGACGCGGTTGCTCCGGCACTCGTAGATGCAGAGTGAAACCTTCTCGACGGTGTTTCTTTCGAGTTGGTCCTGGACGGCGGAGATGGCGTCGTTGATCCACGCGCACACGGCAGGGTGCCGGTTCTGGCGCACAGCGTAGTTGTATGCTCGCACCGAGAGGAAGCTGATGGGCGGGTAGATGCGGCGGAGGAAGATGATGTGGTGCGTCGCGACGGTCAGGAAGGATGCGATGGTTTCGATCAGTCCTCTGTGCGTGGACAGAAGACTGGGGTGCGTGGGTTGGAGCGATGGTGACAAGGGAGGTGATGTGTCTTCCATCTTCGTCTTTGGTTGAGCATTGAGTCGAGATATGTATAGGTCGGCGGTTCGCGGTCCTGGTACATTACCCTGTCATGGTCGGGAGACACGCGATGGCGAGTAGGTGGTCGGCTGGGGATCAGACAAGGCAAGACTTCGGCGTGCTTTGCACAGAGGCAGTGGACTTAGTTTCGCGCTCTTGATTGATCCATGGTACTATACGGTACGGAGGTAGTGCAACACCATGAGGTAAATATTTACCACCTGTATCAGGCCGGTACTCACAGAAGCGGGCAATGTCGAATCAGTGTCGTTGGCAACAGGCCAATCATCGACGCCATTAATTTCTTCTACATCATGGATGGAGACGCAAAAATGGTGTTGCTGCCTTTAGGGATATTACATGGTAACCAGATCGACATCACGCCTCCTTTCTGGCAATCCATGGTCGAACTGGAGGGACGTTCTCTTGTGAATAAACGCTACTGTCCTATCTCGACAACCCACGCTGTCAAAGTCAACTGTAGAGAAATACTGACGGCTTGAACTAAACACATCCCGCGCCCCCTTCACCACTCATCAGGGTTCTCAACAGCCTCATCATCCAAAAATCCATTCGTTTAGAAAAAGACAGAAAGTTTGGAGACTGGAAGCCCTCGCCTCTTCTAATGTTCATCCAGACCACGACTATTGATATCGACTAGACAAGCTTACTTGAGGTTCTAGTCACGGAAGGGAGCCACGGAAACCGGCGGAGACTCCCACTTCAAACCACGAAACAGCTGGTTTCCAAGGATATGCCCAACCTGCAAACCACTTGAGCAAAAGTTCCAGATGCTAGGACATGGTACGCAGTATCGCCATCCGAGCAAGATAAGAAAAGGCATCAATCATTCAGGCCGCGCTCAAATATCGGAGGGTATCATGATATCTAATGCTCATCAATTGCTAAACTCACACGCATGCCATTTCGCCGGTCATACAGCCCAACGAGATTCCTCGGTGTAATGCGATGAGTGGAATCATTTCGTTTTCTTGGCGTCTCCCTTTGCATGACCGTTCGCCAGACTGCCATTGACGGCTCCATTTGCATCTTCCTTCTTGGGAGGATCCGAGATTCTGACGACTTCTGGCAGCTGATAGAATCTATCCCAGACCAGGCGGAAATGTTCTTGGTCGCCATTGAGGACGTGTCGCAGATGGATGGCCCAGAGAATGTAAAAATATGCGCCGATCCCGGTCATCAGGTGCCACCAGCCGTGACCTTCGAGGAAGAAACCCCAGGGCATACCTAGTTCTCGACGCCATTCACGTAGAGTCGAACAGTACTGGTTGTCCAGGTTCCAGATGCCAAATCCGCCCAAGAAAATGGAGACGCCGAAGACAACGAAGAACCACATGGTTCGGAGAATCTCCATATCTCGCTTATTCTCGTACTCTTGTTCTTCTTTTGTCATCACCGGCAGACCCTTCCTTGCTCTTTCTAAACGATGTTTCTCCTCACTCTGCCGCAGAGATGGTCGCAGACTGAACTCCATGCTGTAACAGCTTCGCAAAACGATGAACAAGGTGAGGAAGGCATAGACCGTTTGATGGAAGACCGGGTCTTGCAGGTAGTGGTAGTACAAAGTAATCGCGGCGCAAAAGATGAGGAGAAAGATGCCCAGGGCAAGTTGGTGGTTTGCTGGGCGGGAATACGACAAACTCGCATAGGCCATCAGGCAAGTCGTGTAAATCATGTTCAATTCGTCGACTAGTTGCCATGGGTCTAAGTATCTCAGTCAGTCTCGTCGTCTCGTGTCTGATCGTTGGTGGTCTGGGTACATTTCAAGGTTGTGTGGAACATAAAGCTACCAAAACCGACAAGGAAGTAGCCAAAGTATGCGACCTCGAACACAGTGTCATGGCCTTGCTTCCTACAACTCTTGACGCCTTTGTATGCAAGGTAGATGAACATAAGATTCGTCAAGGTGTTGATGATCTCGGCGGAATAGTATGTCGCATAGTAGTCCTATGATAAAGCCAGTCAGTCTCGGGTTTCGCGCGCGTTGGGACACCATTGTACCTCTTCACACCATTGTAGAGTCGAGGTGACCGGATGCCAATAACCCGGCTGGTCCGGGGGAGGGTAAGGAATTGATGGCAGCCATGAGGGCATCCTGGCAGCCGGTGTGCGTTGAGGTCAGTTGGGGGTTGTGAAGCTCAGAAGGTTGGCATGTCGAAAATAAACTCGAGGTGCGCAAGAACAAGGTCTTTTCAGGACTTCCGGATGATGCGGGTGTGCAGGCGGAAACAGTATCCAGAGCGGATATTCTGCTGACGGACAGGAGGTACGAGTAATAGGGACTTATTTAAATACCAGTGGAGCAGGACTTGCTGTGATTCTCTTTCGCGACACCAGAGTCCAACAAGCAAAAAGTCCGAGTCGAGGTGGGTGTGACGTACTGCGACTCAAACATGCATGCATACGAGATACCTAGCGCCATTAGGGGGCCATGAGGCTGATCGTTTTGATCCGAGGGTGACGTTTACGAGCCAGGGCGACGAACAGTACTACAATACTCCGTACGCTGCCCGATCGATAATGGCAGTCAGCCGCAACAAGGGAGCTAGATGCATCGACGCGGGCGAGGGCGTCTCATCTCTCTGCTGAAGGCGCCAGACCATTTTGCTTCCGAAGGGGCTTGCAGAGCGAGACTGTATAATAGAAAACTGTAGAAGACTTGGAGGGACTCCCAATGATCAGCCTCATGCTTCCCACGTTTGTAGGAGTCTCACTAACTACAGTAGCTTCCGGCATCATCAAGCATCCCCCACCCGGAACATTGTCCATGCCACCACCACTCTTATCGCAAATCAAGCCTATCAAGCCTAGGTAACTTGCCTGTACTCTGCGCGGCACCTACTTGTACCGTTCATCTAACCCGCTTTTTCACACGCAGACCTCAGCCACTTCAAACAAGAGATTCAAATCTCAGGTACTGCGAGCTTCTTTTCGCACCGAGTGCTCAAGATGGCTATTCCTAACGCAGCTTTGCAAAAGGTGCGACCTTGTTGTTTGTAGGCCCGGAGACTGCTAACGGTGTCACAGCTACTACAGGAGGTCGAAACTCAGGCAGTTCTCTCTCAGCAAAAAATCACTCAAACGCAGGCTGAACTCAGTGCCAAACGACGGGATTCACGGTTGAATCTCCTCACAGCGAATGAATTGAGATCGCTGTCCAAGGACACCAAGACCTACGAGGGAGTTGGCAAGATGTATAAAGCTGTCTTCTTTCTTCTCAACACGATGCTAATGACATGTTTTATAGGTTCGTGGCCGTGCCTATGTCTACCCTCAGTCAACGCCTCGAATCCGAATCAACCACATTGAACAAAGAGATCTCGGATCTGGAAAAGAGGCTGCACTATCAAGAGACCACCTACAAAAACAGTCGCCAACACATTGAAAAGATCTTACAATCTGGAGCTCGCCCGTAGCTCCGCGCTCGTCCTACTTATTACGCAAAGGACCTGTCCTCACCGGAACTGAGCAAATGAATCTGTTGTCACACACACGCAAACACATTGCGTTACCCGACTTGGCGAGTCAGCAACCCATACGCCGAAGAAAATACCGCTGCAAATCTGCAATGGCCAACAGCAAAGCCTTTGTGCTGTGCTTCACTCTGCTCACCTGGGTTCCCACACTGCGGACTCTGTACACGCCACATACGGTGTAATAGCCAAACATGGTGGGTCAGGAAAGGATGGAAAGGGATTGCCTGGAAGAAGCAGTCCAAGCCCAACATTGTATGAGACGGTGCAAGTATGCATGCTCGAAGAAGTCGGGACAAACAGGGGTTACCGCCCAAGAAAGGACCATATAGCGGCCTGTGTTTCGGCATGATTTGGCCCCAAGTGAAATGTTTCGTCTGGAGATCGCTGGTTTTACCACCTGTACCACTACCGCTGACGGCCTGGATGGACACTCTTGGGTCAGCCGATGCTTAGGTTGGCGGTAAGATTTGCAGGTAGATGAGCTGCACGGTGGGCTACATAGTTCGGGACATTCAGGCCCCCCTACCAAGCCCACAAAACTTATTTGGTACTGTAAACGCCGTCCATAGGGTCGGCTTGTGGCCGAACAATCCTCCCTTGCATGGCCAAACGAAACAAACCGGCCGCTCTGTGCACACTCGATCAAACGCTCCCGAGACAGCTATATATGGGCGCAAGACCTGTCAAGCTGTTGATTCTTCGCTGGACACTCCTTGCGTATTTACACAAACACCAATAGACGTTCTTTTGTTCGGGTCCAATCTCCATTGGCAAAATTACAAATACGAGTTGGGCTAAGAGGCAAGTGCCTGCTGCTGCCCAAACAGAACGGCCCCCAGTTTTGTGGTCTTGTGGCTGGTTTTCTGACCGACTTGCTGCACAAGGTGATAAACCTACAGGCGTCCCCGCCATCAGCTGAAATTACCCTTCGGCCCTCTACTTTCTTTCCTCTCCTCGACGTGGACTGCGACTCTCAGCATCAGATTCACTTGCACCGAAGGATTCATCGTCTAGCAGGTATTCATCCTTTCCGTTCCAGTGTCTGTGGCTGCGCCGCACCACACCATACCGACCGGGCGTTTTGACCCCACCTCCACCCGCCAGATCGATCAGCAAGTCCCGACAGGGCTGAGATCGTGGCTAGCTGAGGGGTAACTTACGTTTACGCCAGTACCGAGCCGCAAATTCAAGATGCCATATTATACCGACTCTGAGGACGACTATGTCTTGATGCCAGTGCGCAGCCATGCGGGGAGCGAGTACAGAGGACGGCGACGGACTACACGAGTGGTGGAGCGGGTCGTAGAGCCAGAGGAGGTGGTGATCAATAATCATTTGGTGGTGCCCGGTGGATCTCGTCCTCGTGCCGCCAGTACTGGAGGAGGGCAGGCTCCTATGACCATCAACATCGCTGCTTCCGATCGCGGGCACAGCCGAAGCCGCAGCCGCCACCGCCACGACAGCTGTTCTTCGGGCTCGGATCACTATAGCGCACGGTCCAGGTCGCGACATCGACGACGACCAGAAAGCAAAGTGTACGAGGACGATTTAGCCTATAGCTTGCGTAAGGAGCTGGATTTGGCACGCGAACGACGTGACGAGGACAGGCAAAAGAGAGATCGAGAGGAAGAGCGAAGGAGATGGCAACGTGAAGAGGAGGACAAGATTCGGCAGAAAGAGAGGGAGAAGGAAGCTCGCGAGGAAGAACGAAAGAGATGGCAACGTGAAGAAGAGGACAAGAAGAGGCAGAGAGAGAAGGAGAGGGAAGCTATCTTGTTGGAGGCTAAATTGGAGGAGGAGAGGAAGAAGAAGGCCGCCGAGGAGCTAAGGCAGAAGATTCTCAAGGACGAAGAGGAGAAGCAAAGAAAGGAAAAGGAGAAGAAGAAGGCCGAGGAGGAAGAATTCGAGAGGAAGGTGAAGGAAAAGTTTATGAATGCTGGTATGCTGAACTCCCCCTACTACTATTATCATTATCCTCGTCGTGATGGTGGCGGGGGTTGTGGCTATGGCAGTTACTGGTAGTTCTGCATGGTGTTGCACTGTTCCGCATCTGTGGAATAAGGGTCAGGAGCAGAACGGGCATGGATGGCGTGTGCGATTAAGCTGGTGCGGATGCCGGTGACATGGCTCCGTGCATTTGCTCCCCTCACGAAAATCATCTGAGACATTTGCATGAGAATGGTTGGCTAATTCTTTTTGGTGTTGTGACACTACAGGATACAGTCCCGAGTACATCGAGGAGATTTTGCACAAGAAGAAGCAGGAAAAGGCCAACAAGGCGCTCGCTATTGATCTCCAGCGTCCGACGTACATCAAGGTCAATCGAAAGTACCTGCATCCGGATACGTTGGACTATTACGGTTTGCCTTGGGAATGGGATTCGGTGAGTTGTTCTTCCCACCCTTCCATTCTTTTTTTGTTTTGGTTGTTTGTTGCAGTGGGAGAGTGCCACAAACTTGTACGATATGCCGTTTGTGGGTTGTTGAGGGTTGCACCGTCAGACGCGGTGCTGAAACCCGGGACTGTCGCCCAACGAGCATTTCCTCTATGTGTGGCATGGTTGGGTGGATTCACATAAATGAGCAATGGCTAACGAAATGTGTGTATCCTCAGCGTGACACGGAATACATCATCATCAAGAAGTACATCGACAATACTTTCCAAGACGAACTGTTTGAGCACACCCGTCGATTGAAGGAGCGAAAACTAATCACGGGCCCTTACGTCAAGGAGACGAAGACTATCACGACTCTGACCCCGAACGACCACTCCTATGTCAAGAAGGGTGATAAGATGTACGTGGTGCGTGAGAAGAGCAAGAGTCCCAGTCGAAGTCGGCGAAGTAGTTGGATGTTTACTTAGGTGTGTGTCACCCAGACATGGAGATGATGAAATGCAGTGGATCAGACGAGGGACTTTCGCGAGGAGAGAGGAAGCCAGGACAGTGATGGCAGAAGTCACAAGGACGATGCACGATGGCAATGTCAAGGTGCCCACCACCTCACTCAGTCCTGTAACGAATGCTACGACATGGATTTTCTTTCGACGGTTGGGTCTTGATTTACGTTTACATTTCAGTGGTGATGATTGTGACTTAATTTGGAAGGTTAGAAGATACATGAGTCTGGGGTCGTTTGTGCCAGGTTGGAAGTTTCTACGAAGTACGCATCTCAAATTCCAGAAGTATTACAGTATGTACGCCCTGATTATCGAGAAAGCAATCTTAAGCCAATCTCTGCCTAGTGAATTCTGTACCTAAGGTACTTACTCCGTACCCTGGGGACATGTAGCGTCCAGGTAGATCTCAGGTACCTTGAGTACAGCAGGTGCAGGGGCGTCCGGCAGAGGCGTCACATCAACGATACCAGGTAGGTACCTACTCTTGTACGTACGGTACAGTGACAGTCGGTACCACCAGAGAGTTGGAAAGCCTCTCGATTCGCCTTGCTCAGAACAACCCACCACCACGGCTCACAACCCAAGGCTAGCATCACTAGCCGGCAAGGGCGTCCAAGGGGTCCACTCGGGGTGGCGATTATCGCCTTGTTGTCTGATGAAAAACAAGAGTTGACTGCCGCGTTAGGCAGTTGAGGACCCCAAAAACGGCAGCAGGATGGAGGGGGCGGCAGAGAAGGGAGAAGAATGGGGGGGGAGGTGTCATGGTTAGTTAAGCTCGCGGACGGGCAGAGGCGGGCGGCAACTTCGGGGGAGGGGGAGGGGAGGGAGGGCTTGTCTGAACAGCAAAAGGCTCGCGGCTACGGGGTACGAGTACAGACAGACAGCCAGAGCATACCGGGAGGAGGAGGGGTTCAATACGCGAGGTGCCCCTTAGCTAACCAACTACCTTGGTGGACGTGGTCGGGACAGGACACACACTGGGTGTTCTTTGCCGAGCCGACTTGACACTTGAACTCATCGAAGAAGCACGGGCCAAAGCCAAAGACCCCTGACTTTTGTAGGCACATACACACACCTTAGGTACCTGAGGTAGGTGGTGTGAACGTGAGCCTAACTGGAGGGGTCCGGGGGGGGGGGGGGGGGACCAACCTCCCTTCCCTCACTTTGCGAGTTGTCGCTGTACGAGTACAGAACAGAGACTCCAACGAGGAACCGCCAAAAACTGCGTGGCGAGAATCACGAGGAAGGCGAAACGACGGGGAGAGGAGGTGGTGGCGAATTGAGAAGGGGGGAAAAACGAGGCGAGCATGACTCGTACGGAGTACGGGTAACAGTACGAGTACGAGTAGACAGGTGCTCCTGCGACAGTACGGGTACAAGTCTGTCTGCCTTACTGGCTACTAGTCAGGACCTACTCGTACAATACTCCTGGACGGAGGTGCGTGAGTACGGTAGGTAACAGTGACGGAGGAACATACAGACCTCTACTCACACAGTATGGTGTACGAGTGCTTACTTTCCCTTCCGCGGCGGCAAAGTGAGAATGAGGGAATGGGGAATGGGGGTCGGGTACCAAAAAAATGTTTGGGCACTCGGTACTGGTATTGCACTCCGTGGGTAGGCCGGGCCGGACTCTCTTATCTGAGGGTTTCAGGGTCTGTGTTGTTCCGTGCCTACACCCCCCCTTCGACTCT
Source organism: Exophiala spinifera (assembly GCF_000836115.1). Lineage (NCBI taxonomy): Eukaryota > Fungi > Ascomycota > Eurotiomycetes > Chaetothyriales > Herpotrichiellaceae > Exophiala > Exophiala spinifera. Next base: position 2,571,122 of record NW_015622518.1, on the reverse strand, counting down.
ACTCTTCACATATCCCAATCGCGTCCATACAAAGATACATCGAGTACATGTACCCATGGTCGAACATAGAGTTTGCTTACTCGTGGCAGAACCAGTGTCAACTGTACTAGATATCTCAAGAATTAATTTGGTATCATTCCTCTCTATGATCGCTGCGTGTTCGTTGTACCGTCAGGAGTCCAAGAGACCGAAAGACAATTGAGACAGATATCCAAGCGTCTCGTTGCCCTTATCCAACTAGGGCATCCCAATTCGCTCAGTGCTATCCTGAGCAAAGAAAGATAGATGTCCTGCTGCAACTCTACATACTTTGATCAAATATTCAGCGCGCCAGCATGAACGACCGGAGAGACCCTCTTTGGCTTTTGCATTCGCGCATTGAACCTGACGCCGTCCAAGGACCTCTCTGAAACTCCAGATCACCATTCGCAGCTCTCGCCTAGAGAGCTTGCCCGTGTGTGATGGCAGGATGATGTGCTAGGTCGGGTCTGTTCAGCTCCGGGCTCGTGAAGTAGCGTTCACTCTTGGGACTTTGGCTGTACTTTGAGCTCGCACCACCTGGACTCTGGGCAGTGGCGTCCTGGGATTGGAACGGTGATGAGATAGCGAGGTGCATCTTTGGGGTTTCGACCATGTCATTCTGCTTGGTACCTTTGCGGACGTTGTAAGGTGGGAGAGTATCACGTTTAGAGCCCAAGAAGAATGACCGGTAGTGGCTGCGCCGGTTGGGTGGCTTGGGAGTCGAGGCTTCGACATCGGCTTTGTGAGAGGCCACTGCGCCATGAGATCGGACTTGACGTGCAGTGAGATGTGCCTTCTTGTCTCTAAACACAAAACTCTGCGTAGGCCAGTTAGTTTTGTGTTCCCGCAAAATAAAGATCCAAAGCTTGTGGTAATAGCTCACCGCAAGAATGTTGATCGGCCCCATGACCAGCACGACGATGCCAGAAGCAATGACAAGTCGCCAGAATGGCAGGCCCAAACTCTCTTGACTCGTCGCTTGTTTGTTGAGGTTACCCAAGATGCTGTTGCCCAGGAATATCATGACTATACCTAGCATGATGAAGCTAGATCGGGGGCTGAAGAGAGGCCAATTCCGCGAAATGTAGCCTTTGAAGAGTGGAAGTTCTGTGACGATCAGGAAACCTAGAGCAATGTCAGCATACTGTATAAGACGTGGCTGCCAGAGACATACCACTCATCACAATCCTAATGATGTGTTCGCAAGCGTCGAAGAAGAAAAACTTCGACACAATGAATGTCTTGACCAGCATGACTGAGCTTGCAGCCATTGCACTAAGTAAGGCAATTATGTTCATAGCTCGAATAACGTTGAGCACGACGTAACCAGCGCCGAGCAGAGATTTTCCAAAGAACAGCATCTTGGGATATTGGAAGGAATGAGGATGAAAAGTCGACTTTTGAGTTGCAGGTTGTTGAGGAACTAAATATCGGGTATGTCAAAGTGAGAGATGTAGATCACATGTGGGATAGAAGTTGACAAGGAGAGATGGCCGTGTTCAAAGGTGCCTGATTGACGAGGACAATAGTAGTATTAAAAGCATTGAGCGGCTGCAACAACATGAATAGAACTGAATAGGGGAGTGAAGATGGATAGGAACGGGGAATGATTGTGTATTTTGAAGGTGCAGCAGCGATGGACATCTTCTCTGTTACTCTCTCACCTATTCTCTGACCTCGACAGAGCCGTCATACTCACACAAGAATGACATTGTGTTAAGCGCGCGAAGAATGATGAAGCTGTAGTACATGCGTCGGGCATCGCGCGAGCCAGACGTGATAATTGGTGACATGGCCAAGTTGTCTGAGAATCTCTGCGAGAAAGTTTCAGAGAAGGTACCGCAATGGCATTTTGCCACCTTTGAAATCGATCACTACCGGTCAGTCAGAGTACAGAGCATCGTTTCCTCAGGCTTTGAGGAGTTGAAAGAAATGAATGGCTGTGATCAAATGGTGTTGGGGCAGTCCATGAATCTGAAACGCGCCTCAGAGCAGTTCACATGGCCCTTCTAGACGCCGAACTTCGTCTGCAGATTCAACAATGTCGCATCCAATAGAATATGTCACGGAAATGATAAGATGAAGAAATGACTCCGCTCTATTTCTGGCCGATATTGCTGTCCTGCAGTCTCGATTACCCTGGTATGCGAAGGACAATCAGACCCCAAGGCCACCCGAAATTGCTCCGGAGGTTCTAAACCTCGCAGTAGAAATTACGGTACGTCAAATCAACCAGGACGCACTTCTTTTCATCTCGGATTTATTCAGACCTTCGTGGAAGCCTTGCAGAGGGCTGACTCTCAAACGGACCCGTTCGTCTCACCTCACGGGTACTTATACGGTGCGGCGCTATTTGTACTCCCCGCTAGCCATCGCGAGCTCCCACTGCTGTCTGTACCTTGAATACCGAAGTTTCCTTCCGATCGCGATACTTGTAGGAGAGCAACCATGACTCGAGGCAACCAGCGAGACAAGGCCCGTGAGAAGAACTTGAAAGACCAAGCAGGACAGGTGCGTAGGATGCATGATCCATGCCGGGATACGATGCGATACGAGGATCTCGCAGAAATCTCCTTCATCCTGCAACGAGATAGCTGACTTGTAGTGCAACACAGAAAAAAAAGAACACGCAATCAGGCACCGAGTTCCAGCGGACGAAAGAGGCGCAGGCTGCCATTATGCGAGAAAAACAAGCAAAAGGTGGTCTCATTTGAATATCAAGTTGGTCATCTGTCAGAAAACTGACCGCATGTGTAGCCGAAGCCAAAAAGACAACAGATACCGCCTCCACGAAGAAGAAATGACATGAGCCATGAGCTGTTTTACGCAACGTTTGAAGAACACCATCGTCCCAATATGCGGGAATGCAGCAATCTTCATTGATACAGCTCACTCCCATTTTGTAGAGCGTTAGCAGGGAGTTCATGGGGAAGCGCATTTTCAATACACCAACACCAAACCTCAGGACTGAAATTGACTACCACTCGTAGATGTTCTCGTTTCGAGCTTATGAGACGCCCAGTATTCCTACATTCTCATCTTTCGTGTGATCTGTCTTTAACTGTTCTTGCGACGAAATTTCCTCAAAGTGAGATGTGCTAGATGTTCTGCGACCTCCTTTGCGGTAGTCGAAGCAGTCGATGGTCGCATGTTGCCAGGTTCAGTTCACATTCTTTTCCCCGTTGCTGACAAGCATATTGACGAGTTGAATACTGTTATTGACCCTAAGGCCCGGCATTGCCTGCCATCTGCCCTACGTATGAGGGATCGCTCTGTTCTGTTACGGAATACACTGCTAGATTGGCATACTATACTTCTCACCGGAGTTTTGTTCTTGCGCTCCGAAACGAACGTGTCTCCTCCTTTAGCTGGCACTTTGGGAAAGAGAACTGCTTGACACCCGTAAGACAACTTCTACTAATAACAATCGTCTTTGATGTTCCTGTCCCATGATCCAATGGGGCAGTAGCGAAAATCTCGAGTTGTGGAAAATACCTATCTGCTTTGTTCAGCATGAGCTGGATCCAAAGGTAGGGTTTCCCCGTCACATTCACCCTTGACAACAAACAAAGACCAGCAGATGCTCATCGTCTGAAACACCAGTGTCAAGCCTTTCTGGCCTCTCTTATTCACATTCATACTGCCTCGGGCCATTAACTACTACCGAGTGGTCAAGACTGCCGTCAGGACGAGACCTCCCCCAAGACCATTACCACAAAAGACCAGCTACGGCCTCAACGCCCTGTTTGCGTCGATATGTATATTTTTCTACCTTTCGCTGCCCCTAAGGGGTAACATCGAAGACCACAATATCTTCGTCGTAACACAATCGCGATTCGCCATGCCCACGGACGCGCTATTCTCACGATTCGCCATGCTTCGTGAGCACGGGACGCTAACGCCCGTGGACGAAGCTCTTCGATCGAAATTCACTTCTCCAGCGTACGTGATGATCCCCATCCACCCTTCCAAGACGGAGGATGAAGCTACCCGGAACTAATCTAATACTATAATGAAACCACTCAGACTCCGTCAGATCTATCTCCGCTTCGGACCTTCGACACTGTTGAACTGCACATTCTGCCACGCTGACGACACATTCTCGTATCTCCTCTACCACTACTCGATCAACATTCTCCTACCACACATCTTCCACATCTTCTGCCTCGGACTGGCAACCTCGGAAACCGTGTCCGGCTATGAGTCCAGCCGGTGGCGAGGGCAAGCACTCCTATGTGCGCTCGCACTCGCCGCAGTCGACATCGCCGTGACAACGACGTATTCGCCAGTCGTGAGTCCAAGCATACCCGCTCCAGGCGGCATATTCTGGGTGGCGTCGACACTGCGCTATCTGGCTTTGTGTCTCTTTGACGCCGTCGTGGCTTTTCTCATCTACGCCAGCGCGACAGGACGTTTCCTCCTCTTCAGTGCCCCGTCGGCCGCGGACCCAGAACTGGCTCGGCGGAGAATGGAAGAGGCAGTCACGAAAGCCAACCTGTCACTCCAGCTCTCCCAGACAAATTTGCGCGCCTACACAATCGCCCGCAACGCGACCGTGCGCAACACAACGCTCAAGGCCAGCGACGACGACTACTGGCGGAGAGTCGTCAGCGTGGAAGAATCGCAAGGCCTTGGTGATGATCGAGGGGTGTTTGAGGATGAAGAGGTCCAAGCTGCCATCTCGAGAGCCTATGGATCTGGCTCCATGAATGTCGAGCAAATGAGGAAGGAAGCAGACGTTTATGTCAAGAACGTCACGCGATGGTTAGATACGACAAGATAGACTCGTCTCCACCCTGGCTGAGCGCTATCTCGCAGCTGTGCTCAAGGAGATCTGCTGGGGCTTTTCTCGCAGTGGGTCTTACATCCCGTTGATAGTCTTGTCGTTACAGAGGCAAGGTGCTTTCCAGAGCTGCCCGGTGCTCTCCGATGGCCTCAATTCCTTCAAGCAATCGTCTCGCGCCAGTCCGCAGGAGCTCGTCAGCTTAGACCTTGAAGGCTGGAGTTGCCTAGATTTTCAGCACGACACGTTTCGCTCTTGCGCCAATGTTGGTCTTCCGAATGTCAACAGAGCAACAAATTCTTAACGACGTCGATTACTATGTCCCTGGACGGAAGCACTACCGAACCGCCAGCAGATCACAGATCATCAACGGCCAAATTCGGGCTTCTATGCCCGGTATACATCGGTGAGAAGGAGTATGTATGTGTTCGACGCTCTCAAGGTTTGCAAATTTTGGAGACGGATCGAATAATGTCAAGATTATCTTCCGCTACACGGTTTTCACCCACATACCTATCTACAACCGGAATATCAAGATTTCCCACGTAGGAATCGACTGACCAGTTTACATTTACACACTCGTGATCTTCGTAAAATTCGTAAGGATCGGAGTTTCAAGTCTTGACGCCAACACTGGTACTGTGAGCTTAATCCCCAGATTCCTCCTTGATGATAATATACTCGTCATCATCCTTTTCGCGCTTGACGAACCCCTTTTCCTGTACCCGTCGGCCATTGTGACCCATGACTTCGTCCGCAAACACCACCGTCTCCACGCCGGCAGGAACCCTCTCCTCCTCGCCCTCGGGCAAAGCATCGATATCGATCTCTGCGCCAATGAGACTCTTCAAGATAACCTCGGCGCCTGCCTTGCTCATGATCATATTCTTCTCCTTACACCTCTCGTCACAAATACACTCGGTACACCCTTCGAGACAATGGCAGGCCGCCACGCGCTGCACGGCCCTCTCAAGCAGGACATCGATAAACTCAAAGGCCTTTGCGGCGATGCCCGACCCGGCCGCGCCTCCCTTTGCGTCGTAGAAGGTCAAGCGCGCCGGCCGTTTCCGCTGCGTTTCCTTCTTCGCAAACTCCTTGAGCGCGTTCTTGCATTCGGTCCGCACATCGCCAGGCATACTCACCACGAACTGCGGCATGAGGCTCATGAGCGCATGTTCCGCTGCGTGGATGCCAGCCGCGAGATTGAGCCGTTTGTCTTTGAGGATCTGCAGGGCGTATTTCGGGATATCCAACCACAGGCCACGCGAGAAGATGACGACAGGGGGGTTATCCACCGCAACGGCGTCGAGGATGCGTCCCTTCTGATCGACCTTGAAGAACCCAAACACGACGGCCTTGACCTTTATTTTGCCGAAGAACGCCTTTGTCAGCGACCTTTCGCTGACGCGGCGGACCTGCTCTGTCTCGATGGGGTCGACGTCCGTATAGTCTCGCTGCTGCGTTGTCCAGTCTACCTTGACAAGTTGGACACGGGCGATCTTCCTCTCAGGCGAGAACTCTTTGACCATGTAGGTCCTTCCCTGGTGCAAAAAGATGCCGCCGTCGTAGAGAGTGAAAAATGCGCGAGAGGCCTCGACTTCCTCGAGCACAATATTGCGTCCATGCGTGATGTCGATGACGGCGAAGTGTTCGTCTTCGGTATCGCGGATAGCCACACATTTCGAAGGTAACGGTCGAAACCGCTCGTTACAGTGATAGAATCCCATGGGATCATAACTGAGGCGCTCCGTGCATATTTCCGGCAGCATTTTTCCAAGGAATTTGACGTCCTCATCTGGCTTGATTGGCATCTCGTACGCAGCACACTGCATGTGTCCTTCGACTACGAGCTCGTTCTGCAGATCGACCTGCAGTTCACAATTAGGCTTCGTGAAGATCTCGTCTGGGTTCTGCATGTAGTACTGGTCGACGGGGAAACAATCTCCCACAAGAACAGAAAGGGAGTCTCGGTTACGTCGCCCGGCTCGACCGCTCTGTTGCCGCAGGTTAGCAATGGTGTAAGGAAATCCCATTGTGACGACTGCGTCAAGGGAGCCGATGTCGACACCGAGTTCTAGGGCGGTCGTTGCGATTATGCCCATTAGCTTGCCACCGAACATTTCAGATTCGATCCGACGACGATCTTGAGCCGAATAACCGCCACGGTAACCCATGACGAGGGCCGCACATTCGGGCCTTTCGAGGTTGGTGAATTCAGCTTTCACTGCTGCCAGGAGCACCTCACACTGCTTGCGTACACGGCAAAACGCAATGGTTCGAACACCTCGCAGGATAAGTTGACAGATTAATCGAGCTGTCTCTGCAAATGTGTCCCCTCGACCAGACGAAGGATCACCCGGGTCCTTGTACGGCGTGTTCCAACAGATGAACTCTTTCCGTCCGGAGGGAGACCCGTCAAAATCAGTCAGCTTCACCTTGTCTACACCGAAAATAGTCTTCATATGCTCTTCTGGGTTCGCCACAGTAGCTGAACAAGATATAAATTTGACCTTTCGATTCCCCACCGCGGCACATATTCTTCGTAATCGGCGCATAATGAAAGCCACATGGGCCCCAAACAGACCATTGTAAACGTGCAGTTCATCCACGACGACGTATTTCAGGTTCTGGAGGAACGTACGCCAACCGCTTTCTTGTGGTAGGATGGTGATATGCAACATATCTGGATTGGTAAAGATAATTCGGCCTTGGTCGCGTATGGCGTTTCTTGCATTCATTGGCGTGTCTCCATCAAAAGTCTCTACGATAGTATGTTCGAGGCCCGGTATATACCCCAGCAGCTCCTTCATGCTTCTTCGCTGATCTTGCGCGAGAGCCTTGGTTGGGAATATATACATCCCACGGCTTTCCGGATCTCGTTCGAGCTCATGGAGCATGGGAATTTGGTAGATCAAGGACTTGCCAGAGCTTGTAGAGGTAGAAACAATGACATGATGTCCGTCATGCAAGTTGTTGATAGCCTCAGCCTGATGCGAGTAAAGTTGAGTTATACCCTTGTTGTTGTAAAGAGCATTGACTAGATTCTGAGACAACTGAAAATTCAGGTCTCCGTAAATAGCGGGCTGCGGATCAAATACGCGATGACCATCTGGGACAATCTGTTGAGTGTACCATTCGAGTTCGGTGAGCTCTTGTACGATCTCTGAGATGGATTTCCGGTCCTTAGGGATGGTCTTTGGCAAGCTGTGCGTCTCTGGGGCAGGGGTACTGGTTCTACTGGACGAAGGCACAGGTATGTACTGTTGCTTCAGTTCCATGATTTTCTCCACAGCATCGGTGTGGTCTTCAGCGCATTGATTGAGGAAAGCATTTACGGCAGAGGTAAATTTCTGATTCCGCTTTTCGATCAGCTTCAACATCGACTTTTGGCTGAATACCGGCATCTTCAGGTCTTCGTTCCGTAACTTTTGGGACGCTCTAGTCGGCTGTCCTGTCTTCGGATCGATTACTTGTCGCTTGAGGTCTCCATCAACAAACTCGAAGAAGAGTAACTCTTTGGGTGTCCCTGGCTGTTCGTTACAACCCCTTTCGTCTTCTGCCAAGGATCTGAAATGATCGGCTCTTCCGCCCCTGATGCCGTCGTCCTCGCCCATGATTGTAACCATCAAATGTTCTTCGTCAACATAGGAGAAGTTGATGGCCCGGGGTACTATGGCTTTGACCTGCGCCACATCTTCTTCTTTCAGCGGTCGTTTTATGTGTCCTTCCACTGCAGATTTTATGTTATCCCATGTTGTGGCAAAGTGTTTGCGAGTACAGCAGAACGTGTAGACAACATTCAAGGCTTTGTGTAGCAGATTCAAATACTTGAAGTGTTCAGGCCAGGGTATGTCTGACTCGACAAGATTAGAAGAGGAACCCTTTCGAGGCAGGGATGGCTTGGTAGTAGCTTTCGTCCTTCGTGGTTTGGGCCCGCCATCATGAGTTTTTGTAGGCACCGTTGTTGTTGTCTCTGCAGTCGTGGTCTGTCTGGTGGCGCTCGAGGTGTTCGCAGTGGTGTCGGACAGGGTCGCATGCGACTCGTCTTCTTGGGTCCTGCGCTTTCGCTTGCGATTGACAGGCTGGCGCGACACAGTCGCCGCCTGCAATTTAGGCATTCTACATGAGCAGAAAGGCAAGGGAGTTGTATCTGCCCAGATAACGGCTTAAGTTGGTCTTCACCCTGCAGTTCGACGTCCGAAGTGACGCCGCCCTACGCGAGTGACGCAGGGTCTGGCTGCTACGCGTAAAGTGCTTTTTACGCGCCATCACGTGCGGTATCTCGGTGTTCCAACATCACGTATGCCAGGTCGAGTACTGAGTACCTTTCCTTGCTTGAAAAGAATCGCTGCATAGAGATAAAATTCGGTAAGTAGGATCTACATTGTGATGACTCTAACCCTATTTAACCCTAAAAAAATATGTCTATACCGGTTCCGAGCGTATGGAAAGAAGGTAGACATCTGAAGTATGCGGACGACAAGCCATACATCAGATTCAGGTATCGTACGTGTAACTTTTCGTAGCACCCTCGGATGCCTAAGCTTTCGCTATCTCGAGAGTAACTGTGTATGTATATGAACCAGTTCAGTATGATTTGAAGTCTTCTGAATGACCACGGCACTTCCTGTCATAAGTCGAGTTAGGCTGTGACGTAGAGGAGTTGAATGCTTGAGGACCAGAGGTGGTATTCATAATGGGTTCGTACACCTGAATCCCTCCAATAGCCCAATACGCATCGGAGAAAGCGGCTGGGTTGTTTGACACATATTCGGAGCACGTCGGGGCCAAAGAAGCACACTCGCTCGCGTTCCACAATCCGTCGATCCATGGACCACAGAAAGCCGTGTTGAAGATCGGCTTGAGGTTGAAAAAGTGGTCGTCGAACGAGCTGTTGAAGGCTGGAACGAATTTTGCTTCTGGAGGACCCCATTGACTGCCGTTGTAAAGCGGATGCGGGTTTGGTCTGCCCGATAGAACATCTTGTGGTATTCTGTCTCGAGGAAATGACCAGATGCTGATTGCATCGCTCGTGATTTCCGTGACCACCACGCCACCACCCTGGGCATTGTATTCAGCACCATAGTTCTTCCAGGATGCCTTGGCTGCGCAGCCGGTCGTTCCACCACTGTCAAGGTTGCAGTCCAGGTTGGTGAAGGTCCCGGCCATCTGTGTGTTGCCCGCATACGCGCTAGTCAAGTTGCCGACAAAAACCCCTTTCTTTGTGTGGAGAGCCATGATGCTGACACTCTGGTTATTTATACCCTCAATTATATCTATCTCGCCGGCCTTGGGCCAGTCGGTACCCTGTCCAAGAAGCCAAAAAGCTGGCCATGTGCCGCAACCCCATGGCATATGATGGATGTCTGCCACGATGAGGGAATGGTTAAATGTGTCCTGTCCTTCGAGTCGTACACTTGGTCGCCCGTTTGGTGTGATAGTTTGATGGTCAACACCAAGGTAAACGGGGCCAGGCTCGTCTTTGGAGCTCTGATATCCAGCTAAACCAGAGCTGTTTGCGTCAGTTAGATCGACGTATGTGGCGAAACTATTGGAAGGGTCATGGTCAGAGAAGAAGTCAAAGTTCTGATAGATGCTTGGGCCTGTGTAATTTCTGACCATAGAATATGTAGGCACGACTAGATCGATAGCCTGTGAGATGTCGCAAAAGACAAGGGCAAATACCCCTGCGGTACTCATGTGAGAAATCATAATGGATGAAGTTTGTTGGTTTGAAGAGCTGTATGTAATCTAGGATAGTAAGATGTTAACAATACCAATGGTGCTCTTCCAAGGGCATCGAGAAGTGTTCGAAGACAGCATCTTATACACAGAGATATATGGCTGGTCCAACGGACATAGCAACATCACTGGAGCTGGCGGTGTTGGGTTGAGTTATCAGACAAGTGATTCGGAGACAAAGGGCTAGCAACAAAGCTTTCAGTCCAAACAATACAGTTAGGCAGGCAGTTGCAGAGGGTCCTTGTTATCGTATGGCGCCGTGGACAAAGAACCATTCACTGGGTTCTTAGTGTCAACCGACACGAGCGCGTAGACAATGCGCCTCAATCACCTTTTCTCACCCAGAATGGAAACGAGGACAGTAACGGGAGCCTGGGAATGGACACAGACATACCGAGGACATGATTGATCCCCTCATTTACTCACCTTCGAACGCCGTATACTGAACGGGCGACAAGACGGTCTATCGTCTCACTCGACACAAGTGCTCCATGGTGAAGATATTGGGCGTTCCTCTTCATCCTGTAACGTCGATACAAATAGACTTGCTGGTTCATGAATATCGCAAATAGATGCGTAGACCTTGAAAACCTCACATTTTCAGATGTGTCATTCCTGATCTTTGGAGTAGTGGTTGAGGTAAAGATTTAGACAGGTTAAGACGCGTTGGAGAGCGGAGTCGCGGAGGAAGCAACGAAGATATTCTCCGTATTTACATCTTCCTCAAACACCCACGCTCACGTTAGGGTAAATATCATGCCACCACGACAAGCGGCATGTATCAGAGACGATAACCTTCATCATCATCATCACCACCTCATCCTCCGTCAATAATGGCCCCTTCAGCCATTACGCAATCACTCGCCACTCTCCTCCCTACATACGCAAGTAAACTCCCTCCTCAACTAACCCACCTCGCCGAATCACTCCTCGCTCAATCGCACCAGCGCGCCTCGCACCTCAAACCCGAAGAAGAAATAGCCCGCGCGTACGCATGCAGCGAAATCGCCTGCAAACGGCTCCGCGCGCAATGCCGTCTCCCAGCACCCAAAAGCTCCAGTGCCCCGTGCAAACCAACGGTCTACAAGAAACTCCTCACATTTCTCGAACGAGTACTTGACGAAGATTCGGCGCAAACACCGAAATCCACACCGGGTGGTAGAAAGAGGACGGCAAATGGACAAGTCAAGGACAGCCCTGCTCTGTCCTCCGAACCAAGCACACCGTCCAAGACAAGACGCAATCCAAACTCCGGCTTCATAGGCAAGATCAAAGCAAGACCCAACAAACCCGGGTCCTCAAACAAGGAAGCGCCATCATGGCTGATGCCCTCGATCCGCAAACTGTGCCGTCTGTTCTCGACACCGCTACTCGCTCCGCACGTCTACACAGGGACCTGCGTCATCCTCCGTCGAACAGGCATGTGGCCACGGCCCGAAGACACGGATACCGCCCCGGAAGATGAGGATGGGGAGTTCAAACAAGATGCCACTGGGCTGATGGTAGCATTGTACCTCATGACCCTGACGCGCATGAAGACCGGCAAAATGACCACGAGTGTGTACAAGTCCACGTGTTCGCGAGCGGTGGCTGAGATCGAATACGCCGCCGGCACGGAAGGGGTCGAAGCCTGGATCCGCCGCATCAACCGTGAAGGATACTGTGGCCAGCAGGACTGGTGGGTCAGCGTTCCCGAGGGCGTGTTTTCCTTTGACCCGACCAAATCTGCGGCGGACAGGGACGATGACCAAGGTGATACCGTTGAAGCTGAAGCTCAAGCTGAAGACGAAGAGGACGTCCTGGTGTCCAGAAGCAGTCGACTGCGACCGCGACCAGGCCCAGGGAAATCTGCAGCAGCCGCTGAAGACGACGAGGAAGAAGATCCCAAAGGCGTACTTCTTCCCGGCCTGCACACGATGATGCAGGACGCAGTGGACTTCCTCAGCGAAGAGCGGACCAGAGAGTATACGGCTTGGAAAAAGGCATTGCTGAGAAAACTAGATAGATTGGACAGGGTTCCCGCCGGAGGAGGAGCAGGAGGAGCGAAGGCGCTTGCTGTACAATGAATTGCCCCGACACCTACCTTATGTACCGGGGTACTCACGACTGCCACGATTGATAATGAGACAAATTCAACCTAAATTGGAGATTCCTCTATTTCCTGTACACTCTACTACCTGTGCATCACGATATTCAGGTCAGATTCGTCCATCTGGTATCTGACAGCCTGTGTGATTTGCCGTTGGCAGCATTCCGCAGGGTACTGTTCTAAGTGCCTGTAATCTTTCCAGGGCAGCAGCAGCCTCTGTTCTCTCTAAATCGTAAAAGGGGTATCACTCTCCGAATAAACAATTACACTGATGAACCAAACCTCACCCAGCGTCGGCGAATCTCACCACCGCGTTGCCGCAGGGATCTGGCACCCGCTCTCTCCTGGTATCGACCAAGCAGCGAGGACACCTCCGACCCGTCCATCACAAGCTCACAAGTACATACAACTTGAATCTTGCCTGTGTTCATCGTTTACCAACCGCCCCGGCCTCTTCCTCTACCGCCGCGGAAGCCACCACGTCCCCGACCACCGGCGCCGCCGCCACCGCGCGAGCCGCCACGACCGCGACCCCCGCCGCCGCCGCGACCTCGACCGTGATACGCAACGGATTGTGCGCTCTCGGCCCTGGGACCTTGTTGCATTCTGAACTCTCTCTCTTCTTCACTTATGTCGAATTTGTTCTCAATGCCAATCAGCTGACAGAACGAACTGGTTTGAGGATTTGTCAATTCGCGGGGCATTTCATTGGGCCCGACTTCGAGACCTGGGTCGTAGACCGGTGCGGTAATACTGAAGTTCTCAGGGACCTCCAACTTGCCTGCGTCGACAACCTGCTTTTGGATCCACTTTGCTTCTTCGACGATCCTGTCACGATAGTACGTATCTCCACGGTGAACAGGCACCCTGTCACTTGGGTTAACGCCGAGCTGGAGCTCTGGAGCAAAAACGCGCAGGATTGCGAGCCATTCCGGGTCGTAGGACAATTTCAGGGGTCTTGTGATAGCTTCGCCAGGCGCGGTCGTGGACTTGATCTCCATGAGCTGGAGAAATTCCTGGAACGGTTCACATTTGCCCAAGGCAAGGAACTCGGTCTTTTTGTTGAAGATGTCTTCTGGGAATGGCAGTCGTGGAGAAACTTCGACCTTTTCTTCTTGTGTGAAGTTGCTAGATAGCGCGGCAAGCTGAGCTCGCATCTCCTCCGACACCTCATTTTCTGACGGCACCACTGTCGCTGATTGTGTGGATATTGTATGAACACTATCAGAAGTTGTAGGGGCCGAAGGTGACACGGGTTTCTCGTCCACTGCATAAGAGGCTGCTTGTTGTGGGTCTTTAGCGGTAGTTGGTGGGTCAGTAGGGGCTTGAAGTGCATCGTTATCCTGTCTCGCGCTTGATGTGAAGGATGCTTGCTGATTTAGCCTCACGCCGCCAGCTACGGACTCATCATCGTCGCTCATGTCGATGTCGATAGCGTCAGGGTTGCCGATGACAGTACTCGAATTGCCCATTGTGGTGTCTCTGCTTCTGCTATCTTGGTCACCTGGAGTTTGTATGCTTGTAGAAGTAGAGCCTTGTGGATGCATAATCTCTTCGTCGGAAGCGTTTTCAAGTCTTTGGCGCTTGGTCGGCCTTGAAAATCCACATCCGTCAAGATTGAAGATTGGCCTGCTCGTTTCATCAAGGTCGGGGCTGTGTTGATGGTGTGTAGTCGAGATAATCTTGCGATCGAGGCCGTCCTCGGCGACTTCATTGAACGTCTCCTCAAAAGTGTACTGAGGAGCACTAGCAGCGCTGTGCTTCTCCATTGAGAGTTTTCGGTTGTCGATCTGTTGCAGAAGATCTTCCTTCTCCTTGGCGGCAGCGGTCTCGGCGGCAGCATGAAAGCCTTGCCAGGCGGACACCTGCGTACGATCCTGCGCGAGAGGTCCTCGATGGGCACTTCCGTTAGTGTCTGTCACCCTGCTAATCGAGTCTTCTTCATGATTGAGGATAGCCGCGAATTTAGTGTGAAGATGCGCCGAGAACCAATGTGGTGGTCGCAACCGGTCCAAGCACTGTCTGGCTGCAACGCTGCCCAGTCTGCCATTTCTCGAGTCTTCACCGAAGCCCTTCTTATTTCTGAAAAGCCACTGGTAATCACCGTGCATCTCAATGCCTTGGGGCCAGTCATGCGATAGGCCTATATCGACCTGGGATCGAAGAGCCAACAGCTTTCTGACGTCAATTTCTCGCACATGGTATATGCTTCCAGTCTCCTCTCGATTGTAAGGAAGTCTTTCGAAGTGAGGCTTGCGGTAGTCGTATCCTTTCCAAATTCCGGTGAGGCCGGCAATACGCAATGGACCCAGGCGAATAACATTGGCAGCTCCAAGATAGTAAATGTTGGGGGCCACCCATCCTCCATAGTAGAGCTCGAACAGATGATTGCTTGCTTCGTGATTGCCGCCAATGAAGATAGTCAAGTATGGTGCGGTTCTAGCTCCACTATAATACTCGTGAAAGTCGGCCATCTTGCGGTATTTTTGAGGCATCGAGGTGACATTCAGATCATGCTGATTTCTGACAGCCTAGAAGATATGAGCCACTGATTTCGATCCAGAAGGTGGCATACAAACTTGGAAGTCTCCACCTATGATGAGTAAATCAACACCATCCCACCCTTTCACACGGCAAGCTTCTTGTATCGAAGCATAGATTGCATGAAGCGTCCCGTGTCCCTGTTTCGCCAGCCAGTCAGCTGAAATTGTCCTCTGCTGAAGATACAGGAGACTTACGCAGCCCTCTATAGCGACTCTGACATCTGTCTCCGCCATCGTGTCGTCAGTCGCCACCCAAAGAGGCCAGTGAATACTTGGTGAAGGCTTCGCCCAAATCAAAGCGGAGTCAACTGAGGCTGAGAACTCTTGTTCAGGCAGTCATTTGAATATGTGTACGATCGCATTAGTGAAATAAATCCTTCCAATATTCCGACTGGAATTCGAGTTCAGGACATATTGCTCATGACATTGCAGGTTGTGAGTTACCAGTAAAAGATTGACATTGGATGTGAAGACGCTCCGTAAATGCTTTAACTTAACCGACACTACACACCCAGGTGGGAAGTCGTGCCGGTTGGCTTGGCACATCAACATGCTGCTCTAACGAGTTTATTCCACAGCCGTGAACTTCATCAGCTGCAAACGGTCTCATATCTACCCAAAAACAATGCAACGAGGACCAAGTAGATGGCATATATGAGATTTTTTTCCACCCTTGCCAAACTATATATTAAGGATCTGAGTGCTTGTCCAACTCTCACAGTTCACCAACCATCCTTTAAGTCGAAAGTAAATCGTCAACCCTAGGGGCGTTTGGAAATGCATTCTGGAGCCGATGTGAAAGCGACAGAGCTGCCAAGTACGACATGTCCGACTTGCGACCTATATCAAAAAGACCTCCAATGCACTGCGCGCAATTCTCATATAATGTGTCAAAACCAAACGAAGCCAAAGGTAAGGAATTTGATTGCAGCTCGGAAAGCCACACCATGAACCAGTCCGCAGACCTTGCAAAACATCGAATCAAAATTTCCGTCCAGGGCTCGGTGAGAAGCGCGCCTTGGCTGACTGTCGTGTGGAAATCGCTGATCTGGTGGAAGGACGAGCCATTTCGAGGTCTTGCAACTCTGCAGACATCGGCCATTTGGAATGCACTGGTTCTCCGCATCTCGAAGGTGAGGCGACAAGATTTTCGAAGGGCTCCGTAAAGGTGGTCTCCTCTCTCGTGTTGATCAACATCGTCAAGACAGTCTGCGAGCCATAGAACTCCGAGATGCCAGTGGCCGATCAAGACCGAATACCACGATTGGACGCGAGGGTGCAGTTCATCATGATGCCTTACGCAATCAATTATGAAATTGCCGTAAGCTTTGTTCCAATATTCGTATACATTGAGAGCATCGACAATGGCCGCCTCGATAGTCTTGGTGGAATTGCGTCTGAATATACAGTTGCTGAGTCTCTTGATCTTGCGGTACAGCAGGACTTTGACCTGCGCAGCATCTGCCAGGAGTGCTAGTGCATGCTCCTCGGAAAATGGCCAAGCCGACCTTGTTGTATGAACAGTGCACTCAGCCTTCTTCATGAGCAAAGTACCCCAAGGCGAAGACTCAATGTCATTATCAGTGGAAGGATCGCCCAAAGTGATCGAAGATTGTGGGTCCGTTGAAGGGTCGACTTGAAGAATGAGAGAGTCTTCGTCAGATACTACAGGTGGCCGATTATAAAATACAGCCATAATAGTATCGCACATCATCGTGACCCAGAAAAGCATGTTGAAAGACTTTCGATCTGTTATGGCCATCTTGTCCGTCAGGTCTTGTCGGAGGTTCCTGCTCGATCCTTCGAGGTGAACTCGTTTCGTCGACAATCGTAACAAAGCAGCTTCAATATGCACTGGACGTCCCTGAAGATCGAGCAGGTCTTGAAGCTCTTGGGACTCACGGGATATATCAGAGACTGCGTGATCCGGTCGAATTTCTGATGACTTAATGCCGCTGTCCTGGGAGTTGATCGACATTATATCTGCGTTTGATATCACTGAGGGCTCGCGTTTAAGACCTCTCTTCGCTTTGTGCTTCATGATCATGGCGTACTGGTGTCGAGGTAGAGGCTTTTGAATGAAAGAGAATATCAGCTGCGCGAACATTACCCGAAATGAGTCGATCTCGGCAGCTTCATGCAGCGCCTTGCGGGCATCGTACCATAACGATTCTTGCAATGAGCGATCGAAATTGGATGAGTCTCGGCCATCTAACGAACTGTTTGGGCGGCCGTCAATTATATCGTGCAATGCCTCAAATCGAGGTGTGTGTCCGGTGCTCTGTTTCACAGCACTTGCGGATTGTGCCCACTGGCTAGCGAATGCCATGATGGTGGCCTTCAAGGCACGCGACGATAGATTGTTCTCATGCGGTGTCAGAGGGCGCTCTCTCAAAGTGGAGGTCGGACGGTCCAGTTGACATATACGTGCAATCATTCGGTTACCAGATTTCAGGAAGCTTTCTCCGGTCAAATACTCGAGAGTCCGTGTTTTGGAAAGTTCCAGGCCTTCGTAAATATATGGGCAGGTTCTTTCGGTGATCCAGCAAGACATGGCATTCTCCATTGTATCCTGGTAGATACGAGTCAGGCTTTCGGAAATTATGGCCTTGTTTGTTCTCTCTGCGAGAGTAGCAATCGTGACATCGGAGAAAGGGTTTGTGTAATTTCGAGACTTGAGTTTTGGAGATCGCTGCCCTTGAGGAGGTGTTTTCCGCTTGCGCGAGTTGGTGCTGGAGCTGTTACTGTACAAGTCTTCACCAAACGAAAAGATGCTGCTCGGCGTTGTTTGATTATCTGAACCAACATCTCGCTGGTGGTAAGTATGAGACGAGTCCCATCCCAAAATGGCGCTCGACCCATTCATGTCATCTTGAGTGATAAGTTCGAAATCCTCGGAGGTCAATGAGGGGCATAGCTCGTTGAAATCAGGGAAGGCGGTTGAGTCCTGTGAGTTTGCGCGTTCTTGTGGCGGCGCATCGAAACCTGAAAAATCAACGGCATCGAGGCTAGGGGGTGAAATTGATCGATAACTGAGAGTGTGGACTGAATTCTGGAAAGTATCACTTAGTGAAGCGTCGGGAGCTGCTGAAACACTTTTCCTCGTGTCAGCTTGCGAGACAGAGGGAGCTGATGCACTCTTTTCTCCTGGCCGATGCGACTTTTCTTTGACGGTTCGAAGGACCTTTTCGAAGGTACAGACTTTGCCTGTCCTGATGCAATTTGAGCAGACCTCATTGCTGTCGCGTCCGGTGGCGTCGCACGCTCTCTTGCCACGACGACACTGGTCACAGCAATGATTCTGGCGACGGCGCGGTTTGGCGTTGGAATTCAACATTGTTTTGGGCGCACAGGTCACAGTCGCCATGATGATGAAGAAGGACGGTCTAGGATGTCGATATCCTCATCCGCTGCGATGAGATGGCGTTGAGATGAGATGGAAAAGGAAGAAGGGTGGATGGATATTGTTGAGGCCAGGCAGATCGTGAGAAGAGAAAGACCAGGAGCGATCCCCCTCCGAACCCGAACGACCGGCAGACAGCCAAACCCCAGATCTCGCCTTCCTTGCCCCGCACTTCCTTACTCGCTTACGCCCACCAGAGTGCGGTACAACCAGTTAACTGTCTACCTTAGGTATAACTATTGGGGGTGGCCGACCTCCTCACCAGTCAACGCGCTGGCACCCGACACCAATTGGTTGATCTGCAGGTCCCGGCCTCGGTCGTGATGCTATTCGTGCCCGTTCGTCCTGGAAGACAAGTAGGACCAAGAGAGACCGAGCAAATACCACTTGGCTAGATTTAACAAGGCCTAGTGAGCTGCCAGTCTGAGCCTGAACGACGATCGATACAGCCTCCATCGAGAACAAGATGGAGGACGCATGTTCTAGGGGTAGTACTGTAATCCTGGCACCGCCCACTTTCTTCCTTCACCTGGATCGTGCCTGCGATTACGAGTTACGAGTGCGACTACGGAGTGCTCGTGCGAATACTGCGGTGACTACACGTGGTTTCTCCTCAACGTGGAGGAAATGATTGCTTCTTCCACGCCCGAAGTCACTTACAGCAGCAAGGACATGCCTTTTGCAGTATCACCTACACGGGCCCATGCACCCGAACACCCATAGGAGTCTGAAACGGGTACACTGTCTCGCACTTAAGTGTCCTCTCAGGGCCGAACGCTTCTCTCTCCCGCTAGCTTACTGTGGGCTTACTACCCCGTAACCAGTCACCATTCGGCACCGGTGTGGTGGGCAGCCATGTTCTTGGCGTGTAGACTCAACGCCACTAAGGGACATTTGTAGAATTTTGAGCCCCTTGACATGGTCGAACGCATATCACATCAAGGGACACGGATTTCTCAGGTCAAACATCCAAGTGTTAGGAGCAGCAGAGGAGAGCAGCATTGAGAGAGATGGGCAGCCAAACGCTGCGGGAAGAGTTCCTCCAGGCGTCAAGCCGCATGCTGTTCTTGTCCAGCCCATCAACCTCGCGCCATCTGCAATCTCAAAGCATCGAGCTGGCACATTCACAACCACCTCCGAAGACGCCAAATATGGCACGCGATGCTTGCGCTGCATGTGGAAACTTGTTCATCCCCGGATGGACGACAAAAACCACAATTACTACGCGGACGGGTAGGCGTGTTCAGAAGCCTTCACCCAAGACCGCCATTGTCCGAAGCAAAATAGTCTCTAACTTATGCCTCGTCTGCCATCGAACGACAAGGGAGGTCGGAGTGTTCAAAGTCGACACCAGAAAGAAGCAGAGCAAGACTCCTGGGACGGCTGCCGTCGCCTCCACGGTGTCTACAGAGAAGAGTGCCCCCGTTGAACCAGTAGTCGAACAACCAGCCAAAAGCAGTAGCAAAAAAAGAGCAAAGGCCAGGAAAGATCACGAAGGTTTGCAGGCTCTTCTCAACAAGAGTGCACAGAACAAGCCCGCGCCCAGTCTCAGTCTCATGGACTTGATGAAGCGATGAACCTAATCCACCAGAGCAGACCACACTCGGCGCGATCGACCATCCTTCCAGCGATCATTGTGGTGGCGACGGACCAGCTCACAGGTTTGCTCAGCCCAAATTCTAGGTTGCATTAGTGCCCGCAGTGCCGAAGTACGACCCCCCGCGATAAGCTGATTAGGCCCCTTGGCGGGTCGCATGTCTTTCAACTTCTGCGTCATTCTGCCCGCAGCGAAATTTTTCTGGTCTCGCCGAAGCCGTTTACACATTGCTTCAGGCGAAAGGCAATCAAGCGATTCTTTCTTCTCCCTTCTCGTCAGATTACTGGCAGTCCAATACACATTACGAGTTCTCATCATGGCCGAGACCTCAGCACCAGAAGTGGTTCATGCCGAGCCGAATGAGACCGGACTCTACGAAATTGAAAGTCTATGCATGAACTGTCGCGACAATGTATGTTACATTCTTCTCTCAATTAACGACCACTGACAAACTCCTTAGGGCGTCACTCGAATTCTCCCTATCAAAATTCCTTTCTTCAGAGAAATCCTGTTGGAGTCCTTCTCTTGCGATCATTGCGGCTGGAAAAACAACACTGTAAAGAGTGCGGGTCAGATTCAAGAAAAAGGCACCAAATATACCTTCAAGTTGGACAAAGAAGCCGATTTCCAGCGGCAGGTTGTTCGGAGTGACAACGGCGTATTCAGGCTTGAAGACATCGATCTCGAGATGCCACCTGCACCCGGCCAATTCACCAACATTGAAGGTCTAATCTCGAAAATAAAGACAGACCTAGAGTACGATCAACCAGCCCGAAAAGAGGCGTCCCCAGATTTGTATCATGCACTGGAAGCGATTCTTGAAAAGATTAGAAACATGCTAGAGGGCAAGGCATTTCCGTTCACTGTGTCATTAGACGACATATCTGGAAACTCGTTTATCGAGCCCTCACCAGAGGACAAAGGCTCCAAGTACATCCGACACGACTATCTCCGCACAAATGCTCAGAATGCGCAACTGGGTTTACTCGCTGATGAGGATGTTGAAGACTCTGCGGGGGGTGGTATGGAAGGCGTTGACATTGTCGATGACCAGGTGTACGAATTGCATGCTGAGTGCCCTGCTTGCTCCAAGCCATGTACAGTCAACATGAAAAAGACCAACATTCCACATTTCAAAGAAGTCATCATCATGGCCACAGTCTGCGACCATTGTGGCTACCGAACAAGCGATGTAAAGACAGGTGGTGCGATTCCGGAAAAGGGCAAACGCATCACGTTGGAAATTCGGACGGTGGAAGACATGTCCCGGGATATCCTCAAGTCAGAGTCTTGTGTGCTCAAAAGTCACGACCTGGGTCTCGAGGTGCAACCAGGAACGCTTGGCGGGCGGTTTACTACGGTCGAAGGTCTCCTGACGCAAGTCAGGGACCAGCTACACGGACAAATCTTCGATGTCGAAGACGAGGGCCTGGCGCCGGGTGACTCCATGTCTTCGGAGACGAAATCGAGGTGGGACGCCTTCTTCAGCAAGCTGGACAAGGCTATCAAAGCAGAGTTTCCCTATTCTATCACTTTGGAAGACCCGCTTGCCAATTCTTTCGTGCAGAAGAATGTGGACTCCGGGGAAGATCCCCAAATCAAAAGCGAGGAGTACGAGAGAACAGAAGAGGAAATGGAAGATCTCGGTCTCAACGATATGAAGACTGAAGGCTATGAGGAAGACAGCTCTGCATAAATTACGCGTGGATTGGATGACATAATTCACGGTGTTGTGTTTCTCCAATGATCTGTCGCAGGCTTTCAGCGTCCCGTAAACACGATGCCGGATTCTAGAACTGTTAGACGGCATTTTTGAATCCAGGAGAGATATCGATATCACACTGCTAACGACTGGGACAAGCCGCGCTTCTACTGACCTTGCTCGGCCACCAAAGGGTTCCGGACCGTTGCTGAGGACCGGCGAGTGCTACGCGCCATGCCGATGTATCTGCGCAGATTACTGTACAGAGCCCGCGCAGACCGAACAATCGTTGAGAAGGAGACGTCGGAGAGTGAACCACCGCCTGACAGTCCTCATCGTGTTGAGTTGAAGCCTGAGGGATATGATATGTTAGAGGAAGCAGATGACTCAGCACACGCGTCGCCACCGTCACAGTGATTCTATGACGACGTCACAGGTTCACCTTTCGATATATTAGACCTTGAACTCGCTGTGGTTACAGTTTCTCTCGATGTATCAGGCGATTCACAGCTGCAGACAGGCTATCTTCCAATTTTCCATTCCTTTCCGAGCAGAGTAACAGTGATTGTAAATCATCAACTTGGCTCCAATACAATATGTCTGAACCAAGGCGTCACGAAAGGCCAAAACTACCCAAGTTCGAACCTCTTCCTCCCACGAACCCACTCAATAGGTTGATAAATTTCATAGTGGCACCTATCTTCTATCTTCTCTTTACTACGATTGCGAGTATCATCGTAGTTCCAATCTATGTCATGATTGACAAATTCAAGCATAGCCGCAACCAACACGGTGGACAACGGGTGCCGTCACAAGAAGACCGACAGTACCCTGGACAACCAGACAAAGTGAACAAAGCATCGGCATTCCTCCGATCTTTCGGCGATAGCTATGGCACACCTTCCAGGAGCAAGAGAGCCGGTTGAATCGATTGGGGTTAACTGTGACGCTGCGTCGTTCGCTCGTCAGCTCCGTCTGGCCGAGTAGTCCAGCTGAAATGCCTCTTTGAAGAGATGAACTGCACGAGAAGGATTGTCTCTGTGCTAGAGAACCGTGGAACTCCTGGCCTTCAACCACTGGCTTTGATAGATGAAGCCGGAGGGCATATGAGACGACAAGTTTCTAGAGGCCGCAGATTGGTGCACTGCGGCCGTGATATCGCTTCTGTCGGTACATCACCCACCAGCCCCTGGATGTGTCATGGTGAAAAGAATGCACGGCTGGTTACTTGCGCAAAGAAGCGAATCCTCAGCGTGAAGCAAGGAGCCAGTCGTCTTGGGAACAGAGCCACCACGACGTCTCGCACTCAGATGACGGGTATGAATAGATGGGAAGAGGGCGAATAGACGAACCAAACTCGACCGTGAGAAGGTCACAGAAATCACTGTTGGGCGTGTGTGATATTGAGACATATATGGCTATTGAATGACTCAGAAACTCCTTCGCCGGCTTTTGCCGTAGGCACGTTCAGCGAACTTTCGTACTTCTCCGTATTTTGAGCAATGACTTCATTACTGGACAGGAACAAAATTCCATCCGTCTCTAATAAAAGTCTTGCTTGCTACACCACCTCCACCACCAAACTAATCGTTACCTCTAGTCTCGTTTTTGTTCACCCAGTCCTTCAGACTTGTCATCCGTCGGGTATGGAGACGGTGCACAATCAGCCGGAGGCTTTATTCTTCATCGTCTCCAACCTGGAATGAGTTGCACGCCCTGAGTTCCCTTAGGTGAAACTCACGGACCCGTCCTGCTGCAGCGGAGAGCCATGTCCCATGGTACGACCAGTGCAGCCTCGAGCAACCGCAGCAGCAGCAACAGCAGCAGCAGCGGCAAAAGGGCGCACCCATACTTCCACTTCCTCGCGGGCCTGACCTCTGGCGTCTCGAGCGCCGTCCTCCTCCAACCGGCCGATCTCCTCAAGACACGCGTTCAACAGTCCCGATCGTCGTCGCTCGTGCCCGTTCTCAAATCCATTCTCTCGGGTCCTCACCCCGTCGCGGCTCTCTGGCGCGGCACCCTCCCCTCGGCACTGCGTACCGGCTTCGGCTCAGCGCTGTACTTTACGTCTCTGAGCTCGCTGCGGCAGGTTCTAGCGAATGCCACACCCGCCGCGGCCGGAAATGATGGACACAGCGGAAACAGTACTTCGTCGATACCCGTGAGGAAAAGCAGCTCGGTGCTCCCGAAGCTGTCGAACGCGCAAAACCTCATCACCGGGGCCAGCGCGAGGGTATTTGCGGGCTTCGTGCTCATGCCCGTCACCGTGATCAAGGTCCGCTACGAGTCGGATCTGTACGCCTACAAATCCATCGCCTCGGCCTCGCGCTCCATCTACGCCTCCGAGGGCCTCAAGGGCTTCTTCTCAGGCTTCGGGGCGACGGCGGTGCGCGATGCGCCCTACGCGGGACTCTACGTGGTCTTTTACGAAGCGTGCAAGACGAGGTTGAACAAGCTACTATCTTCGTCTTCGCCTGGCAGCGGGGCGGCGGTGGATGTTTCGGACGGCAGAGGGCGACATGCGAGTTTCGCGTCCTCCGCGACCATCAATGCGAGCAGTGGCGTGTTGGCAGCGGGCCTCGCGACGAGCTTCACAAACCCCTTTGACGCCGTCAAGACCAGGTTGCAGCTCATGCCGGGCAAATACCGCAACATGGCGCACGCCGTGAGGACCATGCTGAAAGAGGACGGCGTCAAGAGCTTCTTCGACGGCTTAGCCTTGAGGATGGGGAGAAAGGCACTCAGCTCCGCCCTGGCCTGGACCGTGTACGAGGAACTGATCGGTAGAGCCGAACGCTTCGTCGAGCGGAGGGACGGTGACAAGGTTATTGTGTGAAAACGGCCAGTCACCCTTGCTCAAGAACTAGATCATCATCACCGACACTACGACGGGCTCTGACCGGGGGAATCGACACAAGATGTAAGAAACCACAGGGAGAAGGAACAGCAAATACTGAACGAAATTAACTCACCTCACCAAGTTTACGTTATGACTGAAACGAGATTTCGACCTTTTCCGCCCCAGAATCACAAAAAGGACAACATCAGCGCGAGAAGCATCATTCTTCTAGGTACCACGGGGAAAACGGCCCCGTGTCCGTCGTCATGGCCGCTGGATATACAGGAAGGGCACTCATCTTTGGATTGTCCAAGGATCAATAATACCCAAGGCACCTTCTGCCCGTACCTTACCTAGGTAAGGTACCCTACCTCTCGATTCCATCCCCCTTGCGATGGAGAATGCCGATCTTGTTTGTTCGAGGTCCAACGATACCGTACTGTAATACTACGTCCTACCTACCTGTCTACATACCAACCACCCCATCTCCACGCGAATGAGAACATGCAAAGTTTCGAAAAAGTTATATAAAAGTCCTGTCGACGGACCCATCAACCAACCAACCAACCTATCAACCTCCCCTCCCCCCTCGGAGCCTGTACATATAATGAACAAAAACCATAGTGAGAACCAGGTTGGAGAGAAAAAGAATCCAAATCACCACTTACCTTCCTACCTGCCGTATCTATGTACCTTATGTGTGTGTAATGCCCACCACCCACTACTACCACACTACAACCGACGACAGCCACATTGGATAACCTCGTGTAGCTCCATGTACTTACCTGTCCTTCTACCGACCTACCTATCTCCCTCATCTAGGTATACATACATACCCCGTCGGGGGTACCCTCCACTTTGTCCCACCTCCACATTGGTCCTTGGCCCACATGCACTATCAACCTTCAAGTTACCCGCCCGACGTAGATAGATACCTATCTTGGGTTCCTACCTACCTCGGTCCGACTAGTAGGGACGAGTACCGAAGTATGGTGGGTAGCGGTCGGTCTATTCGCACGATACCTCCGTGGTGTTCATTTTCTTCATGCAATTTTCTTTCTCAACACCAGAGAAACCACACCGTGTATACCTAGGTATATTCATTCCTACGTGAGGACCCATCGTTCTAGACATACCTACTACACGAAGTCGAACGCATTGATGTGGAGCGATTAGTTCTTGTAATTGTGTGTACGGAATATACACCCCCTTTGAAAACAACAAACTACCTAGGTATACTCCGTGCCTATACCACATATGTGAGAAACCACAGATCCAGATCCAGATCGGTAAGCAAAATAATTCACGTACTCGTACCGTGTGCTGTGCCTGTACCTGTGCCTGTGCCTGTGCCTGTGCCTGTGCCTGTGCCGTGTTATGATCATGCGTGATGTGTCCATGCTGTGAATCCATACAAGTTCCCCCAATACCTAATTACCTACCGACCTAACCAGCATTCATCGCGCCATATGCTATACCTACCTACCTCCGTACCTCCCTATATACCATTTCCATAGCCAGGAGGACATCCTGCGTCGCCGTAGGAACCATAAAGATCGACATCGACCAACCAGTCATGCAGTTTTCGATTCACATACAAGGAAAAAGCCACATGGATGAATCGCAGCAATTCCAGACCCAAAAATCAAACCACAACCAACAAAACATCAAAGGGGTATCAGATGGCCGCCTGCTAAAACTCGGAACGAACAAAAGTCAAAAAAAGTCAAAAAATCAACTCAGGACATATCCCAGTGGTGACTGTGCAAATAGTTGTTGAAGGGTTACCAAAGCGTTGCCAACCACGCGATAAGCAGAACGACAAAAGGAATCAAAAAACAAATCGTTTCGTCGTCAGGAACTCTTCCTCACCAGAAGGGACACTCCCTGTCCCGGTGTATGCGACAATTTCGTGGCGCTCGATCATGGCGGCTCCAGTTGATGTAGTCCGCGTAACCCGACAGCCTCAAGCTCTGCGGGGAATCGAGATAGATGTGTATTCCCCATTATGGCCAGTTGGCAGTTCTAAACGCGTTCGAAGCAGTGAACCTTCAGGGCGAGATACAGAAGCGTTGTGCGCCGCCCTCCAATCGTTTGTGTATAACGGCACTGACGACCCAGGTTCTTCCGAAGACTCCCGACTTATCTAAGAGATCATCTTTGTGTCGTAGTGATCCAAAGCGTTGGCGAAAGTACACTCAAGGAATGTCTTGAGGCTGGTCCAAGAGACGCAGCCTAAACCTTTGCGGCACTTGCAACGGTGAAGTGATCTCGATCCTCGCGATAGTGTCCCGAACGATACCCGTTACCGTTCGTGTAGCCGTTTGAGCTTGTGCTGTGGTGATCGGAGTTGTTGAATCCGCTGTTTCCTGGTCCAACAATATCATGAGGCTCGACACCTCGCAGTTTTAGGCATGCATTACCCAATAGTCCAGCAGCCTCATGAGTAAGTTCCCACCTTGTACTTTCAAAGGATTCCTTTAAGATCATCAGAAGGCCCAAGCAACGGTTTTTGCCCTTGACAAACTCGAGATCGTCGGGGGCACGCACACCCCCGACTCTTTCAAGGTACTCGCGCATGTCATGCTCTTTCTGACGATAGGTCATGAAATCTTCCTCGGCTGGCTGCGGCTTGATTGGGCCTTCTAGTGCAAAGCCATAGCACCAGACAACTAGAGCAGAAATGTACAAAACCCATGGTCGGTTCAACAAGAAGTCATCTCGAGCAATATATTGGTTGTGCTCGAAAGCTTGAGGTAGGATGGGGCTTGCATGACCATACGTCCGACTATTGATTCCGTCGATAGGTTCATCTGGTGGAATAAGCACCTGGGCAATAAACTTCAGAGCATAGAATGCTGCATCACGCGCCGAAGCCTTTGTTGCCCACCGCTCGATCTTTTCGCGGATCACACTGTAATCTTTAGGGGTGATTGACCTCCCAAGGAGACGATTTGCTCCTGCAAATACTTGACAGTCGACAACATCGACATGAGCTGCGATGTGTGCAAGGTGATGCAAAACAGTGCGCGACTCAAAAATGTTCTCGTCATCGACTGGTGGCAGTAAGCCCTGAAAGGGGGTCGCAGAGGTACGAAGCGGTGAAGGAGGTGCAGGTGCCGCCTCGGCTAGTGCCTCGTCAAAATCCCGTTTCCAATTATCGAAAGCGCGCAACAAAGTTGCTTTCCACTTGTCAGGCCCTCCAAATGAATTAGCGGTGCGAGGCCCCAAGGACGAGATCTGGAGATCCCTTTGAGTCATGTGCCACGACACTGACAAAAGACCAGCCATAATGATGGTCCGGCCGAAAGAGTTGGTTCTCACTCTTTGGCCGTTGAGAGTCTTTTTGAGACCATCCAAAAACATGATTGGCTTTACACCGTTTGTCTGCAATGATGACTGCACCCGTCCGGCTTCAGCGGCTGAAATGGCTGACCAGAGACCTTCGTCGCATGGCAGAGGAAGTCGCATCTCGTGGGCGACCATTTTAGCAGCATGGCCAAACATTGTTGCATGAATTGAGTCAATGACAAAGGCACCGAATGCGGCGCGGCGAGTTGCCTCCGTGGTGACCCAGCGATGCCAGGATTCTTCGGATTTAGATGATTCGCTTGACGAGAATAGGACTGAAGTCTTGCCGTTGTCCTGCTCTCCGCGAAGGCTTGGTGGCGAGTCGGATGCAGAACGACCAAGGAGAGAACTGCCACGCCTCATCAAAGTGAGTGTCGAGTCATGGTGAATATGAGCTCTTTCGTGAAGCGCCCTCGTCGCATACATTTTCTCGTAAACTTCGATGAGGAGCAAGGTTTGAAACACCCATAGTTTTGCTGGTGGTCTGAAATCAGCATCTCTTAAAATCTCCCAACGGATGTGCCATGCGACAAAGTTGGCAAACTCAGCCGCAGAGTCAGTTAGAGATGTACCATATGCCTTATCCAGGGTTGCGGCGCCGATTGCGATGACAGCAAGCAACAGGAGATTAGGTGTCCGGTCGGCAGAAAAGGTAGGCTTGTGTAAGATTGGCAACTGTGCATGCTGATGGTACCAGTAAGAACCAATGTAGGTGTGCATCATCCTCAAGCTGAGAATATGGCCGTCACTATCAACATCACCCTCGAATACCGAGTCTTTGCGCTTCTTGACCGCATCATGCGGGCGTTCGATAAACTGAGTCTGCATGATGT
Source organism: Exophiala spinifera (assembly GCF_000836115.1). Taxonomy (NCBI): domain Eukaryota; kingdom Fungi; phylum Ascomycota; class Eurotiomycetes; order Chaetothyriales; family Herpotrichiellaceae; genus Exophiala; species Exophiala spinifera. Next base: position 2,542,219 of record NW_015622518.1, on the reverse strand, counting down.
CGAGGAGCTCCTGTCGTTTCGATTCTGACATGATGTATTGGCTGGTAGCTGTCTGGTCAAGTACACTTGTTACACGCATCGGATGCTGCAGGGCAGCGCCGGGATATGTGTTGCTGGAAGAAGGGCTGTGAGAGAAGTATGTTGCCTGCATGTTTGAGTGATCGTGTCCACTAAAGCCTGGAACATAATTGGGTGGGGAAAAGTCGTTCGAACCAGAATGCGTGTCATTGAACAGCCATTGGGTGAAGTCGTCCACAGCAAACGGGGTCTGAGTATATTCATCCGATCCAAAGACAGGAAATCCATAGGCTGGACCTAAGTCTCCATTGGACATGCCGCCCGTCATGAGTGGATAGGCATAGGTGTCACCTCTTGTTAGACCATGAGACACCGCAGCCACGAATGCAGCGTCTGCAGATCGAGAGACTTCGGCGGAAGGATAACTCGCCGAAGTATAAGCAACAGCTTGGGGCATCTCCACCTGTTGCACATAGCCATTCGGTCGTTCAAGAATAGTATCGGAATTTGACCTCACAGGGTGATAGTTGGTTGCAGATGTAGAGGAATATTGCCCAACAGGCGATTGTGGGAGAGCAGTAATGGAGGCTCTGTGCGAGGACTGCATTTGGGGATAGGTACTCTGTGTCCTAACATCTCCTGGGCTGAAACTCTGACGACGAGACTGGAGAGACCATGACACGCTCCCCTGCCTTTGTGTGGGACTAAGAGGGTTGCTGCCAGTGCTGCTTGTGCGATGCAACGGGGCCTCGGTTCTCGTCATACCGACCTGGGGCGTAGATGACTGCATTGTTGCGTCGGCTGTTGCATTGGAGATTGGAACCGTGCTGCTGGACATTCGAGTATGTTGCTTAAAAGTGCCGGAATCGCCAGAGAGGAATGCAGAAGCCGGTCTTACTTCCTGCCGAGGACTCTTATGGGCAGGGGCGGGCATCGACTGACTTTGGGCCTGGGCGAGTTGCTGCTGCGGTGATAGTACTGTACTATCTGGAGCAGCAGCGGACTGAGCGAACGAGTCTCGCTTGTGCAGTTGAGACCCGTGGGTGGTATGCCGTTCGCGATGACGAATGCACAGGTCCTGGCGAACGAAATACCGAGTGCAGTCAGGGAAGTCGCAGCGATAGATAGTTTTGGGGGTATCTATGATATGTTAAAACTGAAAGCCTTCCTGCGATAGTAGAAACTGCTCACGGTTCAATTGATGTCGGTAGAGATGCTCTGCACGCGAATAAGCCTTGCCACAACCTTCGTGCTTGCATTCGAATTTCTTGTCCGGGTTTGGCTTCACGACCTTCCTCTTCTTCTTGGGCGGACCTGTGGGGGAAGGCCCAGCACGCTCGTGCGCAATGGGTGCATCTTCTGACGGGCCATTTTGTGCACCCATATCTTGTTCTCTTTTGTAGTCGGTCTCCGTGCTGGCCATGTCGTGGACAGTCTCTTGCCAAAGGCCCTACAGCGCTTGCTTGATGGAGCCTGGCAGCGTCTTTCCCAACCTGTCATGGGGCTTTCAGTTCATTTGTAACGACTTGTCGTGAGCGTCACGGTATTTCGAGGCAAGAGATGAAGCGACCGGTGATTCGACCGCAGACTCTCACCGCTGGTAGCCTCCGTTCTGAACCAAGCTGCGATCTGGAGGAGGGAGCTTCTGTAAGGAACAAGCCGAAATGCACTTCTTGACAATGCGATGTCGTTTAAGCAGTTGAGTCTCTATGCCGGGCCCAGTGAAGCGGTTCGACAGTTGGACAGCGATTCCGGGGTAGCTGCGGAAGACCAGGAGGAAAGTGCGGGAGGGCCTCGAGCGAACAATACAACGGTGGGATGGCGAACTCCCACGAGTCTCCTTAATGCAAGGTACCCAGTGGTACAGAACTTTGACGGTTCAGGTGACTTCGAGCGGCAAGGCTCCTGCAAGACGAGTCGAGGTCGTATTGCTTTTGTTGCTGCTCATGGCCTACAGTGACAAGACCCGCACGGTCTGATGCTGGTAGGACACGTCGTTTTCCTGAAGATCGAAGTGGAGAGATGACGAGGACCCCTTCTCTTTCTTTTTGGACGGAGAGCGGCGAAACGAGGTACGAGGTTACAGTCAGGCCGACGGGGTCTGAAGAGGACAGAGCGATCAGTCGAGACTAAGTGAACCTGGCATTGAGCGACACAGGAAAGCCTCCAGGGTTCCGTGGGGCATCTATCGGAAAGTGACTAGGTATCGCAGTTGTCGACGGCGACTCGACACGAATAACGCGGGATGTGCTGCGGTGGGAGGATAAGTACGAGGCAGCAGCGCAGTTGAGAAAAGAGGCCTTTTTTTGGAGGAGTCGAGCATGGTGGAAGGAGGGGGTGATTACGGTTCGCCAACTTCAGCTGTCAAAGCACCTGGTTCATCGGCGTGCCGTCGGAGGCAGGTGCAGGCCTTTTTCCCGCTGATGGGCGGAGGACGGGCAGACGGGCGCACCCAGACGGGCTGCTTAAAGTAGCCTAAAACACCTGGCTCAGCCTGCTCAAACAGGTACTCGCCAGGGCACAGGTGTGTCTGCTATGAAGCCTGATAGGGCAGCCGCCTGCTCCATCAGGGCCTCTAATGCCGGCTAGTGTCCTCAATCACATCTGCTAAAGCCATCAGCAATAGCATCTGCTAATTGCTTTGCTCCCCAGAGCACCCGAGATCTGATCATCTGCCCTGGGTAGAGCAGAATCTCACCGCGAATAAACCGGCTTGGGCATCGTCGTGGTCATCGCAAGTCACGAGTCTCCATTCTGAGAGCATCATCACCGTGTCGATGAACTGCGTCTGCCCAAATAAGGAGAGAGTCCAAGCAGGGAATCAGTTTCGCCCATACCAGGGTCGAAACACGTCTGCTTGCCCGTCGTTTCCCCACGCTTTCTGACCCTCCATTACCCTTGTAACGGAGTATCAAGGTTGTGATTGACAGATTGATCTTCCATGGTCTCAAAAGAACCAACCAGACTCGCTTTTTGGTCCATCTCCAGAGTTTGGACCCGTATTCGCTCGCCTCACTAATCGCATCATTATGCATCGCGTTGTACAACCACGCCCCGTCTTTCGTGTCACCCACACATCGGCAGGATCCGACGTGATGCCCTGAAGCAGCCATGATCCTTTCGAGTCGAACTCCTCGGATGGCCTGACGAGCCACGAGGCTTCGCTTAACCGCGGCTTTGGGGTTGATTCATTCACACAATTGAATTGCTCAGCGAAGTGCTTTTCCCCCTAATCGAGCCAGTAGGCGAGTCGTGATAGGCGTCGTCATCCTTGGAACCAATGGTCAGTGGTATCTCAGGCTATAGTGCTCTGATCAAACGATCATTTCGCAACACGGCTGGTATCGGAACTCATCGTCACCAGTTCACCCTCCTCTCGACCTTGGTCTTTTCCTCCAAGATGCGCATACCTCCAGACCTTACTCTTCCAAATTCTGCATGTCGACGCTCTTGATTGGAGGCCACTCCGCTGCATCATTATGCAGCAGTGGTCGTCCCGATTCCACAGACATGCAGACGCATGACAACCTGAAAGGTCGAGATAAAAAGAGGCCGCGCAGGGGGGCTTGACAGCATTGCCTATTCAGGCTCACTAGGGAGGACGGCTGAGATTCCAATGAGTCAGGTCTGCTGGCCAGTAGGATCTTGGTCGTCTACCACATTATTCAGAATGCTCACTGCTTCGTAGATGGCAGCCCCTTGAACAGGCCCATGTTGGGGAACAACATGGAGCTAATGCATGGGGTTTCGGCGCCCTCGTAATTACTAATGAGCGGTCGAGACAAACGCCCTCCTCTCCTTTAGCCGGGGATTCTGCTGCCTGGCCTTTGGTAGGGCGAATCAGGGGCAGACGTTCTGTGGTTCAGCAAAACTCCAGGCGCACTTCGAGTACTGCAAGCTTGCAGGTGAGTCAGGAGCACGTGAGAGTCGGTCGGCGTATTCGGGTGCTTTTCGCTGGGGAACAGAATTTGGCCCAGGTTCCTCGTTATTGGCTAAACGCGCCTCGTCTACAAGGCACCGACCACATCAGGGACGACACATAGGAGACTGGACCTCCAAGACATTTGGCGACGGCAATCACAGAATACCTAATAAGAAGGTTAGTTCTCAACAGGCCATCAGGACAGCGTGTCGTCTACAAAGCCTATATATTCTTCTGAAGAAGACCGCCCGCGATAACCAAGTGTCGAGCTTCAGTATCATTACCTGAGGCATAGCATAGCCCCTGAGCTATTTTGAACACAACCACCTTCGATACTCACCATGTCGGATACTCCAATAAGCCCAACAACGGGCAAACCACGATCAAAGATCTATGATGGGCAATGTCACTGTGGTAGAGTGCAGTAAGAAATTGGACATCCCTAACTACGGGAGTGGTGACGACTAATGGTCGGCCAGATTTACCATGAAGCATTCCCCTCCAATTGAAGACGGACCGGTGACTAGCTGCAACTGTACGTTTTGTAGTGACGAGATGAGCAGTCCAATTTGGCTAAGTTCCATCCACAAGGCTCAATATGCCACACGAATGGCTATTTAATGGTGTACCCCTTGGAGACAAACATCACCTGGATTTCCGGCAAAAACGACATGACGAGCTACAGTTTTGGACCAGAACGCATTGCCCACAATTTTTGTTCGCGATGCGGTACCAGCGTTGGAGGGAAGTCGACTGATCCGAACTTCTTCGCCGATAATCGGGCTGTCAATGTATGTCCCATAATCCACTGCTTCGGGAGGGCTAGTGAAGAGAGAACTCTGGCTGCTGACACTGGTTGTAGATCCGTACTCTCAAGAATCTCGACGTGCCAATTGACGAGCTGAAGATAAGGAAGGTCAATGGTCGTGCGGCATGAGCTTGACAAGATCGGGAAACTGCAAACTGGAAGCCGTGTTTAGGTTCACTGTGACGGATGAGCCACTTTACAGGACCGTAAAGGGGGAATCATGGTGACGAGGAACTTTCACCCATTCACAGGAGAGGCTTGATCGAGGATCAGAACGGATTACTGGGAAACAGTGGACCCTTTCAAGACTTTCGTCAGGTCATGGCTTGGAAGAACATCAGTCAAGAGACCATGTCCTTGATGAGAGCGACCAACCTTCTATGTGAGGTAACCGCAGTGGATTAATAATTAATCTACTTCAGTTGACACTTGAACGCAAGAGACAAACTTTCAGAGGAAAGCTGTTTTTGTCATGAATGATATACGCGATGCACCCGTGGGACATAGAGGTGATACTGTATGCTGAATGAATACTGGCATGGCTATTGGATATAAGGTGTTCGTAGAACCAAGTGCGCCATTAATGATGCCCTCCTAAAATCAGCGTCTATTCCAAAAGGTATCTCGTAACCGATTACTCCGCCCAGTGCAATGTCGTCCCAGAGATAACCTAACACCATGACGAATGCCCGCTGTTCGTCGGCCCTTGGACATCTGGGGCACTCGTGCTAAACATCATCAAGATAACTGAAACAGGACTCCTGCCAAATAAATCACAAGAACGCTCGCCGAGTCTTGGTAAATTTTTGAGCTGCTGTTCGCATGCTAATCACCGCGAGATTCTTCGCCCCCCTATACCGATGTGGGCATCATATACATGACAGTGCCCAGCGCTGTCAATCCAACACCGGCCCACCACCAATGATCAGGGTTGAATGAATCTTTGTTCGCTAACCTTGTGGTGAAAGCATTTTGTTTGAGTGGTTGGAGTGGTTCTTGTTCATGATCGCCGTCACCACCATCCGTACGTTTTACACGACGCTTGCCAGTCGGGCTCGCTGCACTGGTCGGATTAAGTGTTTGCGTAGGTAGCATCTGTGGCGGCGTGGCGACGAGATACATCGGTTGCATCGGAGAGCCGTCAAACTTGAACAAATTCAGGCGTTTCACATTGTGGAAACCGTCTGTGACGACTTCGTAGCTCTTCATCAATTCGGCCTGTTCATAGCGAACATAAACTCCAGTGTCGCTGGAGCAGGGTGAGGACGTAAGCTGTCGGCCGTCGACTCCGATTGGTGTCAGCACAAGACTGCCGTTGCCTGGAAGTGTGTAGGTTCCGTGTTGCCATTGCATGATGGCCGAAGGACAGTGTGGTGTGGTGGCTTCGAAGTAGTTAACATCAGCTTAGTTCCTCCATTTGAGATTGCCGCGAGCCAGCAGAAAAATGCAGCGGAGATGTATTCATATTACACAAGACGTACGATTTGAAATGGCGCGGTAGTAGGCCGATTCGTAATAGCCATCGCTGGTGAAGGAGTACGATATTCCCGCTAGGTCAGGTTCGATGAATTTGTCGTTTACAGGATCGTAAAAGCCCTATACGGAAAGATCAATATAGACTCAGCAATGCGTTCGAGACCATGAGACAAACCGGCCCAGTAATGACTTTCCTGGATTTCGTCGACCAGGTTCCAACAAGCGCAGCATCTCCCTGGGCGCTGCTCAGCGATGCGGCGAGAGCAACGGAGAAGAGAACGGCAGTCTTAATCGATGGAATCATTGTTGCATTTCTGATTTGTGGAGTGAACGAGTGACAAGAGAAGGATGAGGTAGGAAGTGGCAGAAAACGCAGTCTGGAGTTGTTGCTCACCCTGATCAAAGACTACAGGGAGAAGTTGACGCGGAGGCTGAGGCGTCTGCACCTGCAAGTGGAGGCGCAGGCTCGCTAACTAATATTGTAACTTTTAGACAGGGTCCGATTTTCAAGGTCTGGGTCCGACGCACGCGACGTTTCTGATTCGTCCCTGGAGATGGTTCACACAAAGATCTCTGTCTGAGCGGCTCGTTACCAGCACACACATTCGTCTAGCAATGCAATAGAAAAGCGAGCATCCATGAGAGCCAGGCTACCCGGATGGAGTCTACGAGAACGGCCAATGTCTACGATCACGCTGCATGAGCAGAAGGCTGCGCTCCGGAAGCGAATTGGGGATGAGCTCAAGAAGCTCAGTCCACACGAGATAGAACGACAATGTAGGCTTCTTCCTCGATTCCAGTGCTCTGAGCTGAATGGATGTAGCGACTGCGGTCACCAATCATGTTTTGCAGACACCAGCTTATCGCAATGCAAAAGCTGTAGCGATATTTCTATCCATGCCCGGAAAAGAGATTTCCACGCGAGATATCGTCTTGCATTCACTGGATTGTGGCAAGGCTGTTTTCGTGCCGTATCTGCACCCAGGAAAAGAACCAAAGTCCAGGGTCATGGACATGCTGCAGTTGCAAGACAAGCATGATTTTGAGAATTTAAAGCCAGACAACTGGGGGATTCCGTCTCTCTCAAGAGACTCCGAGGGTCTGCGTAGGAATGCCTTAGGCGGACTTGGAATCTCGAACAAACACGATCAGAAAGTGTTTCCAGTGCTTGATCTCATATTCGTGCCGGGTGTGGCCTTCGATCTGTCTCATCGACGTCTGGGCCATGGCAAAGGTTTCTATGACCGCTATCTCGAAAAGTATAAGACCGCGCTCGATTCAAGCCAAGCTGCACAACGAATGCCGTACCTTGGTAAGATCCTCTCATGTCATCAACGACTGCAAGCTGAGGTCCATGCTTAGTTGGTCTTGCCCTTGCTCAGCAGAATCTGCCGGCGCAAGAGGTAATCCCCGTAGATCAAAGCGACTGGTTGGTTGACGAGGTTATCACAGCTGAGAAAATAAAGGTGGCATAACCACAATTGCCCACTGCTGCAAACCCTCTGTAATATCTCCTGAAGGTCCCAAGACTCTAAATGTCCAGGAAGGCGTAGGATTTCATGGCACAAAACAAGACCTCTTCTCAGTCCAGTGATTGTATAAGGGAGACGTTGTCTCCTTTCAGTAGAATTTGGCCTAGGCAACCTTTAGCAAGGCATCTCAACAATAGTCAACTTTCTCATACCAAGCTGCCTCCTCTTCTCGGGGGTATCTTTTGTGGCCAATTGTACCTCGACAGCATCGTCAACTACAAGGTTCATGAACTCATCGAAGCCCTGCGCGTTCATTAGCTAGACTTCCCAAACAATCAAAAGGCCACTGACTCGGATTTTTCCTTCGATGCGCGTGCGCAAGTTTTCATAGAGCCATATTGAGACAGTAGAGCGCTTTTGTAGCAGACTGAAAATGAAATGAATCGGTGCAAGGAGTGTTTTGCGCCCGCCGCCGCCGCGACCTGTCATTGTAGCTAGCGATTTGGAGGAGTTGAGGGATCTAGACTCAAGAAGACTGAGGAGTTGTCGCCAGTATGGAGGCTTTCGGTCAGGTAGGAAAGTCTCAGGTCGCAGAACGCGGATTGTTCACTTAGTGGCAGAATGCGGCGGACTTTTCAGAAATGCGGAGGAACACCAGTGCAAAGGCAGCGTGGGAAAGTTTTGGCGCTACTGCACAGCAAAGACAACATCGAGCCCACTGAAGTCATCTGTATCTGCATCTACAGCAAACAATTCATTTCACATCAAGTCCTCTATCCTGCGCACACAATTTATTTTGTTTTCCCACTCTCCTCGCTCCTTCTGTGTCTTTGTCAAGTCTTTCCTTCAATCCGTCCTGCCGACTTATGCTATAATCTCCCCGGACCGCCACCTCTAGCAGACTGCTCGGCCATTACCGCACCCCTCTCATCCCACTCAGTCACAATGGCGTCAAAGTCAGCCAGTGCGAGTGGTTTCGCTCCGGTCCTATCCGCCTTGACGACTATGCAGAGCAATGTTTCAGGAAAAGAAAAGACAGAGGCACATGAGTTCCTCGAAAAGTTCCAGAAATCGGTGAGTATAGGAAGAAATTCACTCTAAACACATACTAAGCGGGCTTTAGTCGGAAGCCTGGAATACCACGCATGCAATCCTCCAGGATTCGTCGATACCTGTAGAGGCCAGACTTTTTGCTGCGACAACCCTGAAGGGCAAGGTAATAGATGCACAGCGGGACAAGGTCAATTCACTAACGGTTCCAGATCATTTACGATCTTCATCAGCTACCCGCAGAGGCACTTATTCCACTTCGAGACTCGCTCTTGTCCCTCCTCCAACACTATCTCGCTGGACCGAGACCGATTCGGACGCAGCTGTGCATATGTCTTGCGAGTTTAGCAATCCAGCTGACTACGTGGAAAGACGTTTTGAGTACGGTGGGGTCGGCGGTGGGCAATAGTAGTGATGGCGGAGATTGTCTACTCGACTTCTTGCGAATCCTACCTGAAGAGGTCACAGAAGGCCGCAAAATCAACCTTTCAGTATGTTCGACCAAGCAACATTTGTTCGGCTTTGCAGCAACATCATCCTGGCCTCCGATCACAGTCTAATCCAGCATTGCAATATAGGAAGAGGAACTCGCCGAGAGAACAAAGGAACTCCTTGAGGACAACTCCGCCCAGGTCTTGAATCTCTTGGTTTCCTACGCCCAGTCATCAAGTACGTGGACATTGAGCGTATATGCTTCGAGGCTGCTTCGAGGCTGCTAACTTCTGCGCAGGTCAGGCGGCGCACAATCCGCGACTGTATTCTTGTATCGCCTCCTGGCTGCGGGAAATCCCTACGATCGATGTGGTAAACTCCCCGTTACTAAATGAGATAATTGACGCCATAAACGACAATGACTCCTTTGACGCAGCAGTTGATTGTCTGTGCACGATGTTCAGAGATACAAGGGACGTCGATGAGTCACTGAGTGTTATAAAGATTCTCTATCCGCGAGTAATCCAGCTACGGCCAATGATACAGCAAAGTGCTGCTACCGAAGATAACGATCTGATGAAGGGAGTCACACGAATCTTTGCAGAGGCTGGAGAAGCGTGGGTTGTCCTCATCGCACGCATGCCAACAGAGTTCCGGGACCTCGTCGAGTGCGTCCTAGAGTGCTGCATGCGCGACAAAGATCGCGAAGCCATCTCCGTCACATTCGTGTTTTGGTACGAATTGAAACAATGCTTGACTCTCGAGAAGTACATCTCTGCTAGAGCTTCTCTTGCAGACCTGTATTCCAAGCTGGTGGATGTCATGATCAAGCACCTCGAATTCCCGACTCCAGAAGGCGGTGACGAGAAAGACCTTTTCGACGGAGACCGAGAGCAAGAAGATAAATTCCGGGGTTTCAGACATAGCATGGGCGACGTCCTAAAAGATTGTTGCGAGGTGATCGGCGTTACGCAGTGTCTTGGCAAGGCATTCGCCTTGATACAGGCATGGGGTCAACAATATGGCTCCCAGGTTTCGGGAACCAATGTCCCTCATTGGCAAGAGCTAGAAGCACCTCTTTTCAGTCTTCGAGCCATGGGCCGTATGGTCAGTCCCGAAGAAGAGACTGTCCTTCCTAACGTCATTCCACTCCTGACGACTGTGCCCGACCATGAGAAATTGAAGTTCCAGGCCATCATGGCCCTGGCTCGCTATACAGAATGGACATCACAGCATCCAGAAACGCTTGAGGCACAGTTGAACTATGTTATATCTGGATTCAACCACACTTCAATCGAAGTTGTGCAAGCTGCAGCTCTTGCTTTCAGATTTCTCGGTACAGATTGCCAGAAATTGCTCGGTGACCATATCCCACAGCTGCACCACTTTTATGAAAGTGTCATCGACAAGCTCAAACCATCAAGTCAAGAAGAGGTCACCGAAGGAGTCGCGGCAGTGGTGGCTGTTCAACCTGTCAATAAGGTCTACGAGACTCTGAAGATGTTCTGTGACCCAGTGATGAGCAGAGTTGTCTCACTAGCACAACAGGCTCAGGATGAGAATGGTGAGAAGACAGTTGCTGACTACCTAGGACTTATGACGATTTTCTTCGACTGGGTCCAGCCATATGTCTCGCCCAATGAGCCCAACCCGGCAGTCAAATATTGTCAAGAAATTTTGCCAGCTTTGTCAGGCATTGCTAAGCACTTCACACGATCAATACCGATTTTGGAACGGGTATGTAAATGTTGGCGGGTAATGGTGATATCTTACCGGACTGCGACGGCTCCTCTTCTCCCTGCACTTGCTAGCAGCATTGCTGAAGGATTTGAGGCATCCCGACAAGGGTGCTTCTTATGGGCTACTGATGCGGTTATTCGAGAATTTTCTTACGGCGCCGAGTTTGTCGACGAGGCAACCAGTGACAATGTTTTCAGATTTTTCGCACAACAAGCAACGGTCTTCTTCAAAATCCTGACCGAGTTACAACCCGTGGAATTGCCCGATGTCATCGAGGACTTCTTCCGTCTTGCATCGGACGCCGTCAGATTCTATCCAAACAAGACTATCACCTCAAATTTGTCACTTCCCATGGTTCAGGCCTCTCTTACGGCTCTGACATTGCAGTCGATGCAGCCTATCCAAGCGGCACTACATTTCCTAAGGGATTTCCTGGATTTTGGATTCGACAAACCGCCTATCTCAAATTTCAACGGCCCTGATGGCGAACCGACAGCTGGTACGCCTCCGGAGGTGCGGGCAGCGGTGAAAGAGGTGCTCAACGCTACTGGTCAGCAGCTAGTCCATCGAGTTTTGACAGGCATGATGTTCAGCTTTCCCGAGGATTGCTTCCCCGATGCTTCGGGTGTATTACTATCTTTATTTAACCTGGCACCAGAAAGTGCAGCTCAATGGGTCCAGGGAACATTGCAGCTCCTACCGGCGGGAACGCTGAAGCCCGCCGAAGCCAATAAGCTCATGAAGGGCATCAGTGACAAGCTCCTGCAGAACGAGCCGAGGAAAGTTCGCATACTATTGCAGGACTTCACCAATTCATACCGTCGGAGGAACGTGGCCCCACGAGAAGGGCTTGGAAGGCTGGAGGCGACAAGATTTAGATTTAGCGGCTGAACGTGAAGATGGCATCGGGCGTTAAGAGCTGCATCGGGACCATGGCTTCAGCTCCTTCACCCGTCTAACCGCTTTGATTGCCCTGCAAATGTGACCTCTGGAGACTTCATGCAGTCAAGCAAATACGGCAATTTATGTTTCAGAGCTTACGGACCTGATCATCTGACATTTACGCCTTTGCAACTGAGTTCCTCCTCCGATTCAGCAGCTGCGATTCAGCAGCCACACAACACTCCGTAGCCAGCATCGAGATTTCTAGCCAAGTACACCAAATATTTCGCCAATGGCAGCGATTCTTGGGAAAGATAACGGACTGTATCCCGTGCGCCGGGTTCAACCATGGCCATTTACTTTACCATTGCCCGTCCTCGCCCGCTTTGCACTGATACAGATATGCACCCCTACCTACCTACTCACCTACTCGGCGCAGGAACTTGGAGTTCGAGGCGCCCGGCCGAAGTCTTTGTCCGCGCGACAGTGCAAGGTCTGTACGACCGGAACATTTAGCGACCATAATATATCAGTATGGCGACGAGCAATGACAGAAACGGGAGAGGAGGAGGACCTCATCTCAATCCACGTGCTACTGTAGATGATGAAGAGACGACGGTTATGCGCTTCTTGGGTTTTTAGAGGAAGATTTTGAAGGGCAATTCCATTATTTTTACCCATAGAGTCCGGCATGACCACATGCATTTACACAACTCTGCAGAGCCAGGTAGAAAGATCGCAGGAGGCTCTTCTGTTCAAAACACTGAGTGAATATTCACATGTATCGAAACGGCGCTGGGTTTCTTCTCGCCCGTTTCTTTTCTAACTAGATATTTCGAAACTCCATGACAACAATAACATCGTTACGATCATCATCATCAACAACCACAACAAATGCATCCTGCCTGGATGTTCAGAATACGAGATTTTATAGACACAAATACTCTTTTGGTGGGCTGTAGCCTTCTTTCTCCATGGTGTGAAGCATTCATCATTCTAAACGCAGAGAGTGGTTCATTTGCTCTCTCGTTTCCGACACAGGCCCAGCACGACGCTGATGTCGTCTAGTTTCCCTCCCTCGGCAGCGATGCCTTCGTCAAAGGCGCGTTCCATGTACGGCGACTCTGCGTTGGGGTCCTGGGCGACGTCGAGCGCGGCGTTCATGAGCGTCCGCGCCACATAGACGATGCCGTCCTTGGCCTCGTCGACGCCGGATTCCCATTTTTGGACGCACGTGCAGATGGTCTCGGCGATCTCGTGTTCCCACAGGTTGTCCGTCACACCGTCCGAGAGCACGGCGACGACGTCCCCGGGTGACACCTCGACCGTGTCACATACGCCGTTGGCCAGCGGGGTGTCGGGCGAGTTTGTGCCCAGTTGGCGGGGGCAGTCGAACCAGTGCCATTGCTCGGTGGAGCGGTAGACGATGGTCTTGGAAAAGTCGACTTCTTCGGCAGCAGAGGCGCCAGAGCTAGATTTGGACTTGGCGGTTGTGCCGTTGCCACCACCGGGAGAGGAAGAGTCGGGAGTACCTGTTGAAGAAGAAGATGATGATGATTGTGGCGGCGGCGGACGCAGGATGAGAACTTTACAGTCTCCCAATGTCGTGGCGAGGATCACGGGCACGGGAGGCGTGGCCGACGTGTGGTGTAAGAGGGCAGAGGACGCCGTGGTCGTGCCGAGGATGTCGTTCTCGCCTGGTTTGTCTTTACCTTTGTCTTTGTCCTTGTCGTTGTCCGCATCGCCGTCTTTCGCTTTTATGGCTTTCTGTTTGGCCTCGGGGGATGAGGAAGATGAAGATGAGGGATCGTCTTCTTCGTCCTTCAACGTGCCCTTTGTGGCTGCCTTGGTCTGTTCGTACGCATCCTGCAGATTCTGGATCGGATTCAAATCGTCCAATGTGACTTGGCCGTTCTTTGCAGCGAACGACTTTTCCACCTCGACGGCCCAGAAGTGTGCGATCAGCCGAGACCACAAGGCGGCATGACCCCGATCTTTCACCGCCCACGCGCCCACGCCGTCGTCTACGGCGATGAAGTTGGCGTCGCCTATGATGATGGCGTCGTCGCCATTGGTGATGCCGCGGACAAGTTGGCCGTTGACGTAGGGGCGACGACCGCGAGGTGAGTTGTGCGTGGTCAGGGGATCAGAGAAGGAGCCTGACGGCGCCGAAACGAATGGGGGTGGGAACGGGCGAGACGGTCGTTTGGCAAATATCGAATAGCCCGTTTCGAGGTAGAAGGGGGAAGTCGAGGGCTGCGTCTGGGCATGCTCGTCTGGGGGGGATGTCGTCCTGCCTTCAGAAATCAGGAACCGGCCAGGATGAATCCGCGAAGTACTAAAGGCCCGATCCGGGGCATGCTGTTCGGCGAGGAGGAGACGGTATCGTGATCTCGGTGCTGTTGAGCATTCCGGGAGGCGGAGGAGGCGGAGGAGGCGAGGAGGACATGTGCGTGTCAGAGCATGCCGGGTCGATCTGGCGGTTTGGGTGAGCATGGAATGGCTGGAGGCCAGTACGCTCTCATAATGAGATGCGCCTTGCCCTTGGTGGTGGCCTCGAAGGAAGTTTAGAGGATAGAGGTCGAAGGAGGTGTAGGTCGGTTGGTGACAAACCAACAAGGTACGGCACTTAAAGGCTGATTAGGTATTTGGATCGGAAAGCGGAGCATGAGATACGACGGTATATGCTCGGTAAGGAGGTACTTTCGTATCTTAGGTTTATTGGGAACGGAAGAGGATTATTATCGTCCCTACAAAAAGTGTACTACAGCCGCAGGCTCCACGGCTCGCTAGGTGCCTATTGTGTTCCACTACCTAGAGCCCAGAGGTAGTTAGATCCCCCGTAGGTGGTAAGCCTAAGGCTCACTACGCCTCACTGACTACCTAACTAGCATACTCGAGAAAGAAATACCTAATTGCCAATTACGGTCTGATGCCAGAGGGTGAGCGAAAGCCACTTTAACCTGAGCTTTAACTGAGCCTTTGGCTGAGCATCACTGAGCGCTTCCTGAGAACACTCGCGCAATATACTCCGTACCGGGTGCCCAATCAGGGCCCCTACAATCGGCTAAACCTGCCTCTCGACTAGGCATCTGTTTCAAACGAGGTATATGTCTATCCCTAGCAGTGATGATGCTCAGACGTTCCAGCTCAGAAAACGAGATGGACGACAGCTTCAATGCTCTTTCTGCCGCTGTCGAGAAAGTAAGTGGATGGACATCCCCACGAATAGTCACCTCACTTCTGGTATTGTCCGTGGTCACTCACATTGTTTACTCCAATCTCGGCAAAATTGTGGAATATCGTGTGAGACCAAAAATCTTGATGAATGCCGAGTATACCACATGCGCTGATGAACGAGCAGGCGGACATCGCTGTTGGGCAGCGTTACAACTGTCAGCGCCCCCCCGAATTGCCAACGAGATGGCCTCTCGGAATTGATCGGATCAAGGAACTTTGGGATTCTAATGCTGAAGGCCGCCTCCTGGCATTTCTGTGCTCAATTGCAAAGAATTATGAACCTCATAATATGCTTTCGCAGTATCTGCTCTTTGGACCACGGGCCTTCCATATTCTGAATCCCAAAAATCTCGAAGTCGTTCTTTCAATTAACTTCTCTGGTAAACTGTCCCATTAAATTGTCGATGAGTACACCACTACTAGCCCTTAACTAACACTTGCAAAGATTATGGGTTCGGTGTTCGTCCAGCGATCTTCGCTCCGCTTCTCGGCCGGGGTATCTTCACCCAAGAAGGCGCAGCCTGGAAGCATTCTAGAGAGCTTTTGCGAAAACAATTTATCCGTGCGCAGTATCAAAACCTCCATCAGTTTTGCGAGCATGTCGACAATCTTTTGGCCCATGTGCCTGAGTCTGGAGTCGTGGACCTACAACCTCTCTTCTTCAGCCTAACTCTGGATACCACAACTGCGTTATTGCTAGGACGATCAGTTTACAGCTTAAGAGCAAGCATTGACCAGGACGCAGAAAACAAAGAGTTCTCAGAGAGCTTCAATATTGCCCAAGAAGGGTTGGCAAAGAGATTTCGAATTGCGCCCTGGCACTTTCTATACAATCCCCCTCGCTTTCGACGTGCCTGCAGGAATGTCCATCGTTATGTCGAACGATATATCGAGGAAAGAAAGCTATTGAACGGCAAGGCGACCTTGGAAGATGATTCTTACGGCTTTATTGATCAAGTATCAAAGGAGTCTGAAAATATGAACGCGCTTCGGGATCAACTACTTAACGTTCTCTTAGCTGGGAGAGACACTACAGCTTGCTGTCTTTCGTGGACATTGTAAGTTTACCTAAATTATTTTGCTGCGCACACTGTAATTAACTTCGTCTCCTCTTCTAGCCGTCTCCTTGTCCGGCATCCTTCAGTTATGGACCGACTTCGGCGCGAAGTCACTTCGATTCTGGGGGAATCGATCCATCCGACACGGAAGCAGATCCGAAGGATGCCTTACCTTGGCTGCGTCATAAAAGAAAGTCGGTGCTCTGAAACCAATTGACATCAGGATTTTGCTTATACGGGAGTCTCCAGGCTTACGAATTTACCCACCAGTCCCTCTAAACAATCGAGAGGCCACTAAAACCACCTTTCTACCCACAGGAGGCGGATCAGATGGCCAACATCCAATCTTGGTCAGAAAGGGAGAGCTGGTTGTATTTTCCCAATATGTCAATTCACGGGTAAATAGCATCTATGGCCAAGATGCAGAGAGGTTTCGGCCAGAGAGATGGGAAGGGAAGGAGCTTGCGAACATTGGATGGGCTTATTTCCCGTTCAATGGTGGGCCGCGGCAGTGCCTTGGTGAAGATTTTGCCCTCATGGAAGTTTCCTACACAGTCGTGAGGCTTCTTCAGGCATGTTCGGAAATTGCCCTACCTGATAACGAGGTCAACGAACCTCCGGGGACTGAGAGACAGACACTTACTCTGGTGCTGTCGAGTGCCGACGGCTGCAGGGTCCAGTTGGTGCGACGCCAGTTGAATCAAAAAACGACGGTCGAACATTGTGTATGAATATTGATTAGGTTGGCAATGGCAACAGCCTTATCTACGCATCAAATCTTCGGGATCCAAGAACTGAATCGACCGCAAAATGAAACACCAGAGATAGAGTACGTCAGCTCCCAAATAGGCCATTTGCAATTTCACATTTGACCCTTCCCGGCTGACATTTAGTACCTTAATAGCATCGTCGCCGTGCATGGCCTCAACAGCGACGCAATCAAGACGTGGACCTGCGAGCCTTCCACGAAAGGAAGCGAGAGAGTCTGCTGGCTAGATCACCAGGATCTTCTTCAAAGATATGTCAAGCGCGCAAGAGTCTTGACATGGGGATAGAATGCGAACATCTTATCCTTGAAAGGCAAGACAGGTTCAGATCGCAACCTCCAGTATGCCCAACCACTAGTACAGCAACTGTACGAAGATCGAGAGGTAAGCATGTCATTGTTTTACAGTTTGCTCGCTGTGCACATACCAATTACTTACCATTGTGTCGCAGCTTGAAGGTGCAATTGACAGGCCCATCATGTTCTTATGCCACTCGTTAGGAGGCATTATTGTCAAAAGAGTGCGTTGGCCTGAGCAAAGCGGCCAGCGCTCAGCCACACTGGAAGATATATTATTAGCGAGACTACCCAGGGATTTATACTCAACTAGGCATTCATTGCATTGAACTCATTGCGCTTGTGCTACAGGAATTAGACGCCTCATATCACCCCCATTACAGACAAGGAGAGGGCGAGAGCAAATACGCGCACAACCCTTCCCCGAAGCCAAACCCTTCCAGGTGATGCCATGTCGAGGCAGTCATTCAACACTCGGCCCGCGGGACAGATACATACCTACCAGGGCATTGTTCTATACCGAAGCCGCTGAAAGTTAAATCATGGCGATACAGTTTGTACTCGCTCGTCAAAGTCGATTCGCCTTCCTCCTCATCCAACTGACATGGCCCTGCGGATTCTTTTCCAGTTCCTTCCACACAGCGACGTCCTTGTGCGAAGGGCCAAACTTCAACGCAGCCGACTGGGCCGCCAATTTGGCATACTTCTTCGCGCCCCTGACACTGCCGACGGCATTGTAAGTGAGGGCGGCGTATCCGTACGCCGTGTCCAGAAACCCCTCGAGGCCCTGCTGCTTGTACAGGCGGATCAATTCTTCTGCCTTCTTCACGCTGGCCGTCGACTCGGGTGTCCAGTTGCCCAGACTCGACTGCAGCGCGTCGATCTGGTGCAGTGCGTGATCGGATGCCTCGCCACTCTGGCATCGCGAACAGTCGCACGTAAAATGGAAGTGGTCTTTCAAGTACCTCTGGCGTGTCTCGTGGAACCGCAATGGCGGGGCATACGACACGGTGATCTCCTCGTCCGGCGCGATGTCTCTTGACGCATGGACGAAGTGCGTCAACAAACCGGGCTCGAGGAAGTATTGGGCGCTACGATGCAAACGCATTAGCACTCATTGTGAAGCAACACCAATGGGGTACCAAACTCCCCCCGCCGAAACAAGGGAGAAAAACGTACTTCGGACCACAAGCATGATTCAACCTGCTCGTTTCCGGGAAGACTGCGATATGCATCACTCCGCCGACCTGCATCTCGAAACCATTCGCCTTGATCACATCCTGCACTTCGTACCCTTCCTCGTTCCAGATGGTGGCCAGGCTGAAGAAATGCTCCCGGCTGGCCTCAGGCAGTTGACTGATGCCGATCTTCACCCACTTTTCGCGCTCGTCGACCGTAAGTTCGCCCTCCATGTACACGAGGATGTACGGCGTGTAAGCCTTGATGCGGTCACCACGGTGAAGTTCGTGCTTGGCCAGCACACCTTTGCCTTTGCCCGGTAGGTCTGTGACGTACCACGGTCGAGCCTCCTCTCCACGGGGGTCGTTGATTCCGTGCTCAGCCAGGACGTTGTCGTCGTGGAAGGGCAGCTGAGCAGCAAAGGACTCAGAGATGCTCGGCGTGGTGAAAATGGAGATGCCTCGACCGTTGGCGAACGTGGCGTTTGTGTACACGCACAGCGGGCCGCCTAGCGCTTCGAAATGCTCGGTGCATATCGGAGCGTACGACCACGGGTGGAACGATTCTGTTGTCGCTGATGTAGTGATACTTTCGTTCTGCTCTTGCGCAAAAGAGGAAGAAAGAAGATAGAACAGGGGTAATATCGACAAGACCAGCTCGGGTGTCATTATGGCGACCAGCGAAGACGAAATACTCAATTAAAAAGGCAGCATCAGAACAGCGACAATAGAACGAAACTGCAAAAGAAAATCAGACACCTCGGAAGGCAAGACGGACAACAAAGGACGAAGCCATGGGAAATGGTGTTTGCTCATGAAGTCTATGCGAAGTATGCTTTTTGAAACACTATCTGGGGTTGGGCGTTTCAGAAACCTTAGCCCCTTTCGACCTCAGTGTCAGCCGCGTAGCACCATGAGACTTTCGTCGAGAATCCCAGAATCCTACTGCGGCATGCGGAATTGTAACTTTTCTCAATGGATATGATACATTGTGTAGTTGTGCACTCATTGTGGTCACGGCGGACTTCGAGTCCAGCATTGACCAATAAGTGTGCCCCATTCAGTGTGCAGGATAAAGAGGCGTCCGAATTCGCCGGTTCCCTCCTAATGCGGCCCTTATGACTTCATGAGACAAACTGGTTTATGGTGCAGCTCGTGGACTTTTATTCATGGAAAACCAATCACACGAAATGTATCCGTGGAAACCTTAGCCAGCTCCCCAAGTCGTCATGAGGAGGACGGATGGGACAGATTCCTCGGTCATATCACGATTTGCACATCTTTCGTCTTCAACTCTGCACCAGAGCTGTCCTGCTGTTACTGAGTAGATGGCGGACCAACCGTCGGCGGGTGAGCTTCACGATTCAGCAAGCTCGTTGAGCCACTGAAGCCCACACTCGGGAGAATCCACGTGTACCCGAAACACATGTACACTTCTCAGCTTCTTCTGGTAAATGGTGTACATAGTCCTCGAGTCTCGCCCCATTTTCATGTCATAACTTTTAGTTGATGAAGTTGACACAGAAGGCATGTAGGATCAAGCTGCCGAACACAAAATCTGCAAAGGCTCTCTCGGTGCTGACCTTCCCATCTTCGACCGACTCTCCACTGAGTGCGTCTACCGTCTTGGATGTGGTCCTTTTGGCGGTTGTGGATGCGCCGGCGGGTGGTCGTTCGGATGTTTGCATTCGCAGAGAAGCTGTCAGGACAAACTGACCAACTGCAGCGCAAAACCCGGAGAGGAAGGCATTAAAGGGCTAAGGATAGAATTAGCATTGGTCCAACTGGCGGCCATGGAACACTCTTACATAGTTGCCAGCCAAGACGCAGTAGACGAACTGTATACCCCCGACCACCACGAGCCATGCCATAAAAGCATCGAGTAGCATCGTCCGCGAAGGGGTGTCCTGAAGATACCGGTTCCATACATGTACAATGATCTCTTGCGGAGAAGATCGGGGTGAGAGTGAGGTCGCAGTCAGAGGTTTGGACGGGGTCACTGAAGGTGTTGAAATGGAACCAGATGCGGTTCGGGCTGCAGGAAGGGGTTTGGCTGCACCGACGGGTGTGCTGGTTTTGGAGGCCGCTGAATGAGCAGCAGGTTTCTTCGCCATTGTGAGGTGTTTCTTCGGCGGTACCAAAGAGGTCTACGTTGCTGTGAGGTCTCGTAGAATGTATGCTCGGAGGTTGCACGTACCAGTTTTACGGAGTTACGGACTCTACTGTCAATTGCGCATGAAGCAACGTGTTGCCAGGGTCAGTCCTATTTGGGAAAGTAGCTGACGCCGCCCTGTGCTCTCCCGAAGGTCGCATGTCAGAGCCTTGCACTCCGTGGTCGAAGCCTCGTAGCCGGGGCTCGGATTGCATCATCGGTGATCGCCTTGACACTAGGGGGGGTCCTCGTACGTCTGCGGCCGACTCTCTTACAGTACTGGTACCTTCTGCGACCATCGAAGCCCACAACCGTCCTACTGACTACAATAACACCACGACTCTACCACAGTCAGGATATATAGTCACAATGGTCCGTATATGCCATCTCAGCCGTCTGTTCCCGCACAATTGTCCCTTAGTCACTCACTACGTTCTATTGTAGGCCTCGGAAACACCAGCGTATATCATCTCCGCACTCACCTCGATCGGTGGAGTGACAGGCTACGTCCGCACAGGATCAGTACCTAGCATCGCAGCCGGACTTACTGTAGGAGCTTTGGTATGTGTGATCTCCTCCTGCTTCCCTACCTAGTACTCGTTCACCAGCATCTCTTCTAACGCGTTACACGTTCACAACAGTACGGCCTTGGAGGCTACCGCATCTCGAAACGCCAACCATACGGCGTCGAACTGGCACTTCTCGCATCCGTCATCCTGGCTGGCAGTAGTATCCCTCGCGCGATCAAGACGGGTAAACCTCTCCCCGCGGGTCTGAGTGTGCTTGCTGCCACCGGCCTCTTCATCTACGGCAAGGCCTTCCTGGGCAAATAAGAGCTTGGATCGACCCCGGATACAAAAAAGCAAAAGAAAAGGAATGTAAAGTTACCATTGAATCTCAATTCATTTCTCATTTCGCACAAACTTGAAGGGTATCTTGTCATACTTGATTTTCTTCATTCCCGTGAAAAGAAACCTTTAAGGCCCAACTCACAATCGCTTTCGCTTTCGCATCCGCAACGCCAAGTATGCACATCGCAGTGTACAACCCAAAGGATCTCTTTCGCCAATATGGACATACATGTCACTCATGCCTCCGACGTCTCAACGGTCTTCCCGTCGGGTTCTTCATGTCCTTCCTGGTCCTTTTTCCCGCCATGCTTCCTCCTCCGCCTCTTAGTCTGGCCTCCTCCTTCTTCATGGCCATCGTTTCCTGACCGCTCCAATGTTGTCTTGGTTTTCTTCTTTTTCACACTCAGTGGGTTTGGACCCTTGGCTCTCTTCGCGCCTCGAGACTTCACGCCCGCACTTTCATTCTCCAGCTGCTGCGCGAGCTCATCCAACTCATCCTCGCTGTCCTCCCCGCCACCGCGCTTTCTCTTCCTGTCTAGACCAACAAGGCCCTCTGCAAACTTCTCTTTCTCCCCTCGTCGTTTCACCCCCTCGCTCGTCCCGCTCAGCTCTTCGAGGATCATCACGCTCCGCTTCACGTACACGATGGGCACGCCGGGGATCATGCGCGCGCGCTCCCGGACGTCTATGAAGCCCTTTCTTCGCCGGTCCTTGTCGTCCACGTCCGCGGTCGCAAGGATGTAATGCTGCTTGTTCTTGGGTTGCTCATTGCCGTGCGGCTGCCCCGCGAGTAAGTCTAGCAGACACCGTGCCTCGTCGACCTCCCCGAGGTCTTCGCCCTCGTTGTTCTTGTGTTTGCAGTACCGCAAGGGGACCTCGGTAGGCGGAGGGAGGAAATCGGGTCTCTTTTGCCGGGAGCCTTCGGGTCGGGTGCGTTCAAAGTCGGCCATGATCTTCGCGAGCGTACAGCGTGTAATGAAGAGTTTGCTCTCGCCGTGGAGGGTGTTGTTCAGGTACTTTTGTAGAGGCATGTGGAAAGTGTGGCATGTGCGAAGGAAGTTCGAGTCGAGGAGGACCTGGTAGGGCTCGCGGAACGAAAATGTCATGGCGTAGTTGGACATTATCTTGCGATATTTCTTGCTCCGTTTGGCACGCATCTTGGCTGCTGTTTCGAGGAGGTGTTCGAGAAAAGTCTACCTGTGTATTCTGCCTTAAGGATTTTCAGGTGTCTCGTAGAAATTTAGGTGCCGTCGGAAGAACGACGGCGGAGAGTTCGACGATGAAACTGCGCCTCAGAGATGAGTGGCGGATGTGCGACCCTTTAAGGAAGACAGGATCGAGGAATTCTCTGATGAAGTCTCCAGTAGCAAAATCAAAAAGAAAACAAGAATCGAGGCTGCGTTGTTTGTGCTGTTCAGGACGGCTGTTGAGGGTTCGTCTCGTTGTCGGGAAAAAATGGTTCAGATTTCTTACTCCAATTCTTTTGATGCGGGGATCTTCAGCCTGGCGAGCTTCGTGGGCCACGCAAGATGTGCCTACCAATTTACGGAGAGATCTGTAAGTAGCTACTTAGGTATATGCAAGGTGCGCAAAATTACTCTAGTACTCGAAGTCGGGACCGTGTTCGTAGCAGAGCAGCCAGTTCAAGGAGAACAGCTATGGCGGGATAATATTCATTCTGAGAACGTTCATCCTAGAATCTTGTGTGCCTTTGCGGTGTTTGCAGATTTCGTCCTTTCTATTCTAGATGTTCTCCCGCCGTCATATCATTCACCAACTTTTGAGAAACACATTTTCGCTTGAACGCAACAGAGATTGCCGTGTAAGAAAAGTCTCATCATGGTCGTAAACGTCTCCTCTTCCACCAAGGGTCGAGGTGATTCGATATCAAGACATGGCACTCATTCATCGTCAGACTCCATATCATCGTCGTCCTCTTCCTCGTTCGCGTCTTCATCCGTGGATTCCACGTCCATTCCTGCATCAGACTCCGAGTCCGTATCCTCAGCCTCTTCGCCTGGAATACCCTCCCATTCAACGTAGTCACCTTCGATCCAATGTTTGCTGATGGGCAGGTGGTAGGGGTCGTAGGGGAAATATCCCTCAAGCATGCCATTATCTCCAACCCAACTCAAATCACGGTCCGGATTACTGATACTCAAATCTGAGATGCCGCGCCAATACCCTGTGACACGGACTTGCTTGTTTTCTTCAAGCTTCGGGTAAAGGTAGAACAATCGCAGAGCAGTAGTGAGCTTCGCGAATTGCTCAACGATGACCGGTGTGCATACCCGCAAAGGGTTCAAAGGTGAATCCATGGCTGCTCGGAGAGCTTCCCGCAGAGACTCGGGAAACTGATATGTCTCGACTTCATCCTCGTCGTTATCATAGTCCGAATCGTAATCAGAGCTAGATGAAGCAACGTCGCGCCATCTGAAGCAAAAGATGTATAAGATTGCTTGGAAGGCTGCGTAAAAGTCGCCAAACCGCTTAAGATCGGGTCCGCGGCAAGTGGGCTCGTAGGCTCTGCGTAAGACAGTCAAGTGGTCACACAACAATTCTAGACAGTCCTGAACTACTTGAGGAGACACATGTCTGCCGCGCCCGACGAAGCCAGAGAAGTAAGCCGCCGCACTATGTCGAAGGAGATGAGGTTGCTTCTTATCGACAAGTATAGCAACACATGAAGTGACGAATCGGTCAACCACAATCGGATCAGATTGAGCAAAGTGGAAAATGAGGAATTGGGGATGACGGGCGCGGTAGGTCGGTAGGATATGGGTGTGGAATTGCGAGATGAGCTGCTCCAAGGCTGTGTCGCGCGTCTGGAGAGTAGTGGAGGTCGTTAGTTTGGCGTAATACTGGAACAAGATGTCCATGATCAGATCGACCTGTTTGATGTCCTCCTTCAGCTTCTGCCTGCGAGCAGTAGCCGAGTCCACACCTTCATCTTCATCCATGTCCGATTCGTCATCGGTAGTACTGACATCGTCGTTTTCGTCGTCAAGACCGCCTTTGAGCATGTCTTGAGTTGCACCAGGCACAAGTACCTGGGATGAGGACATGTGACTGAGGAGCTCGTCTTCTGCATCATCATCCTCCTCTTCATCAAGGTCAACTTGGACCGCAACATCAAGCTTGATAAGCTCCCTCATGACGCTAGTCAGAATATCGGAGGTCAGCTCTGGCACGTAGTGGATCATCGCCATGAAGTTTCTAATGTAAGTCATTCGTTCCTCCGCCTTCTGAAAGTCAAACTCGAGCCTGGAGGAGACTCGATCAGCCAACGCTGCAGGCGCGGTGGGTACGTTGCGCGTGATGTGTTGAAGGGCTTGCAACACTCTCCGGTGGATGGTAGGCTGTCTCACAGGCTTCGCTGACCCAATTCTTCTTGTCTTTTGAGGCCCCAGCAGATCCACAAGAACGGACATGATTTTGTGCTGGTATCCTCGCTGCGCCGCAGCCAGATTATTCAGGAACCTGACAAACAGAGCATAGTAGGAATCCTCTCTACCAATCCATTCACTGTACAGGATGGCGTTGACCAATTGATTGCAGTCCTTTGTGAGTCCTGTCACATTGGCAAGAGTCGCTTGGAGGTGGATTCGGAGGACTTTTGTTGATGGTGCATTTGGCTTCTCAATGCTGGTGCTGAAGAGGGTCTGCAGGCGATCGTATTCCTCGTTGTGACCGATACGATGCCTCTCGATGGCCGCTCGTACTGTCTCTTTCACCAGGGCAGGATCGAGATCTTCTTCGTCATCCGCAGACACGATTTCGACATCAGAATCAAAGGTGACTTTGGAGCGCTTGGAGGGGCTGGAGGGCCGGTCCATGAAACTGGTCTCGTCGATGGAGCGCTTCAAGTTCGGTCTTCGCTGTATGGTTTGAGGCTGTGATCTGAGGGGTTTGGATGATGGAAGAGTAGGAGTTGCGATACTAGTCGGCAGGACAGGCCGACGAGACGGCGGGGCTAACATGACCGCAGCCGTAGAGAGGCTCTCTGGCTCATGGGATAATGGAGATGATGTCGATACGTTCAAGAAACGAGAAAAGACAGCAAACTCGCTTGTCAAGCATGAGGGAGAAGGCGACAAAACAAAAGCCTCTGGTAAAACTGAGGTATTGTCGCTGCCACCACTGTCCACGCTGCAAAATAATATTTGCAAAAATGTTTCGGGCACTCCACTGTGGGCAGAAACGCTATACCACATTAGACTTAGTGCAGAGACTGTCATTTCACCTATTGACAAGCAATCCACCACGACAAGCGTGACAATGGCAGCGGAGGCGGGAGTTAATTCAGAGCGTCAGACAATGCTATTGTTCCATGGTATAAATTCGGTATCTGCTCTTGTGTTTGTTCAGAGCCATTCATGAATGGGAAGAACAATCCTGAACTATAATAGCCACATGAAGCGCAGAAAAGTACCTGCAGCTACATAGATGCTTCTCTCTCAAAGGTAAGCCCTCTGGCTCTTCTCTTCAGTGCCTTTAATCCTGTCAAAATCAAAGGCCTTGTCTCCATGGACGGCGATCCGATGCCCAAGTGCCCGTCTAATGATCCAGTCTTTACTGTTAATCTCCTCCTCGACTTCGTCTTTGTCGAGCGGCGGGATCAATTCGCTGGTGTCGAGTCTCTTCAACATAACGTCATCCTCTGGCCGGTTAAAGTATACGAGTGAGTATCTCGTGTAGTTTGCTTGGTCACCCGGAGGCGAGACGACACGGTGTATATTTGATCTCAGGAGACCGTTCGTGAATTTCACCATCGCATCCCCTAGATTGATGATCGCGTGGTTGGGTAGAGGTTTTACATAGCACCACTGGGCATCTCGACCTGGCGGCAGGACTTGGAGACCTCCAAGTCGGTTGAAAAGCACCGTCACACTACCAAAGTCAGTGTGTTCCCCCAATGCTGTCCTTTTGTCATCCATCGGTTGCGGGGGTGCTTTGATGAATCGAATTTGATCTCCTGAATGGCCTTCAAGGCGATGCATATCTTGCAAAGTACCCGGTGGCAAGCGCAGGTGATCGTTGAGCAGGGTCAGCACCAACGTTACGATACCATGAGCCGATGTGATGAATGATTGCATCAAGTGACGCTTCGAGTTCAGAACTTCAGGAGCAGGCCAAGGGTCAGAAAGGCCGAGCATGTCATCTTTGGATACCTAAGGAACTTTAGTTCATGTCAGAAGGCGCACACCGGCATCCTTACATTGTAGAACTCATTGCGGTCTAGATTGCCCTTCCTATCCACCACATTCGCACCGAAGCCTTTATAGCCAAAGTAGCTATTCTTATGCATAAAATCGTACTTCTTCTTTTCATCAAGTGGGAGATCAAATAGTTGCTCGCCAACCTCGAAAAGTAGATCTGCCTCGGCAAGGAGGGAGTCCCCAGGGCCAGAGAGGTCCAAATAGAAAAACCCCAAGTCTTCGCAGGCCCTTGCGAATCGGTTTATCTCATCAGGATCACGCTCGATCAGTTTAGCAAGTGACAAACGAAGAAGAGGTGCAGTCGGCACGTCGTTCGGAAACAGTGGAGCATCATGGAAGGTCTGAGTGGGAGCACTCAATGCTTCTGGTATGGATTCGGTCGCCATATTGACGTGTTGAGCTGCAGCCAGAATATCTAGACTGTTGCTAGCAGAATGAGTTGATAGTCGAGACCATCGATCCAATATATAGGAGACAGCATGAGGACCTAGACCGAGGCTCCAATGTCCGTTTTTGCCGCACAATCTCCACCCCTTCCCCTCGCTCGTAGCACCGCAGTTGGGTACGGAGAATGACGAAGCCTTTTGTGTATGCGGAGAACCTCGCGAGGCTTCCCGTTTTGTACGAAAGACTAGTACGGAGTACACCTTCAGTCAATGCCCGGCAGCGTAGTTACATGAGCGCACCCTACGAATCCACATGCTCGATCGGTGTATTGCGTCGGCGACACATAACGCGGATCGGCATTCTCTAGGTTATAGCCGAAGAAGCCCTCATACCGAGTGCAGCGATGATGTCAGCGTCCAGATGCCCTTGAAGTGGTATAAACACGATTTGGTGAACAAAAACTCATCCCATAATCCCCCAGGGATTATGGGATTAAAAAACCAGGAGACCTGATTTTTCAAGGAGCAACACGGATGGGACACTTGCCCCATTGTTGACCAAAATTTGAAAGACATAATACCATTAAGAGTAACATTTTCTGTAACTGCTTATGCGGATTTTTGAGGTTGATCGCATTAAAAGATGTGAAGATATTGTTTCTGTGCTCGACAGTATCTTTCTCGGCGCATTCTACGGTCAAACCTATAGACTTCAGGATGCATTCAGCCCTCTACGCACAGTCTGTACCCTCTATTCAGCCTCTGAAACCGATTGACAACGCAATCTCCCTGCCATTTGTACACTATTGAGAAATGTACTTTATGAGTACAGAGGAGCGTTCTCCATCTCGTCGCGCACCCGAAAAAAGCCCTTGTATGACCAGCATGGATGTCAGATGTTCAAGGGAGACGAAAAGGCATCCGAAGCAGGTGTTGCTTGCGACTTTACGTTTCGACGCTCCTCCAATCTATCGATATTTTCCGTTCCGTTAGGAAATACTCGTCGATGCTCTTATAACAAATTTCCCATTCCAAGGCTGGATGCTGCACAGGAAGGGATACAGAGCTCGGGTGCTTCTTTTGGACCAAGAAGTTCAGAGTTGGGAAGACACAAACGTTCCCCTGCCAGGTTAGGACCGGAAGGGTATATCTCAGCTTGCCCGGTGCTACTTTAGCGAACATTTTCTGCAGGACGTCTCGTTCTCCCTCATGATTATGCCGCAAGTAAGACTCGTCCGCGTTCTGAAAAGGTCGTACTTCAATTTGGTCCAGGGTATCGGCGTCCTTAGCCCTAATGCGGATCCAGTAACGATGATCCCAGAAGAGCCAGGCTGACCAGATGCCTTGATTGGAAGCAACCCCAGGATTTCCCTGTTGCACGGCGGACGCCGTTTCATGTTCTTCACGAGGAGTGAATTTCATCGTAGCTCGCTCAACCTCTGCTGCGCGCATTGGGGGCCTTGAGAGCCTCCACACGACGCTCCCCTCCTCCCCTCGGGTACGATCTGTAAGTTTTCGGAGGAAAGCCCGTTGAATCGTCAAGCATTGTGATCTCGGAGAGAGATTCTGCTGCCGAAAATCTTGTATATTTTGCCACGATATAACCGATGGTACAGAATCCCTGGGCTGGAAGCTCACTACACTGGTGAGTCGAGCCAAGGCATTAGCTGCAGCGTCGGGATCGGACTTGCAGGCCAGAACAAAGTCCTTGGGAACACGTACAGTCAATACACCGGAACGGAGATCGAAAGTTAAATCTTGAAGAGTATTCAGGAGATTTGTACCCCTCTTCACCAGAGCTTGTGTCTTGTTTTGTGCCCATTGGGCCAGTCCCAGAATCGATTCTGCTTGCAAAGCGCGTGGAAGTACATGAGTTGATCTGAGGTATCGTAGAGAATTGCGCATCGTCAAAGTCGGATCGTTGTTGGTCTTGTCTCTTACATAATTAATCTTATGTACGTCACAGACCTCCACAAGTCTTGACTTGGGAAAAATTAATAGAGGACGATGGATGAGAAGACCTTCTGAGCGCGGCATAGTGACGAGCTTTTCAAAATTGGCACTTGACGCTATTCGTAAGTCGGCTTCAGCTTCGACTTGCCGCTTGTAGGTGGGCGCATCACGTCGTCGAATCCACTCCGGGAAGCTCTCATAGCCAGGCCATTCGTGCGCACCCCGAACACTCTCACAGCAGGGAATTGCTGTCGTAGCCGCCATGCCTTGCAATCCAAGAAAATTGCTTGGCGCATTCCGCAGTAATCTCATTAGGACGGTTTCGACCTGGTCGTCCTGGTGATGACCAACAAAAAGATGTCTTATGTTTCTTTCGATCGCTGCTTTCGCAATCAGCCGATATCGAGACTCTCGAGCACGATTCTCGAAGTCGGACAGTTGAGAAGGCCTCGCGATTCCAGGCCAGGTCATGGTAAGGATGAGGTTTGCGATGCCTGGCAACCATCAATAACAATACTTTTGAAACTTCATCCTGACCTACCAAGTTTGTCCAGCTCACCGGCTACAAATTCGGCCTCTTCCCGACTCCCTTCTCTTGCTCTATGATCCACAATGAATGCAACAGGCTCAATCGGCAGGTGTTTATCGAACATGGATATCTGTCTCAGCAACCACGCCAGTGCCATAGAATCGGGACCCCCACTGACACAAACTCCTGCAAATGTAAGTGGAAGAACTGAATTGTTGAAAGATGGAGAATAATGAATACCGACGAAGGAAGGCTTCTGTGTGCCATGACCTGAAATGTCGTTGGTCCTGAGCCCACCTAGACAGGGTAGGAATTCTTCAAGCGTCACTGGAGATGGACGTCCGGTCAATTGCGATATTTTCTTCGTAGAGAGGGGTATGCGGAGCAACTTTTCCAGTTTTGCCATGACTCATGGGGAGCCCTTTCCACTGCCCGAGCCTGAAGTCGCCAGGTTATGGCATGCAACTTGACAAAGTTTCGACCACTCCTTGTTTCTGTGCATTGGGCTCTCCGAGACTCATGGTGGACTAACGGCGTTGTGTCAACAGCGCCTGAGTATAAAACCCGTCTGCATAGTCTGTATTATTGCACCGAGTATGTCGGTCGAAAGAATGTGTAATTGTGAAGTAGCGATGGTTTTCCGATGCGAATGGGGAGTTGGAAATTTTACACTTGATGTACTTCAGGAGCGCCGTACAATGCTTAGTCATCCAAGATATGTTGAAACGCGCAGCAGACCAGAACTGTTGGTATGTCTTGAAACCTGCTTTTAAAACACATTTGCTGATGACCGATAGAGTATGAGTCTACTCCTTGCTGCCTTTAGTAGTTATCATCCGGTCTGTCAACCATCAAGGCATCCTGGAATTTGCAGACGGAATTGTCCCCGACGACTACATTTCCAAGCCACAACCTCCCAAGACTGCAGCTTCTGTGAACAATATAGGGCAAGTTGTCTGAAACTTTAGATATTCACTTCGGCTTCATCTGCGGTGGACAGGGATATTGCTTTACGGTACACAGTAGTCCCTCACATACAAGATTGTGCTGCGTACCTTTAGTTGTAAGCCTGCAATAGATGTATCGTGGTCCATTACCTACCGACCATCATTCATCGTCCACAAAAAAGCGGTCCTTCGCCAAAGTCATCGCTAGACGATTGGTCAGGGCACCTATTGTAGATGGATGTGCAAGAATGTGGCGCAAGTGTAGTTCTAGATGATGACATGATTATTATGACTTGTTGCTGGGGCGCGTCTATGGTACAAGTACTTGCACGGAATGACATATACATCGCGAAAGATGAGATTCAAAAGCATCCCCACATGTTTGCCTTTCAAAGATGAATGTGTGAGTCCGTCAAGGCGATGATGCGATGATGTAGTTCGCGTCTCTGTCGAAAGTGAACTTGAAGTTGGAAACGGGTTTCAAGATTCCAGGACAGTGGACAGCACGGACGTTCTTGGCCAGAGTGCTTGAATGCTTTAATTGGCCTTGGAATGCAGGGCTGCAGGCCCGATGCCCACCGCAGAAGAGATTGGCATGCCCAAGAAGTGTCAAGCAATTCAAGCGTACCGTACCCCGAGGCGCCTAAGACATGCCTATTGCATGCCAAGCTGATCGCCGAGAATGCCTAAATGTTTGACTACGAGTACCTCATCTTGTGAATCCCTCTCAATTTGCGGAGCACATTAACCTACCTAAGTTAGGGGGACTTCACGCTCTACATTTGGGCGTTGAAGCCTCCTTTCTTCAGCTCCAGCGGTGTCCGAAGACCGATGTGTTTATCTTATACTCCTGAGCATAGGTACCCAAATCCTCAGCATAGCGCTTACTCTTCAGCCGTGATACACCTTGTCCTGCACTCGCGCTGAATGCCAAAGGAGGAAATTGATATGAGTGGAATAGGCTGTAACGAGTCAACTCCTGCAACACTAACTAACTACTGGGGCGGGTCTATGGCTTGCACAGCCATAACTGAGCCAGCGCAGAGACCCTGGTGCTCTTTACCATAGGACGGCGCTCTGCAGAGCCGCCACTTAACTAGTTAGACCCGTTGGGCCCTGGTCCGTCGGCAGCTGGAGATCGGGCAATTTGCATCATTGTGCAGGCGTGAAAATCCCATCCTGTCTTTCCAACAGTCATGGCGCATACCGTGTCTGCTGAAACACGCTCCCACAACACGGGCCCCTGCTGGCTGTGGCTTGGTTGTTACGGAGAACTCTGAATTGCTCCCTCCTTTTGTGGTGTCGGTTGTTTGTTGGTTGGTTCCGTCATTCACTGCCGCTGCTGAGTGTCAATCCAACTCGTCACGATGTGGTAACGCCCTGCAGTGCCCTGCACGTCGACCTTCCCTTCCTGCGTTGGCTCATTCACTCTTTACAGTATTTGACTTTGGTCTTCATGCCTTGATTTGCCATCAGGAGATCTTCTGTTCTGTCATTCGCAACTGAGCCCTTCGCTGGCTGTGCAACCCAACTGAACCTAAGTGGCTGCCTACCAGGTGAAGCACACCACACCGCATTCCTTGTTCCTTATTAGGTCGCCTGGCTCAGCGAACAAGCATTCTTTCTCTCCTGCTGCATCTTAAGTCTACCTTGCATTTGCTTCCTGAACAAGACACTCCGATACGCGCGAAAAGCGAACTGAATTCCAACAGTATTGCGTGACAAAAAGTACCCCAACCACCATGCGTATGTATCTCACAGCACCTGCAGCTGTGACATGTCTCATCTAATTCCCATTTGCAGACAAGTACCGCCGCGAGGCGAAGTACGCCGCCTGGTACGATGACCCAAACGACACTTCAAATTTCAAGATCAAGAATCCCTTCTCCAAATGGAGGCCAGACACAAGGCAGAACTCCATGCGAACAATGGAAGATGGCGAGGCGCGAGATCGTAGAAGAGGACAACAGCTGGTACAAGACTCAGAAGTCACAGATGGAGACAAAGGCAATGGTTCTCCTCTCAAATCTACTCTGACAGACGATCCAAACGACTACAGGCTTGGAACGCCTGTTGATAGAAAGGGCCAACACCACCGCCATGCCGAGACTGAACCAGGTGCAACTTCAGCTGCCAAACCCTATCCTCCTGGTGACGAAATCAGAATTCCCCGCTCGATGAGTCCCGACTTATCAGAAAAGGAAATCAGAGCACATGATGATCCTCAACGTGCAGAATCAAGCAGCGACACATACATAAACGGGAATGCTGCTGATTCTGGAAATTCAAATCCTCTCCGCAACCGCACTACCAATTCCAAAACGGAGCCACATGGTATTAGAAGGTTCTTTACTAAAGAATCATCAGCAGACAGCGATGACGACAATGGGAAGAACAAGAAGAAATTCACCGCCTGGAGTCAAATCCACGCAACCCTGTTCAACTCGTGGATCAACATACTCTTGATCGCGTCGCCGGTAGGCATTGCAGTCTACTACGCGCACATCGATCCCGTTGCAGTGTTCGTCATCAACTTCATTGCGATCATCCCTCTGGCAGCGATGCTAAGCTACGCCACGGAAGAGATTGCACTTCGAGTTGGTGAAGTCATGGGTGGTCTGCTCAACGCATCTTTCGGTAATGCTGTCGAACTGATCGTTTCCATCATCGCGTTGGCAAAAGATCAAGTTTTGATTGTCCAGACTTCGCTTATTGGCAGTATGCTCTCCAATCTGCTGCTGGTGATGGGGATGTGTTTCTTTTTTGGTGGATTCAATCGTATGGAGCAAGCATTCAATCTGACAGTGGCTCAGACTGCTTCTAGTTTGTTGTTCTTGGCAGTAAGCAGTCTGATCATTCCCACGGCCTTCGAGGAATGGGCGAGAACCTCGGACGGCAGCACCAGTAATGAGGATGCGACCACGGACAAACCTAAGCCTGGCGTTGCTGCTGTTAGCAGAGGCACCGCCATCCTTCTGCTGATCGTCTATGGCTGTTATCTCTTCTTTCAACTCAAAAGCCATACAGCCATCTACAACACCCCGGGTGAGAAGAACCGCAAGCGCTCGGTGGGCAAGAAATTCAAGAATGCTGTTCTTCCGGAGCGACTGCGAAAGAGAACGCTTGAGGAGAGAAACGCCGTTGTTGTGGAGGAAGAGAGCGAGGAGCCTGAAGAGCCTAACCTTTCCGTATGGGTGGCAATTGCCACTCTCGCTGCGTCCACCGTTCTGGTTGCACTGAATGCTGAATACTTGGTTGACTCAATCAACGACATCACATGTGGAGGCGGCGTCAACAAAAACTTCGTTGGTTTGATCCTTCTGCCCATCGTCGGCAATGCCGCCGAACACGCTACTGCCGTCACAGTAGCTGTCAAAGACAAGATGGACCTGGCCATTGGTGTCGCTGTTGGATCAAGTCTGCAGATCGCTCTGCTGGTGTTACCTTTTGTGGTGGTCCTCGGCTGGATTATCGGCAAGGACGATATGACGCTGTTTTTCGACGGCTTCCAGATCGCAGTGTTGTTTGTGGCAGTTTTGCTTGTGAACTATCTTATTGCCGATGGTAAATCGCACTGGCTGGAGGGTGTTCTTTTGATGATTTTGTACGTTATCATTGCAGTGGCAGCATGGTTCTACCCTAGTGCCAAAGGGCTCAATAACTGCCCGGCGGATACTTGAAAACGACACTATCGCAAGTTCAGCACGGCTTTGTCTCTTGGTATGTGGGTTTCCGCTTTTTGGCTTCTCAAATCTCACTGGACTCATCGAAACAATAACGCCAGTCGTTGAGCCACTCATCATGAGATCAGAAAAGGGTGGTTTGGCTCTTTTCAATGGAACTCCTTCGTGGAAGCTGGTGGAAAGTAACATTGGCCTAATTAAACCGTCGGACATTTTACGTCTACTCGACTTACTCTTCCAACAATTTACTCATCTTGTCGACGATTGATTCGATCAATTCTCGGGCGCGCCATCTCTCTTATGTATGAGCACTTCCATCGCTTCTCGCCCTGGGCAATTTCTAGATCTTGTACGGCGCAAGCACTCTTTTTCTTCTACATGGGAGGCGGTTGTAAAGGCACGAGATTACTGGAGAACGGCACGATACCGTATGTAAGGTGAAAGTGCCGGACATACCGAGTATTGCGAATGAGGGTTTGGCTTGAACCTCAACTTGGGAAGACTATCTGCCTCAAATCGGTAGTTAATCGATCCGCTGTGGGAAACGTCGTGCTTGGACTGGTCTTACTTCTTTCTGGCTTGGTTCGCTTGCAGCCGGCTCCTTTGACAAGATGTTATTCAAAATGATACACTTGTAATGATGTCTGCAGTTGTTTACAGTAGACTACGCTCTCTTTTAGGGACTGCCTCCTCCTGAAGCTTTGCGTGTGTGAGCCAAGTTGCTAATCGCATATTTATGCGCGTCTCAAAGCGGTATCAGAGGAAATTGGACAGGGGTTTTATTTACCCGGTGTTTCAGCAGCGTTGGTCTATCTACGAACCTCAGTCCTTAGGTTCTTCCACGTACTGCCCACCTCTTGTTGGAATCATGCAAGAAAAGCCAGAGTGTGCAGGTTTCTCCCCCCTTGGACCTTTTCTCAATCCCGCGTCAAATACCTTTTGTCCGGTTGGTTGGATAGGTACCACCTGTACCTTTGTTTTTGTGTCGTTGTCCGCTGGGTTCCTTCTCAGTTTTTCAAATCTTTTGTCTCGGGTGCAAACAGCGGAATGATCACCTAGGTAGTACCTTGAACCTGATCTACCACCCCTGACGCCCGGACACCGTACGATGCCGCTGGTCGGACAAGGACGGAAAAGCAATACAACGCACTACACCAGAATCGACGGATCAACCGCAGGCTGAACATGGCGACAATCCGATCGATGAATTGGCTCGCGTCGCTTTTGACACTGTTGTCGCTTCGATGCGCTTGGGATGGGCTTGTCGAGGCGCAGAGTCAGGACGACTCGGATCAGAGTTTCACTATCATAAACGGCCAGATCTTCACGCCCGGGTTGGCTATTGTTGATGCGCCGCAGCCGGGGACGCCAGAGGGTGGTGGTACGTCTGGTTTATTTTTCCTTCCTCCTTCACGGTTCTTTCTCCTTTCGCCACCTGATTGTTTGCCATCCCTGGACGAGGGAGTGCATCAAACGGACCATCATATCGAGACTGTCACAAAGTGATTTTTGTAGTGCGTCAGCCGACGTGACAATGGGCATTATGTGTTTCGATGCTCTCATGTTTGTGAGCCATATGTGTGTGGGTGGGAGAGCACCCAAGAGGTGGCTACCTGATTTATCTTTATCCTCTCGCCTTCGATACGTTTGCGCGCGGGTGTGTTATTGCGCGTATCCCTGACTTACCAAATGACCGCACAGATTCTCTCCAGGTTGCAATCGACGTGTCGGGATCAGGTCGTTTGACGTTTCCGTACCCGCGAAACTTCGATTCGGGGATCCACAACATCACGATCTTCCTGTTCAGTTACGATACCGGGTTGAACCTGACAATCTCAAACGGCACGAGTGTGGGCTGGAACAATGCCAGCACGGTCGAGCCGGAGGAGTTTGACTGTGGACGAGTGACGAAACGAGGCTGGGCGAATGCGGGATGCGAGCCCATCATGAGCCAGGAACCGAGCAGTACCGTGAAGCACGTCAATTGGGCGTGGCCGGATTGTTTGGTCGGGAATGGAGATGGAGGCGCGTTCAGAGGAGTTTACAACGTCGGTCTTGTCCACTCTCTTCTTTCTGTTTCTCGCTTCTCGTTTCTTCTTCGCATATGAACACATGGCAGACTGGTGCGCGTGCTGACTTTAGACGTGGCGGCCACAGATTTCGATTCATGAGTCATTTCGTGCAAACGACACTGACTTTTACACAATCTTCAACTTACCCATCGATGTTAAGAACAGTATATCGGCAGAATCCCAACTGAGTGGGAGTGGTGGCCGGCCCATGTGTAGTCTGAGAGGGAATGTCATTCAGGGCCAAGGACTACAGGATGTGAGTATCAGTCCGCCGGCGAACCAGCCTTTCCTGGGAGGCACCGTAAGTAGCGGAAGCGGGAGTGGTGCTGGAACCGGTAGCAATGATGGCAAGGACAATGGAGCACAGGATAGGAGAGTGGGAAGTCTCTGGCTGCTGGCCGTGGTCGGACTTGGAACTTGGATGTTCGTCTAATGGTTGTGAAAAATGCGCTCGACGATCTCTAGTCGTGAGTAGGTTTATCAGACACAACCCAGGTCTTGGAAATTGATGTATTGTTATGTTACGAAGTACGAGAAAAAGGTGTACTAATAGTTGGGGAGAGACATGAAATGGATTACTATCTATATACCTTGACCTTTCTCTCGGCTTAACATGACTGCTGCTAACTACATCTTATAGATTTTTTAGGTAGCACTATCGACAGACTTCGATCCGTATTATCAGTAGTTGTTGGTATTATCAAGGTCCTGGCCCAAAAGCTAATCTAGGCTATGACATCTACGAAGATGAATTGGCCAGCGATAGCACCAATGACAACCAGCACCAGGGGCGTGTACTTGTGAGCGAATTTGTAGATCGCTGCGAGAGCAAGCAAGCAAATAGCAGCTGCTGGTCCACCCTGAAGTGCTTGTTGAATGAGCTTAGCGGTGTTTTCTCGATCCTCGGGACGCGTGTTTCCTGCTATACTTGATTTAAGTATTTGTGCAGCGATGACAGCAATCACACCAAGGACGGAGCCACAAAGACCGTCAAAGAATGACGAGAGGATCTGGATTCCGTCAGCAACGCCGCACCTAATTGGCTGAGTGAAGGCCATCCAGAATTCTCCTTACCTTGTTCCTGACCAACTTCTCGAGAAGTTCATGCCCGGCAATGGTGAAGATAAAGCAAGGAAGAAACATTCCCAGCGTGATAATGATCCCCCCGGCGAACGCGTTACCGAGCGAGTCGACAAGGCCACCTTGAAACCCTACGAAAGTTGCGAAGATGACCAACGGCGCAGGCAGTATGTTTCCAATAGCAATGCAATCCAAGAAGACATTTTGTGCGAGCCAGCCACCTTTCAGAACGGCCTCAACTTGGATGAAGGGAATTGCAGTATATGCGCCTCCAAAGGACAAACTGCCTGCAACCAGACCCAGAAGGAAGAGATTGATCAGTGAGGGGGATGGACAGATACCGAGAGCTAGCGACACCGGCGACGGGACACCACGAAACACGACGTAGATTGCATAGCCGACATATTGAAGCACGAACAGTACGCCGGCCACGATCCGGAGCCGCCAAGTGATAAGCGTGTACAACACTCCATACAACCCCAGAGATATGAAACTGAGTGTTCTTGTCAGGAAGATACTCTAACCGTCATTTAGGTATCTTGAACTTACATGTTGATTCGAAGAGCGCAGTTCAAGAATGTCAGGATTGCTGCAAGGATGAGCAACGGATCGACTTTGTTTGTTGTATGCTTAATCACAGAATGTTCGGCGATCTTGTGGGTGGCACGTAAGATCTATTTTCAACGGACGTCAGTCTAAGGCACCTCTTCAGCGGGCGAGATGTATCCTGTACGTACCATTGCCGCCACAATTGGCTGTAAAGCCTTGAAAGACGCGTTGAAGTAGATATTCTCGAAACCGGCGAGCGTGTATAAGTAGCTTGCTAAAAGCATCAGGACGAAGCCTGGGAGCATAAACGCGATGCCCGCGATGATGCCTCCAATCCTTCCGGCTGACAGACAGCCGAAAAACATGCATAGCTCTGCTGCCTCCGGCCCTGGTAATATCTGGTAGACGGAGAAGACGCGTTGGAAGCGAGCCAACGTAATCCATTTGTCCTCTATCACAAGCCTCTCCTTGATGAGAGCAATCTGGGCGACGGGCCCTCCCCATGCGAAAAGGCCGAAGTTGTAAAAGAAGAACCAGAAGAGCTTCAGGTAAGAAAGCTTAGGTACCCTGGAGTTGTCGTGGTAGCCAAGCTCATCCCGATCCGAGGCTGGGGACTGTAAAGGCTGTTGGCCCCCGTTCGGAAGCTGGGATTCCTCGTCGATGACTTGTGATTGCACCTTGGTTGAAGGAGCGACACCTTTGTCGGAGCGCGAAAATGAAGCTTCTCCTTCTTGGGGGGCGGCCATTTGCGTACGCTGGACGGGAAATACGAGAGCAGAAGCATGATGCCCTTTGATATCTGCATCGTCCTTCGTGTACTTATAGGTGTATGACAACAGTCAAGGGCACGTCGTGCGAATCCGTGCAGTACACTGCAATGGACGGACAGCCGAGACATGATTGGCCGGCGTCGACGGTCCGCCTCACTAGCCAACCCGGTTGTAGAAGCTAAAACCCCAACGAAGAAGGTCGGGCGGCATTCAATGCATGAATGGACGGACTGCCGCCCTCTGATTGGACGCTACGCGAGGGGTACTACTTGGCTGATGGCGCCGCCAACTACAGCTACTTTGATACACATGTCATCCCAGCTTGACCATCGTCCTCGCCCTCTTAAACAACTATAACACCAAGTTACGACGTCTGATTGCCTTGACTCAACCACTGCCCGCGCATCCGCTGCAATTCAGAGAGTGGAGACCAGCCACGTACCCAAATTAGTCCCAGATGGAGAGAGACTTGGTGCGTCCCGCCGTGTTGACCCTCTTCAATCTGCTCTCTGCGCAGCTAACGGCGTTCCCCCAATTTTCTCAGGCAGAAAAACAGCGCACTGTACGCCACAGAGAAAACAAGCGTAGATATCGTGCACGGCGACAAGAGTATGTTGCAGACCTAGAGCGACGGCTCGCCGACGGGCGACAACAAGACGTTGCTGCCATGAGGGAAGTGCAAGTGGCTGCGCAGAAAGTGGTCAACGAAAATGCACGCCTCCGCGCGCTTCTTCAAGTCTCTGGGGTAGAGGACAAGGTTATCGAGTCGTGGCTACATGGAGATGAGACGTGCGCGAGGGCACGGTATATGGACAACGCATTGTCTCTTCCTTCGTCAATCTCGACACCCATGCTTTTAGCTCCTGTAAGTGCGAAGAGCTGTGATTTGATCAAGGGCCCCTGCTCAGAGCGGCAGCAAACTTCCTCCAAGAGCACTCAAACTTGTTCTACACTACGATCTACCCCATCACCGCCTCAGGCCTGTAGGAACGACGCTCAGAAGCCCGTCACAACCTTGCGGGTAGGCGAGGATAGTGCTTCAACATGCCATGTCAGCAGCCCACTGAACAAGTCGGACCCATCCAGAATGAACGTGTCTGAGCAGAGCCCGCGCTGCATGACCATTTCGCACGTCCTGGGCCTGCCGAATATTCAATCAGAGAACCCAGCTGACGGCGAAATTGCAAGCGGCGATGTCGAATGCACCAGGGCATACCAAATGGTCATGCCATTCGCCACAAGCACAGACAAAGTCGATACCATTTCGATGAAATTGAAACAAGGGTGCGTCCGGGATAAGAAAAATGGAGGTTGCAAGGTTAAAGCTGACGTTATGTGGGAAATTCTTGAGAGCGCAATGGATGATGCTTGACGTCTACAGGTATTGCTTCCAGCACGAAAGAGGATGCAATCCCTCTTAGCATCCTGATGTGCAAGATACACGTCCCGATCAGCCTTTCGATGCCTAATGGTCTCATTCCCGATCAAGAACTTCATTGTCTTCCCCCGAAATTCTCGGCAAGTTTACTGAGTTTTCAGGTGGTTCGATTTGGCGCTCTGGTGAGACAAAGTCAGTATAATGCAATGGTATGGGCATTGGCTGCTCTGATGAGGTTTCAAAGAAGACACGAAGAACGTGAAGAGAAGCGACTTTCCACCATTACAGAAGTTATGTAAAGCATGCCTCCATGCACAGCAGTCGCCTTCGACTTCTGCTCTTATCTCGCCAAATTTCTCGGACAAGCCAGCTCGTTGTTAATGCTTGCACACCGTGCTCCGCACAGAGCATCCAAACGTTAGTTATGAACCTTTGGATACAAGAGCAACACTGACATACATCGTTCAGTATTATGCAGCATACAGGGGCCGGAATCTGTAGTTTCGCTGGCCGCCGACCCAAGGCAGTCTCGCACGCATATTGCATCCAGCCATGTAATTCTCCATTTCACCAATCGTTGATGAGGACTTCAGAATTCCTTCGCATTAGTTCAGTGCGAGGGCCGACAGCCTCAGCCACCTCAGCCCACGTGCTTCATCCAGGCTCTAAGCGAGACTGAAACACTGCCACGTCAGACCTTCTCAGCCCGATTCAAAACCTGCTTTTCTTTCTCTTAATAGTCCTCTCAACTACCTATCTCTGCAAGAATATCGACCCGGTCCGCACAATAACAGCAGCCATGTGGCTTCTCAACGCTCGAACATATAGAATAAAGCATTTCACGATCCCCCCGCCTTATGCCATCTTGTCGCACCAATGGGGTGATGAGGAAGACGAGATATCCTTCGCAGACATTCGGAGGACACGGGAGGAAAGTCAAGCTCGCGTACGCCGCAAAGCTGGCTGGAGAAAGTTGCAGGGCTGTTGTGAACAGGCATTAAAGGACGGACTAGAATATGTCTGGATTGATACCTGCTGCATCAATAAGGAAAGCAGTGCCAAATTGACGGAGGCCATCAATTCCATGTACAGATGGTATAAAAATTCAGTCGTGTGCTATGCCTTTCTCTACGACTTTGCAGCCCCGGAAGGCATCGATAAAATGCTAAAAAGTCGTTGGTTTTCGAGGGGTTGGACGCTTCAGGAGT
This sequence comes from Exophiala spinifera, assembly GCF_000836115.1. Lineage (NCBI taxonomy): Eukaryota > Fungi > Ascomycota > Eurotiomycetes > Chaetothyriales > Herpotrichiellaceae > Exophiala > Exophiala spinifera. Next base: position 2,501,103 of record NW_015622518.1, on the reverse strand, counting down.
TGATTGCGCCCCAGGATGTTTTCTTTTACGACCGCGACTGGCACTACTTCGACTGCCGCTCCGATCGATTCAGTGAGATTTCCCTAGCTACACATATCAGTATGGGCCTGCTAGGCGGCTTTGAAAGCATCGATGATTACAGCGTTGCTGTTAAGATGTCCTGGGCCTATGGACGTCAGACGACACGGGAGGAAGATGTTGCTTACTGCCTGATGGGTCTATTTGATGTAAATATGCCTTTGTTGTATGGTGAAGGCAGGAAAGCGTTTATCAGACTACAGGAAGAAATTATCAAAAACGCCGATGACCAGACAATTCTTCTATGGGACCCTTTACCACCAGACAGGACGAGGATATCTGGGATACTGGCACCAGAACCTTCCTGTTTTGGGAGGACATTCGCCTTCGATATCATCAACTATAAGACGGAGCCGTTTCAGATGACCAACAAAGGCCTCTCATTGACAACGAGACTCTCCCCGTACAACGATGACATCTACGTCGCCTGGCTTCAGTGCGGAACGGCTTCTGCTGCAATAGGAATATTCTTACGCAGACTTGCGAAAGGCGACCGGTTTGCTAGGGCATATCCTCACGGAAGCAGCACTTGCATTGAAGGGGGCTCGATAAGCACGTCTTTTTCCGACAAACGTCATATTTTTGTGGCCAAAGAAATTCCAGCGTCTCGAGAGGCATCTACATGGATGTATACACTCTCCTCTCACTGCTCAGAAAAGATTCTTCTGAATACCGTCTGGTATCCGAGCAGGTATGAGATCGACTTAATGGATGCCCTTAAACACGAATCGGAAGCTGCATTTGGTTCTAATTTGGTTGCACACTGGAATCTTAATAGGGCTTGCTTATGGATGGTGTACGGCTTCGACTTCGACCTCAACCCTGTTTGTGTCTTCTACAGAAAATCTGTCTGTTCCCATACCTTCGGTGAAATTTTGGGAGGCGGTGCACCGTTCAAGATCCTAGGTGACATCAAGGATGATGTATGTCTTAGTTGGAAGGAGTTCGTCGCAGCTTCAGATAGCGGCCGGCTCGATATGGATCTACTACGTGAAGGGGTGCTAGCGCTGAAGGACATTACACAGCGTGGATTACATGTAAAACTCACATTCGGGAGGGAATGCGAACCGCGCCACCTTTCTGTGCGAGTTCGACTTGAATCCTCGCCTCACCTCTTTTTCGGTTTTAAGAACTTACCTAGCGTCGATAATCCAGGACCAAATGGTTCATGATAGATCGACACAATGACATAGATGACTTTTCTATTTTAGCAGGGTTCTTCAGCATCATCTCTCTTATGATGGCCGTCTTGAATTAGGTTTCCTCACCGCTCGTCCCTAGCCCGTACAGTATATTACCCCGAAGAGACTTTCCCTGTGAGCAGATTGCCGACGGTAGGACTGAGGATCAAGGCCAAAGAAGCGGTTATGACAGGAAGGACAATGCAGCGGATGACATGATGATGGTGATTGCCTTCAATGGTCTGCCTCTCTCTCGATGGGCAGAAAATCAGTCGTGTAAAAGAGCTTTCTGATACAAAGACACTAAATGCTCCGGACCACCTATGTCGAGTCGAAATACCGACAAGCCCTCGTATAGTTTGAAAGAGGGTGACCAAGATACCGCAGTTGAGCAGGGGATTGAGAGAATGGCTCAGGAGGCCGATCAAAAAGCAAGCCTTGCAACTGGGTGAGGAAACCTCACACGAGGAGGAATGCAATAGTAGCTCACTTCCCGATGGACATCTATCGCCTGAGGGCCTGGCTCTCTGCCTGCCCGCCGCATTCGGATATTCGGCGACCCAGAAGAAGTACGGAGACTTGGAGAACCCCGTGGAGCGTCGATCGGTTGGATCCTGAGCCGGGACATGTGTCGGGCGTCGAGATAGTGGAGTTGTGCGATTGCTTTGAAGTCTGTTGAGAAGAGGCACGAGATACGGAATATCCCAGGGCCTGCAGGAAAAGGGACTGCTTCTTCAACCTCTTACATTTGAACGGTCTTCTTTAGCCTCTAAGCACGAATTTGGGTTGGAAAGAGCCCTCACAATCCTTATCTCTTCGACCTCGCTTCGACCAGTAATTCGCTCCGAATCTGGTCAAGAACCTTCCTGGGTATATCTCCGGGAATGGTTCCATCGTCCTAGTGCTTGCTGACGAGATGCGTCCTTCGAATCTGCAGGTGCCTCGCCCTGCCTCCTCGAACCAAGAAGCACGGTCACGATTACATATCACCCGTCAAACCCGACATTTTGCATAGCACTCCGTGTTAGCGTGAAGAAAGTTCTCGCAAAGTATTGTCCCTCCGCGATCGACGGATCCGGAGTAGATGACGGCACCATCGCCCTCCTCATATCCTGGCAAGTAGCTTTTGGTGTTTTCGGTGATCAGGACGATTCGTGCCGGAGCTGCCCAAGCGGCCGATCTGGTCGACTTCCTGCTCCAGACTGCCTCGCGGCTCGCCTTAGAGCTTGGACAAGGACAAGTATTCGTTCGAACGTAGTTCTTGGGCACCGATGCGCCATCGCGTATCGTTCTTCCCTTGACGTGTGCTCGTGGACAACGTCGCCCCCCGGGACAATGCTGTAGATCCCAACAATCAAGCGGCTTGGCGCTGGAGTTGTGTGGTCAATATAGGAAAAGCCTGTGTACATGTAGTCCGGACCTCAGGTCAGGCTAGTGAGGCTAGTGACTCTTGTGGCCGACCTGACCTAGATAGCGTTTCGCGTGGACTTATTGCTTTCTCTCCAATGTTCGTGGTTTTTCTCTTCGAGGTTCTTTTTGATGGCCGATATATTCGATCCCTGAACCCTTTTCCTCGATCCAGCACGGTGATTATGATTTGGACTGTCTCGCATTGGCCTGCCGCTGCAACAGTCAGCCACTTACGTGAGCCGTCCGATTGGACCGAGAAGTACCTCCTTACGAGAGCTTTCTCTTCCAGATACATTTCGCGAGGTGCTTCAACGCCTTCAACAACCTCACCAATCCCGCGATTCCAACTCTATGGGTTTGCGGGCCTACCGTACACAATGAGCCTTGGCTCCTTAATCATCCATTTATGATCGACGGGGGCGCTGTTAGCCCTTTGGCCACTTGTCCCTTTCTGGAAGCGTTCCACGAGCTCAGATTGAGATGGGTTTCAAAAGTTCTTTGGGTCTGGCACGAGTAATCCATACAACGCTGCTCAATGTATGCTTCCAATGAGACTGTCGTGATTGAATCTACTGCGCCATCAGGGGTCGCAACTCGAGGAGACTTTCCTCTCGAGGTGCTGGTCTGGTGTGTCCTTGCATTCCCCTCTTATATTTAAATCCGCCGCTGCAGCCATGCTTCTTCCACATTGCCACAGTGCACAACCTCTCTTCTCTTCTTCTCTCGGCCCAAGGTCTTGCACTGGTGGTACAATCGTTTGCTGCTGCTTCCTTTCAAGCCCATCATGCGCTCCCAGACCCTTCTTCTCGTCGCGGCCGCCAGCGCTACCGTTGCCTTACGCCCGGAGAACATCACGATATGTGACTACTACACGCCTATTGTGACTGGCAAAGACAATTCCGCGGAGTCTCAATATGACTTGATGCAGTTAATCACGCACACATTCATCCTCGGGAACTACACTACGCCCAACGTTGGAGTCAAGGTGCAGGGTATTGCTGCGGTCTTTCCTTACAAAGGTCACGACGTCAATCTTCTGCCATATTTTATCGGCGGCTATAAATCCACGAACACTGGAGGGCCCGAGCCTGAAGCTGTGAACTTCCTCGATGACGGTGGTGCTACTGCTTTGCTCGCCAACAAGCCCGCAAATGGTACCAAATCTAACCAATAGTGAGCATGATGAATCTACTGATCCCGTACTGGTTACTAAACATATCTCCCAGCAAGCTTCTGAACCACGTCTATCAGTATTTTGGCGAATTTTATGGCTGCAGCTTCCAGGGGAGCGAAGCATTTCCAAAATATCAAGGCGTGGCTAGCATGTACGAGGTGCACAAGTACGTAGCGGAACCAGTGCCTATCCGTCAATTATCTTTCATGAAGGAAGAGTCTTCCGATGTGCTACTTGGCTAACATATGCCAGGTTCATGGATCCGGATATTTTCGAGTCCGAGTATTTCAATGAGCAAATCGTCCTTGCTGCACAATCCGTGGGTTTCGAGGACCCAGATGTTACCTTCACTCGCGAAGGGCTTGCGAAGACCTTCACAGCACGATGCATTCCACCTGCCGTGGTCATCCCAGCCTCTGCAGGCCCACAGCTACAGTCGATCTGTGTGGCTGCGGACTGTCCGCTCGATCCCCAAGCCAACTGCTCAGCCTATCCAAATGACGGCAACGTCTCGCCTCCGGCTATTGCGAATGCCACCCTTGTCGGACCAGCAGCCAAGGTCAACGGCACAGCAGCTCCTGCCACCGAGTCCCCTAGCTCCACATCTGCAAGTTCCGCCCCTTCGTCGTCGGTCTCTGCCGAGTCCTCTTCTACTGCCAGCTCATCTCCGCCCGCTGCCTCTAGCACCGGAGCTGCCAGCCATAGCTATGGTGGCTGGTCGACACTGAAGACATTGGGGTATGTTGCATCTGTACTAGGAGCTGGTATGGCTATCTTGCCATTCTAGGAGTATGGTTACGATGGGATAAATCAAGATCGAACAGCACCTGGTTGCGCGTAATGCTGCGGTTATATGTGTATCTTGACGGGGGTAAAGTTGGAAGTAGTACATCAGAGGCGGCCGAAGCAGGACGAGGTCGAGGACGATGAGGATGTCGATTTGCAGAATGTACATACCTGAACGTTTAGATATCAAGCTACTACTAAGCTGGATCGCCGCCGCAGGCTTTGTGTTCGGCTGTTATGTGTGCTCCAGTGAAGGCCTTAGCTATAAATGACTGAAGGATGAGCGATACATAGTTGTCAAAAGCGGCGATGCCCTTAGGACTTCCAGGTACTTTCTGAGGGCCTTAACTTATTACACTAGACCCCTTATAGTGACTTTCGACTATGCCCAGAGTGGTAGCGCGGCCTTGACCGCAGGCGAGATTCCCCGCAAAGAAATAATTTTCTGAGACTTTTCAGAACGCCGAACATTGCCAATGCCTTGCACAAGACCGTAATACTTGACGGCCACGAACGCCCCATCGTCGGGCCCCGATCACAGGAAGAAATGGCGAAGAGCTCCCGAGTCGTGGATGGGGGAGTGATGGCCGGTTCTACAACAGAAACCTCCAATTCCAACTCGATGACCGAGATCCCGAACGGCGCTTTCGAGCAACTGCGAGGCAAAATTGAATCTCGCCTGCAAGCTACCGAGTCAAAGAAGGGGAAAGACAAGTCTAAGAAGAAGACTGCCTCATCCGGACATGCAATCGGAAACAAGAGGACAGACCTGACTTCGCCTGAGCGAGGGAAAAAGCGGGATCGCAACGGGAAAGTGCTGGACCATGACGGACCGTCCAAAGACTCGCAAAAGATCAACGGCGCTCACGATAACAAGGACATCTTGTTAAAAGAGATTCGAGAGCTTGGAGGAACTGCTGAAGATATGGAGTTGCTCGAGGGCGCAGACTCTGACTCGGAGCTGGAGGAGACCGCAATCGATAAACGACAAAAACCTTCGGCCGCCAGTGCAGCAGCCGAGGGCTTGGAAAAGGGCATCAAGAATATCTTGAAAGAGATTGCACTGGCGCAAGGCCAACATGACAACGATGGCTCTGAAGATGACGTTGAAGAGGAGGAGCATATCGAGATAGCCAAACCAAGACTACAAGCGAACAGCGAAGCTGTGCCCACGAACGATGAGAAGACAGTAAAACACGCGAAAGGGAAGCAACCCCAATATCTTTGCGCACCGATACCGGACTGGTACAATGTCCCGGAGCCAGTCGTTGACACTGAAGCGTCGCTCAAGTATACATTGTCCCAGGACACCATCAATGAGCTCCACGACTACGCAAAATCTCTACTCGAGGAAGAGAATCAGAAATACAAGGATTCACAACAATCATCGTCTGCTCAGTCTTTTTACAACACTGTCATTGCATCGGGGACCTTGTCGGACAAAATTTCGGCGCTAACCCTCGCCGTACAAGAGTCTCCCGTTCACAATATGCGATCCCTAGAGATACTGATTGGCCTGGCTGGCAAGAGAAGTCGCTCTCAAGCTGTTGAAGTACTTAGAGCGTTGAAGGATTTGTTCGCGCAGGGTTCTCTGTTACCGGAATCAAGAAAGCTATACGCATTTCATTCCCAACCTACACTACCATATTTGTTCAGCCAGTTGAAGTCGTGGAGGAGAGGTAACAGGTTGCCTCGCGGCCTCGACGAACCAACTCTTATCATCTGGGCTTTTGAGAGTTGGCTCAAGGAGCAGTATTTTGAGGTCCTGAAGATCCTTGAGGTCTGGTGTAATGATGAGATCGAGTTCTCCAAAGCTCGAGCCGTCAGCTATGTGTTCGAGCTTCTGAAAGAGAGACCGGAGCAGGAATCTAACCTGCTGAGACTGCTTATCAACAAGTTGGGAGATCCTATCAAGAAAATCGCTTCACAGGCGTCCTATTTACTGATGCAACTGCTCATTGCCCATCCTGCAATGAAAGAAGTGGCCATTTCGGCCGTCGAAGGTGACTTCATATTCCGTCCAGGACAGAGCATGCACGGAAAATACTATGCGGTGGTGACGCTCAACCAAACAGCACTAAGCACCAAGGAAGAGGATGTGGCCAAGAAGCTTCTGGACATCTACTTTGGACTGTTTGCGGCACTGTTGAAGTCGGCGAAGGCAGAAACCAAGAGCAAAGCGGAAGAGGATGATCAACCTCGAGGCCGTGGAAAGAAGCAGAAGAAGCCTCAAGTATCGGGTCAACCACAGACGGAGGAGCTCAGAGAGAAGCTAATATCGGCGATTTTGACGGGAGTCAATCGGGCGTACCCTTATGTGGGTGCTGATGGGACGAGCTTCACCGAACACATGGAAACCTTGTTCAAGATCACCCATTCATCCAACTTCAACACAAGCATTCAGGCGATGATGCTTATTCAGCAACTGTCTACGACACATAAAGCGTCCAACGATCGCTTCTACCGGATCCTCTACGAATCATTGCTCGATCCCCGATTAACCGCCTCTTCAAAACAACAATTATATCTGAATCTCCTACACCGTTCGCTTAAGGCTGACCTGAATGTCAAGCGTGTGAAAGCATTTGTGAAAAGATTAGTGCAGATTCTATCACTCCACGAACCATCCTTCATTTGTGGTTCTTTTTTCCTTATCCAGGATCTGGAGACCACTTTCCACTCACTCGCTGGATTGATTGACCAGCCCGAGGACCATGATGACGAGGAAGAGGTCTTCCGAGACGTGGATGAAGACGGCGACCGGGCTGAAGTTGCACTACCTGACAAGCCTCAAGGCACTCTCTACGACGGGCATAAGCGTCCTCCCGAGCATGCCAATGCAGACAACAGTTGCCTCTGGGAGGTTTTGCCTTTTCTTGCCCACTTTCACCCATCTGTGTCGGTCAGCGCTGATCATTTGTTGCAACATACCAAACTGCCAGGCAAGCCAGACCTCAATTTGCACACATTGAGTCACTTTCTGGATCGGTTTGTGTATCGCAATCCGAAGTTGTCCTCTGCCGGGTTACGGGGATCATCGATCATGCAGCCGATGGCAAACGACACTTCAGATGTGCTTATTGGAAGCACTTTGGGTGCGTCGCGGAAGTTGCCTGTGAATAGTGTGGAATTCAAGTCCAAGAAGCAAGAGGATGTGGCGGCAGAAGACATCTTCTTCCATCAATACTTCTCTAGTCTGAGTTCAGCTGGAAGAAGCAAAGCCAAAGCACAGAAGAAGAGTCGTGACGAGGACGATGAATCTGTGAATGAAGACGAGGTCTGGAAGGCCATGATGGAGAGTGCGCCTGATCTTGAAGGTGCCGAAGATAGTGATGATGATCTTGACATGTCCGACGTCGACTCCGACCTAATGGCGTCGTCAGAGGATGATGTGGACGAAGATGACGACGAGGACGTCGACCTCGATCCGGCACTCTTCGATGAAGACGACGACGATCTCATGCAAATGCCAGGGGAGGAAGAGGCTGGATCAGCCGATGAAGGGGAATCCGACTTTGAAGGATTCGGCGAGGATGTCACAAGGAGCAAGGACCGGCGTAAGGAGGACAAGGAGAAAGCGAAGAAGTCTAAGAAGGCGAAGAACCTGCCGACGTTTGCATCAGCAGAAGATTATGCTAAGATGCTGGACAACGACGAGGACGAGGATATGGGGGTGTAAGACCAAGAGGACCGCGAACAGAAGCCACTCTTAAAAGCTCATGGAATCCAAGCAATCCAAGCAGCCGAAGATCGACCCCAAGCAATTCCTGGGCATCTTGTCCATGAGCTTGGCCATGACCTGCGCCCCTAACACCTATGTAGAGTGATAGGCCTTACAGGTCGACGATAGTAGCATCCTGCTGGGGTGCATTTCAATAGCTTGGGAATATGCACGACCACCGTCCGGATGATACCTTTTGTGTAATTCCTTGTTCCGGAGGAGTGGTCGGTACTCGTACGGGCGACAATTGATGGAGAGTGTGGGCTGAGCGTGGCTAAGCCTACCTTAGGTATGGGCATGTCCTGCCCGGAGAAGACGCCTAACTAGTGAGCCGTATGGGTATGAGACAGGCGGGTATGGGCATTGGTACAGTATATGTAATAATAGTGTCGCCTTTGGCCGAATCCCGAGTCTGGGCACACGTAAGGACAAGTACCTGTAAGTGCATGATATACTTGTACTCGTATCTCGTTCTCGGACAAGCCACTCCGTACATGTTCTGCTCCTTCGTCATGTCTCTTTCTAGTCAAAAGTGCACAAAACACCAAGCATAGCGGTGCGAGAAAAATTCAACCCTCGCTGAATAACAACTTGCAATTTCTGATCCACCACCATGTCGACGCCTTGATGTCTAAATTTTACATCGGGTCCGAATTCTCTTCCTCGGTCTCGAGTTGGGCGGATCCCTCTCCAACAAGGGCCTTTGTATTGTACCCGTTGCAACAGCTCAAAGACCAACGATGGCAAGATGCTATGTTAGTTGCGGATGCGCCATGACCCTGTCCAGAGGTGGTGACACTATCTTCTTGTCCAAGCGCTTTCATTTGCTTGAGGATGCTTATCCGCCGGTCCATTTGTGCCGTGTGTCCACCCAAGGTCACGACGCCTTCGAACTGATCCGCTCTCTCCATCCATTCTTTACTTGAACGGCTCCATCGAGATCGACAGCCTCAAGTCTGTGCGGTTGGTGCGATTCCGAATTGTTGCAGCTCCCTTGCTCAATGTCGTCACTTACCATCTCGCCTCCACACTGTACGTATGCAGTCACACAATAAGTCAGTTCCCGTCATGGCCACCCCTGTGGATGATGTTACCTTTTCGCAGACTCCAACAACACGCGCGCAATCCGGCCGATTTGGATCTCGTCTGGATAGTCCAATCCCAGACAGAGGATCATCGCCGTATAGCACGGGAAATTCTCAAGCCTGGCCCCTTGTCTGTTATAACCACCCTTGTTCTCTGGTTGTTTGCTGCCTTTTCCTCTTGTTTCTTTCTCGAACGGCGCTGCGTACCCCAGGAAAAGCCACCGGGCGTGTCTGTAATAGATCATTAGAGGACTACAAAAGCCATATGCTGCCGATTTACGTCTCGGATCACGGTTCTTTGTTTTATACTTGTTTTGTACGGGCCATCCGTGCAGTCAAGTGGCGTTGAAACACCCATATCTCCGGCGCTGTTCAACCCAGCTGAAAAGATATAATCCATATCTTGACTGTTCGAATTCATCATGGCCACCTTCCAGGACAAAGACGAGCCGTTTGGAGCCGGTGGCTCTTTTGGGCCTGGAGACAACGTGGACTTGGAGCGCCGAGCTTCAACTACGACGGTTCAAGGTCGGAAGATGAGTAGGATCGCTCCTCCTCCACGAAACAGCTCGATCGTGTCGACTCCAGAAGGAGACGACGATGGTGTCAAAGACGAGTACGGCAAGCTTGTACAGATGGAGGCGAACGACGCGATCAAGTATCGAACCTGTTCATGGCAAAAGGTGAATTCAGCCCTATATACTGTGACCGAACTGCAATCATACTGATAGGTTTCTCCCAGACTGCTGCTCTACTCTTCTCCGAGTACATCTGCTTGGCAATCATGTCTTTCCCATACTCATACTCGATCCTTGGTCTTGTCCCAGGGCTAATCTTGACAGTCGTGCAAGCCGCATTCGTCCTTTACACTTCGCTCGTTGTTTGGTGAGCTCTGTCGACAGCATGTCTCGCTTGGACAGCTGGCTAATGCAATCCAGGGAATTCTGTCTTCGTCATCCTGAAACTCGAGATGTTTGTGACATCGGACAGATGCTCTTCTGGGGATCCAAATGGGCTTGGTATTTCACGGCGGTCATGTTCCTTCTGAACAATACCTTCATTCAGGGACTGCACGTCTTGACCATTTCGCGATATCTGAATACGATGAGCGGTGTGTATCCTGCCTGGTATTTTACATTTGGTCGCTGACTCCTGTCAATCCAGACCACAGCATCTGTACAGTCGGCTTTGCCGCCATTGGGGCTGTCATATCGTGGGTTTGCTCGATGCCGCGAACGTTTAGTGCCCTGTCCAAGCTCGGTGCCGCGTCTGCCTTCTTCACGTTCATTAGTGTCATTCTCGCCGCCGCCTTTGCTGGCGCAGAGGGCAAACATGGCACTGCCGGCTACAATCCGGACCCCAACCACATCAATGCGAACGGGCAGAAGGTTGGTGGTGAGCCGTTGGTTCTCGCTGTTCCTCTCGCCGGCACGACTTTCGTGTCTGGCATGAACGCCTTCTTGAACATCGCCTACACGTTTATCGGTCAGATTACCCTCCCTAGCTTTATCGCCGAGATGAAGAACCCCTACGATTTCCGAAAGGCCATCTGGGTCGTGACTATCTGCGAGATCATCGTGTTCAGCTTGGTCGGTGGTATCGGTGAGTGCTTGTCTTCTCGCTCAGTCCCTGTTGTTCGAGGCTTGCTTGCCGTGAGCCAAAATGTACTGACAAATCCAAAAGTGTATGGATACACCGGCACTCAATACAACACTGCTCCTGCCTTCTACTCCCTGGGTAACGATGTCTACAAAAAAGTCAGCTTCTCGTTCATGGTCCCGACCTTGATCTTCCTTGGTGTTCTTTACGCCTCGGTCTCTGCACGCTTCATCTTCTTCCGCCTGTTTGACGGCACTCGCCACAAATCCTCGCATACCGTTGTCGGCTGGGCGTCTTGGGCCGGCATCCTCGCCATCACGTGGATCCTCGCATTCATCATCGCCGAAGTCATTCCCTTCTTCTCCGACCTTCTCTCCCTGATGAGTAGTTTGTTCGACAGCTTCTTCGGCTGGATTTTCTGGGGCGTCGCGTATCTGCGTATGCGCTACGCCGACCTGGGCCCTGGGTTCTACAAGAAGAGAGGAATTCGAGGATGGATCGGTTTCTTGGTGAACATCTTTATCATCATCGTGGGACTCTATTTCCTCGGCGCGGGGACCTATGTAAGTGATGGACTGTTTTGGACTTTTGGGTTCAATCTCACTACAACGGGAGTAAGCTGACTCGCCATATCCAGACGTCGGTTGAGAGTATCATCCTCGATTACGATGCAGGAAACGTCAAAGGTGTCTTTACATGCGCCAACAACGGGTAGATCGGTAGCTCGCACCGGCAGATCGTCAGAAATTATTTCCTGATGGTATTCCCGGGTCTGGATCTCATTGAATTTTCACGGAATGTTTTATCGGGTCGAAATTCAAGGGACACAACGTGATTGATTGACAAGGACGTGGATGCCGCGAAGGTTTGGGAAACTAATAACCCGATGAATAAATTCAATTCATTGGGTGGGCGGATGGAGGGGCGGTGGCAATGTGTCCGTACCGGAAGGACAAGCAATGCGACCCGGACAGGATAATAAAAGAACATATATATGTAGAGAGAGAGAAAATTGAATTCAGCACGGGAGCAAGGGACTCATCTCTCCTGCCGCTGATATGTACACCTTGTGATTCGCGACCACAGAATCAGGGAGATATCCTGCGCCTCAAACGTTAAACGCGTCCACGCGACGCGTTGACGGTCTAAGTAATGGTCCGAGTGGAAAGTAGTAGGACATCGAGGACAAAAGGACGCAGATCAGGAAACGAACATGGACAAGTCTGTTTATCGTGTCAAGCAGTAGTACGCATGTCTTTCCTCCTTGTGCACTCATTCATACGTGGGAAGTTGGCACGACACAGTAATGCGATCTGCCGCTCCACTGCAGAGGACATGGGACAGATACTGTGAGGGTACAGCCTCGCACCGACCCGGTCCGCCGCATCTCATTCATTCCGAGGAGGGGACCGGGCGCGCAGCAATCAGCGGTGGCCCAGGCCTCCTGTAGGCACATGACACGTCCCGTCTCGTCTCTCGCCCGCATCGCATCAGATCACTCGTCGTAATGTCCTGGCCTGGGGGCGCCGCTCATGAACTTGTCCACGACGTTGGAGTACACCTCGACCTCGGTGCCCTTGTCGCCCGGCAGGAACGAGTACCACTTGACCTCGCCGCCCTCGATCATGGTGGGTGAAGCGTACGGTGCCTTCTCAGGGCCCAAGTAGTCCCATAATCGTTCCTAACGAGAACCCAAGATGCGGAGATTAGCGCAAATCAAAGAAGAAGGGCGGGTCTTGTTGTCGGGGGAAGGGGGCCGGGGGAAGAGAACGCGAAGTAGGCAGATAGATCTGGTAAGGGTTTGATACAACACCGTCCCTTTACGAGAGTGTGGGCGCACTCATATGATGATATATCGAGATCGCGCGTCGTGGGTACAAGCGTGTGTGTGTGTGTGTGTGTGTGAGAGAGAGAGAGAGAGAGAGAGAGAGAGAGAGAGAGAGAGAGAGAGAGAGAGAGAGGCAAGTACGTACCAATTGAATCCACAACTTGTGATTGACCTCCTTACTCAACAACATCGTCTCGGCGTCGAAATACGGGAGGACGGGCAACCCCAGCGTCTTGGCCTGGTGGCTTAGATTCGTCCATAGCGTTTCGCACCACAGGCCGCGCCGCTCGTCGTGTCGGTACGACTTTGACGTCGTCGAGAACGCTTTGGCCGGCCGCGATGCAGAGGCGATGATGGATGCCGCGTCTCTCTTGCCTGATGACGAAGACATGACGCGAACACACACTCACGCAAAGATTCGGTGATGATGGTGAGAGTGATGGTGGTGGTGGTGATCGCTGCTGTCGACACAGGCACTTGATCTCGTCACTGTAAGAAGTACTCGTATGTTGTGCCACAGACACACGCACAGTACGGAATTTCAACAAACTCGACGAGGAAGTCAAAATCAAACTAAACCAGATCCAAAGTCAATTCAACTCGATTTCGCTTGGCTTCGATTCTCGCGCTCGAATATCAGTCTCTTGATTTTTGAGACAAATCAACCCTTATCGAAACCCGGTAAACTGTGGAAAGTCTAGGTTGGGGGAAAGGTCTCGAACCAAAATGAGGACCCGGCGTTTTGGATGGACGAAACGAGGAAACCCCTTTCAGATATCGGAGAAAAGAGCTCAAGGTGTCAATTTGACATTGGCTGATACCGAAGCAACAAGCTCTTCAGGAGCCGAGCTAGAAAAATAGAGAGGAAGTTGGCAGATATTTCGATGGTGAAGTCGTCCCCGGAAGGCAAGGAAGAAGGTATTGTTGGTGATACAATGCTGGGCCTGGTAATTGTACGATGAACGGAAGACGTCGGAGTTCATCCATGACATACGCGGCAAATCTTTTGAGGTATTTCTTATCGCCTTCATTTGCGCCGCCGTAGCTGATATACGGTGCCACATCCAGGCCAGTTATGCTGTCCTTGACGACGAGTAGACCGAGAAGGCGTCAGCTGCTAGCTCATCTCCTCATCACCTCTTTTATCATCTACAACCTTATCTAGCTCAACAACTTCGGCTACTGCACTGGCATGAGTATAAGACCACATGCCAAGTCATAACAGATCCTATCATTGACTGGGAGGAGGCCGTGAGTCGCAAAATCCCCGTCCTTGAATTTTGATAGACGGGAAACAAACATTCATAAGTACACGACGGAGAACGGACTGTAACTTGCATTTGAAATTGTCTTATTCTTGTCTGGAACTAGCACAAAAAAACAATTGCCCATGTGGTCCTTCATATTTGCATCACAGTGCTCCTGGCACAGTGAGAGAAGTCAGTAGATATGCAGGGTTGGTTTCCAAGACATTTAATGTCAATATTATCAGGATAGCCAAGGCGACCGACCACCCCCTGTTGGTATACCCACATATCATTCATCCTTCAGTGCATGCCGTGTCCATTTTTCATGTTCACGCGGTGCTTGTGAACATGTTGCCTCCTACTGTATCGGCCAGGAGGGCTTGCAGCCTCAGTCACAGTAACAGTGACAACCTCTTCAACCATCACCATGTGGACTTCGACACCACCACTCATGTAGGTGGTGGTGATGGTGGTGTGAGCTTCCACTATGGGACTTGCCATTGAAGTGACGGCACTGTCAGAAGATTGGGTGGTAGGCGCGATTGGTCCTGGCAAAGGTTCCGCAGAGGTTGAAGAGACAGTGGCGTTGGCAGTCGGTGGTGCAGGCGGCAGTGCAGAGCCGGGAACTACAGCCTCATCTGGTCCAGTGATTTTCATGCCACCAGGTAGTTCTTGGACGTAGTTGATGCGCTCATGTTGCAGTGCTTCTGGCATCTCAAGTTTGCATTGTGTAGCATTAGCTTGGTTTTGTATGGTGAAAAGTGGACAATCTTCTTGAAGGCCGCTGCTGTTAGGATTGGTGCATGCCGCATGGTTAATTGCTTCTTGAAGAAGACCGGTTTCCCATCCGCAGATGAAATCTCCATGATAACCGAATCCTGTCGGGTCGCCATTGGAGAAAACGAACCGTCCATCAACACCTTTGAACAGATTGGTCTGGTAGATTGTCTCATAAAAAAGGACAGGAAGGCGAACAGGGTAGCCGTCTGGGCACGCTCCGTATTTGACTGTAGAAGGGTATGCGACATGTGTGGTGTGGTTCTCACTGTCCAAATCTTTACCATTCCAGCAAGATGGGAACATCACTTCAGCACGAATGCCCTCGTGGCAAAACTCGTCGAGGAAGGTCTTGTTTCGTAAGTAATGGACTTCCAATGCGCCTTCGTTTGGAGGATGACCATAGTGTAGACAGTTGAATCCGAGAGCCTTTTCCATCAATGATTGTTGGGTATAGTCTGAGGGGAGCCAGGAAGACGTGTTACGATCTGGGATTGGTCCGTAAAAGGTACGCTTTGGAGACATGCCAGCGACCATGCGAAAGTTCTGGGGGAATGCAGTGACCTCTGCGCCGAAGCCGGCACCTGGACCTTCAGTGAAGTAGTAGCTGTGAGTGTCAGATGGTGAGATAGACGGAGCAGATTTGAGGTACTTACACAGTCAGTCCGCCAGAAGTCGGGACCATCTCAAGAGTGCCGTTAGAGTGCTGAAAGTACATGCGGGGGGTCCAGTATGCAGAATGGTCTTCGACGATGGAACAACTGGTGCAGTTGGAAGCCAGAAGCTCGTCGATGGTAGGGTCGAATCCAAGGTCTCAATTCAAATGTCAGAATGGTTGTTTGTTTTCTCACTCAGTCGCACACTTACTAGACGCGCCGAAAGTGACATGAAGATGCTGGGAAGGACGACCTGGGGACATGATCGGATCGATGCGACCATTTCCCAATTCGCCAAAGCAGAGGTGACGGAAGAACGCATTGGCGGGAACGACAAACGAGAGGATCGCGACAACAGTCATGATCATCGCCGCGAACTGCTTGGATTTGCCTGAGGAATGCATCTTCGCACGCGACCCAGTATACTGTAGGCCTTTGTGCTTGCTTTACTGTTGTACTCGACCGGCGATAGGGGGTTTGTGGTGTCTCGATGGGGGTTTGAAAGGACTGACGAGGTTGAAGGATGGAAGCAAGAGAAAGAAAGTCGGGAGGTCGGCGAAAGAGTGGACGTGAAGTTGGTTGCTGTATGCGGATAGAAAGGAGCGGACGGAGATGGTAGGGAGGAAAAGATGCGACAGAGATGAGGCTGGTCGGATGCAAAAGGATGTAGCTGAAGAACAGCCGTGAATATGGCGGGTGAGTTTGCGCTGCTGAAACTGCGCCAATTCACCGCGAAAGGTGGAAGTCGTAACTTGAGTCACTGATGCATCCCAGATGCTCAGGCTGATCCAGGGCAACCGTTTTCTCGTCACTTGCCGCTCATCCACCGCTTCACTCTTTGTTTCCTCAGGCGTTTGGTGTCTTTCTGGCGGTCGGTCTCCAGCTCACCGCCTGCCGCGCATTGAATGTCTGTTGTTATGAATCCAAAGAGGATACCGCTCTGGTCGACAGAATGCGCCCTCTGCAATAAGCCCAAGTCCACAACCCTTTCCCAGATATCTTGTGCCACGGTGTGTATTGTTGAGTGTGCGCATGCATCCCTTGGGTGATACTGGGGTTTGGTTGCAAACACTCCAAAAAGCGTTCACCGATCTTGATGTCCTTGGAACCACCTAAACACCGGTGTCAATGGAAGATTGCCCAGGGTTAGCAGGTCCGGACGACAATCCAACGCTGATCATGTCAGAATCTCAGCATCGCTACTGTAACAGACCATTTGTTGCAGAAGAGAAGTCAAGACAAGAGGAGACAATCAACGTAGAGCCAGGTGCAGAAGCATCCGATTGTTCATTCGACCAGCGAAAGACAGCAACCAGAACTCTTAATGAGCCCGCCGAAACATGAAGACATCGGATGCAGACAATCAGGAACCAAACTCAATGCACAAACAGGCACCAATTTCCTTGGTTCATTTTACACTTGTGGTCAGTCGTTTGACTCTGTTCCATGCATGGAACCTCTCCATGTTCACAGTCTGCAGCTGCTGATGAACCATGGTTGAGCGACCAGGGGGAATCTCAATCCCTGTCGGTGACCTTCTGTGCTTTTCCACAACCAAGATTGCAGAAACCAGCCTGTTTGAACATCTTCAAATATTCCTTTGTCGTTGCACGTGTGGTATGGTCTGTCTTTGTCATCGTTGCTGCAACTTGCCGTGTACTAATTTCCGACAGAGGTCCAGTCTCGTTGTTAGAGACGGACAGCGCAGTCTATTGGCGCGCACTTTGGGGCTGCACTCTCACAAGAAGGTCAAACTCCTTGCGTGCTCATCTCTAGAGGCGACCAGAGAAACAGGGTGAAAGACCTGGAGCAGAAATGAGAAAGCGTCCTTGTTCCACATTCTGCATTTATCCCTCGCCAATCGGACATGTTGAGTCCCAAGTTCTGATCCAGCCTTGCAAATCTTGATGAAGGGAAGCTGGCATATCCAAGATTCTGGCAAGGGTGAGTGTCCTCTTTGCTCACCCTTCGCAATGCGCAATGCAACGTTGTCTGGAATGAGAGCTTCTTCTTTGCGGTAATAGCTCACCCCTTGGCGAGTGGCCTAGTTCGCAATCGACTAGCGGTTGACAGGGGCCATGTACAGGATCCGCCAGGGAATTGAACATCAAGTGCGGAGGACATAGCATCTTCTTCCGGCCATAATTCAGAACTTGTCGAACAGTGAGGGATTCTGGGTTCCGGTGATTCTCCTGCGGGTGAAAAAGCCCACCTACTGTTCTCAAGGAAATATATATCTCTATCCACGATTATTGCGGTTCGACAATTCTTACTCAAAGACAAAGTTACGGGTGGAGTTTGCACCCCCGGCCATTACAAACGAACGCCCAGCAGGGCGCCACTAGGCGTCGCCTTTGATGCAAGCTCGGAAAAGGGCGACGATAGCCTACAATTTTTTTCCGATAACAAAGTTTCTGCATAGACATATACAAGTTTTATTGCTAGGTTTGCTGGATTTGCGTTGAACGGTGGTGCGGGTAGGTCACACCTCCACGGCTACAAAGCAAAATATAGCAAGAGAAAAGTTCTATGAAATACACAAAGGTGTTACCCACGGATGCCGAAGCACCTTTGAGTCCAGTGAGGAGAGGTATTCTTCGTTCGTCCGTCAGCCCCTTGAATCATCAACTGACCGGGCCGCCAGCTACAAACAGCATGGACGAGACTCATGTACCCGAAGCTCGGGTTTTGATCGTCATGACGGGCGGAACAATCTGTATGCAGAAGTCTCCAGACGGCCTGATACCAGCTCGGAATTTCCTGGAACGATGCATGGCTCCCCGGCCAGAATTCAATGACGGAGACACGCACGAGCCCATCGAGGTTGCGTTCCACGATGGTCCCAATGGGGTACAATTGTCGCAAAGTCTGCGGACACCAACGAGCGTCTACGGAAAACGAGTGAGGTACGCTTCCTACCATGCTCATACATCTTCCGCGAAGACCCACGATATGTACAGACATGCTCACCTAAATTGCCAGGTACGCGGTGTTGGAGTTTGAAGAGCTCCTTGATTCCTCTTCGATTGATAGCAGAGGTTGGTCTCAAATTGCGCAAACCATTTATCGCAATTACAAGCTATTCGATGGGTTCGTTGTCCTCCACGGGACGGACAGCTTAGCGTATACTTGTTCTGCACTCAGCTTCATGTTGCAGCATTTGGGAAAGCCTGTGATACTCACTGGGTCCCAAGTTCCTTTCGCGGAACGTAAGAATGACGCCTTGGACAATTTACTCGATGCGCTGGATGTTGCAGCTCATTTCATGATTCCGGAGGTGTGCTTATGCTTCAACTCTACGTTGTTTCGTGGCAACCGGACGACAAAGATATCGGCAAGCTCCTTCGACGCGTTTGCTTCACCCAATCTCCCGCCCCTGGCGAGAATCACAGCTGTCGATACCAGTGTAGCGTGGGACATGGTGACCCGGCCGACCTCGCTTCAAGCATTCAGCATCCAGACTGACCTTGAAATTCATCACGTCGCGTGTTTGCGCATATTCCCAGGTATCACAGCCAAGATGGTAGACGCAGTACTGCGGACAGAAAATCTCCGTGGCCTCGTCCTTGAGACTTTTGGCGCTGGCAACGCTCCCAGTGGACATGACAATAAACTTTTCAAGGTCATAGCCGAGGCTGTTCAGAGAGGTGTTGTCATTGTTAACATCACCCAATGTCTAACCGGCAGTGTGAATCCCTTGTATGCACCTGGCATGGTGCTTGGGCGAGCGGGGGTGGTCGCAGGAGGGGATATGACCAGTGAAGCTGCCTTGACAAAATTGTCGTACCTGCTGGCATTACCAGGCGCCACACCAGAATCAGTCTCCAAAGACATGGCCCTCTCGATTCGCGGTGAGCTGACCGAGAATTCTCGCACCATCTTCAGTCATCCAACAGGGGAACTGTCTTCTCCAGTTACTCAGCTAACAACCATTGCCTATGCCATTGCCAGCGGAGACATCGACAAGGTCAAGGATGTGCTTCAGAATGATGGGCAGCTTATGAATCGTCCAGATTATTCGGGAAATACCCCTCTTCACCTGGCTGCCACTGGCCCCAGCCTGGCAATTCTGCGATATCTGCTGGGATTAGGCGCATCTGTGCATATCCGAAATAACACAAGCCGAACACCGCTATTCCTCGCAGCCAATGCCGGACTGGTGCCTCATGTGATGTTGCTGCGTCAGGCAGGTGGACATCTCCATCACGAAGAACTTCCAACAGCAAGACTACATGCAAGTCAGCGGCCAGATGTGTGGAAAGCAGCTGGCCTGGAGGTTCCTTAGTACGCCGGATGGTCCGGTGATGACATGGAGTCTGCCAACCTGCAAGACTTGTTCACCCCTCGACAGAAGACCATAATATGCCGCACATGGTTACACGACTTAGCATCCTGAAATACCGCGTTCACGCGATTTGATGCACCTTGGGAGGGAAACTCTCACGCCAAGGTCCGTCTAAGCGACCGTACAGTGTTCCAAACCAGAGACGAGGTGCCTCGTGGTGTCGATAGTCGAAGAGAGGTGGGTGGAGCCACAACGATCAGGTTAATGTGCTTCGTGGCCAGCAACGATAGCCGTTAGTACAAGTACTGTACTGTACGAGTACCAGACCAGAACTGAGTACCGTGCAGGTACAAGTACCTTACCTGCCTACTTGGTAAGCTTCAGGCTCACTAGCCTAAGCAAAACCCATGGGCCGGAAGAATGCGCCTATGACAGCACCCGACGATTGTGCGATGGGGCCGCGGAGTTAGGATTTGAGGTGGGCTAGTGAGGCCTGTAGGGCTAGGCTATACTAGAGCCGCCTTGTGACTGTGAATGATGCTTTGGCTTACCGACTCACAAGGTCGCCAGGATCTGCCCTGTTCAGTAGTATCCAAGTAAGCAGAAGCACTGTAACAGACCAATCGAGCTGCACCTCTCGGACAAGTCATAACATCTGCTGTCCTCGGCATCATCACTCTCAGCATTCGAGGCGCCACTGACGACAAGACTCTGGGGAACTGGATGACAGGACAGAAGCATTAGTTAGTCGTCTCGTAAGGGTTGTCCGTACGCCGCCTAATTTGGCTATGTGAACCCCCCTGGACGCTCACTCTCTCCCCGCCTTTGTGATCAACCCCCCGCATCCGCCAAAGGGTTTCGTATCATGTGTCTGAGCGAGTTCAAGGATACCAGGGTCTGTAGAAGTACGAGGCATGGCGGCATTCGGTAGTCGTATCCCGTCATACACATGCAATTGTGGTGGTGAGTGAGCAATCGGGGTCGCACAACTCCACCATGCGAATTGTCATGTTTTCAGGGGAACGACGCATGGTTGCCAGGTGGCCCTATTGCGCGAGCGAGGGCAATTGTGATGGAATACAGGTCTACGGTAGGTAATTGATGGAAGAGTCTCCATCCAGCAACGGTGTTGGTTACGTAAAGAATAAGCTGCATCAGGTTTGGCGGTGATGGGTGAGGTGAAAAAAAATCTCAGGGCAGAAGTGGCGCCGTCCCCGGAGCACCACAGGCATCGCACACCCGTTATTGCGCCCTTTTGACACGGATGGAAACCAACGAAACACTCACGGGGTCCTCAAATAATGGACCCGAATTACGGCACGGAATGCTCTCGTTGCCCACTGTTGCCCATGTTTTACGCGGGCGCAATGGTTTGCCCACTGCGATCTCTCAGCCGGCCCTGTCACGTTTGCCCTCTGTGGTTACGGTATGAGACGGATCCTGTTCCTATCTCAGCTCGTGGCCGTTCGCCGCGATGGTTCGAGAAGAAGCCTCGTTGGGTGACTGTTTCCCTATTTCCTTCGGCCTTTGCTTTCGTTCTTTGGTGTTCTTGCACCTTTGTTGACCGCTCTTGACAGCCTTTTTGAGCGCTCTGCCTTGCTTCTTCTTTTGATCGTCGCACACTTTTATCCTCTGACCGTGGCGGATTGGAGCGAAGCTGGTAAACTCTGGAACCGACATCTATCCCTAAAACCAACCCTTGCGCCAGTGCTGGGGTGTACTATATATCGACTTTTGGAGCCGTTCTTAAAGGGCTACGCCATATGACTGCTACGAAAAAGACCATTGCCATTGTCAATGGTACTGGCCGTCAGGCCGCGTCGCTCATCCGCTCCGTCACTGCAGTGGGTTATTCTGTTCGGGCGCAAGTATATTCCACCGAGGGCCTGGTGGCAGAGGAGCTGGCCGAATTACCAAATGTCACTCTGCTTGAAGGACCTCTGCTGGACAATCCGGTTCTGGTGGACACCCTCTTCGAAGGCGCTCAGATCGCCTTCATAAACACCAATCCTCTTGCTGGCGATGAGATCAAGATAGGCAAAGTGCTCGCCAATGCGGCCAAGAAGAGGAATATCCAGCACTTTATCTACAGCAGCATGCCTGATCATTCGATACACAATCCGAAATGGCCGTCCCTTCCTTTATGGGCCTGCAAGTTTACGGTCGAGAACTATATCCGACAGCTTGGCATGCCGTCGACCTTTGTGTATGCTGGCATTTACTACAACAATTTTACCAGTCTTCCATATCCCTTGTTCTGTACCGAATTCAAAGCCGACGGAACCGTCGAGTGGCGCGCGCCTTTTCACCCGGACACCAAACTACCCTGGCTGGATGCTGAACATGACTTTGGTCCGGCAGTGTTACAGATCATCAAGGATGGACCTAACCGTTGGGGGAAAGGACAGAGGTAAGCAGTGTACCCCTTGTGCCAAAACTTTTCTGTTCTGTACTGACACCTCTGGATCTGCTAGGGTTGCGCTTGCCTTTGAAAACCTCACACCACGGCAAGTATGCGATGCATTCACTCGGGCGCTGCACCTGCCGTGTCACTACGTCTTTGACCCACACATCGAAGTCAAGGTTGGAATACCAAGCGGCTATCGGCAACAACTGCTCGGTCTCGAAGTACTTTTTGGACAGTACAACGCACCTTACTTCCCCGGACCAGATTTTCAATACAGTGGCCGACGGAAAGATAGCAACGACACCATCACGGGACGCAACAGTAGCGAGTCCCTACGAGGCAAGCCTGGGAAACTGACAGATTTGGCGCGGACCCTGTGGCCCGGGTGGCGATCATTATCCGAGTATTTCGCTACAGCTTTTCTGGTTGAGGAGGAGGCGAATGGGAAAACATGGATGGTGGACAAGACACAGAGCACATGACGGTACTTGTGGTCGTGTCCAAGATCAAAGCTACGACGTTACGATTTCTTTTCTGTTTCTCTTATCTTGCATGACGGACAATGGGGCGATTCTTGGGTGGCGTCATGTTGACCTCGCTTGGTATTCTTTTGGGGACTAGCATAGCATGGACATGAGCGGTTGGGCAGTCTACGATCCACACACACACACGCACAGAAAGAGAGAGAAACACAGACACATACGAGCGACGCGATTCGGATTGACATTGGCATGTACATTCATTGGGAGCAACAAAGGTGCTAGGCATTCATTTCCAAGGACAATGCATTGCGCGGAGTGGCATTCATTTCGCTGTGGGAGATATTCTGAATTATTGGGAAAGAGAAGCATCATCATTTGATACATCAACCTGACGAGCCCTGGGAGCTTCTCTGTCTCAGAGACTGTTTCGCTTTATGGGGACAGATAGGACCGAAGCATACAGTGTCAGCTGCCTCTACCTGATACGGGTCAGGCACGCAGGCAAGCTCAGACCATGAGATAAGGACGTTTTAATGGGTGAGAGGAGAGACGTCAGAATCATGATAGTAATACCCAGTTATCTGGAGAAAGTAATTGATGATAGTTTTATGTTGTAGCCGCCAGATTGCTACGTCACCTTCGAAGGGGATCATTGATAACGGAAGGGCGGAGAAAGTGTAATAAGCTTTTGAGAGACCTTGACAGAGAACCAGGCATGACTTTTGAGGTAAGACAATTACGAGTACTGTACTCGGAACTCTCGTGGTCAGTCGTACGGTGTGCGATAACAACCCAGTCCGATCATCCGTTTTCCCCGCAAAACCGGGGAGGGGAGGGTTATTTACGGAGTAGAATGAACGATTGTACCTACCTAACCCAGCCAAGTGTAGGGGGTGGCACTACCCCCGGCCTGCGCCGAGAGTTATCGTTGACTTTTATCGTCGACTTACCCTAGGCTTGTACGGGGTTTCTGTAACTACTGCGTTTATCTTTTCCTCGGGAAAAACTGACAAGTGACAAAGTCACAACTGGGGAAAAGTGACAGGCTGACAGGACAGAAAAGTCCTGACCGTTCCCCCTTTTGACAGCTTCTCGACCTGCCTGGACGAGGAAATCAAAGACTAAAGAAAGGGGAGTCATCGGATCACAGGTTGATCGAACTACTTGCCGGAAGTGGGCATCGTCGGCATCGTGGACCCCAGGGGGGGTATCTTTTCCACTTCCATTCATTTCACGGAGCACAGTACGAGTAGTAGGTATGGAGTATGTAAGACATTTGGGGGGCGGGGGGAGGGGAAGGGGAAAAAACTCCACGACCAACCACAGGCTCCGCGTACATTTCTCGTGTCGATGGGTTGAATTCTGCACGGTGTGGGTATGACGAGTACGGGGGTCCTTGTAGGGTTGTGTTGTACCTGGGACGATGAGGCAGTTGTTAAGTGATACCGAATTCCGGGGGATCGCTAAACCCAGAGAACATCAGTCAGCATGTGGCTACAATAGCCATTTGTGTTGTAGCTACTGCTAACCGGCCTGGGTACGGAACACTGGTTCACGAACGAGGCAACAACCGATCCGGACCGGAGACGGGAATAACGAACTGTTGACGCTGTTCTCGCAAACCCGCCTCTCTCCGTCCTCGCACCCAACAAGAAAAAATTCTTCAACCGTCGGATTCCCAACTGACTAACCGAGACGATGGAAACATCTTTCTAAACTCACCGCTGTCTCATTGTACGAGCCCCCTCAGTCCGACGCTCCTCGAAGCCTCCATACAGCCCGAGTATTATGAAGACGTGATCATTCACCGACGCCGGATGCTGTATCCGAAGTCATCGCTAAGTTAGTGGCTCGTACACTCGTAGGCTTCAGTTGGCGGACCGTTGATCCGGGGGTCCTTGTACATTTTCATAGGGTACGAGGCGACAACTGGGTACAATAATGATTGGTAGAGGTTCCCCTTCCCGGTCAGGTCATCTTCTCAGCGCACCGAGTGCTGTACTGTACTTTGCAGGGAGGAAACACCGGCTGCTGACTTACTGGGTCAGGTAGGTAGGCAGGTACCTAGTACGAGTAGGTAGGTACTCGACAACGTACCGTACAAGACGAAACGGAAAATTTACCCCCCGTTGTATCTCTCAATGAATGTAGACATGTCCTCAGAGTGAGTCCGTCTGCGACGGTTCCTTTTCTGATGGTGAACGATTTTAGTTTAGACCACACGATACTGATCAGACGTGCCGGTGGATCGCCACAAATTGCCATCTCTATGATATGCTCGCAAAGCAATGCGTGACTGTTTGATTAATGTACAGTATCTGATCTCATCAAAATCTTGGTGGAGGCCGCCAAGGCTGCTTGATACTGGCCAGAGACCGGGAAGGAAAAAAGCATGTGAGTTGATGAATCTGCTGAGAATCTCAACCACGTGTTCACTGCAATTTTCCATACCCGGTCGCTCCAACTGCTACTTGACACTCGTTAAAGATCTCTACGGGCGGCGACGATCCTCGACAAGAACACACATATACTGTACATCCGAGAACATTTCCCCCCCTTGATAAAAAGAAAATGTCGGCAGAAAACGAGGGTACACCACGAGTGTTCCTCATTCGTCATGGTAAGTCGGTTGAACAATAACACCCACCACACCCACCACACCCGCCACCGCCACCACACATAAACACACTACGTACACACACACACACGTGCGCGCGCGGGGGACCCAGCTCAGTTTCTAACGTCACATTCCCTTCTCTCTCTCGGTTTCTGCACAGGTGAAACAGAATGGTCCAAGAACGGACGATACACAGGAATCACGGACCTGCCATTGCTCCCCGAGGGGGTGGAAAAGGTGCAGCAGACGGCCAGCGTGGCGTTCGGGGCCGGGCGACTGGTCGACCCGTCCAAGATCGGGCTGGTGGTCTGCAGCCCTCGCAGACGCGCGCGGCAGACCCTGGGCCTGTTCCTGGATCGGATTCCGGAACCGGCGGTCCGGGCGAGCCTCGAGTCCAAGACCACGACGACCGAAGACATCGCCGAGTGGGGGTACGGCGACTACGAGGGCCTCCTGACGCACCAGATCCGCGAACTGCGGCGGTCGCGCGGCCTCGACGGGTGCGAGGGCGGCGGCCGCCCGTGGAACGCCATGCTCGACGGGTGCGAGGGCCCCGGTGGTGAGCTGCCCGCCGACGTGACGCGGCGCGTCGACAGGGTCATCTCGCGCGTCACGACGATGCAGAGAGACGCCCTCGACGGACGGAGGCCGTGCGACGTCGTCATCGTCGCCCACGGCCACATCCTCCGCGCCTTCGCCAAGAGGTGGTTGGGCTTCGCCATCGACGATCCCGTCAGGTTGGAGTTCCAGTTCGAACCGGGGAGTGTGTGCGGCCTGAGCTACGCTCACCGCAACATCGACGAGCGTGTCTTGCTTGCTGGGATGAGGTGGCCCGTTCCTTCCGATTCTTCTTCTTCTTCTTGAACGTTCGGGGTTCACGGAGAAAGAAAAAGCCAAAAACCAAAAAAAAAAAAAGAAAAGAAAAGTCGTGCGTGCCATGATCTCAGAAATGGTTGCGTCGGTCGGTAGTGGCGTTACGTTTTGTTCGTTCGGGACGGCCGTTTTTGGTCGGTCCGCGCCATCGTCTTCGTCACTCGATACACCGACCGTAACACACCGACTGTCTGATGACGAAGACGAAGAAGAGACAGACGGAGGCGAAAGACGATGAGACGACGATTTCGACACGGACCACACCACCTCAGTCAGACATTGCCTCGAACTGAGTTGAGAAGCCACAGGTGACCCGCCCCCTCCATCTGCCCCAGACAAGATTGAATTTCAGCACCGGCAGAAGCGCCGGAGAAAAAAAGGGGCCCGGACCCTTCAACCGACCCTTCACTCCTCAACCACTAACTACTCTACGTCGACCCACCCCCGTTCCTTGTGGCTGGCTAGCTACAACTTCGACGCACACACACACACACTCTCTCTCTCTCTCTCACTTGTCGGTGGTGCATGTATGCACGCCGCAAATCAGTCTCGATTTGATAGACGGAGTCGCCTGCCCCCCCCCCCCCCCCCCTCTCCCCCCCAATCTTACTGGTCGATGTCAAAGCACGGTGCATGAGGATATACTACTGGGCGAATCACGTATCGGCGTCACAGGAACCTTTTGTCGAAGTTCAATATTGTCCATGACCGTCAACCAATGAAGGGGTGGGATCTGGTATATTTTTGTTTTGACAACCACTAATAACTAGAATCAGAGCGAGAATTAGAAACTAGAACTAGCTTCATCAGGTAGAAATATAAATAGACATAGACATAGACATCGATATAGATATTGCGCATTAATTTCATTTTTGATTCGTCTTTGTACGCGGACATTAATGTAGTAGTAATTTTTTCCTCTCCTCCACTACTGAAGACGGGGGTCCTCATTAAAGCTTTTGGACTCTGACCATGTGTTGCCACCATTGGCTGCCTCCTTACACCTTAATACTCAAGACCTAAAGCTTCGGCCGCGGCGGCTTGTCTTTTGGCGCTTTGCAGAGCCCTACGCATCCTCAGATTTCCTTGCTGCTCCTCGGCTGCTGCGAGGTCTCTCTTCTTGGTGATCAAGAAGTCCTCCTTTCCAAAGTCTGGAGTCCCGCCCAGCGTGGCGAAGATATCACCCACGTAGTTGTTCGGTGTGATGCCCTGCTCGAAAAGCGTGTCCCAGCCGTCGAGGATACCCTGGACGACCTTGACTCCGGCCAGGTAGATGTTCGCGATCGCGGGCGAGAAACCGCCTTGGTGGGCATACAACAGGTTCTGGATCTGGCTGACTCCAGGTGGTGGGCGGTCAAAGTCGGACGCAGTACGCATGACGATGACCCGGCTGTAATCGGTCAAGTTTGCCTTGTCCGCGCGGAGAATGGCTTCGAGCGAGGCGTTGTCCTCTTGCGCTGTCGTGCAGTAGACTCCGGTTCCATTGGTCCAGATACGTGTGGTGTTCTCGAACGCTTCAGACAGGAGCGTGCCAGAGTAGTAGACGTCTGAGGTGGCTACATCACAGGCCACCACGCTAGGTCCCTGTGATCCTGCCGTATATAGTGCATCCGACGCATATTTGGCTCGGTAAATCTGGGCGGTTTCCGAGTCGTTGAGGACGGCCGTCGAGGCGAAGTCAAATGCAATGTCTCGCAGCGCCTGGTTGACCTCGAAGACTTCAGTGCCATACGCTTCCCCGGGATAATCAGCAGGGTTGTCCGTGTTGAATGGAATGTAGCCGGTGGTAAAATTGTCGGGCAGGTCACGATAATCGAATTCGTACTGCAATGCGACTTGGACAGCGTATCGGGCAAAAGTCACAGAGCCCGTTGTGGCAACCTCGGGGTTAACACCCGCTGTGAATACATGTGTCAGCAACACTTCTATCGACAGCCACCGAGATATCAACACTCTCAAGGGGATTGATTTACTTACCAATTCCTGCCACCATAAAGTAGGACTTGGTCAGGTCAAACTTTGGGCTCAAAACGAACGCCGAGATTGTAGATGCAGCGTTGATCTCGCTTTCACCAGTGATGACCTGGCAGATTTCGCCGTCGGCTGTGCAGTGAACCTCTGGAAACAATGGTGACAGACCAGGCACAGTGATGTTTTGTGCAAGGAGGTCGAACTCGTCAATGCCCCACCACACTTCTGCTTCTGGTGCGAACATGCTAACGATGACGAATTTAGGAGCGATAACTCCATCTCTTCGAGCGACCGCGTGTTTCGGTGCAAGAGGCGTTGCTGTGCTCAACAAGGGGATCGTTGCTGCTGCTGCGAGCAGACTCGACAGCTTGAGTGACCACATGGTGATGGTGACGCGATGAGAGGGGCCCTTTGAACTGTTCCTTGCTATAAAGAGGCACGCGAGCAGGAAGGACAAGAGTGGGAAGAGCTCGCCTTTTTAAGCTGCCTGCAGTCCAAGCTCCAGGAAACTCCCAGGACGATTTTTTGAGCTACTTAGTTCGCAGAGCTCCGGTGCTCCTTCCCAGTTCATCTGCAGGTCCTCGCTGCCACGTTGTGAGTAAGGCCGTCGGCGGGATCCGAAGGGCCACAATCCAAGAGCTGTTCACGAGTTGATTCGATATCCAAGGCGTCGGTTGATGGTACCTTGCCGTTAGAGCTGGCTAGATGAGCCGCAAAGAAAATTCAACGACCGTCATTGGCGCTTTTGACAGCTGTCGACTGTCGTTATCTTCGCGCCGCGGACGATCCATAGACGCGGAAGCTATGTTCGTAGACAAAGCTGGTAGTGTGGAGGCGGACCTTGCAGTAGTTGCACAAGCATTCGGAATCCCACGCTGTTATCTTCGGCCAGGGCCAAGTCCATGCCAAAAAAGGCTTGTCCATGCTTCTCTCTGCGTTTCTAGCCTGCGCACCAGCATGCGATAGGCCGAGTCGGATGGAGGCGGAGACCTGGCTGTCGGGCTGGCGGCCTCTAGCGAGACTTTGTCAAGTCGATGGTGCGTGTTGTGATCAAAGGAAAAACTCGATAGCTCGAGCATCAAACCCAGTGAATCTAATGAACAAGCTCTGATAAGCTCCAGACACCGATCTCGGCAGGCGGCGGAGAAGGCTTGGCCCACGTCAGGCTTGTTAAGACGCCCAATTCATGTAACTCGCACAGTAAGTACGTCACCGTCCGCTTTGCGAATACGAGCCACAGGGTCACGCATGCCGAGGGGTTAAAACACAATAGTTCCCTTGATGGCCTGGATGCGATGATAAGCAGCTTACTGTACGAGTACCTCAGCGTGTGGTTACACAAATTCATTTGCAAAACACACCACTCGTGCTTTTAGCTCCATGTGCCGCCCTTCCCAAAAGCGCCAATGTGGTATATGAGGTACACGAACCACGCAGACAGCAAGAAGATGCTTTCCGTCCTGCTTACACAAATGAACTTTAATCCATCCTGAAATGCCTTCCATCGGGTCTGGTTTTCCTTCGTCGCCCTCCTTTCCCCTTTTGCTTCGGAAAGAGGCCTGCCTTCCTCTGGCTCCGAAGAGCTCATGCGTTCGGCTTTGTCCGGTGGGTCGATTCGCGCTTCTGGCGGTCTTGAGTTCAAAGTCTGTGACAAGATTCTTCATGCCGAAAGTTGCGTTCAGCTTCCATGCAACGGCCGTTTGAACGTCGTGGAGGTGACGACTGCAGCCATCACTCCAAATGAGGTACAGTACACAACGAACAGACTTACTCTTCAGCATCGCTCTTGATGTTCGGGGCATCGCTGGCTCCACTGTTCACACTCTCCACACCCATGTTTGTGTCTACAGTATCGGTCGAATTGCCCACACGCTCGATCGAGCTGAAGCCAAATTCACTCGCTCGTCTGCCTCGGTGGGAGCTAACATCTCTGGCGTCTGGAATACTGCGTTCTTCGATATGCCATTGCTGGATTGCCCGGATGATGTCGACGGCCAACTGCCCATTGCGTTGGAGAGCAGTAGCCCAATGTGCCGCGATCTTGTCGCTCGTGGTCAATTGACGAGCCACGGCTGACACCATCATCTCGCGCATCTCATTGTCCTCGTCGGTTTCCGAATAGATGTACTGCACTCGGCGCAGACCAGGGTAGGTGGATGTGCTGTGGTAGTAGTCTCTGACAGTTTCGACCACATCAGATTGTAGCTTTTCCACCTCGAGTTTCACTGCGAGTAGGTAAAGCTCGAGAAGTGGACCGATGTCATTCTCGACCTTTGGCGGGCGGATGGATTGTGAGTATAGCCAGGCCACAAGCAGCTCGAAAGGTTCATCATCTTCGTCTGGAAGGCTATAACTTTTGTTCCCGCGTTGTTTCCTTTCCTCCTCTTTATCATCGGCATGGAGCTTGGTTGCGAAGAATGGTGAATAGTGGCAGAGGAGTTGCTCATGTAGAGTCCAATGTGTTGATGATGCGCCGACGTAGACGTCGACCAGCGAGGATGTTAGGAGTCTGTGCCTGTTTAGCGAACGCTCCCGTAAATCATCGGTACTGCATGGCGTACTCGTGGAGCGGCTTCTCCTTCTTCTGCTCCGGGTTCTGGGCGGTCGCGTCCTCCATGGTAGAGAGGAATTTCCGACAAGATTCTCGGTGTAGTTGCGCTTCTATTTCAGAAGACTCGGCGTGCGCAAGCTTGATATTGTTATAGGGAAAGGCCTATTCAGATACACGGCAAGGACGGAGACAGAAGAAAGGCATCGCAGAGGGACGGACGTACATACGAAAGATACTACAAAAAGCACCAGGTGGAATGGCTGGTCAAGACGAACCTGCTCGTCGACCCTTGTACCTTGTCACCGTCACTGTGAAGAAGACTCACCAAGAGCACAAACGTCACACGTTCAAGCCACATTCGGGAGCTCAATGTTGGCCAATGGCGACTGCCTGGAGACAGCGACGCCATCGTTGCGGGGAGCAGTAGGGTCGTCGAGCAAGGATATATAGATGCCATGGGCCAATGCTGAGGTAGAGGATCATGCGAAGCGGAGCGGGTGGTACGAGCACCAAATGCACCATGCGAGAAAAACCGGTTTCGTGGCGCATCCCGAAGTCCCCACGCTGCTCATCATCATGCGGCATCGCGTATCGATTTCGGATCGTCTCCTTTAGCGGCAGCGTCCTCCTTCTTTCCTTGCAGATAACCGCTGTGTGCCAATCGGGCGTAATCGACCGGGAAATACAGCTTTGAAGGTCGAGGACGCAGTAACAACTTGGCCGAGAAGTGGCGGTGGACAATGGTCAGAACAGGATTCGACTGCCATGGAAAGGTCGAGATGTGCCTGGTCCTCTGTGGCCACTGTGAGGTGAAAGAGAGCGAAGTGAAGCTCGATGCGGCTTCTGCGCTATTGCTGGACTTTTGCCGACACTTGCAACTATTGAAAACTTCCTCTTTAGCAGCGCAAGCGCAGTCGTTTCAGAGTGCCGTATCTACTCGTACATAGTTGTCCCACGCCGCTTTTAAGAAGGCCGCTAGAGGCCACTCATCTTCCCCTCCAACGAATACCTCCTAGCCATGGTCCATTGCTTTGGAACTCTATAATCTATGGTACCGATTCCTCTTTGCTTGTGATAACCGTAATAATTCACGAACCGCGAAGGGTGCAGCCTGCCTCAGGCACCTTCTTGAAGACTATAGCGTCTTCAATATCGCGTCGAAAGCCCTAGCAACCTCTTTCCCATCTGCCCAGATGTCATTGTGTTTGCCGAATAGCTCGAGCACATTTACATAGTCCTCTTCGCCTTTCACGAGAATTTCCTTCATCCGATCAACCTGGTTCCAGGGGACGAGGCCGTCGTCCTTGGAATGCGCGAGGAGGACCTTCGCCACGCCCGCCGCTCGGTACGTCTGTGCATCATAGACGGCTGGGCTGGCGTCGACTTCCTCGCCGCGCTTCATGGCATTGAACGTCAGCGCCTCATACTCTGGGTGTGATTCGTGGAGGAGCGGAAAGTCGTAGATGCCGCTCAAGCCGAGCACCGCCTTGGGCGGGACCACGTCGTGGCTCTGGGGGCCCTTGATCGCCGCGAGCAGGGCCAAGGTCGCTCCCACACTGTGTCCTGCGAGCACGTAGTTCGATCCAAAAGAATATGTCGTCTGAAGGTGGCGGAGGCCTGCGCATACGTCGTCCAAGTGGTCCGGCCAAACGGCAGCACGAAGCTCAAAAGGAGGAGTGGACGAAGGGTCTTGAGGGTTTTTACTTGAGGGTGAGAGACGGTAGTTTAGTGAGGCGTAGCCCGCGATGAGCTTGGACGAATTCTGTGTGAGCAGCGACACTGTCGGGTGGAACGATATCGAGTCAACGAGCGCATCTCGGAAGAAGCCGCCGTGGATGTAGATCAGCCAGCATCCGTCTGCTGAACGAGTTTCGTCAGCGAGGTAGACATCGTACGTTTGCAGGTAGTTATTGCTGGCATACGGGGCCTTGGTGATCCATTGACCTGAGGATGGTAACGATGATGATGATGATGACATCTCTGAGCGAGGCGACGAGGGTCGAGGGTGTCCAAGTTGAGTTGACTAGGGCGACGGGATGAACTGCGTTAGGGAACTTGAACAGCGTGAGTGATTGGCTTTAATCCATTTTCTTCTGGGGACGGAAGCATAATCACATTTGATATTCGCGAAAATGGTTGAATGAAGCTACATGATTTAGCAGCTGATGGAATATGTTAGTTCAAATGATCGGGCTTCTGCGATGGGTGTGCGGCCCGCGCAGAAATGCGAGATTTCAAGTTTCGCTCGTATCTTCCCGCTCTCTCTCGAGCTCAGTAAAATAGTAAAAAGCACGAGTTTTAGAACTAACTAAGAGAATAACATTATCCAAGCCATTACCACGATAGTATGAGTCCTGCACATAAATCCAATGCTTTACCGAAGAGTAAGCCTTTCCTACTCTAGGTGTTGATCTACTGAAAGTTTCCCACAGACCAGACAGCATAGGCCAGGCGTCTATCGAAAGCTGAGCGGATGTGAATAGTTAGCACCCTTTGACTAGCTTCTCGCCACTAAGATCAATGCGTCTTCCGACGCACCGGACTGGGTCAATCAAAGCAAGTTCAGACGACCAAGAATGTTCTGTCGTTGCAGTCGAATTCGGACATCTTTGCCATAGTAGTAGAGCAAGAAGGTCGACGACAAGACGACGATATTGATTGCCGCGGCTACACGCGAGAGAATCAGAACGCTGTCATCTCACTGTCATGGTCAGGGACTCAGGGAGGAAGAACTCTTACTGATGAAATACACTGTCATCATGCCGTTCAGCACAATCCAGTCGTTAATGAACCAGGACCAAGTCCAAGCTAGAGTCGACTTGATGACGGAGATGGTTGTCATGACCTCCCCGGACAGCTCCTTGTGGCTGTCCAAACAATAGGTCATGGCCAAGTTCGCTGCCATCTGAGCACCGACACTGAGCACACCGAAGCCAAATATAGGCCCAATCCAATGTGTTTGGTAGTGATAGCAAGGGCCCGCAATGGCTACACCAGCAAAGGTAAAGAACGCAGCCATGTAAGCCACGGGGAGCCGCATCTCGGGCTCTCGAACACCGTTGTTGCGGCGTGTATAGTAAGTTGCGATTTGATCAGCCAACGGACCACAGAGATACGTCGCCACGAGACTATTGATGGGTTTGCGTGTCAGTCCAATACTTCTTGTAAGAATATGTCCGGGGTATCAGCTCTCACCTTCCGATGGCTGGTGAAAGAAAGATCAAGCCCTGAGCGCCACTGTTGAATAGATATGGTCTGTTGCATGTCATCAGCCAAGTCAACTCTTCCCATACGAGCCTTGTGCTTCGAGGCACTGGGGATGGGCACCGGCTTACGGAGGTGCAAACAATTGAGCGATCGTTAATGCGAGAACAACATTCCAAGCTAGTAAAAGACGGTGAGCTGAAGAATCTTCCCTGGGATCACCTCACCAAGGCTTACCTAGGGCCATTCCGTAGACAGCACTTGCCCATAGGACTGTGGGACTGTTGGGCAGGAGTTAGCAATCGGCCAAGTAGCAGGGCGGTGAGATATCGCCGGAAGGGCTCACTAAGTTGCCAGGACTATCGGTCTCAAGAACAACCTCTTCAGCGAAAGTGTCCTGTTGATCACAGGGTACGGATGCAGTTCGTGGATGTAGGAGCGCTTGGCGATCGTTTCCTGGATGGATCCCACTTCTACTTCGGCACTGGGCTGTTGTACCTCAGGCGTGTTCCTTATTTCCTTCTCAATTTCCCCTTCGCTTGTGGACTCGTCGATAGGGGCTGCGTCAGTGCGTGAAGGCTGGATAGCGGAAGCGTCGCCGTTCTTGACAACACTGAGAGGAATCTCGGGACGGGTTCCCCAATATGAAGTTTCGGGCATGGTGAAGAAGATAGTGATAAAATTCACAAACAAGGCAATCCCGAGGATGTAGAAAGCCCTGATTAATTTTGTGAGCTCATGACTTGTACCTCATGTGGTTATTTCGGATACGTACCATCGCATTCCAATTCCTTGAATGATGTACGCTGAGATGATAGGACCGATCTCGTTACCGCCGAGGACTGACAAGCCGAAGTAAGAGATTTTCTCACCCCGATCGTGTAGGAAGAAGATGTCGGTGATAGTGCTGGCAGTGATCGATTCAATAGGACCAATAAACCAGCCGGCAAATGCTCGTGCGGCAAAGAAGGAAGCAAATGTAGTTTTGGTGGCGCTGTAGATTGCAATCGAGAGTGTCAGCCAATGTCCTGAAGCCAGACCCGTGTCAAGTTGCCCTCTATCAGAGCTTCCCTTTACTTACTATCCACACCACATGCACAGAGCTCCGGACGTGATAGTCGAGGCGAGAAAGACAGGCCTTCGGCCATACTTTACAAACAGAGGCTTAGATTTTATCAGCAATGCGTCATCGTGCACCTGGTTATTCCCGACTTACAACCCAGAACATCGTACCAACTCCAGAGGCCAACAGGGAGATACCGGCCGCCCAAGACAAGTGACTGATGGGGATACCAAAGTATGCGGACTGTTCCACCATGCCTGTGAACGGGATCCAGTCAGCGCCGACGTATCATGGGGTTTATCAAGTTCCAAAGAGAGAAGACTCAGCAACTGGGGGCCCCCTACCTCCTGACATAAGCGGACCAAGATTGGAACCGAGAAAGCTGTATGTCAGAGCATTTGCAAACACCTGTTTACGATTTTGGTCAGATGCATGTTGAGAAGATAAGCATTGAACATCAGGCTCAAACAAACCATCCATTTCTTCCATCTGGGCCAGGCGAGAGGGTCATTAGGGTCGTTCAAGGACGGTTGGGGTACCAGCAAGACGTGGCCATCACCAACTCTGGCATGCTGGAGGTTGCTGTGACCTTCCAAGTCGAGAAGAATTTCAGTACCGGGAACATGGACATGTGCACCGGTTGCCTCTGACACCACGACGGCGTGATTGTTTCCTTTCATCGTGATCGTAGCCACGGATCTTGTCTTGAAATCTTCGAAAGTGGCCAGACTGAAGGGTACGGTCAGGGGACAGTTTATGAAGACTTAGCCGCAATCTGGGTGTTGAAGCGCGGCCGCTGAGCTGTTCTGGGCAACAAGAGTCCATCGCTGTTCAACCCAGAGTCGGATGCAAACGCGCCCATCTTGGTTCATTACCCGACCGTTGATAGGAGATAGACCTAATTTAGGGGATGACTAGTCTCAATGATTCTATAATATTTCAAATACGGTAGCAGAAGGGCTTATCTGTTGGATGAATTCTTGGTCGAGCTACTAGCATTGAATCGAGGCCACGGTTCGTCAACTCGGCCAGTCGACCCATAGTCAAGTGGGTACACTGCTTAAGACTATACTGTGTTCATTGGCGAAAGTACCTTTACCCCACCGAATGTTCGAATTTCTTTTCCGCAAACTTGTGAAGAAATTAGAGCCTCAGATATTGTATTGTACCCTCTTCTCGCCAAATCTCCCCCGGCTGTCCGGTTTCCGAAAGGGGAAATTTCTCCACATGTTCCCTTCCAAAAGATAGCATGAGTCGTGTTTCCCCTGATTACTGAGAATTTTAGGCTTTTCGTCCATCGGGAACGGACATCTGCGAGTCAGGAGATATTTTAGACTGTGGTCGGGTGCAGTCGTGAGATAAGATAAGGTTCTACTGAGCTATCAGTGAAACAACTTGAATTGAGTCGACTATATCCACTAGGGCCTTTCGTTACGATACAGCTCAAAGTGTCAATGCAGTGCCCGGTCTTCACTAGGAGTTAAGACGTGTACAGTAGAACGCAACCCTTGACACTTCCACGAGTTATCCCTTGCCCAGAGTCCAGCCTTGTTCAGCCTCGTCAACCTTAGCGCAGAATGGGGTCCATGGCTCAAGAGAAGCAGCCATTCGCGCTTAAAGATGACCCCGTAGAGAACTTTCGTCCACTGAAAGTCAGGGTCATCGGTGCCGGCTACTCTGGAATTTACATGGGCATCAGAATTCCCCAGCGACTAAGGAATGTCGATTTTCAGATCTACGAGAAGAACGAAGGTGTCGGAGGCACTTGGTGGGAAAATCGGTACCCTGGTGCTGCCTGTGACATTCCCGGTAAGATAGCTCGACAAGGACCAGCAAAATCATCTCTCATTGCCGCGGCCTGCTGACAGGTCGAAAATCCAGCCCATTCATATCAGTACACTTTCGAGCCCAACCCGCAATGGTCGGGGTTTTACGCGCCGTCCCAGGAGATCTGCCAATATCTTCAAAATGTGGCAGACAAGTACGGCGTACCTCGATTTGTCAAGTTTAGCCATAAAGTTACAAGTTGTATCTGGGACGACTTGATCTCGAAATGGCAGGTTCACTCTTTGGTGACATACGGACGATCACCGCTGACTTTGGCGACTAACAGGAGAATATCCGTCCAAAACTTGGTTACGGGGGAGGCCTTCGCGGAAGAGGCCGACTTTGTTGTTTCGTGCCGTGGGAACCTGAATGACTTCGCATGGCCGGACATCGCTGCGCTGGAGTCCTTCAAAGGCGAGAAGATGCATTCAGCGGCTTGGAACGAGAGGTGAGCACCCACCTTACGCACTCGGCTTGTGCTGATCATGGGACCAGTTACGATTTCCGCAACAAAAAGATTGGTGTCATTGGAGGTGGATCATCTTCGATTCAGATAGTGCCCATTCTACAGAAGAAGGAAGGGGCTCATCTGAGCTGTTTTGTGCGAAGTAAAGTCTGGATTTCCAACCGTTTCGGCGACCATGTCATGCACACCCTTGGGCTGGACCCCAGTCGACTGGATTGTGAGTTTGACAATCGCCGTCCCAGCGAATAAGATATTGCAGGTACTAACTGTGATGCCCTTCAAGTCACCCAGGAAGAACGTGACGAGTTTGCTAACAACCCAGAGAAATACCTCAAGTTCCGAAAAGCAATCGAAGAGGACGGGAACATGGTCCACTCCTCGTCATTGAGGGGCTCAGAGATGCAGAACATGTTCGTCGACATGTTTGGCAAATCTGCGAAGGAATCACTGTCGAAGAAACCTGAGCTG
Source organism: Exophiala spinifera (assembly GCF_000836115.1). Taxonomy (NCBI): domain Eukaryota; kingdom Fungi; phylum Ascomycota; class Eurotiomycetes; order Chaetothyriales; family Herpotrichiellaceae; genus Exophiala; species Exophiala spinifera. Next base: position 2,463,347 of record NW_015622518.1, on the reverse strand, counting down.
CTCGAGTACTTTCATCCCACCTTTGGCGTGGGTTGCCGGCGTCTGACACCTGGACCGGGATATCTGGAGGCGTTGGTCCAGGACAATGTCGATTTCATTTCGGAAAAGATCGGATCCATCACAGAAACCGGGATACAATTGGCGAACGGGAAGCACGTTGACCTTGACGTACTGGTGTGCGCCACGGGGTTCAACACGTCGTCGATTCCTCCGTTTGCCCTGGCCGGCAAGAATGGCGTGACCCTCAAGGAGAAATTCACCCCTTATCCCAAGACCTACCTGTCTATGGGCGTCGACGATTTTCCCAACTACTTTATCATGCTCGGTCCCAACTCCGGCATCGGAGCCGGGACCTTGACCATCCTCCTCGAGGCCGAAGGTGACTATATTATCAAATGCATCAGAAAGATCCAGAAGGAAGACTACCTAACCATCACGCCCAAACGGGCTCGAGTTGAAGATTTCTCCGAGTATGTCGGTGAGTACTTCAAGAAGACAATTTACATGGATGAGTGCAAGAGTTGGTACAAGTCCGGCGGAGGATATGGCGACCGCATCACTGCGCTGTGGCCCGGCAGCATCCTCCACGCCATGGAGGTCCTTCGGGCACCGCGATGGGAGGACTTTGACTACGAGACCCGCGAGGACAACAGGCTCCGCTGGCTGGGAAACGGCTGGAGTACCAACCTCTTACCCGGCCAGGGCGATCCATCCTGGTATCTGAACGCTGAAGAGGTCGATCTCCCTCCCGCGGGCACGCCAGAGAAGGACCCAAAGTATCACAACCGGCCATTTTCGCACTAGTCAGAGAAAACGCAATGGTGGCCCAATCTCTGAAAGTAGGGGTCGACCCTAGAATATCATTGAACATTGACTAGATATGCAGGTAGACTGTCGATTCTAGAACCGGTGGGAGACAAGTATTGAATGAATACAACATTTACACTAGAAAATCACGCGCATGTTCTCAAAGGGGCTACTTGGATTTGCCCTCTTCATAATACTCGGGGTAAGTCTGCTTGTAACCCAAGATCCACCTTCCCCAGGCGGCCACCACAATCAAGAACGCCCGGCTGACAACACGTCCAAGCCACTCATTGGGAAGGGGTAGTGCCAACGGCGTATCGGCACTGTGTAGGAAGACCATGAGCTGGAAAAAGCTGGGGCTCGCCTTTGTAGACTTGCAGTCGTCCAGGTAGCCGAAGAAGTTGCGGAAGAACTTCTGCTCGTTCTCGTACGATTCCGGTGTCAGATGGATGTCAATGACTAGGTCTTCCGTCTCGGAGCCGTTCTCAAATCGATGGTAGTTGCCGGCGGGGACGGTGGCCTTTCTCTGACCATCCTCGGTGAGTGTCGCGAAAGGCTTGGGGTCGATGCCCTTGAAGAGGACGGCTGTGCCCTTTTGTAGTCCAAAGTACTCGTCTTGGTAGATGTGATAGTGAAATGGAGGCGTGATGATGGACACGCCGTTCTCACCTCCGCTTGGAGGAATGGTATGTGTCATGATGAACTGAGACTCTGGAGCGTGGAACTTGACTGAGGACTTCCCGTTTTCATAGATGATGGGATTGTTGGCCGCATTGTTGGTGCGCGGTGGAAACGAACCGCGAAGGAATGCGAACATTGCTGCGATGTCGGGACTCAAGGGCAGAAGAAAGGTGATGGACTCACTCTCACCAACACAAGAAGTTGAGGGAAAACTCCTGCTGAAGATCGAAAGAGAAGAGTCAGTTCTGTCTCGAAGCGATTAAGGGCTCCACTTTTCCCATGTGAGAGAAGCTGGAAGAGCTGCTGCGGCTAATGCACATCGTGGTAGACTCTCTTGTCGGGAAAAGATCCTCGCGTCGACTCCGCGTATCAGTTGGTCGGACAATTCCGCACATAACAGCTCCATCTCCGTGCGACCAGACAGAAACAGCGAAGCCCAAACAAGAAGAAACCGTTAGGCCCCGCTTAATGCGAGAAACGCCAGCCTGACATAAGCACAACATCAACCCACCGAGACCGTCTGTACGCTCGACTTCAAGATGACCGTTCGACTTCGCACCGCCTAACCCTCAGCTGTGAGAACCATGGGACCAGCGGTGTCCGGGCGCAGCAGCATGCTGAAAGAGTCTCCTATTGCCATTGTTGGCGGTGGCTTGGCTGGTTTAACCTTGTCCATCGGGCTTTCTCACAACAACATCCCACACAAGATCTATGAATCTGCTTTGGCTTTTTCAGAAATCGGAGCGGGTATCGCCCTTGGGCCGAACAGTGTGAAGGCCTTGGAACTGATAGACTCGGCCATTGGCGAAGGATTCAAGAAATGCGTGACGTACAATGAAGGCGTCGATGCCGACGACAATGGGAATGGCACCGGCCCCAGAAGCAGCGAATGGATGGATATTCGGATCGGGATGAAAGACAGGTAGGTGAAGTGCACACTTCGTCGCGTTGTTGGGGCCCGTTTGACCAGGTGGTCCAGTTTCAACACCTTGATTACCACAGTTTCGCATAAAGGTTCGAAAGCCCCAGGCCGAGCATGTTTTCATCGCGCAAAATTCCTCGACGAATTGATCAAACTGATCCCAGCGGACACGGCTCAATTTGGCAAGAGCTTGACGGCCATAAAAGGGGACGAAGGCCGCGAGGGAAACCTGATTCTTCATTTCGCCGATGGTACGACCACGTCGGCATCAGCCGTCATTGCCTGTGATGGCATTAAATCGAGGGTACGACAGTCGTATATCTTAGCTGATGACCCCGACCAGCCTGCCGCCCATCCACAGTTCGCCAACGAGTATGCATATCGGGGTTTGTATACAAGGGAACAGTTCGTGTCTCTAACACAGGGGCAGCTCACACCCGGAAAAGGGACATTATTTTGTGGCAACGACGGATACATCGTCATGTATCCGGTCGAAAAGGGCCGGTTTATGAACATGGTGGCCGTGAAACGAGTATCTCCGAGCTCTGGAGTTGGAGGACAACCTTTCATGGCCCCAAAGGCGGGTGACACGAATTGGGTCCAGCCGGTTGACAAAGCTACCATGCTCGGAGACTTTGCAGACTGGGGAGAGTCCATCCAGGCATTGCTCTCTCAGATCCAGCGCCCGGAACGCTGGGCACTGTTTGACCACCTGCCAGCACCGACGTATGTAAAAGGCAAGGTCGTGATCCTGGGTGACGCTGCCCACGCCTCGACGCCGCATCAAGGTCAAGGTGCCGGGATGGCCTTCGAAGACAGTCTGATCTTGAGTGGCGTACTGTCGAAGGTCCTCGGGCCTGATCCAGAAATCCCCACGGAGACGAGAGCGTCGGACTCTTCCATTGATGCGAAAATCGAAGCGTGCTTCCGCGCTTACGATACAGTGCGTCGGCCTCGCACACAAGAAGTGTGCAGGACGAGCAGAGAGATGGGGGAGATGATCGAGTTCACTTTGCCTGGGATTGGAAGAGATCTGACAAAGATGAAGTCTAATCTAGACAAGAGAATGGACTGGATCTGGGATCTAGACCTGCAGGCTGAGGTGCAGCGAGCAGTAGACATTGCTGAAGGGATTCTCAGAGGCACCGAGGCGGAATCAATTTGATCCCAACGAATAAACCCAACAGGTCTTGACTCCCATCTTGTGAGACCATGGCTACCATGATATACCAGCCCCGAGTTTCTGCGGGAAAAAGACTGCTGATACGGCATTTTGACCACGCTGACAACCTGCCCTGTCATGCGAGTTGCCTTATTACGGTCATGTGTGAACACCCCCTTTTTTGAGGGACAGACGCCGTTAGGCATTTTACACTTTGCATGGTTGTACAGTGGCCCCTAACACGCCCACATAATGGGGAGGAGCATCTCCAAAGGATGCTTAAATTATCGGGGCCATAGGCGGCGTGATGCCTAGAAATAATCCCCAAATGCTTAGAACAAACCCTCCCGATTATTATTTAGTACTTGACTTGACTCACGTGCATGCCAGCCTCCAGAAGCTTCTCTAACAGCGCTCGAGGTTTCTCGCTCTCGTTGTTCTCTCGCCGCAATTTCGGACTCGATTAGCCCATTACTTATTCTTCTAACTCCATTATCGAGTACTCCGTATAAGAGGGCCTACCTAGCTATTTGGCTCCGGGACCCTGCTCCATCGCACATTGCGTTTTGTTCCTTCTGAAGCATTCGAATACAGAGACGGGTCATGGCGTCAATAGCCCAACCATGGTTGATATCGAAGTACGTGCATTACACCGCACTTCATTGCACGATTTCAAGTACAGGTCAGCTAACATACTTGATGGCTATCTTCAGATTCATCGATCCCATCTTTGCCGTCGGCGTCGGCTTGTCTGCTGCCTACGTGCGGATCCAGCGTGAAGAGCGAGAGAAATACCCCGAACAAGCTGCGAGTGCTGCTGCACTTTGGCAAAAGGGTGTCAGGATGACGAAGACATATTTTGGACGCGAAGAGGAGAAGTAACTCGGAATATGAAGGAATTCCGAAGTCGACTAGAGACGAGTAAAAGATCCCAGAGCTTGCCAATATACACATATGAGGCTTCTGGAGGGACATGGGTTGACGATCAACCACATCCTACGACTGCGACCATATCATCCTATCGGAGTCGACTTGAGTGGTCCGTTTCTAAACAACTATTCTTCACGAGCACTGAATTGTGTCTCCGTCTCATACACCCCCCGCGACTTGCTGGGCACCATCCATTGGTTTCTGGAAGCTCACCCGGTCTTTGACGTAGATTTCGAGTTGCATCTGGGCTACGTCGGGCTCGTCGAGACTTCCACATCTGGCCATGGAGTCAGTAACTGAGCAGGTTCAGGCAAGGAGCACAACTCACTTGATGCAGGTCTTGTCTTCCATGACCTCAGGCTCACAGTACATGGACGAGCCACATGCTCCGCAGAAGAAGTGCTTGTTAATCTTGCCACTGTCTCCTACGATATCGAATGTCTTTGGCGTACCTGGTACTGCATTACGCCGTGCGCCCGGACCAATTCAAGCTTGAAGACTTACCAGCGGTTATCTGGAACTTCGCACGGTCGACAACAACATTCGGCAAGCCTGTTCCTCCGCTCCAACGTTGGCAGTCCTTGCAGTTGCAGAAGATTTTGGCCGTGATGTCGCCTGTTCAACTTGTTAATTAGAAGTTCCTCTGCCTGGATGAAAGGATCGCAGTACCGGTGTATTGGTACTTGACTTCGCCGCAAAGACAAGCTCCTGTGGTTGCCATGGTTCCTCTCTGTGTTGGAGGGTTTGGGTTGTGTCTTCAGTGTTTTTAGAGAGCAGAGGGCAAATGGATGCGTGAGTGGCTTAAGGCTGCGAATGCAATGGCCTTATATCATTGAATGTTCTGAGAATTTGATCACTTGTCAGATGCCCCGGGAAAGTCCAATAACTGTCCTTCGCAGGTGGAGGTCTGGGTCATGGTCCGATGCCATTTGCTAATTCTGCTGAGGACCACCCTGCCAATGCATGCACAATGCTTTGAAGAACACAGGTTGGTATCATTCTGCGAGAAGACCAAGGCGGCGAAAGGAATTACAGACAGCGCGATCTCAATTAGAACGTTTGAGAAATGACTATGGAAGCAGCTCGTATCATGTTACGCTTTTGGTGTTTGCCCAGCCGCCATTCAGCAATCTCAAGTAATCGATCTACTGCGTCGCGTCCCACGACAGTAATGATAGTATTGATCGTTAACGCCAGATAATAGCTTGCCATTAAGGTATATAAACACAGCGAAGTGCGGATGGTCCTCGTGGGCTGTCTAGTGTGTCCAGTCCAAGAAAATGTTCCTTTCGGTGTGTACGGAGTACATGTGCCTAGGTAGGTACCCAACACACGACCTTCGTCTACATACTCGATGATTACGTCGGGCTCTTACTTTATACCAAGTAGCTTTGACGCCGCGCCGGCTGACCGATCCCCTTTGGGCAGGTGAGTAAGACCTGCTGGTGGTCTGGCTCAGGCATCCCAGCTACTCGCACGAACTACCCACAACCAGTCTAGGAAAGCTTCTGTGGTCCCAGAAGTGGAAGCTCGGTATCTGACGGGCAATGAAGATGACACGGCAGGTCTGGGGATGGTGAGACGTCTCCTTGTAGTCGAAAGAGACCACCTCTTTCCGTCATTGATGGATAGTTATCCATGTTTGGTCATGAACAACGGTAACCAGGAACTCAAAAGTGTCTTCCCATTTTCCTCCTCACTTCACACACTCCTAAAGGCCCGCGGCCCGTCCTGCTTCGGTTGGTCAGATACGTGTGTATGATACATTGCGCCGGTGTGTTGGGATCCCGGCATCCAGAGTCGATTACCCCCGATCTCGTGAACGACGTGACAACATGACGGCACCGAAAGTCACCGAAGGCACCGTGGCCTTTAACTACCCTACACTCCCCAAGCCATGCGAAACATGGTACAAAGTCTACGGAGACCTGTCGTCGGCGTCGGCGTCGTCGTCGCCTTCAGCTCGCCGGCCACTCGTCATCCTCCACGGAGGACCAGGGTTGTCTCACAATTACCTCCTCAACCTGTCGCGGCTGGCGGGCGACACGGCGACGGCGCTGGTCTTCTACGACCAGGTCGGCAGCGGTCAAAGCACGCACCTCCGCGAGAAGCGGCTCGACGAGTCCTTCTGGACGGTGGAGCTCTTCATGGCCGAGCTCGACAACCTGCTCGACCACCTGGGCATCTCGTCCTCGTTCGACCTCTTCGGCCACTCGTGGGGGGGCATGCTGGGCTCGCAGTTCGCGGCGCGCGGCCACGCCGGGCTCAGGAAGCTGGTCCTCGGCAACGCGCCGGCGAGCATGCCCCTGTTCGTCGCGAGCTGCGGGTCGTGGCGCAAGCAGCTGCCGGCCGACGTCGACGACGCCATCTCCCGCCACGAGCGCGACGGCACCTACGAGGACCCAGAGTACCAGGCCGCCGTGACCGAGTTCTACAAGCGCTTCGTGTGCAGGGTGTTCCCTTTCCCCGGGGACTTCCAGGACTCGATCGCCTGGGCGGAGAAGGACGACACCGTCTACAGGACCATGAACGGACCGAGCGAGTTCACCGTCACCGGCAACCTCAGGACCTGGAGCGTGGAGGACCAAGTGCACAAGATCACCGTGCCGACTCTTCTTTTGAATGCCGACTACGACGAGGTGAATGATAGGTATGTTTGTTTTCCCAGGGTCAAACAAAGATGTCACACTTTCTCATCCCCCCCTCCCCGGGTGTAAATCCACATTCTATACACTACTCTTTCCCTCGCAGGTTGCGCACGTCGACTTTCTCCCCCCATTCCAGAGCATTCTTCTTCCCCGACCTACCTACCTACCTACCTACATGATGATAGGGGGAGTATTATAAGGGGGAGAAAAGTCGTGACGTGACGCTCCAGTATCATCTCAAACCCAAAAACACGAACAGGCGCTGACATTGTTGTTCCTGGGACGGCGAAAAAAAGCTGCTTGTACCCTTTCTTCAACGGCATTCCAAAAGTCAAATGGTACAAGTTCTCCGATACGAGCCATTGTACGAACCTCGAGATCCCAGAGAAATACTGCCAGGTCATTGCCGATTTCCTGCTCAGCTCTTCTTAGAATTGGGGTCAGGCAGGGTCTGGTGATCGTGTGATGGCAGAGCGGGTCTTATTCACACGATACTCTCGTCCTATTGCAATCGGGGATAGGGACCATACCAGGAGGGCTCGCGGGAGAATGTATATACCTGCAAGAGCGAAGAGGGCAACCCCTTCGAAAAACAGATGAAGGAGAAGTGAAGATTGATTTTCTTTTCTGTTCCCGTCGTCCTGTCAACCATGTAACGACCGCAGAACTTCCCTGCCTTTTGCCCTTGGCCAAATTTCCAAGGACACAAGAACACCACCTATACACATAGAGACATGCCCGCCAGAGGTGGCCCTTCTAGCCCTGTCACTGTTCTATCACGCTGAAACCTGCAAATTAAAATACCACAAACCTTAGACAGAAGTCCGTGAAGGCGATTGATGGCCTTGTATCGGAGATTTTCTTTTTCAACATATCCATCAGCCATCAACACGTAGATCCCCAAGACACATGGATCCGTTCCAAAGGTCGGTAGGATGTGTACCTATCATACACACTTTCCGACGAACACAAGCTGCCATTATTAAGACAATAAATCACAAGTCTCGAAGTCGAAATCTCGTTCTCGCTTTCGGGCTTCCCTCTTCGTTTTCTATATGTATCACAGACCAATTACTGTAATATCCACGAGCGTGACCAAAGGCATCTAGACGACCTTGCCGAAGGCCGGGATCAATGTCTGTGCCAGCCAGAAACTGAAGACCAACTTAGGTCCGGTCATGAGCATCTTGGGCACCAATCCCTTGAAGAAACTAGTTGGACCTTCGTTCTTCATCATGCTGGCGACGATTCGGAATCCAGATTCGGGGTTGTCGAAGTTTCGGTTTTGGATACGAGTCTTGATCACATCGAGGGGTGCCGAAACAATCAAACTGGCCGACGCGCCTGCTACGGAGGCGACAAAGTTCTGACCCCATGTAGCCTTGTTGTAGTCCTCAAGCTTGAACAGTTTTTCCTTTGCCCAGGCCGAGCCACCGAACAGGGCAAATGATCCGGGAGCATTTCGTGCTGCAGTCCAGCCCGCTCCACGGTATAAGCCCATACCCTCGTCTGCAACGATGCGGAGGAATCCTCGCGAGCGGAACGCCTCGGGGTTGGTTTGCCGCTTGATCTTGAGCACGTCGAGGGGGAGGAGCACAATTTCACCGATACCAATCAGCGAACCTGCGGTCGCGTTGAGGATTGCTTTGCCTGTTCCCTTGCCGAAGGCCTTGTCAAAGTCGGATGCGTGGTGCTGTGTTAGGTAGTCTCGCACGAAAGGCTGTCCTCCGTATTTGTATATTCTCTGCAGGACTTTGTAACCAGCGGCGTAACCGAGACCAGGGAAGAGGGAGGTGAATTTCGAGAAGACCGGAGCTGAGGCATAGTCCCTGAAAATGACAGTGTTTAAGGCAGATACATTCGATACCTAGGCCTGGGTCAGCAACGCAACCACGAAGACTTCAACAGATTGGAACCCCTTACTTTGGTCGAGTTACTCATTAACCGTTTCGCAATCGTATCGACAGGGTGAAAAACAAGAAGCTCGGCCACACCAGCAGAACCTGTCGACCGATCGCATCAGTCTCTGTTCGTCTAAAACGCAAAGAGCATGGCGCAGCTCACCTGATCCGAGCAATCTAGCAGTACCAGACTCCCTTTTGTATTCTTTTCCAGCCGAGCCTAGAGCGGCTGGCGCTAGAGCAGGAGGGGACATGTCTAGGAGCAGCTAATGCGTAGCTATATATCTCTGAATGTGCAGATGAGAAAAAGGACCGCGGTGAGACTCCGGGAGGGCACGTGGAAAGCTGCGATGCCTGCGCCGGGGAGTTGCAACGTCAAACCTCAGATTGTCTGGCAGATGTATGACGAGGGTAGCGGCAAGTATTAGAATAGATGCGAGTTGTCAGTGACAACGGTAGGCGTGGATGAGAGGGCGTCGAGAGGATGAAGTGCGAATCTGCGAGACCTGCAGGAACTTCGGAGGAAAGTTGCTCGTGGAAGCGAAAAAAGTTTGGTGGAGACGATTGTGCACAAAAAGACTAAAGACAGCAAATTACTCCGCATCCGCAGAAAGAACTTCTAATCGTTTTTAGTACAGAGGGATCTATAAGCTACCGATCATCGAGGTCCTGATCCCTAGGTGCCTCAGGTAAACAGCAGCGAGGTGAGGTTCGACTCTCATCGAGTCTGCCCCTGCTGATTTGCTTTTTAGATGGTTAGATGCTTAGTTTCACATGATCTTGAAATCTAGGAGAAGATTGAAGGGAACTGACGTGGAGCGAAGTGAAGAGGGCGTGGCAGATAGGTACATAGTTTAAGTAGTTGTCGAGCCCTAGTCTTATGATACATCGTTCGTGACTTGTTCGCAGATCATGATGACCAAAAAACCTCCCGTGTCACATCTCTTGTCATGCAATGATTGCTTGAATTCCCGCTGATCCATAGTAAACCCATCCGTCGCTGTCAATGCAATGCTGTGAATGCACAATATCCCAAGATAGGTCTATGCCAATTCGAAGACTCTAGGATATAGTCGTAAAAGGGAATTAGGCTCTATATAAGCTGAGCACTTTCCAGCTTTATTCTGGATTTGATCCCGCTCGGATCCTCCTGTATGCTGTTAGTAGAAGTTCAGAGTGTTCATCAAGGGGTGCTCATACTTCTGCCTTCCGCTTTCCAAGCACCGAATCAGGGGTCGCGGTTCTCCTGACTCCTCCTATCGGTGTCGACACTCCGTCCTTCTCCCGACCTTTTGTGATTTCGGCATAGCAACTTGCATGATAATAGCGACCACCAACGTTGACAGCATCCTTCCAGATGAAGTCTTGGACTTCCTCACTCCACTCACTTTTGAATGGCTCCTGGTCGATCGGACAAGCCAAGGATCGCAGCACAGGATCTGCAGGCACTCGTACAAAATTTTGTGGCTGCTTTTTCGCTGCTACAGAGGCACCATTGGAGGCGCCTTCTTCAGGACCAGCCTCGTCTTCATATTCTTTACTTGCGATCCATTCTCGTTCATCGACATACCAACTTCTATTCTGTCCCCGCTTCTCAGCCTCCAACATTCGCGCCTTTGTTTTGAAATGCCAGTCCAAGTGACGCGCTTTCTTTTCTTTTCCAGAATCGTCAGCCGTGAAACGTTTCCCGCAAGTGCTGCACTGATTTGGCCGAGCGTTGAGGAAACTGGAGATCAGGTGCGGACGTGGGATTCTAATAGAAGCCGAAGTCAAGGTCACCTCTGTCATCACATCGTTGCCAAAAGCGAATGAGGCTACAGGGGGTGTAGCACCCTGTGGTGGCGTTGTGGCTGCAGACAAAAGACCCGAGGCACGGAGCTGTGCTAGTAGTGGATTTTCTGGCGCCGAAGGTAGAATCTGCGGTAATGACTGTGGAGTGTTCATGCCGGAGTGAGGTGGAGCGTAATAATTCGGCGGCGGCGCGCTTTGTTGCTGCTGGCTAACAGTCGCGCGCAGTAATTCGGCTAAGTTTTTACTGTTGAAGAGGGTACTTGTAGGAGTCGCCGATACAGCAGCATGCTGAACTGGTGGCTGTGGCGGCATGTAAGGGTTGAGGAGAGGATTCGGTGGCAGTACGGGAACCGTAGTCTGGGCTTGCTGCTGACGAGCAGCGATCGACTTCTCAGCCATCTTTTGTGTAATGGTGTTTCGAATTTCCACCAAGTCACCCTCTGATGCACTTCCACTATCCAAGATCTCCTTTAGCGTCTGAAGGCTGGTCAACTTTCTTTGAGCAGCTTGATCCATCGGATGCGTAGCGCACACAATCTTCGCATCGGTCGTAAGATCATCGATGTCGGTATGCAGCTTCTTGAGGTCTACGCCTCCGGCAGAAGACACAGGACGAGGGAGTGGCGTAGGCGGTGGAAACTGTGGCGGTTGCGAAGATTGAGGATAAAATGGTGGTGCTTGGAGGGGAAAGGCTTGGGCGTAAGACACGGGCGGAGCTGGCTGAAATGATTGCTGTGGGATGGCTTGCTGCGGCCGTGGACTTCTAGTATGCGATGGGATGGAAGGGTTGAAGGGCGGCAAACTCTGAGGAGGCGTGGGCGTACTGCGGTAAGGCTGAGTTGACGCTACCCTGACTGGCGCACCGTGAACGGGTGTGGGCGTGGATTGATAGCGGTTCGCTGCAGGTGTAGCGCTGCGAAACTTGTTGAGACTGTCGACAATGGTCTGGGTGCTTGAATGAGGGAAGACCGGGGTGGTTGACAAGGACCCCGGAACTGGTTCTCGCCATGTCTTGAGCATCTCCTCCAGCTTCCGCCGAACATTTCCGTCGACTTGGGAATAAGCAAGCATAAAGATTTGATGGAGATTCCGCCCGAAGTACACCGTATACGGTGATCCCACATTTTTGGCAATCGAGTCCAATACATATAACGCCGGCAGCTTTCGAGCAGGAGGAGCCTATCGAGTCATTAGTTACCAGCCTCACAATGCTCCAACTTCAGCTTGGGGATCTTCGGCAAACATCATGGCAATACAACGAAATGTTGGGACATACTCGATTGATATGGTTTTGAAGAACTCGCGAGATTGCTTCAGCGTGTTCAATATTCTCTTTCGCGATCAAGGTCAGGTTCGAGATTTGGTATCTGTCGTTGGTCACAAGATCTTCCAAAGAACCTTTGTAGTCTTCAGCGACCTCGTCAGAGGGCAGTCCAGACATGATGATGGAATAAGGAGATGAGGCCGCAAACGGAAAATGAGAAAGATTGGGATGATCAGAGCCTGGTCAGGGTTCGAATCAGTCAAACGGGCTATTGGCACGTAGACGGTCTGAGAAAGCTCAGTGTCACGTCAATGAGCCTGTGAGAGCTCTTCAAACTCGAGGTCGGACAGAAGTGCCTGTAGACGACAAAAAGAGGAATGTCCTGGTATCTTTTGGCTATCTAAACCCTTCGCGTGTAGCAGAATTCCTCGTTTGTTTCGAATACTCCAACCAAATCCCTAGCAATGCCAATGCCCCCGTGTTCTGATCCACCGATCACTGTTTCTTTTCACTTGTTCCGAGTCATTGGATGGCAGCAGTCACGTAGGACAGTAGGTTCATCTCATGTCTGGAGACCCAGTCGAAACGCCGCAGTGAGGATGCGGGGGTTGAAATAAGTCTTTATCAAGATGGCACAATAGTAACCGGAGCCAAAACAATCAACAAGAAGAGAGTGTCTAATTTAATCCGGTGTGGCTGCTTCGAAGGGTAAAGGTGAGGCAGAAGAGTGAAGGGTTGTGAATTCAAGGTAAAGCGAGGGACTTGAAGGAAAAGGTTAACAAGTTCGCAGGCCGCAAAGTCCAGGAGCGGCGAATGACAAAAGCGGCGAGCACTATGCCAAGACATCACGTGATGATTACATTTGTTTGGCCTCTTGGGCGCTCGGGTGTTCTCTTCAACGTCTGGCGGCATTTGGTCTGACTATGCAACACTGCAATGATTTCGTCATGAACGATGTGATCAATCAGCTGGTAAGACGAGAGGTATTACCCTGCTTACTGGTGGAGCAGTTGGCTACAATCCGTTGCATACGGGCAGCAACTTCGAGTATGGACCACTCACTCACTGCATCGCGAGCTACTACAGGACAATTTTCCCCGGCACTAGCGATCAGCCTGTACGAAGATGGAACACAACCTTAAACGCATATCATGACCTCAATCAATCCTCCCTTTCTCAGTTATCATTCGCCAAATGTCCAGAAGTGCAAAAGTTGGTGGCCGGGTTGTGTCGATCGCATGTCTGCATGTGTCAGAGAAACTGTGTGCCTGAAGAGGCTGCACCTTTCTGTCGGTTCCCAATTGCGGTAAAACAGCTCATGATGGTGTAAAACACGAGCATAAGAGGCTCACCAGGATCCTGTCCCTGCCGCCTGCCAGGCACGGGTGCCCTGGTAGTCGGACGCGATGCCAACGACTGACAGAGGTTACACCTGGTCCGTAGTCTGTCGGTGTTTGGCCTTGCGGTTGTCTGCTCAGTTGCTTCAATGCCGAGCTTGGCAAGTTTATTTACTACAATGCTTCTGGAGTGCCGGCCAAAGGCAACCGTTTTCAGACGCATCCTTCTAACCTACGCAGGGGACATGTCTTAGAGCCTCCGGAGGTGACAACCTTCCTCATACTGAGAGTTTAGCGATGAGTCTATGACAGCAATATGATCTTGTGGGGCCCTGTTCTCCACTACAGGTACTGATGAGAAGGATGAAATAAAGAGTATTGTGAGTCCTTAACAATTCCAGTCCCTCGTTTACCAGGTTCTTTCGAAGCTTTGCCGTCGTTGTTCCTAGTGTTGCTCTTAGAAGTCAGCGAGATGGCTTGGCCTGTAGTATTGTTAACGTCGTCCGCAATTTTTGTGATGGTCCTTGGTGGACCAACGTGGCCATTTCAAGAGCATCGTTCTGGTGGTGCAGAGCCGCCTCCATGGGGCTGTAACAGCAGAACGATGCAAATCCGAAAAGACTTCAACAAGGCCACACCACAAGAAAGAAAGCAATACACCGATGCCATCAGCTGTGTCATGACTTTTCCCTCGAATTTGGAGTACGTACAGCGCTTCCAGCAGATACCGGCGGCTAATCCATCATAGTCAAACACAATACAGCGGCGCAATCAACCGGTATTTTGATTATGCAACCGTCCACATCAATTTGACTCAAACCATCCATTTGGATGGTTTCTTCCTTGTTTGGCACAGGATGTTTGTCCATTTGTTTGAGAAAGACATGCGAGAAAATTGTGGTTTTCGAGGACCGATGCTGTATTGGAATTGGCCCTCCACCGCATTCGACATTGACACAACTCCGATTTTCAATGGCGATAGATACTCGATGTCGGGCAACGGGGAGTATTTCAACCCTGGCCCTTACCAAGTCGGGCCGAACTTCATTGTGCCTCATGGGTCGGGAGGTGGATGTGTGACCACAGGCCCATTTGCAAATCACACAATCACTATGCAGCCAAGTATCGACCCTCTATTCTTGCTCACAGGCGACCCCCTTCCCCAGACTGTTTTCCAGAAGAACGAATCATGTATGACTCGTGACCTCAATTCTTGGGTAGCGACTAAGTTCGACAATTGGACCAGAGTTGAAGATGCCCTGAAGTGTCCCGATCAAGCGTGTCTTGCAAGGGAGTTGAATGGCGCGTTTGGTGGAAATGATTTTGGATTGCATGGAGGCGCTCACTTCAGTGTAGGCCCACCCGAGAGCAACATCTTCGTGTCTGTACAAGATCCCATATGGTGGCCACTGCATACAATGCTGGACAACCTCTATGTCCAGTGGCAGAAGAGACATCCCGATGTCCAAAATCAAACATGGGGTACGGAAACAGCAAACAACGTCCCTCCCAGCTCCAATGTCACCCTTGATACTTGGACTCCAGATTGGGGGTATTTTGCTCCGTCTATGCAAATGAAGGACTTAATGAGCACTACCGCTGGCCCATTCTGTTACGACTACGAATGGGAAGATGGTCCATATAGCTGAGATAAGATAAGAAGACTGAATACCACGAACATATCAATCCCCTGCACGCAACATGTCGATGTTCTTGTCGGTGCAGATTGAAATGACATCGACACTGTCATTTCTCTGATGGGTAACAGTTTAGTGATGAAATGCCGTCATTGACCCTGCACGTGATATCCGGAAGGGGATGGATACTCGGCAGCCACCTGATATATGCCGCAGACGGCGTCACTGAGCCGACTCTCATCTCCTTCACCTGATGCACATAGTACGCTGACAAGAATCATTCTCAGAGAAAAGGTATTTCGCACATTGCTACTCTCGCAATTGTTTCAATCCTATCCTGACCCTCCTCAACGTATCGAACCTGGGCCCTACCACCAGCGTCTTAAGACACCAAGACCAAGACCATCCTCTTCAATTGTCTGAACATAGAACCGCCTATTTACTACTTTCGAATCCAGTCACCTTCTCTACTCCAAGGAGATGCGTTTCTCAATCCTGCTTCTCCTCGCCTTCGTGGCTTACGTCTTTGCACTGTCGGCGCATCAGAAGCCTGTCGTGATCTCATATCCTGCGGATACTCCTCCTTCGGTGATCGAGAAAGCAATGGAAGAGGTTGAGAAAGATGGCGGCATCATTACACATGAATACTGTAAGGCACATATTTCGGATTAAGAGCAATTGTCGCCTTACTGACTGTCCGTAGCACTGATTAAAGGATTCGCAGCCAAAGTGGCTTCAGCCACTCTTGATAAGATCTCTGCGCTTGCCGAAGACTTCAAACCCTATATTGAAGAGGATATTATCGTCCGAATTGACGGTTCTACTGATTCAAAGAATGAGTGAGCTACTTGCTGGGAAAGAGCAACCGAAGAACTCGACGTTTCGGTATTGATGACTTGATGGCGCGACTTCACATACAATTTCCTTCGAGGGGCTTTAAGGCATGTTAGGTCCTGGGAATAGGCGTTGGAAGATAGGGCTTGTTTTTGTAGTGTAAATGAGGAAGCATTCACAAGTGCCTTGGGATTTGCATGTTCGCCTTCTACAACGTGCCCACGTCTCGATTCCTCTTTCCCAGTGGTGTGCATGTTCTCATGTTGAAATTCTATGCCTTATTCAATTATTCCAGAGAACTCTCTTTCTCTTGGGGCATTTGTTCCATGTACATCTGTTCCCTCCGAAGTACGGTCGAAGCGACGTCATGTTAGCCATACGCGCTAAGGCGCCATATTGAGATTCGCCCAGCTAACACGCGTGCTCCATGGCCGGGTCGCAAGTTGAAACCATTCGAACCCCATGCCAGATTAACAACATATTCTTCGCCGGCTTCTCAAGACTCAATGCATACATCTGAATGATGAGATTTCCACAGGTCAAATCCCGACGACTCTCATGGCAACCGACGAAGCAATCGCAGCCGGTCTCATCGACTGGGTCAATAGTCTCTCTGTTGCGGAACCCGTCTATACGGTGGATGACTTGAGCAATGGGGATATAGTCTGGAAAGTTCTTCGTGTGTGCTGATAGAATACCTGGGCGACCTCATGGACTGATGACTCGCAGAACAGATTGATCGGTTCAGCTTTCCTGGCAAGTTACCAGAAAGCCCCGACACAGAGCAATGGATACACAAATGGACAAACCTCAAACATATTTACGATGCGCTTTCTATCTTTCTCACCGAAGAATGCGGTCAGAGACTCCCCTTCCCGAATGGCCGACCTGATCTCAAAGCTATCGCCCAGTCGTCCTCTCTTACCGATACGATCGCCCTGTTGAAATTGCTCGTTGTTGCGGCCATCAACTGCGCAGACCGCATTGAATACTTGAAGCAGATGCAAGAGTTGACCGAAAATACCCAAGAGGTTCTCATGCAGACTGTTCAAGAAGCGGGTGAGGATGAAAGCGGGACAGATGAAGCCGATCTCGCAGATGTAGGCATAGCAGCAAACCATGATGAGATACCCACGTCGCCACGTCGGTCTGGAGAGATGGAATCTGTGTTGGAATCAGAAGAACGCCTGGGTAAAGTGATTGCTGATAATCAAAGGATAGCACACGAAAAGAGGGAGCTACAGAGACAACTAGATGAGCATCATATGCGGTATGAGAAGTTACAGGAACGTTTTGATCAGGTCCAGGACGAGTTGAAAGAGACCGGTGACCGGCTTACGGCGGTTCTTGCGGGTCGATCGGACTCCTCGACGAGGCCACTAGATTCGAAGCACGACACTCTCATTGCTACCCTCGAGAATCGAGTACTAGAAGCGGAAGCGGAAGCAGAGGACCTTCGCAAGTCTAATGAAGTGCTGAAGATCAAGTCTGAAAAGGCGCAGAAACTACAGGACGACTATGATGAAATGAAGATTGACCGAGATAAACTAGCCCGCAAAGCTAATACGGCAGAAAAGTATCGACAAAAACTAGAGGCCAGTCAAGATCTCGAAAAGGAAAATGCATCCCTCCGGACAAAAGTCACAGAACTGCAAAGTCAGCTTAAGCAGTCAGATTTTGCTCGTGCAAGTTCAGGTGACCTCGCAAGGGAGGTTGATGAATACAGGCGACTGCTACCAAGCATTGAGCAGGAACGGTACGAATTAAATGAGATGAAGAAACGCCTAGAGTTCGACTACCACACTCTGGAGGCACGCTATCACGACACTGCGGAACAGTTATCTCGACGGCAAAGGGAAGTCGAGGAATTGCAGAGTCGGCTTCAGGATTACGACGATGGCATTGCTCCTAGCGCAAAAGACCGGTTTTCGATGAACCCAATCGACACAGACATTGAAAAGGAAGAGGCGGAGTTTCAAGAGACTGAAGCTCGACTTGCAGCTGTCCTGCTTAATGGTGACGCTTCTCCTGCGCCTCCTGAGGATTCCAGCCTTACGCTTCCGCTTCCGCTTGAGACAAGTTCTGCTTCTGGACTCGACATCGACCTTACCAACGACGTAGAAGGTGTCACTGAGGACGAACTCAAGGCCATCATGGCTGCGATGCGAGCCCAGGCACAGGCAGGCACGGCAACAGAGAGAGAGTCGTCTCTTCGTGCACAGAAAAAACTCATCGTCACTGTTGAGCGTCAGAGGAATAGAAACAAAACTCTACTCGAGCATGTACAGAAACAGGACCAGATGATCAAGGACATGCAGAAGCAAATCGCCGAGGAGCAGAGCGATCAAAAACGAAAGGAAGACGTACCTCCCACTCCACCACCAAAGGACGATGCTTCCCCTGCACCTAACCGTCGAGTCGAGCCAGGGGACGAAGAAACAGAAATTGAGCGTCTCACGAATCATAATACGATTCTTCAGCGTGAACTCAGACTCGTGGCTTCAGCTTGGCATGAGCAAAACGTTCGGCTGGCTAGCATGAGCTCGGCTGCGTCGGGGCGAAGTCGAGTTTTTGGTGGTGGAAATGAGCCTAGAGGGTTTCTGGGTCGACAGAGGCGCAAAGTCGATGCTGTCGCATTCGGTCGATGACGAGCAAGGGTATTTGCCGCTTGTTGTTGAAAACAAGTAGAGACTCGGACCACAAGGCCATGATCACATTCATATGGTCCTAGCCTTCCCTCGCATTTTGGACACGACCACCGAGTCTTTCAAAGTATGTGCGGATTTAAGGGCATTCATTTAGCCTACAAACTTGAACATTTGGACCGGACGGTCTTGATGGAAGGCGCATTGCAGTATGATGCTACGAAGAGAACTCTCTGGCTCTCAGGAGATGTGTCACGAAGTTCATATTGACGCCTAGAAGGCTTCTTGACAGAGGCATTCTTACTGTGGCCGCTATCTGCTGTCCATATTGGCGGTCGAGCATGGATCTATAAGAATCGCGCTCAAGGAAGACGGCTGGCTCAAAACACCCGCAAACCGTGGAAACGAAATGAGAGATGACAGTTTTGCTTGAGCCAGGAATGTGTGCTTTATCAGATGCCTTTGCGAGTACTGTGCTCGGTTCGTATGAGTCCATTTGGAAGCATGCGAACAATGCGGCGTGGTGTGCGGATGCGAGTGCGAGTGCGAGTGTGGAGTTCTTCGTGGCAGGCCACTAGGCCCCAATCGTCTCCAAAAGAAGGCGTTCTCGGGAGTCTGGCTGCCCGCAATCAGGTACCCGTCGGGGGGCTAGGGGTGCCTGATGCTGAGAGCTTTAGGCGCTAGCTCAGTTAAGGCTCGTTCCACTGTTGCACCCGACTCCTCCATCTTGCGGGGAACAACTCATGCAACCCGCATATCACCATCAGATCTAGCTACTATCGACATCTTCCCATGGTGTATTCAGGTCCTATTCGTACGAACACAGCTGTAAATCCTCTCCTGCACCTTCTGATCTTCTTTAAGCGACTACAGCTGACAAAATGGGCTCGGCTGGCGAGGTCTATGTGACCATTTCGGCGCTCGAAGGAGGGCAGCTCACCCTGCCCGAAAGGTTGTTCATCACGGACGCAGATCCAGAGAAGAAGGCAACTGTGCCCTCGCTGGCGTTCTTGATTCAACATCCGTCTCAGAATGGGAAACGCACCAGACTTGTTTTCGACCTTGGTCTGAAACGCGATCTGACCAAGTACCCTCCTGCACAGCAAGCCCACATCGCCAACCGCCAGCCAACTATTCTCCGTCCTGATGTTGGCGACAGCTTAAAAGCAGGCGGCGTCGACCCTGCCAAAGATATCGATATTGTGATACCCAGTCACCTCCATTGGGACCACGAGGGCACTCCCGACGACTTTCCCAACTCGCAGTTTGTTGTCGGGTCAGGGACATTCCACCTGCTGGAGCATGGCGCACCTCCTCACTACCCAAAAGAAATCTTCAATCCGGATCTACTGCCGCGGGACAGAACTTTGGAGTTACCGCCGGTGTCGAAGGACGGCCCAACAGCGGCGGCCAAGCAGACAAATCACTCGTGGAAGCCTTTCGCAGGGTTTCCCGCCACGGTGGACTTCTTTGGCGACGGTAGTGTGTTCATTGTCGACAGCCCCGGCCACCTGTATGGGCACGTGAACTTGCTTGCAAAGACCGGGCCACAAAAATGGGTGTACCTTGGGGGCGACTGCTGCCACGACCCTCGCATTCTAACGGGCGAGAAGGGCGTGGCACTGTACGACGACGGACATGGAAACCTTCGGTCGGTTCATGTGAACACGGAGCAGGCCAAAGAGACGCTGAAACGGATTGGTCCCTTGTTGAAGACTCCGACGCCTAGCCTGGAGGGAGGCAGCACTGTGGAAGTGATTGTGGCTCACGACGGGATTTGGAGGAAGAACAACCCTCACAAGTTCTTCCCCGGCACGATATAGTGTCAGATACTTATGAGAAGAGTGCCACCTTGTCTCTGGTTGTCACCTTCATGCATCCTGGTTCATGGTCTTGCTCTGCTTCTGAAGCACCACAGAGATTGCTTTCCATCGACCATGTCCTACGTACCCACTGCTTCTGCTCCCGCTGAACGCTTGGAACGTGTACTAGTAGTTCATGCTGCTGCATCAAGATTGTCTGCATGGCGAGGGCCCTCGTGTCCAAGATTACGTATATGATCTCCACAAAGCTGTTTCTAGGGTACAATATGCATTGTCAAGCGTTTGGGGGCTCCAGGGCCTTCTGTCCTGGTCGCTCAGGTCCAACCAGCCAACAATTACTCGTACAATAATGACAATAGTAGAGCCTGGTGGCCTCAGCCTTGTGTGTGGGAATGAGGCTAGACCTTTCTGTCGCTGCCCCGCCGCCGTTGCCCGTTACCCCGACCCACGTCCCCCCTTTATTCCTCCTCCTCCTCCTCCTCCTTCTCCTTCTCCAAGAGCTCCAGGTCCCCATTGAATTGGGGTAACCCAACAACATCGATGCTTTGCTCCATCTACGCCAAACCCTCGGATTGTCAATCTGGCGTGTCAGGTGCTTCGCTACTCATGATCCGTATCGCGAGTAACCTCTCTAGTCCCTTACGGCTAGAATTTAGACCCCTCGCACGCACTCGTACGGAGCGGGGTTCTGGAAAATACTGACGGGACTCTTCTACGATGGGTCTGCTACAAATCTAATTACTCTTTCAGACCGCATTGGGGTGATGCCGAACTTTGCCGCTTCGCTTGCCTTTTGCTGCGGAGAAGTTTCGAACGGGTTTCTGGGTTCGAGGGGACCGACTGATCTGTTTTTGGTATGGTGAAGAGCCGAAATGATTGATGTGATCGTCAGGTTTTGTGTTCAATTGACGCCTTTTTTTTGTTCCGGTCATTCTCCAAAGAGCGAGAAACGTCTACATTGTTTACTTGTCACTTGTCAGTTCTACTGGTATATTTGGTTTCAGACTGAATCTGTACCACGTGCAAAGGTCGTTTAACCACCTCGCCTAGACTAGACCGCTGACTAGAGTTGACATCATCTCATACACACATCTCTCCAAGTACAGCAACGGTAGCAGCAACGACAACAACAACGTCACCGCACACAGAACAGTAACAGGTATACTGTAGCACGTCCAAAGATGTCTTCAGCAGACAAGACGATAGCCTTCATTGGTACGTTTCTCATTCATGTCTCCCCAAGGTACTGGTGTGTGTGCATCATATACATGCAACCTCACGCCCACGCACGGACGACTGACCACTGGACACAGGCATCGGAGTCATGGGATACTCGATGGCAGTCAACCTCCGGACGAAACTCGACGACTCATACACGCTCCTGATCTGCGACGTGTCGGAGACGCTGATCCAGAAATTCCTGCATCAGATGGCCGGGCAGGGACCCGTAGAGGTCATCTCGAGCGGGCGGGAGGCCATCACGCGCGCCAACACGGTCATCACGATGCTCCCGACGGCGGGGGCGGTGGAAAAGGTGTACCTCGACGCGACGACGGGGATCATCCCGGCAGCGGTCGACGTGTCCCGGTCCACCAGCGGCGAGAAGAAGCTGATCATGGAGTGCGGCACGATCGAGACGGCGACGATCCTCAAGGTCGGCGGCAGCGCGGCGAGGGAGGCGGGGGCGACGCTGGACTTTGTCGACGCGCCCGTGTCCGGCGGGCCCATGGGCGCCGAGGCCGGCACGCTCACCTTCATGGTCGGGGCCGGCACCGCGGCGGCGTTCGAGCGGGCCAGGTCGTACCTGCAGTACATGGGCAGGCGGGACAGCGTGTTCCACTGCGGCGAGGTGGGCGCGGGCACGGCGTTCAAGGTCATCAACAACTACCTGTCGGCCATCACGTCGCTGGCGGCCAGCGAGGCCCTCAACATCGGCGCCAAGATGAACCTCGACCTCAAGCTGCTCACCGACGTCATCAACGTGTCCGGCGGCCAGTGCTGGGTCACCAGCCAGAGCAACCCGGTCCCCGGCATCCAGCCCAACGCCCCCGCGTCCCGGGGCTACGAGGGCGGCTTCCGCATCGAGCTGTGCAAGCACGTCCTCGAGATGGGCAGCAGCCTCGCCGACATGGTCGGCGCCAGAACCATCCTCGACAAGCCCACCCTGGCCGCCTTCACCGAGGCCATGGCCGACGAGAGGTACAAGGGCAAAGACGCGAGGGTCGTGTACAAGTGGTTGAATGAACAGGGGAGATAGAATCAAAGCAGGGTCGAATGGACTACTATGTGAATACTACAATGATGACAAGAAATTCAACCGACGTGTCCTTCTTCACGGTTATCAATATCCTACCCGTAGATGGCCATATGTTTTGCTTTCCGGTTTCAACACACACACACACACACACACACACACACAAGCGTCAACCTCTGTACTCTGGACTAGTAGATTGGAGATGGTTTAATGGCCGAAATAAACCAAAAAGAGAAGGAAGGAAAGAAAGAAAGAAAGAAAGAAAGAAAGAGCATAATGGATTTGGCTGTACTAAAAAAAACAAGTGACAACCAATGAACCCCAAGCAGGGTATTGGCCAATAGGACGCGGAAAGAGGAAGGTAATCATATAGAGCTAATTACACAGATCTTGTGATGGTATTATAGTCACACTCGAAGATCTGGCTTAAAAATCTAACTACGAGCAGTACGGTGCCACATTGACATAAAACCACCAGCAAACAACAGTCTAGCAAGTGGTATAGATGTGGGCACAAGCTGCCGAGTCGGTGACGGTCACAAAATCCTCCGTCACGTTACCAACCCGCGACTCCCACGGGGTTCCAATCAAGGAGAGGACCTTGGTCTCGCCCGAAGTGGAGAGGTCGAAGTCGTGGAAATCAAACCAGAACAGCATGGGACTGGTGGCGCTCTCGAAATACAGGACCCTGTCGCGGATGTCAATGTACGTCCTCCACAGCGTGGGCCAAATGTCTTGGGTTCCGGCCTGGTTCGTCGAGACAAGCGGGATCATCGGGTCGCTGACGGCTCTCATCATGCCCGCCGTGTACGACACCGCGGTTGCCGAGTCATTCGCAGGGGGGATGTAGCGGTTGTAGAACGAAAGTCGCGCGAAACGATCTAAGGTGAAGAACGAAATGTGTCAGCCAAATTCATGCCTTTTTCGTTTCACTGAACTTTCCCCCTGCTTATGATGGCGAGCGCGTGCGCGCGCGTGAGAGAGACAGAGAGAGAGAGAGCAAAAAGAAAAATTCCATCATACTCACCTGCAGGACGCGCCGTGCCGGGGAGAGAGTAGTTGGCAATCTCCTCCCAGTACGCGTTGATGGCCAGTTGTTTGTTGTACGCCGGCTCGTTCGTCATGACGGTGTAATTGGGTGAATGGTAGCAGCTCAGCTCGCCCTCGGTGTACTCCATGATGAGATTGTCGCCCGTTGTGTCGGTGAATGCGACGTGCAAGTTGGTGCTGACTCCGGGAACAACGGGCTTGGACACGACCTGGAACTTTTCCGCACCGCCGCATATGTCCTCAGCGGCTTCGGCGACGGTGGCGTAGTTGTCCAGGACGTATCCCATCCAGAGTGTGTTGTAGACGCCCGGAATCGAAGTGTTGCGCGTCGGATACACGCTGTCCCCCAGGTACAGTGTGCTGCCGGTGAGACCTTCCGAGTTCATGCCCTCGGTAAAGGCCGAGTTGTACATCAACGCTATGATGGAGCCATATTTGGTCGTCCAGTTCAGCGCGTTCTCGGGCACTCCCCCGGTTCTTTCCAGCCCGGCAGGAAAAGCCCAGAAGGTGGTGTTTGTGTCGGTGACGAAGTCCACCGTACGACCGATTGTATATCGACCATCGACTCTGGCATTGTAGGTCGCCCTGGAGCAGGCGGAAGACAGGCCCTGGATGCTCGCGAGTGTGAGAAGAAATAGAGAATTGTGGGTGTACATGGTTTTTGTGTCTGTCTCTTTGACGTTTCTGCCCGCAGGAAGGAAATGGAATTCACAATGCAACACAATTCTGCCGCGTTCAGGATGTTACCTTTTGCCTACCTTTCCCCCGGGGGCTCCCGCTCTATACATAGACAATTGGTGTAAACCCGATCACCCTTCTGGCGGTGCATCCGAACTTGACCTTCCGGCTTGCATCCAAAATCTGAAAAGTTAATTCGCGCAAACTTTCAGTCTCGTGGGTATCCTAGCTTCTGTGAACAGGCAATAGACCCTCGAACTAGTTCTCGTTCAAGGCGCACCTGGGGAAAGTAATTGCCTCCGATGGAAGCGCCATCTCATCGCTTTCTGGCGAGGAACGAGGTGGCTTTCTCTTGGCCGTCTGTGTGTAGTTACACGACTGGCACACTCACACACTCTCAACATCAAGCTTACGTTGGGTGGGACCCCTTGAAGAATGCGGCTCAACTCTTCAGCATCCTTTCGCATGGCAGTGCCACAAGCGGAAACGTGGCGCTCTGACTTGAAAACAAAAAGACTTGTAGGTTCACATTGGCGGGGATATTGATGACAGCTCTATTGAATGGATAGAGCCACTCGATGAATTCGAAAACGCTTTGCCTAGGTAGGTGGCTTGACTGTAGCGACTGATATTTCATCTCCTATTCATCAGCCGGCTTAGAAATCGAGCACCGTGCACGGTGAAGAAAGAAGACGAAGTTAGTAACAAATAATAACAGATTGAGTAAAATACGAGCATGAACACAGACCTTCCCGCCGGATTCGGCCGCCCGGTGCCGCCGCCTTGGGAAGGATTCATTCTTCTCTACGCCAACATCATCCCAACCACTGTCTCTGTACTCATATAGTCCTTTCAGACATGGCCCTTCAAAGGCGATAGACGTTCTAGACTGCACCAGCCTAGTCTTGGCGCCCACCCGGAGACCAGTGACCCCGGTCCATCCTGATCTCCTCAATATACCGTCCTCCCTGCAGACAACACGGGCCTCTATTTAGGCTTCGCCAAGTCCAATGGAATGGGAATACATCTATCTTCTCAATTCTCTTTCCTCTTTCGTCAGAATGTAGTGTAAGGGCTACGAGGATTCGGTACCTAGATAGAGTGCGGGGGGGGGCCAGGTATGCATGTATTAGTGGTTCGGGGTCTATCAAATACCTAAATATATACATACATGTGCATACCGAACACGATCGAAACATTTACAGCCAAGGCAAACGTCGAAAGCCAAGTAAACGCATCTCTGTCGCCTCTCCAGTAGCATTACTCACTCTCATGGGTATCTTTTCATAACAAGGTGGCCTCTGATTTTCAACCGAAGATGACGCATAATCAACCTAGTAAGCAACGCATTTCCCACGATGTCCAGGCCATGGTCAACCCGCTTCCAGCATGTCGGCGTAAATGTTCAAACTCGATCCAATGACATCTACAATTGCCCATGTCTGTGAGCCTCGAAAGACCTGTGCCCACACCCTCAACACGCCAGCGCTGAGGTATTTCATGGCTGCAGGAGTACCCATCGGCACGTCTACGGGCATGGCGAACTCTGTCTCGTCCAGCATAGTCTTGACCAGCGTCACGATTTTCTGTTCGTCATTGGTGATTGATGGCCCCGCGTCTGGTAGGCTCAACGCTTCTAACCACTTGCTCAGCAAAAACGCACATTCCAGCGTACATAGCGAGTGTTGAATGGACCACATGAACGTTTGTGTTTGCGCAACCAGGTGGATGCCGATCTTGACGGGGATGCTCAGTGCGTGGGCCGAGTGTAGCACGGCGCGCACGAGTTTCGGGGTGCGTTTGACTGATGGGCTGTCGCGAAAGGCATTGGCGATCTGTGTGGGGTCACGAGTGTCCAGCGCGCGACCAGGACCTAGGTCGACGTTCAGTCTGATATATGCTAGTCGTAGCAGCGCCGTGGAATTGAACGTCACGGGGCCATTTGGATTCATTGGATCGAGGGAGGACTCCGGGTTCCGTTTCCATGCCATCTGCCAATTTCGAAGAGCTTGCTCAATAGCGGCGACGTCGTCGTTGCGTAGTTCGCCATCGTGATCAAGACAGTAGCGTGAGGTATGGCGGACGAAGAAAATGTGTTGGAGGATGGCGTGAACGAGAACGTAGTTTCCAAGCGAGGAATTGTAGGTGTTGACTTCAGTGTTGGTGCGGGAGAATAGGCGATGTAGAGCCGTCTGAAACCCAACCTCTGGCGGTGTGCGGGAATGAATTTCCTTCCATTTGGCGCCCGTAGGTGCTTTGAATTCAGCAGCGTTGCAAGGGAGTGGCAGATCGAGCTCTGAAGCGAGGATGAGAGACGGGATGTTGTAGACGATGGTGTGGAAATTAAAGAAACAGAAAACTATGAACTTGGTCCGCTTGGTTGTTTCGCGCCGAATCCATTCTGACCAAGTAATATTGTCCGTCAAGGGTGGGCTTTTGAACCCATCATCTCGCACTAGGGTTGCCAGGACGCTCTGAATGGCAAGAGCTTCACGTAGAATTTCACGATGTTTCGCCCATGTAGCCATAGCCATCAGCAGGAGTAATGCCTGCGCTGTTTGCATCAGCTCTTCCTTGTCAGCGGCCGGATCTTCAGGTTGAGATGGCAACCCGAGGCAGCCAGACAACGAGCCACTTCGAGGCGTCCCTTCGACATGGAAAGCCTCGCTATACTTCTGTTGGCTAGAATACGTCGAGGGAGTATCTGCCGAACGATGCGACGCAGCAAGTTTGGCATCCCGCTGTCGAATGCGCTGTATTGCGATCGACTGGCTTACATTGAAGAGCTCCACGCCTTTTTGACCCTCGAAGCAATACTGAGCTCCGACAGCAGCCATGGCGAGTATGAGTTCTATGGAACAGTTGTTGACTGAAAGACTGTGGATGTGAAGGAAGGGAAGATGCTCGTGAAAACCGTTGACGTATCCCGCGAGGTATCGCGATAGCGCTAGTCGAGAAGGTAGCTGGAAGTTACTAGGGACTGCATGCGCGAACTCGGCAAGTTTGACGGCAACATTCTGCCTGTCGTCCATGTTGAGATCATGCAGAGGCCTCAGAGGGGTGTCTTGTTCGTTCTGATGAGCGGTAGGGCTTTCTTCTGGTTGTAGCGATGGCAAGCGTGATCCATACCGAGAAAATGAGCTCGAGTCTTCTTGCCGATCGGTGTTCTGAACTGGCCGTGACACAGGCTGTTGTCCCGCAGACGGAGCGATGTCCATCGGTTGTGTCAAGGACTCGGGAGAGAAAAATGGAATAGGTTGCTCGGCACTGATCATAGAAGAGAAATGATAGGAGGACAGTGCCCCGTTATCCATGAAATTTGCAAGATCCTGAAGTGAGTCGTCAAAATCAAACCCGCCGAGACCCATCCCGCCCATATTGCTCAGGTGATTTGACGGCGCTTGCATTGATGCTTGCGCATCCGAATCGGCCATGAATTGGTCTGGAACAGAAAAGATTGAGTTGGAAAGTTGATTTGACTGTGGCATCGCAGCATGGCGTTGATTGTTCTGGGGTTGGGCATGTTCCGCTGCCATGAGCAAGGTCGCGAAAGACAAGTCGTGGTTATTTGGCGTTGCTGCTGTCGGCGGGTTCGGATTGGGTGTCATGAAAGCGGCACCCACCATGTTTTGAGAGGTAGAGAAGGCGGGCGAAGTCAAGCTGGCGGCATCTGTCATATCGAGGTTCGCGCTCACATTTGCATCTAGCGGTCGTTGCGAGGACGTCGATTGCGAAACACTATTGCGATGTTCTGCTCTCCCGTTTCTTCCCCAGCGTTCTGCATCATGGCTCAGTCTCTCGTGACGGACGAGAAGGTCACTGGATCCGAGTCAGGTACGCTCGATGGTCTTTTGGGCGTTCTGCATACCTTCGGGTAAATTTGCTGTCGCATTGCGTACAGGCGAAGGGCTTCTCCCGGGTATCTAATCACATCATGAGCAAGCGATTCCATGACACCTCAGACCATCATACGGGTTCTCTCATGTCGTTGAAGGTGCTCTAAGCGAGCAAAGAATCTCTGACAGTGCTGACACTGGAATCTTTTGGCCTTCTTGGGGGGTGGTTCCGCCGTGTCCTGATCTTGGTGCTCAGCCTGGTCATTGTTATCGAGCTTCGTGCTGGCCTGTTCCTCAATCATGTGGGAGCAGGAAAGGGTGCTGGTTTTGGAAAATGAGCTTCAATGTGGAGTATAGGAATGGTGGCCCTTTGGGAGAGTTCTGCGATGAGCTTGAGCTCGATCAAGATGGAGGAGGAATGTCTGGGGAAATTTTCTGGGGATGCTTTGAAAGAAATGAGGGATGAGAGGGCAATCGATTTCGGTGCGGAGCGACTGCAGCATGGGCGTGAGTGATTGATTGATAGGCGGCGACAGGGCATTGGACCTTTCGCGCAGGCACTGGCTTCAATGGCTTGGCCCCAGTGGCGGGGCTCGATAGGCGCTGCAGGCACCACCCAGGGGCAAGAGCCTGTGGCGCTCTCCAGGCCTTCGTGAGGGGCAACAAGCCCTGGCTATGCCTGTGGGGGGCCAAATGAAGGACTTCTGAGTGGAGGCCACTGTCTAATGCCATGTACATATATTGTATGCCCAGCACCCAGAACAGAGCACAAGGACCTAGTAAGGCCTCTGGTGTCCCTAATATCGACATGTTTAGGATACAGTGTAATCAGCTCAGGATTTATTAGGCCCTGGCTCTCTAAGTTAGATCAGACAACAACCAGAACAGCTTGCCCTGCAGAAACAGCGTGTGTCGATAGCGGGCACTCTACACCCTGCATTCGTCCCATGTGACAACAAACTCACCAACCCCAGAGAGCCCAAGGATCACCGCGACCATTCGCCTCGAAGAACCCTCTCAGGCTCGACAACGCCTCCTTGGAGAAAGCCAGGTCCAGCCAAACTACTAGCGCACTAGGCGAAAGGGCCACCCAAGAGTCCCGTTTTGGGATATCCTTTTTACCCCAATCTTCCCAGCTGTCGATTTGCGGCAGAGTGGGACCGTCTTTGGAAGGGACCTGTTGGGTTGTTTGACGAATGTCTAAGAACATCTTCAGAGACATGCTGCGTTCATGTCATCTCAAAGACCTCAGAGGGCATTTTCGACGGGATGTCTTCCGCCTATCTGAAGCGGGCGCCTCCCTCACCTCCTGAAAGCGCATCAGAGACTACCGTCGAGGTATACGCTCTCAAGGCCGGCCACTTAACCCTACCCGAGCGCTTTTTCGTTGATCCAGCTTCAGAAACCGAGCGCAAGACCGTACCGTCTCTTTCCTTCCTAGTGGTGCATCAGGATGCAGAGACAAACCAGAAGACTCGGATAGTCTTCGACCTGGGCATCCGGCGAGATCCCAAACGTTATATTGAGCCCATTCAACGGCATATCGAAACCAGACAGCCCTTGGATACTCTACCAGATGTCACCGCGAGCCTGGCGGTTGGTGGTCTAAGCCCAGAGGATATTGACTACGTGATATACTCTCATGTGGGTTTCGTCTATGCCATCATAACATGCACTCAGGCACTGATTGATATTCCTAGGTTCACTGGGACCATGTCGGAGAGCCCCGCGACTTCCCACGGAGCACGTTTGTGATTGGAAACGGGGCACAAGCTCTTCTTCAGGGCGGAGGGTCTCTACGAGGCAGCCATTCATTCTTCGAGTCAGATCTACTACCCGAGGGAAGAACAATCGAGCTGTCGAACCCTTACGAAGATGCTGAGGAACAGACAAAGAAGAGACAAGAGCCTACGAGTGGTCCAGATTTTGATCAGGAATGGAAACCCTATGGCAATCTACCTCGCGTGCTCGACCTGTTCCACGATGGCAGTCTCTACATCGTTGATGCCCCCGGCCATTTGCCGGGTCATATTAATCTTCTCGCCAGAACCGGCCCCATGAGCAGCATTTACCTGGCAGGAGATGCCTGTCACGATCGCAGAATCATGAGGAAAGAACGTGCAATTGGAGAGTGGCTGGACGACCATGGGCAGATATGTTGCATACACGCCGACAGGAAATTGGCCGAACAAACGATTGAGAGAATCCAAGAACTCGAGTCGAAAGGCGTGGAATGTGTATTCGCCCATGATTTCGAATGGGAGGAGAACCCACAAAACCAGTCTAGATTCTTTGGGCCGCATAACGCATGAAGAATTCACTTTGGCTCGCATACATCTGGGAAGAGGTGTTGGTGAATTTGATTCAGCACATTCATCCGTCTTAGCAATCAGCCACATATGTGACCATGGTCACCTGCTTAGATGCAGAGATTATCCAATACCCTGAACTTTAAAGTAGCAAGAATCCAGATATTGTTGATTCTCACCTGAAATTTACCCCATCTGTGGAAACACAATACGAGCGATGTGGAGGTGTCGATGTTCAGAGCTCTACAAATCCCCCGCACTGTATTGCTGGTAAAGTGTCTTCCCGGCATCGGGTGTTGTTCGTGCCCGGTTGGTCGATTGTGGCACCAGAAGGTATTTACACCCTCCAGATTGTTCCGGAAAACGCTACGAGTGTTAAAAGTGTCTTTCGTCGGCCTCACATTCTGTCGTTTTATAGAGCGCATGCGGTCGGTTTAAGGCTTACGTCTGCCCTTAGATTAACTGCAAAAGATATATATGACGAGCACCACGCTTCTGATAAATCAAACTGCTCAGCATGTCATCCTCGAACGACGTTGCCCAAATGAGGAGCAAATTCGTGAAAGAGCTTGGTGAAGGTCCTTGGGATGAGACCTGGGAGAGCATTGCAAAGTTGAGCCCAGAGCTGTTCGATGCCAGCGTGAACCTCATTGCTGTTCCTCGAAAGAAGCGACATCTGTCCCCAAAGATTCAACAACTCATTTCAATAGCAGTGGATGCTTCGTCAACCCATTTATATCTGCCTGGAATCCAGCAGCACATCAAGGCTGCTTTGGCTGAAGGAGCATCGGCTGCTGAAATCATTGAAGTGATCGAGCTGACCGGTACACTTGGGATCCACGCCTGCAATATAGGTGTACCTTTACTGGTGGAGGTCATGAAGGAGGAAGGAATCTACGACTCACATCCAACCGTGGCAAAACCCTATGATGCTGAACGCGAGAAGTTGAAAGCCGAATTCACGAAGAACAGAGGCTACTGGCACACCTTCTGGGAGGACTTCCTCGCGCTGGACCCAGAGTTCTTCAAGGCTTACCTGGACTTCTCATCCGTGCCTTGGCTGAAGGATGTCGATGGCTCAGGTAAAGGGGGCGGAGTGTTGGAGCCAAAGGTTAAAGAATTGGTTTATTGTGCTTTCGACGCCGCAAGTACCCACCTGTATGTTCCCGGACTCAAGCTTCACATGAAGAATGTCCTAGGATACGGAGGAACTCCCGAAGAAATCATGGAAGTGCTTGAGATTGCGACCCAGCTCAGCCTACACACCTCTAATGTCGCGGCACCAATACTGGCCAAAGAGCTGGGGAAGTAACTTACTCTTCCCTTCAGCGGTGTCCAGTCGCCAACTAGTGAACGTACAGCTTGAGAATAACACAAACTCCACGTCAGACGTACTCCTACAACTGTTGGGTGACGGTCGAAGAGTGGGAAGAGGTTGTTTGATTTGGGGATATCCGTCGCAGTGACGAGCCTCTGGTGCGTACAATGCGGAAGGTCGAGGAGATCAAGACGGGGAGGCAATGCAATCACGGATACATTTGCCCGATACGTTCTCAATATCATCACCATTATCGGCATAGGAAGACATCGTCCTGATGTCTGCTCCCGATCCATCCACAATACCAGTTCCAACTTCCAAGATTGCTATCATGCCGCTGACAATAGTCTCGAACTAACTTACCTTAGCTAAGCAGATGCTTCCCCAATACGGCGGGTCGCTACGCATGTTTGATTGGAGAAACCCCAATATCCGCTTCTGCTCGGGCCTATCGCCGTCTCCAGGCGTTGCATGCTGGACCCTGGCTCACCAGGCACGCAACCCTTGACGTGTGTTTCGCCGTCCAAGCAACAACCAACCTTGATCTTGTTCCCTGTGGAAGTGCCGAACATCGAGAAAGGCAACCATGTGCGCATCCCAAGCCTTTTCGGCCGCGGATCATTCACCCAGATGCAGTCCGCCTGGGAATCTGAGCCAATGAACTTGTGCGGATGGCTCTAGCGACTGACCAAGGTGGTATGTTGCCCGTCGAGATGATGAAAGGCCATGGTGACCCATGGGATGCCTCATAACCCCCGATAGAGCGGACACTCACCGGTGCGCATATCACGCTGTCATCGGACTTGTCTACGCTGATGTCCACCTGTTCCCACCGGTTGTCTGCTAATGTTGCCGTCCTAATCTCGACCATCTCTTTGCAAGGTTGTGTGGAACAGACGGCCGTTTCTCCAGATATCCCCCTCGTGGTCGGGGCCCCTACATCGGTACCCCAATACCGTACATACAAATTCAGGGAGATCAGCTCCTTGGCCTTTCGCACCCAGAAGACACACCTCGGGTCGATTCTAATCAAACAGATTCGAAGATATGGAAGACAAGCGTCAGCCCAACGATAACATCCGCGACAGTGCCGTTGACGAGCTAAAGTCCACGGCTGAAGTCGCGGAATTCGTCGAGGATGGTCACTCCCACACCATCGCCGACTTCAACAAGAAAGAGGCAGCCCTTCGACGCAAACTCGACTGGTACATCGCTCCCGTAATGATGATGTGCATGTTGATATCCTATCTCGACAGAGGGAATATTGGTTTCGCAGCTTCCCAAGGAATGACTACAGAAATTGGCCTGACAGGCAACCAGCTGAATGCAAGTCCGTTAAAGGAACCTATTCCATTCGTCACTCACCATACGAAGTGTATCCTTCGGAAAAGAAAGCTTCAAGTACTAATAAACCTTTTTACAGACCGCTGTCTCAATCTTCTATGCCACCTATGTCCTTGCAGAGTTTCCTACTTCCATATACGTCAAGAGATTACAATTCAACCGAGTCATACCGATTCTCGTTCTCTGCTGGGGACTAGTCTGTATGTGCTGTGGTTTTGTCCAGAATTTTGCCGGTCTAGTTGTTATTAGACTTCTATTAGGCTGGTTTGAAGGGTGAGTCCGAATGAAAAACCAGGTGAAGTTCTGTGCTGACTTTCAAAAGCTGTCTGTTCCCTTCAATGACATTGCTTCTTGCGAATTGGTATCGCCGTGAGGAGTTGGCCCAAAGAATATCCTATCTTTTCAGTAAGTTGGAACGGACTCGGACGACATTAGTACATATGGCATACGATTGTTCCGCCCATACATCCTCTTCATTGCCCCTATACAGCAGCCTTGCAGTCACGTGAGCGCGGCCTCGTCTCCTGGCATTAAAAGTCATGATGCATGACTTTCTCTTCCTACAACTCCATAGAGGAGACGGTGCTAAGACAGTACGGGGCAGTGTTTACATGTGTCTGTAATGGTGATGTTGCTGTGTCATGCCAAATCAAACCCTTGTCCCATGTTATGGCGTGTCCACAGATACAGGAATCCCCCTCATCTAACGTTTCGCAGTTGCCTCAGCATTGTCCGGCGCATTCGGTGGACTGATCGCTTTTGGAATCCTTTACATGGACAATGTCGCTGGGTATCCCGGGTGGAGATGGCTGTACATCATCGAGGGTCTCATCACTCTCGTCTGGGCCGCTTGTTGTGTGTGGTTGATCCCCGCAAACTACCAAACGGCCTACTTTCTCAACGACGAGGAGAAGAAAATCATGGCTGTCCGCGCCGAACTCTCGGAATCCTACAGCGGCGGTGATGGTCATTACGGAATGAAGGACGTCAAGCTCGCTTTCAAGGACATCAAGACGTGGCTCCACGGCGTCAGTCAGATCGCCGTCGTCACCATCCTCTACGGGTTCGGCACGTTCTTGCCTCTGATCATCAAGAACGGCTTCCACTATTCGACCAAGCAAGCCCAGTACCTCGTCATCCCCCCCAACGTTTGGGGAGCCATTGTCTATGCCGTCGGTGCCTGGATCTCGGACAAATACCACAAGCGTTTCTGGATCATGATTGTCTGTGCCCCGATCGGCATCGCGGGCTACGCCATTCTCCTCAGGCAGGATGACGTGGCCGTTGGTGTGCGATACTTTGCCACGTTCTTGATCGCGACCGCTTGCTTCCTGTGTACCGGTGGCAACATCGCTTGGATGTCAGGAAACGTTGCCCCCGATGGAAAGAGAGCGGCGAGCCTCGGTAAGATAAACGACTATATGCTGGGACATTTCACCTTTTTGAAAAGTCCCTCCCATCTGTGGAAAAAGAACAAGAAGATTAACATGACTTTTTCTCACCTTAGGCACCCAGCTCACTCTTACAAACCTCGGTGGTATCATCTCGGGCCAGATCTACGCGTCTACGGATGCTCCAGGTTATGTCCTGGGTCACTCATGGTCTCTGGGCTCCCTCGCCTTTGCGTTCATTGTCTTCATTATCATTCGCATCCTCTACGAGAGAAGAGAGACTGAGAAAGAGAAGCTTCGCCAGCAAGGTTATGTTACTCCAGCTGGAGAGCTCACCGATCGTTCGCCTGAGTTCAAATATCAACTTTAAGGGAATGCACGATTTCGAAGGACAGATGTGCAAGCTGTTGAGAACACAGTCCTCAACGGAGGATCTAACGATGGGAAGCTGTGTATAGCTGGGTAAAAGGATGTACCTGAATGTATCATTCCTGTAACGGCCGAAAAGCACTAGTTAAGTCATGTAGACGGTCTCCAAGCGAGCAATTTTGTGAGTGGAGAAGAGCCTCTTCCATGACGCGTACTTGGCTGATTCGATCCTCTCGAATGTCACTTCGGAGCTACCCCTGACTAAACTTCGAACAAATAATGTTTTATCAAATTGTCAGTCCTGTGAGGTTCTAGACCCTGAAGTACATTAGGTGTTGTTGAGGCGTTTACTTGGTACTAAGTACGGAGCCTGAAAACCGTGTACGATCTCAAGGGGCGCTCAGCCTCGTCAGCCAGCAGCGCGACCAGGCCGAGTTCAACAAAGCCTTTAATTTGCACTTCGCTTTTTCATAACACTGCACCAGTTGTTCGAGTTTTGTCTATAGAGGAGAATCTTCGGACCACGTCCATTCATAAGAGGGGCAGCTACACCATTTATAGCTGGACGGCTCGAGAACGGTATGTATGGCAATAGCGCAACGGATATTAAAGTTAAGCAGATAAAGGGGGTTACAAGTTGTAATAGTTTGAATATAAGCTAGGTAGTGTATTGGCACGATTTACAGTACAAAATCACTAGGCTTGCTATCTATACGAGTAGAAAAGCGAAGTAACCGAGTAGAGAGGTGTGCATGTCGTGGGAAGGATCATTTACCACTTTGGCTCATGGCTGCCCAGCGGCTGCGGCATGATGTCCCAACCGACCTGCGCACCGTCGACACTGACCGAGTGCTTGATAGCCTGGAGCTCGCCGAAACCTGAAGAGCGTGTTTCGAAGTATTCTGCAGGGACATCCTCCGGCTTGTGGTAATCGTACTCAGTTGCCTCGAAGCCGGAATCTCCTGGAAGCTGGCCGAGGCTGCGGAGGTATTTCATCGTCCCGGCCAAGCTGACATCCACCCTGTACGAACCACCGTCGGTCCATGCGCGGTAAAGGCCAGCCATGATCCCAGCGGCCAGGAAATAACCGCTGGCGTGGTCGAGGGCTTGACATGGCAGGGGCCTCGCGGCGTCTCCTTTCCCGTAATGCTCGGCCTCGGAGACGTTCATCCCGGAGCACGTCTGCACGATGGAATCGAAGCCTCGCCTGTGCTTCCAGGGCCCGGCTGTGCCGTAGCAGGAGAGGTTGGCCATCACGATTGGGTGGCGCCCTTTCCGCCGACGGACGATGGCCTCCTCGGTGAGACCGAGAGCGCTCAGACTTCCAGGGCGGTAGCTCTGGAGGAACACGTCAGCACTCTCAAGAAGGTGCATTAGAGTCTCGAGATCTTCTGGCTTGCGGATGTCGAGCTGCACCGTTCGCTTTCCCCTGGCCAAGTCCCGGTCGAGCTCCGGCAAGTCTGGCAAGTGCGGGCCGGTCACCCAGAGGACTTCTGCGCCATGTGCCGCAAGCGTCTTCCCGGCGACAGGCCCAGCGACGACACGCGTCATGTCGACAACTCTGACGCCGCGTAGGCACTTGTCTTTGCCGGGCCCGATGTGTCGAGGGATTCCAGGAGCTGCCTCACCCACCTTTGCGATCGAGATGGGGAGATCCGCAATCGCCTGCGCTTGTGGAGTAACATCCCATTGCTTGTACGACCGCAGAGCAGCAACGACGAGTCCATTGTCGGCGGCCGCGGTCTCGAGATCAACCGCTCTCCAGGAAGATATCGCATCGCCGACCTGCGACCTGGTAGTCGGCTGTTCGCATCCCAGGAGTCTGACTATACCGTCTCTGTGGTGCGGGAAGTTGTCGTGAACCCGGACGTGGCCGTCTGAACAAGCATGCAGACCTCCGATCGGGCCCCATGCCGAGGATGATTTCTTGTCCAGCAAGCAAAAACGTTCGGATCTGAACTCTATCACCGCGTGCTGGAGTGGAACTGTCACTCGAGGGACCGGGCAACCTTTTCTTTGCGCTTGAATCAGAGCCGCGGTCAGGCCAGAAAGCCCGATGGATGCTTGAGCCAGATGTCCGACCTGGAACGACGAGGGTAGTCCATGCCCTTCCCCAGTGAGAGACAGGCTCGTCAAGGCATGTGCTGGAAGTCCGAGATGCCTCCATAGGTGCCTCACTGTATCAAGCGCGGTGAAAGTTGATCGGTCAAGCGTCATTCTTGTGAGTCACATCCAAGGCCCTCCAGAGGTAATTCGAATGACAGTGCGTGAACAGAAGAGGAAGGTCAGGTAGACGGACGTACCGTTAGACCCTGGCGGGGAGGCAGTTCTCTGCTTAATGAAGACTCAAGGGTAAGGTCCGTATGGGGGTACCTTGCGTCCATACTATTAAGCATCAACATTCCAAGGAGTCACAGATGCCCAGTGGCCCTCCGGTGATACCGGCATCAATTGGATTGGTGGGCCTGCGAGTGCCGAGGCTGGTGACAAAGGCTGGCGCTAAGGGGGCCTTTCTCTCACCGGGCTAA
Organism: Exophiala spinifera; assembly: GCF_000836115.1. Taxonomy (NCBI): domain Eukaryota; kingdom Fungi; phylum Ascomycota; class Eurotiomycetes; order Chaetothyriales; family Herpotrichiellaceae; genus Exophiala; species Exophiala spinifera. The sequence goes on along the minus strand of NW_015622518.1, from coordinate 2,425,888 downwards.
TGGAAGTGCGAAGGACAACGAAACACTAGGGCCGCGAAATCATGAATTCCCAATTATTGTCCTCCCAGAAGTTTCCAACACTCGATATGTCGGAATCTCTGGTTGATTCTGAATGTCATGAGAGCCGCCGGTGAGCTGCTCCACGAGCAGACAGTAGGCTTCAAGCGCCAAGCGTCTCTGGAAGAATCACAATCATCATACGGACGCGAGATGATACCACCATGCGCAACGAGACACGACTCGCATTGCTGCCGAGAAGAGGAGAGACATAGAAAACAAGAATTCTTTGATTTTCAGACGTCTGCAGAAAGCAGATCCCAACGTGGAATCCTGAGTTGCTCATCTGTTTGGCCGACTCTGACATTCGCGAGTAAACTGTGACTCTTATTTCCCTACACTCTCGATTCCTTCTTGTTGATCGCTTCACAGATGACCTTGGCCGTTGCTTCGGGCTCACTGACGTTGGGACAATGACCGGTCTCGAGTCGGAGCAGATCAAACTCCTTGGCTTCCTTCTTGAGAAAATCAATCCGCCCTTGCTGAAACTCCGGTGTCAACACTTTGTCACCCGAGCAGAAGATGTACGAAACCGGCACATATCTGTAGGCAGGGTACACGGCCTTTCCTGTGTAGCAGATTGCGGACTGCAGCGATTGCCGAGTCTGCCATGTCAGCGCCTCTTCCAGCGGAAGATCCGAGAAGATGGTCGTTGCGCCTTCCGGTCCAAGGTCTTGAGCCAAGAATTCTCCATTCTATCATATCGCTTGGTCAGCGTTTTGGAACATCCCAGGGGCTCGATGAATGATAGCGTGCTGCTTACCTCTCCCACAGGGACCAAGAAACTGAAGTTGAGGCTGCTGGTCACCTCGCTTGCCGTCTGACCCACGTCTGCCACAATGCATGAAAGGTAGACGAGTCTCACAACTCCTCCTGGAAGACCCTGGGAGGCGCGGTCTGACTTGGCCAGACCCTGGACACTGTCTGTTGCAGGCATACCGCCATATGAATGTGCCAGAACGACCACATCCTTCCCAGCATTCACGAGGTCTTGTATTTTGTCGTGGAAGAAGGCTGCATCGTCGGCCAAGGTCGCTGCTTGTTGAGGCGGCTCACGACTAGCGGTCGGCAAGTCGTAGGCATATGTTTCAAAGTGCTTGGACAGTTGTTCAACCAATGCAGTGTAGAAGATGAGCCGGCATGCCGCACCCGGAACGAGTACAATGCTTGGGCGTGATGCTTTGGTCGAGGCGTTTTCGGTCATGATTGTCCCGTGTTGAGCGAGATTCGAGACGGTGCGATTTCCTGTATGGCAGCTGCGACAGTCTTTGTTGATGGTTCTGCGTCCTGACACCAGGTATATATGTAAATCTGTTCGCGGTGCAGGTTCAAGATGGCCACCAACAGAGACTCTGAGGGTTCACCAGCAAGGCTTTAATATAGCATATCTCATTTGTACATTTGTCAGCCCATTTCAAATAGAGAACGTTGTGGAGACGATGGGTAGCAGTCAAAGTCAGAATGAATGTCATAAACTAGACTCCGCATGTCTATCTATGAATCTGTGATGCAGGAAGTATTATGTCTTTCATTTCAGGAACCTCGGCCCCGTTGCTCTTAGTTTTCGGTTTGATGCGAAGCGCAGTCTGAACGAATGTAAATGTTGCAGACTGAACAACGTTGAAGCTGTGCTGAGCGAGAACCCGGGACGTCGGGCCGTAGGATGCATGGGTCAGCCTCGTAGCCTCGTAGCCTCGTCGCTCGTAGCCTGATGCCGATCAGTCGTCGTCAGCGATCACATTGATCTATTAATATCTCACGCCGTAACCCTTGATTCAACGTTTCGATCCTTCTCAGGCGAGACTCTTGCACCCGATGCTTGATGGCAAAGTATTCATACCGGCCTGTCAAAGTCGACAAATATCTTGTACAGATGATTGCGGCAAATACTATTGAAACGTCGTCTTCGTCCAGGTACGACGTCATTGTGGCCAAGGCTCTAGACGATCTTGCTTCAGATGGATCATGGTCTCATGAGATTCAGTGCCAGGGAGTATCATTCTCAGTCTTCCAGAGGTTGAAATGCAACGCCTGAACCATCTTGCAAGGTCACTGAGCGGAGGATTGGTACGGCATGATACACCTGAAGGTGAGCCACCAGACTCAGCGAGCATGCACGCTATCTATATGGAAGAACTTTTGTCAACGCCTCTACTTGCCAACCCTGTTCAGACTCTTTGAAATACAGCTGTTTCGACCCAAAGTCTGAAGTGATCCAGTGCGAGCTAATCCTCGTAAGACTCTTTCCCCCTTGCAGAGAACAAGACCATCTTCCAAGCCTTCGAATGGTACCTACCTGGGCCTCAAGACGACTCCGACAACAACCCCAGCCACTATACGCTCCTAACATCTCTCTTGCCTCACCTGGCTACACTTGGAATCACTCATCTTTGGCTCCCACCGGGCTGCAAAGCTACGTCTGTCCACGACAACGGATACGGCATCTACGATCTGTATGATTTGGGCGAATTTGACGCCAAACGTAACGGCCAACCTTCAAGAACGAAATGGGGAAGCAAGGACGAGCTGCAAGTCTTCTGCCAGGCCGCCAAAGATCACCGGATTAGTGTGCTGTGGGACGCGGTATTGAACCACAAAGCTGCCGCTGACGACAAGGAAGTCAGTCACGCCGTCAAAGTTGATCCAAAGGGTACAGCACATATTCCCCGGCCTCTAACCACCGTCTCTTTGGGATTTGCCCGCGTTTCATCATGCTGACCACTCAGCAGACCGCACCAAGACCACAACCCGGCCATTTGAAATCGAAAGTTGGACAGTGTTCACTTTCCCCGCCAGGGGTTCCAAGTACTCGGACATGAAATGGAACTGGAAGCATTTTACAGCAGTGGACTACGATTCGCGGAAGAAAGATCATGGGGTGTTCATGTTTGTCGGAGAAGGCAAGAAGGGAGAGTGGGCGACTGATGTGAGCAAAGAATTAGGAAACTATGATTATTTGTAAGTTTCCTTCAGCCATCCAACGCGACGGAGATACAGGAACTTGCTTACCCGACGAGGACAGAATGTTTGCTGATATCGACCATTCGCACCCCGCTGTACGTTCGGATATAAAGAACTGGGCTACCTGGATCTCGTCGACGCTGCAACTAGGTGGCATGAGATTGGATGCGATCAAGCATTACTCTCTATCCTTCCTACATGAGTTACTTCAGCATCTCGACACCACCACCCCCCGAGGCACAGATCTGTTCTTTGTCGGGGAATACTGGGACGCGAACTCGGAGGCGTTGCAGAAGATCGTTGAGAAATTCCAAGGGAGGTTAAATCTTTTTGATGTTCAACTTGTGTACAACTTCAGCGATATATCGAAAGGGAGGAATTTGGATCTGAGAACCGTGCTCGATGGCTCGTTAGTCGAAAGGACCCCTCGACATGCAGTGGTAAGTCTTGGATATCCAAGTGACAAAATGACCCTCGCCTACCACATGTGGCCAGGGGGGCTAATTTATCGGCCCCGGTAGACTTTTGTACAGAACCACGACACTCAAGAGTTGCAATCGTTAGCTGCGCCCGTGGAAGAGTGGTTCATCCCGATGGCGTACGCCATCATTCTGCTCCGACAGGGAGGAACGCCTTGCGTGTTTTGGGGAGACGTTTTTGGCATCCACGGCCCTCGACCGAGGTTACCGGCGTGTGGCGGCAAACTGACAAGACTGGTCGTAGCGAGGAAACTCTACGCATACGGTCAAGAAAGAGACTACTTGGACTCGGACGACTGCATTGGATGGACCAGGTCCGGCCACAAAACCAAGTCGAACGGTGCGGGCTTGGCTGTGCTCATGACGAACTCCTGGGATCGAAAGTCCAAGCGGATGTTTGTTGGACAAAAACACGCCGGAGAGACGTGGAGGGACATTCTCGGATGGGAACTAGATGTTGTGATTGATAGGACGGGCTTTGGCAAGTTTTCGGTCGGCCATCGCTCAATTGGGGTGTGGACTCATGAGAAAGCCCCGGGCCTTGAGGGGTTGAGGAAATTCACGTTTCCAAGGCAGAGCCACGGTGTACCTCCTATAACAACTCTGCCAGTCTAGTTAGGGAGTGATAGGTGTAGGACACTGAATAGCAGAGGACGAAGACATCAGAGGACTGTCTTATTAATCTAGGTAGGTAGGTCGCTTGGCTGGAGCTAGAGCTAGGTCGTGGAGTTACGTCTCCCGCACTGTGAAAAAGGGCAACTCTACCGAATTTTATCACGACGTCGACGAGGCCTGGTCCCTGGAGATGTCTCGCTGACGGCCACGGAGAGGACACACTCTTGATGTCTGAGCCTGAAAAGGCAGTGTCGAATGCAGCTCTTGCTGACGAGGTCGAGGCTCTGAACTCGATCTACGGTCCCAACACGCTCGTCGTCCGTGGCGACTCCTCCTCCTCCGCCTCTACCACCTCGACACTCGACACCACCACCGCGGTCCTCCAACTCCCGGATCTACCATTCTCGTTCCTCGTTTCATTCCCGACCGACTACCCCGCCAATGCGCCTCCCACGATCGTGGGCACGCAGTCAACCGGCGGCAGCGGACGAGGCGAGGGGGAAGCGGCGGTGACGATTCTCCGCGACGTTCTCGGAAGAGTGTGGGTGCCGGACCAAGTGTGCCTGTTTGATCTTCTGGAAGAAGCCGGGCCGCTGCTCCAACAAGAACAACACCACAACCACAATAATCATCATCATCATCATCATCATGGCGCGGCTGAAGATCACACCGCAGATGTTGCGAAAAGGTCTGCTGCTGCCTCTGCCTCTGCCGCTCCTCCTCCTCCTCCGCCCACGGCCGTGTCCGCGACGGCCGCTGGACGTGATCATTACCACTCTTACGAACGTGACGACCTGACTCGAGACACAGCAGCAGCAGCAGCAGCCTCGTCGGGCGTGCCCGCGCCCGCGTGGGTCGTGTCGGAGCCGTTGACCGTCAACAGGTCGACGTTCGTGGCGCGGGCGTGCCGCGCGACCGCGCTCTCGGCCGCCACGGACTCGATCTCGCACCTGCTCGCGACGAACAAGAAGGTCGCGGGCGCCACGCACAACATCACGGCGTGGAGGATCCGGGGCGCCAGGAACGCCCAGACCGGCGCCGCCACCGCGGTCCAGGACTGCGACGACGACGGCGAGACCGCCGCGGGCGGCCGGCTGCTCCACCTCATGCAGCTGATGGACGTGTGGGACGTCGTGGTCGTCGTGACGCGGTGGTACGGCGGCGTCAAACTCGGCCCCGACAGGTTCCGCCTGATCAACTCGGTCGCCCGCGAGGTGCTCGTCAAGGGAGGCTTCGACGCCAAAGGCGAGACGGAGTCCGACAGGCACCCCGGTAAGGCAGGCAAGGGGAAAGGCAAGAAGTAGGACGTTGAGCTCTCGCTCTGTCCCGTGTCGTCATGAGACAAGGGCGGTGAAACGGGCAAAGAAAACTAGAACAGAGAGTACTTTTGTCACGTACACGACTTGAATTTCTCAAGGGCAAAGGCATGACACTACTACACCACAATATAATACAGACACTACCCTTGAAAGGGTAGATGCAGCCTGAATTCGTCATATCAACCCACTTACTGGGTACTAGGCAGCTCCAGATACCTATGTATCCCAGGTCCGATTTGTGGCTGAGCTCTTCAACCCCCAGCTAGCTCAATGATATACCATATTTACGGGGACCTCATTCTACCCAGTACACAAGCATCAATCGCCAACTTGAGCAACCGTTCAGTTCAATACCAGTACCCTGTCATCCCATGGCTTCATCCATCGCACCAAATGCTGCTTTCGTCTCGTCGTCTTCGTCATCATACTGGGTGCCATTTTTCAGTTTGCCGCCATCAGAATTTGGAACCCTCTTGTCCATCTTATCATTGTCACCACCACCGTCGTCGTCGTCGTCGTTGTCGTCCTCACCCTCATTCTCGATTCCGCGCCCGTTCATCGCCCCGGCCACAGCCAGTCGATCAGCAGCGATATTGCCTGGATTGTCGGTATGGCCTTTGACCCAAACGAAATACGTGCCCTTACTAAACTGTTCTCTTTCTTCAATCTTGTCTCGGATTTCCACGACCAAGTCTTTATTCTCAACCGGCTTCCCCTTGGCGTTGGTCCAATTATTCTTCCTCCAGTTCTTGTACCAATTCGTCACGCATTCAATCGAGTACTTGCTATCCGTGTAGATGGTGACTTCTCGGTGCAACGGAGCAATGTTCAATGCACGTAGGATAGCCGTCAATTCCGCTCGTTGGTTGGTCTGCTTGCTGCCCTTGAGTGCCTCGGAAACATTTCTGTAACGCCAGTTCGTTAGCTTGTTTTCTTCTTCTCCCGACTCGTCTTCTTTTTGTTGCTGGTTCGCATCAGGAGAGTCTGGACCTTGCCGTCGCGCGGTCCAGTCCATTGTATAGACGCGCTGAGTCTTGGGACGCTTGGCTTTGGATTTGGATTTGGAAGTATCATACTTGGGATCTTGAGGTCCGAAAAACACCCCTACTCCTGCTCTGGCTCCGGCTTGACCATTCTTTAAGCTCGATCCATCGGTGTATATTCGAAGCATACCCGGAGGGTTCTTCTCCCTTGTCATCATCTTCGTCTGTTTCTTTTCGTCTTCAGTCCGGTCTACGATCCTACCGTCAGGCGCCAACTTGACATTTGGATCATAGCCGTCTTCTGCACCAGGCGGCAACGGTCGGCGTGACACCTCGTAGGGATTTCCATCTTTATCCGTCGGGGCATACGTTCCGTCGATTTGCAGCCCCGGAGCAGAGTTGCGTACAATCAACCGTCGGATTTCCTCTTCGGGCGTGAGGTTTTGTGCTTGATCAGGACCGCTTGGCTTTTTCCCGGCCGCCACAAACGCCTCTGCTTCCACTCTTGTGTTGAACTTCTTGTGTTTGGGTTTACTGAAGCCGCGAATCTGAGCCTGAGCTTGTGTCCAATCCGTATAAACTCCCGGGACTTTCCCGCACTGAACTGCGTAGAATTTCTGATCCGCCGGGTTGACCCTGGACTCTGCCAAAGGCTTGCCATCGATCCATGCTTGAGCTTCATGAAGACTTGGGAATGTTTTGACTGTAGAGATCGTCAGTGGTCGACATACAAGTGCCTTGGTAGGCGTGAGATCACGTACAGACTGCCCCCTTGTATCCCTTGACTTGGCTCAAGCATTCTGGCCATGTTTCGTAGATTCCAGGCTTGTTGCCCTCCTTGACTGCGTAGAATTTCCGTTCCGCGGCTCTTTTCCTCTTCTGGCCCGCCGCGGCGTTTGTGGGAGTGAGACTGAGACTGGGACTTGAAGAACGTCCAGACTCGCCTGGCTGGGCGAGAGGTGAAGGCTGTGCCATGTTGAAGCGAGAGTAGAGAGGCCGGAGGACGACACCGAATCTTCGGAGGCGAGGCAGGTTGGCGAAAGAAACGGAAAAGGTGTCGGGAGCGTGAGGAAGGGTATTCAGGTACAAGTTGTTGGTTGAGCAGCAGTCAGAATTCCTGGAGTGCTGTGAATGTGAGGGTCGCAACGCAGTTCTCCTTTAGGAGTGTGATGGGGCAACGAGAGGTCAAAGGAAGGGAATTAGTAGCCAGTCTACCATCTTGTTACACCAGGGGAAGAATGACCAGAAGAAGGAAAAATGGAACACAAGGTCGTCTCCTTTGAAGCAAGCAGGCAAGGGGGGGGGGGGGGGGGAGCACCGGGGTCAAAGGGTGGAAGGCGGTGATTGTTTGGTGGTACTGTAGTTATTGCGGAGCGGAGCACAGCACGGAACCGTGTCGTGTCGCAGGCACATCACGCCCCGTCCGCGGCGCGGGGTATAAAAACTCCAGCAAATCGTCCTCGAAGGGGGTCGTCGACTTTCCTGTACAGGTATGGCTCAACACACATGAAACGCGAGTAGCTCATATGATTGAGAGTATCAGCACATCCCTAGGTCCATAATCGTTGAACCTCTTGTTCCTCTCTCTGTGAATGATTCCATTCTTTTCCCACGTGAGGCGGCATATCCTCTATGCTCCAGTATGTATTTACATCTATCTTCATGATCGCTTCGTTCAGTCATGTCTGTGGTCATAACACATAATATCCTGGGTTCGATGCCACCAAGTATCATTACGAGATCCCCTTGTCTCCCCAAGCTGCTCCGAGGTCGTCGCTAGAATTAGCCAGCAGATCTGTCGTGCCCATCTCTAATGTCCTGACCTCTTTCACCCACGTCCCGTCTCAAACTACTCGGCGTACTCATCCCATCGGATGGCGTGTTTCTGGAAAACTGAATCCGCCGATCGGACGTCGCGGGCGACTGCTGCCTCTCCGACGGTTCGTCAGGGAAATGGATCGGGCGATGTGGCTCTGGAGGGTTATTTGATCTGGCCTCGCTGTCCCCTAGCTCAGACGATCCTTTCTGAGGCCTTGAGAGGCTGAATACAGCCGGGGATGGTGGCTGCTGCGGCTGCTGCTGCTTCGAGGCACTGTCACCCGTCGTGTTCTTCTTCCGGCGTCGAATATTCAAGGTCTGGTTGAACTGTTGCGCCCGGCGAAATCGCAGATCGTAATCGTCGTCTTCCCTGTCGCTACTCAGAGCCTGAGAAATGGTCCTGGGAAAGTGATATCCCAGCTTCCCGAGCGGCACGCTGAGGCCGTGGACGACAATACTGCAAATGGCTAGGAACCAGATCACCACGCGCATCACCTCTTGCAGTCGCGCCGCATCTTCGCGAACCTCGCCGTCAACAGTCACCGTGTTCAGGAATTCCAGGCTGATATAAAGGTAAAAGATTGCCGACACGCCGATGGGGCCGAAGAAGCCCACAAACGCAGCTTGTTGGACCTCTTCGATCTCGCGTATCTTCTTGTGCATCGCAAACACCATGGGTACGCGCCGAAACAAAAGAATCAGGATCCCCAAGAAGACCAGCCGGTAAAGCGGAATGACATCGTTCGTCCGAAATTCAGCCCATGGACACACGGCGCCGAACCAGATAAAGACACTTATGTTGAGCAGCATATCAATGGTAGGTTGAAGAGAATCGTCGGCAGTTTCAAGGCGGAACCTGAAAAAAAAACGTCCGTCAGTAAAACAAACACAAACAATGCAACCAAGAAGGAGAGAGCCACACCAATCGTCCCATGTAAAGACGTTCCCAGCAACGAAACAAGCCAGGACATCATCCGAGCCGATCAACCCACAAGTACCTGTGATGAACAAGGCGAGGGTGATTGCAAAGACGAGAAAACTCTCGCGATCCACAAACTTCTTCTCCTCAGCATAATGCAACAACTCCTTGGCCAACCAGCCGACGGCGATGCCATAAACGACGCTCAGCAGGATGGTGTACCCCCACGTCTCACCGAACCAGTACCCCATGGCCTTCGCAGCGCCTCCGGGGTTGGGGTGCCCAGCACCGCCCATCTGCGTGTACTTGATCAGGTACAGCGCCAGGAACAAGAACGGATATCCCAGGCCGTCGTTGGCTCCGGACTCGGCGATGATGATTTTCTGCAGCGGCTTCGGGATGTTCTTGTCCGCAAACTTGCCCTTGACGATCGAGTTTGACAGGACGGGATCGGTCGGCGTGACGCAGGCAGCAACGGCCAGCGCGTGCAGGAACGACAAGTGAGGCACCATGGCCCAGATCAAGAGGCTCCCGCTGAGCCACATCAGCGTCATTCCCGGTCCCAGAAGGAGGAAAAGGGACCTCCACTCCGTGTAGAGGTATCGACTGGGCAGCTGCACGCCGGCCAGGACCAGCTGCACGCCCAGGACCAGCCGCGTGAAGTAGAGGGTGATGGTGTCGAGGTTCTCAACCACCCCGTCCGCGTAGTCCAGCGGCCTGATCCAGTTCGTGGCGTGGGGTGAGAAGATGATGCCGGCCACGAGCGAGATAAGAGCCTCTGAGAGATAGAATCGTTCCTTTAAGAGATAACTCACCAGCCCGAAGACGGTGATGAACCCGCCCAAGACGGAACACACAATGTTGAAATTGGTAATGACCAGGGTAGGCATTGTTGCATGTGTGTCAGTCGTGCGCTGGTTCGTCGGAAGAAGCTAGAATGTTTTTCTATTTCGTGGTTGGTGTGATGTGAAGTATTCATAGCCCTAGATGTTGGGGCATAATAAGTAATCTTTGTCAGAGGACCAAGCGTTGTAAAATGTGAAGATAAGATAGTTTCGGAGAGAGAAAGATGTATGGTATATCAAGCCTCGTAGAAATGGTTCTGAAAGAGAGATATCAAGCCTCGTAAAAAATGGTCTTGAGAAAAGAGATCTCAAGCTTTTCGAAAATGGTCTTGGAGAAGAAAAAACAATGTATCAAGCCTTGAATAAAGATGTCTTGGAAAGGGATATCAAACCAAGCCTTCTGGAAAAGAAGTCTTGATTTTCTCTTTTTAGACTGTGAGAATCCAATCAATCCAGAAATCCGAGCCAACCCAACCCTGTGGACCTGTCACCTCAGACCTGTCAACCCTGATTTATTAGTAGGAGTCAGTCGGTGCTCGTAAAAGTAGTACAGACGCTTCCGTTCTGCGGTCGAGTCGAGCCCCGATGAGAGTTTCCCAACCGGGACCCGCTTCGGGCGTCGAAGGGGGGCCACACGAGTACGGCAAGACGGAACAGCGGCAGCACACTGTACAAGTTGCTGTAGGGTGCTCGAGCTTCGCTCACCCTCTTGATCTCTCGGTTCGTCGGAGTCAGAGTCAGAGTCAAAGTCACAACCCATCATTTGTTACTCTGAACTTGTACTGCCTTTTGAAGAAGTTTCACGCTCAAACCAAAACCAACATCTCCTTACATCCTCCGTACTGCCAGGTAACTACTCGTAACATCGTGCTCCGTACAGCGTGGCGTATTGTATCCCTCTGGTCGGGACAACCCCTTTCGCCTACTTGTAAAAACCCCCTCGTTCACAGACGAGGTCTATCACATGTGTGCGTGTTTGCGTGTGAGGAAAAAGTGTAAAACACCACCGGCCACGGCCAACCAATGACCCTCTCAACAGTCTCACCCGTTCGAAAAAGTCTACTCCGTAAACGAAGCTCGCCTCTCGGCAAGACGGGACAAAGATGTTTTCTAGGGGATACCTAGGCCAAAAAATACAGTTTACTTCACTACTTGTACTCCGCAGGAGGAGTACGGATATTAGGGATATCGCTCTCTAGGTACAATAGAAGTAGACCGATCTATTTCGTTTTATCTTCTGAAGACATTCTTCAAGATGTCAGACAATGCTGCCGTTTTGCTCACTCGACTTAACATTAGTCCTCCGTACAAACTCATCATTTGTTAATTCTTTGCCTTCTCTAACAAGAGGCTGTCTTCCTTCCTCCCTCCCTCCCTCCCTCCCTCCTAGGTTAGGACCAGCAACACCTCGTTTTCATTTGAGTAGAGCTTTTACTCCGAAACAAAAAGCTTCAAGCAACCAACTACCTTACCTTAGGTATTAACGGGACGTTCTAAGTCGCCACTGGACTCTACTAACTACCATCACTTTCTCCCAACGCTTGCTAGCAATGTTCCCCGTCCATGCCTCGAAAATACTGTACAAGTTTTGGATAAAATAAAACCTCTTCCAACGCCAACGCTAATAGCACTCGCAAAGAAAAAGGACAAGAAAGGAAACTCCTTTACAAACGTTGTTCCGATTGCATCACTGCACAACAGCAACAACATCATCATCATTCAAGCCTTCATCCCAGTTGTCCGCCAAAGACCCAGCCCATACCTTGTCTGACCTTGTCTGGTCACAACAACGCCAGAATCAATGCGAAGTAGCCTGCCCGACATATAACAAATCCCCCGACTATGTGTATACATTCAAACAACAGCGTATATACAAGGAAAAGCAAATGGGTATCGTGCTAGTCCGAAAAGAAGAAAAAAAAAGAAACTCAAGCCTGCGGATCAGTGGCTCGTCTCATGCGGTAGTCTGGCTCATAGCGAAACTCATCCGTCACAGGATCCCATCGAAAGGCCTTGAACTCGACGCCATAAGGTCTCTGTAAAACAAGTGTCAGCGTATGATCAACACGAAACCAAATCTCAAGCTTACCGGCTCCAACATGTACAAGACACCAAGGGGAACATCCAGGTCACTGATGTCCTCTTGCTTGAGGCCCATGAAATATGCCAACAAGACCCGAGAAATGCTTCGGTGTCCGATAATCAACGCATGGTCGGTCATTCTTTCAATCTCAAGAATCACTTTGCCCAGACGATTGATAACATCAAAGTACCCTTCACCACCCGGGCCAGGATATCTGTATGCCATCTTGTCCCGTTTGCGGAGCTCGTATTCATGGTGGAATTTGTGTCGAATCTCTGTGTAAGTCATTCCCTCCATGTAACCCGCATTCAACTCATCCAACATCTTCATCTGTTTGATGTCGTACTCGTCCTCGTTGAAAAACTGGCTGGTCTCAATACTCCTCTTCAACATGCTGGTCCAAACACAAAAGTTGCGTTGTTGCAATGTTTGCGCCGTGTACTCCGGGTTGGGTGGTGTTGTGTCGCCGGGCAGAGGAGGGAAGTGGGTGTTGGCCTGTTTCTGGGCCTGGTTCTCCTCCCATAATTTCCATTGTTCACCAATGAATCTCTCCAACGCTTTCGCGTATCTCACCCCGTTCGGACTCAGCGAACTATCACCACCAATCTTGCCAGCCACGTTGTCCGTCGATTCACCATGTCGAGTGATCCAGATTTGTCGCGGAGCCAAGTTGAAATTCATCAGATATGTCACGGTCTGAATACTCAGAAAGCCCTGGACCTGAAAACTGATCATTTTCCGGCCGACGTCGATCATTGAGCAATATGCCATGTTGTGGTCTTCTTCGAAATCGTCGAGCTTCTGATATGATTTTTCATATTGTTCAACACGTTCTTGGAAGTCCCTCAAAGCGGCAATCGGGTCCTTGCCCCTGTAGTCAGGGCCTGACAACTTTAGCCGCATGTTGGCCTCGAGCAGATTCTTGTCCTGACAACGAGACTCGAGAAAGAGCACGTTGATGTTTTCGTCCCGCTCTCGAATGTGCCTGATCAGCGACAGTCGGCGTTCTTGGGTGTGGTTTGTTGCGTCCAAGATGCCGACTGATCCACCATCCTCCAAGACATACTTCAACAACTCGTCTAACGTTTCATGCGCGACCTGTTCTCGTAGTTGCTTGCCTCGTGTATTCTGAGGGTCGAAAAAGGAAGCAGACTGGTCCATGGGCTCAGGCGCAGGGAGCTGAATGGGCTCATGGTTGTTTTCGGTCGACTCGGGGCTGCCCGTGGGCGGCGGACTGGTAGGTGACAATACATCTAGCTTCGCAGCCTCGCCATTGACAAGAATATCATCAGTCTTGATCACAGGAGGCGGGAGCAAGTGGGGGTCCGCATTATTTTCTGACGAGCCGCCTGTATTAGAACTCATCCTTCGTACAGACTCTCGTAGCGCCTCCGTCGTCCGATCTGGGATCGGCTTGCCTCTCCCAGCAGCAACTCTTCGGCGATCACCCACATTGAAGATCCTTGTGGGATGTTGTAACCAGTTTAAATATCTTGCAATCTTCTTCACAATGTAACTCTTCCCTCTGGCGGGCAGGCCGACCATGATGATGATCAGCTTGGCTCCCACATCTCGCTCGGCAATTTGACCATTGGGTGACACCTTGGACCGAGTCAGGCCTGGGATATCGAGGGTGGTGGCCCTGAGTTTAGGCGTGGCAGACCCCGAGGTGGCTGCGCTACCACGAGCAGATCTGGAAGTGGTCTTATCAGCGACTCTGCAACGACATGCCCAACGACGACTTTGGTAGCTCACATCTGCGGACTGCCAGGCGCACTCGGCAGTGGTGTGTCCGTCAAAGCCCTTCCCATCGAGTTGGCGCCATGTGGCTGTGATTTTGGAGATATGCGTCCAAATGCGGACGTTGGCGGAGGCATGAGCGAGGAATGGTGTTGGTGACCGGCATGGTTGGGAAGATGTTCGCCTTCGAGTCGAGGAGTCGAGGAAGCGCTCGTCATTATGGCAGCGCGAGCGAGGTTGGAGTATTTTGTTTTGCTGTTGCGACCGTTGTAGGGAGGCGGTGTTTGGCTTGGGGTACCTGGACTTTCGGGGGACGGCGACGAATGCCGAGCCCCTTCGAGCACAGACATTCAGTATGCGCGTTTTTAGCGAGGAGGGCTGCAGTCGTGTGGTGGGAGGAGGAGGAGGCAATATGCGAATGCGAATGCTGATTAAGAAAACAAAAACGAAGAGGTAGATACGAGTATTGTCTGAAAGGCAAAAAGTGAAGTATAATTTTTGTGACTCACTATCAAATAGGTAGGTAGGTAATCTTCAGCGCCGCTGCCACGGACTCTTTTTCAGATCAAGTAAAGCAGGGAGGGAGTGCTCCGTCCCACGAGGACAACGTAACTCCGGAATATTGTCACGATGGGTTTTTTTGCCAAAGTGGAATCGAGCGGCAAGTCACCGCAAGCCTGTTACGCACGGGCAGTAGCAAGGCGTGGGAAGTGGGAGCATGCGGTGCGTAGCGCGCGTCGTAGTGAAGAATCGACACTGTCGTCGGTCTTTGAAAGCCTGCTTCGTGTCTGACGTCGTTGGCTGGCTCTGTGGACCGGTGAAAAGAGCCTTGAGGGTTTGTCACTGGCTCCCTGAAGAATTGATGAAGAGAGGGCGAGATAACCTTGCAGATGGTGTCGCTAAGTACTCGGTACGGGACAAGTCAGTCCGATTGTCGATTTGGCTCTGCGCCAGTTCTTAAGGGTCGGCAATTGTGCTGTACAGTACGGAGTATGTACGAGGTACTCGTAGTTTACAGTAATCCGTAGCGCCAGTCAACACGGATGCCGTACCCGCGGATGTGAGTATGTTGGGTGGCCAATATCTGGTGTTCTTGTTAGCGCACGGCTCAAATGCAAGGGACAGAGAAGTACGAGGGAGCCGAACAGTTCCAATCCGAATTAATTTATACGACATCGCGATGGAGGTACATCCAATACAGCTCAGGCATCCTGCCAGCAATACTGATCACCTGCTTTCGCATTCTTGAAGCCTGTCACTTGCGATAGGATCGCTAGTTCAAAGGAGCTGAACACAGCCCTGACTTCAAGGTTAAGCCTATTCATATATTGTAAGTGGCGCCCGCCCCGTTCCAAGAGTGTCTCATTGCTGGCTTTAGGCCGTCCGGGGATCGAGCGCCGCATATCCGTGTCGCCTCACCAGCCCTAATAAGCCTCACCTTAACCCCCCAGCGGCTAATGGTTGAGGCCCAAGCAATGCCAACAGCCTAACGACGCCCCAGTCCAAGTAGCCCCCGTCGCTTATAAGTCCTTCGGTGCCCGAAGCTCGCCAATAGTCCTGTCGCTCCTCGCCACGGGGGCCAATATCCCACAGGTGATTCATCCCCCTTATTCCGTGACATCTCTGGAGTCTTCAGACATTCATATCGTCAACGCCCCAACGTATGGATGAGCGTCGTCATGATGTCGACTTTCTTCCTGAACTGGCATGTGAAAATGAGTAGTTTGTATACACAACTATAGAGTACACGTGCCAGGATGGTAGCGCGAGATTACCTATGGTTCTGGGTGATTTTTGACCACTAATCATTGTCCAAGTTTCCTAGATATACCTGTAGAGGCACGGTACCTCGCCAACGCCATCGCTAAAGACTTCAAAGGTGTATCGTCGAATCAATCCCCTCCAACGCCATACAATGAAAATCCCTCACAAACATCATATCATGATCCCGCAGTCTCCTCATGATGGCGGCGGCTTTGGCTTTTGGACTTGGTCTGTCTGCTTCTGAAGCTGATCCGTTATCTCTTGCCCCCTCTTCTGGAGTTGGCTCAGCTCCTCTGACTCCTTCTGAAGTTGGTCCATCACGTCTTGCTGCTTCCGTAGCCTGGTGAGAGCTGCCCGTTCTATGATCTCGCGCCGAGTAAGTCCAGCCTCACTGGGCGCATCTTCCGACTTTCCAAGCACGAAATCACCACCGGTCCAGCCTCCAGAATCAGCGTGCTCGGCATCATCATACGAGTCCCCTGGATTGTAGAACTCCTCGTTTGACAACCGATGTCCACCGTGCAGGGTATCATTGCGCTCCACCTCTTGCTCAATCTGTTTGGTCAGATCCCAGAAGTTGCGGTCATGTTCCCCCCAGACGTTGTGCGAGAGCTCATGGCACAGCGTCTTCCGAATTACCTTGTAGTCTCGATAACCGTCGTATGCGTCTGTCCGCAGCCTGAGTTCAATCACCTCGCCTCGGTTTCGATTCAGACCCAACGTCTTGGACTCGTGCGTCGTGTGCTCCGCTGGATTCATCTCCGTCAACAGTCCCACACTGAACTTGTGTTTGCGCATCGTGGCCTTGATTCCTGGGTCGTTGGCAAGTCGTTCAAGATACCTCCTGCTCTTCTCTGGATTTGGGAGGTAATGCAGGGGTTCGATGGCGTGGAAAGTGTACGCGCGCTCTTCTGAGAGCTTCTTCCAGTCCCGCACTTTGTTCGCCTTGACCGGCTTGCTGAATGCCGGGGGAATCCTTCGCTGGGCCGGCTTCTGGCCGTCCATCTTCTTGATCTCTGCATTGGGGGTGCCTACGAGTTTTATGCGCGTCGCAGGAGTCAAGAAATCGCTTAGCTTTCGTTCGGGGAATGGATGCTTCATGAATCCGGGCTTGGGGAGGAAGAAGAGGGTTACTCGCTCGACGTCGGCACCAATACGTTCGGCGCATCTGGTGGCCAGTTCTGTCACCGTCTCGTCTGCGACCTCCTCGAATTCGAGGGTTTCATTGCGATACTGGACTTTCATCTTGAGAACAACAGGACGCGGATCAGTAGAATTCATTAGCACGAGCGATAGAATTACAAGTGAGGGTCGGATTAATACTATGGGATGGATGGGAGTTCGCTGTGGTTCGAGGTGATTCGGATTAATCAGCCTCGCCATATGACAGCATGAGTTCGGAGTAGGCGCCATTGACAATGACGAGCCTCGCTAGCCCCTGCGCTATCCGATCAACCAATTGGCCATCATCCACAGTCTGGCCCTCACTAGTCCCAGGACAATGGCCACGCAGTCTACGTATGGTACTTGAGGTAAGGTTGATGCAATCATGGCCTCACGGCTCAGCAGAAGCATCCGTACGCTCGTGCTTGGAAGGCCACAAGCCTTACACTCTCCCGGTTGACATGGCCACGTATCCTTACCTCGCCCAAAACCACAACGCAGCCGGTTCGAGGTTCAGCATCGTTACTCACATTCTCCAACATGAGTCGTCTACGAGTATACCAGTCGACACCTATTGATATGGTCATGATATAATTGTTCAGTCATGTACTGTGCTATTATCGTCAACCCTGACCCATTCTTTGACCTTTGGGTCAAAGACATGCCCGTTGAACTCAGTCCGTACCAGCGCCTCCTGAGAGTACTCGTCCGCCAGGATGGCCTCGTAGTGCCTCGGAATCTTGACCCGAACATCTTCAAAAACACTCACTCGGAGCGGCCAAATGTCTTCCATCTTGTATTCATGATTGTTCTTGCACATAACTATCCCTGGCTTGGTATCTGGTTCGAGCTCCGTCAGGCCTGTTATGTCAACGAAAAGCCCAGTGTCCATGCTGATGTAGCGTGCATCGATGATCTACACGGGAATCGTTAGCATCATTCAAAACGATTTCCGCCGCGCCAGCCAGGTCTCTTACATTGGCACCATCCCCATGTTCCCGCTGCCACGACCATGAGTTAACATCGAGCAGGTAGCGTCGTTCGGGGCGTCCATTGCTCGGAGGGTAACGGTGCGTAGTGCCATTGTGAGTTTCCGCCAGCGTTCTCAAGCCGTGGTCTGAAACCTGCGTGTCTAAATCCCAATCCCACGGCAATATCTTGAAGCTATCAGACTCGGCCTTGCAATGCAAATTTCCCAGCAACATACCTTGCCATTCCAATACCAGCCCAGCAGTGTTCCATGCGCAATCCATGTCTCAACACCAAGTTTCTGAAAAGTATCAAAGTACGATTGAATGAGATGCGTCAAGGTTTCTTGACGTTCCTCCTCTGTTACGACCTCTTTAAAATAGCGGGAGTCGTAGTGTCGTGTGAGATCGCTCATACCAGGCTCGTGGAAGTATTTGTTACGGTCTGGATCGGGAGGCGAGGTTGGAGAAGGTGTTGGGCCTGAGCCAGTTGTTGCAACGGGCTCGGGCTGGTCTTGCGGTCCACTGTCGAAGTCGACTGCGATCGAGGGGAGTGGACCAACATCGCGAAGTAGGAGGAGGACAGAGAACACGAAGATCAGTAAGAGGACAGGACCTGCAGCCTTCCACCTCAGCAAAGCATGTCCTATCATGGCGTGTTCGCAGTTCAAGTGGTGCTGACTGCTGCTCGTGTGACCTGGAACCCAAGGTGGCGAGAGCAACACATTGGTTAAGACAGCAGTCCAGTGATCAGTTCATGGTCATTATTGCAGCGCAGCACAAGCACACCGCCAGCGCAGCGGGAGACGACGGTTGAGGAGCGATCATTGCGGGTGTGAGGGAATGAGGGAGGAGGACGGAGGAAGGATTACAGCATCGTATCGCAACACAACCTCGTAGAGGGTAACGCATAGGTCACGGGCAACTGTCGCATGCCCAACTGCTTCATCGGAAATGCCGGCTCGGGGGACCTACAGATTGTGGAACACAAGCGAAAGTGCGCCCGACGATAACTAAGTTGAGCCGCCCGTACGGAGACTCGTATCATCAATTTCAATGGGCTGTCAGCGGCGGGAACGAGGGACATGACGTGGTCCTTCTGCTGGATGCAACGGGAGGTCAAAAAGCCACACGCGACACTTTGCCTGTATCGGCGGGCACAGTACGGAGCGGGCTAAGGCTGTAATGCACCGTCCGGCCCCTTGGTTGCCGATAAAGCAAAACGCACCAACCGCAAAGTTGCCGCCGCCGGTTAAGAGGACATCAACATGTCAGCAGCCGCTTGGCCATTTGCTCGATCCAATCACCAAGTCCAGCCAGAAGTTTCAGGGTTCAGGCTTCCCATCTCCGTATTTCACAGATCATTCCATCGCAACTGGAAACAGTCTCCATGGGCACTGAGAGACACGCCGAACAGCCCGGTGCTGCTGAATTTCAACCAAAACCAGAACCAAATCGGACCATGTCCTTCCTTATCGCTGGCATGACGCGTCAGTGTGCACTAAGAATTGGGCATGTTGCTTCAAAAGAAATCGAAACAGTTACTACTAATACAATAGGAGGCAACTCAAAGAGCCGCCGGCGGATCCGGCAACTATCAGCCAATGCTTAAACAAAAGCCCTGGAGCTGATTTAATACACGGGCTATTATCAAACCGAGACGGCTGTTACCCTTTTTACTGCATAGAGGTGCTCGGTTATCTTAGTCGTCCCTATCAGACAACTCGCGGTTCACTCTTCCACACAGGACGCAGCCTTTATCCGTACACTGCTATTGTCTGTCAACGCCTCAACGCCCCTCAATGACCACTGATCTGTGAAACAGGGACACTCTCTGTTCCTTGAAGGTGAGAGGTTGGCGCAGCTTGGACAGAGCTGCCGTCATTGACAGTCTCGGAGCCATGGCAGCATGATCCATTTGCAACGCTTCCCACCTCCACAGAGCTAGCATTCTCGATTCCGGGAACGTCCAGGGCCGGATTTCTTTCGAAAAAGTCGGCCGGCCTCAGATGTATCTGGTGTGTTTCGACTGGCATGACAGGCCAGTCCTCGACACGAGGATTGTGGGTGAGGCCGAAAACATTCCATACAACCACGTCTGCGTTCTCAACATCCTCGTCACGAGCGACGGCATCGGCAACACCCCCTTTCTCCACTTGAGATTGATTGGTAAATTCTCCAGCCGCAAAGAGTTCTTCATCTTTGTATTTGGTCACCCAAACGTGATGGAGCGCAAATGCTGCTCTTTTGGCTACTACGGACTCCGGATCTGCCAATATCAATTGACTGGGGGAGGGAATGAATTTGTAAGCGACAGGCCGCTGTGAGATGGGATTGATTTTATTTGCATTCGCCATCTTGACGGTAAGATTGGTGAACGGCGAAGCGTGAATCCACGATGACTTGGTGACAGGCTTGCGTACAACCTCGTATCCATTGCCGAACGGATTCGTTTTAGGGTTCATGGGAATAGGCAGTGATTCCTCAGTGTAGATGGTGTTCATTTGTCCGTCGATGGCTGGGTCAATTCGAACCGCAAAGATGTGCTGGTGATTCTGCGCCAGGGCTCCAGGTGACACAACATTTCCGTATGGGCTCGTCTTCCCGGGGTCGATGTTGACGACAGACACAATGCCAGTGGCACGGGTCTCAATAGTGATGCTATTTTCCAACGTTAATTGTTGACAGGAGACGCAGGACACTCATGCAACCTACCCTCCTGCTTGGTCGAACTTGTAGGCGAAGATGTACTCGTAGTTGGCCAGAGTAATGATGAATTGAACAACCAGCTCACGGTTTCTCGTTACCACTGCGCGGTTGGTTCTAAAATTGGTGTGTTTGAAGCCAATACCGTTGTCCTGCTCGTGGATACATACGCATCTAGTCATTCCCAAAAAAGGTCAGTTCAAGATTGTCCTGTCAGAAGCATGAACGTAAGCACCTTCGAGACAACGATGGTTCCCCGTCAGAGTTGACGAGCATGGCATCAAGGTATTTGATCACTCCAAGGCAGTCACAGCCAAGTGCAAGATTGTTTGCAGCACGGCCCGCACCAGCGTCACCAAAGTCGAAAGCCTGTTTGCGGTGGAAAGGCGGTCTGGGGTCGCCGTAGGGGACCGTCATCTCTGACAGACTCAACCTATACAAGACACTTCGGCCATCATAATGAACGTCGTGTAGCACGGCGCACTCTCGGGGCGTAAATCTGACAGAGTCACGGTCAGCATCAATCACACAACTTCAAAGGGAAGAGTCAAGTACCCGACCCGGAATCTCCATTTCTGCCATTTAACGAGGGAGTCATCGCTGACCGAGAAGCTCGGGCCTTCTGGCTGCAAGACATTCAAAGGTTTGACATCTTTCCGTAGAGGAACGTCCAACAGCTCCGGCACGTACTCCGCTGGGAGACAATGTTCGAGGACGTTACCTTTGGCCGTACCGTAGTCTAGCCCGTCTTCTGTGCCTCCGGTTGCCAGTCTGTCAATGCGGATGATCTCCTTTTTGTAGGTGTCCATCACAGGGATGATCGGCAGAGGAAAGCCGTAATGGTTGGTGTCGGGGTTTCCATTGCGGAGCTTGGCGAAGCAGAGCCCTTGGGTGTAGCGAGGCGTAACCTCGCCAGGATCGGGCCCTCCATATGGCCATGGGTCAATGGCAACTTCGAACCTCTCGGCATCCAACTGGAGTTCCTTGACGGCATCTTTGAATTTGTCCGATTCCATGCACACCATGGTGAATTCCTTGAATTCGTCCACGGTCAGAGATTGCTGGGACCCTTTCTCCGGCTTCCTGAGATCAACTTCCTTGCCCGAAGCGATATCGACGATGGACTCCATATACTCGTGATGCCCCTTCTCGTATATAACGTCATACTGGGCGCGCGCTTGCCGAGCTGGACGAGGTGTATTCGCCGTCAACCTACCGGCGTGCTCAGCGTTGAGAAAGTCGACCAGTTCCGCCTTCGGGGGCTCCACAGCGTAGATGTTGCGAAATAGTATCGCTTTCTTCCTTGCGTCGAGGACTGCTTGCCGAGCGACTTTGATCTCATCGCCACTCAATTGGTCCAAAGGATGAGGATATACCCCCTTGGAATCGCTGTTCACCCGTGTCCCAGCCATGCTGGATAGAGGGCGCGCACCGCAGGAGAGATTCAAGGAGATAGATGAGATGGCGGGGGCACGAGAAATGGGACAGAAGGAAATGGAGAGGTTGAGGAAGGGAGGGGACGGGAGGAGGTTGAGGTTTGATGAATACTATCTGACACTGATGTCGATCACTCGGTATGGGCCGAGCGGAGGCAACCTCCCTTACTCTTCGATGGACAAAACCAACCATGGTCAGTTCTTCGACGTTTATTAGCGACGCTAACTCTGCGAGATAACCACTCTTTACACATTGCGCGTTGTTCGGATGACCACCGACGAAGAACAGGCGAGTTGGTTCATCGAAATCGGCCCTCACTGGCTGAAATTGACTTCATCTTACCGACGTTCGCATGGACATTCCTAACACGGCGAGCCTGGCTTCAGCATTCACCACCTCCCAAGCGACCGATACTCCCTCCGCAGGCCACGCTGGAACAAACAAAGAGTATCGCAAGGAAAGCAGATCATGGATCGTCGAGTCTGATGCCACATATTTGCTCTGAAAAGGCATAATATAACGGCTCCCTAAAGGGACACTGCAACTAGCTGACTAGAGAGCGTATCCAAACGGGGAATCTTTGTGTCATGGAAACTCCTCATCATCATCCGTAACCCATAATTCCTCCTTCAACAATTCCCCATTCTCTCCAATAGCCTGAAGATGTGCTTCTCTTTCCAACTCATCCTCGCTGATCGAGGAAATACCTTGCATGCCAATCGTATAGGGAATGGGAACATTCGTCGGACTGGCCCACGGGGCGAAGACAACGCGCAGTGTACGGCTCTTCTTCCGATCCCTCCAAATATTTCCTCCCATGTATTCCTGTCTCTCACTTTCCATCTTAAGGACAATGCGAGCAGAAATTTGGTTGGTCCATGCTAGGCCAAGAGCGGGATTCTTCAACTGACTACGTTTCTCCCCGGGCTCATCGCCCCAACCTGTAAAAAACCGCTGTTGGTGATCAAGGCTTTGAATTTCTCGCCGGAAATCCACTACCGAAGAAGACAGATTGGGTGTAGACACCGATGGTGAAGAGCTTGCGGGTGACGAAGACTGAAGAGAGGGTCTGATGTCGTCGAACCGATCCGCAACCTGATTTGTGACCACCACAACAGCATTGTTCTCGATGGCGACGCGGCGGAGAGTATTGCCCAGCTTGCTCAGCTCGATGGCTCTTTCTGCAAGGCCAGCTGCAGTGCGACTCTCGTGTTCGGCCCGGAAATTTGCAGCTACCGAGTCCAGGACAATCAATCCTATATTGAACCGACGGACTGCAACCGGCAGCTGATATCGCAATATATGCTCTTGTGCTTCCAAATCGTTGGTTGCAATGGCATGCACATAATCGAGAGATGGGCGGTCACCTGGTTGGAGACTCTCGTATTCAGGGTGAGAAGTCAGGATCTGGCTCAGACGAGCAGTATTGAGTGGTGCCTCTGTAGAAACATAGATTGAACCCTTCCCAAGCCCTCGCGGTGGGGGAAGTTGGGCGGAAAGCAGGAGTCCGAGGACAAATTGAGTCTTGCCAACCGCACTCTCGCCAACGACTTCTATGATGTGCCCTGGTACAAGACCCCCGCCTAATGCACCATCGATGTCAATATCCAGTGTCTTAACTCTTACTTCATTGCTGTGGATGTCACCGCCCACTTCCTCTTGCCCGGCGCTCGTCTCCTTCCGTTGCTCAGGTGGCCCAATCTCCCACCGTTCGTTCACTGCTTCATGAACATCTTCCTGGAGAGCCTTGACCACATCTGATACTAAAAGTTGTACGTCAGTCGTAGGCAGAGGGCATTTTCGAGCAATGTCAATCGGGTCAAGACTGATCAAGTCAGCCACAGTTATATCGTTCTTTTCGAGCGAGTGCAAAAGGTGCCTGTGAGACTTCGGGTCGAAATTAGGAAGGACTTCGAGGAGGTCGGACATTGGATCTGGACGTATGTGTGGTTGTGTGCCCCGAAAGAGCCATTGTTCTTCGCACTGTGGACTGAATAAAGATCAAACAAGTTTCCAGTGATGGCCGCGTTCTGCTTGTAGGGAAGGCGAGCCTGCTGAGCAGACGGTTGTTTGTCGTCTCTTAGTGCCAGCTACAAGGCACCCATGACCAAGACCATCGCCATGTCATGAGCTCATACAACAGCTGAGGAGTGAGGGATGTTAGAATCTCACGAATTATCACCGCTCGTATATTGAATGCGTCGCATGCAGAGAGGTCCAGGCTCGCGTTCGCCGGAGAGACCCCGAATCTATGCCTGAAAAGGAAGGAGCGCACTCTTCGCACTCGATGCGCGAGAATGATTCCAGAAGACGTATATACGGGGGCCAAACAATGGTCAGCTGCTTCTTGGGAGCCAGCGGGTAAGTCGCAGCCCTGAGAAGGACAACAGCTCGATGCGCCTGGCAACACCTGGACAAAGTGCTCTCAACCTAGATGGTCTTGCGCCCTGGTACTATGTTTGTGACACCGCTACCACGTCACATCAGCTTTTCAGGGCTGGAAAATGCTGGTTTTGGAATGCAAGTCTGGTCTCTATGAGGCTCGAGATATGCATTCGTCGGGCCACAGTGGCATCCTACAAGAAGAATAACTGCTCATAACTTATCTCAATCGATGCCAAATCTCTGCGGTGGCCCAACCTTGGCTGCCCTTCATCGATATTGCAGGCGTAGAAACTCTGAAACCCCCCTCCTACATCCTTCATCGTTGTGGGCGCCACCTCTTCCCTCCTGTATTAGCTCCCTGTACCCTGATGCCTGGGCGGGTGGGTGTGTGCTCCCGATATGGCACTGCTTGTCGAAGATACATGGCAGTTCGAGTCACTTTTGGACCGCTGTGCTTTCAACCCGGCACTTCCATGGAGGATCACCAACGTATATGGAGAGAGCGAAGTCCCGTCAATCATGCTTTAAGAATCAAAGCACCAACGCTAATCCTCAATGGCTTTGACGATGCAATAGTTCTGCCGAATCAAGCATATAATCGGGTTCAGGTGATCAAGACTGCTGGTCCGGAAGTCTGGCAAAAGCGGGTGATGGCGAGGGACGTATTTTCAGGAATTGGGATACGTTGAGTATGATCAATAGGAGGCGACTCGGTTGGTCTGAAAGCGTGCTATCTCACAGAGAGTGGGCTCAACAAAATAGGACTGAAAATCAAAGCAATTTGGCTTCGTTCGTTGGTAGTGTGCATACGAGCAAGGCTTAATATTGAGCCTCTGATGTTGCCTTGTACTACCTACTTCATAGTGCCTTAAATGACTCTCCGGTCACAAATGTGTGCTTGCTTGCTGATGTCGAGGTGATTAGAGTACGGAGCTGTCACCTTGACCTGAATCTGGCCATCACTTTAGCGGAATCCATGGCTGCTAGGTCTGATAGGGTGTTCTTGATTGTCGCACAAGATGTTCTCGCCTAATAAGATATTGCCTTTCGACGTATTCCCTACTCTCGATGAACTCGAGGGAGGTAGGTCTCTCATGCGGCCAACGCAAACGATCGTCCGTTACCTTTTTAGGTAGGTTAAAGGTTCTGTAAATTCGCGTGAATGGAGCGGTAAAGCCGCTCGTCCATGAGAGCAGGCGGTGTGGCGACGCCCACAAATTCCTCTGGTATAAACGCCAGTGGTGGCCCTGTGGTCCTCTATCGAGTGATGCTGCTGTTGAAGTCGTTAAGATATGTCGTGCGCTTGATGTTAGGTGTCCGGCTTGCTAGACCAAGTAATCCTTCTTCGACGCGCGAAGCAAGCGTGATGGAGGTACTCCGTATTGTTCCTAATGTGTGTCCATCTGGGTACACTGCTCTCAATCTCCCAGCTTCAATGTCAGGACCAACAACGTGATATACGCCGCCACGCTCAAGGCCGTCAATACGACCACCACGTTCCCACTAGTTCTGAATCTCTTTCTGCCCAGTCCATCGTCGCCGACCTCGTCGAAGAATTGTTTGTTCCCCTGCTGTCTGCGATACGCACTGACCAAGAGCACTCCTGCACCGTAGACCGCGAACAATGCTCCTATGCTATAGAACTCGGAGGTGAAGATCTTGAGGACGACAAGCGCGAAGGAGAACTGGGATAGAGACGTTCGGATGTATGCGCCCTCGAATGTCCTCTGGGCAGCACGAATCTCGACGAGTTCGTCGTTGCTGAGCTCCACGCTCCGTGCGCGGTGCATGCGCAGGCGGAACTGATCCTCGGGGTGCCTGGACTGTAGCGAGAGGAAGGTATGAGTTAGTCGCGCACGGATTTCTCACAGGAAAGCTTTAGCCGTTGATGTATGATACTCACAGTGAACATGGTAGAATTACAGAGGCAAGGAAAAAACACTTCCACACACGTTGTCACCAGAACGCATACTGGATCATATTCTGAGATAACAGCACTCGGGACGATCGTCGAGCAGGTGGAATTACAGTGAAGCTGCCAAGTGACTTTGGTGACGCCAGACAGTTCGCTGCGGGGAACGAAAGCGCTCGCTCCATCATGTGGAGTCGAACTTATAATAAAAAGTCCCAATTCATTGATTGAGGAAGAAGAGGCACACAAAGATTCACTGGACACCATACACTCTCTCCCTAACCTAGCAGTCATCATCAAGCCAGCGGATGCAGACATGGCAGTTAAAGACAAGACGAGCTGACGAGCTGGCTTGAACATCGAAGCTCATATCATTGGCGTTCTGGTCCCGCTATGCGCAAGACAGGAACAGTTGTTCAGCGAACGTCCCTCTCTAACCTCGTTTTCACTCACGGGTGAGGCTGAGCAAGACTACCGATGTTCAAATCTTGCGCAGACCGGAGCTCCAAGTACTGACTGGGCGAGTATCTCATTCAGGTTGTGGAGCATGATTAGACGACAAGCAGAAGATCGCAACCAAGTTGAAAAGAATGGGCACAGACGACAAACGTATAGAAGGTGGTGTTATCGACTTCGAATGTGGGCAACGTGCAGTTGGTTCTTGTATCTAGTGCAGTCGCTGGAGATTTGTTTCCAGGTACCGCTCACCGGCATCATACTACATTCTCCTCAGGCGCCCTAACTAGCAAGGATCATATCCGTACTCCATACGGTGTACGGAGTACGAAGTACCCAGTTCACTAACTTACGCCTTACGGATCCGAGTTTCTTGGTAAGCAATCACCAGCGACTCTACTTCTCGACTATATCACACATTTCACCCTTTTCGTCATGATCGGTGGGATTAGCTCAACTGAATTCGAGAGCTCTCAGTGCCGAGTACGTTCAAGACCAATAGTGCATCGGAAAGTTCATCATGTCAAAGTTCGCACGGGTTGTGTAACGTGCAAGGCCAGGCGGATCAAATGGTAAGCCTGTCCAGTTCAAGTGCGAATTTGAGGATCGTCTCTTTGGAAGTTTACCAAACTTCCACAACCGTATCTTGACAATCGACAGCGATGAAACGCGACCAATCTGCATACGGTGTTTGAGGTCTGAAAGGATCTGCGGTTTCAAGCCCCCAAAAGCATGGCTTTTCCGGCCGGAAAACGAGTTTCGCAACGACGAATCTCGACAACTTGTACAGTCATCGCCAGCTAGAGATACATTAGAAAAAGACTCGTCTCGCTTGTGCACAACCTTTCCACTATCAGCCTCAAACTCTCCGTTTCTATCAAATTTGTCCTTCACCCCGCCGGATTACGTCTCGCATCTGACACAGACATACCATGGTGGTAAGGATAGCTACATTTGTACGCTTTCTGAGTTCAGTAAGTGCAATCTTTCTTATACACAGTTCTATTCTTCTACCTGTTGTTGTATGCGAGGAAGACTCACCCATTCAACTTAGCAATGCTCTACTATGGTCCGACCTACATCTGGCGACGAGACCTCGACATTGCTGAGCAAAACACATTCTCAAACAACATCGTGCAATGGCTACTTAGCGAGCCTGCTCTTACAGAGGCCGTCTTCGCGGCGGCTCGGCGGCAGATGGCGATCGACTCAACCTCCGAACCTGACACCCTCACTGGTTCCATGCAACACTACAACCGAGCCATCTCACTGCTGCAACAACGTGTAGGCGAGGCCTCCGCAGCCTTTGACGACAGCATCTTCTGGGCCGTCATTGCCCTTCTTGTCAGTGATCAGGAGCGTGAAGACTGGAACAGCTACTGCGTCAACCTGGACGGAATTCGCAGGATAGTCCATATGCGAGGCGGTATGAGTTCTCTAAAGGCGTCGTGCAGTCGCTCCTACAGGTTCTACCTGTGGGCTGAAGCATGTTTCTCAAACCGGAACAACATCGTCAACGAGACTGGCCTACTCGCGACGCCGCCAGTAGTATCATCTGCTTCACGATCCATGTCCGCAACGTTCAACGCGCCTTTTGAAGATCTGTTTCCCTTTGTGCGTCGCTGTTCCCCAGGATTCCTGACCATGATTGAGAGCCACCCTTTCCACTGCGAGACGATGACAGTCATTGATCGAAGCCTGGAATGGTTCATTGACACAGCGACTGGCAAGCACCAAGCTCAAAAAGTCAACCCGCACCACGAGCTTGCTGACGGGCTGCACAGGCTTCTGCAGAAGGGTGCCATCAGTGACCGAGAGCGGCTAGTCTGTGTAGGATTGTTGGCGCTCGTATTGGGGACTTTCCCAGCCAGTATGCCAGAGCAATACCAACGGACATTGAGCAAGTACATCTCGAGACTCGGAGAGCTGAGCGATGCCATTTTGCGAGAAGACTGTACGTTATGGGTGGCATTTGCCATTGCAGCGATGCCTGCGTCTTTTGATATTACGCAGATTGCCAGATGGGGGTTACTTGACCGCATCCTCAGAACCAAGGCACAGCCGAGCACCTGGGACGATGTCAGGCATACAGTCCGGCAGTTCTACGCCACGTCTCAACTCGAGGAGGAATGGAGGAAGTGCTGGTTCATCTGGATAAGTAGGGGCTGTGGAAACTCGGAACATACGCAGTCGCGATTTCAGTACTCAGTAGAATTTCTTCGTTGAGCTTGATTTCACACATTCGCCAGTAAAGGGCGTCATCCTTAATCCGAACATATTTCTCGTTTGTGACTCATTCATGATGAGCGGCATCAGGCCGTTGCGTCCCGCAATGTGGATGAATGTTCATCCTGCGACTGGATATTATTCTGTACGAGTAAAAGCAATACCATTGGGACCCACAGGGAAATGCTGGAAGCATTGGCTCGTCTAACACAGGACTGACAGATGACTGGATGCCTCACGAAAACGGGTATTTGTGAGCACTCAAGTTTCGGGCTTGGGGTTATGGATGATGAATCGCGTTCGAAAATAGGAGATGTGAGCAACTTCCGGCACCTGGGAGCTGAAGACTTGGGACCCTTCAGATGGAGGGAAGTTTGTTTTCAAGGTATGCGAACCGAGTTTCATGACTCGGCGCAATGCATCAGCGTCGCAAGTCTCCAGTTCGCGGGTACCGGAAGGATCTCACTCCCTCTAACAAGCCCAAACTGGATGCCTTACGCATGTTTCTGACCGTAGATAAGGTAGGCTGATGAATCCGAAGCCGGTACTCGTAATGCTTGAGGGCTTGGACTTTATGTTCGTACAGGAGGGCCAGCCCAGCATCCTGGGGCCAGTTGCGGTATATAAGTCTTCTGTTGTTTACTGTCCGCCGTATTTTCACGCAGTAAGACACCTGCTGGATGGTTGATCGCCACATTTGGTATCAACGTTTGCCTTCAAACATGGCAGGCTTCCTCTCATACTTTGGAGCCGTTGTCGCTGCCTCTGCCTTGTTCTTTGTGCTACGAATAGCGTACCGCCTTACCCTGCACCCGCTTGCATCGTTCCCGGGCCCAAAGCTTGCGGGAGCAACGTCTCTTTTCCAAGCGTGGTATGACCTTAGGCCATCGAGCTCTTATGTCAAGACCTTCCCAGCGCTGCATAGGCAATATGGTCGGTGGCTTTTTCTTCCTCTCGCAGTCGATTTGAAACCCAACTTAACCGTGCTTCCATTGGCAGGCCCTATTGTGCGAATACTCCCAAATCAGCTTCATGTCCACGACATAAACGCTTACTATGAGTGAGTGCTCCTAAAAGAATTCTTATGCGATCCGGTCACACGGCGAATATTGACACGAGTCCGGCATAAGGATCTTCAAGACAGGCTCGGGCTTCACTCGGTTCAAAGACCAGTACCATCAGCCTGCCGGGGTTGGATTCTTCAACATTCTGGACCCGAAAGTGGCAAAACCCTGGCGCGATTCATACATGCCTTACTTTTCCAAGGGCGCCATAACACGTCTAGAACCGTTGATCCAGGATCGGATGGACACGTTTCTGCAAAGGTTGGATGCAGCTGCCAGTGATGAGAAGCCGGTCGATCTCAGCATGGGGTATAGAAGTCTGACGGGCGATGTTGTTTCGAGCTACATGTTTGCGAACAAAGGCGTCGAGACTCTCGAGGTTGAGGACTTCCAGTCGCCCATGCTCGTCGCCCTCGAGAAGAACATGGACTTTCTGCAGTACACCATGTACTGGAACAATTTCTTCTACTGGTTCGCTGGACAGCTGCGGAAGTTGACAAAAGAGCAGACGGAAAAGTTCTTCGCACCGATTGCCCAAACGAATTGGCTTTTGGAGGTGAGTTAGAGGAAAATGGAGCCCAGCCGCCCTGGAAAGGCCGCGAAAGAGATTGATTGAATTGATACTGAAAGTCTTTTTGCCCGTAGCAACTCAGGAAGAAGCTTGAGGAGATCATGACAAAGGGAGGGTCCGGGTCTGGATTTCCGACCGTCTTTGACTGCTGGGCCGCGCCCAATGCGAAGAGGACCTTCACTCCGAATCTTGATCAATTGACGGCCGATGCGTTTCTGTTTTACGGCGCCGGAACCGACACGACTGCTTATACCCTAACGGTGGGCACATGGGGGCTGATTCACCACAGAGATGCTCTCGCAAAGCTGAGAAAGGAACTGAACGATGCATTTCCGGCTTCCAATGGCCACAAGCTCGTTAGTCCTTCGGCTCTGGAGAACTTACCGTACTTGGTGGGTGCTACGTGCACACAGTCGCGGAGAACACGCTTGTTGTAGGAGCCGTCCACTGATTCTTTCCCACAGAGAGCAGTCGTCAAGGAGAGTTTGCGCATGGGCATGGGTGTTCCTGGAAGGTGAGCTTCCCCTTGTCCCTGTCGACGTGGTCAGATACGAAAGAGCAGCAACGGTACTCACATCGGTCGCAGGCTAGGCCGAGTGGTGCCGGCCGGAGGGGTGAATTTGTGTGGACGGCATATTCCAGCTGGAGTAAGTATTCTGTACCCAAAAGAGGCTTTGTCGACTTTCGGGCGGTGATCTAATGGCAGAGTCGCAGACAATACTCCATGCTGCCCATTACTGCTACCACTTCGACCCCGAGGTGTTTCCAAATCCAGATTCTTTCCTACCTGAACGGTGGTTGGGACCCGATGCAAATCAGCTCGAAACCAAAATGATCGCATTCTCACGCGGACCGAGATCGTGTATTGGCATCAACCTCGCGTATGCGGAGCTTTATCTCAGTTTCGCTTATGTCTTCCGTAGATTCGACGTGAAGCCGTACAAGACCACCGAGGAAGATATGGAGTGGAAGGATAATTTCGTCGTGACCACCAAGGGACACCTCCGGGTGTTGCTGAAGAGGGTTGACGACGACTAAACGAGCCGCGCCGGGCCCAAGCGGTGTTGATTTTGGTCATTCCGTGCACGTGTTACAGTGTGCTAGGTACCAAGTACTTCACACCGGCACGTTCATTGCCAGGTTCAATGATAACTAGACGGAGGAAGAGACACAGATGAAAGCCAGGTCTGTGAATTTGTGCCGCGTCGCATTTCCCCCCGAGGCCACAACACGAGTCTGTCCAATCTTCGACTCGGTGTATCAAATGCCGACGACTGTCGAGGACGAAAGAATCCCGAGATTTGGAGAGCGACAGGGAGCAAAAGGACTCGGCGTGGGGGGCTCTTTATTTACCTGCGACTATAAGGACCCAAACTCGTGCTCGTGCATCATCCGACTCAACTGTGGCGCACTTTGCAACACACCTGCATGTATATACATACCTTGTACACTGTACAGTACGAAATAGAGGCAGATACAGACTAGATCAATGACCTTCCACCTAAACGTCTAGTTTCGGTGTACGGATACTCGTCCTCGGTATATCCCAGACTCCCGTGTTATTCGAGCCGCCGATATGTCGAAGCTTATCGACTTCGCTGAAGGTACGTACAGCATTGACTGAGACACACATACACACACTCACGCTCTCTCTCCCCCACCCGCCTACACACTCTTGATCGCCCTGTTGCTGATCTGACCGTGTGCGACGGAATCTACAGTGCAGAAGCACAAGTCCAAGACCTCTTGCTGGGTGATATTGTACGGGACAGTATACGATGTCACCGACTTCCTGCCCAGCCACCCGGGCGGCGCCAACATCATCCTCAAGCTTGCTGGGAAGGACGCGACGGAAGAATACGACCCGATCCATCCCCCGGGCACCCTCGAAGAGAACCTGCCTGAGTCCGCAAAGATCGGCCCTATCGACCCCAAGACCCTCCCCGAACCAGTGAAGGCGGCGACGAACGTTGGGCCCGGACCAACAAGCCCCGAGGGGGTCGAACTGCCACTCGCGGCGCTGCTGAACCTGGACGAGATAGAGGCCGCGGCGAAGAGAAAGATGTCGAAGAAAGGATGGGCTTACTACTTTTCGGCCGCCGACGACCTGGCGAGCAAACACTTCAACAACACGGTCTACAGACAGATCCTCTTGCGCCCGCGCGTGTTCGTCGACTGCGAAAAGTGCGATCTCAGCACAAGCTTCCTGGGCCACAAGATGGACCTTCCAATCTTCGTTTCACCTGCGGCCATGGCGCGACTGGCCCACCCAGATGGAGAATGGGGCATAGCACAGGCCTGCAAGAAGTTCGGCACGATTCAGATCATCTCCAACAATGCAAGTCAGACGCCGGAGCAGATAGTCAAAGACGCCGGGCCGGGCCAGGTTTTTGGGTGGCAGCTCTACGTGCAGCGAGAACGGAAGAAGTCGGAGGACATGTTGGCACGGATAAACAGGTTGGACGCGATCAAATTCATCTGCCTGACGCTCGACGCGCCCGTGCCGGGCAAGAGAGAGGACGACGAACGTGGCAAGTTCATCGTCGAGGATCAGAGCGAACTCATCAAAGATGCCGGAGGTACCGAGCTCAAAGGAGGCGGCGGCATCGGGCAGTCACTGTTCTTCGGCACCGATCCGACCCTGACCTGGTCAAAAACCTTGCCGTGGCTGAAGAAGCACACCGACAAGCCCATAATCCTCAAGGGCTTGCAGACACACGAGGATGCCTACCGCGCCGCTCAGTACCCGGACCAGATCAAGGGCATCATCTTGTCAAACCATGGCGGCCGGGCCTTGGACACGGCGCCCCCGGCCATCCACACCCTGCTGGAGATCCACAAATACTGCCCGGAGGTCCTCACAAAGATAGACGTGGTTGTCGACGGAGGAATCAAGCGCGGTACCGACGTGGCCAAGGCTTTGGCCCTCGGAGCAAAGGCTGTTGGGTGTGGACGTGGCGCGCTGTTCGGCTTAGCAGCTGGTGGAATTGCCGGTGTCGAGCGTGTCCTTGAGATTCTGCGCGACGAAACTGCCACAGCCGCACGACTGCTGGGTGTTGAGAAACTGTCGGAGCTCGGTCCAGTACATATCAACACCAGGGCTGTTGAGAGAGACATCTATGACGGCCCGGCAAATCTCCCTGGCTTCCAGGGCGCAATGAAGGGGCTTTGGTCCAAGCCAAAGCTCTGAGCGCGGTGCATTCGAGTACTCGGCATAATTCTTCATGGTGCGCATTTTGGCGGGGCGTTTGCAGAATTTCCTTCGAGTTTGACAGCAATGCGTGACTGTGACAATCAAAACGCTTTCTGTCCGACGCCAGTGCCAAACCATGTCCGCAATTCATCTGCCTCCGTCTGGGGGCCAGACCCCTCTTCGGCACCAAAGTAGTGTGAAAGCCGCATGTTGTCACCATCGTCGTCCTCCGGCCAGTCTGTCCTTTTCGCTACTCCACCCTTCTGCTCGAGCATATCCTTGACTGTACCCCAGCTGAACCTGCATTCGTTCCCGAACCCCCACACAGGGTCGATTGCGGCTTTCATCCAGCTCACACACCTTGCGTCCGAAGGATAACCGGACCCCCATGTGATTTCCTCGCCGTCCGAAGAGGGCCCAACAGAGCGAATATACGCCTCGAGAAGGGTCTCGCAGCTGACGTCTCTGGTCACCTTAGCTACGACACTCGCCGCGCTCACGCAAGGGAAGAGGCTGTCGGCCTTTTTCTCGACTGTTATCTTGATGGTTGGGAAAATCAACTGGAGCTTCTTCTGGTATATCGCGGGTTTGCCAATGGTGTCGACGTAGATCTCGCTGACATTGACGCCTCGATCAATCACACCCCTGATCAGGTCGATCGTCGCATCCATGGCTTGCGCGTTGAGGTTGTAGGAGCCTCCGTTTTTCATCATTCCGGCGCCAATGTCCTGGGCGCTGAGTGACTTTATAGCCCAACCAGACGTCCTGTACAGGTCTGTGTCTGATTGACAGACCGCCTTCATGAGATTGGCTCGAACGGCTGGAGTGAGCACTTTGGAATCGTCGAAATGATATGTTGTCGCTAATAATGACTGCTCCAGTTCGATGGGAAGATAGTATACTCCGTAGATCATAGGACCGATCACAGGCCCACGGCCGGCTTCGTCGACACCCAGGACGCAAGGCGTTCCCAACCCAGACTCGCTGTTGGTCGTTATTGCTTCTGGCACGGAGCTGTAGTGCACATAACTTCTCCCAGATAACAATGCATCGCCATGGTCTTGAACGGATGGGGGAACAAACACTGTTGATGCGGGGACTTCGGAGACTTTAGTTTCTTCTTCCATGGCTGAAGCGGTGCAACAAAATGGCTTCGCAATATTAGAACTCTTGCTCATCGACCTCTGGGAACGGTGTGGGCGTAGACGCGTACCGAGTCGCGGCCCAAAACGCGTCCGGCTTTACGTCGGAATTGAAAGCGGCAGAATTCTGTCACCGCCTAGTTCTGTGCACTAAACTGAAATGGGCATTCTGTCGTAAACAACGGTGCGGGTTTGCGCGAACATCACTTGGGTACCGTGGGCATTTGACGGTCGTTTTGCATAGAAGAACGACACCCCTTGCCAACAACGGGTAGCCGACATAGTTACCTTGCCTGTTTCCCTGTCCAGTCCCTGCGCGCACCATGGCTCCGCGAGCACCAGTCCGTCGCACGCGCGATGATGTTGATTACTCTGCGGTGGGCAAGTTGGGAAGGTGGGACATCGCAGGCGATTGAGCGTCACAGGTCGAAGCTGACTGAAAGCAGGCGAACCGGTGTCACGTTGGAGCAAAGACCCATCGACGAGAACGGAATGGAGGAAATAACGGGCATTTTCTCATCCCCACGCAAGCCCTCTCCGCTGAAGAACATGGTGGTCATGGAAAGTGTGGATGAAGCAGGTATGTCGCGGTCGTAGTTGGTGTCGTGTGTACACCATATAAAATCTTGCCACAGCCGATTCCTACCCTCAAGTATCAATGCTAAATGCCACCAGGATCCAGCCTGACTCCCAGACAAACGCTGTCGGTGTCGCGAAGATCAACTCGAAATACACCGCTACGACCGCCTGCGTCGTCTTCGCCACGGAAATCGGGGATCAGTGGTACTGCTCGAAGAAGCAATGGAGTGGACATTTTCTCCTCGAGGAATAGCCAACGGTTTGACCACGGGGAAGACCTGGAGAACACACCCAATATTGCCAATATTCGACAGCTGCAACGACTAAGCGTCACCCCCAGCCCAGAAAAGTCGCCATTACGAGATATTACGATGCACAGCGCACACTCAAATGGAAGGTCTAGGCTTAGCATGGTCCAGATAGAGAGGGAATCGAGCGAGGCTCATGAGAGTGTGCCGTCGATCGAGGATGAACCGTCAGTCATATATCCACAACATGACGAAGAGACAACACCAGCAGTCGAGCACTACGAGCCGGCTCCTGCTAACGAGCAGGAAGTGGCATCTTGGGAGGATGAGAGGGAAGCGATAGAAGATCCTGGGAGCCCGGTACAAGATCTAGGTGTTGAAGTGGCCGACAGAACGGCGGAATCTGAGGTCTTGGCCCCGCCACTGGTGCATAACCAAGCCAATTCACGAAGAAAGCGAAAGTCGGACGCAACTGAACACGACGAGGAAGCTGCGGTCTCGCCTGTAGCTCGAAAGGTTCGAAAGACGAAGGACAAGCAGCCAACTTCAGTCACAGAAGTCTCCCAAGAGCCGACAGCCAAGCCAATACAATCCTCAAAATCCAAAGGTAAACAGCCTTTGAGAAAGAAGGACGCCAATATCCCAATGTCGTCTCGACAAGAGCAGGAACTTGACGACATTATCGAAAAAGTGAAAGCAAGGCCTGGCCCACCAAGATCATTATACATATTGCGTCGCGAAACACCGGCGGATGACGGCATCACCCACACAAGAAGCGGGCGTGTCAGTATCAAGCCTTTGGCATATTGGCGCAATGAGAGGTGTGTCTATGGAGGTAGCCCTAAAAGTGGTCTCGCAGATGGTGCTCGCTTTCCCTTGAACAGTATCAAAGAAATCGTGCGAACGGAGATTGTCGAGAGTGAGATCGCGACAAAGAAATCGAAGAAGGGCAGGAGAGCAAAGGGTACAAGCAAAATCAAAGCACGAACAGCCTCAGCCGATGCTTCAGACTCTTCAGATTCTGACGAGGCCATGGATCTCGACGAGGGGCCGAAAGATGACCCCTATGCGGAGCCGTGGGAGACAGAGTCCGGTACCCTACGCGGGAATGTTTCGTTGTGGGACAATCAAGAAGAGGCGCCGATGGAGGAGGAGGAGGAGATTGAGATTGCCCACGCTCCCGCAGCTATCAAGACACGAGAAGTAAAGGCCTCAAGTCTCAACGAAGGTCCAACTTTCCGTTACGCCAAACTACTGAGCACGAATTTCTTTGGATCAGGCCTAGTCGATTTGCCACCTCGCGGGATCAAGAGACCTAAAAATAGCCGGAAGATGCATATGAGCTTCTACGTCATCAAGGGTCGTGTAACTGTCAGTGTCGGCCCCATTGACGGTGAGGAAACCGGGAGTATGAATCGATTTAGCATCGGAAAGGGTGGCTTTTGGCAGGTCCCGAGAGGTAAGTCTGCTGTGTTCCTGACGAGTCCGATCCTGCTCTATGGGGTGGTTGACAACTGACACTTTCGCCGTCCTCATAGGAAATCAATACTCGATAGAAAACGAACTGGAAAAGCCAGCTCGCATATTCTTCAGCCAAGGATGCGAGGTTGTTCCTGTCAACGAAGATGGCGAATAATCGCGCCACATTGCACTTGGGTCAATGGGTTTTGGGACACCGTTCCACTCTGGCACGACCTTGAATACCCGGCCTGCTGCCATGCGGCGCCTCCCCAGTGCTTGTACGGTCTTGGGCGTGACGATCTTGTGACTGATACGAATACGGATACAATAACCTATAATGAAATTCGTTTTCATGCTGAAAATGCCTTATTGCACTTGACTGTCATGTATCGTAGTTGTAACACCCCTTTTGGTCTGTGGCCGTTCCTCGACTACGTACGGCCTGAGAATTCTAAATATCTACTCCTGCAGCCGGGGAAATCTCAGGTTGTCGTTGAGCATTGATAGTACCAACAGGAATCCTGCCACGCCAGAGGCTACCATTCTCGTATTGCCTCGATCTCAGATTCATATCTCAGGCAGGCATGTAGCCATTACGCCTACCAGCATCCTTGAGGCTCTCCCATATAGCTTCGGCTATTCCCAGCCCCCACCTTAGTCTATGGCTCCCTAATTGGGGTACCTGCTCGAGCCATCGTTAGGATGTGCTTCTCAAGACCCCATGACTTGGGTAATACTTGTCCTGATCTCCCGCATCACCGCCAGCCAAGCAACATAGGGCCGTTTTAAAAGCGGGCGAGCACGAAGTTCTTGATGGCGTCTCATCTCCCCTCAGCGCGACAGGTGAGGGTGATGTCAACGAAGACCAAAAAGGTCAGGCCGAGATCGGAGGAGAGAAGGCGACCGGCTCAAACCTCCTCCATATCCTCGTCCAGCAACTCATCCAACCCCAGGGGAGCAAACCGTTCTCCGACCTCGACCTTTTCGGGCCTCGCAAACACGCCGAATTTCTCACCACACTCGAAGACCCTTACTTTCTTGGTCGTCTTGTCCCTTTTCTTCCCTGCTGGTGGTAGCGATGATGGTTCTTTTTGGTGGTCGTCGCCGTCGTCGTCGTCGTCGTCGTTTGAAAGGTCCACCTCGACAAGTACACTCCCGTCGTTCCGGCCGACGGGCTCGTCCAGCTCGACGCCCACCCACACGCACCCGGCCTCCCTGGCGCCTCCCAGGCCTTGGATCTCGCCGACGAACCTGATCGTGCCGCGTCTTGTGTCGTCGTTGCCGACCCTGCACCTCTGGCCCACGCGGATCCCCCGGGCGGCGATGGCCTCGGCGTCGACCTTCCTCCGCTCCTCGGCCAGCTGCGCGGGCGTCTTCTGGTCCGGGTCGAAGCGGCCGAGCTTGGCGCGCCGCTTCCACGCGAGCACGCTGTCCTCGAGCTTCTCGTACTCGGACTCGGGCATCTGGTACTTCTCGACGCCGCTGAGGTCGGCGAAGTTGAACTGCTGGCGCGCCCCCGCGGGCCGGCCGTCGAGGATCTCGATCTCGCTTCCGCGGCCGAGACCGTACGCCGGGTCGCCCACGAGGCTCGTGTCGGAGGACAGGTACACCCAGCCGCCCTCGCCGCCTCTCCCGCCGCGCGTGCGGAGCGTCTGGGATGACGCCGGGATGCCCGTCACCGGCTCAAGTTTGGTCTTGAGTTGCGAAACCGTCCATGATGGCGTGATGCGCCGTTCGGCTGAGACGAGCGGTGCGCCGGACGGGTTGGCGTCGTTGGGCACAATGACCTGAACCGAGATGTCCGCTGGCGTTGTCATGATGAACCCGGTTGCTTTTTTGAGTTGCAAGGCCGAAAAATGTCTCAGTTGTCATAAGCAGATGGTCGAGGTCATGGACATGAAATAATGGTTGCTTCGGACGATGGATCTAACAATCAGCAGCAGTCGTTGGCAGGGCTACTGCGGGTGATAAAAAAGTTCAGGGGTAACTAACTAGTTAGTTAGTAGTTTGTAACGACAGAAAGTATGCCGAGGTATCGTCGGGACGAATAATAACAATAATATTAAATACGTCTACAGCGACAAAGTTATAATCGTTAATCGATACACCTCACCATGTTACCTCGTTTCCTTACATTTTAAAATCCATTGGTATCGCCGAACTGCACCGATATCGAATCGATTCATCAATACTTTAACTGGTTTTGTGGCTCCCACAGAGTCAGTCAATAGATGGAACTAGTCTTCCCCCACCATCCAAACCTGAACTGTCTAGCCTTTCAGATGCCTTCTGTCGGTCTCTAGCTACTCTGCTGCTATCATGGATATTGAGGTACATGTCGAGTCCAGGAGTCTCCTTCATTCCTCCACCTCGACATCATCCAGCTGCCACCTCAAAATCTTACCGGTTGGTGATCGGGGTATCTTCTTGACAAACGACACTCGTTTCAAGTGCTTGTATGAAATCAGTCTCGATGCAACCAAATCCATGACGTCCTGCTCGTTCAACATGTGGCCGGCTCGCTCGTCTTTAGGTGTTTCCAACAAACCACTGACTCCAGTGCTGACAGTTTCCAGAGATCTCCGCACAACATAGGCACAGAGCAGCGTTTGGCAAATGCCTTGGACGTTCTCAGACTGCTCGCCATAAACGGCTGCGTCGTCGATGAGTGGATGCTCTGCAAGAACGTTTTCTACCTCCGTAGGCGAGACTTGCCAACCATTGACCTTCATAATCTCTTTTCGTCTTCCGGTGTAATACAACTTGCCACCTCGAATGAATGCCCGATCCCCAGTTCGATAGAATCCCTCACGATTGAAGGCCTCAAAACTGGCAGATACGTCACCAATATAGCCGGAGAACAATGCCGGTGCTCTGATAAGAGCGTCTCCTTCCTGTTCTTCATCCCCAATGCTGTGACCGTGGTCATCCAGCAGCTTCAGCTCGACACCTGGCAACAATCTTCCTACGCTTCCGGAAGTATCTTTCTCTTTCCAGGCGAGCAGAGCATGCCAGCCAGCTTCGGTGGTGCCCCAGCACTGAGCAACATTTGCGTCCTTATGCAACCTTGAAGCTAGCTTCTCTTGCACCCTTGGGTTCAAAGAAGCCCCGGCACATATGACGTAGCGCAGGCTCTGGAGGTGTTGAATTTCTACCTCTGACAAATGAGCCAGTGTACCAAGAATGGGAGGGACAATGGGCGTATCGGTGATGCCGAACTTGGATACTGCCAGCAGGAAGTCTGACAGGTTGAATTTTGGCAGAAAATACGTCGGCATGCCCAGACGGAGCGGGAGTACAAGGGCGAGAGGGGATGCAAATGCGTGAAATACAGGCAGACAGATGAGCTGTGATGGCTAGGAGGAATGTCAGCCTGGGACAGATCGTGGGGGTACAGACGTCAAGAGATGACAATACCTGGTAATCCCTGTCGATAAACTCGCTCTCCAGCGCTGCCGCTTGTGCGACAACGTATTGATGTGGAATCATAGCCGCCTTTGGCAGTCCAGTTGTGCCACTGGTCAAAGCGTACACCGCCAGCCGACCTTGCAGGGATCTACCAGGTTCGAAAAGAGGCACCGGATCATGTTCTTCGTTTTCGGCCAACAGTGTCTTCCAACTAGGACATCCCTGACTGTTTTGCTCTTGGTTGTTTTCAATGAGGAAGATATGAGAATTCGGAATGCCACATCTCGAGGCAGCTTCTTCGATCGACTCAAAGCAATCTCGCTGAGTGAAGATGAGTCTAGGGTGTGTAAGGCGAAGATGTCTTTCGAGCTCGAGAGAGGTATATGCAGGATTGATGGGAGATACAATTGCCCCAGACCCGATAATGGCAAGCCATATCAAAGGATACCAGATCTATTGTGGCCCAGATCGTTCCGTTAGCAGAGTTACACGACAGAATAGGACGAAGCGGGGGGCGGAAGCGGCCGTTTTCTGAGCAACAGAAGAAACGCACGTTGTTAAAGGCGTGTAGGCACACACAGTCTCCCTCCTTCACACCAAGGTCCTTGAGGCCGTTGACAAGTTGGCGCATAGTTGAGATCGCTTGGGAGGCGGAAACAGACTGGGTCGGATCTTTTGCATCGATAAAGATCTATATCGATGTCTGCATCAGCTTGACTCCTAGCCGCAACAGTCCTGAAGTGGAAGCAGCTTACCGGCTTGTTCTTCTCATATTGACCAAGGTTAGCGAACGTAAAGGTCACGATATCAGCCGCAGAAGGTTCTTTGAGAGATTGAGGCGAGGTCCAGATGTGATCTGTGTTGGAAGCATTAGGCAAAGACATCGTGTAACAATGGCTTGCAGAAAGAGACAGGTGTCCCTCGTTGTGTCTAGAAGGCGCGGACAGTGGCAGGTCAGGTTGTACGAAAAATACAAGGGAGGCTATCCCTTGAACAAAGGTGGCGGGATGTAGAGGGCGGATAAGGTGGATGGAGTCTGTAAGATGATACACATCCACGGACGACGGATGAGGCAAGGAAATGCACAAAAGGACAGGACAGAGAGGTGCAAAGAGTGATACATGCACTCAATGGCAGTGAAGAGGTAAGAATTCCCTTGAACAGAAGCTGATCTCGTCGAACGCAGTCGTCTACTTGCTACTGTCTCTACCAGGCTGTGACTGAGACGAGGCACAGGTCACTGGTCAACACATTAAATGCGCTCTATCACAGCTTGGCCGGTTTCGCACCTGGCCACAGCATCTCCAGACCGACCACCAGGACCGCTGTTTGTTGTTGCGTCTGCATTTTGACAGCGGCATCATTAGTCAAGATGGTCACCCCATCCTGACGAGGCTGCTTCCTGAGACCGTGTATCTCAGCCAGCATTGTTCCTGTCATGCTGTCGCTCACTGCTTAGACCGATGCCGGGGCTCATTGGTTACCAGAACCCAAATACAGCTGCCCTGTGGGCTCAGATTCGATCCCACGGCCATGGACTCTACGAGTGTTCTTGGAATCCTGGTGAATACCATACATAAGGTACCTCTGTAGGTGGCTTCCTGGCGGTGTTGGATGCCCCAGGTGCCTTGGTATCTGCCTTCTCTGCTTCATCTGAACGTCCTGCCGCTGCTGGCCTTGGACGTTG
Organism: Exophiala spinifera; assembly: GCF_000836115.1. Taxonomy (NCBI): domain Eukaryota; kingdom Fungi; phylum Ascomycota; class Eurotiomycetes; order Chaetothyriales; family Herpotrichiellaceae; genus Exophiala; species Exophiala spinifera. The sequence continues at coordinate 2,383,698 of NW_015622518.1, read as the reverse complement.
TGGACTGGCAAGAGCATCCCAGCGTCCAACCGCTCTATATCGACTTCAGCTCCAACAACAGTCCAAGGCTCTGCATCTCTCTCTCGCTCGCATCTGGACCCCGAGCCTTTATTTTGATTTCTGTCATTCCTCGGCTTCTCGTGTAGGATTACTCATTATCCACGTTCTCGAGTCACCTCGGATCCTTCTTTCGCCTCAGTTTCACCCCCTTCACGCTGTTCTTTGTCTTGACTCAGCCGTTTGGCTGCCACCCACTTGAAGGCACTCGCCGGATCTGCAGATGCTCGTCTGGAACCGTGTAGTAGGATCTGCGACACGTTGTCCTATGACTCTTGCGCCACTATCTCTGTGCCGGGTTCACCTCTCTCGGGCCGAGTAACCTTGTACGCCCTTTGCCGCTGCTCTCCATGCGGATCGAAGTCGTATAAAGCCTCCGAAAACTGACCATATCAGATTGATAACGACGCGCTGGATCAGCCTCAACAGAGATTGACATGACTATCAGCCAAGCAAACCACCACCAGGTGCCGAGCCAATTCGTTCCATTGTGAGTATCTCCTGTACTTTCATCCCTTACACTGCGACGCGGCGCCGACAGCGCATGCATTCACTGCGCTGGAACCTTGCACCCTCTCCATCCTTGTCGACCTTTGACTTCACTTGAGCAGCCTCGTTGACTTATGGTTGGCGTGAATTTCTGACTTGAGTTGAAACAATCACGCCCTTGTAACTGCCATTTGTACGCTGTTGGTGAAGACAATGGCCGACTGAGGCCGTCAGCGTTGTTCGTTCAGCTGAGTTGTGATACTTTGCGACGGACCGACGTGCTGACTTCTTGTTCAATCTGCAGTCAGTTTGGAATGGCTTCAACATCTCACCCAAACTCACCCGCCTCCACTCCGGAAGACAACTATGGCTTTATAGAATCAAATATAGCCATTCCTGCACCAAGCCATGGTCAAGAAGAGAATTTCGCTCTCGATTCCCCTTATCCAAGATCCCAAACAGAGTCTTCAGAAGCCACTGCGTGCTCTCCTATCAGCTCCCAAGTCGTGTTCCAGAAATACTGCGCTGTTCACGACCGAACGTCTTCCAAATCCATCTCGACCATGGTCCACGAAACCCATCCTACGCCCACAACCACAATGCCGGACAAGAAGTACCACCGCATTTTGCGTAACATACGGTGGACTGTCATGTCGGTCTATCGGCGACTCAACATCCTGGTCCTCACTATAAACATATCGATTATCATAGCGCTGGCTACACAACATAAGCTCCTGACCATGTCACCCGCCACAGCGGCGACAGCTGTGTCGGTCAACATCCTGTTGGGTGTTTTGATCCGACAAGAACTCGTCGTTAACGCTCTCTTCTGGACATTTGGGAAATGTCCTAAGTGGTTTCCGCTTCGGGTTCGCCGCCTGGCTGCAAAAATATACCATCTGGGCGGCGTACATAGTGGAGCAGGAATGTCAGCCGCACTCTGGTTCGCTTTCTTCAACGCTGCCATTGTTCGGGCGTACAAACACAAGCGGCTGTACCTTCACCAAGCAGCAGTATCTGCTCTCACGGTATTGCTTGACGTCCTCTTTATGTCAATTCTATGCACAGCACACCCAGCAATACGCTCACGCCTCCACAATTTGTTTGAGCTCATTCATCGCTTTGCAGGGTGGTCCGCAGTGATCTTGATATGGACGCTCTTCGGGTTGCTCTCAGATGCAGAAGCTCACAGCAAAAATGTCACAGTATTGGAGGCCATGATCTACAGTCCAGCCTTTTGGGCTCTCATCATTATTACAATTTCCATTGTACTCCCATGGATCTGGCTACGAAAGGTCTCCGTTCACGCAGAGCCGCTTTCTGACCATGCGATTCGTTTGCACTTCACATACACCAACCTCCCACTGTGTGCTGCACCTCGACTCTCGGACAGCCCGCTTCTGGAATGGCATGCATTTGCAGGAATACCCGCTGAAGATGGCCAGGGGTTTTCTGTCCTTGTGTCGAAAGCCGGTGACTGGACATCACGTCTGATCAGATCGCCGCCCACCAAACTCTGGGTCCGTGGTATCCCAACGATGGGAGTACTACACATCGCTCCAATCTTCAAAAGAACGGTTCTCGTTGCCACAGGTTCCGGCATCGGACCTGTTCTATCATTATTAAACAAGCGGGATATTTCCTGTCGGATACTATGGTCAACTCCCCATCCTGAGCGTACCTACAAAACCGGCGTCATCGAAGCTGTTCAAAGAGCTGATCCTGAAGCCCTCATTATCAACACTACGGTTGCTGGTCGTCCTGATCTGGCTCGATACACCTACGACTTGTACAAGTCATCTAGTGCTGAGGCTTGCTTCATCATCTCCAACCCAAGAGTGACAAGACGCGTGGTGTACGCTTTGGAGTCTCGGGGTGTGCCAATATTTGCTCCAATTTTCGACTCTTGACTCTTGAAAGCAAAATTATGCGAAGAAAAAGGTACAGAGGTACTGGCACATATGGTTGCGACTGGGTTGGCCAAGAATGCAGCTTCTGTCTATCCACAACGACTTCGCAAGTGTTCATATTCCGGGATTCACGCAATTGTTCTTATTGATTTGGGCTGTGCATTATCAAAAATACAGCATTCGTCGGGGCACATTTCTCCCAAGATCATGTTATCTGTTGTATCGTACGAGGATCAGGGCCCACAAGCAAGAGGTAGATGAGGTCACAGTATGGGTTCAAGAAGATATCCTTTGAAAGACAGCCGTATGGTGTACGATGTAGCTGAATAACTCACAACAAGACTGAGGGTTAGTGGAAACAATGTTCACAGACTTTACAAGCCCCATGCACGCACAGGCTGAAGCGGTGAACCAAAGCAGATGACTTAAGTGTCCGCCGTTGTGCTCTGGCTTCCCGACTCTCTAGGATGGCTGTTGAAGCACCTATGCACATTTACGTGAACTGGCACTAACGATTGACCGTATGTGTTCCAGACCAGATTTAGGTACCTATAACCTATATCTCCCTAACTACCGTGGGCATATAATCTACTCGGCTTCATTTGCTAGGTAACTAGGATTTGATTGTGCCATCGGTAATGTCGACCACCCAAGCTGACTGACAGTCATCTTCTAACCCGAGGCGGGCTAGCTGGGGTCGACAACACCTGTACCCGGAGCTATTCATCGGCGAACAGCCAGCGGCCGCCGCCCCTTTTGGCGTCGTGGTACCGCCTCTCGACCTCTTCGCGTTCCCGCTGCCTGGACTGTTCGCGGTTCTCCTTGTCCTCCTGGGTCGAAGGGAACTCGGTGTTCCAGAAGCCCGGCGGGGACCGGGCGCGCTCAAAGGTCTCGCGGTGGGCGCGGCCGTACAGGTTCGCGAGTCTCTTGGCGCGGGCCTCGTGGAGGAGATTCGCGCGCGCGATGGCCGTCAGGTCCGCGATCCTCGCCTCGGAGCCCGGGCCGAGGAAGTCCAGAAGCAGCGCGTCGTCCGAGAGCTCGTCGGCCGCCGCGGGCAGCGTGTCGGCCAGCACCCGGAACTTGTGGCCGCAGCACTCCGGGCGCGTGCAGCCCGGGAGGCACCTGCGGGCGTGGCCGCGCACGACCTCGTCGTACGCGTAGTCCACGCCGCCCGTGTACGCCGTGTTGATCTTGAAGTGCGTTAGGTTGAGGCGGCCGAGGGGCCGCGAGCGGAAGGGTTCGTCGTCTTCGGGCCCCAGAACGTGCCGCGACGATTTCGGCGGGAGGAACGGTGGTTTGCGGACCGACGTGGTGGTCGCGGTACTACTACTGCTGCTGGTGCTGGCGGTGGGTTTGCTCGCGTTGGCTAGCGTCGTCGTCGCCATCGTTGCTGCTGCTGCTGCTGCTGTTGTTGTTGTTGTAGTGGCAGCGGGTTTGGAGGGTGTCAGCGTCGGCGTCGTCGGCGTGGGTGTGGTGGCGGTCGCGGTGGCTTCTTCGAACGGCGTAGATCCGTGGGACTTGGGTTGCTGTTGGTGATGCTCTGCAGATGGCGTCCCTCGTGATTTGTTGGATGCACTTGTACTTGCTCCCTCGGGCCGCAATAGGAGCAGCGATGGGTTCGCGGCCGGAGTCGTGAGGAGTGCTTTCAGTCGGTGTTTGGAGGGTATGCCTTCGGTACTTTCCTTGGGCTTCTCCCTTTGGCCTTGGCCACCATCGGACTGTTGCTTGTTGCGGTAGTCCTCGCCATCCTCGGCCACGGCGGGAATCGCGTCCACTCCTTGGTCGCTGTGCCTTTTGAACTTGGGCCTCGTAGTGGACGTGGAGATCTTGGCCGAGCTCCCGGTTGGGACGTTGCCTGTGATCTCTTTGAGGACTTCTGGACTTCGACTGCGCGGCCGTTTTCGTTTCGTGGTGCCGGGACTCGTCGTATTGGCATTGGCGTCGGCCTCGTCGGACGAGATGATCGGGGAAGAAACGCTGGTGTTGGAGAGGCGCCATTTACGTTCCTTCGCTTGGAGGACACGGAGTTTGGATTTTAGTTGATCTATCTCGGCTTGCCTTTCGACGTCCTTGCGGAACAACTGTTCGAATTGGGCCGTCATGTCGGAGAACTGTTCCAGTTTTCGTCGTGACTCTTGCACTTCCTCCTTGAGTTGCTCGGTTTCTTGAGCCAGGGCCTCGTCAAGGCGAGTACACGGCACGGGAACATTGTGCTGTGCGTTTCGGAGATCAGAAAGGTCTTTTTTGAGTTGCTCATTTTCGTCCATCAGCTGCTGGTCTGGTGAATTGTTGGAACTGCCGCTCTTCTGGCTCCGGAGCTGGTCCAGTTCGAGCTTGATTCTCTCATTCTCCGATCCGAGTCTCTCTATAGTCTTGTTGCTCTCGTCCAGCTGACGCAAAAGCAACTCGCTCTGGTGTAGGGCAAGTATCAACGTGCTCGTGAGAGTCTGCGGTGACGCGTCCATTCCGTTGAGAGTCTGTGCAAGTCGCGTGTATGAGGGAACAATTGTGAGTGGTGTCGATGCCGTAATGACCAACGATCGGTAGAACTTCGGTCTCACTGCGAGAGTTGTATCATTTATTATCGCTTTCGGAATGTTCGCCTCTTACGCTGCCGTTCTTCTGCAGCCTGGCGAATAGAGTCGCAAACCACAAGATGGGCAAGCGGAGGAGAAGCGATGACAGTAATGATATACGGCCTACTGTCAAGAGATGCCGGACAGGCTCGAAGCGCAACCTACTCGATATAAGCGATGAGATCCTCCTCCGAGTCTTGTCGTTTCTTCCGATCAAAGACTTGTTACGCATCGAACGGTAAGTCTTGACTGTTCTGCCCCCGAGCCTGACTGACACGACTTCTTAGTGTCTCGCAGCGTTTTCGTACCCTTGCCGGCGATGGGGGGATATGGAAGGCGAAATATTATGACACTTGGATCGACCATCGAGCACGTCGACTGCCGCCGGATAAGACGCAGGAGGGGTCGCGGCAGAGAGTCAAGATCCTGAGGTGGCTGGAACACGGACAAAAGTTACGAGACGGTGCAACAATCGATTGGAAGCGTCAGTTCAAGATCAAGAGTAATTGGGCTGCCGGTGCAGCGAAAGTCCATGAGGTCGAGGTCGCCAATCCTCCCGCCCCGCCTGTAATCGCGAGAGTCCTCAAGGGTGTAGTATTCACTTTCGACCGGCGGTCTGGACTGCGAGCATGGGTCTCTTCAGCAGGCACACGGACACTGAAGGCATGCTTGCCCTTCGAAGCCTCTCGAGTTGCGACGGCGATGGCCGTCGACAGTTTTGATGGGGTGACCCATGTACTTTTGGGGTTTGAAGATGGATCATTTTCGACGTATACGTTCACGAACGAGAGTGGTTTTGAACACGGCACAGGTCACCAAACTACAGACGGGCCTCTTGTCGCTGTGGCCCTCGCAATGCCATATGCGATGACCGTCTCCAAGACGAAGTTTCTGTCTTTGTACGATTTGACTGAGAATTCGGAGGTGGACAGGTCGAAAGCCAACCTCGAGCCAGTCGCGAGACTCCAGTCTGATGCGTCGTTCTCCCCAGTGTCGTTGGCTCTCCGACGGACACCTACGCGAATCATCGCCACTGTTACCTACGCCTTCCATCGTCTGAATTCCGGTTGGTGTATGGGATTACAAGAGATCGCCATGTCTACTAATGGTACGGTGATGGACAGCCGACTGACGTCCACCATCGAGACGCCATTCGATGCACAATATCAAGGCCGAGACACTTGGAAAATGTCGACGCGGTCCACAAGTTCGGTACCATTTCCACTGCATCCTCAGCTGATGAGCCCACCCACCTCCTTGTCTTACGAACATCCCTTTCTCGTCTGCTCGCTTGCGGACAACACCATTATGTCATTTTTAGTGACGTCAAACGAGAGTAAACTGGAAATCAGCGCAGGTAGACGGCTCTGGGGACACACGTCGGCCGTCTCTGGAGCAGAAGTCAACAATCGCGGCAAAGCTGTGTCGATCAGCAGCCGTGGGGATGAGATTAGAGTATGGGAATTGGAACCGGTGATGACAAGTAACGCTCAATCCAAGACAAGCACCCGGATAAAGGCGGTAGACAGCTTCTCTGGAGTGACTGCGGCACTGACTCGAAGGGGCACTGGCTTGGGTCTTGCACTGCATGAAATGAAGCGAGAGCTCGGCCTGACAAGAAGCTGGGTCGGTTTCGACGACGAGCAGGTTGTGGTTCTGGGCGAGAGAGATCAAAAACAGATAATGGCACTATACGACTTTACATAGAACCATATAGTACATCCGCTTGGAAAATTCGAGCTACGAAGATACGACCAATTGAAGGTTTGACCATGTGAATAGCGGCTGTGATCAGGGAAGAGAGCGTCCAGACCCAGCATCGCCCGCAGCGGTGGATCAAGTCGTAGAGGGACAATGCAGATGATCTAGGCATGAGAGTGGGCGTGTTAACTAGTAGACCAGATGAGCCGACTCGTCATAGATGATCGGTGGCCATTGGCATGTTGCCATCCGCACATCCAGCAGGCGGATGCGTCCCTTGGCTGCTTTAGGCGTCTCGCTAGGCCTATCAGGTCCCTGGCTGGGCGACAAGGAGCCCAAGAAGAACAAGGGTCCGCGCGACTCGTGCTGGTGGACAACGCTGCGCTTCTTGGGTCTGGCCTGGAGAAGAAACCAAAAAGTGACGTCCGCCTCCACACGGTCAAAGACCTTATTCCTTGCAAGCGTACAATTCACTTCAATTTTTCAGCCCTCACTTAACTCTTGTTGTTTATCTCACTACCACTGTTCACCCTCTTCCACAATCGCCTCAACATCCGACGTTTTTGTCGCGACACCAGATCAATTTCCACACCAGGTAATATTCTGCAGCCTTCGTGTTCTCGCACACAGTCCGTGCTGACTGCGCGATAGCAAACTCGTTCAGAACTCGCCACAATGGATCGCGGCTGCTACAACTGCGGTGACTCTTCTCACCAGGTGCTTACAATCACTATGCCTCATCTTACATCCCTCTTACTTTAATTCAGGCTCGTGATTGCCCCAAGAAAGGAAACCCAACCTGGTAAGAAAAGGTCTAAGCCTTGTCGATATACGTTGCTCACTACCTTTCTCAAACAGCTACAACTGCGGCGGTACGTTTGTCCTTGAATCTCTCTCAGCAATCTTCACTGACACTCGTCCCCAGGCGAAGGACATCTCAGCCGTGAATGCACTGCGCCAGCCAAGCCCAGAGCCCCGAAACCTTGCTACAAATGTCGGTTTGAACTTTGAGAATTGTATGGAACACAACTGACGATGATGGATAGGCAACAGCCTCGACCACATTGCTAGGGACTGCCCTGAAGCTGGTGCCGCCGGTGGTGGTGGTGCTGGCTGGGGAAGTGCCGGCGGGAATGCCTACGGCGGCGGCGGCGGTGGTGGTCGGGAATGCTATCGCTGCGGTGGCCAGGGTCACATTGCTCGGTGAGAGTCTTTCAAGAAGCGGGATACCTCAAATATTGACATAATTAGCGACTGCACATCTGGTGGTCCACAAGGCGGGTATGGTGGCTTCAGCCGCGGCGGCGGCGGTGGTGGTGGCCAGACCTGCTATGTGAGTTTGCAACATCCTGCGGGACCAATGAATATACTGACGTCTCAAAGTCATGCGGTGGCATAGGTCATATGTCTCGGTACGTGGCCAACGGTCATCTAAGTATCTTTGCGACTAATTGAAACAGTGACTGCACCCAGGGTCGAACTCAAAAATGCTACGTAAGGCTATTCCGACCCTGCCAGCGTTTGTCAGCTTTACTAACTTGGTCCAGAACTGTGGTGAACAAGGCCATTTGTCTCGCGATTGTCCATCTGAGCCCAGCTCCGAGCGCCTCTGCTACAAGTGTAAGTTGGTTCGTTGTTTGTGGGATTCGGAATTGACGAGTCTCTAGGCAAGCAACCCGGCCATCTCCAATCTGCCTGCCCAGCTTAGATGCTGAATCGATCGGGCTGCACGAATTCATGTTCTTTCTCTCTCCCTTTCATGCCATACATGATCTTATCGACATGCGATGAACTCGATTTGTTCTCACGATGACCTACGTTCGATCATTCACCGAGAAACCCATCTCGAGAATCCTTGAACCCTTCAGTCTTCTAAGTTTCCATCTTCGGAGAAGGTCTCTTCATTTGGAGTCGAATGGCTACGAACAAATGTGAAGCATAGATCCATGCGAGGCAGCGTGGTGGAAGATTAAAAAGTGCGCGCAACTAAACCCGAGCGATCAAATTTCGTATCGAGGTTCAAGGATATCGTCGTTGGGCTGCTGCACATACGGCAGATGGTTGAAACGGGTCTTCGGCTCCGAAGCTGAATGGCCCGGGACTTGGTTATCATGCGAACCTGATCTGAAAAGCAAAAATCAATTCTTCTACTTGGTTCGAGTCGTATCACTCGCACTGAGGTGAAACAGTTGCTAGATAGTCCTGACTACTCTCGAGTCTCAATGCAAACTGTTCACATGATGATCCCACAGTCCAACTTATTTGTGTTTCGGCAGGAGCTGCTCCGAAGTCCTTACTAACACGTCGAATGGCTTGGTGGATGCACCAATGGCGGATGTGCATCTTATGACGAGGCGACTGCGACCACCAGGCCGCAGATGGCCCCATGACTATCGCTGTCTCCGCTAGCTGCTTGGGATTGTATAAAATTCTGCCCTGTCCTTCTCATCTCCAGAAAAATTTCGTCTCACCTAGAATATCATGGAGCCAAAAAATAAAAAGGGCAAAAACAATCAACAATCAGGATTCCCACCTGGTCACCCACGGTAGTACTAACTGATCGGCTTGTGGCTTAAGTACGGCTGAGCGGACGGGAAGCCCTGTATTCCACAACCTATGGTCGATTGCGAAAGCACATGGCGCACGAAAATATATGTACCTATGAATTTATGGACCACTTGGGAGCAAAATCAATCAACAACCAGAATTCCCCAATGATCACCCCACTTCATTCATATCCTAGTAAAGATCGTAAACTGTTCATGCCCTCAGAACAAGTTGCCACGAATACGACTAACTACCCACCAATTCAATATCTATTACTGGCGTTTTTGTCGGTACTCTCCGCCGGCATAGAGTGTCGAAAACCTCCTTGCCAAACTTCTTGAAAGCCTCCGCCAGGCCTCCGGCTGCGATCAGCGACTTTTCCATCTCGCTCAGCTGGAATGCAAATTCCTCTCCAGCGATGCATACCACACTCCGGCCGACATCAATCGTGATGTCGGCCTCCTCATGCATCTTCACTAGCTGGTGAAACTTGTCATCAGCAATAACAAAACCCATGAGCCCGATGTTAGGCTGATTTCTGCCATAGATGAATGCAAAGGACTTTGCGATCACGCACTTCACACCAGCACCCAGCAGAGCGTTGACAGCAACGTCACGGGACGAACCACATCCAAAGCTATTGCCAGCAACAACGATGTTCTGTCCAGACTGAACGCGGGACCGAAAGTCTGGCATGAAATACTCCATGCAGTGCGCACCGAGACTCTCGTCGGTAGTGTTGCCGGCGATGAAGGCGGAGGGAATTATCTGGCCACCATATTAGCGGCGTCACAAGACTGGAATGACTAACACATACTGCATCGGTGTCAATAAAGTCTCCCAAAATTAGAGGCTTCCCTTGAATGATATTGACGGTGGTTGGAGACTCTCCTAAGACAGAAGGTGACGAAGGCTTAGCTTCCTCGGCCTTAGAGGTGTCCAATGAAGGACTGATCAAATCCGATGCGCCATAGGGCTCAGAATACACGGTGGTCGCATTCGAATGCTCCTTCTCGCTTGGAAAAGGTAAGTATCCTAGGCACCGTTCTAGCTCACTCATGTCAATAGAATCTACAAGGGGTCTTGGATCGGTGATCACCATCCCGAACGACGATGCCGCCACGGTCGCGGCGGAACTAAGATTTGCGATCGATCCTATAATGTTAGCGGTCTCTTCAACTGGCCCAGAGAATGCTTACCTGGACCCATGCGGTTCTTAAAGTTTCGGTTCTGAGACGTCAGCCACACCTCGCCCGGTGCAGCCTGATCGATTCCCTGCCCAACACACATACTACAGCCCGGGGCACGGACCTTAAAGCCGGCTCGCGTGTATATATCCAGAAGTCCCAGCTTCTGTAGCTTGTGCCGGATGGGCTTAGAGCCCGGTACCACGACCCGCCTGCCTAAATCCACCGGCACCATACCACTGTCTAGACCGGCCTTTAACACAAACGCAGCGATGATCAAGTCCTCCTCGGCAGTCGTGCATGCTCCGATGAAGGTGCCATCCAGGTGAGTACCTGACTTCTCGCTGATTGGAACCACATTATCGGGTGCGGGATAGACGGCAATTAAGGACTCAACTTTGGAGAGATCGATCTCGTAAGAAGCTTCATACTCGGCGTCCTCGTCAGCTTTATAGTAGACAGCACTACTTCGGTGCTTCTTTACGCGCCGCCGCTCGATGAAGTCAACTGTCCGCTCGTCAGAATCGAAAATGCCTGTAATGGCTCCAAATTCCTGCAACCATCAGTTTGCGCCAGGCCTGTGGCTGAAGCAGAAGAATTTACCGTGCACATGTTGGCAATAGCGAAACGAGCGTCGCAGGATAGATACTTGATCCCAGGGCCGGTAAACTCGACTACTCGATCCGCTGCAATTGTGTTCCTCTTGAACTCCTTCAAGATATAGAGAATCGTGTCCTTCCCACCAATCCCCCGAGGAGGCTTGCCAGTGAAGCGAATATTCACCGTCTTGGGCACGGTAAACCAGGTTTGCCCAGTCAACAACGGTATACAAACATCCGTGGCACCCATGCCGATAGACAGACAACTGACGGCGCCTGCTGAACACGAATGCGAATCGGCACCTATGCAGAGCATGCCGGGCTGTGCCCTTTCCCGGACAAACTCGGTATGAAGAATGGTGTACTACTCGATCAGTTGCTACTTCCATGTGGACGGCCAGTCTGATACGTACGTTAAATCCTTGGAAGTCGGTCATTTTGAAGTCCTTTTGAGCTCGCACACTCAACTCCATCAACTTTTTGACTTTTGGTTGATCATATAGTTCTGGCTCTACACGGTGATCGCCGGCAAGCCAGAAGCGGTCATTGCGGAAAATGCCTGGTCGTCCTACAGAAGAGTAAACGGTCTCTATGCCCTGTGATGGTGAGACACTAGGACAATCAGGAGCTCATCTCGTACTCACCTGCCATGACAGTTCTGACGCCAAAATCCAGTCAACATCGACCTGAATGACGTCTCCGGGCTTCACATACCCACGCTGGGAGACTTCATGCGCAGCGAAAACTTTCTCTGCCATGGTCATTGGGCGCCTGTCGTTCGGTCTGTGTCGCAGTGGCTGAGGCTTAGATTGAACTCGTTTTGCACTCTTCACTGCCTCGATGAACGCCGAGCATAAGAACACAACATCGTCTTCTTGCGAAGGTGTAAGCTGGGTTTCGGTGTCGAGCCCATAACCGCCAAAGTCTTCATCAGTGGTACATCTGTTGACGGTCTCATAGAGCGCTTCAGAGAGGTGCACAATACCCGATTCTTGCAGAGTCAATGCTAGTTTCTGCAAGAAGGCGACAAGACCCCCCGACTGTGGTGCGTGCCCGTCTCGATGCGCCTGCAGTTGAATGTCTGCAGAAAATCCATTTACCAGTTCAATGCACCTGGATTCCGCTGCCGTCAAAGGCCTATCTGGCAACGCAACAGGAATGATGTTCGCTTCTGCAGTAGTTGTCGACATGTCTATGAAAATGTCCTTTCAAACCCGGAATAGCGAGTCAAGCCAACTTTTAATGTTGCTTTGGGAAGATCCAGTAAGTTATTGTCATTCAGCTCGTGTGAACAACATAATTATCATGTCATATACTCTGTCAGCGGGCTTGTGAAAGTCCGTCTGATGTATCGGATGGCTGCTTGATAGTCTTTGCCCGCCCGGAGCGGACCGGCACAGAAGAATGGTCATGTCGGGCCGCGTGCGGCATCGCTGAGGCAAGGGTCGAGAATCTGGCCCACTCTACTGGTCATCCGTTTCCTCGTTCCCATTATTTTTTCTGGTCAAGCCTGTGGGACTAAGACAAGACTATAACAGCCAGAGGACATCTAGGACTTGTTCATGACTCCAAGAGATAAGACACACAGGAACCTCCCAAATCCCATCACTTCTATCCATTCAAGTCACCAGAATAATGTCAGTCCAAGCATCCACGCGCCTCCGGGCCCTTTTGAATGATCCTTCCCAAATTATTGTTGGTCCTGGCGTCTACGATGGCATCACTGCGCGGCTTGCCCTGAACGCCGGCTTCAAAACTCTCTACATGACTGGTGCAGGGACTAGCATGTCTGCCCTTGGCACTGCTGATCTCGGCCTTGCCACGATGACCGAGATGAGACAGAACGCTGAGATGATCGCAAGCATCGACCGCTCCGTGCCCGTCATAGCGGATGCGGACACCGGGTACGGTAGCGCGCTCAGCGTTGCAAGGACAACCGCCTCATATATATCTGCCGGCATTGCAGCACTCCATCTCGAGGATCAAGTCGTGAACAAGAAATGCGGGCACCTTGCGGGCAAACAGCTGGTGTCAAAGGAGGAGTACCTGACTCGGATACGCGCCGCCGTCGAAACAAGAAAACGACTGGGATCCGACATTGTCATTATCGCCCGCACGGATGCTCTACAGTCGCTGGGCTTGGGGGAATCTCTGAGCAGATTGGATGCGGCGATTGATGCGGGCGCCGATGTCGCCTTTCTCGAAGCAATCACCAAGCGCGAAGAGCTGGTCGCAGTTTGTTCCAGGTTTAAGGGAAGGGCACCAATCATGTACGGCATGGTACAAGGGTCAAGTGCGTACAAGGTGACAATAGAGGAAGCCAAGGCGATAGGGGTCAACATTATTGTGTATGCCGCCGTGTGTCTGATGCCGACCTTTGTAGCCGTATCTCAAGCCTTGAAAACGCTAAAGGAGACAGGCGACTGCGAGGAATACGGCGGGCAGTGGACCCCTCACACGATGTTCGATGCTTGTGGGATGAAGGAGTTGATGGATTTTGATCGCTTAATAGCTGATGACATACCGAAATGAAAATATTGCAATGTATAAATATAGAGGTATAGTTATAGATATTAGGTTTTATTTTTAACGTAATCCACAAGCTAGTGGTACACAGAAGCCGGTGATACACTAATCCACCACCACTCCTCTTCCTACTTGCTCTCTCTCAGCTACAACGACGTTAAATCGCCTCCAATTCGCCATTTAGCTGTTGCATTTAATGCTTGACACGTCCTGGAGTTATGCCCTATCGTACCACACCGCCCGCGACGTCGCTGAGCACCCACAACGCGAATGACAACGGTTTCCTCGTCCTCCTCGCTAGAATCATCCACGTGCTTTTGACGCACGTCACTCGCACCAAGTAGCTTATCATTCTTGATATACTTCTTGCTCGTCATCTTCTTTTTCTTCCTTACTTATATAAGCTTCTCTAGCTCCGTAATTCGCTTCTGCGCTAACTAGAATATTGCCCTCAACAGCGTCAAAGTTTTACCATTGGCTGACGGCGCCTGCTGCCAGGTTCACAACGGAACCACGGGCCTGCGAGAGCGTGCGCAACAGGAGGATTCTGAAGATGAGACCAATTGATACTCACAGCTGCTTTGCAATTTCCCTGCTGAATCGTCGACAGTTTTCGACCCGAAATAGCCATCCGATTCGGTACAGCATCTCTTCGCCAGGAGCTTCGGCACACCAAAGCGCGCCAGTCGACTTTCGAACCCGTGTCCTAGCCCATAACGCGCCTCCTTAGTCAGAAAGCTATTTTGGTGCGAGTAGGACTGGATGCATCGACTCCAGCGACGACCATACATGTTACAGTTGTTGGACCGATCTTGCATCTACTTAATGGGTCAGTGACTGGCTGCGGCAGCCTGGCACAAGTAGCCGACATTATTGATAAAGAAGCCAGGACTTGCAACTGCCGTCCAGTCTTGCAACGAAACTAGCAGAAGGGTCAGAAAATCATTTGTAGAGGTTCTGTGCTTCCATACCATGTTGCAGAATGGTGGCCATGGGGTTGTTTGGGTACGTCGAACGTTATTGCTCAGGACCGAGCAGGTACGAAATAAAGCGTGACTCGTGGCAGAGGATAGCAAGATCACCACGGACAAGGATCAGAGCATGATGGCTCTCGTCGCAAGAACAACCAAGATTTGCGCAGAGTCCACTACTACGATAACTTATCGACCTGGTGGCACGTTTGGCTTTCGCAAAAGAGGCTCCGGCCAATTGTGATTGTGAAAGTGAACTTGTCATTCTCTTCCCACTTAAAGAATGTATCTGAAGCTGATGTGCTTATCGCAAGTTTCCTCGAAATCTTTGTCAAGGTCCGGATGTCGTTCGCCTCTTGTTTGATAGTCCTGAAGGATTTCATCCCTTTTACGATTATCACGAACCATCAGAACCCTGGCCAGGATTGTACAGACCAACCCCATGGCCACATAGCCAATCAACACGCCGTGTCCCATGAAGAAGCGAGGCGGGTCCTTGTATATCTGAGCACCAGACATGCTCAAGCCTTGACCGAAGACCATGGCAACGCCCCAAGACGTAGCGCGCTTGGTGTTGCCGCAGAAGTTAATCTGGATCCAGGCCATCTGCAGCACAGACGCCGGGTACGCACCCCCGACAAGGAGACTAGTCGCAAACATTCCTGCTGCTTTGCTGGTGGTGCTGACGAGAATGATGAGGCCCGTCAAACAGGACGTGAGAGATCCTATGATAAAGTAAGACTTTCTCCTCATGCGGTCAGAGAAGTATCCAATGGTGATCATCGAGATAAAAGACACTGAATATGGGATCACCGTAAAGAGTTGGGCTCGTACTGCGCTGAATCTGAATTCTTTGACGATGGTCGGCAGGAAGGCGCCAGTGGAGGCTAGAATCGCCGAGTTACAGCCTGTAAGAAGAGCGAGGAGCCATGTCTTTGGGTCCTTTAGACTGGCCAAGACTTGGTCGGCGCGAAACTTGGGGTTCTTGACGTTATGCTCGCTGCTTCTTTTGCGTGCAACAAGGAGCTCTGTGGGGGTGAAGATGCGTGAAATCTTGATCTTTTCGGGGAGACTGGGAAGAGCAATGGCATTGAGACAGCCAAATGTAATGGCTATGACCCCCTCGATAAGAAAGAGCCATTGCCACGAGGCTCTTCCCCCGGTGCCTTCCATGGTCGTCTGTATACCGTATGCTATAAGGCCGCTGAAGACGCCCGAGATTGTGGTCGCCGAGTAGAAGAACGCTATGACTTGTCAGCAGCAGGCTCCAATTCCGTTTTACTTTTGCAGCCTGGCCCTACCGATTCTTTTGCCCAGTTCGTGCCGACCGTACCAGATGACCATGTACAAGGGCGCTGACTGCAGCAAGGCTTCTGCACCACCAACAGCAAACCGAAGCCCAATCAGGTCTGCGTAACCGCGAGCCGCACAATAGCAAGTGACAAAGACACCGAAGGTCATCACAGCAAACCCGAGCTGAACCTTCGGGCCCAGCTTTCTCAAGAGAAAGCTCGCGGGGAAGATTAGACCGATGTAGCCGGCATCTGGGTCCAGGTAAGCATCCTGCTGTGATAACATCAAGGGTTCAGCATGCTCTTACAAAAGACCATCACCGCGTTGTAGAACTGAGAACCCGAAAGCTTGAGACCATCCTGCAAGCCCATAAGTCTTGCGTATCCGATGTTGTTTCGATCCTGAAGTCGATTCAGTATTTGTTTCGTTCAACAGCACAACATGCACAACGTAACGTTGACTCACAATGTATGCCATCAAGTAAGAGAGAGACAGGAGTGGCAGAATGATGAAGTCGAGCTTCCTCACTAGGGATTTCTGCGCAGCGACTTCTTCTGGGGTGTCTAGCAAAAAGGCCCCTATGTGTTCGGCTTGTTCGACAACCGTCGGGGAGCTTTTATCCTCTGAAGACATGATGGTGCAGATTTTGAGGATGTCTGTGAAATTTCGAATGAAGCTTGCTGCTCTCGACACCCATAGGAGGAGGAAGAGAGGTTTTATTGTGAGGAGCCATACTCGAGTGACCCAGACACAGACCAAGGAGGAGCGGAGCCCCGTAAACCCCAGCCTGCGGGGGTAATCAAGAACTGGATATTGCGATGGGTCTTCGAGAAGCCGTACGCGGCCCGTCAAGACGGAGCTGACCCCCTTCGATTGACATGCTTCGCTTGCTAACTCCACGGAGGGCTTGGCTCTCACATGGTTTATCCAATGAGCTGCAAGAGCAGCTAGCATTTATTTTGTCAAATACGCGCCGCTCACGGCAGGTATTTCAACGATATCTCTTCTCAGTCGTTGACGGACCGGGAATACTGCAAGGTCGTCACCAAGGTGCCGACCACAGCCTGGAAGGAAACTCGTCCGGAGCTGTAAGAAATACCGAAGACGGACCCCAACAGGGGGCTTAGGCAAAGAGCCTCCGCAGCCCCAGTCCATTCACAGCTCATGTAAGAATCGAGGCGAAAATGCGCACAGCCAGCGGATTGTATGGATGTCATTTAACTTGACTGGGGGAAGTGCTATAGTATACCTATGTTCTCTCGTTCTCGGCCTGCACAGAGTCCAATATCCGGGTTAATCAGCTAGCGGATTTTCTGTGACTAGACATGACAAATACTGCGCTGGCACTCTCTCCTTCGACCCTCGACGTTATCGTTGTGGGCTGTGGTAATGCCGCTCTATGCCCAGCACTCTCAGTGCGCGAGACTGGAGCTCGGGGTGATTCTTCTGGAGGCAGCGAGCAATCGAGTGGAAGATAACAGCGTCCAGATTGCGGGGATAGCTTGGTTAAGGTTCGTGCAAATGTAGGTCAGAGATAGACAGCAGTGTGGAGACCTTTGCGTCCGTGGCGTCGTATCTTGCAAGCATGCTCAAGAGTGTTCAGAAGTGTAAAGTCCGGGATTGAATGTCTGGGGTTCTTGGCGCTAACTCGAGTCACGTGACTGTACTACGCCCATACCGGCCCGGTTTCGGCTTCGGCTATAAGTGCTTATTCCGACCTAGAACCGACCTCTATCAGGCGAAGTAATCATTCAGTCAACTCCAGACCGCGGGCCTCCAGCTCGCACTAATCTTCAGTTGGCATGCTGCTGCTCGCTTGGTATCTGCCGGTCTTTTCCATGCTAGGAACTCTTGAAACCAAGGCTGACCGGTCATTCTCATAATCACCACGTGAGGGTAATGCCGCCTGAAGATCCTTCCCGTGGCAGGAGAACGCGAGTGGCATGTCGGAATTGCCGGCAAGCCAAGATACGATGTGCACTGAACAGGATTCCGTGTGCACGCTGCCAAAGACTGGGCCTTACATGCTCGATTGAGCCGTCTTATAAGCGCACCAATAAGCAGGATCAAGTAGAAGAACTCCAACAGCGACTTTCAAGCTTGCAAGGGGTGATTGACCGACATCTTCCTGCTCGTAGCACGCCTTCACGACCGCATCTAGACACATCTCAGTCCACCCTGGACGGGCTTGGAGAGGAAGGGGGTTCGGGTCACACTCCTCACAATGAGAACCGCTCTGACACGCCCCCCTTTCGACCTTCCTCCCTTCAGTCAGTTGGCCAAGGGGTCGAGTATACTCTCGGAAATGTAACAATCACCTTGGAGAGAGCGCAAACTCTCTTCGCCACGTAAGTGTGCTGTTCTAGAGTGCGTGAGGGGTGCTGACTGACGTGAGCCTCAGCTTCTTCGAGACGTGCCATGCTTTCCTTCCCATATTTGATGCCAGTCGAACCAGCCCCAAATGCCACGACAATTCGCCACTCCTCTTCTGGGCAATAATTGCAGTATCAAGCAGGCGAATTGGCGACGACTTACTGAGTAGTCTGACGCCAGAACTTACCAGACTGCTTTGGACAGTCATTGGGGGAGGCCTCTTCAGCCTACCGAATGTGCAGGCCTTGCTCTTGCTTGCGTCCTGGACGCCGCCAGATATGCACTTGTGGACAGACAAGTCGTTGGTCCTTGCCCGGCTCGCCATGACCTCGGCCGAGATGATGGGTATGAACCGACCTGGATGTGAAGGTGAATACTCGAAGCAGTCGACAAATTTCACAAGCCTAGATATAGCTGAACGAAGTCGTACCTGGCTAGCGTCCGTGGCACTGTGTCAAAGGTGAGTTGCAGACCAATTCTAGTCACCACGTGCTGACCTCCCAAGTCTGTCGACGGACATCGGAACCGGGCCCAACCCATGCTTTAGCGATGTTAGTATCCGGAAAGCTTGTTTAAACGCAGAAGCCATACCACTTGAGCTCCACCACAGTCTCATCATACAGAAGGTCACAAACGAGGCACTGAGATCTTGGCAAGAAGCTGCAGAAGAACCGTACGGCAATCCTGGCGAAGCGGTCGGGTGGGATCTCATACACAAGGCAGAGCAACGCTTTCTTGCCATTTCGCAGCAGTTTTGGAATTACATGTCGTTCGCGAATCGATTGCATCTGCAGGTCTCTCAGCTGAGACTTCAGTGTCTGTTTATGCTGTACAACACCGGAAGTGACGTTCAAAATTCTGGCATTCTCCGTGCGTACAATACTGCTACGGAGCTCATCAACACTGTTTTGTCGGAAGTCGATGGCCCACAACACCTGCAGTACGCACCTTCGATCCTTGCTCGACACATATTCAGCGCCGGCTTGGTAATCATCAGAGTTCTCCATTCAACAGCCAGTATAGGTCTTGATTACGAGAGAGGCCGCATCCTCTCAAACGCAGCGGCGTTCTCTTTGTCTCAGCTGTCGAGCCACCAGAAGCCGAAGGACCAAGCAGCACGCGCCTCGGACTTGCTGCGACGGTTCTGGAGCGCAGCAGAAAGAAGTCCAAATATGCGGCAGCGTGACCTGAGACTTCGCGTGAAGTCGCGAATGGGCGCGAGTTTGTTGTACGACTGCCTGATGAGTATTCGGAATAGCAATCGCCCAGAGAGCACGGAGGCAGCGGCTTTTGAGGGCAACCAGGCTAGGACTGACGCATTAGCGGCCGTCCCGGGCACAACCTTAAATGCTGCTGCAGAGTATAGCAACACAGGAGGAATGGACCCACTCTCAGCCCCGACATGGTATGATTTTGATCTCTTCCAGTTCACTCCCGGAGTCGATTTGAGCGACATGTTTGTATTTGAAGATGCTGGATGCTCTGCAGTCCCTTGAATCTTGCTGTCTGGGCGACTAGCACAAAACAGAAATAGGCTTGTCCGCCGACTTGATCGTCGAGCCCGATTGGGGAAATGTGGTTCTCCGAGACCGTGGACAATGTCGCAAAATGTAGTCATCTGTAGAACGACATAACGAAGATAATTCGATCAAATATTGCTAATCTACTTGCAGCACTATGCATCGCTAAATTTCTACTTTGCCATGGGAGACGGGTCTCTCAGAATGATAACAACATAGGCTAGTCTGAATCTTCCCTCAACGCATCTCAAGCTTTACTTAGCCTGATTTTGCCCTTGAGGTACTACTGGCCTGCGATAATTGGGGATCCATTAAAGCAAAGCGGAGCAACCTAACAACGTAGTACAGAAGACATGATGAGACGTATAAGTCTTCACTAATTAGGATGATTTATTCTCCTCTTCGCTTTGTCTAATACCGAGTTTCAAATCAGATTCTTGTGTCTGAGTGCCTCATACACGGTTATAGACTTGCTGCGAATGGTCTTGATTCGCATTCGAAGAAGCTCGAATATGGCCTCTCTGTCTCTTTCCAGCTTATCTGCGATGATATTGTTTTCGTTTTGCCGAAGGTGTCGAATGTAATTGTCAACTTGTCGCTCTTGCTCGTCGCAGCCCAGATCATTCCAGCTAGAGGCTCACTACCAAGAAAGTTCCCAGCTTCCTTTCTTGCCTTGTGCATTTCTCGCCGATTCAGGTCTAGTTTGCCCATGGTGACATATCGCTATGGATAGACCACAGAAGCAGGGTTTAAAAGATCTGAGTGTAAAGCACTGTATCCGTATGGCCTTTGAGGAATGAAACGACAGTCGGTCACCGGTGGTCGAGTGTGTGACGTGGCGGTCAAAGGTAATGCCACCGACGTAAAAGGTCAGGCGTGACGCAGCCCAGGACCACGGTTATTCACCCAGCGTCGAAACCATCAAGCATATCACACCGGACATGGTGGTGTGCAACCAGTCACGACAGAGAAAACTGGTGACCGTGGTTCTCGACCAGTACCAGCTGAATAAGACCAACACCCTTGCTATCCGACCGCTACAGCATGCCAATCCGGCCTCGCTCTACCGAATCGCGAGGTTGTCCGCCGAGCTCCGCGTGTTAGGACAACCCTCTCCGAGCTTGCTCTCCTGTAGTCTCAATAAGTCGGCTGAAAACGGTAGGTGCTGTGTTGATTCATGGGTGTATTGCTGCAAAACGTTACCTGGGGGACTCCCCTAGCCCTGACACTATTCACCAGGCTCCTAATGGCGCCGCTGGGTTCACTCATCTTCATCATCAATACTTCTTCCAATGCCGACTGCGTACCATTTGTGTCATCGAGATCAGAGTCGTCGACATCGTTGTCGACTGCTTCCTTCAAAATCAACGCGCTCTGGCCGGTTTCCTAATTGCGTTTGGATGCCCTATATGATCGGATGCCAATTACGGCAACATGGGTACTAAAATGGGATTCTCTACGGTCCATCATTATTTATTCATGACAATACAAAATTTCTCCGAGATACCCTACGAAGAGGTTAAAAAGCAAGCAAATTCCTCTCAGTCCACCCTCTCAAGGACTCTTGCTATCACGAGCGTCGTAACCATTAGCACTAGAGTACTCACGACGTATATCCAAAATTCCGAGACGACGGTATAATGCGCTTTAAAATGGCTGCCCGTGGTAGGATCATCGCCCTCGTCCTTCCACTGGATCAAATTCGAACTAAACACTGTTGCAACTAGTGTGGCAGGGAGGTACAAAGTGGCGATGAGTGTGAGTGCATGGATTTTTCGAGAGCCTTTGGTGCCTTGTTTTGCAATAGTTGCTATCGTTAAGTTTTCCTGCAAAGTGTTGGTAGAGGTGTTCCGGATCAGGGAGAGATTGGACTCCATTGTTTGGTTGATGACACGGAGCGATGTCGACATCCGTGCTTCGAGAAGTTTCGAAAGCTGGTATTCAGTCAGACTTGGACGGCAAGAGTTGGAAAATCACAGGCGAAGAATATGACGGAGATATAGACTCACTAATGATGCGGTGTTTGTCGACTCGTCCAAGAGGAAAGCGATGTTGCGCTTGTGGATTGCCATTTCGCTCGTGTAAGCGCGGATGTTGTTGCTGAGTTCTCTCTCCTGTGTGTCGGTCATCCCAGACCCACACTCGCTAGTAAGACTCGCAAAGTTGCTTGCTAATTGCAGGTTGTCATCTATGACCAGTGACGCTCGCAAAAGTTTGGACCGGAAGAGATGAAGCGTCTGACAGTCCGCAAAGCAAACTTCATAGTCGTATCGACGACATTTTGGCTCACTAGAAAAGCTAACTTTCTCGTCCTGTCAGAAGCTAGGTCAATGACATATTTGCTGTTCTCACAAGGTTGACCCACCAGTTCTCTGAGTTGAGTTGAGAGGTGCTGCACATAGCTTGTCCATGTTGCCGCCAGAGCAGCCAACATTAAGACGTGCAGCATCATCGGGTAGTCAGACCGGAATTTCGCACTTCTCAGATACTCCTCTATCCATGGCCGAATCCTTTGAGACGGTTGTAAAATGATCCCTGCCGACTGACCAGGGGAACCGGAGAATCTCTGATAGACTCCTGTTTGTCGTAGGGACCAGGAATCCCCACGGTTGCGATGATTCTCTTCGAAGAAAGAGACCCTGTAACAAAGTTCTATATCGTCATAGTCAGTAAATGTTTCAACAAACATCTTGTCGGAGCTCTCGACCATGAAACCCGCGCGGTGGCATTGCACCTGAATCTGCGACGTAATTGTGATGGAAAGTCGAACCAATGTGCTCGGGATCACACACTCTAAATCCAAACCCCTCGATGACATTCAAAAAGGGGGTAAACACTTTGTGAGCACACAGAATCCTCTCTGTGTCCTCCTGTGAAATGAAGAAGCGGCCCCAAGAATGTTGTTGAGAGAGCAGACTATGCACGGATTAAATACTAGTCTGCAAGTATGACGCCCGCTTAACATACTAGAATTTATGCGTATCTTGAGACTGTAAGCATGGGGTGGTAAGTCAGCGGTAGTAGACAGGCTGGATTGGTGCAAGGGGGGAGGTGGACTCACAGAAATCCGGTCCAAAAGCTTTTCGACTGTGTCAACCGTATCGAGACGAAAGTCTACCCAGCATAGGTTAGGATTGCCAAGGTATGTACCGGTTACTCACTCTTGTCGTTTGGGAGAGAGAGAATTTCTAGTACAGGTGGCCCTGTGAGAAATAGTCGACTTGACATGCGTGTGAGTTGTATCCTGCAGCTCGCACGGGTTTGGTAGGATGGCATGAAGCAGTCCGTATCCAACGGATATTGTATCAGGGTGGAAGCCATTGCTGGCTAAATCAAATTGCTTAGTAGTCTTGTGTAAACTTGGATTTATTCTAAAAGTGCCTCATTGCAATGAGAGAGCCTCGAAGTGAGTGATCAGGCTGAGGCGTGCCAGATCTTGTGCGCCACAGGACCGCAGTGGGATCAGTCAGGCTGACTCACCGGAGGGGTAGCCCCGCAGCTACTGTATGTCGAGGATGAGAGACCTCACCATGAATGCAGATAATTGATTCGGAAGCAGCTGATGATCGAAGTCAATAACTGCCAGCTTGAATAAAATCCGCCTTGCTGCGGACACCTTGATCCAAGATTGATCTGAATCCGCCGAGGGACCTTTCGGCCGTGACTCCAATGATCACTCAGCGACTACGCAACCGCTACATTGAGAAACGCGATCTCGTGCAATTGCTCAGAACGCTCTTTGGTAGGGGGAATTACGAGATACAGGTATGAAGCCGTCCCGGTCTTTCAGCGCTATTCGTTCTTCTTGGTTCTCTCTGATCCGAAGGCCAGGATAACGCTGACGATTATGTGATTTCGGTGCCGCGGAAGTTGACAGAGGTAGTCATTTCCCTCGTTCTCCATGATCTCTGGAACTAATATCTCTGTAGCAAGAAATTGAATCCATCATGCAAACATGACCTCCAGCGGAGACATACTCCACACCGACCCACCTTCCTCGGGAGAAAGACCCTCATACTCGGAGAGATTCAAAGAGACCTTCAAAGAGCATATACGAAAGAACTTGATTGGGGAGACTTACTTACCTGCGGGTATGCTCTCAGGTGTGCTGAGCCAGGAAACCATCAAAAATATTCTGCTAGAGACAGAGCTTGAAAGGAGCCAGGTCAATGAATTGAGTCAATCGATTCTTCCCGGCGCAGTCAAGGTGTTTACAATACTCTTGCTGATTGGAAGGCTGGAGCGGATCCTATACTTCATTGAGGATGATCAATTGCAGCCCAGTACGCTTGATCAGAAATTACCTCTTCCCTTGGAAAAAGTGCTCTCACATCTGGACGATGAAGTTGCAGCCGCTCAATTCTACAAACAGCAGTGGGCATTTACGGCCCCAGTATTCAGTCGAAGCTCGCTTCCTAGGGTGCTCGAGAAGAAGACAGTAATGCCCTTCATAGATTCAAAGTCGGAAGGAGAAGGCGGATTTGGAGAAGTACATCGGATCTTGATTGATCCAAGTCACCATACGTTTGCTCACTCTAGCCGTCATTGGGTGGGTTTCTTACATGGATCTGTGAGACTCTGATGTTTCTAATATCGTCTGACAGTTCATCCGCAAAGAGTTAAAGGCGGACGTAGCCACTCAGCATGACTACGAGCTAGAGCTTCGCAACCTATCGACACTGAGGCTCATGAAGCACCCGTACCTGGTTGACCTCCTGGCCTGCTTCACCTATCGCGATAGATACAATTTTATCTTCCCTTTAGCAATAGGAGGGTCCCTCGCTGACATGTTTTTGGGGCGGCGGCCCTCGCCCTTTGAAGCTTTTGAGGAAACCTTCCTTGCATTTAGCGGTATCGTTTCGGCTGTTCGTGCTGTCCATGATGGCTTTGCAGACGGCGTTGAGGTGATCGGTTGCCATCGGGATCTCAAACCATCAAATATCCTGTTGAATGGGAAGACCATGCTTTTAGCAGACTTCGGCCTTTCCAGGTTCAAGCAGCCCGAGGAAGGGTCTGCGTCATACTTCAGAGCTGGCCGTGGAGACTACCTGGCCCCAGAGTGCGAGGACTTGGACGGACTTTTCAAAAAACACGTCATCCATCGGTCGAGTGATATATGGTCTTTAGGATGCATCCTATCCGAACTGTTAGTCTTCATGTTGGCCGGGACATCGGGAATAGAGATGTTCAGATCGTCGCGGGAATTCAAAAGGGATGGTTGCGTATATTATCGCTTCCATCAAGGCCGCGATACCTTGAATCCAGGAGTATGGGATCACCTAAAAGCCTTCCAAAGCAGTGGGACTGAACATGCTCGTTCCGTCTTGTCAGTTGTTGAGAAGTTACTAGTGTTGAACCCGGAGGAGCGACCGAGAATCAGTGTAGTCGACGCATACTTACGGCGATTTTGCATTGAAACCTTGTCAGAGCAGATTACAGATATGTATGGTCAACTTTGCGAAGAGAAGAGCTTGATACCAGCACTCGTTGAAATGCAAAGATTTCGAAGCTGGCATATGGAGGTTCGAGATACCAACCATGCGAGTGCATCTTCGTTCTTGTCTGCCAAAACCCACGAGGCCTTCGCGAATGTTATGGAGTCATTAAAGGAATTGAGGCAGACTCTGAATGTCATAATCATCGAACCAAAGCCGCGACAAAGCCAAACATACTTGCTTCTGCGCAAGATCAACGACGTCCTTTACGACGCACTACCAGAGGAGTGGGTTGAATCTGGCAAAACCCGCTTTGAATGTCTGATGCTTCAGTCGGAAGATACTGCCCACCTTTTTGAGCTTTCTGAAGCTCTGGCTCGGAATTCAATCCAAGCTGTTGGTCGCATCTCACAACTCGCAGCTGTGAAACGTCTTAATCTGTTGGTCGATATGCACAAGCAAAACTCTAATTCCTGTATTAACCGACTGGATTTTGATGACATCGAAAAGAAGGGGTGGCTGGAGCAAAATTACCTGGGCTGGGTGAAACAGGCCAAAGGCAATCCAATAAAGCAGAGCGTCATCATTGAGCTGAAGAACTATGATGATCACTACTCGATCGCAGAAATCGCGTCGCAGCTATTCGCAAGACTTGAAGCGGTAGTCAGTTTGCTCAATGCTGCCCAGTATCTCCGCGTTCTTCCTTGCTTGGGCTACTACCACGATCCATCGAGCTATTCTCTGGGCCTAGTTTACAAATGTCCTATCGCTCATGAGACGGGAAAGTCGACTGTGAATACCCTTCACGCCATTCTTGAGAAGGCAGTTGAGAAGAGGGGTTCAAAGCGTCCATCCCTTGGACATCGCTTCCAGCTGGCATGTAGCTTGGCCTCATCAGTCCTGGAATTTCACAAAGTTGGCTGGGTACAAAAAGCAGTTTCTGCCCTCAATATCATATTCTTCAAACCATCAGACGCATCATGGAAACGGCACATGACCGAGCCTTACTTCCTCGGGTACCTGAACAGCCGCGAAGACGGCAAGGGCGTGTTTACTGAAGGACCGACCGATGATGAGCGTCTCAGACGCTATCTCTCTCCCGAATACCTTCACAACCAACGCTATAAACACCACTTCGATTATTATAGCCTTGGCTTAGTGCTCTTGGAGGTGGGCCACTGGAGAACTTTGGACAACATCGTTGGGGACTTGGGAAAATCGCCAGAGGAGCTCCGGGCGTGGCTATTGAATGTGGCTGTACCCAAACTTGACCAGATGATGGGCTCCATCTATGAGAGAGTGGTTGGGAACTGTCTGCGGTGGCAGCCAGAGTTTGAAGGGCAAGAGAAAGGAATACCATCTGCAGAATGTCTTCGATTTAGCGAGCTTGTTGTCGGAGAACTCGCTCTGTGTAGAGCGTGATACATTTCATATGTGACGACGCAAATACCTGAGATAAAATTATGCTGTATGAGAGCAGGACATCAGTAGGAGGTTAGTCAGGTTTCAATCTCGACATCAAGATTGAGTTCTCCAGAGGCCACACGTAACATCTCGTTTCACTATCACTCGGGATAATGAGTTCAGTCGGTGAAAGGTATAGGTGATCTAAATGAAGACACGACGACGATAAGCGTGTGACGCATGATAAAATCTGTGGTGTGGACAAGCATGTAACAGCAATCAACCTGGTTGGACATGATAACGTAGTGAAATCTAAATATTTAGGATCAAGTCATATCTCCGCAGACTTTGATGCTCTCGACTGGTGCAGCTCGGGTGCTGTCCTTATTATATTCAGTCGAAGGCAAGGTATAATCCTCACAGAAGATCCCCAAGCTCTATTGCGCAACCGCTGGAGCAAGGTCCGCCAGAGCTGCCTCTAGCAGCTCCATCTCGAATTCTCCAGCCCTGCCAGCATCAAGAGCATCTTGAAGTCCTTGTAGCAAAAGTGCTCTTGCTTCTCCTGTCTCTTTCAATTCCACGTGAGCTTCTGCCAAGTTACATATACTCCGCAGGGTACTTGGATGGTCTGGACCAAGTACCCGGCGCTTCGCCTCAACCACCTCAGACCCCAGTGAACGAGCCTCCTCCCACCTTTTTTGAAAGGCGTATGTGAGAGCCAGGTTGCCTCTTGTGGTTAGAGTCGACGCATTGTCCTTACCAAACTTTCTGACCTTGGTCTTTAAAATGTGCTCTTCGAGTTGCTCTGCCTCGTCATACTTGTTGAGCTTTTTATACAAGCTGGCCAGATTCGAACGGACAATGAGAGTTTCTTTGTGCTCTTCACCACGGAGCTCGGTCCTCTTGATTTCCACATGCTTGTACAGCTTCTCCGCTTCTTCTAGCTTCTCCTGGTGATAATACACTGTGGCCAGCTGGGACATGCTTGTAAGCGTTCTACTGTGACTGCTTCCCAGACGCCATTTCTCATGTTCAACAAGTCTTTCCAACAATTTTTGGGCCGAGTCGAATTCATTCTGCGACAGGTATAAGGCCGCGAGCTTAGAGACTAGTCTCAATGTATCTGGGTGATTTAGTCCCAGTGACCGCTCTCTCTCTTCCAGTGCAGGGAGAAGAAGGTCTTGAGCGTCTTGCCATTTACCTTTTCGGCGAAATACCTCTGCCAATGCTTGTGAATTTTCTTGTACCTCATTATCTTTGCCTGACGCTAAATCCATCAGACCATCCCTCACCTGCAGGAGAAGATTCTCGGCCTGGTCCAGTTCGTCAAGGTCGAGGTATATGGCGGCGAGTTGCGACTTGCTGGCCAAGGTGTCTCGATCACGCTCGCCTTTGATCTTGCCGATGAACGAGGTCAGCTCGATTCGTTGTAAGATGGCTTTTTCCCACTGTCCTGCTGTTCTCAATGCATAGCATAATACGACTGATACAATCAATGTAAGGCGGTGAGTTGGCCCGAACACGGCCGACATATTCGCCACGTCCTTGCAATAACGCTCAATTGCACTGTCCAGAACGCCTTCCGACAGGTAATTCTGATCGTGATCCACGCGAAAATCCAGTCCGTTCTCGATCATGCCTCGATACGCACGATTGTTGAAATGTGGTCCATCCGAAGACGCCTTGATTTCTGCAAGCGCGTCTTCCAGCACTTTATCTCCGACTCGTGCTCGCCTTGCCAGATTTTCTAGCGCTGCCTCGTCTCTGTCTGTGCCAAATCCGATTTTGTAACACAATGCCAGCTCGACGGCGTAAGCAGTAAGAGTGCTGTCTGCATGATGCGTCCAGTCTGCCGAGTCAACGACGTCTTTGAGGCACTTGGTGATATATTGATGGATTCTGTAATCGGCCAGTAGCAATTGTGGCAATGATTTACCAATCTTAGGAATGCTTTCCATCAATTAATCAGCTCATTGCCAAGGGAGAGTCATTAGATTACCTTGAAGGTAGGTTCATTGATTTCCAGGTCGTGAATTTCCGGTGGCGGGATCGGAACATCGTCTGTCCTGCCGGGTTGTCAGTATGCTGTTTCCAAATTCCTTCAAAGGCACGCACCCTTTTCGAGTTATCAATCCATGCAGAGTCCGACAGCCCACAGTCCTTTCGGCAGGATCAAGCTGGAGACTCTGCTCAAAAAAAGAAGCTAGATCCCTTTGCAATTCCTCGTCCATCCCCCGAGACGTTTTGATATGGTCCAGGGCGACACGGACCAAGCTTTTCTTGGTTTGACGATGAGCCAAGAAGTCGGACGTATTTTGTCCTCTCCCTCCTCCAGTCTCTGGTCTGTTATAGAATAGCAGCCACAAACATAACCATCCAAGCGAGAAGATATCCATCCGGCGAGCCGTTTCAAAATCAACAGTCATGGCTTGCGCATACTCTGGTGCTGCCCATAGCTCCGTTCCGCGTATGACAATCTTCGCCGTCGGGTTCCGCAAAACGCCTGAATAACCAAAATCCGCGACTTTAGCGAGGTATTTGCCGCTCTCTCCATCTCCATCAAAGACAAGAACGTTCTGGGGTTTGATATCCCCATGTATAATATCTGCTTCAAATCAGCACCACGGTTACTTTGGTACCAGAATGCTATTAACTTACGTGTTTCGTGCAACACCGTAACGGCAGCCAACACATGCGCACACAGATCCAATCTGGCACTTAGGTCCATCTCGCCACCAGGACCTCTTTCCACAAATGACATTAGGTCTCCCCACCCTGCTTTCTCAAATACCAACACAGGCCACGGTTGTGTTGTCTCCCTGGAGATATGCCACGTGAGTCCTTCTATGGCGACGATGTTCTTGCACCCTAGAACAGCGGGCTGTCCAAGCACGGAAACCTCCGTTTGAAGCATCAGCCAGTCCTTTTCGCCTTGCTCGCCGCGCAGCGGCAGGAGCCTCTTGAACGCGAATGCACTCTGGCAATCGATAGCCATCTGGTGTAGCTGTGCAGTGCCTCCCCGCCGGGCGCCTGCCAGGGCCGAGTGCCAGGCTATGGGGAGGAAGTCAACATCGAGGTGCTGGATCAATGCGAGAAATGAGAGGCATAGATGTGATAGTGTCTGGGAAGGAGCATTGATGCAGAGAGGCTGGCCTGAGTCTGCTGGTCGTTCCAGCAACGGAAGGGCAAAGGCGCCGGAGATCTCGGACGGGGAGGCTGATAGAGCATCATATGAGAGCAGTGCAGGCTCGAAGTCTGCTGAAACAGAGCTTTCGGTCATGATACTGTGAAGTCCTGGGTCGACCTAGCCGGGAAAGGAGTTTGGCGACGATACTCAGCGTTCAAACGCAACAGGAGTGGTGCCTGATGGAATAATAAGACAAGATTCTCTCAGCCTGATGTTGTCATACAAGCTGAAACTCTCTTTGACCAATGATGCCCCTAGGATCAAATATCAGCCTTGGAGATAGAGTCTATGCCACCACTGCTGAGAGTCCTTGTCGCTCTCTGCGAGCAGCCTGAGCAGCTGCTACAAGGTGAGTAGCTGGGACGACTGATTCACACCGAAACCAGTTTTCTGCTCTCTATTTATGTCACGAACACGAGTACGAAAAGAACCCCGCACACTCGTGACATTAGGTAGGGAGCCTATAAGAGTCAGCTCCCAGTTTCGCTTCTTCTCCTGCAAGTTTCAGAGTTCCCTATTGTGCGACGAAATAAGCAAGTTCACGTTAAGACTCATGATTATATTGAAAAGGGCCATGTCAATCCTGTCCCCACCCGAAGCTTTTGGTGACCTGACGAGCCAGCTTATAAACATCTTCGTCGCCCCAGGATTGATATATTCGAATTTCTGTGGGTGAATGCTAAAAGTAAGAAATTATCCTTCTGGGTTACTTGAGCTGACGAGGCTGGATGACCTCTTCTGGAGTTAAAGTAGCATCACATCCATTCTTCTCCATAGGCTTTAATGATGATGAGATGAAATCGTCTTCCTAGGTGCTTGTAATGGTTTGTTGTCCAGTCTTAATCCCTCCGGCACTGGAGTAACGAGTGAAATGGCTGATCTTATGGGATGTTTTGGGGTTCATCGTGCCAGTGCCCATGCGTACGGGTTATAAAGCGTTTTGGGTTTCCTATGTGAACCAGAGTTCGAAGCCCTGAAAGAAGAATCGCAGAAGAGCGGCCCCGCTGCGTGGCTTTTAGAGCGAAAGGTCTCGAGTCAGGACCTTCACCTATAATGAGATAGTTGATGCAATGTAGTCTATTGAATAGTTCTCCATAAAAACGACTTATTGCTTGAAAAGTGAAGAAGTCGACTCGATAAAAATCGAGAGGAGAGAGCCTCTTGTACTCTCTCACTATCTCGGAAGTGTACTTCTAGCTATGCTAGGTGGTACGCTTCCTTATCTCGTCGTTTGCTAATTGAAGCGCTAGAGATAACGCGTATCTTGGCGAGGCCTAGCCTCTCGTAATATCTCGATAGTCTTGACTGTCTCCTGAAGTCTTGAACCTCAGCCCAACGAACGCCAGGTTGAATTGATCAACGACTGGCTAACCCTGCAAATTTCCAGCTTACGAATATGCCAAATATGCCAAATCCGCCCAAACGGCGCGGCATTGTCGCATGCCGTTACTGCCACCGCCAGAAGGTGAAATGCAGCGGAGGTAAGGACGCAGGACTACCCTTCCACCAGCGGTAGTTCTAAGGCCGGTTCTGCAGGGCAGCCTTGTGAAAGATGTCGGGCAAGGCAACAAGACTGTCTGTATTCCGCCCAAGGTCCCGTTGTCACGGTCCCAGGGAGTTATCTGAGGCATCTGAACCGCACCTTGAACGACTTGGGCGCGATAGTCCGTCAGCAAGGATATGGGCCTGCACATACTCATCTCAGGCCCAGAAGTCAGAGATTGATAGCGGCCCTTCCCAGTTCCTCGGCGGACGTGGGCGCCACCGACCCCCTGGTCGAGGCTTCGACAGCAGAGTCGTTCATTCGCAAACTGAAGGCCCTGCCATGTAAAGATGGCGACCCGAACAAGATTAGTAGCACCCTTTCCGCTTCGTCCGGCGCAGAGTCAATTCATTGGGCAAGCCCCCCCCCCCCCCCCCCCCCCCCCCCCCCCCCCCCCCCCCCCCCCCCCCCCCCCCCCCCCCCACCAAGGGCACATTCCCGAGTCCTCGCCTCGAGGCCTCGTCCAAGAGGTTCTAAGAACTACCTGTACGTTATTACAAATCTCGTGATCTCCCTCGATCCAACGTAACTAATCGCAGAGTCGTAAGCTACACATCGTGTGGTCAAATTTCCGCCCTACGAAACTGCTATTCGGTTGATCGAGACTGCTGATCGGGAGTTTGGCGATTAACATACATTCCTACGTATCGAGGCACTCGCGCGGCCCCTCGATACGGCTGGGTGCCACCATACCAACAGCTGCCGAGCCTTTGCCTTGATCAATTTCATTGATGGTATTGGTGTGGTATATGCGGGTTACCGGCGTTCGGAAAAGGACAGACTTCTGCGAAGCTCCATTGTCGATGTGGCAAGCCCTTATCCGTCCTAGTTGGTCAGCTATCACTGAGAAATCGCCCGTCGGACGCAGTGCTGCTCAACGCCTTGGCGACTCATCTCGACGACTTCGACGAGGACGAGTGCCTGATTTATATGACACATATGACTGTGCCGACAATAGCGGCCAGGCTCCCGGCGGCCTGGATGGTCAGTATCAGTGGCCTGGTCGTTCTCGATAGTTACCTGTCAGGCGTCGAGACCCCGTTAGCCTTAGTGTTACAGCGCCGCCTGACTCTAAATCCAACCAGCGTTGTCGATTGAGCTCGGCAGGGAGGGGTTACACTTTACTTTATCTGTTTCCGTGATCCAGCATCAGCCAGACGGTCAGGTCGCTAATAAACCGCCAAAGGCTCCTCTTCTGAAAACGTTGGTTCAACAGCGGGTATCGAGCCGAATTCTTTTAAAACAAATAAGGTTAATGCCCACTAGGGTCGAAATAACACCCTCCGCCATCGATATCAATATCAACCTCCCGGAATGAAGCGGGATCTCCCTCCGAGGAACGTGCAAATGCCACAATCGCAGGTCCACCTGCCTTTCACTTATGCCGTCGAGGTTGTGCTGCCACGAAGTATCCGAAATTAGCGGCATTCCTGGTACGCTTCCACTGGAGACAAAGTTACACTTGAGTTTCATTGTGCCGACCAATATAAAATTTGACATCCATACTGTGCAAACCCTATCCCTCAGCTAGGCTTCGACTCCAACAACATGGATTTGCAGTCTCTTAAGGACGCGTCGACAGTTGTGTGTCAAATTGCAAGCGCAGTACCTCGAGCGCTTGTCCCCCCTTCTGAATGGGTGGGGTCTGACCTTTTTGCCGTTTGCGAATGGGGTTGTGGAACGGGTGGACAAGGCCATCGTCATGCCGCAAGTAAAGGAGGGTCCATTCTACCTTAAAGCCACGTCTATTGGCTTTCCTGGTGTAAATAATGCCTTGGAATGAATCTTTCGGCAATCGCATGAGATATTGGTTTGAGATATGGGTGATAAGCAGTCACTTCTTCGTGGTTGGATGGGTATGCTCATAACCAGCATGGTGGTATATCGGCGTCGTGGTACATGAAATCGAAGCTTTCCAAGCGTTGCCAACTTCAGGCTTCCATACACGGTTTATCCTGTGCTATTGAAATAGACAAGACTCTCAAAATAAGCAACAGTTCATGTTATACTTTTTCATCACGACTGACAGCCCATATGGCCCATAGACATGTTGGCTATCTTCTTTCCATAACAAGCACAACAGCTCGGCCGCAGAGACGGTGTGACGCATTTGATAGCGTGAATTGCGTAGCATTTCTTCAAGCTTGTTCTGATGCCGATAGTTAATCATACACGAGCCAGCAATCATCAGTGGCCAGAGCATGCTCGCACAATAGCTTGAGCCGGACAGCTGTTCCACTGTAACCATTATAGCCCTGGTCAGTGTCTCGATGCGGTAAATGGTGGTAATGTCTGTCACCTCAGTTCCAGCCATGGCGGTCAGGAGGCATATTTCCAGGGCGTATCTGTAACATTCGGCAGCCAATTGGCGTCTGGATGCCTCATGACCATCACAGTCATCTTCGCACTCTGACAGATCCCAATGCAGTATCAGGTCATATAGTTGATTCGAAATGAGAATAGACGATTCCGACACTTCACCAACTTCCTGCTCGTTGAGCCGATTGCTGTGTAACAACGACAAGAGCGGAATCAGCTGGAACAAGCCATGTGCTCCAGCAAACATTGTTCCAAAGGTTTGATACTGAGTCAGGACATCGAGTGACATGAGGAAGGAGTCGTATGGCAAGGTGCGCTCTTGCAACATACCATATGGTGTAAGTGTGTTTGAAAAGAGCAGATACGCATATATTTCAATAGAAAAGCCAAAGAGGCTCTTACAGTCTCCTGTCAGAGGCGCGATATGTCCATTCAAGAAACCATGTATCAGCACTCTACATGCACGGAGGTGCATGAAAATGGTTCCATTGCAATTGCCAGAAAGAGCCTGATACCAGATATGTTGTTAACAATGACTGCATAGCAGACTGGGAGAACAGGTTTGAGAACGTACCTCGAAATGTGAGATCACAATTAGTACCACTAATAGTCTCAATGTCTTTTCAGGATCCATCGCGCATAGATTCGCGCATTGTCTTTGCAAGGACTGTATGGCGCTTGAATAATGCTTCCATGCTGCCATGTCGATTTCAACTTCGCCATTGTTCTTAAAACTGAGGTGAGCTGCGCTCGTTGCCAGGATAGCGTGCATAAGGGTGTCGTCTAGACACGCAAGTGGTAGCAGTTGAGTGATGAAGGGACTATGTTCCAATGGGGCTGCGGCAAGAAGCGCTCCGGTGTGAATGATGTAGTGGCTTAGGAGACCGAGTGATACACTGGTCAAGGCACAGGCTCGGTCAGAAGCGTAGTGAAGTTGGTTAGGAGGCAATCGCAGCACCAAGTCTGGGGGTTGCAACGCTGGTGCCGATGAGATGGCTTGATTGGGGTCATCTGCAACCACGAGGACGCATTGTTTCCGCCCATGTGCCTGATCTATGTAGGGACCGGGAGGACGGGAATGGGATGGATCTTTCCACAGGCACCTGAGCTCATTCCGAGTGCAACCTCTACATATCGGTCTTCTTTCGTCGCATTTCTTGCGGCGGTGCCGACAAGTCAGGCAACCTGTCTTTGTCCTGGGGTAATTCGGCCGAAGCTTGTAGGTGCCTCGAAATGGTGCTGCGATTGTCATGGAGACTGATCTAGATTCAGGCACCATCCTGAAGGAGTAGCGGGCATGATAAAGAAGTATAGAGTACGATTACTGCCGAAAAGTTGGGGTGAAGGAGTAGAAAGATAAAGAACACTGTTAAGGCTTATCGGAAGGGGCGCTACAGTGTGGGTCGAGGCACTTCCAGGAGGGGAAAATCGAGCGCACTGGGGCCCGGGGAAGTGGGTGGGAGGAATCTTTGCTGCCGAGGCCTTGGGGCGCAGCTTCGTTCAAACTCAAACAAAGAGAGACGAAAGCAAGGAAAGATATAGAGTCTCCAGCGAGCGATACTCGCAGCTTCACAGAGAAGCTTGAGCCCAAAAATTGCTGAACACAGAACGACGGTCGTCGTCATTGGTAATGATAGTCTTTTTGACTCTGATAGAGGTGTTATGAGTATCACTTGCATCCTACCGAAGTTGTGCTCGATCCCTAAGTCACCAAGCTGGGTGCACTGCTCAAACGTATAATTTATCCTCTTGCTATGCCAGTACAGGTCATCAATTTTCCAGCACAATTCGTGGTCCTTGATACTGTTTCCGCGCATGCAAGAACCAGTTCGCAACTCCTAAGACTGCCGCAATACCCAGGATCACTACAGTATAGTCTACACCAATAATTAGCCACAATCAGAGAGACAGGGTGTCTCACAGGGCAAATCTTACTCATATTCGTGGTGGTCACTGGCCTAAAAGGTGGCAGCATGAAGACAACAGCTAACAGTATACTCATTCCTACGAGCCAAATATTGGCACACCAGCCTAGCCGGTCAGGTAGAGCATACTTGCGATCCGCTGGTAGAAATTTTGATGAGCGTCGGCGGAAGAGTAAGAGTGCTGTCGGGATCATGAAGGAGAACTGCTGGAGAACCACAAGAGAGCCGAGGAAAGCGTTGAAAGCTAATTAAACGCATTTTAGTCAAGGGAGCACTACGAGAAAGTCATGCCCGGTAGCTTACCTGTAGACGATGCCAGAAATATACACCCACAGACTGCAACCAGTGCAGTGTTAAGCAGGAGGCTGTTCAGAGGGATATCGAGGCCAGGGTGAATCTTGCCAAGGGCTCCTGAGAAGACAAGTGCGTTATCTTTCGCAAATGCCCACGTCAGACGCGATGATGTCTGCATGACAGCGTTCAGGACGAAGAAGACAAGGCCCATGGAGAATACCATGGTGGCCACGGCCCCACTGTCAGACCTCATTCCTTGACGGTAGAGCTCGAATGGTAAATAGCCTTGGATACTGATCACGGCATCAAAATCTGATATGCTGTAAAGGAGCGTAATGGTGAAGATGAACGCCGTGGCGAAGCCGATTAGAACGGCGTTAACTGCAGCTTTAGGTACAGCCGTTCTAGGATTGGGTGTTTCTTCGGCGAGATGCAAGGCGGCATCTAGACCCCCATAGATGAAGCAGGTAGTCAACAAACTTCCAAGAAAGCAGAGACCATCAGGCCATCCACTTGCATTGATAAATGAAGCCCATACGAACGAGCTATCGGCCTTTGGTGATGATCTTGCAAAAATCACTATTGTGAGAGCGATGAACATGGAGATTGACCAGGCAACTATGGTAACGTCAGCACCCACCACTCACAGACTAGACAGACTTACATCCGACATCGTGTGTTCGGGGAAGATTCTTCAGAAGGAAAGTGTTATAGGCTAGAATGATAATTACGATGGCCTCAAAGAGGACAAAGTAATGCCATGGCTTTGGGAGGAAGTGTGGGTGATAGAACGACGCGAGGGCGAGGATCTGCGTGGCGGGAATCATGGTAACTGCCGCAGCGATCGCGATCCAGGAGAAAACAGTCAGTAGGCCACACGTGTACGATATAACTGCATTTAGCCTCCGTGGTGCGAGGATCGATGCAAAGTGATATTGTCCGCCAGCAGTGGGATAGCTGTTCTGCATCAGTGCCCACGAACTGAAGCCAAAAAGACCTGAAATCAACAAGTCAAGTTTCAGGAGCTACTCACACGCTTGCCAGCTCCGCCATACTCCAAGCAACAGCAAGATAGACTGTAGAGCTGACTATCATGCCGTAAAGTAGAGAGGCAGGGCCACCCTGCAGAAGAGCAATTTGTAAACTTGAAGCTGTACCGGCCCAACAATTGCAAACATTGAAGCACACGGCAAACATTGTGAGGCTTCCCATGTTTTTTTTCATGGTGTTACCAGTGGCAGTAACAACAAACTTTCCCTCACCCATACTCAGGACTGGCACAATGCCGTCGATATCACGGCCGTCAGATTGTTCCGCAGCCGGGCCTATAGATTGCTGAGCATACGATCCCCTCGTTGTTCCGGCGGGAAGACTGACCGTGCTGGTAATTGACACCGGACTTGTGTGGCTGAATTCCTGCAGCAGAAACAGGGGACTTCGTAGGGATTTCCATGCCGGGCAGTGATAACCTCTGAATCTGGAACTGGCACTGCAGCTGTGTGTACGTGTTGAGACTGAGGAACAGTCTTGTTCCCAGGCAAGGGGATTATCTTATAAATAGCTGTACCATGGCAGAAGTGCAGATCTGGGACGTGCCTTTCCCGCATTTTGCCATACGACTGGCGATTAGCAAGTGGCCTTATCTGCTCCATCTTGTCTCTTATACTAGTCCAGTCTTGCTTGTCTTCCAGCCACGGGTATTGGTTGTTTTAACGTCTGGACCTCAGGACAATAGCCGCGTTATCGCGCGTAGATAGTGCTGGGATGACAAAGGTAGGGAGAGCCCTTCGTGTGGGTATGAGTTGGCAATATTCCGACAAAAACTCGGCTATCAAGAGAAGATTGTCGGGGTATCGGCTGAAAGAGGGGATTTCTGATCAGAGATAAACACCCTAATTCAATCATACCAATCAGCTCTCGGTGGAGATTGTCAGCAAAGAATCTTATCTTATCTTGCCACGCTCATCTAGCCTTGGCTAGAGTGCTCACTTCACACAGGTAAACAATCGCCATTCGTATGCGCCGATTCGGGGGAGCCGTAGCGCGCCTAGATCTTGCTCTTGCACAGATTGTGTTCCCCTGATGAGAGCTACAGGATTTTGGACGTGGTTGCTCGACAGCTCTGCGGGTCTTCTACGACAACCAATGCCGACCCACGCTAGCCTGAGAGGCAAAGCATATAAAAATGCATGTGGCCCTGTAATGCCGCTGAACAGCGAACGTTTTATATGACAAGAGAATCATTTCAAACTTGACTGACACTATGGCGTTCATGGACAAAGTCTTTGGCGCCTATGATCGGCGCACGGCAACCTTGACGAAAACGGACAACCCCTTTGCCAAAGGAGCTGCTTGGGTGGAGGGAGTTGTGGTGCCTCTTCATGAGGCACGCATTCCGCTCCTGGATCAGGGTTTTCTGCACAGTGATTTGACTTACGATGTACCGGCGGTATGGGATGGTCGTTATTTCCGCCTTGATGACCATCTCACACGCTTTGAAGCAAGCCTCGTCAAAATGCGCCTGACGCTACCACTACCACGGGCTGAGGTCAGGGCGATAATGGTCGATATGGTCGCTCGGAGCGGGATCCGGGATGTATTTGTTGAAATTATCGTCACGAGAGGTCTCCAATTCGTCCGCGGGACCCCGTTAGAGTCTCACATCCACAATCTCTACATCCTCATCATGCCATACATCTGGGCAATGCCGCCCGAGATACAACGCACTGGCGGTAGTGCAATTGTTGCAAGAACTGTGCGCAGGACTCCTCCAGGATCAATGGATCCGACCATCAAAAATCTGCAGTGGGGTGACCTGACGAGAGCGTTACTGGAGAGCCATGACCGGGGGGCCCTTCATCCTTTCCTGACAGACGGAGATGCAAACTTGACAGAAGGGCCAGGGTATAATATCATCCTCATCAAAGATGGCGTTCTGTACACTCCAGATCGAGGGGTGCTCGAGGGAGTCACCAGGAAAAGTGTGATGGAGATTGCCAGGGCAAACGGAATTGAGGTTCGAAAACAAGTTGTGCCGGTGGAGCTGGCGTATCAAGCCGACGAAATCTTCACCTGTACAACAGCCGGTGGTGTTATGCCAATCACCAGTCTTGACGAGCGACCGGTGAAAGACGGTCAGATCGGCCCCATCACCAGGATTATCTGGGAGGAATACTGGGAGATGCACTACAACCCTCAGTATAGCTTTGTTGTTGAATACGATAACCGCTCCCATTTGTAATGAGAGTATGACACATGGTCAAACATAGGCGGCTAGCGCCTCCTCTTCTTGTGGTATTTTCACAATTCATTTAGCGCGGCGAAAGGTCAGATGGTTAATCTAGAACAACTTTGTCCCCCCACAAGCTCACGCTGGACTTGAAACTACTGCCTCAAGGGACATTTGAACTGGTGATGGATTCAGATTAATCAGTTTCAGGTTTGATGATCATGTCGTTTCTTCTGCACACAACGAGGCTCTAATATATTTTGCGAAGCTTTGGCGTGTTATATACGTGAATACCGGTCTTGTCCAAGATAGGTCTATCGGTGATATGCCTTGCCTCTATCGTTTATTGAAACCCATCACATGGCATACGGCGATTTCGGCTGCCAGCGGAAAATGAACTTCCCATTCAGTACCAAGAGAATGTGCCTCCTCCCTGTGTCTTAGATAATTACGTTCAAGATTTTCTTAACAAATAACTAGGATCAATGTACTCTTAACTCGCGTCATTGTAAATATATATCCTTTTGTAACGCCAACTTGAGGTCTAGTATTATAAGGTTCTGTGAATATACCAGAATTCTTTTGTCTTGCAAACTGCCATCGCGGCTCACGAATCCGACGTATTCCAGCCTCCTCATCATTTACCATGGCTGTGTTCTCCAGGACCAGCTTGGGAGAAGCACATCTTTTTTCGAGCCTATCCCTCTCTAAGTCTCACACCCTTGTTGTGGTAGTCTGTCGTCGTTGTCGTCCTCGGTCAGGAGACTGTGCACTTTCTCAGGTGTCTGTGGAAAGTGTCAGCATCAGCTCCGCTCTGCGGAGTTAACAGGTTTGCGGACTTCCGGGAAAGACGGATACTCCGCAGCCAGACGGAATACCCGTTGTAGTGAGCATAAGGAGAGAATGGGCATTATTGTTCGCAATTCCTGATGCATATTTAATCACTTAGCTTGGTAATCATCTTGTTCTGATGGATTTACGGCCCGGAAAAGGAATTACTGCAGGGAGCAATTGGTCTCTTACAAGCCCCCTTGCAGCTGTCACGCGCTCACAGATTCATGAACTGCTGTCGGCTGCATGCATATGTGGGACTGAAGATTTCAGTCCCTCTAGACTTACTACCCGTCTAAAGCACTTCGTCCCTACCACTGAGCCTTCTTCCAGCTTTAATCGAGTTGGGGCGATATTTTGGCGATATGCCATGAAACTTTCCTCACCGATCGACGTTGCAGAGATCGGATAGGGACTGTAAGTTGGATGTCGGGCTGATCCAAACCCTCCATCTTCACGTCCTAGATGTTATACCAAGCTCAATATACCATGCCTGGGTATGACTATATGCTATTCTTTTACTTGATGACTTGAATCGATGAAAATCTGGGCCTCAATGAATTTTGATTTTGCTACGAGGACTTCAATACCCATCTACCTACCAAGGAAGTGTCGTGCCGTCGTAATTGTAGAACGATCCAGTGTCCTCGATTTTAAGATCGTGCAGAACCTTCGTGACACCAGCAGCCGACTGTTCTACAGTGATGCTGGACAAGGCTGAGGGGTTCTTCTCAGCCCAAGGAACTATCGAACTACCCATATCGGTGGAATCAACCCACCCTGCACCAGGTTCAATGTTAGCTAACTTGAGAACTGTAAATACAAGTTGATGCTCTGGACAACATACCGGGATGGATGAGAGCGATAGTAACTCCCTTTGCTTTTAGGGGCGTGCTCCATTTCCGGGCCATCCTGGTAGCAGTTTTCGTCAGTATTGTTTGAGGCATTTTTCAGCCCAATTGGAGCAGCACATACATGTTAAGAGCTGCTCTAGCAATCCCATAACCATACCCCAGATTTTCTGTAAGTGGAGCAATGGTTAACGAGCCGACAACAGAGGTGATGACCAAGATCTTCTTTGCTTGACCCTTTTGGATGAGGGGAAGAAACCCTCGAACCAGGAGGAGCAATGAAACGAGAGGAAACTTGACTTCTTCGACGAGCTCATCGACATCCCTGACATGACGCATTAGATCTCAAAGATGGTTCACTCTTCCCATTAAATGTGGAAGATTGAAACATACAGTTCATCGAATGTTTTTAGCGGACCACTTCCGCTAACTCCAGCATTGCTTATGAGATGGTCCAATCCTTCTGGCAAGACCTTGGCCGTCTGTTCAGCAGCTGATTTAATGCTCTCTGCTTTCGTAACATCAAGGTCGATCAGTATGAGGCGTCCTTCATTGTTGCGAGCGTTGAGCTCTTGTAGACCAGACGATCCTGCAGTATCCCTTGCTGTTGCCACGACAATGTTGTCCTTGTTCCGAAGCTGGATTGTTTATCGTCAGTCTATGACTTCTAAACCCAAAGATCATCATGAGCTGCGAACTCACCAGCTGAGTGACGAATCCTAGTCCAAGACCACGGCTCGAGCCGGTGACCAAGTACGAAGGCATGGCTTGGAATGGAGGCAAATATAAGTCTAGGGATCTCAGAAAGTTCTGGTACCAAGTGTTAATTCAATGACAGAATCTAAGTGGATGAGAACTAAGAATGTTATAGGGATATTGCATTACGCAAAACGTGCCCGAAATTCAGCCTCTTAAATGTCTCTGGAAAATTACGCACATGGCTTCTCATTGTCCATGCTTTGCTGTAATTTGTCACCTTATAGACTCTCTATATCATGCATTGTCAGCAACTGTAATCCCTCCGGTGATCACTGTTCTTAATTTGTCATAAACACAAGCATCCGAGGGAGACGCTACTTCGCCTCAAAAACGGCATTGACCCGGGAAGAGTGAACGGCAGTTAGACAGAGGTGCAGGGCGCCTGGACGGCAATACCAGCCTAGAATCGACGAGAATACTTGCTGAGAGGGACGGACAGCCGGGTTAGGGGATTGAAGTGCCTGGATAGTACTTCTACTGGAGAGCCGCAGGTTCAATCGGCTTCAGTTTACGATGTTAATTCGTTAAATTATTAGACAACAATCATAGATTTCAAATTTTACACGTTGGAGTAGAGGCAAAGTACAAAAACCTTTTCCCTGACAGCTTCAATTCATTATTAGACAACCTGGCTGAGCTTGTATTCTACCGAAACTGCTCCATCTTCTAGAACAAAATGCCCTGCCGCAGCAAAAACAGCGGTTTCCAGAGCCTTGTACTTTTCCGATCCAGTCTAGGTGCAATTAATATAGTTCTAATGATCTCCCTCTTAAAGCTGGCTCTCTCACCTCAA
This sequence comes from Exophiala spinifera, assembly GCF_000836115.1. Taxonomy (NCBI): domain Eukaryota; kingdom Fungi; phylum Ascomycota; class Eurotiomycetes; order Chaetothyriales; family Herpotrichiellaceae; genus Exophiala; species Exophiala spinifera. Next base: position 2,341,379 of record NW_015622518.1, on the reverse strand, counting down.
ATTCCACAGTTATAACTGTGAGAAGGCATCAGTCGTGCGCTTCGCAAGGAATAGGATCGAACTCACATGAATGGCCGTAGTCGGTGGTTTTTGCATCAGCAGCTCCTGAGAGAACTTTTTGCACGTCAGGAGTTACTGCAGCGACTCCTTTATAATACATTGCGACAAGCTAGAGTTGTTAGCAGTCTGCATGGATGTCATGGTCTCTATCTCATACTTCACCATCCTTCATTCTGGTCGAAGGTCAGCTCGCTCCATCCATTATTCAGAAGAGTATACCAACTTGAACTGAGACCGTACATCCAACCGCATATGCCCACCGTCTGGATCAGCGCGAATAAAATCATACGCGCCACCGGCCCTTGTTGAATCCCCGCGTCAACACACAGATATTTATCCTTTCAGCAAACCTACAGCTTCGCATCCAGAGAAGGCTCAAAACCTGGCTCTGATATCAATGTCCCTTCCACCATTGGCTTCAGTATCATTAGTATCTCGTCCAATTTGAAAAGGACCATGTTCTTTACCACAACAGCCAAAGGCGTTCCTCTGGCAAAGCTACCAACAGGCAGCGTATCACCAACCTTTACCTGGACAGTAGTCAGTCGGGACTCGGGGTCCGCGTTGGTGAGCACTCACGCGGAGGGTTATTGCCGGCTTGAGGGATGGGAATCCAGACATTTTAACAGTGTTTGCAATATCAACGGTGCAAATACGACAGATTCACAATTATGAAGACGATGCAACGGTTAGAAAGGTAAGAATGTGTAGAAGAATATATCGTTACCCTGCTAAGCCGAGATGACTGTATCAGACTCAGGTTGCCTGATCTACCAGGAACTTGCCCTCGGATAATGTGTGAACTAACGCTTCAGGCGGATTGGTCAGCCACGGCCTAGCCCTACCATCAAAAGCATTGGGTCGGGGATATGGTGATTGAAGTTGTATAATGCGGCACGGATGCTTCCGTCGTCCCTCTCTGAACCGAGAGCTTCGGCCGTATGCTCATTGAGAGACTACTCCTGCCGAGGAACATCTCCTCGGACGCAACAAGTCACTTCCGGCTCGTCTATAACCAATCTTATGCGCATAAGGATGTGCTAAAGCTTTGGTGACTTTGTTGGGACCAGTGTGTGCGTGATGGTACTCATACAGTTGGAAAGTTCGGGATGCTGTCCCAAACTCCAAAAGAGGAAGGCAGCATCGCCACCCATATCTGAGACCCCTCTTCGGAGGGATCTAACCGTTGTGTCGCTGAGGAAACTGCATCGAGTCAGCGCATGCGAAAGCCTTCCGTCGCCGAGTATGTACCCCTACCAGCGGTAGGTCTCGTCTTTGGCACACAAACTTTTGACCCAAACCTCAGCTTGATGTGGACTCGGATTCCTTGTACTAGATCGAACTGTGGCAACTGGCTGAATTCCTCTCTTCTGGCAGAGGAACATATATCGCACTATGTATGTCAATGGCGCTGAATACTGCAGAGTAACGGTCATATTAGAGTCCAACACTGCTTGAAGGAACAGTTGGCGAAGGTATTTCGATCCAAAAGGGACTAGTTAGTTAGCCTCTAGTCATCCCAGGCTTTGTTAAGAGCTAACTAAGGGACTGGTTACACTAACTTACATTTGCTTCACACTTCACCGCACTAGCTCAAGAAGTTTTTATACAGTGAGTTAAGCCCTAAAGCGTCATATTGAAACACTCCATGGATTTTTCCAACTTTCTCGACGAAGACGTTATAAGTTATCAGGCACCTATCCTCAGCAATGTATCTCTTGGTCAGGAAGTGATAAAGCTCACTGGTAATGTTGTAGTGAAATTTGGACCTGGGGTGACTTTACAGGAAGCAAGCGCTCAGAAGGTCGTCTCTCACCAGTGAACCGTGAAACTCTCCGAATTCCTCCTGTGTACCACTTTGACGAGAACAGACTGTCAACAAGAACAACACTTGATGCTAAGACCCGGGGGCCGAATGCTTGGCGACCAATTCTGCAAGCGCAGCACGGATGGGCTTCGTTGGCCAAGCTTCTTTGATCAGGCTGAGCATGTTGCATCTCCCAGGCCATCGTCGGAGCGGTGTTGTACAGGTCGAGCGTTATGCAACCCTGGTGACATTGCTTCTAGAGTTTCATTCCGAACGACTTGAAATAACCTTTCCGTATGACCAGCAAGTGTTTGCTGCCAGTTGTAGGCACCCTTGAATTCGCGGGAGCGGATGATCTGACATTGTCGACTTAGGACTCTTCCCCCTACTGACCACTGAAAACGGGCAATAACGAAAAGAGCGCGAGCCGCCCAACCCCGTTGCTCCTAAAAATGGCTCGCCTTTCTAGGCCACCTGAGCCCTTAATAGCCAACTCGTCCGTCAACGTTAGAGGTTCCATCCTTGGTGTCGATCACCGCGTCCTCTGGAAACAGTTTATTAAATTGAATGAGGTGGTCGCCGATATTATCGTCAGGATCACTCTCATCAATCAGCCGGGACTGATATTTCTCCGACTACAGCCGCGTTTAACTGACGAGGAGCGCCGCTGATCAACCAAAGTCTGAACTAAGAGGGAAGATGCCCGAGGAAGAAGTTCGATTAGGAGGCGCAGAGATAAAAATCGTCACCGCAGACGCTCATGGCGCAAATCAGTACATGAGGGGGCTATTATCGGTGCGGCATCAATGGTCGTTTTTGTTGGACTGGTACTTTGAACTGTTTCGTCATTGTCGTTCAAGCACAATTCCATAAGAGCCGTGGACCAACAGTGACGACGCGGATTACTTTGACGATTATTACTTTGACGATGATTGGAAGGCTGCTGCAAGAGGTTCGTCCCTCGAGAAGGTGGAATCTACGATGTCAAAAGCTCCGAGATGAAAATCTAACACTGCGATGGAAATCGACAGGAAGAACTGAGCACGGAATAGAAGTAGTTTGTTTGATCTATAGGGTATCCGCATTTCTTGTACGAGATCAAGTTGTAGACATGTAGTCGGCCTTAGGTCTCGTCATAGATGGCTGCTGGTTTGATATGTACTAAGTGGATCATCATAAGGAATTCATAGATTTTCATTGTTCTTATTCTATTCAGCTGGAAAACCACTGCACAGTGCATCCTCACTTCGGCAAGATCATCTCAATCGCTATTTACTTGTTCTGCGCTCACATGTTGACTTTTGGAGTCAGAGCTAGGGTCCTCCACATCCACAACTTCCGGTGAAGAAATACCCTCAATGACACGAGGGATCAGTGTCTTTTTATCAGGGAACACGAAGTTCAACACCGCGTAGAGCACAACCGTGAGGCAAAATCCGTAAAGCCAGTTGATTGCAAAAAGATGTTGAAGCCCGGTAGGTATATGTACTGTGTCCGGTGAGACTTTGTTTGCCAATCCGGGCAACATCGGGACGATGGTTATAATCAGAATGATCAATGATCGCCAGTTGCACTTTCCATAAATGCCGTTGGGGTCGTACAGTGCCGGGACATCGTATCTCCGGCGTTTGACGATCCAATAGTCACACATGAGAAACCCGGCTAAGGGCGCCATGAAGATGGCATATGCTGACATGAAGTTGAGAAACGTCTGGCCGGATTTCAGAATCAGCCACGGGCACAGTGCCCACCCCCCGATCAGAAAGCATATGACCGAGCCTCTCCGGATGTTGATGAATCTTGGTAGCAGTGATGTGATATCGTTGGAGAAAGAGAGCGAGTTTGCCGAAATATTCAAACAGATCTGAGCAAGACACCAGCAGATGGAGCAGAAGAATGCGGCAGCGCGGCCACCTGACGAGCCGTGCCAATTGTCGATGATCAGGAGTGGATTCCACAAAGCCTCTCCGTAGATCTTTTTGGATGCGGACGCCGAAATGATACCGCAAGCGGCAATGACCACCTTGAAGATCGGGATGAAAGGAAGTTGCCATATTTGAGCCCGTAGACTTTTGGCAAATCTGCTGAAGTCGGGAATGTTGACAGCAAGTGTAGAATAAGATGCGGTGACCGAAGTCATGCTGGCAAGCCAAAGCCAGACTCTGGTATTGCCGGAAACAGTCGCCGGGGCGTCGAAGAAGTCGTTACCACCAGCTTGAGTAGCGATCCAAGACACCATGCCGATGGCAACGGGGGGCATGACAATTACTTTAGCCAGAAAGAGTGGCTGGAGCCGATGCATGGGTATGAATAGGAACGGGAGCTGCAACAGATGAAACAGCACATACGAGACCATTCCCTGCGTCGTTATGCCTGCCGAGGCTGGTAGGTGGTTAGGCAAGTTTGCGTATGACGGCCAGATTGCCTTGATCATTTGAGTTACCGCGAGACCACCAGCTAGAAGAAGCAGTCAGCACTGCCGGCCACGTGGTTGGATCGATCAGACACTCACCAGCGCTGTTCACGCCGAACCAGAAAAGCGCAAGGATCGCTCTGGAGCCGACGGCAAAGAAAGACAGCCAGTACCCGTACGACGCCCGAGCGGCAATCGGAAATGGAATATGCAAAGCACTGCCGATGGCTCCATTGAGGACGATGGGCACAGCGTTGCACATGCTGGCAACGAAACAAATGAGCATGGCATCTGACGCAGAAAGGCCGGCTGCAACCACCGAGCTGCCTTGAGACCAGGTGGAAACCGTGACCAGGTCGCTGAACCAGTATGCGACGAATGTTCGTGCTGTCCAGGTTCGTCTTTCTGGAGGCACAGGGTCCTGATCAGCGTTACTCCAGACGTTTGGAGGAGCGACGGAGCTGGGCTGTTTGGGCAGAGTCCAGCCCGAGACATGTGTCCGAGATTTCAAGCCGTCCTTGACGGAGGCTGACCAGCCTGCCATGCCGGGCCTGCGCAGCCTCAAAATGGCCATTTTGAGACTTTGATGGTTGAGGCTCTGATAGTTTCTCAACTGAATAGGGGGACGAGACGAGACGAAGACGAGGGTCTTGCGCCGCAAAGTCGCTCCTTATCTATTCGTCTGCAATACTGGTATGCGGCCAAGTCCACGCGAGAGGGATGCTTGCCAGGAACATCCAAGATCTACTAACTGCTACAGTATTACTCAAACATGGGTAGCGGGCCATGGCAGAGGAGTGAGGTCCACGAAGTCCACTAAAGAGTCCTGTCCAGTGGCCAATCAAAGTGTCATGATTGTCTATCAGCGGCGAGCGCCGTTAGTATGCTATCTCTCGGCATAGATACTGTTCTTGGCATCATCTGCCAGCCTATTGGTTAACCCGTCACTATTCCCATAACATAGGTACAGTACAGTATACCGCAGGTGTTGCGGTTATAGCGGCGGGAAGAGACATAATTAACCACTCCAGTCAGATAGTCAAGGTACATATGGATGGCCGCCACGTGTATTTACACCATAGCAGTCGGATAGAAGGTGGCTCAAGCAGCAATTGCTCCTCGACCATGGAGCCTCAACGGACATGAGTCAGCCTCTACACTATGCCGCTCGGGTAAATCGTGAAGATACCGTCGTCGGTCTTCTTCTGGAAAACGGGGCACCACTGTGGAGTGACAAATCTATTAGCGGCCTAATATTCAGTCATCATGAGGTTGCGGTTATATGTTAAAGTGACAAGTTCATACTCCGCAATCGACCACAGGTTGTGTTAAAGCAGGGCTTCCCGTCCGCTCAGCCATACTTAAGCCACAAGCCGATTAGTTAGTAGTTGCGTCGGTGACGAGCAGCGAATCCTAATTGTTGATTGTTTTTTTTTTTTGCCTTTTTTTGGTTTTCTAATCACTTCTATTAAGATACAGATGAGGGGGCGACAAATCTCACATGTGATCATTCGAACTGCATGGAGATGAAGATGAAACCCCAGTTTCGGAAGGATGCTCTTTTCTTGACATATTAATAAGAGCTTCTGTGTGGCTTCCGAACCTGACTCTTCCAACTTCCCAGCCTAATTCTTTGCACTGACCGAGTGTTGTCTAGACGTCGGCGTCATCCGACCGGCATCGGTTATTTGAGGCCACTCCGCATATTGATGCCTCAGGATGCAGCCCCAGTGTTGTAGGTGAGGCATTAACTTGAGACATGCTTGAACGTCCACGCACACGGCTTCTTTTCTTGTATTCTCAGTTCAGGAAAATTTCCCGAGGCTTGCTCTTGCTTCTCCAGTTTATCCGTAGATACATTGTTCTACGGCACCTATGTCTTGCGTAAGCGAAAGCACTCATTCCCACCGGAGTGACACCCAGGACATAGACGGACCAAAGAGCAATTGACGCATTTCCGGATTCCAAGTCTTGCTACATGCAGCTCAACCTCCATAAACAAGATTTGCACCTTTCAAATGCACACACTATATTCGAGAACGCCACTGACCCTTGCTAACAGCTGTGCCGAAACAGTAGCCAGATTTATAATCTTAATGCGTCAATCCAGCATCCGTGATTTCCTTCGCAAACTTGAGGTACAGATTCGTCGAGCGGACGCGGAAATATTTTCCATACTTGACAAAGATCAAGAAGGTAAGCGCCTGGGCCAACCCTGCAAAGGCAGCCGTGATAAAGGCATTCTGGTACCCCATGTTGGTAACCCAAGGTGTCAACCCGTACCCGATTGCGAATGACATGGTATTTCGTATGAGGATGACTGTAATGATAGTCTCACCAGCCAGGTCGCGGTAGCTGTCGATACAATAGCTCACGCTTAGTTGCAGGCCGATAGTGTTAGTCAGGGCGATAATGCACATTGCAAAGACCAAGCCGAACCAGTGGACGTGGTGGTACGCGCCGATTCCCCAAAGCAAGAGTCCAAAGGGGATCAGTGCCAGCGAGGCAGTAAACAGCCACAGTCGATATTCAGATTCCATGATGCCACCCTTGCGCCGGGCGTACTTGACAACGAACCAGTCGCCGAACTTGCCGGTGTAGGCGGCACCGAGGAAGACTCCAATCAGGGGACTGACGTAACTCACTCCAACCATACTGCTAGAGAAATTGTACGGTGCTCCCGAGAGGATTAGAGACGCAGTACCGTTGAGCACGTTAAACCATACCTGTCGCCCACGGATCAGTAAGTGCACGGAGACTACGGATGGAAATGAAGTCAAACCCACCAAGTTGCTTCCATAAGAGAAGCCAGAATACGCGACCACAGGAAAACTGACGGCATAGAGAAGCGGTCGAAGCATCATGCCTGGAATTTCATTCTTTTTGGAAAAAGCCCCAGGTTGGAACAGTCTGAGCTTCTGCATATAGGTCTTCTTCGGCAGAATTGTCGCACCTATCCCCTCTTCGGTTGCTTCGGCAGGAGTCTGGTAGACAGTCTTCTCATCTGGAACTGTGTTCTGGACTGCCTCATCATTGACTGGAGTTTGGGTTCCACTTTGTTCTCTTGACTCTTGACCAGCGAGAGTCTTTCGGGAGTAGTTGGTTTCCTCCATTAGGAAAAAGCAGTATACGAAGCCGATTCCGTTGAAGATGGCCGCCCAATAGAGGACCCAAGCCCACCCTTGAGCGTTGGCGATGAACCCAGCTATGATGGGTGCGAAAAAGTTGGAGCCTGCAAGAAAGAGCCCGTAGATGGCCATGTAGTATCCACGCTCGTGGGCAAAGTAGATGTCTGTCACGGAGATTTCGCACAAGGATTCGATCGGGGCGCCGAAGAAGCCCTGGAGGATTTTGTTCGCGATCCATTGTCCGTTCGTTTTGGTGTATGGCGCCCAAACTTGGATGGCCAGAGTAGCAAGCAACGAGAGGAGATAGATAGGTCGCTTGCCATACTGCAGAGCGAGAGGCTGGAAAACAAGGCAACCCCATCCAAAGAACAGGACTGAAAGGTCATCAGTAAGATCTTGGTGGGGCGGTAGAGAGGAAGAAGAAAGAGCGTACACATGTAACCGGTTCCAGCATTTAGATCTCCCAGTGTGAGACCAGTATCTTCACTTATGGGTACGAGGACAGAGTAGATTGCAGCGCTGGCGATGCCGACCTGGGGAAGGCCAGTCAGTAACCAAGTATGAAGCAAGTGACTCGGAGGGAGAACATACCATAAGCGTGTACATGCACATGCAGGACGTTGACAACAGCTTCCTCCGTGGGCTCCAATTCAGTGGATCATCGGGGTCGCTGCTCGGTGCAGGAACAAGCACAATGTCTTTTGAGCCTTTGGACGCGTGCTTCGCATGCATTGTCCCTTCCAAATCAACAAGGTGTACTGTCCCCGGCACGAAGGGCTTGTCTTCCCGGCCGCTCTCCATGGTTTTGTCCCTGGCCATGCTTGGGATCTCGACGGTCCAGATAAAGTACAAGTAAACTGATGACAGAATCAGAACAGCAAGCAGGTGACGAGCGGTACGTGTGACAGGAATGGTGATGTTTAAGTATCAGTAGCACAAGACAAGATAGTGGCGGTATGCGTCCAACTTGTTATCAAGATTGGCCCTCTATCGTTTGGGAAAGACAGCAAGATCCACTGGAAGTGGATCATAGGGTGACGATTGACGGGTTACCCCAATAATGATAGGATCTTGACCGGGCGGAAATGTATCTGATTGCACGTAATTCGACGGTCTCTGGACTTCCGGTCCTTTGCCGTGTACAAGAGGTCCTTTCCTAGGGTTTCGCTTTTCATGCCGCTGCCCATGTGTTTCGGCATCGGCGGAGAAAGCCACAAATGCTTGATAAATTGGCTCAACGCCACCAGTCGTGAAGCTGTCAGGGCCGTCCCGCATTTGGCTGTTTTGGGGTCGATCACACCCTGACGCTGGTTGAGGGTGTTTATAAGTCCACAACCTGGAGCGCCCATCTCCGTTCAGCTTGAATTGCGGGCGGGAGACTAGTTCCGAATCATGTTTTGACGCGAGAGAGATGTTGGCGCTCTCAAGGACATCGGTGCAAGTGGAATTTCTGAATGTCGAAGCAAGGATCGAAAGATGCTCGTCCCTAGACGTCAATACTGAAGGCAGTCTACAGGAGCTGCGGAAGTCATGCTGCAGTCACGTGCCCTAGGCGAAGTTCCCGGGCCGGAGGCTTTGTCAGCAATGACGACGTGATTACCTGGGAGTTTTGCATCACTCTCATTCATGAAGAGAGGGCCTGTACCTTGCCATCCCTCAATGTCGTCTTTGACATTTTGAAGTCAAGCTGAATTACATCAAGTCCTCAGCTGCAAGTCCACTCAGTGGACGTACACAAACCCCGTAAAGAAAGACGGGCAAAGAAATATCATGGCCACAGCAACCCCGCGTGTTTTGGTCCTCGGAGGCCATGGGAAGGTTTCCCTGTTCCTCCAGCCTCTGTTGCTGGCCAAGAAATGGAATGTCACCAGTGTTGTTCGCAATCCTGAGCATGAAGCGGAAATACTAGCCCTTGGTAAGGACAAGCCCGGCACAATTGAGGTGCTGGTGGACAGTCTGGATGAAGTCAAAGAAGCATCCCAGGCCCAACGAGTTCTCGACAAGGTCAAGCCGGACTATGTAGTCTGGTCTGCAGGTGAGTTTCTGGATGATAGCAACAATCGTAACCCGTCTCACAAGTCACAAGGTGCTGGTGGTAAGGGCGGCCCTTCCCGAACTAAGGCGGTTGACGAGGTCGCCGCAAAGGCTTATATATCGGCCTCGGTCGCTACGCCAAGCGTCACCAAATTCCTCATGGTGTCTTACATCGCTTCTCGGAGAGGCTACCCACCCTGGTGGTCGGAAGAGGACAAGAAAGCAGCTGACCATGTCAACAACAATGTGTTGCATAACTACTACCTCGCAAAGGTAGAGGCCGACGAGCATCTTGAAGCTTTGGCAAAGAGACGTCTGGACAGTGGCGACAAAGCCTTCCAAGCTATCAATCTGAGGCCAGGAACCCTGTCTGACTCGCCAGGGACTGGCAAGGTAAAATTGGGCAAGACTTCTTCTCGTGGAAGCGTGCCTCGAGAAGACGTTGCAGCCGTTGCAGCAGCTCTTTTGTCCCGCGACGACACGCGAGGATGGTTTGACCTGCTCGAAGGGAGTGACCCGATCGACGAGGCGATTGATAACTTGGTAAAGTCAGGGCACAATGGCTTGGAAGGGGAAGATTTGGCCAGGATCCATGCAAGGGCCGCGTGAATGCATCGAGCACGCCAGAACACGAAAAGTACCTACCTAGCATATTGTCTGTCTTGATATCAATCATTTTGTTCCGCTCTCAAAGCCGTATAGCGTTCTTCCATTTCGCCTTAAATGCGTCAGATTCGGCTGTCACCACTTCTCCAGAATTGTGACGACGATGTTCGCTTCCATACCCTCTTTTGCTGACTAATACACAGCACGTCATACAAGTATGAGTACCGGCATGACAAGGAGTGGGGGATGATCTATCGTCGACGGTACATTTGAGATTGCGTTCTTCCAACTCTCGATTCTCGTATAGAACCGATTCCATTGCGAACGGATCACATAGATATACCACTACCCATTGCAAGCATTCACAACGCCTGCACGATGGGCTCATCTCATCCCGACGCTGACATCTACCCAGAGGCCACTGGCTCCGCTGCACACATCGTCGCCGAACACCAGAAAGATGCCCCGATAACTCTTTACTCCGGCTGGTTCTGTCCATTTGTCCAAAGAACATGGATAACACTCGAGGAGAAAAAGATTCCGTACAAGTACGTAGAGATCAACCCATACAACAAGGAGCCAAGGTATAGAAACCCAATCATCACATCCAGACAATATTTGCTGACGTACATAGCTTCCTCAAACTCAATCCACGAGGGTTGGTTCCGACTCTGGGGGCCCCTACCAAGGACGGCTCGGTAAAGCCCCTCATAGAGTCTAACATCATCTCGGAATATCTCGACTGGGCATACCCGAAGTCAGGACCAAAGCTGTTCCCGGAAGACCCTTTCGAAAATGCGCATATGAAGATCTGGGTTGACCATGTCACCACCAGAATTCTTCCAGCCTACCACAGATTTCTGCAATGGACCGAGAAAAGTCCTTACAGCCTCGAAAAGGCAAAGACTGAGTTCTTGGGATCCTTGAAGACCTGGATTCAGCAGGCGGATCCTGAGGGACCCTACTTTCTGGGCAAGGACATCAGTTATGCCGATGTCGCTCTAGCGCCATGGGCTCTGCGCTTGTGGGTGTTTGACCATTTCAAAGGGGGATCCGGTATTCCTGAGGTCGGCCAGGCCAGTGAGGACCAGTCGGCATGGGATCGTTGGCATAAATGGGTTGCCGCGATCCAATCAAGGAAGTCGGTAACGGAAACTCTTAGCGACCGTGAGCATTATCTGCCCATCTATCAACGATATGCGGAGGATCGAGCTCAATCGGAGATGGCGAAGGCCACACGAGAAGGGAAGGGTGTGCCATAAGCTATCAGCGTCCACAACTTTTTCCAGCACTTCGGTGCGGTGGAGTTGTCAGGATCATAGATCTCAGCCGTGCAGATAGTTTTTAATACAACTGGGTGCACTTCTTCGACAGGCTTCCATGCACAAGCTCAAAAACAGTTCTTCGTTGTAGGCTGGGTAAAAGGAGGTTTCAGCCTCGCGTGGGCGTCCAAGTGGGCGAGAAATACTTATTACATTTCAACGCGGGGGCAGCAAATCGCCAGCCACGACGCGTGTTTTTAAACGATCCAGTGTCAACACTGCTTCTCGTTCATCCACCACCATATCTTTTTGAGGCCAGTGTTTCCGGCAGCTGTAGGGAAGCATGGCCGAGCGCTTCCATTTCACTGATCAAGGTTGAGCGGAATTTGCAAATTGCGCAGCGAGTATGCCTCGAGCACCACGGCGAGCTGCGCAGCAAACCCACGAAGCTGTGACAACGACTCCAACTCGTCCTGCGACCACCAATGCAATCACAGCAACGATCCCTCCTTTTATGCTCGACACCCCTCCACATGCTCCTTTCCTGACGACTCCCCTTCCTCCGTCGAACAACCCTGGGAATTCCATCGTGCCAGAAGCTAATGCACCACGCCGTCCACCGGGGAGGCACCAACAAACGCCCGCGGACAACGGGAACATAAACAGCGAAGCGCTAGATCACTCCCAAGTATCACACCATGCCCTGGGATCAGCCGCGTCAGATGCGGGACATGCAGAAGAACAGTCCTTTTTGGATTCAGTGCAACATGATGTGGAGGATGCGAAGCAGCTTCATGGGCTAAGAGACATTTCATCGCTTGCCACATGGACTTTGTCTTCCTCCAAACCTGGCTGCGGTCTGGCTCAGCTACGAAACCCCAATCCAGCTCTCTTCTGGCAGAGCGACGGACCACAACCGCATACTTTGACACTGCATTTCTTCAAACTGGTGGCTATTGTTAAGATGAGGATTTACCTGGATTTTGAGCTGGACGAATCATATACGCCAACAAAGATAAAGTTCTACGCTGGGATGTCAGAAGGGGGCTTGGTCGAATTTGGTTCCTGGGAGGTTGAAGAGACAATGGATCCAGACACGGGCGAACCGCAAAGCAGCATAGAGGGGGTCAGAGGATGGATTGATGTGCCTTTAAAAGGCGTTGGCGGACGAGAAGTACGATATCACGACGACGAACCTATCCTTGGTATCGCTGGCTCGAGCTCGTCCCCATCTCAGACAACCTCAGTCGATGTATTTGGAGGAGACGTCCTGAAGGCTATGGTTGTTCAAGTCAGGATTTGCGAGAACCACCAAAATGGTAAGGACACTCATGTTCGGGGCTTTCAGGTCTTTGCTAGGGACCATGCCACTCCAACGGAGGTGAAGACGAAGATGAGGAGCAGGTACCGCAGTAGTGCAGCTGAAGATGACGAGGAACCCGAGCACGTTGTCGGCTTAAAGCTGGCTGACTGGATGGGTGACCCTGAGATACGATAGACGATCAATTTGTGCGAGGACAGGTGTGAATGATACTAGAAGTGCCGCATGAACAGGCCTGGGTCGGTTGCATTGAGCTTGAAGTTACCCTTAGGAACGGATGTCACGGACTGGAGGTGAAAGAAAACGCGTGTTCCCAGCAGTAAGTGAATACTTCTAGACCTTTGATTCCCAGCCATGTTGATGAGAAAGTGGGCATGCGTAGTTCTTTGAAACGATGTCAACGGCAAACAGGCGCAGGCAGTGGCAGCACAGGTGAAGGAAACACACACGACTGTCCTACCTTCATCGCCTTCTTCATTCTTCAACCTCCTCGCGCTCCATTCTCGAATTCTGCTCGACCCCAACGGAGACTCCTCCAGACATCACCACGACTATGTCTCGACTCTGTCCCACTATCCTTCTGGCACTTCTCGTTGGCCTGTCCATATCGCTCTTGAGGGGAACATCGTCTCAAGGTTTGCGCAGTGAGCCAGATCAAATGTAATCATTGCTAATTTTAGTCAGATTCCCTGGCCAGTGATCGGTGTCGCAATATGCTTCATCATGGTCGCTGGGTGGAACCTGTCATCGGAAGGAATCACGGCCGCGTCTGGGCTCCTCCAGGATGCATGCTTTATCAATACAAACCTTCCCATATCCGTAGCTGCCTCTGGAACCGGAGTGTGAGCATCCGCGGTGATGATACTGCACATCAACTTTTTCAGGCTCTTCTCACAAGTGTCGATGTCAGCGAAGTTGATTCACAGTGGGATAGCCCTGGGGAAAATATCACACTCTTGACAAATGGATCGAGAATGTCCTCTGTTTGGGACGAGTTCTTGAACTCTAAACAAAACCTTGACATGAAACCGCCTGACTCTGTCCGTGCCCACACGCACTCTCCCGCACTCGAGGTGTATCGTGACCACGTTGAGGTGTCAATGAACTCGGCTGGTCTCGTGGCTCTTGAACGCTCAAATCGGCCGCGTCTAGACTACGTGACCGACTATGAAATCGACCGTCGCATTCCTCCGTTCAATGGCGTCAAATCCTTAGAGGTCTATTCCATCATGATCGACGACTGGCCCTCGGCGTGGCGACACGATAATATGAGCATTGTCCATGAAATCCTGTCTACACAAGCCGAGGTCTTGTTCAATATTTTATGCGGTAACGCCGTGGATCGAGCATCAAATGAGTCTCGGGCGTACTGCTGCACAACTCAAGAGCAGCCGACCCTGTTTCTGAAGATCTTAATTTGGGCTGGATCCTGCGCGGCCATGTGCCTCGCACTGTTGCCAGTCTCGTTATGGACGAATCTCAGTCGCTCACATTCTCTTGGTTTCCTCTCGCCTTCTGCCTGCTTGCGGATATTTGCCCCTCTCGCTACCCTATGGTTTGCCGCAATCTATTGTTATGTTGCAGACAGGACAGTGTACTTCGAAAAGAACCCCAAGGTAGTCGACATGGGGATGTTTCTCGTCTTGATCGCCACCGCACTCGTTGCGGGTCTATTTACGTTGAAATCAGCTCACCCGCAAGAGACGGCATGTCGAGAACCCAACGCGGCAATCAATGTGCCGCTCGCCATGTTTCTGTCGAGACCACAGACCGAAGAATGGAAAGGTTGGATGCAAATTGTTATCCTTTTATACCATCACTTTGGTATGTCGAAGTTGTTATGGGTATACCAATTCGTACGCCTATTGGTCGCATCGTACCTATTTATGACAGGTTACGGACATACCATGTATTTTCTGACCTTGAATGATTTCTCTCTTCGAAGAGTAATCAACGTCACGCTGCGGACCAACCTACTCAACGTTTTACTGGCCTTCGTCATGGGCACCCAGTACGATCTCTACTATTTCCCAGCCTTGTCCACTGTCTGGTTCCTGATCATATGGATCACGATTCCAAGGGTCACCTCTGCTGACCTGGGGATTTTGCGAGGCACGGCGCATATCCTCGCATCGGCAGCTACTGTCAGCATAATCATTGCACACAGTCACGTTGTGCAAGGTTGGCTAGCTAGGATAGATAGTCTCGGCTTACACATGGTCAAAATTGATCCTCCAGAGTTTCTCTTTCGGTTTCGACTCGATGCGTATGTCGTCTTTGCTGGGATGCTCGCCGCATTGGTTTGCTCAAGTTATCGATACGACGGCACTCGAGGCCATGCTATATCGCTATTCCGAAATCTTGTCATGATGAGGCTTCTTCTTTCGGTCTCTGTCTCTGTAATTGTCCTGTACGGAGTCTTCTGCTCGAAGTTCACAGACAAGTACAGCTATAATCGGTGGCATCCATTCCTTTCGCCGTGGCCGGTAATGGCATACGCGATACTTCGGAATTCGACAGGCCGCATGAGGGCCTGCCACAGTCGTCTGTTCGCGTGGTTCGGTCGTTGCTCGCTGGAGACATTCGTGCTCCAGTACCACATTTGGCTGGCGGCAGATTCTCGAGGTCTCCTACGCCTTGGACTTGCGAATAAACTGCTTCACACTTACCATGTCAAATGGAGTTTCTGGCTCGATCTGGTTGACTTTTCGATACTAACGGCAGCGTTCCTCTCGGTGAGTAATTCAACAGCTAGAGCAGTGTCGAGTCTCACGCGAATCTTTCTTCGAGATGACATTGAAGCTGCCGGTATCGGTCCACGCCCGGGAAACGAGTCACTCTCAACCACGCTCGCGAAGAAGTCAAACAAGTCTGGCTTGCGAGCAAGGGTCTTCGCAGTCCTGATCGCCCTGTGGGTTCTCAACGTTGCTTCGTATTTCCTGGAATGACAATATGAACCCTGGTAGAAGAATGCGATGTCAACTGGAGGTGGAAATCTCTATCGAGAAGGAAGCTGCGAGAACTCTGCACGGCTAAGCGGCATGTTCCAATGTCGTCCAGGTCCACAACAACTCCGCACCATCGATATTGAGGAGAAGGTTTGGAGTGACCTCAGCACGGAGAAGGACGCTTTACGGCGTACGCCGAGCATCACCGACTGCTTTCAAGCAACGTGAGGGACCATCTTGCACCAAAACTCTTGTATCAGCTTAGATGGATTACCGTCAGGGTGTAGTGGGTGGTGATGCTACGTTTAAGAAGAACACTGAACTCTGCCCATTCTTGGAACTCTGGTTCGCGAATAGTTCCTCAAAATTCCAATCATGAAAAGCTCACTTCCTCGGGATTCATAATGTGGACTTTTACGTTTCTCCACATATACGCAGCGTATTCGGGTCATACCTTTGTTCCGTTTTTCTACCAAATCCCAGACCTCAAAGATGCTGCATCTGACGTACTGGTGACTTGCGCTCTCTTTAAGACCACTTAGTTTGCCTTTGGAGCCAAATGATTCCTGAAAGTAACACACAATGACAGACGAAGCCTCAAAAGAAACGGGCGAGGTTGTCATACCCATTGCACCCGCGGCGCCTCTTGTCCATTACGACGTCAACGAGGAACCTCGATACGGGTGGGTAGTTTGTGGTGCTTTGTCTGCGATCAATGGCTTCACATGGGGTATTCTTGCGGTAAATACGTGACCTGCTGCTGCTGCTGTTGCTGCTGCGATTGTAGCGAATGATTGAGCTGATCCGATCGTAGAGCTTTGGTGTCTACCTGTCCTACTACATCAACAATGCGACGTTTCCTGGAACGTCGGACCTGGATTACACATTCGTTGGGGGCGTCAACTTCTCCACGGCGCTGCTCTCTGCTCCCTTGGTCAACCTGTGCACCCGAAAGTTTGGCACCAACGTCCCGATGTACTGCGGCTGCTTCATGTTTGCAGGCGGGTTCGTTGCAGCGTCGTTCGCCACGTCGTTCTGGCACCTGGTTCTCAGCCAGGGCATCCTCGTTGGTCTGGGCACCGGGTTCGTGTGGCAGCCCGCGACACCGGTGTTGCCCCAGTGGTTCAACAAGAACAGAAGCCTCGCGCAGGGCATCGCCGCCAGCGGAGCTGGCGTGGGAGGGGTCATCTTCTCGGCGGCCACGACACCGATGATCGACAACCTCTCGCTCGCATGGGCGCTGCGGATCACGGGCATCGTTTCGTTTGGGGTGCTGCTGGTCGCGTCCATCCTGATGCGCGATCGGAACGCGACGGTGCGGCCCGAGATCAAGATCTTCGACGCCGGCTTGCTCAGGCGACGCCCGCGCGTCTGGCTCTTGGTCGGGTACTCGTTCTTCAACATCCTCGGCTACATTGTGACCATCTACTCGCTGTCGGCGTTCGCGGTCTCGATCGGACTGACGCAGCACCAAGGCGGCACGGTCACCACCGTCATGAACCTCGGCACCGCGCTGGGGAGGCCGTTCGTCGGCGTCGTGAGCGACAGGTGCGGCCGCATGACGGTCATTACACTGCTGACTGCGTTCAACATGGTCATCATCTTCGCAATCTGGATCCCGCTGCATTCCTATGGCCTGTTGATCTTCTTTGGCCTACTTATAGGGGCCACCGCAGGACTTTATTGGAGTGTACGGATGCACCCGTTTTCCCCGAACTGAAAAAAAAAGAGAGACCCCTTTGCTGACGATGACGTTCAATAGACTATCGCCCCTCTCTGCGCAGAGGTCGTCGACCTTCAAGAGTTGCCTTCGGCTCTCAGTCTGATGTGGTTGACGGTGTCACTGCCTTCATTGTGTGAGTCATTTCTTTTGTGTGTCTGTCAGATTGTCTGTTCTCCTCGAAGTGCGACAGGTGTTCGGAGAAGGAGGGTTGTCGATGCGTGTGTTATGGTTTCTACAAGTACACTCTGAAGCAGGGGTTAGCTGACGGATACTCTACCACACTATGCAGTTTCTGAAGCCATCGCACTCGAGATTCGGCTGCCACATTCGAATCGGCCGTACCTGTGGCCACAGATCTACGCTAGTTTGACCTTCCTGATCTCCAGTCTCTTCATGTTCGAATTGCGCCGACGGAAATGGGGCTGGGCAAGAGAGAAACACAGGTGATGCCGCGATGATGACTAAACAATTTCTTTTTGGGGTCTCTCTTCGACTGATCCGACAGCCGAGATCTATCTTATCATAGCTGGCACAGTAAGCAGTTCTTACAAGGCCTGTACTATTTGTTGTGAGGTGTGTATGGTTCCGCAGTGTCACAAAGTCAGCTAACGTCCGTAAGGCAAGCCAGAGTCGAGGCAGAAAGGGTCACCACGCCGGGGGAGCTAACGCCCTTGAGACAATATCTCCGTCCACCATACGAGATACGACACGCCCAACTCCACCTCTTGCTCCATCCAAGTTCTTGGGCATTCTCTACACAAAAAGAATCATGGCGCACCGGGTTTCTAACGGACGCTGATACACTCCGTACTTGAAGGGCACTACTTCACTTCTCGAAAAAGGCCGGATTGCCGTATGAGAGAGCGTTGTTTGAACCCCCGTGTTGGCCACCACGACCACGACCACGACCATGCTGTCTTATCTCAACCCGCTCCCATCTCTCCCAGCATACACCGGCCCTCACGCCGTTGGATCAACAGAATATGAAATTCCCATATCGTCACTCTCTCTTCCGGCTCTTCCTGAAGCTCAAGCCTCGAAGCTAAGAACACTAAAATTTCGTCTGTTCTATCCAACCTCACCAAAAACCGCATCCGACTCGAGCTCTCAAGGCTATGGCATCCCCTGGCTCCAAGAACCTCAGAGAGCCCATCTGAACGCATACCTTCGGCTGTCCGGTATGAAGCCATGGCTTAGCGACTTCATTCTGTCGTCTCCGTTCAGGTACTATCTCAGCACGACACAGATTCCGGCATACCATAATGCACCGCTGCTCTGTGACGGCGCAAAGATTCCCACTCTCATTTTCTCACACGGTCTCGTCGGTAACATGAACACCCACAGCGCGCTTCTTGGCGAGCTGGCAAGCTATGGTGTGGTGTGCCTAGCCCTGGATCACCGAGACGGCAGCGGGCCGCTCACGACGCTGCGCAAGACGGCATCCGAGGCAAGTGGCGGCGATGCGGCAACGGTGCCATCGGAAGTAGGTTTGGCGAACCCGCCGAATGTCTACTACAAGCCCATTACCCTAAAGATCAAGCCGGGCATGCACGAGGCCCGAGACGAGCAGCTGAGCATTCGCCTCTTCGAACTGAGTGCCGCGTATCAGGCATTGGAGATGATGAACGACGGTCACAGCTTTCAGAATCTGGCAGCCGAAGGCGGACATCCGGGGAAGAGTGGTTTGACACTCCCAAAGGGGGCTCTAGACATGGCGCCTGGCAACGTAATATGGGCGGGCCATTCGTTCGGCGGCACTTCGACCGTGCAGTTCGTCAAGTCTGTCTATTATTTCGGCCGGAATGGTGACGATGCAAGAAGTCCTTTACTGTGGCAAGACCCTTCGTCAACTCTAAAAGCACAGGTCACGCCACATTCGCCGGTTGTGCTTCTTGATCCGTGGTTCCTGCCGCTCAGGTCGCCCATGACGGAGATGTTGCTGAGAAAGCCATTGCCATGTCATGATGCGAGTGCAGAAAATGGTAAGAACGCCGCGAGGACCGTGGTGCTCATGTGCTCGGAGTTTGCGTATCATTGGCCCGAATGCCACGCGCATATGCCCGTTGTAGCAGGACCGAATCCTTCGGGTGTCAAGGTGCAGACGATAGAGGAATATCGGGAAGAGTTCGCAAGGTACAAGGGCCCGAGAGATTATATGAATAAAAGTAAAGAGCAGAGAGCGAATTACCTGGCCAGGGCGGAATCGGAGAAGGAGTCAGACAAGGCGAGGAGGAATAGCAGTCAGGATTCGGAAGAGCACGTGTCGATGTACGTGTTGCATGACACCACGCATGTTACCCATTGTGATTTTGGAATCATGTTTCCCTGGATGGTGTGGTGGTTTACGGGACAGAGGAAACCCGTATTGGCCACGAGGAATATCGCGCGCTGCATATTGGCCGAGACTGGTGTCGACAGTACTATGCAGATGAGGGGTGATGCGACTGTCGAAAAGGTGCGGCTGGAGCAGGTTTCGAAGCTGTGGACGTAAAACTTGGTCCCATTGATCGCGTGGCCCGAGGTATGGCGTCGTCGTAGAGGTCGTAGTAGTTTTAAAATTTCTCGTACAGGCCAGATTCAGTTGATTGGGGCCCCAAACATAGAGCTGGTCAATAAGACCAACAATATCAATGCGGCGAGTATTGGGCGTCTGAGGACGAACTTTGCACCATGCCACAGAACAAGTAATGGCAGGTTGGGGATGCGACGGATGTGGGAAATGTGCACGTTGTCTGCGGTCCTCATGACTTGATCCAGACGCCAGTGAAGGTCAGGGGAGGTGCGATCCTTGAGCTTGGTCAGTTCATCTTTGATGTCGATTCTGGCCTGCAGCTGTGCGGCCGTGAGCACCTCGGAGATGGTTGCTGTGTTTTCTCGGTCTGATAGGACTTCGCGGAGCTCGTTGACGGACCTGAGCCGGATCTCTTGAGAAATTTTGTGGACTTCAGTCGCTAGATCGTCCATCGTGTTGATGGAGTATTCTGTGCGTTCAGAAGGGTTCGAGCCATCGTCCTTCTCGGGCGACGTTGGCTTCTTAGCTCCAGCAGCAGCAGCAGCATCCACGGCCTTCTCGGTCGGGGAGGATGGGCTTTTGTTGGAAGATTGTGATGGTCGAGAGAGGGACTGTCTGTAGAGCATGGGCCCTCTCTTTAATGAGAACGGTTTGATCTGCCTCTTGGATGGGTAGGCGGAGAAGAGACTGGCCCCCTTGCCATATTGTTCTGTTGGTGGTGTATGTGGTGGGAACGAAGCGAGGCGTGTACAGCCATGTTTGAAGAAGAGTCGTAGACCGCTTTGGGAGCAGAGTCCAGAAGAACTCAGCATAACGTTCATATCCGGGCAGATCGAGACAGCATATGGCAGACGAACAATGAAACAACGCGGTCGTCGAGCTGTAGATTTAGACTAGGAGGTGTGTTCGGTGCCAGTAAGCTAGATGCTGTACCCTTGGAGAGGCGAGGTTCAATCGCCGGTGGTTGTGGCTAACCTCGGCACCTCCAAAATTTACATTCGCCAACTCTCGCGGTTCAATGGCAGAAGAGATAAACCTACATAGACATTCGCTTTCTCAATTGACCTTTCCAAAGTATCAATCATGCCAACATAGAAAGTTATGCCTGTGTCTGAAATCCTCCTGCTGCGGCATGGGAATCGCCTCCAGTGGACATTAAATCCTGTTACCGGCGAATACTCATCGAGCCACCCCTATCCTACGCGTCTCCCAGCGGACCCTCCTTTGGCCTCGTTCGGTGTACGACAGGCGCAAGAGACAGGAGCACACCTGGGCAAAATCTTGAGTGACCTTGCGAAGCAGGATCGCCTGCGCATCTACTCTAGCTTATTCTACCGATGTCTTGAGACGCTCCGACCGACAGTCGAAGCGCTGATTGAGGCCACATCCTTCTCAACTACGGGGAATGTGAACAAAAGCGTGCGTGTTCGAGGAGAAAGAGGTATTGGCGAGTGGTTCGGAAGGGCATGGTTTGTGCAGCCAAAGCCCGCAGAGTCTGCACGGTTACGAAGAGACTTCTTCCCCTGGCTCGACGACACCTACGAATCCAGGGTCGTTCCCCCAGAGCACGGAGAAAGGATAGATCCACTACATGATCGCGTTGCGCGAGCCCTGGCGACTATCGTCGAAGATGTGGACAAGGAATATCAACAAGCTGGACGAGGCGACGAGGAAGTCACCCTGCTTCTCTGTGGCCATGCAGCTCAGATCATTGCCAGTGGCAGAGCGTTGACGGGCCAAATGCCTGATGATCACGACGAAGACGACTTTAAATGCTTCACCTGTGGGATTAGCAAGTTTGCGCGCAGACGGGTCCCTGCTGAAGGAGAAGTATACTATGATGACGACTGGAGAAACAGTGGAGGTGTAGCTGGCGGGTTCGACTGCATTTTGAACAGTGACTGCAGTCACCTCAAGCAGGGCGAAGAAAGAGGTTGGCACTTCCATGGCGATGAGAGTTTTGATTCATACGAGGCTGCTGCTGCGCTGGGGGTCAGGACCTCGGACGGGAGTGTTGGGCCGTCCAAACTGTAGGCGGCGTAGAAACACCGAATAGATAGATCCCTTAGAGGCTTGTTCAGGACGTTGCTACCGCCAATGCATTGTTATTTACGAGTGCATATTGAGTAGACAGTGAAGACGTGTAGATCTGTCGAAGGTCGACTCGGCTGCACACTCCCCACACCAGGAGAAACGCAGCCGAAGCCTCCAACTTCGGATGGTGATGGCGTCTTCAAGTCGACCACCTACACAACCACACGGCCCACGTCGTTCTTTGACTTCTTGCGAGTGTCCTACTCACTTCACTTTTCTTTTGCATCTTTATCCTCTCCTTCACAATGTCAGTTTCTGATTCCAGAACCGCAGTGTTCTGACCCCCGACGATGGCGAGTGTGAACAGCTGCCTCTCCCACCATGTCTTACGGCAGCAGAGCTCTGCATTCTTCTTCGGAGTGCTATCATGGTGTGCTTACCCGATCTCTTCATAGATGAGAACAGCTTCTGATGTCTAATAGATCTCCTATCGGCCTTCATACGGCAGACACGCCCACATACACGGACTCGACTGCGGGATTCTTCTCAACAAAGAGAATTTCATGACTACTTCGTCACTCATTTGCCTTCCTCCTCATTGCATCCAGACTCTCGCTCCTTGACAGGGTTGGCACACAAGTTCCCCAGGCAAGAGTCGACCCCTCATACCCCAGATGGAGGAAGGATTGCGCCAGCTGCACACCCATCTGTTTTAAGGGACACTACGGTTGTCCGTATACCACTCAAAAGTGCCAAACATCATTATGGGGCGTCCGTCTCTCGAGGAAGTAGACCATACAATGAAGACTCCCACCAGGCCGGCGTTATAGAACTTCCCGCCTTTGCCAAAAGGCCCCCGAGGTCCATTACGGCAAGATCAAGACCTGGAGAGGGGACATCTGCAGAAGGCGCATCTGGGGATCCTCAGGTTTTTTATTTCGGTGTTTTCGATGGGCATGGCGGAGCAGAGTGCAGCGACTTTCTGCGGGAAAGACTGCACGAGTACATCGAAAAATCGGCCGAGTCCTTTGAACTGCAGTCGAGCTTGCAAAAGCCAGGCGAACGAAAGTCCAAGCCCGTCGCTGCTCCAGCAAGATCTGTTCTCACTGCCGAGAAGGAGGAGCAGAGCAAGGGAGGTCGTGGTCCTTCCCCAACAACCGAAGGTCAAGCTCCTAAGCAGGGCGAGGGACAGTCGGCAGCGGGGAGTCCCAAAAGTCCAAGCAAAGATCAGCAACGTCCATATCCTGGAGACGCACCCTTGATCCAAAGTGCCAATAGACAGCAGATCAAGACCCTAGAAACAGAGCTGACGAAGAACTGGAAAGAGCTAGTTGGCGGGTACTTTCGACGTTTCAAACCAGCCTACTTTTCGATATTCAGCGGTTACCAGAAGCTGGGCGAGGAGTCCCAATCTCTCCAAATGGTCGGCCAGGGCGTCGATACCGGGGCCGCCATCGAGGAAGTCATCAGCTATGCCTTCTTGAAAGCGGACTATGATTTTGTGTCCGCACAAGCTGCAAAGCACTCCGAGAGTCGCGACAATACCCGAGCCGATCGACCCCTGAATGAGGGTGATATCCTGGGTGAACCTTTTAGGTTGGCTGCGCATATAGGAGGCCCGAAAAGATTCAAGGGTGGAAGTACTTGCAGCATTGCATTGGTATCTACACCATCCCCTACGCCCTTCTGGAATGCCTCTACAACTTCGTCATTGCTTGTGGCCCACGTCGGAGACACGAGAATCCTACTCTGTTCTACCGATACTGGCGCCGCTGTACCGCTGACGACAAATCACCATCCTTCGTCACCTATTGAAAGCAACAGGCTTAGGAGATATGCTGCTACATTCGTGACGGACTCCTTTGGAGAAGAGCGGATATCGGGTCTTGCCAACACGCGCGCATTCGGCGACATAGAATCAAAACGTATTGGAGTCAGTGCAGAACCAGAGATCAAGAGAGTTGATTTAGGACCCGCCGAATACTCCTTCATGGTCTTGATGTCTGATGGCGTCTCCGGGACCTTGGAAGACCAGGAAGTGGTTGACATTATAAAAGAGGCTAGGACGCCTGAGCAGGCTGCGAGAGACGTCGTCAACTTTGCTACTGAGGTCTCTACAGAAGGCGACAATGCTACTTGTTTGGTTGTCAGGATGGGGGGTTGGGAACGACGACAAGAGGGCGGTTATGGCAGCCTAGGAACCAAGGAAAGTCGGGATTGGAAGCGACAGAGTGCTTCAGACCCGCGAAGTCGACGCCAATAAGCAGATGATCCATGCCATCAGAGCCGTGCCCAAGGACAGAGTGTCTTGGTGGTAGGGCTCGACATGGGTCGATAATATTGGTTGCTAGCGATGTGCCCCAGCAGAAGTAGCCTCCATGCTAACCAGTAGAACGAAGAAATGCATCAGCACCTAGGCTTGATTGCTTGATTCCAGCGGCCAGGCTCAGACCAGCTTCTCTTCTAGAACTGCGATCTGGCAGATGTCGGCAAAGTCGCACTAACCCCGGATAGTAATTAGTGGATACTTTTAAAGTCTAAACTCGTCTAGCCGATTTGAAAGGCAGGTGGGCCGAAACCCTGGATATGCATCCGCCTGCAGCACAATTTATTGAAGCGTGGACTTACTCGGTCCGGATGCAAACGCTATAGCCTCTTCCACGTCTCATTTTCTTTCCAACCGCTGGCCTATTCGAGACTTGCGCCTGACGACCAGGATTAGCTTTTGTATGAGTCTGTCGAGAGCAAACGCGCCTCTGTACGACTGATTAGCACGCTTGAGCCGTGTTATCAACGGGTTCCTTATCAGTTCTACCTGCGCGACTTGGCCAAACCGTCCGGCCTCGCTCCCGACCTATTCCTTCATTGCTCTCACCTCCGTTCCTGATATAGGAACTCTGCACGAGACCTCCCACTCCTGCGCTTCGTTCATCCCTCGCCCGAGTACTACCTGGGAACACCAAACTCGCGGATTCGGCTCAGCCGGAAGAACCTAGGACTATGGCGAGGAAAGCCGAGAAGAGACAGTCCAGTCCAAACGGCCACGTTCTCCATAAAGGAGAAGAGGCAAAAGTGAATGGCGTGCTTGAGAGGCTTGAGTCAGACATATATGAGGAGGAGAACATCTTTCTGTTTATTCCAAACATTATCGGTACGGTACATTTCTCTCGAGCTACCTAGAACTAACTGGGCCACCCTCTGTGAATGCTTTTCATACGTCGAGATGCTGACGATTGTATACCTATCCAGGCTATGCTCGCATCATCTTAGCCGTGGCTTCATTGTATTACATGCCTCTGCACCCGCGGACATGCTCCTTCCTCTACAGCTTCTCTTGCATCCTGGATGCCGCAGACGGCATGGCAGCGAGAAGATATAACCAGGGAACCACCTTTGGCGCCGTTTTGGACATGGTGACGGATCGCTGCACCACGAGCTGTCTCCTCGTCTTCCTGGCATCGGCCTTCCCGAGATGGTCAATAATTTTCCAGGGTCTGATCAGCCTGGATCTGGCCAGCCATTACATCCACATGTATGCAACCTTGACCATGGCAGGGAGCGGTCAAAGTCATAAGAAGGTGGATAGCAGCCGCAGCTGGATTCTGCATTTATACTACACGAACCGAGTATGCAGACTTCCAGTTCAGGGACCAATATCTTCGGATCAGCTAAGCTAACCCGTTAATCAACAGGCTGTTCTATTCGCTTTCTGCGCGCTGAACGAGCTCTTCTTCATCGCTCTCTACCTCTTGTCCTTCTCATCTCCGTACCTCTCGCCGAGTCTGCTGATCACGAATAGCAACGGCACCGGAGTCTCTTCGACCCAACCGGGCTCTCCTGTCCATCCCAAACCTAGTACACTGTTCGCCAATCCCTGGAGTGCAGGTGCACTGGAACTGGCTCGCGCGAACAAGATGGACAGTACAGTGCCATGGATCCTGGCAGGGGCCAGTTTTCCCGTCATGGCTGGCAAGCAGATTATCAACGTGATCCAACTGGTCAAGGCAAGCAAGTGGTTGGGTGAAGGCGACATTGCAGCCAGAAGAAAGGCCGGAATTGCTAAGAAGAAAAGGGCATGAACGGTACTGCTGCGGCGTTGAGGTCACGTGTCTCGATGCGAACGCCGGGTGGAAGTTGATGAGCAAATGGGGAGGTGCGGATGGGCCGACTGTCATATATACGACGCGTGGAACATTGAAATTTGGCATGGCGTTGGGGATGACTGAACCTATGCGCCGACAGGCACGGCGAGATTTGCAGCACTCGCTCGCTATCCCACTGCCACGATGTTAAGTCGACTCTTTCACTTCACCTCTGAGTGACCCGACGAAGGAGTTGGCGTCTCAGAGCCGAATGGGGTCTGGACGCTTTTCAATCGTGTCGGTATATGGAGGAACAACCAGGGAAACTGGCCAGTTGGTGCTCTTTTCCGTATTTGACCTTACTCCGTTGAACGGACCCAATTACATAGTCACTAATGATGTATTCTGTTTTAATAGCATTGAGAAATGGGCTGTCTGGGAGTGCCGTCCAAGGGGAATTAGGGCCCGCCAGTGGATTCTCCCTACGAGGACGGGATGGGTCGAGTCACAAGGCTATGGGAAGATTGTTATATGATCCTTCACCATACTGCTCACTCTCGCTGTCCCCCCAAAGTTCTTAGTACTGAAATTCTATTAGGGCGCGCCTCGACGTATTGGCTGCTCTTCCCGAGTGGCACCAGGTTGAGACTGCATGGGTGCTGATCTTGCTCAAGAGCTGCCCCGTGAGAACGACAATATCTTCCTCGATCGTAACCCCAGTTAAGGTGATTTGCCCCCTGTCTCCTCCATCCAGGTATCTTTTATCCTGAGGCGGGTACTATCCGCCTTCAAATGGCCCCCTTTTCCTTTGTACCTCTGAATGAAGGTTGCACGACGATCCAGCCATTCCTTCGAATAGCCGTTGCTCTTCCTCTTGGTTGGCGGCCTTCCTCGATTCACCCATTCCATTAGTTCTGCGGCGTATGCCACATCCTTCTTCAAAAGGCTGTGAAATCTCTTCCCGGTGCCCCTGTCTTTGACCCGCTCGTCGTACTGTGTCCTCATGTCTTCTTCAGAGGGAAGCATCGTTTGGCCCGAGAAGACGGCCGCAATGGCAATGGCTTGGAATTCAAACAGAGAAAAGCTGGCCACATCAGTAGGGACGCCCACGAACGCAAGTGTAGGGTCAGGCACGTAGAAGATGTCCTCGTGTAGGTTGTGAATTTGTGAACCATCAGTGACCAGGACATCCGGGCCCGCTTCTCCTGCCGACAGATTGTCGTTGTGGTGTCTGGCCAGGAAAGGGAGCGAAAAGAGATATCCCGTGCACATGACAACTTTGTCTATGCCTTCAAGGATCTGGCCGTCCACCAATGTGATCTTGCCTGGAATCGGGCCGGCCGACGAGGCGGCTTCACTGTGCAGGGGCCCAAAGGAAGCGATCTCAGCAACGCGTGTAGCGTTCACGGGTAGCATCTCCAGTGGATGGTCAGTAGTGCTGCCTCTTGTCGACTGCCAGATTTTCTTTGCGCAAGGGCCTAACTCGCTGGCAATGTCAACAGCAGAAGCCCCAGCTCCCACCAGAAGGACAACCTGGAGACAGTGTTCAGTGTCATTCTTCGGCCACTGGGCAATCCAGACGACGGGTACCTGGTCTTGAAACTCCTTGTTGGATCGATACCCTTTCGAGTGTTGAACCCTATCTGGCCATGCCTCCTTCCACTGCGCCAAACCAGGTATATCAGGGATATATGGGGCATGGTAATGTCCCGTGGCTACAACGACTGCATCGAATCCCTGAGGCGCATTAGCCCTCGGACGAGCTGGGTAGCAAGGGGGTTCTTATTCTGAACATACCCACTCTTGTGACACTACTTCTGCGGTGGTATCCCACGTCGACGTACGGACCCTCCATGTCTCTTGGTCTTTGGTGACAGAGTCGACTTTTGTGTTATGAAGTATAGTCTTGTCGACACCGGTCTTCGCAGCGGTTTGTCGAATGTAGTCTACCACAACGGAATGTCTTGCATACAACTCTGTGTCTGGGCTCCAGGAATTCAGGCTCATCTCTATCAAGGGCGTAGGGGCGTTCGTCCTGAGGCTTTCGTAGCAAGCCCTGTTCAGCGTTGTTAGTATGCTGCCCTTCACCTGTCAGACCTACAGCGTCGCCCTTGCCCTGGTGCATGATGCTGCATATATCGGCTGCCGTGTTCAGTGTCGCCATGAAATCTTGACCCTGCCCACGATGCTTTGAGATTGGGATATGGAGGATCTGGCGGACGGCGCGGATCAAACACCCTAAAAGTCTTGTCAGATGAAAAGCCTTGCTCCTTGGATTTGCCCTGTGCTGGAATGCTCACCATACGCCTCCTGTGACGCGGGCCTTCTCGAACACCACCACATCAATGCCTTCAACCAGAAGATGAGCCGCAGCAGCCACTCCCGAAGCACCAGCGCCAATGACAGCCACGCGAGGGCAAGTAATGGTGCCTCCCATTGTGATATGGCATCTTTCTTACGCAGCACAGGCAAACGTCGCATTGCATCTTATACGTAGCGCATCGAGCTCCGCCTCGAAGACGAGCCAGCTTCTGTGTCTATCTTGCTGTGGATGCTGACCGCATTCCGCATTTCGGTGAGCCTGGAACTCATACTTTCGTGTCGACCGCGTCTGCTGAATCCTGATGCTATTGATGCCCTGGTCCTCCTGGGTGCTGAGTACCACCCTAGTAGGACTATACGAAGTCCACTTGTGTATTATCCACCGGAGGCTCCGAACTCTCGGAGGCTCCGCATCTGGCCAATCATAATCATACAGCATCCCCCGTTACAGGCAGAGTCGGGCAGGATGCGAAGTCCTATAAGGTGACGACTTTTCGTGGAGAATTGACGCCATCCAGATACCCGCGGACCTTGACACAATCACGGCTGCTTCTAATTCAAGCCAGTATGGATTGTTGCAGGGTCATACTGTCGGATGTTGGACTTCACAACTACAGTTGTCCTTACTCGCCATTCCTGCCGGTGATGGACAACAACGACCATGCCTCGCGTAGGCCACCGTGGAGCTTCATTCCACAAGTACAGCAAAGTCCTCACACACATTTTGTTTCACATCCAGATCTTTACAAGCAGAACCAGAATCTGCAGTATCTTGGATATGGGCCCCAGAGGGCAAGCGCTGTGGGTTCTCCGTTCAGAATTGCGAGGATCTGTTTCATCTGATGATTTACCTGCGCGCAAAAGGCCTTGGTTGCCTGTGAGACATGTCGCACGAAGAAGGTGAAATGCGATGAAGGCCGACCAGCGTGTAGCTACTGCCATCGCCACGGCTTCAGATGTGATTACCGCGACCACACTAGACAAAGGCTTGTGCCATCCTTTCGTTCGAGTGCAAGGTAAAGGCTAAAAATAACAATTGTCAGTAGTAATGATCAGAAGCTCGACCTCCTGCTGGAGCGCCTTTCCCGATTTGAAGAGAGGATAACTCTCCTCGAAACTTGGAGTAGCAATACAGATGGCCAGACCGCAGGATCCTGGAGATATCCAGACCCTCCAGGAGCAGGACGAATTTCACCAGAGACTCAGAACGTGCTGACTCAAATCCCTCCGTATCAGCTGGAAGCCGATGACCTGCAGCAAGGCATGACTATCAGCCGGTCTCATAACGCCACGGCTCATTACAGCAAGCGCGTCTCCCACTTTGGCGACAAAGCTGAAGGTGACATTTTGACGGTGTTTGATGACGATCCAAAGAGAGCACGATACGTTGAAAAGACACCTCTGGAGTGTGAAGAATTGAGAAGTCCTATCCTTGACATCTTGTCCGAAACCGAGCCTACCAAAGTTAGCGACGTGGTGCCGTTCGTCGAGGACTTCCTCGACCATCTTTTTGACCTGTATCCCATCACGTGTAGCGATACCGTCCAAAGGATGGTGGAAATAGTCAAAACAGACGGGTTTCGGGACGACATCAGCTCCTGCTTTGTCCTGCTCATCGTCGCCCTTTCAAAGGCGTACAGAAGCAACGCACCTGTGCACGCCGGTCTGGCCGACTTCCAGCGAGCCAGCCAAATCCTCAGCCGACTCAGTAGTCAGTCAAGCCTCGAATATGTCATCGTCCAAGTCATGTCGGCTCTGTTTCAACTGAAGATGGGACGGCTTGTGAACTTTTGCATCACAGTCCACACAGCGTGTGATGCACTCTCTACTCTGATCAGACGGTAAGTCAAGGCCAGGAGAGACTTTTGTTCTGGGAAGCAAGCTGCCGTCTAATATTCTCTGGTTTTCTTCTTCCGTACATCCAGAGACCGTTCCACGAAGACGATACGTAACCAGTTGGACCAAAACAGTATTAGGCGCATGTACTGGATTTGCTACAATTTTGAGCAGTGCGTGTCAGTATTCAATCTATAAATGGTGGACAACTGAGCTGATGAGTTCCAAAAGCGAGGTGCTGAACGAGGTTGACAGCTCTCTTCCTCAGAGTTCTCTGTATCTTCTAGAGGAGAGTCTCGCTCTGCCCCTTGGCTGCGACGCGTCCCCAAGGTCCAGCATGCAAGTTCAAATTCGCGACGCCTTCATGTTCTTCCTCGCAGAGATGTCGCTTCGCACGACCCTCGCGAGGATAATCGCGCTTCCGTCCGTCGAGAGCAACATCGACACCCCGGGCGCATCGTTCGATCATAACCTGGGAGTCGCCGCAGAGGTCTCGCCGCTCACCAGGGAACTTCGGAGCCAGCTGGACGGATGGGCCGCACGTTTGCCAGACTGCCTCGGTTGGTCGCCAGAGCCAGGGAAAGGCGTTTCGTCGCCTTTGGCGAGACGTCTGAAGTTGCTCTACTGGTTTGCCAGATTCGCCCTGTACCGACCGCTCATCCTCGTCGCACAACAGCATCCGACGCTTCGTCTGCAGAATCTCGAATGGTCTATACTGCACGAGGGCCTCCTTTCCGCACTGACCTTGGTGAGGGCTTTTGTGACTGAAGACCCTGACGTTGATATATTTGAGGGAAATAAGTAAGTCCTGGCACCTGGCGCGTTTTCTCCTTTCCTATTTTTTTGTTTTGTAAGAGCAAAAAGGGGGCTTGTGCGTGGAGCACCTGTACTGATCCACTGCCGCAGAATTCTGTCAGCGATATATGCGGTCAAGACAATGACTTGGACCCATTCCCTTCTCGCAATGTTTGCGCTGAATCCAGACCAGATCCTTCAACAAGGCATCGATTCGCTGCGGTCCAAGTTTGCTGACCGGAGCGAGTGGCTTCTTTGTAAAATGTATCGAATGGACTTGGTTAACAGCTCATAGCCATGACCCAGAAGCAAGAGTATACAGGTACTCAATGTATGCTACTAGTAGGATTCATACCGAGTCAGTCAGCTGTCCAAACATTCTTGTCTCAAAATTCGTCTTTGACGACTTTTATCAGATCTTTCATCCGTGTTGCCGCAGCCTTGCGTTTGCTGCGTTTATTGTATTGTGTCCTACTCCCGTCCTTGCGTTTCAGGGGATTCCTATGTTGGAAAGTCTACTGGGTAGAGCCTCTACAATATCCGACCGGGGGGGGGGGGGAGGAATCCAAACTTATGTTTAAAACTTTGTGTATCTTGCTTAACTCGCCCTCAGGATGGACACGGACACACTCTGGGGCTGCAGCTCACCGCACACTTGTCAACTGGCCCCACGACGTCTGTATATCACTCCCGTTAACAAGGTGTAGTATCTACGCTATAGTATGATCGGAGACAAAATCCATAAAGCCCCGAAAGGAGTGTCGATCCGAAGAGGGCCAAGGTGTTGTGCAACACTCAGTTCTAGGCGATGTCGGGGGCTAAATGGGATGTATTGACGAGTCTGCCCTCCAGGACTAGGAGGTCGCTGTTCTATCTATTTGTATGTTAAAGGAGTGAAAGTTTTCTCGTCTTGGTGGAGAGGTTTTTCTCCCGGGCATCGGCGGCGACCGATGAGGTCCTCGTCGGGGGCCGGCGTCCTTGTGTCGGGGAGGTCCTGTTCCTCCAACCTGAGGACTATGATATAGCGAAAATGTGACTAAAGTGAGTGAATTCATGGTGTTGCAAGGTTTGCAAAAGGAGCGTTCTAGGCGGCGAAGTCCCGCGGAGGCGTTCGGCGCAAGTATGGAGGTTGTAATGACCCCGTCACAACTCAGCCTTGTTCAACACAAGGCTCGTTCATAAATGACATGATGTAGCATTTACGTTCAAGGACCTCTGTGCAGCTGCAGCTGCAGCCTGATTTATACGCCCTTGTCCTGAATCACAGTGTCCTGAGCCGAAGTATGAGCGGTTTCTGTTGCCTGTACGTTTCCTTCTTCTTGTCGGTGATTCCTAATTTGGAAAACCCTATCAGTCCTGGGCATTTCTTCGATGACAAATTTCCCAGATAGGAGTCAGATACCTCTTCTGATCTCTGCGGGAGAGATATACTATCCCAAGAACGAGGAAGAAACCGACGACAATCAAGCACGACGCGGTGACGAACCCGGTGTGGTATCTCGGGGCGTCCACCTGCTGCCAGATGATGAGTGGGAGCCAGATGTTCATTAGTGGAAGGAAGTCGTTGACCACGGCGAGAACGAGGGCGCGCTCCTCGGTATCAGCGGAGCAGAGTTCATTCGTCCATCTTTTTTTGGGAGATACACAAACAACATCATGTCAGCATAATTGCCATCATTAGCATCATTAATTACCACGCTTCGGCTTCGACTTCGGCGCTTGTGTCTCTTGATCATCATCATCAAAAAAACAAACATCATCGTCTGAGACCGAGACAAATGCGAGGCGTGGTGCGGGTGTCATGTTTGACCGCCAGGAGGTAGGGTGAGGGTTGACTCACGACATCATCATAGGACTGATTGCTACACCTTGACCCATCAAAATGTAGCAGGCCCAGTGCCATCCAACTGGAATAGTCCAAGCCGCGAGAGAAGTAAAGACCACGAGATTTATGCTCTGTCCAAAACAAAACAACGTATGCAATTAGCCACTGTGGCAGAATCCCACACTCGTCATCATCAACAACGTACCGTTGCCCAAAGAATTATAGGCCACCTTCGACCACGCAGTACCGAGTCCGATATCCAGGTGTAGGCGAGAGTGGATGCAGCCTGCATGGCCGGCACCGTGGTAGGGTAATTGTTAATCTGGCGGAGAGTGTACTTGGGGTGCTTGGATGCTTTCAAGTAAAGTGCAAACACGGGCTGGCCTGCACCGCCGGCGCCGACACAAAAACTGGAAGGGTCCAAAGTGTGAGTACTTATCGACAGGCAAACCTATGGACAGGCCAGATGATGGGGATTTCAGAGCTACTGAACTCACAAAATTGGAAGGGGCAGGAGCCACAGGTGCCATGAACTCAAGATTTTCAAAACTTTCTTTTTTGTGAATGGCTGTCTCTTCCGTCGGCCTTCGAGTTCCATGCGTCTTTTGGCGATTGCCTTGTCCTATGAACCGTGTTAGAAGAATCGCCCGTGTCCTAAACGTAGGTGGTGACCCGCGGCTCACGCCTTCATTTAAATACCAGACCCGAGACGTTTCAGGGTAGTCAGGGAGAACAAAGAAAGACGCCGCGGCGATGGGCAATGAAATGACTCCGTCCATGATGTATAACCTAGAAGACAAAGTTCATGGCAAGGTCAGGTCCAGCATATCTGAGGTGTTGTTCATGAAAAGAAGAGAATGAAAAGCTAGCGAATCATGTGGCTTCATGGCGTGACATACCATTGCCAGCCGCGAAGACCACCTCTCCCGTCGAGACCGATCACTGCGCTCATCAAGTAGCCGGAAAACATCGTGGCGATTGATCCAGTAATGTTGAAAATGCCTGCTCGTTTCGCTAGTTCATCTCTTCGGTCTGCACAACCATGGATGAACTTGGAGTCAGTCATATCTTGTGGAGGGTTCGGAGCATGGAACTCTCACGCACACCACGAGCCGAGCATATACTCGATGCCGGGGTAGAATCCGCTCTCTGTCAGGCCTGGAAGAGGATCAGTGAGCCACTCAGCTGGGGTAAGGAAAAAGGGCAAAACATCAAGGGCCGGACATGGTCACTGAGCAACCAACATACCAATGAAGAAGCGCAGGGCATACAGTTGTTGATAGTTAGTGATGCGAGACAAACACATCGTCAACACCGACCAGAACACCATCAACGTCGAAAGATAGATTGATGGCCGGATCCTTGTTATGAGAAGGTTACTCGGGATGTTCCCCACGATAGAGCCCACGGTAAATATCGTCGTCACGTAGTTTAGTTGGTTGCCAAACATGTTCAAGTCTTCTTTCCTGTTTATTCCAAGTGTGAATTGAAATTAGTTCATGCGGGCTTAGGTAGAGAACTTCACTCTTCTTCATATGAGACGTGGTATGGAAGGTGGGCGAGTCGACTCACATGCCAGACACGAATGCATTGACCAGATTGGCTTGATCGAGGTACTTGATGAAAAATCCTGTCAAGGGGATCTGAGCTACACATGATACACCAACCAAAAGGATCAAAGTCAAGGACAACGGCGTAAGCAACATACCCAAGCAGGTGATGGTCAAAATCCCGGCGTCAAGCTTGAACAGAAACCTTCGCTCCTCGGGCGACTTGTTCAGTGTATCCCAGAAATAGCTCCGGCGCGTCTGTACAGGGTTCTGGGCCACCACACGAGCGGCACGAAGTTCGTAGTTGGTGCTGTCGTCGCTTTCGACGCTTGTGTCGGGAGTCTTGGACATGTTGATTTCAGAATTATCGTTGTCTCTCTCCTCTCTCTCAGGAAGGGCAATCAAGATATGGTTTGGCCGGCTACAATCAAGATGGCCTGATTCATAAGGTGAGGCGTTAGCTGATGAGAAGATTGAGTCTTATATATGACACCGGACATCCACGATACTGCCAACCGATCGTCGAGAGTTCGTTCGGGCGCACGAATTGTGTGATTTGCCCCTCAACGACGTGCTCATCTCGAACATGATGCTTAGAGGGGAGTTGTTAGGCAGAACTGTCTATCCTGGATGAGATGGTTTTGCACCGGTGCTCTTCCAGATGCATCACCCACTCACGGTGCAAGACTCTTACCAAATTCGGTAGCGAGAACCCATGGCAAAGATCCCTTTTGTTCTTGATGCAAGGGTCGAGACTTGTTGGAGGGTCGCAGCTCTGAGAACCTTTTGCCATCTCTCCCAAACAGCACATACTTTGCGAGGGGACGAGATGCGCGATACGGCCAGCATATCATTGCAGAGGGCCACATGTGGATATCACCCATGAGAACCTCCTATTATTGGCCAGGAAGAGACTAACCGCAGGAAAGGGGCTTCGGAGCCTCCGTGTGCGTCCAATTGCGAGGGGTGTAGGGACTTTGGTACCCACCTCACTTGCAGCTGGCCTTCTCTACAGGAACCTCACAACACGACGGCACAATGTCCTCGGGCTTTGCAGCCACTCGTAGGGTGCTTTTCACAAAAGCAGACGAGCCAGTTCTTCTCTCTTGTGCCAAAGTGCTATAAGTTTAGCATCAATTACTGGCGGTCAGACTTAAAGAGCATTGTAACCCGTAAAAGTGTACGTTCTGCACATTTGGCATCTCGACCGGCTGGCAGTCATGGGATCGTACGGGAGCTCGATCACGGTGGCCATCGTGGGTGGAGGACCTGGAGGCCTCGCAACGGCTATAGCTTTGTCGGGGCTTGCCAACGTCTCCGTCGCTCTTTACGAACAGAATCCAGAGCCGCGAGAAGTCGGCGCCGGATTAAGCGTTGGCTCCAATGGCTGGAAGGTCCTCGATTTGCTCGGAGCAGCAGATGATGTTCAAGGATGTGTGAAGACTTCTGCCACTCACAGGTTAGTCGCACCAGCACGGAAACCTTGTGATCGGCGATAGTTCTGACATTGACTGAGCCCAGGAATGGCTACACCGGTGAAGTTTTTCTCCCTGCGCTGGAACGAGATCTCACACGACGCGAGCCTGGAGGTCGCCCAAGAACAAGAGTTCGCAGGGCTCGACTTCAATCTGCCCTGCTTTCCAGGGTCCCCTTGGGTGTCATTCAATACAATAAGAAGGTCACTTCGATACAAGACCTGGGCGAGAAGGCTGTCCAAATATCGTTTGATGACGGGACCGTGGCTGTAGCAGACCTTGTTGTCGGTGCGGACGGTTTCCGTTCGGTCGGTCCCATAGATATTCAGCATTCGCACCGAAAGCTCCTAACTGGCTATAGATTGTACGGCGAACCCTGTTTCCAGATCATCAAATACACTTCCTTGGTACGTTTGAGATCTCCGTTGGGACTCAGCTGCGGTTGACTAAAGGAATCTCTTCGCGAGCTATAGGTAGCAGGACCTGGCGTACACTCGCCCCTCTCTCGTCGGTTGCACATTTAGGGGACATCGCAACGTCGGGTTCGTGGCACGGAAAGACTGCCCAGGCATTCTTCTCTGGGGTTGACCATGAGTCGGAAGAGGAGCTGTTTGAAATTTCGCTCAGATCATCTGACCGGCACGGCTCTCTGGATCCAGCGGTGAGCTGGGGAGTTCCTGTCACAAACGAGAAGGTCGCATCCAAGTTCACAGTAAGGTGTGGCGGGCCTGGACAGCAGTTCTTGAGCGCTGAATCTCTGACAGAACTTTGACCCAAGAGTGCAGGCGGCAATCGCATCGGTCCAGGAAGGTCAGTGGAGAGAGTTCGCCTTGTTCACTGGGCCCTGTCTTGAAGCCATTACAGCATGGAATAAAGTTGCTCTGGTTGGAGATGCCAGTCACCCACTCTCAGGTAAGTTCGTTCACCGGCTTACAGCGGGCTGAAAATACTGATCAAACAACCAGGTGGATTCGGCACAGGATCAGCATTTGCAATGGAGGATGCCTGGATCCTTGCACAGGCTCTCGAATACGCCTGCGACTCGCCGGAGCCTGTCAAGGATGCGCTTAAGATCTTTGATGGAATCAGATCGCCCTACTATAGACGGATGTGAGCTTGAGCACCCACACTCAGTGCAGTATGAGCTAAGGCGATGTTTGTTTAGTTACCAATGGCGTGAAAGCCAGCCCAGTATGTCGGCAGCGAAAAAGGCCCTTGCCGAAAACGAGAATCGACCACTAGACGACATTCTGAGTGACAGACTCCGTCACTTCATGCCTGATATGGCAGGCCAACTGGACTGGATCCACAAGAATGATATTGAGCAGGTGTGGAAAGACTTCTTGGAACTACGCACCCGGGAAATGTCAGTCGAGAAGATCGATATCTGACCTTCGAATTTCGACAGGAAGTAGATGTCCCATACAAAGTATTATGGATTAGGACGATGCTGCTTTATTTAGTATTCTCTTTCCTGGATGATTGGTGCTTGGATTCAAACCTTGGGTAGACTGAAGGACGAAAGTAGTTCCCTCTATGACCCAGAGATCCTCTTAGTCGCGTGGCGTTTTGTAATGAATTCATCGCATCAAGATCAGTTGTTTCCAGAATTCCATCTCTTCGAACGCGATGCCATTCTTACAGTGAGACATCCTGGCCAATGTCTCGTTCCAGATCACATAATGCGCGCTCTCTGGCGATCCTGTCCTTTTGTCTCTTTTATCACTTTCACGCGCGCAGACTTGCACATAAGACTGCTGCGCTTTTCACAATTGACATTGAAGCTCAGCATTGACGTCCAGAACACAATTTTACATCGTTTTGTCCGTTAGGTGTAGATCTCATCTGGCTTCCCAACATGGAGTGGTGCGTCCGGGGGAGGCGCGGAAGGCGACTGCAACGTATGGAACACCCCGGAGGAACACAAACACCATGGACCTGGAAGTCAGCGATGCCCAAGGAGGGTCAGCCGGCGGCACATGGTACCACACGAAACGAGGAACGTAGAACCGACTCTGAAATTAGCACAACACAGAGAATTTTCGAAGACGAGACACGAGAATGCAAGTTGAAGGATAGCAAAGTTCAGGCTTACCCTTCTTATCTCAGGATCCACAATGAGCAAGAATTGCTAGTCAAGGGCAGTACCTGCCAACTTGTGATGACACTGGTCGAAGAAGGTGCATCATCTGCCGAGATATCACGAAAGATAGGAAGAAAGACAAGGACCGAGTACTATTCTGCCAGGGAAATCGCGCAGCTTGTTCAGACTTGCGAAGCGTTGCAGCTGAATGGGTCCTCGCCTCTCGCGACAGCCGATTGGGAGAATGAGCCTATCGAAGGATGGTGGTTCATGGAAGAGGCCTACTGCAAAGCGCTCAGGCGCCAAAAGCCAGTGTCTGAGGAGATTTGCGGTTATGCTTGCAACGAGGGCTGGTGGAAGGACAGACAGAAGCAAGAGCATCGCGACTGGGTTCGTTTTGGAGACAGGTCGATCGGTCCCGAAAAGAAAAGACGAACATGACAAGCTGTACGTAATACCCACTCGAGGCAAAAGAGTACAACTTGGATGCAGAAGATACCGGGCCGGAAATCAGAGAGACTTTTACGACCAACGCCAACGCTGTCAGCATGAGTGGTTGGGAGTCAATTTCGAGCGAGCAATGAGCATCTTCGTCAGTCGCTGGAGGATGGACCGGATCGGTTTGACGTATGGACAGTCCGTCGTGATGGTGCATATCGACTCGCTGACACCATGGCTGGTCTCTCACCAGAACACCCATCACAAGCCGCTCCAACGCTCAATGGTCTCGCTAACGTCAGCGATCAGATCCCCGATACGAGGCTGTCAACGTCAGTTTCACCCATCGCTCGAACCTTCATGCGGGCATCAATCATACCTTCAACGACAGACCTCCTTCAGGCGTGCCAAATTCTCGAGGAGAAGAGAGCCAAGCGACGCCCCGGGGGGAGAGGGGGGGAAGTTCCCCGTTGAAGCAGGATGCCATTCGCCTGCGTCTGAGGTCTGGATAGTGCTTGCAACTGAGATACGAGGCATAAGCGGAGGAGGAGAGACAACGAGGAGAGTCGCAGAAGGGATATTCATGAGGTACGAGAGGTACGTAGAGGTACGTAGAGGCGCGTAGAGGCATGTACTCGCAGAGGCAGCATGCGAGGTGATCCATGCAAACTCAATTCTCGGTCTCCATCACCACGTCCATCCAT
Source organism: Exophiala spinifera (assembly GCF_000836115.1). Taxonomy (NCBI): domain Eukaryota; kingdom Fungi; phylum Ascomycota; class Eurotiomycetes; order Chaetothyriales; family Herpotrichiellaceae; genus Exophiala; species Exophiala spinifera. The sequence goes on along the minus strand of NW_015622518.1, from coordinate 2,302,421 downwards.
CTTCCTATCTCATCGGACTTTAGGCCCAAGCCTCACAATCGCGGGGCTCGGCGTCGCCAATCAAGTGCACCAGCCGGTCTGGAAATGTCTGGCCATCTTACGCCTGAGCCATCGATGTGTCTCTCATCCGGCCAACTGCACCAGCCCGACCAGAGCCTGGACATTTTCTCTACATCCCACCCCCGTCTCCCTTTACTGAATGCCTTCGCCCTCGCCATCGCCATGAAGACTCTTCGTCTGCTGCCTCCCTGATCATTGATCATTCCAGAATCTCGGTCTTGACGCCCTTTGACCCAGAGTGGCGCATCGTCTGGTCATGCGAGCATTGCGATCAAAATGACCTCCCATGACGATCGCATGCACGATGTAGTTCACGGCGGCTCTCATACGCCTGCTCCTCCTCCACACATTCCCCTCCAGCCTTCTGTCCTTGATCGCCTCGATCCAGCGTTCATCAAGTTGTACAACACACATATTGCCAATGGTCCTGGTTGGTCCACCGACCTCAACATTTTGCGACAGAATTACTCCTCCCTCTATGCGTATGCAAGTGCGCCTGCAACAGGCGTAGGTGGAATTGGGGAGACCAGGGTGCCAGGATGGAACAAATACCCGGGCGACATCAACATACGTGTCTATGTACCGCCAGGTGAAGAGCTGGGTAGGCGCAACGTGTGGCCTGTACACTTCAATTTTCATGGCGGAGGTAGGAGAACGCTTGTCAAGACGGTGCTGGACAATGCTAACATACACAGGCTGGGCCGTGGGTGACTTGGAGACCGACGCACATCTCTGCCATCACATTTGCGCCTCGGTGCCGTGCTGCGTCATCGACGTAGAGTATCGGCTGATCCCAGAGTATCCGTTCCCAGTTGGCATTATGGATGGCTTCTCGGCCGTGTTACATATCCTGCACAATCACAACACATTCTCAATTGACCCTGACAGATTCACCCTGGGAGGAGAATCATCTGGAGCCACGATTGCTTTGATCCTCAATCACCTGCTCCGAGATCATGGCATGGGTCACAAGTTGAAGGGCGTCGTGGCTGGGACGCCAACCATCAGCGACGTCAAGAAGTATGCGACACCCGACATGAGTCCCTGGCCTAGCATGCGAGAGGCTGAAATCGCGCCACTATTGAACTGGGAGAAATTGAAATGGTTCGACACTTTCAAGTGGATGTCTCTAGCAAGCCAAAACTCGACAAAGCCAAAAGAGCAGAAACGAGACATATCATGGTTTGCTGATGCTATGAAGGCACCAGATTTCCAGAGCCTGGCACCTTTGACCTATCTTGCAACGGCCGAAGTCGACCCCTTACGGGACGAGGCTGAAGCATATGCGAAGAGGGTCGAAGAAGCTGGGAACACGGTCGTCATGAAGAGATTCAAGGGAGTACCTCATCACTTTATGCACATGGATCGCCTACTCACTCAAGGCCACGATTACGTCCAAGACGTTATTCAGCATATACGCCAGTGCCTATACCCACGCCCACCTCAACCCCCGCCAAAACCCTCGACTCCTCCGAAAACCTGAAGAATTGTTCTTTATTAGAACCGACTTACAATCTTACGGGATGCGAGACACGTCCAGACCACCTTGCTAGCTCGCGGTAATGAAGCATTTATGACAACTATTTACTCTAGAGAGGCCGACGGATTAGTTGCGTCGAGGTATCGAGCAGTTGTGAGCAGCTAGACAGCAATGCTGAGCAATCGGCGACTCACCAAACGACGTCCTGTGTTACACACTTCCCGTCGAAGCGACACTCGTTAAGCTTGCTCTCACCATCTACACGGTACATTCTGAGCTACAACCCGTCCTCGGCCATTCCCGAACAGCCCTCAGCTGAGACAATCTGATTTCAACTTCCGAAAATGCGCCTACAGATGTGATATCTTTATGGAGATTTCCAACTAGATTCGTACAATTCAGGGGACAAATTTTCGCAGTCCTTGGTGGCCAAACTCACGCTTGAGCGAGTCCCAGGGCAAGGATCGTTAGCGACGGGGTCCAGCCGAAATGTCGCAACCCGCCGGCCAGGACAAGCAGTACAGCAGAGGTCTTCAACAAGAGAGCGCTGGATACTTCCATGAGACCATGTTCACCCATTTGTTAGCAGTATTTAGACTTCAGTTCCCAGGCTGTCTTAACAAGAACTTTCTCCACTATGAGTTTGATGAGCCTGTTCCTGAGGCAACGGTTCCATTCTGAATGAACGTCTGGACATTCGTTGCGGTTGTTCTTCACAAGGAGCAGCTGGTGAGGCTTGTCGTTGTCGCAGTCGTAGCGAAGCCTCCCTCATTCTTCGGCCTCGTGCGGGGTCGTGAAATTTCTCCGCAACGCAACGCGACGCGCCAGACGCGTCGTTCAATTTATCCATCTCCCTGCGCTCACGTCAAGCGCACCTTCGATATCAAGACGCATGCAACGTATTCGGTCCTTGATGATTGTATTTTCTGAGCACACTGAGTCAAGATGCCGGAACGACCTCCTTTCCATCCTCGTCCTGCTCAACCTCCTGGCCCTACCTATCTCCAGTACTCCCCTGACGGGCAAAGATTGATCGTCGCCGGCGTGGGCAACTTTGCACGCTCGTTCAGGACCGGTGACAATGGAGAGCCAGACCTGCTCCCGGAGACGCACGAGGAGACCTACGCTGTTGCATCAGGGGTATTATCATCCGAGCAAAGAGGTACAATAGATTGCATAGCTGACACGAAAGCCAGAATGAGTACGTGATCTTGGGTTGCGAGGATGGCACAGTATGCGAGTATGCAGTCCCATCGGGAGATCTGAAGCAGATACTCGTCCGAACAACACTGCCTGTGCGGGACATAGCACTTTCTCCTGACGAGAAATGGATTGCAGTTTCAAGCGAGTGGGTGATACGCAAGCCTCCCATACCGTTGCATGGCTGACTGGAGTTGCTCTGACAGTGAACTCGAGGTCAAGATTGTCAATCGACATGATATCGAGCAAATAAGGACTCTTCGTGAACACCCAAAGCCGATCAAGCACCTCTCGTACGACCCCAGTGGGAAATACCTTGCTGCGTCTTGCACAAATGGCGTTATCTACATTTACACCATGGCAGGCCCCGAGCCTAGTCTGCTCCGGACGATAGACGGAGTCATCAATCGCCTGGAGACGGCAGAATCTACGTCGTCAAAGTGTGTATGGCACCCTGATGGAAGAGCATTTGCCTGTGCCACTCAGACACGAGATATCCAAGTCATCTCGGTCGAGGATGGAGCTCACCAGCGAGCCTTCGCAGGAGCCCACAATGGGGATATCACGTCACTGGCCTGGTCACCGAATGGAGCGCTGCTTGCAAGTTCTAGTGCAGATGATCAGCTGGTCATATGGGAGACCAAGACACAAACCGTTCTCAGGAGATTCAACTACGAAAAGATCATCAACCTTGCCTGGCAAAGCACCGGCGAGAACATCTTCAACTGGACCACATCCCAAGGAGAACTCTACATCATTCCTGACTTCTTGAAAGATGAAGCGCACGTCCGCCTCCTCAAAGGACCAAAGGTCACGGCTCCATTCTTCCATGATCCTTTACATGAGAAGACGGCAGCTGTGAATGGTCGGAAACCGTTGGTGAACGGCCAAGGGAAGCGCGCAGGGACACCGGATAGTCTGGACGAGATGCTCGGTCCCGAGGATGAATACGACTGGATCGAGGACGACGACGGTGCTGGCTACATAAATGAAAACGGCAAGCGGACAAACGGCCACCTCGGAGGTGTCAACGGACATTCGGCTAAGCGCAACAAGCAGGATCTCTGGCAACCACAGATCCACGAAGCATTCCAGCCTGGAGCGACCCCCTGGCGTGGCAATCGAAAATACCTTTGTCTCAACCTAATCGGTTTTGTTTGGACGGTCGACCAAGACACGCACAACACGGTGACTGTCGAGTTCTATGACCGCGAAATGTACCGCGATTTTCACTTCACCGACCCCTTTCTATACGACAAGGCATGCCTGAACGAGAACGGCACGCTGTTCGCGTCACCTCCGAAGGATGGGCAGCCTGCTGTGATATTCTACCGTCCCCACGAGACGTGGACGGCACGTTCTGATTCGCGCATCAGTCTCCCGGATGGCGAGGAGGCCACGTGCATAGCGTTGAGCAGTCGGTACATCGTGGCGGTGACGAACAAGAACTACGTGCGTATCTGGACGCTGTTCGGGACCCCAGTTCGCATGTGGCGTATGAAGAGTTCCCCAGCAGTCACCTGTTCGGCGTGGGGAGATTATGTCATGACGGTGGGCAATGGGCCTGTGGGCTCTGATGGCTGTACACAGTTGATGTACAGTATCGACGATGTGCGACGGGACGAGAATTGTCAGAACGAGGACGTCTTGGCCCTGGGGACATTGCCGCCGGACTCGGAAGAGGACGATGTGAGTTTGAAGACCGTTTTCTGGAGCGATTTGGGAGACCCGTGCATTTACGACAGTAATGGGGTTCTGTTGACGTTGGTCCACTGGCGCACTCCGGGACAGGCGAAATGGGTACCCCTTTTGGATACACGGTTGCTGGATCGTCTGAAGGATGGGAAGAAGGAGGAAACGTACTGGCCTGTCGCGGTGGCGGGAGAGAAGTTTCACTGCATCATCCTCAAGGGAGGCGACAAGAGTCCTTATTTTCCCCGGCCACTGCTTACGGAATTTGAGTTCCGCGTTCCCGCGTCGAGGCCCGTGGAGAGAAACGAAGACGATGAGGAGCAGGAAGAGACAAACGCTGCGGCGGCAGTGCGTCTGGAAGAGGCATATGTCCGTACTTCAGTTATGCTTGGTCTGATGGATGATCTCGTCCAGAGCCTAGGCGAGAGGGCTGGTCACGCTCAAAAGACGGAGGTGATGAAGAGGGAAATTGACGTTGACAAGCTCCTCCTGCAGTTGTTGGCCGTCGAATGTCGCGAGGGAGAGGAAAGAGGGATGAAGGCACTTGACATTGTCGGATTGTTGAGGGATAGGAGTGGGAAGATGTTGGAGGCTGCTGCGAAGGTGGCTGGCCGATGGAACAGGACAGTCCTGGAGGATAAGATTCGTGATTATGCCGAACGCAGGCTGATGGGGATGGAGGAGGAGTGAGAATGAAGACCTTGAGATGAAGATTTAATGATCATGGCATTAAAGGCGTGGTGTATTGCAATCTGGAGTTCGGTACGAGTATCCGTCACACTGCGGGAATTTGTGTCTTTTCTTGGATTGAAGAGCAACGGCGTTGTGGTTCAAACTCAGCGGTATCATTACGACCGTGGAACAGACAGAGATACTTGACGACCTGGACAAGTCTGACTCTGAGGAATTCTCCATTAATAGAGTCTGTGTATGTACAACGACTTCCTCCCGCTTTGGTCTAAACATATGTCTAGATCTCGTTGTGTTGTGGTGATGCTTGGCCTGATCTGCATCGGATGTGGAAGACTCCGGGACGGTGCTTAAAATAATCCTGAGCTAGAAAGAGTGAGACGACTACTGACTGTACTCTGTACGTGAGGACCGCATTTCCTTTACTGTTTGACATCAAAGGACAGGCAGAATATGGAGATGTAGTTGACGATCTATCCCAGCAGCCTTGTCATGGGTGACAAAAGCTGTTGATCATCGTCCGAGGATCCTCCCCTTCCCACCATGGATTAAATCCACGCACGGAGTATCGGACGGACAACTGCCGTACGAGTGAGTACACCGTGCGGCTCAGTACCACGGGCTTTTTGTCTGGACGAAATCATGACTCTGCTCAGGTAGGGGTGAGTTGTACAGTCAACCTTGATTGAGAGAGAGCGAGAGAGAGAGAGAGAGAGAGAGAGAGGATTCCTGTTGCTTGACGAATATACAGTACATGTTCCCGGCCCCGATCATCACCTTGCAGAAGGACGGATAGAATATGTATGACGAACATACCCAAAATATCTCTGCCCTCTGCACGCTGTGCCTGCATGCGTGCATGGATGTCTGGAGACCTTACCAAAGAAACAGCAAACTCGGATGCTCAAGCTCCTCATGCCTCAGGGCAGAACATCACACATCGGAACGACGATCTCACAAAACTAAACACTCCGATGCGAATGAAGTTACACCTGGCGTGCTGCTGAGTTGTTCTTGCTCCATACTCCATACTCCATCCTTACCAACAGACACACACACCGCCAAACCACTCCGGCGTCACATGTACGGACAGCGCAGAGCCCTCGTCTGGGATTGTCAGTCGTCAATCGCGCGCTGAGTAACCATCCACCAGCACCAGGTACACGTGTGGAGTTTTCCATACCGGTATAAGGCTGCTCGTCCTTCGTCTGGTCGGTGACGGAGAGTGAACTATATATGACCTCCCCTGCTGGTCCTCGTTATCGCCTCCCTATCCAGTCTACCATATTTTGAATGCTTCTGAAGACGACACTCTTCTCTCCTCTCCCACCAGCCAGAAAGAAACCACGCCCCCGCCAGCTCCGAACGTCTGAGGTTAGAAGGACAGCACGAAGATGAATCCACTCATCGCACTTCGCCACATCACTCGCCTCGCAACCTTCCTGGTCGCCCTTGTTTCCATAGCCGCAGGAGTTCGCTCCATCTTGAAACCAGTCGACTTTGCGACATCGTTCGGATTCCCGCCGTCACGTTCGTCCGGCTGGAGCCACACATCAATCGAGACGCTGGAGCCGTCGGAAGAAAAGGGCAACGTCTACCTGGACCAACAACCCAGCCACGAACCTGCGTACTGTGAGACGACAACCACGGCGACTTCACACGACACGGACCCGTTCATCCCAGTCGTCGGGGTCCGCAACATCGCCCTGGGTCTATCGATACTCGTGTTCGCCGGTCTCAACGAAGCCCACGCCACAGGCATACTCCTGCTCTGTAACCTCGTCAGCATGGCCGGAGATACCATACTGTGTCGTCGCAAGGGGAAGCGGGGATCCGAGATGTCGCATCTCGTGGCTACCTTGTTATTTGCATGGTTGGGAGGGTACAACATTCTACAATGAAGACAGGACGATTTGATATCTTCCGACATGGTGTCACATGTGTACCAAAGGCCAGGCATAGGTAGTCAGACGGGGTCATGACAGCACGGAGCATTTCGCCCGAGTATACGGACTGAAACGAAATAATCTGGGTGGGTTCCAAGTAGTAATAACTACCTGTGGGTAGGGAGGTAAGTAGGTAGTAGGTAATAATGATAATGATGTAGTAGTTCGAAGACTTTCTTTCCAACGGCGTACAAGTTGAATCGTTGTAGCTAAAGTACACCACACATGTAATAGTTCACATTTTGATATGCCCATCTGTCGATATGTCTGCAGTGTACAGTGTATGTACAGACCGGTCAGTTGGATGCGGGCGTCCCCTGGCATCTCTCAGCCTTTCAGACTTTCCGACTTTCCGACTCTCCTCAATCACCCACCCACTCACTCACCACCACCACCACCACCGTACTTGGCCAACAACCCCTTCAACAACCGCATCGCGCCGCCCTTGTACCCTCCACCGCCGAAGATGGCCCAGTGATTCAGGTGATGGTAACTCTCGTACAGCCTGACGCGGTCGTCGTACTCGCCCACCGGTTCCGTCTTGGGGACAAGGGCGTGGTACTCGTTCCAAAATGCGCTCCCGAATCCTCCAAACATGTGCATGATTCCAAAGTCGTACTCGTTGTGGGCGTAGCACGAAGCCGGATCGTATATGACTTCTTCGTAATCATCTTCATCTTCATATTCGTGTTCTTCTTCGTCGTATTCGTCCTCCTCCACCGCCTGGAGGTCAGGGTCCGCGTCGCCGTCACTTGCATATTTGTCTGTTTCTTTTTCCTGGTCATGTCCTCGTGGCGCATGTCCTTGATTTTGTTTCCGTAGTCTTCTTCTGCTTCTTCTCCTCCCAACGAACCGTCCACGAGATTGATTCCCACTCCACAAATCCCCATGCACGACGACCGGGACGATCCCCCTCTTACTGTTGTTACCGTCGCCACGGCCACCACTGACACCGAGATGGCCGTCGCCAAGTAACTTCGGCACGACTTCGCCCGCGACTCTCTCGACGGTCCTCCGCAACTGAGCTTCCGGTGACCCGTTGTTCTTCTCCCCTCGGTCCAAGACGGCCAGCAGGCGTCTCCGGGCGAAGAAATCCGCCCACGACGAGGTGAACGAGTTGTCCTGCTCCGTGTCTCCGCAGCACGTCGGCACGGGGAACCCGAACTGCGGCTCGTCGTGGCCGTCCGGGACAGGGGCGGGCGTCGAATGTAACTTTGCCAGTTTCTCGGCGAGACTCATCCCGCTCCCCGTTCCACTCCTGCCGGTCCCCTTCCCTTTCCCCGATCTCCTTCCACCACCACCACCACCACCGAGATCCAAAAACTCGGTTGCCAGGAAATACCCGCCAGGTTCAAGGTCGAGTCGACCCCATGCGAAAGCCTCGGGACACAAACTTGGCACCGCGTCGTGGATGGCGTTCAAGGACGCATGTTCGCCTTGGAACATTACTTCCGCCCCCGGGGCGGAACTGGTCTTGACGAATATCGACGTCGAGGGCGACTCCGCTGTCGTGGTACTGCTCTTCCTAGTAGAAGTGGTAATCCGGAACGTTGACGAGAATCCCGAGCCCCCATGAGTGGTGATCTTGGAGGAAGTCCCTTCCAGGGACAAGGCGCGGATGATGGCCGGGTCGACTGTCGTTGAGGATGATGGCATCGTTTGTCGCTTGGAGAGATAGAGACACACCTGCACACACACACACACACACACAGAGAGAGAGAGAGAGAGAGAGAGAGGGAGGGAGGGAGGGAGGGAGACACCTCACTCATACCAGACCCAAACAACAAAAGAACAGAGGCTGCAGAATCACGGAGTAATCAAACCAAATCACATCGATTCATCCGGTACATACGAGTATCCCTACTCATCCCTACCTATGCAACCATCAGATGTTGTTCTCAAGGCATGACGCAATGCAAACCAGGCTCGGCTTATTGTTTGCCGACCATGACCACCGGTAACGGAGGCACGAGTACGAGTACGGTTACGACGGTATGAAGTACTGTACTCTACTCTGTACAGTGGTGCTCATTCCATTCGCGATTCGCATTCTTTTGACGCACGGATTCTCATCAGTACGGTTGGCATTTCTGAAAGTTTGAGATGATCCAGCACGGGCAAGTTTAATAAGAATTAACCTTCTGGCCTCCCGTATTGACCTTGCTCATCATTCCGAACTTTAATCGACCATCATCTGCAGTCTATTTCGCCGATTCATTGGGTCCATCCGTCCATGCATTCCAAACGCCGTCGCTATGCAATGCATTCCAATCATCACTAGTAGTCCATTGTCCATAGAGGCTCACGCCGTAACTCGCATCAGCGAGGTCCCCTGCCAGACCCCTTAGGCTTGGCTTCAGCATCGCTGTTGACACCGCTGCCTGCCCCGCTATCGGTCCCTGCGGCCTTCTTCTTGGCTCGAAGTGTTTGTCCCTGACCTTGAAAGTGTGGCTTGACTTCATCGCCGGCTACTGGCTCGCCATTTTCGTCTCTTTTCTGCAGAGGTTTGAATTGGTATCCAAAGAACAATTTCCCTGGAGGTAGTCTGAGTGGTTGAGGTCCGTTGGTCTTACGTAGAACTGGTTGTTTCGGCCAGTTTGTGGATGCACCTGCCACCGGAGTGGATGGATTAGGCGTTGGTGCCTTTGAACCCTTCTTCGAACTCAACTTGTGGCCGGTCGAGAGGAAGTGAGATGAGACGGCCTTGGCACCCGCAGCCGCAGTGGTTGAGGCCGGCGCAATGCTTTCATAGTTGATCGACTGTGCCATTGTACCCTGGAAGTGGACTGGTCCGCCTCGAGGTTTGCCGATGCCACTTCTAGGTGTGCTCGCTCCGCTGGTTCGTTCCGGTGGAACGTATCCGACCGGTGTCGCAAAGTCAACTTCCAGGTCGGTCTCCATGGTCACAATCGCGTGGGCATCTGTGTCCGGCTTGATCTCCAGCACGGCGATATCGTACGTTTGATCATTGTATTCAAAGGTGAATATGTCTCCCTTGGTCAAGCAAGCGAAGTTTCGAAAGGCATTCTCAAGGACTGCTCGAGGATCGGAGATGTCAAGGAAAGCAGGTGATTGAGGTTGGAGTTTGATGAATTTGCCAGGGGGCAGGTCGGTTGACCTGATCTGGAGGAGGTCGCCCGGGTCGAGGTCGAGAGTCTGCATAAGCTGCAAGTCATGTTAGCAATGTGCCAAAGATCCACCAAAAGCCAGTAACAGAGCGCACCCATTGTGGTAGATAGATTCTTCCTTCTTCAGCGATAAATTCCAGAACACCGGCGTGAGTGGTCTTGCCAGCGTTGCCGTTGATCAACTCGAAAAGCATGGGATAGGCAATGTGCAATCTTGTGAGCTTGTCAAGTGCCGATGGCGGTAAGAAGACTTTGCCACCATAGTTGACGTTCTTTCTGTCGGGTCCATTCATCATTATAACGGGGTAACAACGATAGTATTCATCGAATCGTCTCGCGGGCATGCCGAGGGGAGGTCCGCCGCGCATGAAGGATGGAAAGCCCATCATCTCGCCTTGATAATACGACTAATATGGTCAGAGAGTCACGAAGCTTATACAGGGAACGACCTACCATGGTTGTCGCGGAATGCGAAGATGACACGGCTTGAACCAGAGGGGGCCGGCTGAGATATGAGGTGTACGGGTGTTCAGGCAAACGCGACGACAAAGGCACCGGCTCAGGAAGGTGAGGCAGTGTTAGAAACGATTTCTCATGTGAATCAAGAGAATGATTCAAACGAGCCACGAACCACCACGTGCGTAGAGAAATGAACGGAGGGAGTTGATGGTCTCTTTGTCACAACTGCAGATGAACCGCATTGCAGGCGACCAGATTGTGACGTGATTTGGAGAAGAGCGACCGGCACCGCAGTTTATCCGATGTTCTTCAACTTCCCCAGACTGTTCTCTCTCTGGGTTTACTACACCTGCAGCCCATTCAGTTCTTCAGGCACGCCCTCTGCTTGTCTCTGCCGGGGCCGTGTACTCCATTGTACCGTTTTATGGGTGCTCCCACTACCTAGAATGTCCTCTTTCAACACCACCGGCTCCAAAAGACGCGCCGAAGACTTTGTTCGGACGCACGACCATGGCCAATTTAGCAAAAAGCCTCGCTTCGACGTGCGCAATCCCTCCGCACTGGCCCCTGATGCCCCCGAGGATGATGCAATTCTGGACGCCGATGTCATCGGCTCACGAGGCCAGCAAGTTCGCCGTGGAGCCGTGAACATTGATGGTTACGACTCCGACAGCGACAATGACAACTTCAACGCTCGGGCCGATGCAAAATCTCGTGCGGAGAAAGCTGCGGCTCAAAAGTCCAAGCAAGAGGAACAAGATGATATGTTTGCTGACTTGGAGGAGGATTTCCGTGATGGTGATGATTCAGAAGGCGACGCGGGTCGGAGAGGCGGGAAGAAGAAGGCCGTACGGTTTCTGGACACAGATGAGATCCAAGGGCAAGTGCAGAACTCAAGAAGCGGCGGCCATGTTTCGGCCGACTTCAGTCTGAACGCAAAAGGCAAGGGAAAGGACAGAGATCTCGATGATGAGGTGGAAAGCAGCAGTGAAAGTGAGGTCGATGACGAAGTGCGCGCAAGCACAGGCGAACTCGATCCGGAACTTGGCGCCGGAGGCAAGAAAGCCCATGCGCCCAAGTTGGATGCTTTCAACATGAGGGCAGAAATGGAGGAGGGCCGGTTTGACGACCAACAGAATTATGTCCGCAAAGCAGCAGACCCTGACGCCATCCACGACGTCTGGCTAGAAGGAGTCTCGAAAAAGCAAATGCGGAAAGCCAGAGAGGCTGCTGAGAAGCGCGAGGAGGAGCGCAGGAAGCGAGACATCGAGGATGATGCCCTGTCGACAGGGGAAGTCCTAGCTCGCCTAATACCATTACTGGAACGTGGTGAAACGGTGTTGGAAGCTCTCGCCCGCCTTGGTAAAAGTAAAGACAAAAAGGCCAAGTGGCAGACCAAGAAGAACAAGAAACAGAATGTGGACGAAAAGGCCGAAGACGATACGGTTGAAAGGGCTCGCAAGGAAAAGGTCGAAGCTATCACAGGGGCTGCTGATATACTACTAACACGTGGTCAACCAGAGGTGTACGATGCTGAAAGAGAGTTGCTCATCAGGCAGTACAGGAGAGAAACTGGTGAAGAATGGGTTGATCCTCAGTCGAAAGACGTTGAAGCTGGTAATACTAGCTCTGACTCTACAGAACATATGTGGGAGTATCGGTGGACCGATGCAAGAGATGGGGGTACCATCAACGGACCATATGCTGGCGATACCATGCGACAATGGAGTGATGCTGGATATTTTGGTGAGGGTGTTGAATTCCGTAGAGTGGACGGTGGCAACTGGTCTGCAATAGCCGACTTCACCTGATGATACTGTCGTCCGATATTCCGAATAATCGACTTCCTAAGCATGGAATATTTCTTTATCCGTTCGACCTTCACCATCCCACGACGCCGCCTCGGTGTGTCGGAATGTCATGACTCGCCAGTTGAGTTCGCGACGCCAGAACAGACCATAGCTCAAATGAATGCCACCTCTTTCCGCAGACAGGCCACCGCTGCCAGGCATTTGTCGACCCAAAACACATGCCCGGAATCGTGAGTGGATCATGCCCATCCCACAGCAGACGCAGGGCTCATGTGTCAGATATATGTCCAGTCCACTGCAGAGATAGCCTTCTTTTTGCGGTCCCGATTGCTTTTCTGGAAGCACATTATCATGGGTTTCTCCTATGGCAATATTGCCAACTTTGTTGGTGAGATCCTCGAGAACTTTGCCGTCATCCTCGTAGCGAGCCTCGATGGCGGTGAGAGCCTGACCAGAAGGTGTTTCGCGGTAAGTGCTGAGAAACTTCTTGTGACCACCAGCTGCAATGCGTCTGCGTAATTCCTTGTTTGCCACCATCGCAATGGCACGCATGACAGCATGGTATTCAGGGCGGCCTTCACCACGTGTGCCTCGACGACCTTTCTTGGGCTTGGGAGCAGGATTAGGGGAATACCAACGAGCATCGCCGGCGACTGCAATTACAGCACCAGTTTCGGGATCCACAACCACAGCGCCTACAGCGCGTCCATGGCCCATCTCGCGAGCTTCCACCGCTGCCATCATGGCTAGTTTCATGTATTTGTCTGCCGCTGGTACTTCAAGTTGGGTCCTCACACGCTTGAGGTGCTGCAGCGGCGGAGCATCCTGGAGAACTTGTGCGGCAGGATTATAGATTGTCGGCCAGTATCGTTCAGACCACAAGGCGGCTTGTTCAACATTGAGCGGTCCGTATCGTGGCACCACGGCGTCGAAACAGCGAGGGAGACCTTCTTCTTCGATATGAGGTAAGAAATGGTCACGGATCTTCTCCCATGGAACTATGGTGTTCGGAACAAGGAGGAAACAGGTTTGTAGCCCTCTTGAGTCGTAGTCACGACGCCATGTCAGATCTTCTGGTAGGTGGGAAAGTGTGCACACTCGTCGGAAGTGACTGAAGGAGGGATGCTTGCCACCGCTTGGAATGATAGGCTTGACTAAGCTACAGATTGCATTAGTCGTATGCTGGTGGCGCTGACAGGAGACTTGCCTCAGTGCTTTGCTGGTCAATTTGGCTGGAATCTCCACCACGAATGCTCGCACTGGGACAAATGTCAGTCTGCCTGTGTTGTGCTTGGTTAGGGTGACAGCAAACATACCGAACTCAACCTCGGATCGTGTCTCGTGGAGAGTCTTGAGGGGCTCAAGAAAGGCCGCTGGTTCCTCCATCATTGGCACGGTTGAGAAACGCTGGCTGCATGATCCTGTGGGAAGCCCGCGCGATCGGAGGAAAAGGAATCGAAGTCAAATTTTGCGGGAAGAAAAGTAGTTGCAACGGTGCTGTGGTGTTGTAGAAATTACTTCACAGTCGTTCCTGCGGCCTTAGTCTCTATGTGTCGTCGAGAAAGTGGCAAGTGCTCTGCGCCGTGAACTGAAGGAAAGAGTATAGCAGAATTTTTACAGGTGAAGCAAGACAAGGCGTACAGTGAAATATCAACCAGCTTATGGGACCCCAGATGGAAGAAGGCTGAATGTATGTACAAAGTATGTACAAAGGAAAGAAGAATCGTTTATTATGAAACGCGGAATCTATCTCCCGTCCTCGTTGTACTCTTGGTTTGACTTTGAGATTCTTTCTGGGTGATTGATCGAGTCATTCATTCACTTGTCCGTGTCCATTGATATTGTTGGTGGAGGAAGAATGATGTTCCTGTCCCCGCAACATGGTTATTCCGTTCCGGTCAGCTGGACTCCAACTCCTTCATGCTGTCTGCTTCACCATCACGAAACGCCGACAGATGCTTTGCGACTGTTACAATGACACTGCTGCCTGTGGATGGGATCCACGATTATTCACTCAATTGGCAAGATCTAATCTTGGAAGTCAACATTGAATGTAAAAAGTTAATCCAAGAATCAGGTGAGCTACGGGGGAATATACGGAGATGAGCCATGGGAAGGGATATCACAGTAGGCAGCGTCCCAATCAGCTATTGTGGCGGCTATCGAATGTTACACTCCTTCTAAAATAATCATATCCTTGCTTCCAAGTTCATCTCATGACGTCGTGGCAGATGCAGAAACCCTTTATCTTACTCCTTCAAAACTCCTTCGCTATGCTTTGCAATGCCATACCAGGTCAGACCACTCCGTACGCTCAACAATAAGCCCCTTCCAGCAATCCTCATCGTATGAGCATCTCATCATCATCATCAGTGGCGCACTATGCCGTGCCAGAACCTCCAATCTGTTCCTCATCCGTGTCTTCATAGATCTCAACCTCACCCATGTCAATTTGACGTTTCTTCGTCGGAATAAGCTGCTGCATTGATGTCTTTTCGTTATGCTTGAGGCTTAGTGGAGCCTCGCTGTGTGCCTGGGCATCCATGGCTGATTCTTGGGAGTGGCCCGCGAACTTGTCCAAATGCCGCGTTCTTTTGCGCCGCCTGCTTGAAACTTCATCATCCAGTATGCTTTCGTTCGTAAGGCTCGGATTTTCCCCCGCCGAAGAACTTCCTTGCATGCCAACATAGCTTTCGACCCCTGATAAAAATTCAGTTGATGGGCTTTTCGGTCTAATTTGTTGATGCACATCATCGTCATCACGAGCCGGCCGCTGTCTTTTCCTTGAGGTGCGAAGATGTGCGGCTAGTTCGGAAGAGTCCTTGTGGTTTTCTCGGTGGCGATTGTGACTAGCTGGAGGCGATGCTGCAACTTGCACTACTTCTCCAGAGCTTTTCCCCAAGCTTGAACCATCACGCGATCTGCCTTGATCAGCTGCGGACGTAGTCCCGCCTGGAACACTAGGCCCGTTGACCGTTCTTCCAGATTGGGCATCCTTACTAAAATCAGTATCCAATGACGCGGGTGTGCTTTTCGAATGCGAAGATAGCTCTTCGCCATCATAATGCGTACGTCGTAAGCCTGGCTTTTGATCATCAACCTCCTCATCGGTTGGAGAAGATAAATGTTGAGATCTTGAGGGTGGTGATCTAATTTTGCCAATCATGATCCTTCCAACCTCAGGAATCTCCATCTTCGAAGGCTGGCCTTCTTGCTTTCTGTGTAGTTCAAGAAGTAGATCTCTTAATCTTCCTCTCAGATCTTGACCTCGGATAGTCTCCGGCCATTGATGGGTATTCTCTTCCCGCTGTAAAATGTTGTAGACGAATGTGTCTGGATTTGCAACAAACTGCTCCAGATACATACACAAATACAAACCGCAGTCACTGAAATTGCTTTGTGTGGGAATCTTTTTAGCTGTCATTCCCCGAAGGTCACTAGGCTCAAGGTCAAGACCCTTTTTATTCTTAGCCTCCGCCGCCACATACTGCCTGAGAATGGAGCTTGTCGCAGAACGTGGAGTACCGAGTGAATCCAAAGTGATGATAACAGGCTTGTCAGTGTCATATTTTGGTAGTCGACTGACCCTGCGCTTCCCAGGTCCCTTTTTTGCCTTGGCCTTGGAGGCAGTCTGATGCGAAGTGTCGTAATCGCTAATGGAAAGCTCTGCTAATGATTTCTGTGTCTGCTCCTCAGATGCGTCTCCATCGGTTGTTTCAACTGGCGCAGAAGGATCTTCGAGAATTAAGGGCTGTATTTCCTCCCTGGCTCCTTGCTCCGACTCCGGAAGAAAGTATGGGAGGTTGCAAATGATGGCAAGATACCAGTGGAAGTTTTCATTCACTGGAACCACCACGAAATCACGCTTGAAGAGATCCACAGCCTTGGTCCACTTGCTGACGGCTTCATAATTAATTCCTCTTCCTTTCTGGCCCTTCGGCGTCTTCGTTAGAGTCTCAAAAAAGTATGTGTTGAAGATATGAATTCTCGGGGACAATTCAGGTTTCGTAGACTTGATCTTATTCTCCAGGTAGTGAACAAAAAAAGAGATCAAGTTGTCGTTTAGGAATTCATCGTGGCCTAGTCGGGCGAGGTCCTCGTAAGGTACGGTACCAGAGCGTTTCTCAGTAATCGGATATTTCAAGTCACTTTTCCATGGATTTCCCAGAATCTCGAGGTCTGATACCTTAGCTGGTTGTCGAAAACTATCTGGGATTTGATCGCGCTGGTCCTTTTTCGCAGGTTCTCGAGATCTAGTGACCCGTCTTAAGGGGTTTGCGTCTTCGTGTGACCTGTCTGGCCGGTCAAGGTTCATGAAACTCGACTGGACGTTGCGGCTATGTTGGATTGGCCTCGAATCGTCGTTCCCTGGTCGCTCGGCGCCAGTGATGACGGTAGGTTGTTCGGAAGCAACAGCAGGCAGATCCAACCGATCGATGAGACGGGTTTGTTTTCGTGCTGTGTCTTGTTGGATTACGTGCGGATACTTTCTGCTTGACTTTGTCTGCTCGGAGCTTTGCCAGATGATAGAACCTTCTTCGGTCGCTTGCTTTTGATGCCGACCAGCCATTTCGTCCTTGGCCCTCTCCAGCGCGGTCTCTATCCAACCACTACATTCATCAGTAATGATATCAAAAGGTCAGGCTTGAAAACGTACTTGTCCTTCGTTTTGGTATGATGAGGGCAGCCCAGCTTCTGCAGCAGCGTGACGAAGTCATTTGCTGCCTTCACGGACTCTAAGCGAAGATACGTTTGCGTTGAAGTATTGCCACGACGTGGACAGTCAAGGCGCACCAAATTAGATTGGTTTTCATGCATAAGGACATTGATCTTCTCCATTAAGCATATCTGCAAGGGAGCTGTGTCGAGTTCCTTCATGTCCGTACTGATCTCGAGACGCTTGGTCCGTTCATCCACCTCCAGGATCAAGGATGCATCTGCGAAAGAGTCTGGGACTGACACAAATTCCAGGAGTTTGAAAGTTCTCGGCGATAGAGTTTGTGTTTTTGTAATAGGCTTCTTGGTCGCATTCGTTATAGCACTGTTCTTGTCGTTTCCTAAAAGAT
The DNA here is from genome assembly GCF_000836115.1 of Exophiala spinifera. Lineage (NCBI taxonomy): Eukaryota > Fungi > Ascomycota > Eurotiomycetes > Chaetothyriales > Herpotrichiellaceae > Exophiala > Exophiala spinifera. Next base: position 2,284,889 of record NW_015622518.1, on the reverse strand, counting down.
TCCGAGTAAACGTAGTGGCAGGCACACTATCAAGAGATGTTGGATTCTGCTTGGCCGGTCGAGGATGAGATATGCAGAAGGATTCCTGTAAAGCATCTGGGCTTTCTTGTCCTAGGGACTTCGGTTGCCGGGTCTTCCGTACACCTTTGCTTGTTCTCCCTGGAGGCTCGGACTTGCCAAAGTAGGGAGAAGCAACCTTTGCTTGCGTCGCATGGGACCGCTGAATTACAGAAGAAGTCTTCAAGGATTCATCTTGTCCGGCTCTTCTCTGCTGTGCCGAAGCCTTGGTGAAGGTACTTTCATCCTCGGACGAAGCAGACATCTCCGCACGCCTCAGATTTTGAGCAGGTATCGCCTTCCGTTTGTCCTCAAAAGCTCCAACATCACGTTGGTGGGTATGTCCCTTTCCAAAGGCAGGACTCATCCCTAGCTCATCGAGTGAGTCTTCCGCTTGCTGACTCTCCCCGATATCAATCGGATCTTGGTTGCTCTGTCTTGCTGTTCGGGGTTGTTCCAATTTGCGTCGCTTGTGTCGATGGTTGAGAGCATCTCCCTTGGTCTGATCACCGTACTGGAAGGCATGTGACTGAGGTCCCCGGCTTGGATGCGCGGTTGAGTGAATATGTCCGGGTCGTGCTGGAGGGCGAGCCCCGTTCAATGTGTTCACCGGTCTATAGCCAGGCGCAAGCTGCAACAGTGTTAGCTCTATATAAGCATACGATGTAAGAGACATACACTGGATGGCTGCTTCATGGGATCTTGTATGGTCACAAAACCAGGTTCAGGCTTGCTAGAGCACCATTCAGCCCCTCTGTCAATGTCCGTAGGACACGAGTTGTACCTTGCTACACCCAGAAGCCAATTTTCGTGTGCAGATTGTGAATTATCTATGCTCCTTCGCTCAGTCGTACCACGCTCCCTCTCAGCAGGATATCTGGTAGGCATATGTCTGGGGGGTGCGTGCTTAACAGACGAAGCTTCATGATTTTGCGGAGAGCGTGTCTGCAAGAGAGGCTTTGAGGTTCGCAGCCGGATGCTGGGATTGTTTTCTGATGTGTCTTCCTGATCGTCGTCTTCAATCTGCGTCAATCGTGGTCGCGTCAGTAAAGGCGGTGATCAACCTCCAGTGAATGAGTACGGATGCGGAGAGGAGCGACATACTGGTATTGGATCATTCTGCGCCGGATCGTTGTCTCTAATATAGTTGTTCAGGCGCTTGGTGAGATACTCCCTTGAACCTTGCTGGGGTATTGGGACCCTCTTCTGGCTTGAATGAGAGGCACAGGAAGAGTTGGAATTGCGGGCTATCAGGCTATTGTCTTCAACAACAGGCTCACTGAAGCGGGGGAGGAAATTGTCAAAACTGCTCCGTACCGCATTTCGGACATTCTCGGTCCAGTTTGAGCGCATTGGTCTGAGACTGAATCATTGTTAGCGGAACATATCAAGTCTATGGATTGTACAGGATCTGTCTGGTGTGCGTTTTGGAAGGGTGCAATTATTCCGCAGTGAGCATATGGAGCATTATTGCAGTCGTGAATCCCCGCACATGAAAGCCGCATGACGGGCAAGATATCTCAGAGCATCTATCACTGTACATGACTAGGGAACATAGATTCACATGCTCATATTACGTACGGAGTGCAGCTTGCCAGATCTTCACTTGGCCGTGTAGGAAGGAGAACTCGTCGTTGCGCAGTCATAGGACATGGTTCATTTGATGTGGCAAGTCTCCCTATTGGAGCTGTATCCAGGAATCACTTGCAATGTTCTACAGACGGGACCAAGCCCCGATCGTATCGTACTAAGACGCAACCGCCTTCCCTCCACTCTTGTCGGAATCGTCGTGTAACGTAGGTCTTCGTCTCTCGACTCCGGAATGGCTTTGCGGAGCGTTTGCTTTCTGCTGCCTCGCCTCATCCAGCGCAGAGCGCTGGGCAATACTGTCGTCGTGGCTCTTCCATACTATGTTGGTATCGGCGGGAAACCCCAGTATTCGCTTGATAGTTTCGCTGTACAGTATTAGAACACGGCAATCTCGGGGCGTTAGCTTCAGTGACATACCGGATCTTGATGTTCCTCCCGCCATCGTTCTTAGTCCAAACACTGAGGACGTCTTCGCCACTTCGCACACTGAGCACAGCACCGCATACTTCCTCTCCAGCCTCCATGAATTGATCGCCAACAATTGCAAGGAGTAATTCCTCCCAATATCTATCAGCCACGCCTTTTTTGAGCCTGACAATCCATTTCCCGCCTCTCTTGTTGGCCTCGTCTTCCCAAACGGGACGAATGCCATCCTTGAAAATATGATAATCAGACACAGTAGGCAGCAAGGAGGGTCGCTTAAGGTGTGAATATATCGTCCAGAAGCTTTCTACCGTGCTGATAGTGGCAAGCTTCTGAGTGGACTTTTCATAGTCGGAAAATTTGTTCGCGGGAGGTCGATAGAACAGATTCCAGGCGTTTCTTAATTGGTGCCCAGGCTGAGCGTCCGATTCTGCCGAACCGTCCGTAAATTTCTCAGCCAGGGAAGCTTCTGCGGGTGTATCTGTCTCTTTCTCTTTTTTGTCTCGTGACGTAAAGTCAAACCCGGTCCCAGATCCTGTCCCTGGAGTTTTGGGAGTTTTCGCGGAGCCGAACGAGGCAAACGCACCACTTCCCAAACCAAAGGCTGATGAGGCGCTCGCCGAAGGAGACTTCGTGGCGGAGGGTGACAGAGCGTTGAACGGGTTGGATTTACCGTGCGAAGAAGTGTCGCCAAAACGCCGGTTTGTATAGGACCGCGGCGAGTCTACTCTGCTACCATCCTTACCCTCGTGATCTCTCATAGACAAGGAAAGCTTTCCGGAACTGAAACGACGGTCAGCGTACATAGCGGAAGACAGGGTGCAACAGACTTTGAGCGCCGAGTCCACAAATTTGCGTTTTCCATGGGCGAATCAAGAAAAGAGTGACAGAGAGTCTTCGTATGCGACCAGCAGCGACCAACAGCGGCGTCAAGTATTTCAACGTTGCGACAGTGACTGCGTCCGAGGGCCGTGGAAGGATTCGATGGGAAGGATTCAAACGGCGGATGCGGAAGTTGAGCGATGCGTCAAAGAACAATAACCAGCATTAACGGATGTGTTACACGAAGGAGATATGTTGATACAAATTGTAAAGCCGTCCTTGGGTGGGTTTGAGTCTTCAATATCGGAACAGGTAGAGTGTAGTAGAGAGTACAAATGAACGAAACAGTAGAGCAGACGCAGATTGGTGTCAAGCCAAAGTGTTTGGGGGTCGAATGCGAGGAGCCCTTGCAGCGGGAAAATGCCCAGGAACCAATGACGACCCTCGACGCACTCCCCGGCTTGCTGCTTTAACAGCGAGCTAGACCGCGTTGGCACTAGGCCCACGATCCAGGAACAATGAAAACTTCGGCGTTTTCGACCTCACGTTTCTCCCTCTTCTTTTTATTATCAAGACACCCAACTCAAATCATCGTCAGCTGAAGACTCTCGTCACCGTGGAGCTGGTGATTCCGATGAGAGTGTCGAGATTGAACCTCATCAAGTCCGCATCTAAAACCATCATCACGAGGGCCAATCTGGCTTCCCATGATGCGGTGATGACCTGAATGTCGGAACATGCAATCGTGAATCAATTGGGACGTTTCAACGTAGGTAGAACAATTCTTACTCCTTGTGCGAGCTTCAAATGAAGAGATAAATGATACAACTCTGGTAAGCCGATAGGCTCAGCCGCTGGATGTAACTTGCGTGTATTCATGCTGGTCGAGCATGACGTTTATGGCAATAACTGAACTTATCTTGATATACCGCAGACTTCTGGGACACCGCTGGCAATTACATTGCTGACACTATACTAGGGTGGTCTCAGGGAGAGAGGACTACACCTCGTCGGCAGGTCATCTCGTTTAAAGTTGATCATGATTTGCACACCTAGGTAGGCTGCTAAGGCAACATGACTAGGTGTGTTTTCAGACGGCGTCTATACTCGCTCGTGATGTGAGTTGCTCATTCTGGTTTCCCAACTTCGATATTTGGAGGAATGCATCTACGCCGTAACCCTCCAAGCTATGCAGTTCTAGGCCTCCAGCCCAGTACTCGGCATACACCCGGCTCATGGGCAATCCCATTCCAAGCCTCAGATCTGGCGCTCTTGACGCGAGGGTGCTCAGGGATGAATCTCTCATCTTCCCACTTGGCCTCTCTTCAGCTGCCGCGAACTGTCGGACTTCTTGCATGGTGGCAGCCAGGGTTGGAACATCTCGGAAGTTCTCCAGACGAGATGCACTTCTTGGTCCTTTATTAAAAGACCAAAGGAAAGGGGTGATCTCTCGGGGAATACCTCCACCTTGGTCAGAAATGCGGATCACCACCTGCTGGGGAGCCTCGCAGACCAGTACTTCGATCGGGGGAGGCGGGTTGTTGGGAGTTTGGTACCGCGACATGACTGCCTGAACCGAATTCCGGAGCAGTTCACCAATGATGTATTCCAGGTGGCTCAAAACGTAGGGAAATGTAGCATTGACATGGCCTTGAATCTTGATCTCCGGAACTAACGGGTCGGCGCCTGCTGATGACTTGCAGATGTCCTGGGTGAACTTCCCAACTCTTTCAATGACGTCCTTCGCGTTGCATTTGAGTAGAACTTCACCCACAAACTCGTTTTCCGCGCTCGGCTGGGCCACGTGCCAGGGAGAATTGAACGTGTCGGTCAATGCGAGGTGTTGTTCGGCAATGACACGCCTGGAGATGCGAGCCCGCAGCATGGCCTGCACGAACTTGTCCATGGTGTCGGCCGACACAAGGTCCTGGCACTCGAGGACGCCCATGACCAGGTTGGGGATCACAGCCAGATGTTCCTTCAAGCTCTCGCCTATGACCTTGCAGAACTGTTCGTTCTCTTCAACACTCCTGATAACGGGAATGCGACGAAAATTCTCAAACGACTTGTAGTACAATTCATACACCAAGGAGAGATGTGGGTTGGTGACCACTACGTAGGGTAGCCTTTGCATCTCCCGTAGCCGATGCGCAATTCTCGTTGGTAGCTCCATGCGGACATAGTTAGCGGAGCTGAGCAGGCGGCTCTCAGTCAGGGTGCGGCCGAAGAAGAAGAGTTGGCGCAAACTAATAGGACGAATTGGGCGGTCGACCCAGCTGCCCAGGCAGTCAGCAATGTGAATTCCTCGCAAACTCCAGAGATATCTCACTCGTCCAATGCCGAAGCCGGTCTCCATGGTGGCGGCGCACTTCTAGGTCGAGTAGTAGAAGAATAACTACACGCCGTCGGTGTTGTGTGGCCCTTTACTGGCGAGGCTCGCGGCCTCAGGAAGCGGGGGACCTGCAGCATCTCATATCAATCGTGGGCGTGCGATATGTCATGGTCAACGTCGTCTGAGAGAGAATTGCACACGTATACCGTCCCACGTTGAGGCCCGTAACGCCGTAGTCATGCGTGACGGGTTCGGCAATCGTGGCAGGGAGAGTCGAGCAGCAACGTTCAGTGATACTCGGTATGGGTGATTTGATTGAAGTTGGAGACGCACCAACAGTCAAGTCTGTGCGGCTTTTCTCGGCCACATTGCATACTGCGCCAGTCGTCATTTGATCACGGCTCTCGAGGGTGACGAGATTCATGTTCCAATTCGTTCTCATCTGCGCCCGCCCAAGATCCTGGACGCCTGTTGTCCCAAATTCATATTTATACTTACCGTGTACCTGGCCTTCCGTGCTTTGTTGTCAGATCCGTTCTCTTGAGGTCGGGTTTGGGGACGATTCCCTCGACTTCTCACCGTACGACGAGCCTTGCCTCAGATTTTCGACCTGCCTGCGCTCTTGCGAACTGCGGTTCTAGGTGCCCTCACTCCGCGGTGAACTTCTTATAAGGCCGGTTTCTGCGGCAAGTCGAGGAAGGGGCTTTTCGGTTCCTTCCCCGTCCCAAGTCGCACGCAATTATCCAACATGGACAATGTACGTGAGATCCTCTGCTTCTGCTTCTGCCTTTGCTTCTGCCGCCACCTTGCCACACTGCCGCCTCTCCGCCCGCGAACATGAATGCTGACTTCGAGTTCGTCTTTGGTCGTTTGCAGTTGGGAAGTCCTGACATGCTCATCGATGGCTACGACCAGTACAACCAGCAGGACAATGAGGTGGTCAACATCTCCCCCGATGATGCCTCGGAGGAGCCTGCGGACGCTCTACCACGGGCTGATGATTGTATGTACCTCCCCACCCTATCTGCCTTCATCATTGACGATCCCCCAGTTGAATCAATGAAACGACATGTCCTTGTCGATCTTCCTGATACCGAAGTAGAGGCAGAAGCATATCACACTTGGCATATCGAGAAGTGGCGGTCTCTATCTCGCCGGGAACATGGGCCGGTCTTCGAAGTTGGAGGTCATCCATGGCGGGTGCTCTTCTTCCCATACGGAAACCAGGTTGACTGTGCCTCCTTCTACCTGGAACATGGCTTCGAAACCGAACCTCCGCCGGACTGGTATGCCTGTGTACAGTTTGCCCTGGTCCTCTGGAACCCGAATGATCCTACCTTGTTCAAAATGCATTCCGCAACCCATCGGTTCAACGCGAAAGAGGGAGACTGGGGCTTCACAAGATTCGTGGAACTACGCAAAGCCTTCCATCAACCATGGGAAGACGGATCAAGACATCTGGTTGAGAACGAGGAAGCCAAACTCACGGCTTATGTCCGTATCATCAAGGATCCCACTGGCGTGTTATGGCACAACTTTGAAGGTTACGATTCCAAAAAAGAGACGGGCATGGTCGGGCTTAAGAACCAGGGTGCCACTTGCTATCTCAATTCCCTTCTCCAATCGCTCTACTTCACTGATGCCTTCCGAAAAGCCGTCTACCAAATTCCCACCGAGCAGGATGCCAACAGAAGTAACAGTGCCTGGACTTTGCAGAGACTCTTCTTCAAATTGCAGAAAGACAAGTTTGCCGTGTCCACAAATGAGCTCACCGCCTCCTTCGGCTGGGACACTCGTCAAATATTTGAACAGCAGGACGTCCAGGAACTGTCTCGAATTCTAATGGAGGTTTTGGAGAAGAAGATGAAAGGCACACCAGCAGAGAGAACCTTGCCGGAACTTTTCGTTGGAAAGACCAAGACCTACATCTCATGCATCAATGTCGACTACGAGTCCTCCAGGATTGAAGAATTCTGGGATCTTCAACTGAATGTTCGGGGCAACAAGAATCTCCACGAGAGCTTCATGGATTACATCCAGGTCGAAACTCTGGAAGGTGAGAACAAGTACGATGCCGGCGAGCCATATAAACTACAAGACGCCAAAAAAGGTGTCATATTCGAGAGCTTTCCGCCAGTTTTGCATTTACAGCTCAAGAGATTTGAGTATGACATCAACCGAGATGCAATGATGAAAGTCAACGATAGGCACGAATTCCCAGAAGAGTTTGACGCCTCCCTCTACCTGTCCGAAGAGGCGAGAGCCGCGTCTTCGGAACCTTGGAATTACCAACTGCACGGAGTTCTGGTACACAGTGGTGATTTTAATGCAGGTCATTACTATGCATTTCTCAAACCCACAAAGGACGGCTACTTTTACAAATTTGACGACGACAGGGTAACTCGGTCGACGATGAAGGAAGTCCTGGAAGAAAATTTTGGCGGAGAATATGCGAACGTCGCAAATGGTGGCCCTGGTCAACGCCAACCTTACATGAGGGGATACTCCACCAAACGCTCCATGAACGCGTATATGTTGGTCTATATTCGAAAGAGCAGACTTGATCAGGTTCTTCATGGTGTGAACGAATCTGATATACCTTCACATATCGAAAGGAAGATTGCAGAAGAGCAGGCCGAACTTGCCAGGAAGAAGAAAGAACGTGAAGAGGCCCATTTGTACATGAGTGTCGGCGTCATAACGGAAAAGACATTTCAAGCACATCACGGATTTGATCTGACCAGTTATGAACTGGAACAGGACGACCCTGCAGCTGCACAGATCTATCGGATCTTACGGACAACCAAGATCGGCGAATTCGCCGCGATAGTCGCCGATGACCTCGGACTAGAGCCAGATCAGGTCAGGTTTTGGGTTATGGTGGGCAGGCAGAACAAAACAAATCGACCGGATCAGCCAATCCGAGAAATTGACATGTCTGTCGAAGAGGCACTGAACAAGTATGGGTCTAGAGGACGTCCATTCTATCTTTGGGCCGAAAGCGCAACAAAATCCGATGATGGCAAAGCTACTTTCCCCGATACAGGACCAAATGCGAACGCGAACGCGCCTATCCTCGTCTTTCTCAAATATTTCGACGTCAAAGCTCAAATTCTGACCGGCGTCGGCCATGTTTATGTGAAGAAATTGGACAAAGTGTCGGAGATTGCGCCTCAGATCAACAAGATTATGCAATGGGACTCTAGTACGCCGATTCTTCTGTTCGAGGAGATCAAGCACTCCATGATAGAGGTGATGAAACCGAAACAAACATTCCAACAGTCGGAAATCCAGGATGGCGATATCATCTGTTTCCAACAAAACCTTCCCGATCTTGACCCTTCAACAGTCCCCTACAGCGATGCCCGTCAATACTACGACTATCTCTTGAATAAGATACCAGTCAGCTTCTACCCCAAACCCGGCACCGAAGGGGAAGCTTTCTCCTTGAGCCTCAGCAAGAAAATGTCCTATGAGCAACTCTCTGGTAAAGTTGGGGAATATCTCAAGGTTGATCCGACTCACATTCGATTTGCCACAATCAGTTCTACTAACAATAAAATCAAAATGTGGCTCAAGCGCGGCATGAATCACACTCTTCAACAAATTCTCCAATCGCAATTTTCCTCTTATAGTAGTTATGCTGCTCACCGCGGTGATGCTCTCTACTATGAAGTCCTTGAGACCAGTCTTGCCGACTTCGAAACCAAGAAGATCATGAAAGTGATATGGCTTAGTGATGGCATCAGTAAAGAGGTAAGCCTTCACCTTCCAAAGTGAGGCACTTTGTTAACAATACGTAGGAACCACTTGAAATTCTTGTCTCAAAGAACGGCATTATTGGGGATCTTGTAAATGGTATTGCGAAAAAGATCAACCTTGATGAACAGACGGCGAGGAACGTTCGCATACTTGAGGTCCATGGTGGCAAAATCCACAAAGAACTAATTGAAGACTTCAATGTTGTTGGGGTCAATGAGTTCACAACACTTTATGCCGAGAAGATCCCTGACGAAGAAATCAATGCTTCCGACGACGACCGATTCATCTATTGTTTCCACTTTGACAAAGAAGCAAGCAAGCCTCACGGTATTCCCTTCAAGTTCATGCTCAAACCCGGAGAAACATTGAAAGATACCAAGGAGCGCATCAGTAAGAGAACCGGGATCAAAGGAAAGCTCTTGCAGCAAATCAAATTTGCTCTGGTCTCAAGGGCCATCTATGCTAAGCCACGGTATCTCGAAGATGAGGATGTCATCCTGGACCTTCTCCAAGATGGCGATGAGATGCTCGGGCTGGACCACGTGAACAAGGCCAGAAATTTCTGGGGTAGAGCTGAAGGAATGTTCATCCGGTGAGGTTACGGTCAAGTCTAGTCGAGAACACGAAAAGCTCCGCATCGGAGAGGCAGGTATATCCATCTCAATGGAAGGCTTTTCCTGCACAGGAATTGCTTCACTATTCAGTGTTGCACCAGTGTTAAAAGGACAAAAGTCTTTTAGGGGACGCCGGGCTATGCACCCTCCGGGAGGTTCACCAAACAGGCCTGGTGGTATTCTTCAGCGCATCATGCTAAAAGTCTGTAGAAGTCTACCACGAGCTTGGGGCGCTTTCAATTGGGACCACGTTGGAAGGTTCACCTTGTTGGTGCGACAAACGGGCTGATGATGCGGTCAGGAGGGATGTCTCGAGCTGCAGCAGAGACGATTTACGATGAAGGCTCGATGATCCTGGAGGTTGTATACATCCAAAGGGGCTCACGCGATGGGAAGTAACTAGCATCATGGATAGCGGAACGAATTACATAGATAAACGAATGAATGCGTGAAGTGAGAATTCGGCACATCTCTCACTAATAGCGAGGCACCGCATTGTACAATTACTTGTGTAGTGAGTAGGCCTAGACATTCGCCTTGATCCACCGCCACGTCTTGACCATGTACTCGTCATCGAGTCCCGGTTGCTGCTCACGGAGACAGGGCATCCGCACATACGTCTTGTCCATATCGAATCGCAGTGCCGTTTCGCTATTATCCACCATCTGCGCCGGCGAATGTTGGTGGCGGCTGCCATAGACGCCTTTCCAGAAGCCGAGTAGTTTCAACGCCGGGTGCAGACTCGTTTCTCCTGGTCGCTCGTGCAACGAGGACAGAGCGTCGAGCCACTCACCGACCGAGACGACCTTGAAGTTGTCGTGGCGCGACAGGCAAGCCAGCAGGTTCGACCAATTGTGCATGCCGGTGTCGGTGTACGGATTGAGGACGTGATGTACGGGTATGGGCACGGAGACGGGGAGTCTTGGGGGCTGGAGACTCTCGTGAGTGATTTTCCCGCCGTCTTCGTCTCCCTTTTCGTTTGGCTGGGAATGAGGACCAGTAGGAGGAGGAGGAGGAGGTGGAGTAGTGGTACTGGTACTTGTAGGAGCAGTAGTACTGGAAGTGGTGGTGGTGGTGGTGGTGGTGATCAGGTTGGTATCAGTCTCCCCTACTGTCAACGTCGACAGTGCATCCTCTACAAAGGCGCGGGCCGCCAGGTCGACAGGGAGCCAATTCAGGACCTCCCAATCACCCAGATCCGGTAGCACGCCCGTGACTTTCGAGCTGCTCAGCATCAAGGGGTACGCTTCCGTCTTGCTCCAGACGCCCGTGTCGGTTGCGCCCGACAGCTGGCCGACGCGGGATATGCTGATGCGCGAGTTCAGGCGGGTGTGAGTGTGCGCGGCGGCGCAGATTGCTTCGGCGACCCATTTTGACCGCGCGTAGCCTGTTGGTCCAGAGGCACTGGGCGTGTTGGAGACAGGGAGCTCCGGAACATTGATGGCACTCTTCGGTCTCGTGCTGCGAGAATGAAAAGTGTCGGCGTCCGTGGTGGTGTTGGTATTCGTATTGGTGTTGGTGTCAATGTGAGTGTTTATGTTCGTACGGATGTCCATATGGACTTTGTCGGTATGGTCTTGATCGGTGCTGTCAGGACAACTGCTGCATGACTGATTCTGATGATACGCTGATACACTCGCCACGCTCGAGCAGAAGATCAACCTGGGTGGATATAGGCGAGGCGATGAGAGTGAAAAGTTGATCAAATTCCGGAGACCGGCGAGATGGGTCGCGGCGAAAGAGCGGAGGGGAAGCAGGAAGTTGACGGACCATGCAAGGTGGAGTATCACGTCGACCTGAGATGCGAGGGTCGTGTAGTCGGATTGCGAGAGGCCGAGAAGGTTGTCGGACAGGGCGCATTGCCAGATTGTCGTGCGGGCGGTGAAGTCTGCCGGGATTGGGAGGAGACGGGAGGAGAAAGCTTTGAGGACACGTTCGCGTGAGGCTTGGGCCGTTGAACCGCGGACGAGGAGGTGGATGTGGGATACGCGATGGTTGGAGAGGAGTTGGTGAAGTATATGTGAGCCGAGAGAACCTGTGGGACCTGTGAGGAGGATCTGTAATCCCTTTTGTTCCGAGGTTGTGGCTGTTGTTGTGGTTGAACCGAAGGACGACGGCGAAGAGATTGGCGAAGTGGCATTGTCTTCAAAGGTGCTGTATCTTTTAGCGAGATCGAGCATCAGGGCGTGTTCCTCCGAGGCTGTGTCTGCCTTGTCAATTTTGTCGTAAGCTTCGCCTCCGCGTCGTATGCGTAGAATGAGGGCACTCAGTCGGGATATCGTTCCTTGGTCTTCAACGACAGTGAGTGGCAAGGCTGAGCCGTCAGGGATGAGACGCGAGAGGCCATGGCGGATCTGGATGCAACCGATCGAGTCAATTCCATAAGCGAAGAGGTCGGTGCGGTCATTGAGAAATTCAGGATCAATGACTGTTCTGTCACTGGCGATGTCTGTCACTATCTTGCGCACAGTCCTGGGGATGTCGTCGTCTGACACGTTCGAAGTTTTATCTGCTGGAGCGGCCGAGTATGCCTTGGAAATATTGCTGGCGTAGCGTTCTTCGGCCCTGCTTCGAAGAATGGTGCCCTTGCTGCTTTTCTCGAGTCCTTTCTGGTCATAAAGCATGGGAACTAGCATGTTCCGGGGCAATCTTGCGTGACTTTGGCCGACTCTGTTCAGCTTCTCAACAACGGGAGCTATCGTTCGAATGAAATCATCGTCTGTAAGTAAAGCTGCATCTTCCGAACGGAAAATGAGAGCTCCTGGATGGGGTTGCCCGTTTCCAAATATCAGCACATTGTCAACAAGAGGCAACGAAGCTCGGATGGCATCTTCCAACGGTGCAGGGTCGAATTTCTTGCCAGTGACGAGTGTAAGTTGCGAATCGGCGCGAGAATGGTACCGCCACGCATCAGGGATTGTCGGGTGCGCGGCGAATAGGTCTGCTGTGGCATACGATCCGTCTTCACGATTGTGTTTTGCCTGGCAACGGGGGTGTTTCAGCAGAGGTGGTCCCAAGGCGGATAAAGACTTACCATGTGAGGCCATCCAGCTTGGATTACCAACTCCGATAGGCCGTCTTCTTGTGGTTCGAACTTCAAGTATCCTTGTCCAGGTCTCACCCTCAGATACTGCCATTCTTTGTCCTTTTGAAATTCCCGATACGATGACATGAGAAATCCACATTCAGCACTCCCAAACCGTGATATTAGGTTGACATTCGCACCAACCAGCTTGTCACCTACTTCGGGGGGAAGAGCTGCTCCGCCAACACCTACGATGTCCATTCTTTGTAGATATTTCAAGCCAGCCTCGTCTTCAGACATCATCTGCAAGATGTACGGCACTGATGAGAAGTATTTGACTGGTGGAACACCTTTACTGGCTGCACACAGTGCTGTGTCCAAGCACCTGCAAACATTCGCCGCCGTGATGGGCAGGTCTTTACCAGGGAAGAGCCATATGAGAGCGTTGCTTGTCCATGCTCGAAACAGGTCTGCAACTCCGCCGTGATAGAGCGGCGTCGTGGAGAAGGATGCATGCTCTGTCCCATCAAGGCTAGGCAGCACGCCTACCGCTCCCTGATGGCTCTGGGGTATTGGCTCGGGGATCCCAGTTGATGTGCCAGACGTGTGATGGAGATATGCGATATCAGATCGCTGGATCCCTTCGGCTGGTTTTGGTGGACGCGACGGTGTGCGTGCTATGATATCCAAGACGTCTTCCTCTGCGAAAGGAAGGGCAGTGGCATCAATCGGCAGTCCCTCTGATTTGGCAGATTCTGCAGATGCTTTTTCTGCTAGATCCTTGTAAACCTCATCATAGATTAGACATTTCACCTCGCACGATCTGCATAGGTGAGCAATTGCAGAAGGAGAACACTGTGGTGCGATCAAAAGTGCAGCATGTCCCCACCGAATTATGGCGAGCCAGGTGAAAAGGAACTCAGGTGAACTTGGACACAAGAGGGCAATAGTCTGCTTCGATCCGCTCCTTAATTTCGTTGATAGCGCGTCCGCAACGACCACGGAACCTCGCTGCACCTCCTCGAATGATAGAATATGAGGTGCCCATCGCTCAGATTTGTGCGAAGAGGAGAAAAAGCCGACGGCCGGGAGTTTTTGTTCCTTTCGAGCCTTGTAATCGACAAGTTCTGTGACAGTCTCGTATTCCTTTCCATGCTGGTGCAGGACAGCCTGTCCAAGATCACAAGTGAAGTATGTGGGCTCCATTTTTCAACTGGGGGTTTGCTCCCACTAGCTGGTATAGTTTCTGCTGCTGTGAGCTCCCAAAACTAACAAAGGCGTCTTGTTGGAGCGACGGAACAGCAATGCTTGCCACAGCCAACTCCCAGCATTAATCACTGGCACTGCGGTTGCCACGTGTAACCATGAGGCTCTACCGTGACGGGATGACTTGACGAGACCTGTCAACTTAGATATGAGCAGGAAATATCCTATGTATGACCGAGAACGACAAATGGCACGGTACGATCGCGGTGTTGACATCATGACATGCTTGAGGTTAGGTTGACTTCGTTTCCCAAATCCACCGGTGCTGTGTTTCAGGCCAACAAGAATATGCGCCGAACTAAAAATATATTGATCCAGTGTTTTGTCTTTTAGGGTGTTACAAGCAATTTGTACCATATGGCTGACGTTAGTGCTAATATGGATACTGGTCTTCGAGCCATGGTATTGTGCCTGAAAGAGGAAAAACTATCTTAATCCAATAAATTGTTTTCTTGAGTTTTCTACTCTACTCCGGCTATCATATGTAGAGCCGTGAAGGTAAAGTATTTTCGAGCCAGACTAAGAGAATTAATTAATGGACCCCGTTGACGCGAGAAGCATTGATGTGGTTGCCGTTCAAGTGCATACCGTTGGTATGACCATTCAAACCATTTGGCCTTCCGCTTGCCAGGCCATTTGTAGCAACGTCCTTAGCCCCATGGAGAAACCCAGTAGGCTTTTCGTCAGTAGTTGCGTGCTTACTAGCCTTAAAGACACCATTGGTCATCTTGCCATCTGCATTCTGATGTCCGTTAACATGAGAATCATCGTTCAGAACGTTTAGCTTCTTCTGTCCGTTTGACATTGTACTGCTTTCAGCAGGTTGGTTGTTGACTGTATAGCCGGTGTCACTGGCGTCAACGAAAGCCTCGAGACCTTCGCCGTTCCTTGGGAAGTTCTTCATTAGAGACTTGTGCTTTTTCAGGGCAGCATACATCTCGTCCATGGAGACGTCATTTAGGAAAACACATTTTCCAAGGGGGCTAGGCACCGCCGCACGGAGCAGACCATCACGTGTCTTCAGGATGGCCTTGGTACCCTTGTCGAGAATCTCCTCGTCGAATTGGTGGTGGTCCATAGATAGACCTGCCCTAGAGAATAGAGACAGAAGTCGACTATGATCCTCGTCACTCAACAGCCCGCGCAGATTTGCCAAAGTTGCAGAATATGCCATGTCAATGGAAATTGCATGGCCATGCCGAAGAGGTACGTCTGGTACCAGCTCGTGGAGGGGTGACCATCTAGAAAACGTCAACAAATTTCAACTCGTTATCCCGTGAACTTACGTATGCCCATAGGCGATGACACGATCGAGTCCAATTTCATGGAGGTTCGGCGTTTCGAGCTTCAGCATCTCATGGATACCAGCACGATTGATTGTATCGGCAGCTTTTCGTACTTCTTCAGGAGCGCCATCAGTGCGTCCGAAGCCAGTCTTGATGAGTTGCTCACAGTATTTGTCGAGTAAGTCAAAGGTCGGAAGATGAGCGCATGTGGAAATCTTGATCAGTTCGGCGAACCCATTCCGGATTTGCGCTTCTGGCAAGGTGCGCAGGAAGCCAAAATCGAGGAACGTGTGCATAGGAGCATGATAGGCTCCCAGCCTATTCTTGTAGTTTCCGTAATTGACAGCAACCTTGATTGAGACCGATGCGTCGATCAGACCAATGACGGTGGTCGGAATACGAATGTAATTCGTGTTTCTGCGGTATGCCGCACAGGCAAAACTGCGAACTAACAGTTAGTGACAACGTCGGACGGTACAAAAGCCAAGAATATATATGGGCCAGAGTGCCTTGGAGTCATCTTTGGCAGGTGGTATCCTTTACCCAGCAACATCAGTAACTAATCCACCGCCGATGACGAGTACAGGTTCCTATGAATTATGAGTCAAGGTTCCGTGGGAGCCATGCGGAGAAACACTCACCTTTCTGAAGACACCGAATTTGTTCATGGAATCGACAATGCTGAGGAAAGTGTCGATGGATTTGGCCTTCTCACCAATCATGGTCTTATGGATGTCGAGATCGATCTTGTAATGATCGAAGTATCTTTGCATCTGCTCGCCATAGACATCGAAGATGTTGGAATCCATGACGGCCAGGCAGCGTCCCCATCGTTGGTAACAATCAGCAAGATCTCGGTTCCGGGCATCGAAAACTCCATCGATGAACGTAAAGTCGTACTCGATCTTCTCGTAACCCTCAATATGGAAACCGGCCGGGGTCTCAGCGACAGATGCTTTGAGATCAGACATTGCGAATGAAAGTAACAATAACAGGGGGGAAAGATATTAGACAAGTAAAAGCGCCAATGAAGATCGGCTGGGGGAAATCAGAGAAGAGTCGGCTTAATATACCCAAGCACCTACAATCACATTGTGCAACGATTCGATGGCTAGTTGGTGGAACCGATCCTGCTCGCCGAATGCCTCAAAGACGTCTTCCATATAGATGGTTGTAAATGCACAGGGCATTTCCACGGCAAATGCAATTGTTGGACACCCTTGGAGCTCTGGAAACAATGTTCCACCCAAATGCTTGGTGGAGCCCCGAGCAAAGCGAGATTCATGAATCGGTTGGTGTATCCTTCGTATGCGAGGCTCCCAAAATAGAGCTAGCATCCCATGTAGGAGTTCAGGCAGGCATAGTCATGATGTAGTCGATTGTCGTCTTCGAGAAACGACATCATCCTTGGTACTTCAAAAAGGTCCAGAAAATGACTTGCCTCCACCAAGATTTGCAGGCACGGCATGCGGAGGTGACAGGCATTTCTAGATGCTAGCGCCATCTTCGGGTAGATTGAGTTGCCACGGAATCAAGTTGCAGCCAGTCCGACAGCGTGGAGAAAATCCACTGAAGATCAAGAAGAAGTCGCAATGGTGGGCGGCCAGGCATGAAGCAGTCATAGACCGGTGACAACCTGAAGTAATGCAAGGTGTTCTCCAGAAGGGGTAGATGGTGACGGTGGTTTCGCAGTGATGGATACAGCAGTCATGACGGTGGGACAGAAAGTATGGAGTCAAGAGGGAAGAGTGACAATAAACTGGAGACGGTTGAGGAGCAGGGGAGATGCAGGAGAGGGATAACACGCTATACCAGAGTAGGACTGGCGGTCTCACGCTGGTTGGCTCTTTGCAACATCACCGAATCATCAACCTCTCAACGCGTGCTGCGGAGGTATGAACTTCTCTGCTTCCACGAGTACGAGTCGACTCACGGCTAGCAGCACCTATACGACCCACTGTGAGACCAGAGTCTGGTCTTGGAACAGGTGACGCCCTGAGCGTGCGTCGAGTTACTGATCTCTACAGGTCGGATCTGCATCCGGAGATCTGATCTGCGTGGACTCTGGCTAGGATACCAGGGCAACATGATGGAGTGTTTCTGCACGTTGGTATCACGTCTCTCTCTGCCTAGTGAGATTCGAAAAATTGGCAAGCCTTGACCGCTGTTGTGCATGCCAGTACAGCTTTCTCCCCAACATTCAGTCGCTGACCAAAGCCTATTTTGAGCAAAACCTCGCTCTACTACCAAGGCAATTCTAGAACAGAAGATGGCGGATTTCGACCCGGAGAAGAAGTATCAAAAGCAAGAAGAGACATTTGTATTTACCGCCAAACCCTCACCTGATTTCCCTGCTGATTTCATTCAGTTTGACGATGGCAGAGAAATCGAGCTCCTGCATTTCATCTACGGTAATCCTGACCTTGAAAACATCAGGAACTCGCCATCCAAGGTCTTGGCTGCTATTGACGTCTTCGCACGGACGAAGAAGTACCTCATGAATGTTGGTGAAGATAAAGGGCGGATTGTAGCTGATCTGATTGCCGAGGTCAAACCCGAGGTCATGGTCGAGTTGGGCGGTTACGTTGGTTATTCCTGTATTCTCTTTGGCGACGCTGTCCGCAAGGCTGGGGGCAAGAGATATTTCAGCCTGGAGCGAAACCCGGAGTTTGCTGCAGTTATTGCATCGTTGGTTGACCTCGCTGGCCTGAGCGACATTGTCAAAGTCATCGTCGGGTCAAGTGATGTTTCCATCAAGAGACTGCATGCCTCTGGAGACCTCAGGCATATCGACCTGATGTTCCTCGATCACTACAAGCCTGCTTATACGAAAGACTTGAAGCTTTGCGAGGAATTGGATTTGATCACTCCCAGCTCCGTCCTCGCCGCCGACAACGTTATCAAGCCTGGAAATCCTCCATATCTTGAATATGTCAGAAGCAGCGTGGAACAAAAAAAGCGAGCCACCAAGCTTGCCGACACGGTCAATGGAGTGGACAGCAGATTCGCGGATAAAACGACCAACCAATATCTGAAGCGCGAAGGTCAAGCTCAACTGGATGAGACTCGGGTTGGTAATCCGCTTCTCATCTATGAAAGCAAGCTCATCAACAGCTTCGAACCATCCGGCATTCCTGTAGGAAGACCATCTGTTTTCAATTTTCTTGAATCCCCCTTTGACTAACACATTGCCAGGACGGTATTGAGATCACAAGGTGTGTGGGAGTTGAGGCCTCTTAAGCTAAAGCAGACACACCGCTGCAACGGCGTCAACGATAGCATTGGACATGAAGTCGTCCAGAATAGCATTGCGGTTCCGAGGAGCTTCGGCGGTCTTGAAGCCACCCTACGTGCCGCCCCGTCGAGCTGGACCCAAAATGCAGATAATGCTGCAACACCTTTGGTTTCTTCCTTTCAACGAGCAGTATCGTTTCTTTCCTAAATGCCATTTTTTGCGTCGTTACTCTTTGCTGACAGGCAGTCGCCCTGAAAGGCTTCCGCTCGATGTTGAACTCAAATAGTGGGTCTCGTGATAAAATTCACCCGCACACACCCCGCAAAAATTTTCTATCACAACAAACTGATGCAAAAATAAACGAAAAACCACAATGTGCAAAAAGAGAAAAAGGAAATCATGGTCAGTATGAGGCTTGAACTCATGACCTTTGTGTGTTCCAAACGTGTTACCACGGGGTATTAGCACAACGATCTAACCAACTGATCTAACCGACCATTTTTGTGTGCGATTTCTGGAGCAAAAATGGGCCCTTTTACCTGATAAGATTTGAAAATTTTCCCATCCTCAGGCGGTGGGTCACTCAGGATGGGTATCCTTGTTTCTGTACCGTCCACCCGTGCCCAAGCTCACCCTGGATGGCAAGGGGGAATTGTGGATGACTTTCAATGGTGATACTGTCAAACTTTTAAAGCCTGGCGAGTACGCAACTAGTCTACGTACCTATCCATAGAGCCCAGGGAGAAGCTCGGGAAACCATAGCATGTAGTGCAACAATGGACGGTAGTGCACACAAGAGTGAATGCTCACTCACATACGCGATTCACTAGGATGCGACGATACTATTCAATCAACAGATACCGAGTCCTGAGCTCTGCCGAAGAAGGCAGTATATTTTCAAGACCCCTAGGGCAATGCGGTCGACTTGGTCAGCTGCGGAGACAAACAGATGCTGCTTGTCGGTTGACGAGAGGTAGCGTTCGCCGCTGAATATGCCCGATGAGCAGGAGAGCATCAACGTCAGCGTCCACGTGGTGAAGCTGGTTGGGGCAGAAGACAGGGATCGCTCGTCTCGCCAACTGATAGCTCACGTTACGTGGGTAGCTGTAAGGATCACAGACAGGCATGCTAGAATATCTCAGTCAATGGGAGGCAGTGAATAAGTATTTGTCAACCCGTGTCAACCCGTGTCAACCGGGCGATGGTTGTCACTCTCGAGTACTCACTCCATTGCTTCGTTCTCAAGAGATGCACGAACCCAAACGACTGCTGACAGTGCTCCGTAATATTGGATAATCTGGGAACCTCTGTCGAACACCTGGTTGCCTTGACGTGATTGACTGATCGTTGGATGGAGAAGCTGAGGGCTTGATACCGATGTTCACCTACTTACGCCGTACTTCACTGTAGAAGTACGGTCGACTGCAGTACTACGGAGTGAAAATCAGCGACGACCAAACTCATTTGCACCGAGTTCAACACATGAATATCACGAATCTCCGTCCATGAGGGTCTTGGAGGTTCGTGATTTGCAAAACTCTGCAATCTGGAGTTCGAATAGAGGTCTGGCTGTGGACTGTCCTCAGAGTACTGCATGTGTTCCGTGTCGTCTCTCCAACGAGCAGCCTCATAGTCCACCCCCGAATGTCGTGACGTTGACATTTTCGATTTGGACCAGCTAACAATGCCAGGTCGGGCCTTTTCCCTTTTTTCTTCCAGCATTTGAAAAAGACCCCGTTGAACATTTTTTTTTTTGCATTTCCTGTGCGCGTACGTGTCTGAAGCTTTCCGGACGGGAAGCTTTTCAACGCATCGCTGAGCACCGGTATCTACCTGAACGTGGTGGCAATGCTCGACGGAACTTCGTCCGTGCTAGCTCACAGATTGCAGAATGCCAGCCTGTTGCTCCTCAGCCTCGTCTTCCTCCCCTTAGACACGTTCGTTCTCATATCTTCTTTTTTGGTTGCCTTCATCTTCCCAAGCCACGCAGGCGGCACTCCTCGACAATTTGAGAGCGCCACTGGTCGCAATTCTCGAAAGATTCTTGTCACCGGGGTGGGTATGACCAAAGGTCTCGTGCTGGCTAGATCATTTTACGAAGCTGGACATGTTGTTGTCGGGGCCGATTTTGAGCCAAATGGGGCTCTTGTCTGTGGGCGGATGTCCAAGTCACTGCGCAGGTTCTACACTCTCCGAAGCCCAACGACGAAGTCCGGCTCCGCTCCCTACATTCAGAGCTTACTGGACATAATCACGAATGAAAAGATTGATCTCTGGGTCAGTTGCTCGGGTGTGTCGTCTGCGGTTGAGGATGGCATGGCGAAGGAGATCGTTGAAGGTCGAACGGGCTGTAAAGCTATCCAGTTCGACGTCGAGACCACGCAGACGCTGCATGAAAAGCACACCTTCATCGCTCACACAAGGGACATCGGCCTCAATGTCCCGGAGACGCACGAGATCCGCAGCCGCGCCGAGGTTGAAAGCGTCTTGCGCAACGCCCCTCCTGGACGTCGGTACATCATGAAGACGGTAGGAGTAGACGACGCTGCCCGTGGGGACATGACGCTGCTCCCCAAGAGCACGCCGATGGAAACGTCCAAGCACCTTGCGAAGCTGAGGATCTCGGCTGAGTCGCCCTGGATCCTGCAGCAGTTCGTGAAGGGCAGAGAGTACTGCACGCATTCGCTCGTGGTCAACGGGCAAGTGAAGGCGTTTGTGGCCTGTCCGTCCGCAGAGCTCCTGATGCACTACGAGGCACTCGACCCTACTTCTGCACTCAGCGAAGCAATGTTGGCGTTCACCAGGAAATATGCTGCCGTTGGCGGGCCGGCTTTCACAGGACACCTGTCTTTCGACTTTATGGTGGAGGACGACGACCGAGTTCTGAAAGCCGCAGACGTAACGCTCTATCCGATCGAATGCAATCCACGAGCCCACACCGCTGTGGCGCTGTTTAATGGTACGACCACCATGGCCGACAGCTACCTCTCTGTCTTGGACAAGGGTCCCACTACACGAAGCTCAAACGTCGTCCGACCACTTTGTAACGACAAATATTATTGGATCGGTCATGACTTGGTGACGCGAGTGTTCGTTCCAACTCTCGAATTTCTGTCGCTTCAAAGTACGGTGCGAGATCTTATGCGGAACTACATCGACTTCTTCACCCATCTTCTGACCTGGAAAGATGGGACGTACGAGGTCTGGGACCCCTTGCCCTGGTGGTGGCTGTATCATGTTTATTGGCCGACGAAATTCTGGTCTTGTATCTGGACTGGCTCGAAATGGAGCCGGATCAACGTCAGTACGACCAAAATGTTTCAATGCTAGATGGATATCCGTGGAGTGGATGGGTAGATAACTCTGGGCCGAGAAATACGTAGTACTGCCCCTGAGGGTTCTCTAGAAATTCTATTTCAAGTCTCATCTGAAAAACCTCTTTGTCGAATCGAATTACTACTCTTCGCCGCCATTAGGAAATTCATTCGTACTCTTACTGCCGCTAGCTCGGATCTGGCAATCCTAATGTTGTATTCAGGTAGACCACTTCTTCCCAAACCTCCAGAAACGGGCGACAAAACACGGCGCGCTTATACAAAAACTTGTCCAGAACAGCTTCAGCATCCCTGAACCTTCTCACTCGGAGCACGTTGCAGGTTCGCCGAATGAGCTCGACAAAACGTGTTCGTTGGGAACCAGTGGCTGAGAAGGCGGTGTAGAAGCATATCCACAACAAGGCTTCAGGGTGGGCCGGCTGCCAGTCGAGGGAGGACGAACCTTGAGACGCGCATGTCGGAGAGGGAGAGAGGGAGGCAAGGAGGTTCTCGAGGACGGAGATTATGCTCATGAGCTGAGCACTCTCCGGGAGGACGTCCGGGAAACGCCATACGCCCGTTGCTGAGGAGTTTAAAAAGGACCCATGTTAGAGATTTTAAGGACATTTTCAACGCACGGGGCTGGGATCTCCAGTGGAAGGCTATGCAAGTAGGTACTCACCAAAGTAGATCAGCATTGTGAGGCGACAGCAGCCTTGAAGTATTTGAGACTCGGTGTGAACCGTGGGGGATACAGCGTCGGTGAACATCAAACTCTTGTAGTCGAAGCTCAAGAGGCGGTGTTGAGTTGCTACGCATCGGTATTCGATGTCGTCCAAATCGGAGACGGTTGCGACTCGGGTGGTGAAATGTTCAAAGCCTTCATCCAAGGTTTGAATCTCGGAGAGTATGCCTAGTGATTCACGGTCGAGAATTTGTGACAGTTCCGAGCCATGAAACGCGGGTTGTTCGATCGGCGGTGGTGGTGGTTGTGCTGCGGTGGCAGAAACATGGTTGAATCCAGCAATTCTGGCGGAATACAGCGGCAAACGAGGTCTTTCGAGAATAGTCATGGCAAGCATACAATCGGTACTGTTCTCGTGGTCTAGTCAACAAGCTGGACCAACGAAGAGGATCGGGAGAGAAAGGGGGTGGGGCCGTACAAATTTAAGAAGAAGGCCAGGAGTCGTGGTAGAGTTTGAATGCCGCCTCGCAGCTTCACTACTTGTGACAGTCCCGCCAGATGAATTAGTGCCGAAGAAATGTCGCCTGAAATCAGGTCGGCCGCGGCGAGATAGAGGATTGTGCCAACAGTTGTATCTGCGAGGGCTACTTCATCCTCGGTGAGAAGCTGGTTGACTAGCTGATAGGTCTTGCTCTTATGGAACGAATAAGACCATCTGAAAGCCGTCACAACGTTAGGCGGTCTGCCCTGGGTTTGAATGAGCTGCAGGCGATGAGCTGCAGCCGCAGTGAGCATCGAATGACAAAATGCTTTGTCGGAGACTATCATTGGTAGGAGGAATCGCTTTGTGGGATCATACTCGTCGTGTCCTCGTTTAAACAAGAGGAGGCTCTTGTAAGCCGCTCTAGGCCCCAGCACGTGGACATCTATAGAATATACTCGTCATTCCTCGGATGCTTTTGACAACGAAAGATGAAAACCCTCGAGGTGCCCGGTCTTGATCCCCACCATAGGATAATGTCAAACTTACAGTGGTACAGGAGGATCTCCCCATCCCCGTTCACTGGTACAGCTATCGATGCGAAGGGGTCAAATGAACTGCTGGATTGGGTTGTTGCCGATATTGAACTTAGCCTGTCTCCCATGTGGCCTAGATGGGCTCGAGATGCATGCGGAGTTGAAGTATGCTCAGCTACGAGTAATCTCCCCTTCTGTAAGACATGTCCGGCGCATTCCGAGCAAGCCTCATCGAGATTGGAAATGTTTTCCGGTTCCTTGCTGTCGTACTCGTATACTATGTCATCCTTATCCCCGGTGAGGATCCTTTGATGGCCAGCATAAGTAGCCGTCCACGTTGCTACAGCCTTCCCTCTCTGTTTCCTGAGCATATGTTGCCGCACGTGCGATCGGATTACTGAGTCATGATTTTCATTTCGGCCCGTTGGCCCAGAAATATGAACAAATCGAAATGCCATGAGGAGTGTTGATCCTTTACAGTTTACACTTTCAAGAAATGCCGGCTATTGTCGTCGCTCGTCTTCGTGCGTCGAGAAGGCATCTCGCTTGCCATTCATATCCGACGAGTTAACTGTCCAGGATGCCATGACTTTCCAAGGCTTTTCTTACATCAGCCGGCGGTATTTTGTGTCCGTAGCGCCGCCGATGCCAAGTGATAGGCAACGAAGAAACAAAGATAGCGAGGGAGCCGTCGTTTCCGCTCTTTTGTCCGTTTTGGGATATCATTGGCCATTTGAAGTTAGTTCCCAGAAGCAATCTCGTGCCAGCCCATAAAGAAATGCAGCCAGGGCTGAAGTCTTCAGATCCGCGCTCTTGTGCGTTTTGGGATGTCATTGGCTATTTGGAGCTAGTTCGTGTAAGCAGGTGTTTTCCACGCACCAATCAAGTATTCGTAATGGCAAGCAGCGATCGCTTCGTTTTTGCGATATGTTTGTCGAGAGACTCATCGTACCGACGGCGTGACGCGAGGATACACCCTTTGTCAGCGAGGCAAATTCTCGTAAACACGAGAACTTGACTCGGTGCAAAGGACATTCGAAACGTCCTTGACTTGCCGCAGCGGAGGATCTTGGGCAATCATCGGAATGCATTTATGGCCGCTGAGCACCAAGCTGACAAATGACAGTTTAGTCCACATACCAAAATCCAGTTGAGAACATGGGTAAGGGAGAAAGAATTCTCTTCGGATACAGCATGGGCAGAGGTATATAATAAGCGACCACACATCGGCCAGAGACCCAAACCTAGCATCAGTGCTCATGCAAAAAGGTGCAGAACGTCATACAGAACTCGTTTACGATCCGCGATGTCTACCACCACCAAGATCCTTTTGACCGGAGCCACGGGCTATATGTGAGTCGATGAACATGGCCCTTTGATGGATAAGCAGCTGAAATCGAAACCCCAGTGGCGGCGAGATTTTGGCGAATCTCCTGAAATCGAAATACGACTCTTTGAAAGCATCTGCCATCACTTGCGTGGTGAGAGGGGACAAGGCCGAAGCGTTGAAAGACCTAGGCGTCAAAATCATCCAATTCAATACCCTCGACGAAACCGAGATATTAGCAGACGCGGCTGCTGAGCATGATGGCAAGTATAATGCTCCCATCGACCGCATGGACAGATTGCTTATTGAGATCAACAGTCGTCATCCACGCTGCATCTGGGTTCCATACTCTCTCTGCACGTGCACTTGTCCTAGGGTTGGCAAAACGGAAGAAGAATACGGGCAGAGATGTCCATTACATTCATGTAAGTATGTGGTGAATTAGCGTTCCATCCCATCACTCACCTGAATAGACGTCGGGAACTTCTAATGTGGCTGATCGCCCAGTCACAAAACAATACCTCGAATCTGGCTACCCGCTGTCTGATAAGGAAGATATCTTCTCTTACTTGAAGAAAAGAGACGAAGACGTCCCATACGCTCAACGAACGTCGGATGTGGTTGTGACCGAGGTTGGGCTCGAATACGGCGTCAAGACATACATCATGATGATGCCATGTATATACGGCATCGGTGCACACCCCCTGCATGAATTCTGCCACGTTCCAATTTTGATCCGCTCCGGCCTGAAACTGGGAAAGGTTCCTGTCGTCGGCGATGGCTCGGCGATATGGGATCATGTCCATGTTGAGGACATGGCGAGTTGTTATGAGCTCATCTTGCACAGAATCCTTACACAGCAAGACGTCCCAAGTGGCAAGGATGGCATATATTTTGTCGAGAACGGCGAACATACGTGGCAGGAGATTGGCCAAAGAGTTGCTGATGCTGGTGTCGCGATCGGCGCCCTAGAAACAAACGAGCTTCGATCATTGGACCTGGCTGAGGCAAAAGATATCCTGGGACGAGGCTGGGGATTGATTGCTGAAATTGGATGGGCATCCAAGTATGTGAAGTCCTTGAGCCTGGCTGAGATATGATAACTAACGATCGGCGAACAGCTCCCGTACGAGAGGCCACAAAGCGCGAGCGCTCGGATGGACGCCACAGAAGGGAGAGGACGTCTGGAAAAGCCATTTCACGGCCGATTGGGAGGCCATTCTTAAGTCGAACTCCAAAATATGATATCATCATTATAAGGATGAGTATTATTATATAAAAGCCTCTAATCTCGTCAAACTTCCTCCAAAATTTCTGTCTATTCATAAGCTCATAGATGTTACGTTTCACCACTGGAAGCGTCTAGCATAGGTGAACAGGTAGCCATGCCGGCTAACCACGCCGCCGGAGCAGGCCCCCGGCATGTCCACTATAGTCAGATGGAAGATGTGGTAGGGTTTCGCTAAGCTCTCTCTGCATTTACGTTCTTTTCAGAAGTGTGATCTCATAGTGTGCTAGTTGCCGCTTTTTACCTCTCACTTATTAACCCTTTTAAACCGAACTTACTTGAGGAACTGAATGACTTACGCCCAAGGGGTATCTTTACCAGGAATCAACTAGCAGGCGAAGCCAAGGGCTGGTAGCACTTCTTCTGAGAACTCTCTATGTATGGCATGACGGCTCACAAGTCGATGTCCTTGGCAGTGGGACCCTTGGGGTGCATACTCCTTGAACACCAGGTCATCACCCGCGCATCTTCTGCCGAAGGGTGTCGACCCACGAGAATGTTCACCGCATGAATCGTTGACCAATCTCGATTCTTTTCTTGATGGAAGCCATGTCCTCGCCTGACTGCAGCCTCTTGACCAGATCTTCCGGGTCGAAGTCCGTTCCCATGGGGTTCTGCGCAAACTCGGGAGAAGCCAAGAACTTCTCGACCTGCTCGTTGGTGTCGAAGTTGTCGACCTGCGTCTCGACCTGGTTCCCATCCGGGTCCGCGTAGTAGATGGAAGTGGTTGGGCCGTGGTTGACGCACCACACCGGCAGGATCCCGTTGGCCCTGCGCTGGAGGTAGGACAGGACCAGGTCTTCCATCTTGTCGTACGCGAAGGCGATGTGCTCGAGACCGCACGTCTGTTGGTTCTTGGGGCCTGTTCCTGGAATTTGTGCGATGGCGACACGATGGTGCTCGTGGTCGTACGTCAGAAACGAAATCATGTCGTTCTCGAATGATGCATGGGCCCCGAGAAATGTTTTGTAGAAATCCACCATGGGCTTGAGGTTGTTCGTGCGCAGGACAACGTGAGCCAGGTGGTTGGGCTTGACCACTTGAGTACCTACGTTGTCGTAGTCTACTGCCATGGCGCGAGAACTCAGAGAGAGAGAGAGAGAGAGAGAGTGTGTGTGTGTGTGTGTGTTTGTATGTTGATGCGAAGACGGTAAAACCTTGCAAGTATAGTGAGCGGTGGAAGCAGCACAAACTGGTAGAAAGGTCTGAGGATCTTTATGCGGTCTTGAGCCTCGACCATGACAACAACTTTGGGTAGATGAGATACGTGACAGGTGATAATGGTCAGACACCATATCTGCGGCACCCACCAGCAATGCCTGGTCCATGCGAATACTCCAAAGTCCGAATTCCAAAAACTCCGGGGTGGCTCGGCTGTTGCAGGTGGATTCGATTCCCATTTCCTCCGGGGATTGACAAGGCCGGCCAATCAAGTTTGCCGATCGACCACAGAGGCATGGAGGACGGAATGAATGAATCCTCACCCTTGTGATTGGGACAGGTCCGGAGCCGGGCTCGTGCCGCGTATGTCGGCTTCGAAAAGTTTTACCGGGTCCAGTACTTCCTAACTACGTCAATAGGTTACGTTCAACGATGATGGTTCGGTGGTCCCAGGATGGTTTGACCAGAGTCTTATCTCCAGATTGTCCGCAACATATGCCACGGACTTCGGAAGCTCGACATGCTCTGTGTACTCCGCTGCCTGAACGCCCAGAGTCCGCCCATTGGCCCAGGTCCCCAGCAGTGCCGAAGACCAGGTGCGAAGACTCAGTACAAGTACTCCCTGCCGAGCTTTGCTGCAGTGTCTTGTCGCGACTCTCCGCTAGGGTACTTCGTTTAGTTGGACTTGTGGCCTTCGTCACGGAGACACATCCTCCATTCACTCATCACTGTATCGCCTCCAAGTCGAGAGACTCATGAACTGACATTTTCACTTCCACTGACACCACGTGCTTCTCCATCGAGTCAAATTTTACATTTTTAACAATGGTCTCCTCATTCCCATTCCGTCGCCTTGTGCGCTTCGAGAACGAGTCAGGCGAGGTCAAGTACGGCGAAGTGGCGTCAGGAGATCTGAAGACTCTGGTCGGTTCGACGGTTGAAGTCTATACTGGACAAGTTCCATGGGATCCCGATTTCCAAAAGAGTGGCCAGAAGGATGTTATTCACAAGGTATGGAGGGAGAGTGAACGGAACAGAGCATCTCTCTCTTCCCCCCACCCCCTCATGATGAGATATCTATCCGACGCTGATCTGACCAGGACACTCTACTCGACAGGTTCTCGCACCTCTGCCTCGTGTGCCGATTTTCAGTTGTGTCGGGCTCAACTACAAGGCACATGCGGCCGAGACAAAGGTACGGCGGAACAGAGATGCTAGTCGATTCTGGTCCGGTGTCATAGATATATCAGTCTCAAAGCAGCGTTGGTTTCAACACTCAGAGCTGACCAGGTGTTTTCGATAAAGACAAACCCACCGGCATACCCGATCCTGTTCAACAAGCCTTCTTGTAGGTGACTCAGGAGGGTGCAGTGGATGTGCTCATGCTAACGGGTTGATCTTTCAGCTTGTCTCGCCGGTCCAGCCGATGATATCCCAATCCACAAAGATGCTCAATTTCTCGACTACGAGGTATGGCAACTCCACAAGCCACAGGCACGTTTTACCTGGTTTTCAAGACGTGCGCCTTAGCTACTGCGACGCTCAAACCTCTGGCTGACATGGGGAACCTGTCTGTCTAGGGCGAATTGTGTATCGTCATTGGACAAACATGCAAGGACCTCTCAGAGACCGACGACGCGCTAGACTACGTGCTCGGGTATACCGTTGGCAACGACGTCTCTTCTCGATATTGGCAGATGCCTGACAGATCCGGTCAACAAGCAGGTTACTCGAAGAGTTTCGACAAGTTTGCGCCCCTCGGACCCGTCATCTGCTCGACTGCAGAGATTCCGTCCCCAGGAACTTTGACTTTGGTCACGAAGGTCAATGGGCTTGAGCGTCAGAGAAGCAGTATCGAGGACCTGATCTTCACCGTGCAAGACATCGTCAGGTTCACGGCCAGGGGGCACACGCTGGAACCGGGCACAGTCATCATGACGGGCACGCCCAGTGGAGTTGCGGCATTTATGAAGCCACCGGCGTGGTTGAAGGACGGGGATGTTGTCGAGATCACCATCGACGAAATTGGCACGATTTCCAACAAGATGGTCTTCGAGTAGTTTTTTCCGATTCATTGAGGGAGCGATAGTCGTCAAGACTGGGTTCCGGGCCGCCTCGTTCGAGGCTTGAAGATAGGAAAACCACGAGACCACGACACTAACACCCAAGAGATCCATGAATCAGCAGAGCCACCACAGTATCATAGTGAGTGAAAGCGATTCTCCCTGTTTCCCAGGCCCGCTTCTGTCCAGTGACAATCTCACGACTTACTGCAAGCCCATGTCCCTGATTGATGAGTCCGAGTGAGCGCAGAACTGCTGTCATTGGTAGTTTCGTGAATCGTGGCCCAACGGCATGCCGTGCCACCATCATACGGGCACTCTGAAGTGTCTGGGGGCTCCCTCTCCATGGGTTTTGTGTGACTTTGATCCTTCCGAGGCGACGATTGGCCCTGTCAAAAACATGACCTGGCTCGTTGAGACTGCCCCAGATCCCTCAACCTCCAAGACAATGTCTCTGCTATTAGGATCAAAATGGGATTTCAAGACGTCAGGTGCTTCTCCAGACTTCCAGTATCCAAAGTCGAATGAATGTTTCCGATCTGATCTGAGTGGTCTTGCAAGCTCTCAAAAGTGTTCACACTGTCGAAGCGTCAATGTTGACTGATTCACCGCGAACCAAATGCTCCAATATTTGGAGCATTGTATCCAAAGCGCTCTGCAGCGCCGAACTCCACACGCATGATAACGAGTCGCGCTGAAGGTGTAATTTGACTGCGCGGAGATATTCCGAGTCAGTTTTGGCGGCGAAGCGGCTGGGCTTGTCGCAGATGTTCCTGTGCAGAATCGCCGAGGTGGATAAGTATTGACTTGTGCGGATGCTGCAGCAAGTTTCAGATTTGAATACTGAACAGTCGACGAAGGTAAATACTTACGAGAGGGGAAATAAACTTCCACCAGTGTTGCCATCAGCAATGCTGGAAGAGACAAACATTAGGAGACTTCAAGAGTGCCTCGCGGTGGGGACAACAACCACGGTAACTTGCCTGTTTAAGATTTGGACGTATGAACGTGCTACAGACACCACCCTCGTCTCAATGGCTTGGAGTGAGGATCTATGTCAATCATGGATGGCCTCCCAATTTGTGGTGATCGCCGTGATACAAGCCCAGTGAATCGAGCGCAAGAGATTGAAGTAATCGAGATGAAATGGCGCCACCAGCATATACGAGTTCCAGTCGGCAACCACGTCTGGTCCCGGTTGAAGTGTAACAGGCAACTGATCCCTCCACCGCGTCAGGGTATCGTTAAGATCCTTCAAGGCCTCTAACCTGGTATTTGGGGTGATGCAAAGACTGTTGATGGTCGCGAATCGGTTCGAGAGTTCGGTCAGTCTGGCATACCAACAGTGGATCGCAGACACCAATCCAGCAGTGTCTGACGCTTTGGTTTGGTCAGAGCACAGCGGCAAGATGTCGACATCGTATGTCAGCTCGCGGACTGCAGTTGGTCTTCCCTCACACATAGGGGAAGATCTGTGACAAGCAGACAATGTTATGAACTCTAACCGGCATGTCGACGTTGCTCACAACTCACGTTTCGAATTTAAAGGCAATCCACCACAGTTGAGATCGAAATTTGATCTCATCTGGATCAAGGTTGAGGTCCAGAGGACTTCTCCTGTGTAGGCCGAGTTGCTGACACATGCGGATACTCAATCCGCAGAGAACAGATGCCAGACTGTATTGACCGTGGAGTTCCAAGAACATGGTCAGGGGAGAGGTTAGATCATGTATGTCTCATGTCGTCAAGAAGCACGCACCAGAAGCAGCATCACCTGCAATGCCACCAGGGAACTTTCGGTCATGGGAACGTAGACCAGTGCGCAGGCCTTTTGAAACAGATGACAGGAGAATTGATCCAATGGCGATGAAAACGCAGATTTCATCCCATCGCTGGCAGCGCCAATCGTGAGGACCAGACAGAAAAGTATGTATTGTGCCACCCGATGAGTCTTCTGGTTTCGATCATACAATGACTCCCAGCTGGCTTGGAACTGATGTTCGCGCAAGATCGGGTAATACGCTTGGACATTATCGAAGTAGGCTGTCGGCAAGAGTAAGCGACCATGAACCATGATTGCTTCGGCGAAATGGACGACCCTTACCGTTCACGCAAATCGCCGCAAGAGATTTTGGAGGTAATTGTCCTGATGAGAGCTCCATTGTAGCGTCTGAATCGAATTTGGCGATATGTTTTGCGGCCTGGACAAGCCATTCGAAGTTGAGGTCACTCGAGAGCTGAGGGTGTTTGGTTTTGGAAGTATGGATGGCACTTGCGAGTGTGGCACCGCTAGAATCAGATCCTGAATCCCGAGTCAGCGAAAAGACTGCGAATACAGGGCATTGACCCTGCCTAGATAGCCGCCTTTGGCATTGGCGATGCTGATGAAAAGCCCCTCTGGAATATGACTCTCCGATCTGGCGCTCCCGGAAGATGGCTGGAGAGATTCCACACCTGAAAGCTTATCATCCTCCTGAGAGAAGCGAGGGATGGATGTGGGCGTGTACCGGAGAGTTTGAACGTGGTCGTCAAGGCCAGCTACCGGTGGCGCGATAGCTGTTTCGGGCAGGCATGGAGCTTGTGGGTCGTCCAAAGACTCAGAATCGCCGTCCACTAGGTCGCCGAGGAAGGAGAAGTCATGGAATGGGACGTTTGATCTCCGGATCTCATCTTCGAAGAGCTTGTCCAGCTGAATAGGCTGCTGGGGACGCTGCGGGTGAAAGCACAGTCCATTTGCCCCTCGCTATGCTCTTGCAGGGCGAGAGTTGCACCCAGAGGTCTGAGCAAGTCCGGAGCAGGCCCGACCAATGTCGAAGTCCTCGATGCGACTCCCTGGTCTGAAATGCCATGATCAAGGGTGTTGGAGGAGGGGACTTCTGAGGATCGCATCAAGGCGCTCTTGGCTTTTGGGTTGATTGATTGCGTGCAGGCCTTCTGGTAGAGTCTACAGTTCATGCAAGGCCTTTCATTGTAGGTGCATTTGAGCTGTTGCGATAAGTCCAACGTCCGGGAATTTGGCTTGGGCAGAGGTCACGTACTCTTCTGGTTCGACAGTTATCACAGGCGAGCAACGCCGGCCTGCGTCGAGTAGGTTTCCGACCACCGCTGGCTGCCGTGGCTACAGGACCTCTCCTTACCATCTGGTGTGTCGATGTCCTTTCGGCGTGAGGTTATCATGGAGGCAGAAGGAAGATAGACGACTAGGTCTGAAGAGAAAGACGGGGGATTGTGGCCGGTTTGCGACTGGAGTCAAACTCCGTCGCCTGACCCTTGCCTGGCCTTTCGGGGTCGCGGGGGTTTCTCACCGGGCCTAACAAGCTGTCTGGGTGCCCGGTCTTCGCACCATGCAGTTTCCCCGGGGCTAACCCCCTTGCCCGCGTCTATTAGTGGCATTCGCCTCTCTAGGTTGCCCAGGCCACCATTAGCCCGTGAACCATTGCTATGTACCTAAGCTACATGTAGGTACCTAAATAAGCCACGAGATATCGAGGAGACCTCTAAGTTAGTGCCCTGAACCGTGCCCGGAATACCCTGCCGAATATATGTCCGGCTACGTAGAATTTCCTGCGAAGCTTACTGAACAATCATAGGACAGTACGGACTCCGGAATACAGGAATGTTGGCTTCAGGCTCGCGGTTAAAAGCGATCTCGCGGAGTAGTGCTCTCCGTGGACAAAACCTCAAGCCTCGGCTCCGCGGAATGCTGACCAGTGACCACTTGAGATCTACGGATACCCAGTTACCTCCTTTGGACAGTGAGAAGTGGAGTGATGATATGGTACGGAGTACTCCTTACAGTGACCGTTCTCGGCCTCATGGTTCCACAACTTCGGTGACTCAGAATGTCGACTGCGAGGCATGTAGCGTCCGGCTTTTCGAGATGAGCTCCCATTTGCTACCCGTACGGGCTGTTGGGAGCTATGATCCCGATGTGCGTGACGGAGCAGGAAATATACTCTATAAGTGATATTACCCCGTGGCGGATTATCTGAGGCTGATTCCCAAGGTAAACCGTACTGTACATCAAGCGGTCTCCCGACCTATCCACAGTCCAGTCCGACAAAACCACGAGCGAGGAGAACCCTCAAAATCAGACTCAGCCATGGGATACAACACCGCCGAAACAGAATGGCCCTCGTCCATCGAGCTGTCCGAAGCCAAAAAGGACTTCCTCGACAAGTATTTTAACCTCTTGGACACCAACACACCGACAGCGGGTGCCGAAGTTGCGGACCTCTATACCGATGACGGGTACATCATGGGCCACGCCGGGCCTGTCCGCGGCCACGCAGGTACGTACGAGTAACTCTCCGATGATGGTGACGGTGGCGACATATGTGACCTGTCGATTCCACACCGCTACACCCTCCAAAACAAAGTGGCAGAGACCTTGTTGGCCCCCGTGGGGGAAGTGTGTCGCTCCCCAATGGACTAAACATTTTTGCTTCCCAGAAATCCAAAAGTCTCGCGACAATGGATGGAGCGTGATCAAAACGCGGTGTCACAAGTTGATTCGAGTCTACGCATTCGATTCCAGCGCGACAGACTTGCTCATCATCGGGTCGGCCGTTCAGGGCCTTGCGAACGGAAAATCGGTGTCAGGTGAATGGGCCGCCAGGATCTGTCTCGACCAGGGTGCCGAAGACAGTGTCAAGATCAAATCACATCAAGTTTGGGCGGTGAGTGACTGGCGCAGTCGCGCAGTCGCCCTATCTCTAACAGGTCTTGTGGAATCAGACAGCCGACTGACACGAATTGCATGTAGGATTTCGGTGGTGTCCTCAAGGCAATTCAAGAAGCGCTGGGTAGCTCTTGAAAATCAGAGGCGCAACAGGCCGCATGACCTGCTAGGCTTCTATTGATTGCGCAGATGGAATACATGCCTTTTTGTTGGCTCACCATGATGCGCGGACATCGATGAGCGAAGTTGATGGCCCGTAGAATTCACCTAGTCAGGACTCAACAATGCATGATGCTGATGGCGAACGCACTTTTCACTACCTGTAGGCTGTATATACCCATTCTTATGTGGCACTGATTGAGATTTGGTCTCTAGTTCAATCAGTCTACAGAATTTGTACATAATTCTACCTCGAGTTGCAGATAGAGTGGCCCTGGAGCGATTAGAGCTTCCCCTCGTCGGACGTGATTTTTCCGACTGACCTTTGAACAGTCGTCATGATACTCTCATCGCTCAGTCAGGTACATGGTATGGATCCACATTCATGGCCCCCTCAGCAGCGATGATGTAGCCTAGAGCACACTCGGTGAAGGCGACCTTGGGCTGGCTGGCATAGAAGCTGTCCAAGCTAGGATCTAGAGCGTCGATGAGATGGGTGACCTTCCCATCTGGGTGAAGAGTCAACCATGGCTCAACGCATTGGCTCGCTTTACACGACTTCATCACCATCAACAGTGCGTCCAACCTCGACACCACGTTATTGACGGGCTGGCCATTGATTTGGACGAACGTTTGGAACAGATTGTAGGTCTGGTACGGATCGGTCTGGATCAACCCAAGAGTTGTCAGTCCAAAGAGTCAGGTCCCAATAGCGATAGCTGTCAATTCATCCGTACCTTCATGTCATATAGCTCGTGCTCGTGGTTGCACCACACAGTGTACATTAGGTCATATTGTGGACTGACGATACGTATACCCTTGTAGGTGTTATTTGCATGAGGTGCTGATCAAATCGTTAGTGCCCAGTCCTGGTTGCCGACGACCCAAGTGAGACTTACTGAAGCTACCATTGACGCCCGATCTGTACAATGCTCCTTCTTCGCCTGCGACTCCCCAGTATTCGACTGCAACGTGCTCACGAATGGTTGACACTGCCACCTTATCCATGGCGTGTAATGTCAATGGCATGGGTGTGCCGTCGAAGTCTTGACGAAGAGGAATTTGTGCGAGATCGAAAATTGTAGCTGCAAACTGCCCGATGGTCAGCTGGACTGCCTCAAAAGCTAAGGACGCGACCACGGTGACTCCAGTTTGTGAACAATGAGTACACGGTATATTACGCAAATTGGATTAGGCTTACGTCGTGATGGGTCGTGGTGAAGCTAACGGAATGATTCTTTGGCACGCCGGGTCCGGCAATCAGGAACGGCACATTGACATCTTCCTCAAAGGCACATTGCTTGCCTGGATTCAGGCGGTGCTGACCAATATGGAAGCCGTTGTCGCTGGTGTAGATAACGTAGGTGTTCTGGTCCATGCCGAGTGCTTTGAGCTTTTCAAACAGAGCACCCACCATTTCATCAACAGCCTGCAGCGATTGCAACCGCTTCACGTAGAATGAATCATTATAATCGACCACACTCTGGTTCTGACGATGCAACTCTTTCACCCAGCTGACACCTTGAGCCTATGTCGACCCGGAGTTAGTGTCCCTTCTGTCTCCCTCAGAACAAGATGAACATGCCTCCTCAGGATTGAAGCTAGGCCCACGAGGGACCTTGGAATCTAGAAATAGGTTCTCGTGTCGTTTTGCCGGTCTGGGAACGTCGAACCAAACCGAATTGCCGCGCCCGATGATGGATTCCGTATGCGGCGCGATTGGGGCAAGCCCCAAGAAGAAAGGTCGGCTGCTCTTCGCTGCCATGTCAAGCCATGAGAGTGAGAGATTCGCGATGATGTCTGTCGAGTACTCTCCCGGACGGAAGGCTGGAGGTTGATCATTCATCTGTATGCAAGTGTTATAGTATGTGTATGTGCCCGGGTCAAGGAGAACTACGCCACGATATTAGCAGCAGGTCAAACACAATGAGACCTTTGGGGTCATTACAGCCGGTCTGATTCCAACCTGCAGGGAGTGGCTTGTTCCAGTTGGCGAGATTGTGGGCGTTGAATAGTTTGCCAGTATAGTACGTGTCGTAGCCAGCATTCTGGAGCCAGACCGGCAGATACTTGTCGTTGTAGCCTTCTTGGACGAACTTTGGGTACCCGCCTAGAAGAAGATATCAGCCAAGTCTCAAAGCTGCAGCTGTGATCCCGACGTACCCCATGGAGGATAGACATCAGTGACATTTGTGTTGTGAGCCATTTTCCCAGTTAATATGCTAACGCGTGCCGGGCAACACACCGCAGTCGTGCTGAAATGCTTTTCGAAACTAGTCCCTCCATCACGCAAATGCTTCATGGTCTGTGTCTGATACTCGAGAGAATGTAGCCGTAGATCTTGGTCATCCGTCAGGATGAAGATGATGTTCGGTTTCTTCTTAGTTGGACATTTGGAGGCCCACGAAACCGAGAGGAGCAGAAAGCTTACATAGGCCCACGTAAGGATCGGGACCATTTTGGCTATATGGAATTGGAAGCATTTGGCGCCGAAATTGAGCGACTCGGGAGAGAAGAGCAGCCTTTATATCCTCCAGTCAAGAGAGCGACAAAATCCCACGTGGAGAGTCGAATTCACACCTCTGAAGCGGTTTCCGCTTGCATGCTGTTCCGGTCGACGTCAACAGGGACGGAGTTGTCACTAGTCTAGAAAGTGGTCGAAGCCTGGATCCACCCTACATCCCAATGTGAGGTAAGAATATAATCCCATTGCGGAAAATTCAATGGCCTCTCTGGTAGGTGGGGACTGTGAAAGTATGCTAACGTCAAAATGCAGCAAAGAGAGTAAAGTACCGGTCCGGGCATTGGTGGGTCTCAATATCAGTCACATGAGGCGTACTGTTGAAAGGAGTGCATGGGCAGTGGCGGTGGTGGCACTCGTAGGGCCATGCCGGGTAGCGATCTGATCTGTCTCATGCTGACCAAGATCAGAATTCCGCGGGAAATGGGCGAGCATTGAGCAATGCGAGAAAAGAGGAGGTAAAGGTTGCAGACAATTCAAAAGCTATCAGGCGACCCGTAAACCATCGCTTGTCCAATTCCGTTGATATACGACGTCAATCAAGGTTTAGTCGCCTACCGGTGGTGTAGTCAGATTGTCACTACGGCACCCTTACACTGTCACGGAGATGCGAGCTTCGACGATACGCCGCATTCCCGCAAGTGACTTTGTCAGAAAAGGTGGCTTGAGATTTTGGTATGCTAGCGGCTGGAGGATAGACGGGAGGGGAGTATAGATTGTCGAGTAACTTGATTAGTGAGCCGTCGGACTCGGTTGTCGTCTTGTTCCTGCGGATGCGAATTTCTGGATCTCAACATTCTCCGTGCCTCGGCATCAGTGTCCCAGACCTAGCACTCCGTAGGGCACTCTGGGCATTCTAGGTCATCAGATCTGGTGTTCCACCCCACGGGGCGCCGCCACTGAAGAAGTGGGATGCTGAGTCGCCCGCTCCCAATCTCGATTGATGACTGTCAAAAGATCGGCGCATCTGGTTTTTGCTGCGAGGAAAGCAACGTATCACGGCGGGTGAAGCGCAGACAGGACCACGAGCACTCCTTGAACGAGAATGCAAGAGATTGTTTGGTCCAGGCCTTTAGGTTCCGCATTGCTCTTCCCTTCGCTACGAGCGTAGAAGCCGCCCGAGATGTCTGCGGTCTGAAAGAGGATGAGTGAGTGTCTGACGTGGGGACCTAGAGACGTCGTCTTATTGGTCGTTGTCACGTTCGTGGAGAACCATTTCTTAAAAGCAGCGTGGTATTCAACCGCAAGCGGGACTCTTCTCACGTCGGACTTCATCATACGATGTCACAGACTGACATTTGGGGGGGGGAGACCTCTCACCGCCGAAGACAGACTGTGTCGATGACGGACCCGGGAATCAGCGTCGTTCAAAGCTGTTCCGTAACCTTTCTTTCCGCGGCAGTGTCGCACGCCCAAGAGACGTGTCCTTCAAAACCACTGGCCCCAAAACACGACCAGATCCCGTCAAAGCACCTCGAGCACCCGACCCAACAGACACTGCATCACTTCACTCCATCATGGACTCGATCCCGCAGGTCGTTATCATCGTCCAATAGCCTTCAGGCCGAACTTGACTGGGCCGCTTCTGGGGTGAGCACGTTTCGGCAAACTTGAAGTCGGAGAACTAGTTTCGGTATTGTGAGAAAATCTGTCACTTTCCGAAGAGGTTTCAGTCACTTCAACCCCGGATTAGCGAGCATGTCGATCCTCCCAACTTCTTCCTAACTCTTCCTGGACAGGTCCAAGTGGAGCTGAGGATCCACCATTTTCGTCAACAACTCCCCGGGAAGATGCTCCTTTTGAACCCCCAGCCCGGTCCATGGCTGGGATCGTCTTGCTGTCGTGAACCTCTTCTTCCTGCTCTGGCAATAGACATATCGTTGGCAGAAAAACTTTTGAACTTGCAAGCAACATGGACAAATTACCAGCGTTGGGCCGTGATGTGGTCGGTTCAGCACCAGTTACCTTCCAGGCATTTGGCGATCTTTTACGCCGACCGGAACGTTTGGCATTGCTCAACAGCACTCCAAGAGAGGTCCACCGCTATGGCGACCATGAGCGTCAAACCCTCGATCTATATCGCCCTTCTTCAAGCTCGGGCCAAGATAGACCGATCTTTGTTTTTGTCCACGGTGGCGCCAATGTCAGCGGGGGGAGCATTGCGCCCGAGATCCCAGGCGAAGTGGTGTACAAAGGTCTAGCCTTTTTTCTGACACAAGACATGGGTTACGACGCCGTTGTGATGAACTATCGCCTGCTACAGCACGGTGCCGTGTTCAACAGCGGCGGACAAGATCTCGACCTCGTCATCAGATGGATTGAGGAGAATCTTTGCACGAGAAGAGACAAACCGAGGACCTTGTTCCTCATGGGCAACTCGGCCGGTGGTGTACATCTAGCTGGGTGGCTCTTCGATAAGCAGTTCACAGGATCGACGCAACGAGTCACGGAGCCTTCAGCAAAGCTCTTTCTCAGCAGGGCGATTATTCTTAGTTCTACGCTGCTGGCAGATCCGGACAACTCATTCGTGACGCACATGGTGCCTCATCTATTGAAATATTACACGACCCGCGAACTTATCGTCCACAATGCACCGATCAATTTGATGCGAAGGAAGTACAGCAGTCACGCCAAAGATGACAACGGGGCAATCCTGCGCCGTCCAAAGCTATTGCTCATCGCCACCGAGTATGATCCTGTCTTGCTCATAGACACGATGAAGCAATTGACGACAGAGTGGAAGGACGTCGGCGGACAAGCGGAATATTGGGAGCTTCCGGGCCATAATCACCTCAGTCCACCACTTGCCCTGGGCACAGGTGACAAGGCTGCTGAGGCATGGGGTTTCGAGCTCGCAAAACGGCTTTCCGTTGATCATAGCTCCGAAATCATTTGATGACGGAAATAATGTTCGCTTAGAACGCTTTTTTTGCAACTTTTGCAACACCATAAATTCAATCCTTTAACCCCATTTGGGCTATATTGACCTCATGTTGAGCAGGTTCTCGTCGACGGCCGATTAATTGCGCCGGCGGCCACCGATGACCTAATGGAACTCCCCGATGCGTCGGAGAGAAGACCTGCAACTAAAAGGAAGAATTTTCACCCCTTTAGCTATGTATATTCTATGGGACCTGGCCTCCTAGTGCCAGAGGTCAGACTCGTCAATACATCCCATTCAACTCCTGGGCATCGCCTATTGTTGAACGTTGCATATCAATTCTTCTCTATCATTGCATGAGAGCATTTCCGGTTCATTTCGAACTGTCCATTGCTTTCGACGCTGCCAGAAGCTCAACTGACCAGGTCATAATGTTTTGTCAAATCCGCAGTCAGTACATCCTGCGTCTGTGACTTTTGGTCAGAACATCGACCGTCTCCGTAGCGGATCGACCTGAAAACTTACACGGAGGAGATGACCCAGCCTGGCCGGATCTTGAGCAGCCGCGTGCATGTATTGTAGCGTAGGGTCTTTCTCCAAAGCTGTTGATCCATCAATCCATATCCGCTCCAGGTTGGCTGAGGAGATAGGATCGATGAACTTGTTGAATATTTCTCTCCTCGTCTGATCGTAGATCTCCAGGATTTTCAAACTAGCCTTTTCTTCGTGAATGCCCCGCAGAGCATCTACGAGGCTCCCAACGTCCGAAATGCCTCCAGTCAGACCAAGGCCACCCCTGGTCGATGTGGATTAGTTCCGTTCCAATGCGTGTGTATATCAGAGAATGCGTCGTCGACTCACATTGGGTTGCACAAATGGGCCGCGTCTCCAGCAAGGAGGACGCGCCCAACGTGCATTTTCTCCACGCATCGATTATTCATCACGAAGGGACTCCACCTGAGCACCTCATACTCGCCTTCTTTTGGTGACCCCGGCAAGAGCCGTTCCATTTTCGCAGCGCGGCCCTCCATGAGATCATTTTCGCCGAGTGCACGACGTTCACCGTAGCCGAAACGCCACAAGCCCGTATTGTCAATCTTGCAGGCCATACCCCAGTGCTCGCGATCGACAATCCATTGCGTATCGGACCATCCGGCCTTTTCGAAACCATCGTAACGGATCTGCCATCAAATGTCGGCGGTTGTCCCCAAGACCACGAAAGAGAGCCCACCTACATTCATTGCCACAATTTGCACATCCCACGTCTTGCCGGGGAACGAGTCCTTGAACAGCGCTCTCCTTACGGCGCTCTGACCACCGTCACACCCAACCATGAAGTCCACATCGAACGTCTCGGTCTGACCATCGCGTTCAGCTTCAACCAGGACATGACTGTCATCTTGACCGTGGCCAACGTATTTACAGCCCCAGTGGACTTTGGCGTTGTCCAGTTTGCCAAGTTCTTCGTACAACAAGCCGGCTAGGATGTGGACGGGCAGGATGAGGGATCGGTCAGTGAACGTCGGATCCTTGGTAAAATCGACTTCGGTGATCTGACACGAAGTCTCTGATCAGGACAATCCACCGATGCCGTTGGTGGACAGTATACACTCGTAGTCTCGTACCTTGTTTCCATTGAGCTCCCTCCAGATCATTTTTTTGCCTTCCAACCCTCTCTTGAAAGCTTTATCCAGGACTCCGGCACGGCGCAAGACTCTAGTGCGCTGCAAATTCAGCACAACGCCTCTTCACCTCCCCGGGACAAGGAACTGATCAAAAGGCATACCTGACTGCGGGAGGTCCATAAGCAATACCCCGTGGACGTGGGTCGATCTGCGTGGCGGAATCTATGACATCGACGTCGATTCCGCCTTGGGCGAGCATCAAAGCTGTGAGTAGGCCAACGGGACCTGCGCCAACGACGAGCACTCTTGTGAATTTTACCTCTCCCATGGACCGCATAGTGATGGCAGTGACGATTTCTGCGGAAACAACTGGTATTGAATCGTTAAGGGGGTCGAACTTTATGTTCTAACGGCCTGTTTGTAACTTGAACGCGACAGAATAACGACCAAAGCCTGGGACGCCGAGCTTGAAGAGGACACTACCGTGTCAGGCACTGAATTTCAAATGCCGTGTCTGTGACGGCCTGCTCAGGCTCTTGTCGGTCTCGTGGATGCCCGGGATACATCTCCCTGGGATCATGAAGTTCGAGGACCTCCATACTGCGACTCGGGCACATGAGAGCCTCCGGCATGTCGTACTCCGTTACTAGGTAGTTGGGACCTAGCCAAGTCAGTGATTGTCGCGCCTTTGTGTTTCGGACTTCCCATTTTACCCGAATGCCGAAGATGTGGGACCGGAGACTTCGCTCAACCACGGCGTACTCCGTACCCCGGAGTGTTACAGCCCCGTACTTTTTGATTGGAGGTTGTTTGAATGCCAACATCTACTAGACCTCCTCCGCTGTCGCGGGGCGTCGATGCGTAGAATGCTGGGGAGATTCCTTGGAAGTTGGAGCTGTGTGCTACACGGTCACGCCTGCCTTCCCGACAGGACTGCGACGCCACGTGATCAACGGAAAGGTCAATTGCCCAAGGCACGTAAATCGTTCCTCGCGGTGTGTCCATCAGGTAACAACTGGCACCCTTGGTCTTTGTCAAAGTTGTGGTCCTTTGCACTACGACTTGATCTTTCCAAAAGCCCTCGCCTGTGATCCTATGGCCACGCGCGCTCCTCGGTCAACGTCTGCCCATGATGCTTCGAATGAGCCTTACCGCGAGCCACCTATAACACCCGTGAAACTTGTCGAATCCCGAAGCGAGTGACTGACGCGTGCACTCTTTCTTCCGAGTCCGACAAAATGGACGGTGAATTTGTGGCAACCCCGGTATCTAACGAGCCTGAGCCTGAGCCTGCACCGGCGACGAAATACGCCAAAGCCTGCAGTTTCTGCCGCATAAAGAAAGTCAAGTGTAAGTGATTGAAATCTCCTAGGCTCTATCGGTCCGGCTAAATTGGGTCCAGGCGAAGGAGGGCATCCGTGTAGGCAGTGTACCAACCACCATACAGAATGCCTTTTCCCTACTCGAAACCGTCAAAAGCCTCGTCGAATTCGTAGTGAGAAGATGTCGACCCGGCTCGTTCGATTGGAAGCTTTGATCAATTCGTCATCAAAGACTCATCGAGCCGATGCCCATGGTGGACATGGGAGAGCAGCCCCTACAGAGGATACCTCGATCGTTCGAACCAACTTCCGTGTGGCGGCACTCCCCAAGGACGACCGATCAGCGATTACAATACACGAGGTTGAAAGATTGGACAATGCCACCAGGTCTGAATCGACCTGGGTGCCATCTAATCTCGACTCGACCCTGGACCGTCGTCAGCCTAGATCCGTAGCAGGCGCAAATTTTGACGGCCAAGGGAACAGTACTGGATCTGATCACGATCAGATGCCACGCGTCATCATCGATGCAGCGTACTTCCAGAGTCAGCAGAGCCAAACCGCTACGACTGCCACAACAGGTCTCAAATCGCCGAGCGTCGCAAAGACTGGAAGCGCCCAAGCTCTAGCAGAAAGCCCAAAGCAACTCTTAGCCGAGATGGTGAGTTATGGTCGATGATTCAATACACGAACGGGGACTGACATTCACCTTCAAGTCTAACAGGGAATACTTTGGTAAGAAGGCGTAACATGTTCAGTTCTGCCAAGCTGATATGGGAATCCGCGAAAGGACCGAGAGCCTTCTTATCTATTGCATCTCAGCCAGGTATTGAATGGCTTGAGAGCAAGGTGCAGTACCCTGGCATGAGAGAATCTTTACACAGTTTCGCAAGGACTGTCACCATGCTCTTCAAGCAGAATGCGGGCCCGACCCCAGCAAATTTCCCGGCTTCCGAGCCTGCTGAGGAAGTTGCTTGGTCGTACGTCAATGGCGAGTCTGGCTCTGGCAAGGTCTCCGAACGCGATGGCTAACTCGATACACTTGTAGCATTCTTTACAAAATCGCTCGATGCCGCCTTCGGTATTGTTGACCAATACTGGTTCTGCACTACTCTGCTTGAACATTTTCGAAGACCGAGTCCAGATGATGAAGATCTATCGTGGTTTGCCCTCCGCTTCACGGTATATGCGTTCGGATGTCGAATCGCTCTGAGTCAGACTGAGCCATATGCACGTGCGGCCGAGGCGTCCATGGCTCTTTTCAGAAACGCTTTGTCGGTACAGTCAGACATCATGCATCGTCACGCTACCATCAACGGCGTCAGAGCCTTATCGCTCATGGTGAGTCTCGGAATCTGGCAACCTACACGAACGAGTGCCTGACAAGAGAACAGGCATACTTCAGCGAGGGCATCGGTAGCCCCCACATGACATATACCCTGATCTCGAATGCAATGCGCCTGGCCATTGCAAAAGGGCTCCACTGCCAGGCACCGCCTACGTGGAGACTTTCACGGCGGGAAATTTTGCAACGCAACCAGCTGTTTTGGAATATATACGTACTGGATAGGCAGATTTCTTCCCGCTCGGGACTTCCACCAGTAGGATCGTCATCCTGGATGAGAGAGATGCTTGATGTTCACTGACTATCATCACAGGCCATAGACGACGATGAGATTAGCTGCGAGACTCCCGAGATATCTACT
Organism: Exophiala spinifera; assembly: GCF_000836115.1. Lineage (NCBI taxonomy): Eukaryota > Fungi > Ascomycota > Eurotiomycetes > Chaetothyriales > Herpotrichiellaceae > Exophiala > Exophiala spinifera. Next base: position 2,240,727 of record NW_015622518.1, on the reverse strand, counting down.
AGCGTCAGTGATACAAGCGCCACATTCACCACGATCTGTGTCCTGCTTGGACAAATTCAATCGCAAGCATATAGGCGCTTGTCAAGTGCCCGAGCCCGGCGACAACCTACAGAAAAAATGATACGCGCAGTGACCGAGCTGAACGCCAAGGTAGATTCCTTAAAACATACCGTCAAGCACTTCATACCGTTCGATGACGCTGTCGAGGATACCCAATTGCCACAAAACATGACCAGATGTCAGCTCATGGTGGCATACTTTCTCTACTACAGCGTTTTGATCGACATCCACAGCTCTTTGCTTGTCCCTTGGTTCCATTTCACCGACTCAGGCCAATTCGACGCGTTTCGAGCCCAGGTGGAAAGCTCTTGTCGTACCGTTGCCGAGACTGCGCGCCGCATCATCCTGTGCACTGGCTTGATCCGTCTGAAGCCCAATACACCGGTACTGTGAGTGTCTGTCCTAGCTGATGGAGCAGTCTGTTGTCCTGTGTACGAGATTTGACACCGATCTGATCAAACGACAGGCTTGCACTGTATGGACCATTCCGGGCATCCATCATGCTTTTCATCCATATCCTGTCCAATCCAGGTGCGGCCACCGCCCAGTCTGATCTGGTTCTGATGGGTGTCGCCTCGGGATACGCTCATCGTCTCAATTTTGAGACGGGCGGTGCTTTCAATTGGCCATACATTGGTGAGTGGGCTGCAGCGGCTTCCGCGGCCGTTCACTCAGCCAGACCCTCCGGTGCAGGTTTCGCAGCTCAAGTTCGCGAACCCAACACTGCGATGATGGACTCATCAGATGCTGGTGTCGGTGCTCAAAATGAAGCTGAATCCAACACTCCCAACTCGGGTGAAAACCAATACTTCCAAGAGGTGTGTTCCCACCTCTACAGTTTTCAAACTTCTTGAACTTCGCCTACGCGCACGTACTTGAGGGGGAGAAATGGTGATTGCGGATGGCTGACTCTGTCTCTTATCTACAGTTATTTGACCCTTCATTCGAAGGCGACATGGACCTATGGAGCACGTTGGTACCTGTTGTATCTTCAGAGGAACTGGACATGGACATCTTTGCGACCTGATAGGATGTTACTTGGAAGCAAACTTTCAAGCGTCGTGATGCGCCGCGGGCGAGAGACAGATGGCCTGTTCCCTCCCATGTCACAGGTTTGGCGCAACATCTGCCTAAAAAAGCATAATGAGAATCCCAAAACATTGTCAAGGACGTTGTCGCGTCGTGCAGTCGGGAATGACGGCATTGTGAGGATCGAAGAATTCGGGCCCAGGGCGACTTTGTATAAGTGACTCTGATCTCTGGCGTCCGGGGACCGGCAGCGTATAAGTAAGTATGTACGACAATATTACGACCTGAGCCTGGCCGCTGTGCGTCGAGTAACCAGTGATGCATGAAAACAATGATTGATCCTCACCGCATGGATTCTCTAGAATCTACTCCGAATGGCCGTTTTAGACCCAAATATCGACATCGGTAGATGGGGCTTTTCTTTACGCTAAGCTCTATCTCTGTCTCTCTGTGACTGGTGCCGACTCTCTTTGTTTCGCGTTGTAAGGGATTAAGGGTGGTAGGAAAGGTGGTTTCCGTCCAATCCAAACTCAAATTCAAAAAGTTTTTAAACACCCCGCCGGCGTGGTGAAGCGCTCAACAGGTCCATGCACCAATGTGCCATGGCCTCGTAGCTGTCCGTCGTCGTACGCGAACGCACTGTGACTTGGTGTTTCTAGTTTCAGGATTCAGGATTCAGGATTCAGCATGGAGTGCGAAGTATGCTTGTGCTCCGTATCCGCCACCGCTTTCACTTCTCAATGTATGTAGTCCCATACCCCAACATCTCACAGTTTCATGGCTATAGACCCGAGTGCCCGAGCCTTCTACAGCAGCACCTTAGGCCCGGGCATCGCCTTGAGACCTCAGGGCCGTAGGCACCAGCCTCCACAGACAAGCCACCACCACAAGTCCTGAGCCCCCGGGTCTCATGCTGTGGTCCCTTTATGGAGGGCCTCGCCGTACAGAGCATCCTCACTTTCGGCCGGTGCGTCGATTCTGTTGTTGAAGTCCTCTTTTCTATCTTGGAAAAAGAACGATACTTGTGGTGTCGTGGAAAGACGTGTCAGTGCCGCAGATCTTTCGAAAACCATAAACCAACCAATGTTTGGGGGACCAGCACGTACAGACGAGACCTCCAGCAGCAACGGCTGCCGCAACGATCCAGACGGTTCGAAAGGCAACAACGTAGCCTTGTTTCACGCCTTTGACGCCTGCAGCTAGTATCGCAGGCGTTACTCCGGGGATGCCCATCAATGCTTCCTCGTCGTGGGCTGCCAAGGCTTGGAGCAGGAGTGGCAGCGATGTCAAGGGTAGCCCTAGGGGGAGAGTGGCCTCGGCAACCTTGGGAGCGAGATTGGACTGCAATTTAGAGCTGAAGGTGGCGCCGACTGGGCCATGGGAAACGTGTGTCAGCAAAGCACATCGATTTTGACGACTGGAAAATTCAAAAACGTCCTCACTCACAGGCGGCCGTCCCGGTGGTGACTCCCACGGCTCGCGCCGCTACCAGCAAACCACTCGTGACCGAGCTATCAGTATCGTAGGGTCAGTCAGTCAATGTTGTTGCTGATGCTGGCTGACCTCGGAATACTCTACCAGGTTTGCAGAGTTCCCGACAGAACAGAACTTACATGAGGTCAGGAGGAGTGCTGAATTGGGCCACAGCAACAAGTGCACAAAGTGCGAGCCCGATTGGTACACCGGCCAGGAAAGGGACACCCCAGGCTGCGTTGGAGTCGTCCTCGTCCAAAGCCGCCATGCCTGCGTTGTATGCGGTGAGGAAGAGGTACGCCGCCACAATGACTATACGCAGCCGTCTGTATCGGTAACAATACAGGGCGGCGGCAAATGAGGCCACCCCGTAGATGATCTGCAGGACTGTAACACTGAACAGAAATGCGTCAGCCCGTGCGACTGGCGTCAATGAGAAAAGTGAGCAACTCACTTGGTCGCCATGAGAAGCGGAGTTCTTCCGTAAACTGACTCGAGCATGAAGGGCAAATAGATGTTGGTAGGCTGTACAAGGGAGACAAGTTTAGCTTTCCTGGAAGCAATGCTTTCACGCAGAAGAGACCTTACGGTGAAGACTGTGAGCATTAGTGTTGGAAACCAGACGCGGGTCTGTCTTAGATATTGTACTCACTGAATCCTTCCAAGAAAATGCACGCGAGTGCAAGACCAAAGTTCCGGCCACGTCTGTCCACTGTCAGTACGGATTTGCCTGGTCATGACTCATCTGCAGTCAAGAATATCGAGAGGCGAACTGACGAGAAGAGTTGATGATTAGCGATACCCTCGCCAGTGCCCTTCCACTCATACAAGGCGAAAGCCCCGAGCAGCGGCACCGAGACACATATTGGAACGAGGACCTGGGCGCTATCCCAAGTATCTAAACATCGTCAACCGCCATTAGTCAGGTTTCGTTGTCGAAAATTCCTCTCATCCCTGCAAACGACTTACAAGGATTTCGTGCCTGGGACAGACCGAGGCAGAAAAGAATCAAGCCGGCGGTCAGAAGAAGGCCCCCAATCCAGTCCAACTAATATCAACACATCGTATCGTGTCAAAGTTCAGAGCCGTCAGAGAATCGTTCGAAAACTTTCTACTCACCTTCTCAAGTTTCTGCCTCGACGTGAGACTTTTCTGCAACTCACGAGGCGGAGGTCGGTAGCAGAAGAGCGTAATGACCACCGCAACGGCGTACAATGCTGCCTGACGCGCTTTCGTTAGTTACATCTCTCTCCGAGTTCCACACCGTACTCAGCTCGACACAGTCACGTACATCGAGATACCAAAGCTAGAAATCATGTCAGCAAGAGGTTGTCGGACACATCGTGGGGTCATTGAGCAGGCCATTTCCGGTCGGTCGTCGACACTTACAATTCTGAAGCCGCTCGGACCATGATTGGTGACCAACGATGCGGCCGCATAGATCCCAACAATTCCTCCCAACGCACTGGCCTAGCAGATATGAGGATCAGCTTCATGGTGACACTTCGCAGAGGCGTCCAGACTCGGAGCCGAGCCAAACATACCGAGTTCACCACAGCCTGACCGGTCATCCGTTGACGATGGGGTAAAACTTCTGATACGATAGCAAAAGTAAGGGACTACAGAGTGTCAGACAAACTGAAAGTATCGGCCTAGGCTGAGGCACTAACGATGCAGCTGAAGGACAAGCCAATAAACGATTGTCCCACGATAGCCACACCAATCTACAGAGACAAACAGTCAGCCTTTGAATGAACAGAAAGAAAACCAACGATTGGTGACCTTGGCTGAGGACTCACCGACTCGCATCGAGACGTGATCAAACTACCGACGAATCCCATCGAGGTCAACACGATAAGTAGCCAACGTCTTCCCCAGTAGTCGGCTGCCTGAGCAACCGGGGCACTGAGGACAGCCATGGGTAGAGAAATGGCACCGACGATCCAATTACTCTTGTCGGCACCCCCTACCACCGCTGTGAGAACTTGACCAAACTTGGCGAGAAGTCAGCGGCGAGTTCTTCTGTCCGGCGCATGTCCCGGGAAGTAGCTCGGGGAGCAGGACTCACCGCTCCAGCTGTGACCAAGCATGTGACTGAAGTGAGGTTTACGATAAACATGGCCTGAGAGGTGTGAGTCCTTTGAGAACGACATATCATGCCTGGCTAGAGGAGCAGGCCGCTTACCAATATGATGAGATAAGTTTTGGCATGTACGTGGGCTTCGGGAGACTCCTGCTCTACTGGCGGAGCTATGCTGTGTTCTTCCACATCATGATGCTTGTCGTCCTCCATCTTTCCTGGTGGTGTCTGAAGGATCCTAAAGGGGTATTGAAACGTTGCTTGTGTGTGTCTCAAGTGATGATGGTCGGAACAGGTGGGAGGACCAAATCATACGAACTCTTCCAGGAACATGTCGCCCTTTTGAAAGGTTCCAGGTTCTTGTGGACTTCATCCACGTGCACACTAACCCCGGAAAGTTGGTGAATGTCCCCCGTACTATCCCCCGCGCCCGGGGGCCCGGGGCACTTTTCGTGCTCGAAACGAGCTGATGATGTTCGGCTCCGGATTCTTCGAGTGAGGCTGATGGAACTTTGCCGATTGGTTTTCAGCTTCCGGCCCCTGACCCTTAAAGCGATGCCCGCCAAGGATGCTCGGCCCATGCGAAGAGATCGGGGTATCGATTGAGCATCTCAAGCGACATCGTGTCTCAAAAATTTCTCCAAACTGCAATCAGTTATGAAATACATCAATTATTAATGTCACGAGCAGACGGAACAGAGAGCAGACGCCTCCCCAAACCTCACGCCAAGCGTAACTTACCAAGCACGCACTGCCCAGAGAACTCAGAGAAACCGCACATTTACCGCGGGCTTCCCGCAGAAGGAACTTCCTTTCCTTACGCTTGGGGTTCTGTAACTAGAGCAGCTAGATAGGAAGACCTATTCTCATTTTGTTATCACTCTGCCTGTTCCACAGGCCGTTCCTAACAAAGGGTCAGAACTTAGAAGAAAGTTGAAAGTGAGAAGATAATGAGTCGTGAGCATCTGGGTCTTAAAAGCGGCACCGTCTGCGTGAGCGTGCCGAGAGTTCGGAGCAGTTCGATCACTGCTTGCGCTGCCAAGTAGCTGTCATCACGGCTTTTTTGTGTGCGGCCTCATAAGAGACCTAATTCGTAACACACTACGGAGTACTCTTAACAGTACTAAGCCTATTATAGCTTGATATAACTACAGCGGCACATGCCACCAGACGCGGAATAGTGGCTTGGTCGTCTGACCAATGAATCACAGAGCCCAATATAAGACTTTAAGGCTCTCCTTATGCGAGAAGCCTTCGTTAAATATGCGACGCTCCTGAGTCTTGGCCGCGAGCTAATAGAGTTGAGTGTGATTCTCTTGACGCTCTGAGATGTGTGCTCCTGACTCTCCATGTTGCGCTGCCCTGTTCGTTGACACGGGGGTATGGCAACTTATGCACTTCTACGCCAAGTCCCACAGCCTGTTCTTCCAGGCCATTACTACCGGTTCACTACTTTTGAAAAACGTGGGACTGAGATCGCCCTGCAGGCAATCCTAGAGATGCGTCCTGGGGCGGCCCACGAGGTGCAGCCGATTCTCTTGTAGTTGCACCCAGCTGTCCCCCTCGGATAGATATGCGAGAGCGTTGCGATTTCATGCAGCAGCCAATATACCTCAGGGGCCTTGGCCGAGGCTGAGGAGAAGAAGCATTAGTCCCAAAGCAGTACTATATGTTGTCATCAACAATCTTCAGGGCAAATTTCACGACTAATCTGGGGCACCGCCACCTTGAGAGGAGTCTCCACTTTCATGCAGACTTCTAGCACGCTAGCCTCTTCTACGTGTTAGATATCCTCCCTGCGGTGAATGGCCAAGCCTATACAACCATTAGATGGTACCTGGACCACTTCCTAACCTTCGCATCGTCGAACTTGGCTATACATATTAATAACACCACTGCCCGTGTGGTCCCATATTGTCTTACCCCGAGTTAGTTCTGTGTCCCCGTAATCTCACGGTAGTGAGTTTGGCAGGCGGGAAGCCTTAAACTACTTTTACGAAAGAGGCCAATGTGCGAAGGAAGTGCCGCATGGCAGCTTCAATATGAGTAAAGGCAGATTGATTCAATATTTAAGAGAGAACTCCAGCCTGATGAGATTGCTTTCTCTATTCATAATGATGAGATTGCTTTCTCTATTCATAAAAATCACCAATACTTCCCGACATCGACAGTACTGTGGTCCGTTGCTGGCCCCGTCCCACTCTTGTCAATACCCTCATCAACCGGAATACTGCTGGCCAACTCGACCAAAGTTTCAAGCACAATGCCAATTTTCAAGACTTCTGCGCTCCTCCCCCTTCTATGCGCCGCCTCGTCACTTTTCGGTGTTTCTTCCGCGAACCCAATCGTGGGCCGCCGCCCCGGCACTGAACCTGCCTCGTACACACTCGGAACGGTCCACCAGTTCCCCAATTTCACATGGCTTGAGAATCTTGTAAGTGCCTCGGATCACTCGTCTTAACCCAGAAGAAGAATACATGATTCTAATTGAGACCCAACCATCCAGGCAATCCGTGCTACCGGTGAGATTGTGGCGACTGATATTTCCAACGCCGTCATCTACCTCATCGACCCAAAGGAGAATCCTGCTCCTGCCTCAGTCATCGCTCAATTTCCTCCTGGCACCAGCCTAACCGGCATCGCGGAGCTCAGTCCCGATCTTTTCTACGTCCAGTCCGTCGATGGCTTTGTGTACAATTTCACCTTCACGCCAGGCACCGCGAAGCTATGGGAGGTCGATCTACGCGATCAAGCCCGTGGCGCGGTTGTGACCAAGGTTCTGGATATGCCCGAGAACAAGGTCCCGAATGGCCTGGGGGTGCTGCCGACCGGGAGAAAGGGGAAGGGCGAATCGAACCTACTCCTCAGCGCAGATTCGGCCGGCGGAGTGGTCTACCTCATCGACGTGGTCCATAAAAGTTATCATGTCGTTTTCGACGACCCGCTACTGAAGCCAAACGCCACGGCACGCCCGGCTTTCGGGGTCAACGGCGTCCACGTCGTTCCGGGTGATGCCAAAGCCGACACCTCGACGTTGTACTTCACGAACACAAACTTTGGCTACCTCGGTGCCGTGACCATTGGCAAGAATGATGGGACGCCCCGAGGCAAGCCGTGGCTGATAACCGACAAGGTCCCGGCGGCAGATGATTTTGCGATCGACTCGGACGGATCGTTCTGGGTGACGCAGAACGTCCGTCAGACCTTGTCGCTTGTGTCGTCGGATGGGACCGTGACGTTCGTGGCCGGAGGCGTGAACTCCACGGACCTCCTGGGACCGGTGGCCGCGGCCTTTGGACGGACCTCCGAGGACCGTGCGAACGGCGTATTGTACATATCAACGGATGGCGTGCTGGTAGATCCAGCCACGGGCAGAGTGTTGAGGACTGCTGGCAAGATCGCCAAGCTTGCCACGAAACGCGGTGGTGGACAGGGATGGGGCGATTGGTAAGTTGCATCCCAGAAGCCTGTTAGAGAGCTGGTGTGATGATGATGAAGGTCTTCCACTCAATAAACACGACAAGGTTCAGTTGTGGTGGTGGTGGTGGTGGTGGTGGAAGAGAAGATCCAGTGAGGAACTGAATGAAGGGTGTTTAATATTCTATTATAATTATAGTCTATACAGAGAATACTAATTCTATATTATATGCAAATTCTGCTACAAGGGGAAATCCTGCACGGAACCCTCAAGAAGAATCTTGATCGATACCTGAGACGGCCTCAACAAGGAACTTCAAGTCCGCCCCTTGCGCTCCACCATTGACATTCATGTATAAGTATTTCTGGAGGAAACTGTGATAGGCGTCGAATGTTGTCTCGAGTCTCAGACGACGCGCGTTTTGAGCCATATGAAGGCTAAAGAAATTGAATTGCTGGTCGTAGGGAATGCCTTCAAGGGTGGTTGAGCAGGTCGAGATTCTCTTGGTCGCAGGCAGTGAAACGAGGGCACCGAGACCACTCATCCAGAAGTGCAACTCGGGGAATAACTGCGAGGACGATGCCTCGAGTGAAGACTTCGCCATTTCTAAGGCCGCTTGGAGTTTTGGCAGCATTATGATTGCGGTGAGTTCGGCCCCAACATATTCTGTGACGCTCAAGATCCACAACAATGTGGCGATTCTCAGAGCCTCTTGGATGCCATCCAGTTCGGTCCGAGCCAGGAGGCGGTAATTCAACGCTTGAACTTTGAGGTACAGCCATCGTTCGCATTCAGGGTCCGGAATCCGGTTCGGTTGTGCCGAGTAAGCGTGTTGGCTCATCTGCACACACCTTACCAGATCGACGAGGACCTTTTGGTGCCAGTCGTCTATGATTGACACATTTTCGGCGGTGAAAAATCCGGTGCCAAGGTTCCGCAATTCTGGGGTCAGCACCGTGGAGGACATGGATTGACGTGGCCAACCTTCAGGCCAGTCGTCAGGCTCAAATGCTATCGTCAGTACTGGTGCAGACATGGTGAAGAATGCGAGAAATCTGTGGTGGTGGTGGTGATTAGGCTCAATCAAACAGCTGCGAACTGAGAACGAGGAACAAAGCACACTCACTTCCCTCCCAGAATTATGCTTTCCATGATCAGGGGCGATACCTTTGTCATTCCGCCGATCTGTGATATGAGGACTTGAACAGCTCTCATGTGTGTGGCGGCAGCGTCAAAGTTGAACAGCCACATTTCTGCGGCGGCTAGCCCATATATTGACCAGAGGAGAGCCTCTTCTACCGCCTCCGACCGCCGCAGGCGTTCTCGGATGTTTCGATAAGTCTGTTGGATGAAATACTCTGGTGGCAAATCTTCAAAACGAACACCGTAACGCCAACTGATGGCCCCTGAGGCGTACGCCAGCATCGACAGCATCAACATATCGTCCTGCAGGGCATCACGCATTCGCTCCGAATATGCAGCCTCGTGACGAAAGCAGGGCCCGGTCCGCGAGATTGCTTCCAAAGGACGGCCTAAAGCCTCGGCGTGAAAGTTGGAAGAGTTGAAATCAGACTGCAAGAATCTCATAAGTTGGTAAGCCGAGGGGTGATGAATCATGTTGGTGCTGTTGAAAGGATCGATCGAGTTGCCAGAAGGCTGGACGGAAATGGATACGACACTCGGGTGATCCAACTCTTCGCCTCTGGCCGCACGCCGGAAGTAATGGGTCCAATGGGACTGGACAACGGTGGTACCGTCAGAAAAAAACGGGGAATCAATGGTGGTGGAGTTGACCTCACGACATTCTGAGTGTTCTCGCGAGGTGGTGGTCTCCTGGTTGTCAGAGTTCGGCCGTCTACCCCGAGACCTTTCCTTCGGGATTGATGCCACCGATTGTGGAAGGGATTTTTCACCTTGTCGCCGTCTCGTTTGGGCGTGGCTTCGAATTCTGTAGGTCTCTTCATCATCGCCCCTGGACAGCGAGGCTGACTTGGCGTCCTTTACCACAAAGTGGTATCGTTCCATGGTTCAGATTCTAGAAAACGACATGCTGCTATTGACGGTGACCTCTACTTTAAAGTCGCCGACTGTGAGGACGGGTTGACCGACGAGTTTGTCATTGGCCCTCGGGGACTATACCTCGCACCTGTCTCCAATCAAGGTACTTGTAGCAGGGGCTACAGTGTACATCAGAACATAAGCAAGTTGCGGGGCGTTCTTCCTATTTTTAAAGATCGGCTGGACTATAACTCGAGCTAGAGTAAGTGGGGCTGATAGATTTCCTAAAACAAACTACTGTTGACTCGGCGAGTCCACGCGAGTCTTTGCTTGCCTAGACCACCACAAATAGGGATTGGTGGTGATCCATGTTCATGGCATTCTGCTAGTTTTCGCGTGAAGATTAGATCCTGTTCCCTTGCGAATCGCACTCCTTGAGCCCTGTTTACGAAGCTTTTCCCCGCGGAGTGCTTGGTCTAACCGTAGGGAGATCCCGTCAAGAGATCTGCCAAAATCCATTCCCAACCTCACCTTGCCAGCAGTCACGCCGTTTTATCTTTCTCTCCCCTTTCTTATCTCGAAGCTAATCAACTACCCAGTATTCCAACAAGCAAACGAGGTTATTATCTACCTATAATGTCATATCAGCCTTAAAGTTTTGTTGGGGAACGATAGAACATTAATAAGTTAAACCTTGCTCATCTTAAACAGCAGGGCAATGGACTTCTGGGGATAAGCTAACGAGCACTTAGCTCGATAGGAAACGCTTCCTTGACACAATGCGTGCAAATAAACACCGAAGCCAGGTGGCTAGCCGTATTGCCAGTCTTGAGGACCAGCTCGAAACGCTCAGCATCGAATTTGAAGCACTGGAGAGAACGAGATCAACCGAACCTCTCCGGCGAGGGTGCAATCCAAGGCCTTCCCCCTTGGCTGCCGTCACCAGAGAACTATGAATTGGCGATACCTGAGCCTCTCCCCTTCAAACCTCGGTATACCCATCATCAAGCATAGTCATGATATATTGGCGATGCATCAGCTCAAATGCCACGTGGACGCTATAGAGAGACAAGACCCTAGATGCAATAGACGTTAGTTCCCAGTTTTCCAACTCAGGTAATTACTTGAGGTGTGTTGTCGAAATCTACTAAGAAAATACTCGTGCAAAACTGGAAATTTTTGGTGTATGGGCTGTACGCTGCTTCCCAGCCCCGCTCGCATGTCGGTTACATTGGAGATCATTCTGTGACTATCTTGAAAAATAGATTCTAGTTCTGGTGTTAGTGTAGCTAATATTATGAATTATAGTAGAAATATAAAGTTTTAATTTCACACGATAATTATGGAGTTTAGCTCAATCTTATCCTGAACGTCCCGAAGGTTTAAGATTCTAATCAATGGTGTTCTGTCGAATTGCTGCTATATTTGTACCAATGCGTTCAACCTGTCGGTCTTGCAAAGGCGAAGGATAGAGGGCGTCTTGTGTTGTCCAGGGCTTCGGAAGACTTTGGTTCCTCCTGGATCTGGTTTGCCGTCAGCAGATCTTCATCCAGCCTGATGTCTGTCGAGTGTGAGCTACTATCGGAAGTCCAGTGGACTCCTCGTACAATCTTCTGTGTTCTGTCACGAGGGAACCCGTCGCCGGATGTCTCACCCTTCATCCGCACATCGCCCGACTGGGGCGCACAGGGCTATGCATGGCAGCTTTAAGATTTCAGACCGTCCCAGATGGAGGGAGTCAACTAACGATACATCCGTCCTGTCAGTAAACCCATGGACACGCCTCTCCTCGTTTGTGCGAGGACGACTCCTGCTTCTGCTCCTCCTCCCTCCGAATCACAGGCGTCGTGGTCTCTCGGTGGCGGCCAAGATTGTTTCAGGCCCCTTGCTGTGTTGCTCAGATCGGTAGCCGTCGCCGGCGTCGTCTCTGAAACCACGCTAGGCGGCGGGTGCCTTGCATGCAAAGTCCGACGCCAACCACGAGGCTGTGTTATGCTTATAAGGTCACCGAAGTCCGTCCATCATTCCCACACGGTGCTTGGTGTGGGCTGTGGTGAGCTGTCGTTGACACAATCAAGATACGAATGCACACGATAGTACGGCTACCCCGTACTGTCATCAGGCTGACGAGATCAGCCCCCGCGAATCGACCCGTAGTCAGCTTTTCCGTTGCGGCTCTCAGCCTGACTTTGCTGACACAGATCATTGCCCCGTCGAGGGCAATCTTGCGCCATCTCGACACAGCTCTTCACTAAACAGCATAAGATCGAGAGGATACGGACCAAAGAAAACAAAGACGATCTTTGAAGACGAACAAAGTTGTTCGTACAGCCGTCGGACGACACTTAAGAGTAGCACTTGGGATACATCAAAGGATCATCCAAGTTGTGGATTCGCAATGCCACGAACTCCACCACCCACCACCGTCCCTGAGATCCTGGCTACATCCGAGATCGACCCGTCCTTCGCCAAAGCACTCGAGACATCTCCACAGTCGCCCGCCCTAGATTGCACGATCACCTCACTCAAACAAAGCAGCATAGCCCGACTACCCTCCATCCAACAGTCTCTTGTCGACACACGGCCCGTCGACGTCTCAGAGACAACCCACTTTATCAAACTCCGCGACGACTTCCCTGCCCGTATCATTCTATGCCACCTGACATCCGCAATCACAGACACAACTCCTCGCCCGCTGATCCTCTTGTTCCACGGCGGCGGCCACTGCGTAGGGTACCCTGAACTGGAACTCCCTCTCGCCCGACAGCTCGCCCAGACACACTCCGCCATCGTCGTCAGCGCATCGTACCGTCTTGCACCCGAGTTCCCGTTCCCCTTCTCGATCTGCGACGCTTGGGAGACACTGGAATTCGTCGCCAGTGAGGCACGCAAAGCCAATTCAGCCGTGTTCCCGCGCTGCACGGATCCCCGCGTCGGGTTCCTCGTAGGCGGATCGTCGGCCGGCGCCAGCCTCGCGGCGTCACTGGCCCATTTGGCACGCGATCACAGCCTCCGTCCCAAATTGACGGGCCACTTCCTCTTCGCGGGCACCTATATCTCGGACCAGCATGTCCCGGCAAAGTACCAGGAGCGATATCTCAGCTGGACGCAGAACCAGGACGCACCGATCCTGAGTAAGGCAATGATTCGACTCCTCCAGGACGCGTGCAAGCCTGACTTTGACAGCAAGCTTTACATGAGTTTCGACCAGCACCATCCATACGACGCAGGGACGGGTTCAGTCAGGCATGGACACATGGGTTTGCCGCCAGTGTATTTCCAAGTGTGTGGTCTCGACCCGTTGCGGGATGACAGTCTGATATATGAGCGTGTTCTGAGACTGGAGTGCGAGGTTCCGACGAGGCTGGACTTGTATCCTGGCTTTGCGCATTGTTGGTGGACGGTCTACCCGGACTTGGAGATGAGCCGTGAGAGAATGAAAGATGCTGTGGAAGGGGTGGGATGGTTGTTAGGAACAGAGACGAGAGACGAGAGGTGATACCTGGAATAGGAGAAATCAAACGGCCTGCTTTGCTTTGCTTTGCTTTGCTTTGCTTTGCGTTGCATGATCCGGACTAGCATATGACCATGGCGGGAAGCATGGGGATTGATCTTGTCGGGTGATGAACTGTCTCGGGGACGGTTAATATCTACCCTTATCGCGTAGCATTTACCTATATGGAGCACAAATAAACCTTGACCTTTTCGGATGCTTTTGAAAAGTCGACCCTCTCGAGTGCTTGCAGGCTCCTCTCTTTTTCATGTTATAAAGAATCGATTCTCTTGAATGTGTCTTTTTGGGGGGTGGCCATCATGCACTCATCTAGACATAGAATTACATATTTTAGGGACTCATTAGAGAACAATCTATACGAAGCCTGGAAGGAAAAAGTCAGTGTCTATCATCAAGGAAGTCGAAGAAGAGCGCGAGCCTGAACACACCTTTTCGGTTACTCTGGAAGAAGAATCTGACGACCACGACTTGAAGACCTGCCATGCCGACCATCATGCACACCTCGATCAAACTAAAGTTGAAGATTCTCTGCTCCGTACTCCTCACCGTGCTGAAGTTGCGGTTCTCGCGGGTCCTGAAGTACTTTTGCATCCTGCTGACCGTGCTCAACTGGCCGCTGATCTTGTAAATCACATCTTCGAGTGCCGAGTGCTGTTCGGGCGACGAGCCGGCCTTTTGAGGGAGGAGGGCGGATTTGTTTTCATCTTCGACCTGCGATTAGATCGATAGTCGTCAGTCATATGAATCTTGTGTTTTCCACAGCGGTGAAACACTGAGACCAGTAGCATCGTAACGTACCGCCACTTCAAAGTCCACCATCTTGTCCGCAAACGTCGACATCTCGTTGCTGAAGCAGAAGCGATAATCTCCAGTGTTTTGTGCCGTGAAGACAAAATCTCCCTGTCGCTCCTTTTCTCCCTCCATGATCTTCTTGTCGTTGGGTCCAACTACGGAGTAATCGACATCGAAGGATCCGCCAGATTGTACCTTGTGAGTGTGTCAGTAGAGAATTCGTCGACACGCGGTGCAGCAAGGTTATACCGCGAAGTAAAAGGCAACTTTGGCATTTTGTCGCTCGACGTTTGTGAAGAAGCAGGCTTTCTCACTGGCACCGAGTTTGTAGGTCAGGGCGGTGCTATAGACGCCAGACACGGCCAGAGCCAACAGGCCGACGAAGAGAGACAATGTCCGCATGTTGCCAGTATTCGCAGACACAGAAGAATCGTCGACAACAATGTGTCCTGATTTCCAGAGACACGCGAGTTGGCACGGTTTACCTGCGCAGTAAAGGGGCGACCGTGATTGACTTTGGCCTTTGGGCGCAGTCGGCAACTCGGATTAATTATTCTCCAGATCTTGGCACTGACTTGGGCAGGGCATGGAGACCAGCGCAACGGCTTGTCTCTTGCATTCTCCACATCGACCTCGAGCATTCAACTACGACTAAATATCGTTACCTATGTGATATTCAGTGCCATCTTGCCCAGTGCAAAATAGGTGGGTGACGGGAAATAGACGCAGAGAGATGTACTGGATCGTACTCAACACGCTGCTCTGTCACGTTGATCTCCCAACCAGTTCCTCCATGTGCAGGAGGATGAATACATACTATGATCGACTCGCTTCACATCTCGAAGGATATCCTAGTGTCCATTCATTACATGAACATGGTGGAGGCGCCTCTGTCCTCCTGCTCATTGCCAGTAAGCGAGTCTAAGCCTCATCCTGCTGAGGTGTATTGGCAGTTGATTCGCCGAAAGGCCGCCACGCGAACACAACAAGTGGCAGTGCATTGAACTAGGTCAAGACATGGCACTTCGCCGCAACAGTCTTCATTCCATCAGGCTGAAAAACAGTTAAACGTCTCATCACTCCACGGATGCTCGTCCATTGTCATCACACTTCACAGTAAGCCAGCGAACCTTTTCAGATGTCTGGCTTCGAAGCTATCCTCGGTGTCGTAAGCGCGGGAGCAGGGCTTCTTTCATTGAGTATCCAGCTTGGAGAGTCGGCTATGAAGCTGAAGCGAATTTATAATGCAGCGAAAGATGCTCCAGCAAACCTGCAAACGCTACTACTTGACCTGGAAACCATGGCACTCGCCTTAGAGCAACTTGAGCACCATCGACGGCATGATAGTCATCATGAGGAGTTGATGATCCGCTGTATTGCACGATGTCAACAAAGTACCCAAGTTGTGCAGCAGGTAGTTGACAGACTTGAGCGCTCCCTGACGAAGCATTCGCGGATCCGGGGGAGGTTGTACAGCGCATTTAAAGAACGAGATGTGAAAGATCTCCTTGACGATCTCGAGCGGGCCAAAACTTCCCTTCACATTGCATACTCCATGTATATGCACGCAGAACAGCAGAGGCGAGACCGCGAGCACCACGCTATCCTGACCGGCCTTCAAGAACAGCTGTTTGAAAGAAGTGCAACCATTTCACAGGAGATGTCTATTCTCACTGAACCTTCTGTACGATTGGTGCAGCTCGAGCAGGCTGTCAGCGCAACAGGCGCAGTTGAGACTCTAGTTCCCGTCCATGATCGTAGCCGCGCCGACGAACGAGCAACCTCTAGTGTGAGGCTTATCAGGCACAGGAAGAAGACACCCTACTTCCGGACTTCTTTTCGATTTCCCTCTTGGTTCTCAAGCCGCATCTGGAACATGGCTATGGTTTGTGCGCAAGGCGGCTGGACTTTTGAGCTCACGACGTGGAACGCTGTTCCGCGTGACTCTCTTGTGTTTCGATATTGCAGAACGGGGAATCTTGCTGGACTACGGCGTCTCATGGCGAATAAAGAAGCTTCACCTCTGGACATTATTGAGTTCCCAAGTCGTCGCGAAACCTTACTCGAGGTGAGGTGGTCTTCCATATCTGTAACTCTGCTAATGTTCCAGGTTGCGTTTTCCGAGGCACAAGTAGAAATTTGCCGTTTTCTCTTGTCATTGGCTGTTTTACCAGATCACATCACTATACTGAGCCGTGCTCTAGATCGCGCTGTCCTGCTACATTTCACCCAAAGTCTCGACGAGATGTACACATTGGTCTTTGAAGATCCTGAATTCTGTGCTGATATCAGTGTTGCTGCTCCTAGTGAACAGCGTGGATGGCTGACTTCTTACTGCAGCACAAGCTGTCTCGACATTGTTCTGCGCCATCAAGGACCTGAGTTCCTTGGCCGCTCGGCAAGTACGAAATTCGACCTAGCGGTCCAAATGTTTTCGCTTGAGCCTGAAGGATTTCTCAAATTGATCGGCGTACAGCGATGGGACAATCGGTTAGTGCACCCTAGAGGTAACGATGGTGAATCAGTCTTGCATCTGGTCGCATTTCATCTCAGCCACGATCTCACCTTTACTATCTGGTCCGACGAATACTCGAGTTATAAATGGAGTTATGAATGGTTCCGATTAGGGGTAGATATGCTTCGCAATGGTGCAGACCCTCATGCAATATCCCGTAGATGGGAGTTTCGGGATGACCCTGCACGCACACCTCTGATTCAGCTCCTTTTATGCTACATCTCTCCCACTTTTTCCCCATGGTGGGATGGGCGTCTCGTAACGCCGGTGTCGCTGCTGCGTCTCATTCGTTATTGGGCTACTATGGTCTGTGAAGCTGGACTGAATCTTACGTGCTACGGTGCACAGGAATCCCAGGTTTGGGAATCACTTGGTGTACAATCTCTTCTGCGGAGTGGTAATTCAGGGATCTACATCAACCGACTGATCTTTGGCCCCAATCCAGAAGACTGGAGTTTGGAGTATGGCGGTTCTGCAGTCATTTCGGTGAGAAGGCTGCGTTCTCTGCCTGGAGCATATCCAGGCCAAACTTGCATTCCTGATAGCATATTCTGGAGTCCAAGTGAAGAAGAGGAAGATCTTGGTCCCTGGGATGTTGTATCAACAAAAGTCTTGCTTTCGCCTGCTGCGGACTTACGAGATGTAGGCCTCCGATCTGAGGAACCCTTTCCCAGCCTTCTCAGCGGTACTCAAGATGATCATGGGACGATTACCTTGATGCAGTATCGTGCAGGCCGCTGCCGAGCCCGAGATTCGAGTGCACCGTCGAGAGCACGGAGCCAACCTCCCCTCTCACGGAGAAGAGAAGTTGCATACCATGCAGTGCATCGGGCTGAAGACGCCCGGCCATGGTTGGGAGGCGTTCATTTCTGTCTTTTCGACTCGCGATGGAAGTTTGGCGGCGAATCTTACGACTTGGAGATTCTTAGTGACAATCATCAATGGGCGATCAAAGATTTACGGAAGTGCATGCAAGGATTGTGTTGGGGCTACGAGTCATCAATGCAACAGTTGCTTAGCTGGGCAGATTATAGCTTTCTGGCCGAGATCCGTGACTGTCAAGATTGCAGGGAGCTTCGCAAAGGAGTTGGCCTTGTGGGCCATACTGCGACGCGCGATTGTCCATTTGGTTGCAGTAAGGTTCATTTGGACAGACTACGTGTTCCAGAGGCTCTCCAATATTATCATCTAGCCCGTTTTTATCCTGACGGCTATTCTGGCGACGACTGATGGGGGAAGGCAGACTTTTCCCAGGCACTGCGTGAAGTTTACTCATTGATACTCAATGAATGATTGCAACAGGGGCTCATGCGATGTTGAGTACCTCATCTGTCAGATTATCGCTTTTGACAGCAGGACAATTACCCACAAACATCACCCGCAGACGAAGTGAGTAACAACGAGAACGAGTCCCGGGTATGTCTATGAGAGATTGGTCGGGATCAACCCTCGATAAGCCTAAATGTTCAGCAAAGTCAACACATTCTGACAAGACTGAAATGAGCACAAGATATGTTGCAACAGTTGGACACGTCTGAGTACACTGAACTTTTTCATAGGTATTCGGGGCTCGTTATGAAGAGCATGGCTAGCAAGACTATGACAACTTCCCATCCGTGGTTGTAGGCGTCTGGGACAGTTTCACACTCAGCAAGGCCAGTAACATGCCAATCGAGCAGTTGGGCTTTGTTATGGCTCCAGAGTGTTGGGAATATCCCCAAGATAGCCTGCCTATTCGGCTGAGACAGTGTCCCAGCCTAATTGCCTCGTAAATCCTAGGTACCCCGACAGGTCGATGGGACAAGTGCTCGTCCTCCTGCACTGAATTTCCTGCCCCGAGTCGTAGCGTCAGAGCGAGTGAATCGACAACACAGTCGAGTGCATGGATGGCGCATCTATTGCTCCAGCTCCCGGGTATGGCCGTTCAAGAAGTATTGGGGCGTGATCTCAGCAGCCCACGCATTGTCGACGCACTCGACGGCATCATTTTTAATCATCTTTGTTGCGTACACCGACACCTGACCGCAAGTGCAGTTGTACCTCACACGTCGACAATCGGCGACGCAGACCCTGCTTCCGGTGTCTTTGGTTCCTGATCCCTGGCTACGGCTGGCTTTCCCTTTCGAGGAGGGAACTCAAACACCTTGCTCTTTCCAACCTTGCCGGCTCTCCATTTACCCACCCGCTCTCCCAGGTATCCCTTGTCCCAGATCAACGCGCCCACCCGTGGCTGCACGTTCCAGCTCACCTGCAGGGTGGCATTGCCTCTCTCGCCGATGACGCCACTCGGGTCGGTGATCTGGTATTTTGGCTTCTGGTTCTTCAACGAGATGAAACCGGGCTTGACGAGGTCCTTTGACTGTTTGCTGAAATGCTCCCTGCGGTTCTTCTTCGTCTTCTTCTGGGAATTCTTGTCCAGGAACGGCAGGTACTTGTACACGTACTTTTCCCGTAGATTCAGTAGATTCTGCCACGAGAACGGCGTCGCCGTCGCGGGGATGATGGTGTCCCAGATCACGGCCTCGGACATTCCGCCCTCGCCATTGCTGGTGCTGCTGCTGGGGTAGTTCGCAGTCACGTAGACGAACACCTGCTTCGTGTTCCAGGTGAACAGGCTCGAAAGGTCGGCATCGAGGTCGAATCGGATCTGTGCGTACTCTTCCCGTTTGGTGGTGTAGTAGTGAGGACGGCCTTTGACGACCTGCACGTTTCGAACGGCGACGGAGGCCCGAGGAGAGCCCGTCGGCGCAGGGACGGGGATGACGGACAGAAGTGCAACGATGGCCGCGAGTGTGAATGCGCACGACGTGAAGAACCCGAAGGTCGTCTGGAGTCTGGTGAGGGAGTTGTGCATGGTCAACGGTGGCTAAAGGTCGCGCCGGGGGACTGAAATATTTGAGTCTCACGTCGTGTCGTGTCGGACTGAATGGTGAAGAAAGAGGACCTTGCCGCGCGAGAGACAATGTCACTGAGCCCTTTTCTGATCAGATCATAATGTCAGGATCGGGTCTCTCGCTCAGGTCAGAGTCTAAGCGAGGCAGCAGTCACAACAAAGGTACCTTATGTACTGCTGTCCGCAATGTGAAGTGAACACGTTTGGGGTACGGAGTAAATGCAGTAGTACATGGAGAGTAGAGGACCGTGTCGTGCAGAGTCACTGATCCGCCAAGCCATGACTCGCGCGTGGTTCCCGGTCTCTCTGTTTTCTTTCATCACAGTCTCTGTTTCTCTCTTTTTTCTTCCCATGGACTTCGGCCTGGCAGCTCACAGTCGCAGCACAACTCAATTACTCGCGAAGTGGTTAACTTACAAGGCCTAGCAGTTCTCATTCTGAGAATTGTATTTTGGGTTTTCCTTCACAACGGAGTCCAAGAGGGACATTCACCAGACCTGTCGTTAATCGCCCATGTCCTTCTCTCAATGAATTGCAAGGGTTTCATATCCAAGGTCACATTTTTACTATCTATGCATGTATTTTTATGCTCCATACATTCTCATACTCGTGCTTGAGAAATTCTCATTCTTGTTGACGCTGCTGGTCACTGGGTAGTGTGCATTCTATATCCGGGCACTGAACATTGAACGCTGAACACTGAGCACCGAGCAATCTAGCTTTGTATTGTTTGTTTGTCTCGCGACATACCGTACCACGCTGAAAGAAGCAGTTTTACCCATTCTTATAGCTCCAGAAACCTATTCAGAACCAACCCAACGCTCTCCCAAGCCAAAAATTCCTAAGTGGACAAAATCTTATCTCGTCGCCAAAAAAACGCCATCAGAGAAAGAAAGACAGGCATGATGATACTTGTAGAACCCGTATCGACGCTCTACAAGTCCTTGATCATTATCCAATCCGTTTGGATACATTTCCCCATCTTGAACTCGTGCTCGCCGACCCTCGTGAACCCGAGCGTCTCGTACACCTTCTGCGCCTTGAAGTTCCCTTCCCACACACCGAGCCAGACGATCCTGTACGCCATCAGCCTCGCCATGTGCTCCATCTCGCGCTCCAGGGCCCGCCCAACGCCGAGTCCATGATGGTCCGCGTCGACGTACAACCTCTGCAACTCGACGATATTCTCCAGGTCCTCGATGCACGGCTCCGTGGTGCCTTCAGTCAGCTGTGCGAACCCGATGACGCGACCACTGTCGTTGTCGTTGTTGTTGACGTTGTCGTCCTCGTCCTCGGCGCAAGCGACGATGATGTGAGTCTGCGAGCTGCGGATGTCGTCTTCGATGGCACCCACGCTGTACGCCTCGTGCAGATACGCATTCAGATCCGCCGTGGGAATTGAAAAGCCAAACGTCGTCGAGAAGACGGTCGCGCCCAGCTTGGCGATGGCCGGGGCGTCGGCGAGGGTCGCTTGTCGGATCTTGAACGGTGGCTGCTTTGTCCTCTTGACGACGGCGTTTGCGACATCTGAAGATCTAGGCCGTAACTGGACCGCTGTTGGAGACGAGATGTGCGGGTTGAAAGAGTACTCTGCCGTCGGTGGTTGTGGCGGCGGCGGGGGTGGTGGCTGTGTAGTGACGAGCTGAGCCGTGAGCATTATGATTCTTTCGTATCGCCCCGATATTCCGTTGATGTCGTGTGTTTTTTTGTGTGTGTATATACAGTGTGTGCAGTGAGCGAGTATGTATGTATAGACAGCGAGATAGCGAGATAGCCCGATAGACAATACGAACTAAGTGTACCGAGTAAAATGTTCTGGTGCGCCAAAAGTCTTTTCGTGAACCTAGGGCTGACTTGCTATTGCTATCGCGATTTCTTCGAGGTCAAAGGTATCAAAGAAGACGTCTGATATATTTGCCCAGCATCAAACACACATAACCTGTACATCTAGGTAGAGAGGTGGAGGTAGTATTCTTATGGGGAATCCGGATGGCGAAAATTCGGCGGGAGGAGTGTGCGCGCGCCTTAGAGAATTGCAGAAGGACGCACTCTGTACTTCGCACTCCGTACGCCCTGTCAATGAAGCGACCGATGCTGAGATCTGAGGGAGATCGCCGCAGAGGCAGAGTTCCCTGTACGAAAAGTGCAAAAACGCCCTCCACACGAGCCTCGCCTGGCCACGCCCTGTAACAGCGGGCACAGATAAGTTCTTATTCTGCATGACAAGTCCACGCCTTTTGGCGCCACCCGCCAAGGGTCAAATGCACATTTCCGCTACGACGGCGACTACAACCACGATGCTCCGTTCTCAGTCAACGGACAGCACTCTTTGCACTGCTTCAAAATGGGAAATCAACACCGTGAGTAGCCGCCCCTTGGACGCCCCCTGGATGCCCCTTGGGTAGGCGGTAATTCAGGAGCCTCTACAAACTGCTTGGACCTTTTTGACTCACTTTTGTAGTTGCCTCAGCGTGATTTTCTTATCCTATTGCTTTGTGGCCGCTGGCCATCTAGGTCGTACGTTTGTGCTCTCTTGCCTAGTACCTCTTGCAATGCTCCCCACTCTTAGGTTAAAGCTCAAAACACCCGATCGAGCTTTTTGACGTTCCCCGTACAAACATGTCTAGCGTGCGAAGGCCATGTCCGATTTCTCCGACCTCAGCCCTCTCGGCACCGGCGATCACCACGCCATGGAGCGAGGTTCAAATTTGTCGACATACTTGTCGTGAAGCCTATCCGCGCCTGGAAATCCTCCATCCCTTTCAACCTCCAGGGCCGTCATGATGGTGCTGTGTAGATCGAGCTTCACCGAATTCTTGTTCTGGGCTTCCTCCTGTCCTCTAGAAAGGCAAATCTCGATCACGCACTTGAGCATTCCCGGCAGTCCGGGCATATCTGGGGAGGAATCTTGAACGATATGCAACGCATCAAACCCTGAGTCCCTCAACGCAGCCGACGCGGCAAGCTTCGCTGCGGTGTGTACGATGATGTCTTTCTTGTTGAATATCCGTCGAGCACTGACTGTCACATCCGTTGTCTTGTCAAAGTAGGTCTGCATGTCGAGAAGGTTGCAATCGCCGGGTCGAACGACTTCACGACGCAAGCTGAGTTTCCTAAGTTTCAAGAACGCAGGGTATTGAACTATCATGTTCCATATCGGTTGTAATATGCTTTCAGGAGACTCCTGACACAACTCGGCCGCATTCCCACTCTTTTCAAACGAAATGTGCTCGATGAGCGTTGTGGTTCGGCGTCGGAGGCTCGTTAGCCCATTTGGTCGGAAGAGACGAGCAACGTCAGTGGCGACAAACTTGTTCTTGCCATAAAGGACTGTGCTGGCTTCCCGATAGATCTGTCTGTTGGTCCGCAGGATCGAAGCATCGATGCCATGCCCTTCGGCCTCGGGATACGTCAATGCTGGATCGGCGAAACTGACGGACCCATTTTTTGCCACCA
The DNA here is from genome assembly GCF_000836115.1 of Exophiala spinifera. Taxonomy (NCBI): domain Eukaryota; kingdom Fungi; phylum Ascomycota; class Eurotiomycetes; order Chaetothyriales; family Herpotrichiellaceae; genus Exophiala; species Exophiala spinifera. The sequence continues at coordinate 2,217,499 of NW_015622518.1, read as the reverse complement.
AGAGCTCGCAATATACCTTGAAGCGGAAATCTTTCCAGTTGTTACCCAGAAAGTCAAAGCGCATCCAACCTGCCTGCTCGACCTTTTTGCGCAGGAAGATGAAACGAGAGGTAGGGGTCCAGCTTTTCTTGGTGTTTTCTTTCCCAATATTGGAGGAGCCAGCGAGGAAATTCCTGGCCTCTTCGAATGTATAGCCTGGGAGAAGCACAGAAGGTGCATTTGGAGGTATGGAACGCTCAAGGGGTAATGCGAAGCGAGGGGTCCGATTTGCAACGAAGTCGCCAATGGTCCATCTACGTCTTGTGCTCTGGTGTCTTGCCACGTTCGAAGGCGTTATTGTGAGGCCTTGGTCCACTTGGTCGTTCCCATGGCGTGAGCGTGAGCGTGGTATTTTCGGCGTTGGCGTGTCACGCCCAGGTCCACTGGTTTCTCTGCGCCCTGACTTGCGACGTTTGCCAAATGGGGTGTAGTCTGGGTCAGCCTCCTCTTGTTTGGCCTCAGTCTTTCTCTTCTTGTTGCTAGGCTCTGGCACACCGTGAGAGGGGCAGAAGGGATGGATGGAGCCAGATGGACAAATACAGGCCCCAGGCCTGGAATACTTCAGTGTAATGAACGTCATGAGTACTAAAAGGATGTCGCTGAATCCATGCTGAGGAGGTAGGGAAGAAGGCGCGACGGCGCTGACTGCGTTCTGGTGAGTGACTGCGTCGCGGGTGGTGAAGTGCCAGTGAAGACAGACAACAGCACAAGACCACGTCGCAAGGTCCCGATGAGGCGTTGGCGGCCCTCATCGCTAAAGCATTGCATGTGCCAGGATACAACGACCGAGCATCTGGCCTCGGAATTTCTGAATGTGATGACTTGCATTTCAGCGACCATCAGAGGAGATCTTGGTGCATGGGCTGGGCACTGTTTGTGTCGTGGTGGTTATCAGCCTTTGTCGAGTTCGCTCGTCGATGGTAGCGCACTGTCGGTGCAGAAACAAGTGCTTGATGGTGTTTCAATACACACACACACACACACGTACCTAGGGACTCCCAAAGCCCACAGAGAAATGATTTACTGAACAGTCCATTCGATTCAATATCTGTAGGTATGTGTGAAATGTGCTGGCGCATGGAACATACCGCCGTATTGTATACTTCTTCTATCGCGGCAATAGCCAGAACTCACTATTACAGGACATGTCCTAAAGAATAGCCTAGAGACTTCTGGCTTGATCTTTCCTTGTTCACTCTGATGTCTTTAATCATCTGTTGAATCCAGAAACCTCATTGTGTCTGTCAGTTCGCCATTGCCTGTGCCAACACCACTGTGGTCTTGATATCTCCACAGACAAGTCAATATCGTGAAGAAAACAATCCTTTCCACAGCTGGCAATCACGCCGTGTCCAACAGACATTCCTGTCACTATACCAGAGTCTCTAGAGTCACTGGACACATCAACACAAACATGCTCCCAAGTGGAAACCTCCCCAGGTTGGAGGCGAGAATCCCACGCGCCAATCACATGTGTCCCATAATAATCCTGATCACGTGCACGCCGGCCAAGCGAAAACAGCCGATCCCGTTCCGAGCACTTCAAGTGCTCGGCTCCTCGAGCAGCATCATGAAAGCTTCACGTTGCCGTCGCTCGACATAAGAAAGCCCGTCTTTGTCTTTCCCCCCTCTGCACACCATGTCCGCCAGCTTATTCTCCCGACGGGCACTGCAGGCCACCACGAGGCGGTGTAAGTTGGAACCATCAGACCTCCATGTGTCGCGGACTCCAATGGAACTGACGTCGAAGCAGTGGCAGTAGCCAACCCCTCCGCCTTCACCAAGACTCCCTTGTCGCGATGGTCAGCTCCGGCAGCTATCGCAGTTGGCCAGAACGTGCAGTACAGGTGAGACAGCTCTCCTACCACTTTTCTCTGCCATTCGCGCTCCGTCGATCGAACGAGGACCCATGCTTCCAATGCATCAACAAAATGTTGTCGACATGTCACACCTCCGGCAGCACATATTTGTCCGCACGATGAAAAAGAAAGGAACGAGACGGTCGCACACAAGGTTTTTACACACTCAGCACTACGACCGAAGCAACCCAGGAGTCACGAACCTCCGCATGGACGATCAGTCGTCGTTCGACTTCTCCCACCTCTCTGCATCCTATTCTACCCGTCTTCCGCTGCACGATCTCCGAACCTCCCACCCATTTGTGTCGGCGGCCAATGCTAACCTACAACGTTTCCTCCAGACCAGCGGCAACGACCACCAACATCACCCCGTCAGCCGGTGAAGAGATCCTCGCCGCCCAGCGCCGCAACCGACCCGTGTCTCCTCACCTCTCCATCTACCGGCCCCAGATAACGTGGTACATGTCCATGTTCCACCGAATCACGGGCGCGACGCTGTCGGTGGGCGTCTACGCCTTTGGCGCCGCGTACCTGATCGCCCCAATGCTCGGCTGGCACCTGGAGAGCGCGACCCTGGCTGCCAGTTTCGCCAGCCTGCCCATCCTCGCCAAGATCTCGCTCAAGACTCTCGCCGCCTACCCTTTCACCTACCACTGCTGGAACGGCATCCGACATCTCGTGTGGGACACCGGTGCCGCCATGACGAACAAGCAGGTCATCGTGACCGGATGGACGACCGTGGGTCTGGCTACCGTCAGCGCTTTGGCTTTGGTCTTTATGTGAGTGGGCAGACGAAATGGGAAAGGAAAACCTACCTCGGGGACTTGTTTGAAGTATGGACCCATGGATCCTGCACGAGCACAAGGCCACGAGTAAGAGACCCGACAAGGCACAGAAATTGTTGTATACGAGTAAATGTAAACCCTGACCCCACCAAAGGCTCCGGGTGTTTCCTTTGAATACCTGAATACCTACCCTAAGGCACGTTAGGTAGGTAGTGTCAAGGTTACAGACAGCAATAGCAATAGCGATGACATGGATTTTCCACACCGCTTTCTGTTCAAATCCTCAACCCCTGCTTGCGATCCACGCCTTCGTTATCTCCGTGCCTTCATCCTTTCCTCGGCGACGACTTACTATGGCTCTGGAATTGGTAGAGCACTACTAGGTGCGGCGCTCACGGTCGGGTCGAGGAGTGCCGGGTCATGCAGTTAGTTGTACTTGTACATGTCCTCCTCATCCCTGACTGGTAGACTGCACGTACCATGTAAAATTTACCATTAGTTACTCAGACTGGTATACAAGTTGGCATCTAACGGCAAACTGTACACGCCGAAGCATAATAATTATTACCGTGTCTAACTAGAGGTAGGTACCCATGCAAGGTAGGTCCGTACGGATACACTCGCAGCCACGTCTGGGATCGTGACTCAATTCCCCGTCTCTATTCAATTCTTCATTCATCGACATATGTCGAACCGTCTCGCAGCTCGTGCAAGACACTGTTACCTGGCTGCTGCCGGTCGTCATCAATGTACTTCGTGCCGTCTCGCAGCTCGTGCACCAGGCTGGGGCTCTTAGTGTGTCTCGCACTTCGTCTGGGTGCGAATTCTTTGCTCGCCTGCTTCGGCGTTGTAGAGGCGATGGATACAGTCGACCCCCTCCGTCCTACCGAGGCGCCGCCCTCGTGAATTTCCATGATTCCAGAGTTGGCTCCTTCGGATCCGTGTTCGTATCCCTGTCCCTCAGTCGCCGGGGTAACCGACCTCTTATGTCTTGCACTCCTACGCGGGGTAACTTCGCGCATGGAGACATTGGGACTGAGTGATGCAGACGAGACTATTGATCTGCGGCGACCATTGGCATCTGTTCTCGTTTCTACAGGTGCCTCCTGTTCAACGCGCGGACTTTGGAGAGCGTCTCCAACTTCGTCCACCGGGGTGGCTGATCGCCGCAGACCGACCCTGCGCCGCGAAGCTTGCTCTGGCTGTGTCTTGGAACCGGAGGGCGAGCCTCGAACGCCCGATTCAATATGTTTGCGATCGCTCTTGTCCTTGTCTCCCAACGGAGCAGCACGCTCTACTTCTCTGGAGGTCTCAATTTGCTCACTGCCGTTGCCCATGTTGTCCGTTCTGTTGCTTCTTCGTCGATTTGTAGGGCGAGGCTTTAAATGTGGGGATCCGGAGGACTTAATGTCAGCACTGGTAGTCGAAGCAGGGAGCAAGATGCTTCCATTATCTTTCCACCATGAACGTAGTAGAGCCACGTAATCCTCCTCTGTGGATCCATACTCAACGGGAGGACCAGTGATGACAACATCGAATCGACCAGATGTTTTGCCTTCAGTCGAGGCGAAGACCGCCCACGATGAGGTGTCGGTGCTCAACAGCATGAACTTCCGATCTGAGGTCTGTGTTTTGAAGTCGCGGAGCAGAACGACATCTCCACGCCGCGTACTTGGGAGTGCAGTTTTGACAGGCCTGAATACGCGCACATTGACCGCGTCCTGCTTGCATGATGAGTCTGCTAGGCGCAGCGTAGTGTAATATTCCTTGGGACCAGATTTTGCACGCTCGGGTTGGAAGGAGTCGTCCACACAAACTCCAATGACATCAACAAGATGATTAAAGTGCTCTTCCAGGGAAGCAAGAGAAGGGTAGTATGCATGTTGCGTCGTTACTCCTGTTGCCAGGGGGGTTGGGGAGTGTGTCTCTCGCTGAGCAATGGCACTCATGGCATCTCCTTTCGCAAGCACCAATGTGTCGATGGTCTCTTCTGGTGCATGTTGAGTAGGCGAGGACGGTAGTTCGACGGCATGTGTCGCAATAGGGTTTGCATTTTCCTTTCGTGAGGATGCCGGCGACGTTGCTCGAGCTGATCGGCGAGATGTGAAGTATGGGCTGGAGATATTGCCAGGCAGCGCAGATCTTCTGGCTGATATTCGTCGAGAGAGGCGGCGGGGTGTAGGAGTTTCAATTTCTCCCTGAATTGGTGAGACCGCCGGTCCATGGTCTTTTCCTTCTTGAGCAGATTGAACAAGTCCCTCAGTGGGAGGTATCATCGAGTCGTCCGGGATTTGACCTTGAGCAGTAGTCGTCGCTCGCACCTCAGGAGTTGATGCTGTCCGGTCAGCGTTACCAGAAAGGTTGTCCCCTTGAGTATGATCTGGAGTCGGCAGTTGTGCAGGTATTTCAGCCGTCTTCGCCGTATCGAAAGAATCTTGAGCAACAAGTTCTGAAGCAACACCCTGACCCACTTCATTGTCAGAGACATCCTCTACATCGCGTGGGTGAACACCCCTGCGATGTGGAGAGACGGGCCACTCTCCGGTAACTGTGCCCTCGATGTTAGCTACTAGCTGTTTCTGAAGATGCTCAGGACTCTTCGATGGATGACTGTGTGTGGTATTGTCATCTTTCGAGTAGCTCAAGGCCCTTTCAGAGGCGATTTCGATCTCCGAGATTGGAAGCACATGGGATGGCTGGAAAGATGGAAGAGAGTCTTCGACCTGTTCAAAAACAGTCTCTACTGCCTCTTCGAAAGCAACATCCTTGGCTCCTTCGGCAGGAGTCATGGGTTCTTCGGCTACATCATCGTTGCTAGCCGGAATCGGTGTCTGTCTTCTGTGTGGCTCGCCATAGGAAGTTGCGTAATCCGAAGGTGGCTCGTGTGTCAAGGCGAAGGCTTCGTCGACATTACCATCCATTGAATGTTTGTGCATATGCAGTGCTGGAGAACTATGAGGGGACGAATGGGAGACAGCAGAACGTGACTCCGGCTGTTGGGCAGCTGGGCCATCTATTATGGAAACAGGAAGTGAATTGTGTTCAACAGTAGTGTACGTGCTCTCGAGCTCAATGTATGCTTCAGAACTTGCTCTTAGGGGAGGTGTCTCCGAGAGAGTGGCCTTGTCATCCGAAGCATCAGCGGTGGCAGATGGTTGAACCGGGGATATCTCGAGGAATCCCTGGAAAGCACCTAGGGGATTCGTCTGCTGGCCTGTAGAGATATCTTCGGTAGTGATACGAGGAGATCTCGGCATGAGATCGCGCGGTGGCCCGTAAAGATCATCATCTTCTATCTCGATGAGCTGCTGGATTTTTGAATTAGGGAGATCATTGGTCAGCTCATTCTGCTGCTGGTAATGTTCCTCGATAGCCAGCTCTGTATTTGACAGCCATAGTTCAGTGGCAGTGCTGGCAGGCTTGGCGGGATCATAGCCGTTGTCTGCAGCCTGAGGGACATTTATGGACGGGTCCAGATCGTGGTCTTCTGGTATCGACGTAGACTGCTCATTCATCGGCGGCTGCAAGACTTGTTTTGTTGAAGTAGTTTGACGATGGGGAGGCGCTTCCGGAACTACAAGTGACTCGTCGGAACCCTCCTCGCCCGCTCCAGCTTCTAGTGGAATTTCGTCGCCCGCGTCGTGTTCTTCGTGAGTCACAACGTGAGCAGAAAGCCCTTCATGAACAATCTGAAACGAATCGGCTCGAATAATAGCGCTCTCGGCCGTACTTGTGCCGGAGGCGTCTAATTGAGATAATCCATCCTGGAAAGGCGGAAAATATCCAATTTCGACACCACGTCTTTGTATCAATGGCGATACCAGAGGAAGGCCAGGCGACGCAAGAGGAAGAAGTCGAGGTGTCGACGTAGCACCAGAAGATGTTTCAGTGGGCGTAATAGTATCGGCATTCCCTGACTTGGGAAGATCTGGAATTCTCAAAGGCGTCTGTGGAGGACCCATGGAGGCCGGCTTGGGCTCTTGACTCGGAGACCGGAATTGAACATCTGGTTGAGGCGCAGTGCTGTCGCTGCCTCCACTACTTTTACGACTGTGGACATCATTATCAAGAAGATGTTGTTGAGTTTGATCTTGTGTCGCATAAACAAGCTGTCTCGCTAATGGCTCGTCGTGGGCAACGACGCCCTCTGATGTAGAGTCCTGCGTTTCACGGGGCGAAGCGACATCTGGAGTTGTTGTACTTGGTATCTCCAGCATCGTTGTTGTAGGCTGTGGTGTTTGTGGGACGGATTCTGAGCCCTCATCCGTGTCCACGAGGTTCCATCCGCCGCTGTCTCTTGCAAACTTCGTACGTTTTCGCCCAAGACCCGCCACGTAGCCATCGTCATCGGCAAGGGAGTCCAAAGAGGTTTCGAAGAATGTCTTTCCGGAATATCTCCTCCCTGACCTTGAGGGCGTTATGAGAGGAACATGTATCTTGCTTAGTTCATGGAACGATACACCGTTTTGCCTAGGAGTTGCAGTGGGAAGACTGTTGAGGGCTTCCAGAACACCATTGTCTGGTGACCCGCGGTCGTCAGGTGCAGTGTAGTTTATGGTAGTCGCTACAGCATTGTCGCGCAGGATCTCAGCGGTAACTTGGGTCTGGAATTCCAAGTCCCAATTTATTTTCTTTCCTGGCGTGGATATAGTGTCTGCGGTTTCTTGCCACTTGCAACCAACGAGACTAAGTCGCAGGATGTCACCGATGCCAACTTTCGTCTTTGCGACTTCTCGAGCACTGCCATTGTGGAAAACCACTTTTACCTGCCCTCGAGGTTTCCGCGCGCGAATGTCCGAATCTGCCAGCAGCAACGCGAGTGTCCTTGTAGAACTAGAGTATGGCCAGACAAGAGCGACACTGGCGAGGATATAGGAGGAAGCACCGGTCACGTTGGGACTGAGGTCAGCAACTGAGATTTGGTCGGTGGGCTCAAAGGCAGGCCGGCTGGAAAGATCTAGCGCCACCACCGTGGTCATGTTGAAGGCGGCCAAAAGAGAGCACCGGGAGCGCCGGCCATATCTGGATCGCTTGGGCGTTCGGGGGTCCCCTGGGGATTACGCGCTGGAGTGTGAAATGGAATGCTCGAAGGGTGCTGTAACGGACAAGTGAGGGAATGTTTGAGGCCCAGTCAACGCGAACTGTTGCGGGGAGAAGAAACACCAAGAAATTGCCGAAACGCGTTTCACAAGCGTTGAATCTGGACACGCCACTCAAGCCAGCAGCCTTGCAGCGTCACAGCCTCTCTGTTTCACGATTCTTGCTTCACGCTGTCCTCGACTGGCTCTACACGTCTCCCCGTCATATGGTTTAGTCTACCGCTATGAATGCTGACCTGCTTAGACTGCTTTCGTGGCTGAGTACATCGAGGCCACAAATGCTTCCAGCCTTGACCAGATGAAAAGAAGAGACCACATTCCAGTGAATGGATATCACTGGGGGGCGCCAGCCATGTCCATCTCAATTGTACCTCCTTGCCATGGCGACAATAGATTCCTTGTACTCAAGAATTCACTTTCGGTTCCTATTCAGACTTCCTCGTGTCTTTTCATCTCTCAAACCCGCTCTCGTTCCTTTGCTGCGTCTCATTCAGTTCGCTCTTTCAAAGTCCTTGTCCACGTCCGTCTCCTCCCTTCTCCTCTAATCTCACGTCGTGTCTCTTCGTCAACTGCGGCGGGACAACCTTTCGCGCGTTCGAGTGATTGCAACACCTTGACCGCAAGTCCGCAGGCGGCATTCATTCATTTCGTCAAGAGTTGTCCTGGGCCGACAACAATACCACGCAATAATGCTGTGCATTCTTTCCTCCGTGCTGCTGGTCAGCGTCTTCCTCAAACCGGCCCTTGCTACCTATCAATTGGTGCATGACTACTCAGGTGATGCTTTCTGGACTGGCTTTGACTTCTTCACCGACCATGATCCGACAGACGGGCTTGTTCAATTTCAGTCAATGGAAGTAGCAAATGCAACAGGTCTGGCAGGTTTCATAGAGACTGGAACCCCATCAAAGGCAGTGTTCATGGGGGTCGACACGGCACAGGTTGCGCCCCAGGGTCGAGCCAGCGTTCGGGTATCATCGAATGAGACCTTCCAACACGCGCTGGTTATTGCCGACATCTCACACATGCCAGGGGGTATCTGCGGAGTATGGCCTGCGTTCTGGATGCTTGGATCAGACTGGCCCAACAATGGCGAGATTGATATCGTCGAAGGAGTCAACGACCAGACTGCCAACAGCATGACATTGCACACAAATTCAGGCCCTATCATCACGGATGGGGCACATTTCTCAGGAGAACTGGTCACGGCTGACTGCGACGTCAACGCACCCGATCAGCCAAAGAATGCCGGTTGCTCCATCGGTGACAGTTCCAACCTGACATTTGGATCCGACTTCAATTCGGCAGGAGGTGGCGTCTTCGCAACGGAGTGGACATCACAATTCATCAAGATCTGGTTCTTCCCTCGCGGCAGCTTCCCTGACGACATCGTCAGCAGTAACCCGAACCCCGGGGAGAACTGGGGTACCCCGAACTCTGTGTTCCAAGGATCGTTCAACATCGACGATCATTTCAAGAATTTGCAGATCGTCTTCGATACCACATTCTGTGGACAGGTGAGCACCAACACTTCAATGTTGTTTGATGTTTCATTCTTCATATAGCTGACTTCTGTGTCCAGTGGGCAGGCCAAGTGTGGAATACGACTTCTTGTGCGTCGCTAGCACCAACGTGTGAGGACTACGTATCCAATAACCCGAAGCATTTTATCGATGCCTACTGGGCAATCAACACACTGCAGGTGTTCCAGGACGACAGTGAACCAGCAGCAAATTCCGGTCCCGGTAGGGGAACATTCAACCCTCCATTCAACCCCAGCAGCACGCGCAACAAGTCCAAGCGGTCTCCCGTGGCTCCCTCGACAGCGAATTCAGGTCGTCGGGTGTTACCGATATATCTGTGACGCAGTGGACCATCAGTTTCCTGTTAATAGAAAGCAAGGCGTTGGGGTAAGCGAAGCATTACGAGTTTGTGGCCGTGCTCTCGTTCCAGAAAGGCCATTGGCATTTTGGTTCTCAAAGCTTAAACGAGAACACTTGGACGAGGTCCGCGAAGCTTGTGTATCTTTTTTGGTTAGAGTTCACGTCATGCAGGCCGAGCTGACCCGTATGATCGATGCGGTGGTCGCAGATCGGGGATTCTAGATAATGCATAAATTGCTCATGTTCCTTCATGGGCGATTTTGGCCCGACCTTCTTCTGTCTCGAGGCCTTACATGGTGGGGATTGGACTGGGGGAATTGGGTCATGGATTACTGAGGGCGGCAAAACGCAACTCAGCTGTGACTGCGACGGTCATGCGGAAAGCCAGAGGTGGTGATCCCATGCCGTTTGCAGCACGAGCAATTAGCATGAATCGCCATCAGTGACTTCGTCTCCATCTCTGACTCTGTCGCGCCCTGGAAAATTTCGCTCGCTCGATCCAGGTGCAAAAGGCCCGCGGACCACGACGTCATCATAAGGCTGTGCCAAGCATCGGTGGCTTCCTCGGCATCAGATCGGCATCCAGGAGCGAAAACAAGCTTCTTCCTCCGATACAATTTCCACGGGCACAATGAGTGTTTCTCTGAGTATGAATGAGGCCCTGTCCTCGTATCGCATTGCAAACAGGGCGTGTCCCGACTTGAGCGGTGCTGGAGCAGAAAATTCCTCCGCTGATTGACGGCACTCGCAATATACCCAAGCGGACCACAATAATGATGCGGCTGACCATCGTTGGCTGGGAAGCTCACTAAGGAACAGCACGAGCATCCACCCGGACCCTCCATGTTGATAGTCGCTGACCAGTACAAAGTCGATGTTCTCCATATTGACACGGCGGAAATGTGTTTTAATAATGGCCACTTCGTCATAGCGCAGGCTAGTGGCTACAGTGTCGCTTTCATACAGGACACGGCCTTGTGCCCATACTCCACCATTGATATCATTGCACATTTTATTCCAGAACACCCTTATTGTGGTTGATGGAACGCTACCCGCACGACACAGGCACGGGGCCTTGCAACCGTATTCCGATAGTATATACTCTGCTGTGACCCGTCCTCTCCTGCTTTGTTTGTTTTGCGGATGATCTTTATCGCTGGCTTTACCTGCACCACCCCTACTGATTGTTCTGTTGAGGGTAGACCATCATGGCTTCGAATCATCAGGATCGCCACCCCACCTTCCACACCCCAAGCTTTGATTCAAACCGTGAGTCTACAGGAAGCTCGAGAGGCGAGAACGGTGAATGGGAAAGAGCGTCGACAATCGACGGTGACAATGATGCGACTACCAACAAGCCCGAAGAGAATGTCCCAGAGGCAGCGCACGTTGGGACTACTCTCAGAGAAAAGGAGGAACGAAGTGCCGGGTCTGAGCCCGAAACTTTCGACAAGATTGAGATAACGGAAGACGACTGCATGAGCGAGCTCGGCTACTCGTGGCCCGAATGGAAGAAATGGACTGTCTTGACAGTCATCTTCCTTGTCCAGCTTTCGATGAACTTCAATACCTCTCTATATTCGAACGGTCTAGGGGGCATCTCCGAAGAGTACGGTGTCAGTGCCCAGGCCGCCCGCTGCGGTGCTATGATTTTCTTGGTCATGTATGCTTTTGGATGTGAACTATGGGCCCCGTGGAGTGAGGAATTTGGCCGCTGGCCCATCCTTCAGCTTTCCCTTACTCTTGTCAACATCTGGCAACTTCCTGTCGCTCTTGCACCCAATTTCGGCTCTCTCATGGTCGGAAGAGCTCTTGGTGGCCTCAGCTCTGCGGGAGGTTCTGTCACTCTTGGAATGATTGGTGAGTTCAATACTATTAGGTCCTCGGATGTCTGCTAACAGGCTGTAGCTGATCTATGGGACGCGGATAACCAGCAGTATGCTGTCGCTTATGTGGTCTTCTCATCAGTCTTCGGCTCAGTTCTGGGTCCCATCATTGGTGGATTTGTGGAACAGTATCTCGCATGGAGATGGGCTATTTGGATTCAGTTGATTTTTGGCGGTTTCGTACAGGCCGCACATTTCTTTCTGGTCCCAGAGACCCGCACGACAATCCTCATGGACCGTATTGCAAAGAAGAGACGCAAGGCTACTGGTGAAAACATCTGGGGGCCTAACGAGTTGGAACCTTTCAGAGACCGTTTCTCCGTCCGAGAAGTGCTCATTACTTGGATGCGCCCATTTAAGATGTTTTTGACCGAGCCCATCGTTCTGACGCTCTCACTCCTCAGTGGTTTCTCTGATGCTCTGATCTTCATGTTCATTCAGTCATTCGCCTTGGTGTACGGACAGTGGCACTTTTCGGCCTGGCAGACGGGTCTCGCTTTCTTACCGCTGGGCATCGGTTATCTTCTGGCTTGGATCTCATTCATCCCTGCCATCAAAAGGAACATCAAGGAACGAGAGCGAAACCCCGGCAATGAAAAGGCACAGTACGAGTCACGACTGTGGTGGCTTCTGTGGACTGCCCCCTGCCTTCCGATTGGTCTTTTCGGCTTTGCCTGGACCATCCAGGGCCCTCCGATCCATTGGATCGGTTCGATGATTTTCTCTGCAATCGTTGGTATTGCTAACTATGCCATCTACATGGCAACAATCGATTACATGATCTGTGCTTACGGCCCATATTCGGCTTCTGCTACGGGTGGCAACGGCTGGGCCAGAGATTTCCTTGCTGGTGTTCTTACCATTCCGGCAACGCCTTTCTTTGAAAGTGAGTACCTCTCCCCAGAAGTCTCTGACTCTTCCTGGCTAACACATGTCAGATATTGGTGGTCGTTATCACCTGAACTACGCGGCCACTATTCTCGCTTGTATCGCTACCCTCCTCGTCGTAGCAGTCTACGCCATCTACTGGTGGGGCCCAGAATTGCGGAAGAGATCGCCGTTCGCTCAGTCACTTGCCGAAGCTCGCGTTGACAACGATGGTCGCCGTCTGTCTTACTTGCGATCCTACTCTGGTACCTCAGGCTCCAGGCGAGCTTCCCGAGTAAGCCTCGAAGCCTCCCGAGCAATCAACTCCCGTAGGCAAAGTCAGGCTAGTTTCGCTAGGCCGAGCATGCCTCCAAGGATGGGATCTGGTATCGTTAGATAGATAGACGTGCAATTTGCAATCTCGGGTCGCAAAGCGTTTCAGCGTTTCAGATAAGGCTTCTGGTTGAATTTCATAGTCCCTGGCGTGATAATTATGTATGGGAATATTGTACTCTCGCTACATCTGTGGGAGTTCGCATTGTGCGCTTCGAGTCGCAATCATGACTTCTTTATGACATGAACGACGCCATGTTGCAAAGATTAACTTTCATAAAAGTGCTCACTGAAAGTAGAATATGCATGTAGCATAGCAAGAAAATAGGTGTAGACATTAAACAGACTCATTTAGCATATCAATGAATTAACACCCGAAACGTACATGTCCCTTCGCAGCTTATCAACATTTCCGAGCCTTTCCTCACTCCTTCTGCCGAGGGCGGTTGGCATATCTATACGAGGCGGACGGATGAACCCGCCAGTCGGAGGAACCAAGAAGATTAAAATGCATCAATCAGCGATGGCAGAAGCCGAGAACTTTAGCCTTCACCCACCTCGTCTCGACTCTTCAGCTTCTCTACATTTCATGCTGCACCGTGGGAACCTCGTACAGATGCCCGCGAATAGCCGAAGCATTTCTTATCTCTTCTCATCTTCGATAACGATGAAGCTGACATGGAAATACGGATTGCTCGAGTGCCGGCCCGCGTGGAGGTAAAATGCCTGGCCGCAGTCAAGCCTGTCTAGATAAGGTGTCTTTCCTCGTCTTGTCTGGCCAAATCGCCTTCAATCTGGCATAAATGGGAGCAAATAACAAAGTCGTCAGCTGTCGCCCTTGCCGAGAACGCAAGGTATGCTCCGCGAAAGGTGTCCATCATCGGCATCCAACTGATCTGCTTCGTCCAGGTGCGCTGCAATCGGAGCATTCCGTGCCTGAGCTGTGTCAGACATAAATGTGAAGCTAGCTGCCAACCCTACCAGCCCAACAGCATCCAGCAAGCGAAGGTGCCTATACCAAGGACCATTAGGCCGATCCGACGATCACATGGCGCTGCCCCTGCTATCCAGTCACCCGTCCATACTCATAATCTGACGCCTGGCAGTAGCGTTGGCAATGAAGTTGGTGGTCGACTGGAATCCGGATTAAGAGTGTCACAAAGCAACATCGGCTATCAGGTCCACGACGCGAGCGCCAAACGTCCCTCGACCATTAACACAGCCGGGCTAGCAGAGCTCACTGTTGAAGAGCTTCATACCTACAACAATCTTTTGTCCCTTGAGAAAGATCACGACTTGGCCACTTCACCTCCACCCTTCGCTGGCACTGGAATCAGCTTGTCTACCTCGGAGAAAATAGCGTGGCAGATTCACCTTGCCAGTGCTTTGCCTCCGCGGTCACACTGTGATTTGTTCATTGCCTACTTTTTCGAAAGTATTAATTGGATATACCAGGCGATTCATGCTCCGTCGTTTCGTCAAAAGTATGAGTCGCTTTGGGAATATCCTGTGAAGGATGTCGATCTGGTCTGGATTGCCCTCCTGTATGTTCTGATATCGCTCACTGCACTCTACATCGACCCTAAGGCATGCGAGAGTGTCGGATACGATGCTTCAGACATCCGGAACAATGGGCATCTGTGGTTTCGACTATCTCGTCAGGCTCTGCATGCCGGTGAGTATGACTCCAGGCCATGCTTGACACAAATTCAAGTCTTTATTCAATCGCAGTCTTATTGGTATGCAACAAAGGCCGTTGAAGCTTTGAACAGGTATGTACCTCTATTAAGCTCTGCAACTATGCTGACTACTTCCAGTGCAATGGGTCAGGCTGTACGCTGCGCTCAAGCTATCCACCTTGATAAAGACCGAGATCCTGCAACGAATCTGACTTCTGAGCTCCGGCATCGTTTATGGTGGGACCTGTGTTGTTCAGACACCTACCAATCTCTCTGCCTCGATCGACAGCCATTGATCCAAGCGCACCTCTCCGACGTCCCTTTGCCACAGAATTGTGAAGATTGTGATATCACGAGTACCATGATCAATTGCCGCCCCCTTGAAGAGCCAACTGTGATGACGGTGCATGTTCTCCGCGCCGGTTTGTTCAAAGTCTTAAGCAAACTCTACGCGAACAATGCATCCGCATCGACGTCCTATGAAGAGGTATGTGCAATTGATCAGGAGATCCTTACGATTGTGGATCAATTCCCATGGTATTTGAAGACACATAGAGACCAAGGCCGGTTTACAGTCATCAGTCCTACCCTGCCTCCGGTGTATGACCATATACAGTGGCAGCACCATCTCATTCACAATTCAATCTGTGTCCAACGGATCCGGATGTACCGACCTTTTCTCCGTTCTCCCTTCCACAATGATTGTTGGTCGAAGTGTATCGAGGCTGTCGAAGGGGCCTTTGCCGTATACCATGCGATTCGCAATGCAAATCCAGTCCGCTTTCAGCGCTCACAGAAGATGGTTGCGCAGAGCTACCAAATATTTTGTTCAGCAGTCTCGATAGCCGTATTCTTGCTCGTGGAGCGCCCAGCACTCCCTAGCCGAATGCAGTCTGATATCGAAGTTGTAATACAAGACTTGCAGCGTATCGTGCAAAACCACAGCTCCATTCCCATGGCCGTGGCTGGCCGGGTTGTCCTAACGAAGATCCTGGACGCTTATAATCTTAGCAGCCGGCAGCAACAGGGCTTAAACCATGAAGAGACAGTATCAAACTCCAACTGGCATACTCTTATCCCAGAAATCTACGCTCATATGGGCGGCCAGGCGAAGACGAAAACATATCTCGACCGATGTGCTGTCTCACACATTGTGAACCGAGAAAGCAGTATGAGTGGGTCATACTCGCCGCTGAATCTCCAGTCCAAAACAACATCCAAAGCAGGTGTAATCACTGCAACCGAGCCGACTTATATGACCAACGATTCGAATTCGTTCGATGCAGACTTCGCAACGTCTTTCGGCTTCGATCTCCATTTTGATGTTCTCAGTTGGGGTATCGAGGACTTCGAGTTTCAATGAGACGATGGGCTGCACCATTCATCGCTACATCGTCTTTCTTTGCACTGTAGATGCACTGACTGATATTTGTGGCGGAAATGATGCTAGGTAGAGGGCTACAATAGAAGGCTGAGCAGCGATCCATAAAGCCTCTGTAGAATGCCTCAGTTGGGCCGCCATGATGAGGGATAGTGCTTGACGACCTTCCCAGATTCAACGCCTGGAGCCGCTGTGATCTAGCCCTGCGTTTCAACTCGTATTCTCGGCCCGGCATCTAGTGTGGATTTCAGGCCTTGGATACTACACTAAACCCAAATTGGGTAGATCAAGATAAGATAAGATGCTTCAGGATTTCACAAAATACTTTTTCGATAAAATGCACTGGCCGTGGTGAATCTGAATCTTTCGCAGAACGTTTAATTTTTCTCTGTTATCATATTCTCACGTCAATAATGTCTCAAGATCATTCTGAAACGTCTGCAGAGCAGAAGCCGATACACACCATCCTCCTAGACTCCTCGCCTCTTCTGCTTAACACACCTGGCATATCTACACTCCTGGCGAATGGCCACGTCCTAGTAACCACACCCTCTGTGATCGCTGAAATTCGAGGCGAGGAAGCAAGGACGAGGATAGAAACACTTTACAAGCCTTTTCTTGAAATCCGGACACCAAAACCGGAAAGCGTCAAACATGTCAAGGAATTCGCTAGAAAGACTGGAGACGGTGGGGTGCTCAGCCAGACTGACTTCGAAGTGCTCGCACTGGCTTACGATCTGGAGTGTGAGCGCAACGGAGGCGACTGGCGGTTACGAGCAACCCCGGGACAGAAGAGAGTGAATGGAGCTCCACCCCAGAAAGAAACGGACGAGACTGCAAAGCCGGATGCATCACCTGTTGAGGCGTCTCAGAGCGAAAACGCAGAGGCAGATCAAGACGACGACCACCAAGTTTGCATTGAAACCCAGGTTGACTCAATGACCTTGCGGGACGGTGAGATCGAAGTGGCTCAACCACAGGAAGAATTTGAACCGGTGGAGGTAGAGCAGCACCAGGAGGAGGAGGAATCGCCACTCCCAGAAGCTGCAGAACAAGACGTCGATTTACCGACGAACGATGCAGGATCAGACTCAGACGACGGCTGGATTACGCCTTCTAACATCAAGAAACGACAAGCTAAAGACGAGGCTGCAAATAGCAAATTCAAACCTAAGCCCGAAACGAAACATTTACAGGTCGCCACCATGACAGGCGATTTTGCAATGCAGAACGTCCTGCTTCAGATGAACTTGAACCTCTTGTCCACCAAGAACTGCCAACGAATCTCCCAGATCAAGCAGTTCATACTCAGATGTCATGGGTGCTTTGCGACCACGAAAGATATGAACAAGCAATTTTGCCCGCGATGCGGCAAGCCCACGCTGACCAGGGTCAGCTGCACGACTAACGACAAGGGCGAGGTCAAGTTGCACCTTAAAGCCAACATGCAGTGGAATAACAGGGGCAACGTCTTCTCGATACCCAAACCGACCGCTGGCAGTGCGAATCAGAAATGGAAAGGACCCCGGCAAGGCGGTGGACAAGGCGGATGGGGTAGTGATCTCATCCTCGCGGAAGATCAGAAGGAATACATCAGAGCGATGACAACGATGAAGAGAACGAAGGAGAAAGATCTGATGGACCAAGACACGCTGCCTAGCATTCTGACGGGAGATCGAGGTCAAAATACTGGAAAGATCCGAGTTGGAGGTGGTAGGACCATCAATTCGCGAAAGAGATAGCCGTTTAAAAAGTGTCCGAATTTAATGAAGCCATGAATACCAAAGTATCTTGTGAACCTATGACTCTCCAGTAGGTCACGGCTTTCGGGTATCCTGCCCTTTCGTATCCCCGACGCCGTACGCCATTCGATTGTAACTCAGGTACGTCTCTTAGACAAAGAGTCCCCAAGGGCGATAGCATTGAAGCTCCTCGTGTCGCTTCTCGAGGAGACCCAAACCCAGCCATGCGAATCGTTCGCGGCCATTTTGAGGCGTGGAACCTCCCATCCTCAGACGACCACCGAGTTACATCCTGTTATTCATTGCTAATGCATCGTCTCATTTTTTCTCCTCTTCTGGTCGCTGGTTAGCCCTTCGAACACGCACACGGAGGAATTAGGAAGAGACGCACTTTGTTGGGTGAGCAGGAGGCCGTATCGCTTCTTTAGTGTAACTCGATGCCTGCAACCGGGTCAGAAAGGGACCAAGCATGGAGCGAACTCTTCCGCACCTCGAATATTTGTCGTCGGGTGAAAATCTCGCGGGATGCGCCGACTTTGTGACCACGCCGTCGAGGACCTTTTTCAGAGTGTATATCCTCTTGCCCGTGGCCGGGTCCTCGGTGTACATCAAATGCATCTTTTCGAGGCGCTGTGCGTTCTTCTCACTGTCCTACAGGAGAACTCTGAGGCGTCGACGGGAAAGCGATTTCTGCGTCAAGAGGGAAACAAACGACACAAATTCGTGCGTTGTGGTTGGAGGAGGACGACCGGCAGATGCTACTGAGAGTGCAAAACTGCGGCCGTTAAAAAATTTGGCCAAAAGCCGCAACTAGAAAAGCAATAATTTCCCCGCGCAGCCGAAATTCTGAAGCCGACAAGATTTTGGACCAACAGCAACACTTCCAACACACACTTCTTCTGTCTCATTCTCGTGCCATCGACAAGCGAGTCCTTTCGTCCTGCATTAATGCCCTGCCGCGCATCAGATCCGTATCCTCGCATCTGCTGTCGCTCTGCGGCACAACGGAAGAAAAGTAAGTCTACCCAACCCTTACTCATCACTCCACCTGTACAGCTTGCTCTGTCGCTACATGATGACTCTTTTCTTTTGCCGAGGAGGTGGCATTTTGATTTCAGCTGCCTCCAATGTGCGCACTGTATTAGACTACAACGGTATCTGATTGTTCAAACGTTAATGCAGAATTTCTGCGTCCTGCCATAGCTCCCAGTGCAAGGCTGACCTTGAAACCACCTAGAGTTTAGTACCATGAGGCCGACATGGCTTCCTCCTCGACGGTATCAACAGTGAGCAAGCCAAGTACGGTGACGACCCCGAAAGCACCTCCTGCAAAGCCACAGAAACGACCTCGCAGGCCCAATTACAACTACATACACCGAAATCTTCTCCCGATTGAAGTCCACCCTCTGCCTGTGCTCATTCCGCACAACCCGCTATCTCTTGTGGCTATTGCCTTGTCATACCTCACGCAGATTCTAGCTCCCCCGCGAAGGCCGACGTATAAAGGATATTTCTCATCGGCAACTTCATCGATCCATGTTACAGATGCCGAGACCATCAGGAAGTTGTGGGAGATGGGCTTTTTTGGTCGAGGAAGCTTGAGTCGAAGTGAGCCAACGTGGTTGGACAATCGCAAGAAGCAAGGTGTCACGGCAGAAGAAAACACAGCTCAACGCCGACAGCAGAGAAGACAACTGAAGCAGGAACGTGCTCGGAAGGAACAAGAAGAGATAGAGCAAAAACTGGCCGAAGAGTCCCAAGGAAACGACAAATCTGACCAAATCCATTCAGAGAATGTCCTCAAGACGAACGCTCGTGATTTGAGCGATATTGGGAGTGTGTTAGATTCGGCCAACAGTACACCAACGCCCGAAAATGAAGAAGATAAAGAGGGCAGTTCAATACATGGATTTCACGAATGGAAGAATGCTATAGAGGCCAACGGTATTCCAACACCTCCGCCCACGTCAGCGTCGTCAGAAGCCAGCCACACAGATGCTCGACCTATAAAACGACTGCAGCGGACCAAGACCGTTCGTTTCTCACCCACCATCGAGGCCCGGGAATTCGACTTGAGCTCTCCTGTAATTTCGCCGATCAAGAATCCAGGATCGGCGCCTCTGGAAGATGCTCAGCCCCAGCCTCATCCCCAGACAGAGCCGATCCACGAAAACCAAGAACACTTGAACCTATCTCTTGAAGAGGCTTTCTTCCTATCTTACGGTTTAGGGGTGCTTGACGTTTACTGCGACGACAGCGACGCCGTCCTACCTCCTTCTTCCCTGCTATCTCTCTTTCGCCGCCATTCTTACTCTCCGCCACGGAGTCTTTCGGTACCTGCGGGGCCCGACGACCCTTTCATGTTATCGTACGTTGTATACCATCATTATCGATCCCTGGGCTGGGTGGTTAGGTCAGGGGTCAAGTTTTCAACGGATTATCTATTGTACAATCGAGGCCCTGCCTTTTCGCACGCCGAATTTGCTGTCGTTATTGTCCCATCATACAGTCACCCTCAGTGGAGGGATTCACCGGAATTTACGAAGATGATTGAGCACAAGACCAAGAAGTCTTGGTGGTGGCTTCACGGCGTCAATAGGGTCCAGGCGAATGTGCACAAACAGTTAGTTTTATGTTATGTCGATATACCACCTCCGTTTGTCGTTGGGGACGGTGACAGCAAGGGCCGGGACGTGGATATTGGGTTGCTTCTTTCACAGTACAGGATTCGGGATATCAATGTAAGGCGTTGGACTCCAAATCGGAGCCGGGACTAGGATTAATGATGTTGACGAATGATATGATGAAGGGTGCTTTTGAGATTCCTGGGAGAGAGGATCGGCCCCTATGATGAGGTAGTCTGGCTGATTCGTCGGCCCGCATTTTTCACGTTGGGTGAAAGTTTTGTGCCATGTTCAAAACGCATGGAACTTTCCGAGATTGATCCAATACTTTCTGATTCACATGGGTTTGTGGGATCTTGTGAATATGAAGTCGTAGTGGTCGTGTACTGCGAAGTAACGGTCATATGGAAGATGTCGCTTCTTGTGCCTCGAACGCTGAACCCTGGGCTCACAGATATATCCCTCATACAGTGCCACAACGCGACGCCACTAGCCATGTGTGAAGCACTGCCTATGGCCCTGCCTAGGAATACGGATTCCCTCCAGGATGAGTAGGTACGCTGTTGCTGTTGTAGAATCTGATAAAGCGCGGACACTGGTATCGTTCCCAAACGGGGAGATCGCGCCGACAGGGAACTGGGACCTGTCTGCCTGGTCTTGCCGAATCGGGCCATCTATCCGACCTACGTATTGGGCAAACATGGGGGCTCGATGTAGAACTCGTCGCGACATCCATCGCTTTTCCAACGCATTCGAGCCGATATACGCTATTTGCTGAGTCAGGGTCCAAGCGACTGCTGCACACATTCTGGACCTGTGTCCCAATCTCCCTTCCCCAAGAGTGAGTCACTCGACGGTGTTCCACCGGCGATCGGGGCCGACGAATGCTCACCGGACGCCGGCTTTGGGCAACAAGGCAGCTCGGCACGCTTTATGACGTGGATTTCTTAGACGTATCGTCTTCCCCCCAAAAGATGTGAAGTTGTCAGAATGACCAATCGGACGTTATCAGAGACTACCTGTCGTGAGGGGGCGGCCTCGCACCGAAGGGGTATAGGATCCGGTTACCTACACGGGCAGGGGAACTAACTAGTACGCGTGCGAGAACGGAGGAGATAAATACACTCAATTGATGTAGAGGAAGGAGCGAGAGAAGATATGGAATGAAATAAGACGATTGCCTTGTCGTGTTTCCCTGAAACTTGGTTGTTCAGCCGAGGCTCAGTACAAGTCCTTTACCATCCACTGTCGTCTCTCACATCCTTGATCAAGCAACCAACGAAGCAAGAAAGAGCAAGAGATATTCACCACAATCATGAAACTCATCCTACTCAATCCCATAGACCAAGCTCGTCCTCACCCGGTCAAGCCTATTGTTCCTACACTCTCGCTGCTCGAACCAATTAATCTCCAAGTCCAGGTCGGCGAAGATGAGCTCGATTTGGTCGGCACAAATGTCAAGGTCCAGCTGATCGGATCGATTGAATTGCTTCGATACGACACCTACGCAGATGCTGGTAGTCTTGTTAGCTTCAAGGCTCGCCCAGTCCGGACGGAAGATGTCCTGGACATCCACCAGACGGCACACCTGCGAGGACCTCGAGGGAGTATCACAATCGACCTAATCTCGTCGGGGATTGACGTGTCGCAGCTGCCGTCGTCGATCGAGGTCATGGGCGGAGACGCTTCAGACACATCACCGTTGATGCAGCTTGTCGTCAGATATGTGCTCTCAGTCTCGGACTGCAAGGGCAGAACGGTACATCAGGGAATCCACATGTTGGGTCACAGCCTCAGCGAGACGGAAGGACGCGCTGAAGCGAAGCTTCTCCGACCGCAAGGAGGATATAAGCGACATGTCTCACAAGGGTCGTCGATGTGGAACTGGGCGCGACTGGGCCCGTTGAGACACTTCCGGCCGACCTCAAGGCCGTGCCAACAGTTGACGGTCGAAGTGATGGGATATGATCCGATTGTGCTTAGACATGAGGAGAATGCAGCGTCGACGAAGATTCGCTGGCGCCTGAGGTTGGCTGACGGCCAGCAGGATTCGACTTCTTCGATACCAAAAGTGACAATGTCCGCACGCTGGAGACTCCGGTCATCGACTGAATGGCCGATTTCGGCATCGGAAGAAAGCCCAATCAGGATCAATCACAGCGGCAACCTCGATGGCTGGACCTCCATGTCTGGAAAGCCTGAGACTGTGAGTGTGTGGCTGCAAGGTGTTGAGGGGAGCTTGGAAGCAGAACACAGTACATCCTTGTCACTCCCAGTACAGCAATTTCTGGCACCGACATTCTTCTTAGGCTCCATGGCGCATACGTATACCTTGCATTTGGCCGTTTGCTGTCGAGCGAAGGGGCATGCGCTGAACATTCGCGGCAATCTCGAGTTTGAGCTACCTATTGCTTTGATTTATGTGGCACCAGGGTATGATAGCGACGATGTGCCACCTGTATACTCAGAAGTGTGATGCTGGGATGAGCAGAGTCGGAAGAACTTGGGAGTGTTGACACATTGTGGTGGGTTCCTACTCGGTTTATTGACCAGTCGTTCGGCTTGATCGATGGAATCGCCCTTGGTTTGACTTGATTACAGGATTGGCAAACATCAAACGTACACATGGTATGTGGTGCGTAAACAGGAGTTTGACTTGATAGGATACATACGACACTGATATCAAGCATGTGGAATACTTAGCTATGAGCCTGGGAAAACCTTGGGTCAACATCCGTTTCCATTTAGCATACATGGAATTTGTGTGATAGACGCAGTCAATTATTGCTGAATCTAGAAACCCAACAAAGAGTCCAGCAATCGTATCTTTCGTGGCATCCGTCTGACGTTGGTGATGAACAAGGCGAAAGTGATGGGCCGAGGGAATGTCTCAACGGGGCGTATGTGCGCATTGCGCCTCTGGCATATATGTTCCAACCTATGGACTCCGGTGGAACTCTGTGTAATCTAAACACCTCTCAGATTCCCCAGCATTGACTTCGAACGGCTTCATACCCCGCTTGCGACTCGAGTACTACCTACACAAGTCCTCGAACCGTCCCGCAAAGCGTGGGTGCTGCAGCAGAGTCCGTCAAGATGGATACTCGCAAACGGAAGAAAAAGGTCCTCTTGATGGGCAAAAGCGGCTCGGGAAAGTCGTCCATGCGCTCCATCATCTTCAGCAACTATGTCGCAAAGGACGTTCGGAGACTCGGGGCGACCATCGACGTCGAGCATAGCCATGCCAAGTTTATGGGCAACCTGACGTTGAACCTATGGGATTGTGGAGGGTCAGTTCAGTGTGCCAGAGATTTCCCTCCGAGGAGATTTTGCCAGTTGCTCCGTGAGAAGGAAAAAACAACCTGCTAACATCCCTCACCCGACGCAGGCAAGATGCTTTCATGGACTCCTACCTCAACGCGCAGCGCGAGAATGTCTTTTCGGACGCCGAAGTGCTCATCTACGTATTCGACATCGAGTCGCGGGCGGTCGAACAGGACCTCGAGACTTACAGCCAGGTCATCAAGGCCTTGAAAGAGTTCAGTCCGAGCGCACACGTCTTTTGCCTGATCCACAAGATGGACCTTGTCCAGCACGAGCTGCGGGAGCGCATCTACGAGGAGAGATGCCGGCTGATCACGGCGCGGTCCGAGGGCCTGAGTCTCGAGACGTTCGCGAGCAGCATCTGGGACCAAACGCTGTACAAGGCGTGGGCGGGCATCGTGCACAAGATGATCCCCAACCTGGTCATCATCGAGAAGTTCCTCGAGGCGTTTGCGAAGCAGCTCCAGGCCGAGGAGATTGTGCTGTTCGAGCGGTCGACGTTCCTCACCGTCACCAACGTCGTCACGCGGTACGGCGACGACAACCCGAACCACGACAGACACGAACGCATCTCGAACATCATGAAGAGCTACAAGCACACCGTCGCCAGGAACACGAGGACCACCGCCGCGAGCGCTGGCTTTCTCTTGTTCAAAGTCCAGACACCCCGGTTCAATTGCTTCCTCGCACGCTTTACCGAGAACACCTACATATACGTCGTCATCCCACCCGGAGAAGCGGCGTTCAATTGTGCCGTGCTTAATACCATGATGGCAAGAGACGTTTTCAGGAAAAAGACCGGAGTTGAAGGGTGAGCAGAACAAGCGCTTTCGCTAGGATGCCACCAGTTTTGAAGAGGATGTACCGGAGGCTGGTTTGGAATCTGCTTCGACCCTTTCTTTCATTTGAGGAGAAAGTCGTGGCCACAACACCTCCGTTCCGACGAAGAGATAATCCTTGAAGGAAAAGAGCACACAGAAATAATCGTCTGCGACATGTCTTGTGCTACTTAGATTGACCTCACAATCTTGCAGTATTTGGCACAGTGAAAACAGTTTACCGAGGATCACAACTGTGGGCTATGATTAAGAACGGGAGGAATAAAAGCAAATGATCTTCCCGCTTCGATGTCATCACAGCACTCAGTCTACCACTACCTTTATGCACCAGATACATACAGCGAGATGTATTTCAGATGTCAGCATCTAGAGGCCCAGCCTTGAACATACGACTCCCACCCTTGATCTATCACCAACGTTTTATCAGAATCATCACCAAGGCCGTATGAGATGTTAGATGATACGACGGGGAGTATCTCGGGAACGCCTGAAATGAGGAGCTTCCTTACCTACTTAGTCGACTACCTACCTTCTCTAAGAGTCCCCCGCAACCTTTTAGACAGCAAGCGGAACAGCCTCCTCCACACACGCACACTCCATACCTACCTACCTCCATCCCTCCCTACGATGTGTGAAAGTTGAGCCTAGGTCAAAAAGGGGGCGCAGCGGTCAGTGTCTGGACGAGCAATTGATATACTTGTATTTTGAGTATTGGCGATGCAACACACTGGCATCATATCGTGTCAAGATATCGAGGACGCTGATAGCGACCCGGTTGTATACGTACAATGTACAAATGAAGGAAGTAAAGGTTGTCGAACCGTACTCATGAGACAGAAAGAAGGAAAGTGGCTAAAAATGCTACTAAATCAATCATAAAGTCACAAAATCAAAGACCTTTCCTCACTTTCGTCTCCCCTGTACTCTTAGAGACAGGGGCAGCTACCTCTACAACAGTCATCTCGTACCTATTTGTTTACCTACGTAGGTAAATTCATGCTTTCATCATTACAAGCAATGCAACTACTTTTGTCTCGACTGAACCGTTTTCCGTCGGCAGTGGTACGAAAATTTTGGCCTGATTTGATCAATCGAACTCTTTCATTTGCTTTTAATGCGTTGCAAAAAGAAAACAAAAAAAGGTACACCAGCCACTAACTAACTACCTCAGAGCGACCCAAGAATTCTTCTCTTCCCTCCTCAAGCGCCCACCTCGGCGACCACACCGCTGACGGTAGAAGGAGACAGATTCTTGGCCGCTTCAGCTTCGGCCTTGGATTGGGCAAGCCTCTTTGCTTCGAGAGCGTTGAAATTGCGCATCATCGCATTCCGTGTGAATTCCTCGCCGGTGATGAGGGGGTACTTCTTCAAGGGGCCCTGGATGAGGGTGTCGCGGCACGGTTGGTTGAAAAAGGCAATGCTGTAGCGTTCGCCGTAGTAGTCGTCGGGCTCGCTGGGGGCTTTGACGCGGTGGAACGTCGACTTGAACCGGTCGTCGGACCAGGACATGAGGAGGTCGCCGATGTTGCAGATGATGGCGTTCGAGTCGGGGTCCGGTTCGACCTTCGTCCACGTGTCGCCGTGGCCGAAGGACGTGCTCACTTCGCGACCCGGACAGATCTGCCCCACAAACCCCACGCCACAAAGAGTCAGTAAAAACATGAATGAATGAAAAAAGAGAAAACACGGGACGACGCCCTCAGGTGCCGAAGAGAATGGTAACCACGCTCTCTCAAACGCCAAGAGGAAGATCAAGGGCAGGCATACCTCCAGTCCTGATTGCCCTGCCTTCTGGAAAAGTAGAGTGAGCAGGTCCCAGTCTGTATGTGCGCCGGCACGGTGCCACACCTCCCCGTTCGTGTTGGACGGCGTCTCAAAGTAGTGCAGGAGTCGGGCGACAGTCTGGCTTTCGGGTCGCTTGACGTCGTGCGCGCGGATGAAGTAGTCGTCGGGAAACCCCAGCCCGCGCGCCAGGCAGAGCATGAGCTTCTCCGACACGTCCTGGACGTGCCACATGAACTTCAGACTGGCTTCCTTGAAGCCCGGGATGTCGCTCTCGTCGAGCCACTTGCCGTCCATGTTGCGTCCGAATTGCATCTGGTACGACTCTTTCTTGTCGGCGGCGCCCGTCGAGGGCCGGACTTGCGCGTTCTTCTCCCAGCCAGCGTTGTGAGCCGAAGAGAATGGCACCTTGGCCTTGACCTCGTCGGGTAACGTGAAGAACCGTGCCGACTGGGCGAACATGTCGTCAACTTCTTGTCTACTGATGCCGTGGTCGACGACGCAGAAGAACCCGACCTTCTCGGCCGCATCGACGAGTGACGCCGTGATCTCATCGATGCGGTTTTCGAAATCTGCAATTGAGATGGTCGGAATGGCCCGGTCAACGTATTTTGTCTTGTTGGACGACATGATGAATGTGAAAGTGAGCGAGGGATAGTACTAGCAAGGGTCGAAATTGTGATGGCCAAGTACTTAATTAAGAATATCTGCTAACTCTCTACCAGGAGCGAGCTTTGGTCGTTCTCAAATTTCTACTCGTATGTACTGAAAGCGAGACCTTTTTATATTCCCAGAGACTTGTTGCCGTTGCCCTCCTCGATAATGGAGTCGCACTTGGCCCGTACAACCCGATACTGATAAGGCTGGACATCGTACCCCGCAGGGTTATCGCCCAATAAAAATACTCGCTTTGTCGTACGGCACTATCCGAAGGAACAGCCTCGCGCATATCGTAAACACATCTCGCACATACGAATGCTTGATCTACTCGCGGTTCATATATCAAAGTTCAAAAGATCCTCAAATAAAAAGTTGTTGCTGATGCCGGTATGAGGCGGGAATAGTTGTTCGAATGTCTCGTACCCGAAATCAGACGTGATAGGCTGATCTGGCGGGATCGGTGTACGCGATGGTGTTCGTGCTTCGGGTTCGAAAAGGTCGAGTGACGGTTCCACGCCCCTGTTCGCCGTCCGCAAAGAATGCGTAAAGGAATCGTTACCCACAAACGACTCAACAAACTTGGGCACGTTGAATTTCTGCCTCTTAGGCTGTGATAGATCGCTCGCGCCCAGCACGTCATTTGTACGTTTTCGGTAGTTCTCCAGGGTCTGGTCTGCAGTGAGTCGAGCCTGTTCTGCAAGAAGAGACGACAGGAGACGAATCCCTCTGAGGGCAATCATGCTGTTCTCGAATTTTCCTAGCATGCTGATGGTGTTCTCAACCAACTTTCGGTGTTCCTCATATTCAGGCTCATTGGCTTTCCGGTGGAAGATATCCAGCGCGAGTGTGATCCCAGCCGCCACCATGAAAGCTTGATCTATCCATAGCATGGGCCCCTCTTCATCATAGGCTTGCCTGGCCTCTTTCAAAATACTCTTTGCTGCTGCCATGCATGTACGCCGGGTGAAGTCGAATGCTGGCTCGGTGAAGCTGCGTCCAAGGAATGCTCGATGGATCATGATAATCTTATGAGCAAAACATATTGTCAAGCTTCGTCTGGCCCACGGGATGAAAGCTGGCCATTCTGGCCTAATTGGTTCCGTCATCGAGAGGAAAGACGGCATATTCTCAGTAGCCAAAGTCCGCATTCTGGTGTCGTACTCAATGACCTGTTCGTATTTAGTGTAAAGAGTGTTTGATGCTATGATGGCGTCGTGAATTTGCGGCATCAAGGAGGCCATCTCCGTGAGAAAGTTTTGGAAGCTAGTCATAGAAGGCATATCTTCAGGTATAGGTTCCATCGTGTTGTCGTCCACGTGCAGCGGTTTAATCGTCGTAAAATGATGTCTCTGGATCGAGTACATCTCAGAGAACGGAATGGAAAACCAATCTTGCATGCAGAGTTGAGACCATAGTCTCCTGCCGGTCTCCCGTTTAATGGCTTTGTCTCGGAGCGCTGCAGCACTCATGAGGGAGAGTCCAGTAGGATTACTGCTCTCGTCCTCGGGGCCAAGTCTTTGGAGACCTAGACCTTGAGCGATCTTCAGGGCTACCCCAAGCAGCGTGCTCTGAGTATTACTGAAGCCAAGGACATGCGCTGACATGGTCAATATGGTGATGGCTTGCACAGAGTAGATGTGATGTCGCCACATGTAATCAGCGAGGTTGAGACATGTGACAGTGGCCTTATACCATTGCCTGGTCAATTTGGCCCGTTCACTCTTTTTGAATCCCCATGAAGTCGCCAACTGGTCGCTCGCACAGGTCATGCTGGCTGCCATAATTGAAAACAATATAGCAGTCCATCTCAGGTCCATGTTCCTGACCTGTAAACCACTGGGGCCTTGATAGACATCCTTGAGCTCGCCATAGAAGGTGGGCCCATGAAGGCAAGCATGATACCATAATATGGAGTTGATGTGGTATTCCACAAGTTGAAAGACCTGTCGACGATTCGGAAGCAATAGCTGCAAGAACGATACCTGGGCTGCACCTGTACCCCCAAACCCATTGGAAACATCCCAGTCTGGTCCGGTGTCTTTGGGTGCAGAGGCGGACCCAGCATTGTGAGGCTCCTTCAGGAGCTCCAGCGCTTTCAGGTCGTAGTCGGAGAATTTCGATCGACCCCAGGTAAGAAACTCCAATGTGCTGGCTGCGGCATCGGGATCTGAGAGGGGACCATTCCCGGTCTGCGGGCCAAGTGCAAGAGGATTGGGTTGGCGGCGAGGGTTGGGGCTATTTGCTGATTTTACCGAGGCGGATTTCCTCCTGGATGGCTGATGAGGCATGTCTGGGACATGTTGAGCAGTCGTCGCTGGGGAAGTGTTGTCGGTGGTGCCAGGGGAGTCATCCCCTTGACCTGTCGATGTCCGAGGGTAGATACGATGAATCCTCGGGTCATAGCCCCCGTCTGGCCACTCTCGAGTACATTTGTGTCCGTCGCCGCGCTTGACACAGCGACTGCAGGGGATGTTGCGATCACATTTCTGTCGCCGCATAGAACATTCCGTACACGTTTGGCGTTCTTTCGGCATTATGGCGAGATTGTCACATAGTCTGTCGTACTACGCTTTGGGCCACAAGTGGTCGGTCGACCGATGTACGCAATCGGTGAGGTGGTTGTACGCAGTTCACAGTACGAAGGTGGGTTGAGGTCCGAAGGGAGATTGTAAGCAAGTGCAAAATTTTGGTCCCGCGCAGCCTTGGCAATGATCACGTGCAGCTACTTTAATCCCAGGTACGGAGTACAGTATGTAAGTACTACTCGTAAGTACTAGGAGGACTCCGTACAAACTAGACGACTATGATTACTTTTGCCGCTTGTAACATAAGCGCATGAGCAGTTTGGTGGCGTGATATTGGCCTGCGAGAAGAGAGATTTCGCGAATCCCTCCTCCCGACATGTCTTTTGGCCATGCATCAATGGATCTTATCTCTGGCTAAATTATGCCATTGATGTGGAAGGAAATATCGACTGTGGATGACAAGGCTCGCAGCTTTAACGTTATAGCTAGAAAGCCACCTTTTCATCAGGTCCAGACTAACGAAGACAAGAGTATGCGTGTCTCGATGGAGCTTTACATATCGCTGTGAGATGGCCTCAGTTCTCGCGATCTTGACATATACACTGGAAACCTCTACGCCCTTGTTACTCCTCCAACATCTTGGTGGAGGAATTCTCCAGTACCTCTCCCGTGGTCTCATTGATAACAGGCTCCGAGGGGACAAGCACGAATAGCATCCGGCAATTCTCGTTCGTCGTATTCTTCCAAGCCTAGAATCAAGACCGTTGATCATTAACGAGCTGGCAACTTTTGCACTCTTGGTGGGATAGTCGTAGCCAAAGTGACGTGGAAGCTTACATGGATGGTTGCCCTCTGCACACACACATCTCCTTCATTCATATTTGTCTCGACTCCATCCTCCAGAATGAGCTTGATGCTCCCTTTCAGGACAACGCCAAAGTCCACACTCTGAGTACGGTGCATGATGTTGACACTGTCCGGTGCGTCGCCTGTGGCGGGGAACTCCACTATGCGGCAGTAGACTCCGGATTGGTCGACCAGGCCAATCTTCTTGCCGTGAACGTCGACAAATGGCGTCTGCGCTTTCGCCGGGATGCCATCAGTTTTGTAAAGGTTGGTGAACCCGGGGATGATTCCTGTGGGCGGATTGCCCTCGGGGTCGAGAGGGTTTGCAGGAGTCAGCACAGCATCGGACGTTATGATTGCCTTGCCGTTGTTGTCATGGCCTGAGTGACGGTCCGTCAATTCATCGTGCCGAAGGCATACAGTCCACAAGAGTACGTACCCGTCACTATTCTTCTGGTCGTTGGTAGAGACATGTTGTCGATTGACTCTTTACTGATGTTCAAGAAGACCAGAGTGAGAAAGTCAAGCAGTGTGAAGTGGCTGATTAGGATCAGTCGATAGTCTGCAGCATGCTTACGGCGGGGTTACATCGAGTACTTTTTGATTACAGTTATCACATTAGGGAACCAAGCGACAATAACCTCAAGTAGAGAAGATGTGTTCCACCTGGTGATAAACCTTTGATCTTTTCCACCTAGTGTTTCTGCTACTGGCGTAAATGCAACGAAGACGATAAAAAGCGTTGAACGATATGATCAGGCCATCATTGACTGTGCTATTAACTCTCTTCTATGGACATCTCTCGTTCACTTGATGATTATTTTCGCACCGAAAGGTGATTCTCTCTCGTGCCCTGACGATGCTCCTTCGTGCATTATGCTATTACAAGGTCGATTGTTCATGAATAGCTCTGGTATACAGACTCGATCTGTACTATAGCTGTGAGATATCCATCTCTTACAATAAAGCCGCGAGGCCCAACAAGGCAGCACCAGCAGCGCCGGTCAAGCCAGTAGGTAGAGCAGCAGCCACATTTCCAGTGGCACCGCTTGCTGCTGAGCTGACAGCGGAAGATGCAGAAGAAGCAGCCCCCCCAGCTTTGCTTGTGGCACTGCTGGCAACGCTACCAACCTCGCTTGAGACGCTAGACAAGATCGAACTTGCGGCGGAGGTCAATGAGGCGTAGGATGAAGAAGCCCCGGTGGCATTGTTGGCGGCTGCAGAGCTAAGGCTGGAGAGGCTGGATGAGAGGGCAGATTCCACGGAGCTGGCGCTGCTGGCAACGGACGCTTGTGCGGACGCAGCAGAGGATGAGGCAGCTGCCGCAGAGCTAACGGCAGCAGAGGAAACGGACGCAATAGAGCTTGCGGCAGAAGATGCGGCCCCGGATCCCGAGGCGGAGGCGACGCTGTTGGTGGCGGAGGCAACGACGGAGGAGACACCAGATATAGCACCAGATACACCACTGCTGCTCTGGGCAAGAGCCGGCACAGCTGCGAAGAGGATGACGAGACCGGTGAGCTGCATGGTGATAGTCCTTGAGGCAGACGAGTTGTCTTTGACGGAGAATGAAGGGGTTTTCTGGATTGACGGAAGACGAGTACCTAGGTATTGTCTAGCAACGGATTGGGTGGCAGGAGATGCTTAGCTTGGGAGGAGGATGAAGAGCAATGAGAGCATATATAGCAGACTTCAAGCAAACCACCTTTGTGGAACATTGGGTGTCAGGAATACGTCACCATCTCCCTGTACTGATGAGGCATACGGAGTACAAGGCTCGGTGCTCCGGGGAACTAGGCAAGTCTGGGTCTCAAGCTCCACGATTTCCATGATTTCAAGAGCCTGGAGCAGGTCTGGATCGAGCGACAACGGGGGAGATCAACGGAAATGAGGAAGCCATTCGACCCCTTTGTGGTAGATGTTGGCCGTGACAGGCTTGACAAGAGTCAGTTCATGCAATACCAGGCAGGTGAATGATGAAAACAGAACGTCATGGTCAGAAAGTCACTAACCAGACACGAGAGCGCCAAGAGGCGCTAGTCTTCTTTAGGCTGCTTCAGCCACAGCCGCCGCCACACGTCGTATTCGTATCAGTCCTGCTGCTGCCATCTGCCAGTCTCCGGAACATTTCACCTTGTCGACCTCGCTCCGCAGTAGCCGGCATAGTGACGATATAATCATGGACAAATACACCCTTCTGGCTTCTTCCTCGGTGGGCCAAAGCTTTGTGGGTTCTGACAGCTGCGGCTTGAGGTCAAACAACGGGCAATACCCTCCGATGCACTGAAACCTCTTTCGTAAAGAAGCAAGGAGCAAATGGGAATCTCAGATCGGGTTCCCACGACAGCGTGAATGCCCTCATGCCTTATGTCATGAGCTGCAGTCAGGATACACGACCAATGTCTACGACTCGTCCATTGAGGCTCAGGACCTCTAGAGCTCCCGAAAAGCATGAGACTCTCTTGCTTGCACAAATCACCTCCACGTGAGGTCACATTCCGCCAAACACAATCAACCTACTCGTACGAGTACCCGTATTCAAAGTCGCTAAAACCACAGCCTCACTTATACAACAGAACAAGGATGAGTCCCCTGACTGGGTGAGGTAGCTTCTGGTAAGTTTTAGTGATTAGTAGCAGATCTTTTGGCATGGAGACGCCCCTGCAAATTTTTCTGGCCAATCTGTATGCTGGATCAGAGTCTCCGAGTCAATATCCGAGCCGTGTTGATATGGAAATCTACGAGCCCAACAACGGACTAGTCCAGCGGGTCTACATACCCAGTCAGGATGTGACGATGATTGAGATGTTGGATGTGCTAGAGACCTGCCGGCAAAAGGGCTAATATCTTGCTGCACGAAGGTCTCCCTCCGTCAGCCTGGCCTCCAGCGTGAGCTCCAAACATGTGCTGATCCGACAATGTCGCGGCTTGAGATGTCGAATTCTATGTAAAACTCATCTCCCAACGACACAGGGGTTTTAAGGCAACGCCAACACATGTCGGAGGAGAGGCGATACTCGGCAACGCCAATAATGATGATCACGGACGTCTTATTCCCATGTTTAGCGCTGGACGTCCTCAGCAACTGGGATGAGGAATGTTCGAGTGGAATTCCGGCATCCAACTCAATCAGGGGACGCCTATGGCGTCCTTCAGGGAGTACCAGATTCTGGACTCTTATACACGTGCAGTAGCTGGAAGTCACTGGGAGCAATCTCAGGCGACTTGGTAGAGCCAGGATGGCCCTGGTCGAAATCAACTGAAAGCGAGCTGGTAGTGATTTGTATGCTAAGCGAGTTGCCGTACGTGATCTTTGCTCAAGTTGGCCGAGGAATGAGCCATGGTCCCTACCGTGGATATTTGCCGGGCGGGACACGCTGCGTATAGTAGATGTTGGCGTACATAACTACATAGGAATATAAGGTGAATGTTACTCCCAGAGCAGACCACGTCTCTTGGCCAATGTCAACGTGGGAGTTGGATAGGCTGAGGTCGGTACAGCCGGGTGAGGACAAGGTCTATACCGTGGACTCGACCCCTGTAGGTATCTTTGACTACACTGGGCACGTGCGTGTCTGTGGTGAATATAATTGGGAAGTGAAACACCTGGTAGATCCATACAGTGTATAGTCGAAGATCCGCCGAAACTAAAGTCAAGCGATCGTCGGAATCTCGGATTTTCTCCAAGTCAAGCCACCGCGCGTTGTTCACCTCGAACTCTGTAAATCTTGGTCGTACGGGTATTTATATACAGGGGAGCTTGAGTACTCTCCTCAAATCAAATCATACTCCAGCTCCTTGATCGAGCTTCAGCCATGATGCTCTCGACCTTGGCTGCCGTCGTCGCCTCGCTCGCCCTGGGTACATCCGCTGCCCCCGTCCCGTCACCGGACGCGGCGGAAGGCCTGGACATCTCGACCACGCTGCAGAACATCCTGTCCAACACGCACAACAGTGACGCGTATACGTATCCGACGGACCTGACGAGAGGAATTGTGCCGGTAAGTTCCGCACCCAGCCACGAGCAGTGGTGGCCCATGTCGTCCCTAGTCCTCGTCCTTCCATCTCAACTAACCGCCGATGCCCTGCCCCCAGAAACCAATCCACTCACACAATGACTACTGGCGAGACATTCCCTTCTACACGGGTCTGTCGTTTGGCTGCATCTCGACCGAGGCCGACGTCTGGCTCTACAACGACACGCTGTACGTGGGCCACGAGCGGTCGGCGCTCACGACGTCCCGGACGTTCGACAGTCTCTACGTCCAACCCATCCTGGACACTCTGCGGCGCGAGAACCCGACGACGCAGTTCGTGAGCAGCCCGACAAAGAACGGCGTCTTCGACGCGTCGTCGGGCCAGACGCTCTACCTCTTCGTGGACCTCAAGACCGACGGCCCGTCCACGTGGCCCGTCGTGGTCCGACAGCTCCAACCCCTCCGCGAGGCAGGGTACCTGACGACGTTCAATGGCACGGGCATCACGCCGGGCCCCGTGACGGTGATAGGCACGGGCAACACGCCGCTGGACCAGGTGCAGGGCGTCGACGACCGGGACTACTTCTTCGACGCCAACCTCGCGCTGCTGAGCACGACGCAGTCCAACATCACGCGCGACGTGAGCCCCGTCGCCTCCACCCAGTTCAGCAAGTACTTTGGCACCATCAACGGGACGACGTTCAACGGCACCCAGCTCGCCACGCTCGGCGAACACATCGCCGTCGCCCAGGAGAAGGGCATCCTGGCTCGGTACTGGGACACGCCGGCCTGGCCCGTCAAGACGAGGAACGCCGTGTGGGAGACGCTGATCGAAGCCGGCGTTGGTCTGTTGAATGCCGACGATTTGGCCGAGGCCGCCGGGTTCGGCGGCGTCAATGGATATTGGTGATTCTGAAATGTGTCGCACGCATCGATCCGGTCCACGCACGACTGTATAAACATACATGCAGAACATACCTATCAACAGGTCATGAATTGCAAAAAGCAAGCGAGTAGTTGCTGGAAATAGTCCTTTTTTCTATTTTTAGCAATTGAACAAAAGAAGTAATGGGATTCTGGCTTTACATATAGTGATACTAATACTGATGCTGATGCTGATGCTGACACTAGGGCTGATGACTACCTCGTCCCCGTCCATCTCTCACAGCATGCACCTACCGCGTACAGAAGGCTGCCGAAACGTGGAAATCTTTCTTACGACAACTATAACTTGTCACGTATCATATTTACAGCTTACTCTTATCCTTTTTGACAAAGGCACCTTGTGCACTAACATCGTAATCCCTCCCCCTTCTCCAGCCCACCCAGTCCGCGAGCGCCCTCTCGCCGCCCTCTCCAGGTTTCAAAGGTTTCCCCTTCCACGGCAGCGCCGGCGCCCTCCCAGGGCTCTCGGTCAAGCCGACAATAGGTCTATGGTCGTAGCCTGCGGCCTCCATCTCCACGTGTTCCAAGACGGGCACGGCGCATGCATCAGTCCCATCGAAGATGGCCTCCCACTCTTTTCGAGTCTTCTGCCTGAAGCGCCGCGCGAACAGTTCGCGCATATAAGGCCACGCGCGGCTGTCGGTCCTGTCCAGGCCTTTTCCCGGCACCACGTCGTCGTGCGAGAAGCCGAGGCCCTTCAGCAGCGCATCGAAGAACTGCGGCTCCAGCGCCCCGACCGACATGTACTTGCCGGCGTCCTTGCATTCGTAGCATCCGTAGTACGGCGCGCCCCCGTCGAGCGTGTTGGTGCCGCGCTCGCCGCTCCACATGGGCTCCTTCGTCAGTAGCCGGGGGAACGTGCCGAGGTAGCTGACGCCGTCGACCATGTTGGCCTCGACAACCTGCCCGCGCCCGCTCGTCGACCGACGGATCAGCGCGAGCAGCACGCCCGTGAACGCCGCGTGGCCCCCGCCAGCGAAGTCGGCGAGGATGTTGCCCGGCGGCGACGGCGGTTGTCCCTTGGCGCCCAGCATACTCAGCATGCCCGACGCAGCGATGTAGTTGATGTCGTGGCCCGCCATGGCCGAGTACTTGCCGTCGCGGCGGAAGCCCGTCAGGCGCACGACGATGAGCCGTGGGTTGGCGCGCAGGAGCACGCTATTCGGGTCGAGGCCGAGTTTCTCGAGCACGCCCGGCCGGAAGGGGTCGATGAGCACATCGGTCGTTGGGATGAGGGAGAGGAAGATGGCGCGCGAGGAAGCGTCCTTGAGGTCGAGGGCGATCGAGGCTTTGTTGGACGTGAGCAGGTCCGTCGTCGTTGGTCCAGGTCGGTCGATGCGCAGGACGGATGCGCCCCAGTCAGCCAGCAGGAGACCGCAAAAGGGACCTGGTCAAAGAACGCATATGAAGAGCGTTAGTCAGTCATCTTTCAGTAGTCCGTACAGCGGTGTCATGTCACTGGGTAGACGGATCTGGGAGATCACAGAGGACGCACCTGGTGCCAGACCGGCGAGTTCCAGGACACGAAGCCCCGAGAGAGGGTGTTGAGATGAGGACATGGCCTTGTCTTGCTTGTGCTGGGTGAGACAACAAGCCAGACTCTGCTATGCATAAGCCTCGTAACACTCACTGAGACAGAGGTACAAAGACACCAGCGGGCGTCAAGAGCCGTGGTCATTTCTACATGTCTTGTTGGTGTTGATCGGATTGATGCTTTCTCCAAACGCCAGCCGAAGTGGCCGAGGTTCATCATCGGCTTCTTCTTGTCGGCTTAAGAACCGCGGGGAGAATTCAGCCCTACGACGGGGCCTAATCAACGGAGCTAGGAGATGCTTTTCCGCGACACACTCAGATACGGAGCACTGGGTACGTATTTGTACGAGTTTATGAGGATGGTAGGTGTATGAAAGTTTGCATAAGGTGCTTCGACCATTGAATCTTCATCCTTCAGTCTGTATTCCCACTCTCGACGTGGGTGAACGAAACAACATCGTCTCGCTGGAAAGTTCGACACCAACTCGTCGATACACCTCATCGTGAATTCGGACGAGGTGGTTGTCTCAGATTGTACTCAACTAGCACGCAACTTTCCACGCCCTCTTCCACCATGGCCAGGTCGCACGTTCAGCTCTTTCCTCAGCGAGAATCTCGGTGAGGTCCAGTTCCCGTCTGCCACTGGTGATGTCGATGTCTTGAATCCTCTTGAACGATGTCCGCTTCCAGATTTTGAATACTACATAAAAGAGGATGATGATTGGCGCAGAAAGGTACGCCATGAAGAAGTTTTCCACCCGGTCACCGGCAGACATGGAACCATATCCGACAGGAGCGAAGCCGGTCCAGAACTGTGCGATGAGAATCAGAATGTTGAGGGCTAGGCCGATCCATGAACCGATAACGCCAGGCTGGGACGTGAAGGCCAGTTCGTCGAGAGTGTGACCGTTGTACTTCCACGCAGCTCGGAACCGGATATGGCATACACAAATACTCGCCCACGTGATGATGGACGAGAGACCCGAGATGGCCAGCATCCAGTTGAAGGCTTGAGTCCTGGTATCTGAGCCAGCTGCGCAGATGAAGCAAAGCAGACCAATGGCAGAGGCGAGGATGATCGAGCAGAGAGGTCTTCCAGCTTGGTCGATGTACCCCAAGATCTTTGGCGCTTGCCCTCGATCAGCTAGCGCCGCCAGTGTCCGAGAAGAACCGTAGATGGACGAGTTTCCGACGCTCAGCACCGCGATCAGGATGACGGCGTTCATGATCGAAGGGACGGCAGTGATTCCAGCATTCTTGACAGCGATGACGAAAGGAGATGCATTGGCATCGGTGCTGCTGGAACCGTTCAGTAACTCGGGATCGGTATAAGGTACAATGCAGCCAACGATCGTCAGGCTGACCATGTAGAACTGCAAGAGTCAGTGACAATCTTGCTTGCCATGGAGCGTCACATACCAAGGCAATTCGCCAAAACACTTGCTTTACCGCCGTGGGAAGAGATTTTCTTGGATTCTCGGTTTCCGCGGCTGTCAAACCGACAAGTTCGGTCCCTCCGAAAGAGAACGCTGCGGTGACAAAAGTGCTACACAGGCCCTTGAAGCCATTGTGAAACGCGCCTGGATCGTACCACTATCGCTATGTTAGCCCAGACTCTATGAGGCCAGCGAAAACTGTTTTCGAAGAGCCTTCACAGCGCTGTCAACACTTCCGGACGGACTTACATAGTGGGCGCCAAGGTACCCTTGTGGGCTCCCTGGGACACCTCCAGCGGCGATGATTATGCCGAGAATACAAAAGCCGATTACCTGCGAATAGTCTAATCAGTACTACCCGGAGACCAGAAGCATGATTGGAACATACCGCGACCACCTTGATAATTGAGAATACAAACTCTGCCTCACCGTAGCCACGGACGCCGAACAGGTTGATAATGACCACAGCGAACCAGAATATCACAACCCAAGCTGCAGGATTGACATCTTCGGCACCAGGCCAAAAGGAGAGAGTGATCGAGGCCGCTGTTAATTCGAGTGGTAATGTGACGAGCCAATTGAGAGCATAGTTCCATCCCATGGCGAAACCCCTGCAAATCCGTCAACGAGTGTAAAGGTCTGGGAGCAAGTTACGCTGGAAGAAGAACAAGATGCAAAGATCGCAAATGGGCAAAGTGTTGGAATCTCGAGGAACGACTTACCAGGCCGGATCAACAAACCTACTCGAGTACACCGAGAAAGCGCCAGCAATAGGAAAGAGCACGGCAAGTTCTCCCAAAGCGTGGACAGTGCAGTATAACATGATACCGATCAAACCGTACGCCAGGACAAGCGACGCGGGCCCTCCTGTAGCCAAAGCTGAGCCAGAGCCGACAAAGAGCCCAGTGCCTAGGAAAAGGTCAGCCACTTGATATCGATTAAGAGATGTATGTCGATTCACCGATGGATCCTCCAATAGCAATCATCTGCAGGTGCCTCTGCTTCAGCTTGAGGGCCAATGCAGGCTCCGCGGGCGGTTGGTCTTTCAGCGGTCGGCCTTCATTGTCAGTGGCTTCGGTCACGACTCGAGCATTTGGGTTCTTCTTGAAACTGGCCGGCTTGAAGGCAGAGAAGAAACTTTCATGATAGACGGTCAAGCTGCCTTGTCGCATCTGTGTCTCCCGGTCGGGAGCAAAAACAGATGGCCGGCGTTTCTCATCGCCCCCCTCAGCCACTGCTGTCTGTTCTGATCGACCATCGACATTCTTCTCGATATCATCGTGCGGACCAATGCTCCCAGGCGCCGCCATTCTCGGGTGATGCTCCGTCCGCGCCGATGATGTTGAAAGCGTTGACGCGAGTGGGAAGACGGCGAGAGTAGAGGGGACGCCTTCGACAATCCTTTTATCACTTGGCCTGGAACAAGGTTCACAAAACTCGTATCAAGCCCGACTGACAGCTCAACCTACCACGGTAACACGAAGCCGACGCCATTGAGCGGTTAACAGCCACTTATTGGCTGCTATACGAGGCTGCACTCTCCTTTTGCTGTGAGAGCATTGACAATGACCTCACCGATTTGCAAGACTAGTCCAGATCGGCATGCCAAATGCGCTGGAGATCTTGGCTGGAAGCCACACAGCATTACAGGGTCGGCTGGGATAGCAATATAAGTGCTCAAAGGTTGAAGCTTGCATGGGATTTTCGCGTAGATAAGCCCTGTCAGGAAAAGGTACGCCTTGGCCGAAAGCTTCCCCATCCTCTTGACATTTCTTGTTGGTTCGCCTGAAAGATCTGACAAGCACTTGATGAAGGCCGCGTATCGAAGCTTGTGGGATTCTGCATTTGTCAATCAATTAAATAACCGAAAGATAGAAAAGAAGCCCGAGGTCAATCGCCGATTCCGATCAGAGCACTCATAATGCAGCTGTGAGAAGGTTTGAAGCCCAGCAAGGCGTTGATCAAGTCCAACAATATGACGCATCTTTTGTCGCAACTTGTTAGACAGTCAAATCCCTGTAGGGTGTTGTATGGACGATGAATGTATGTCCTTTGAAGGTGGAGAGGATCATACAGGTATTCATTGAAAATCGCACAGAATCGACTCGGCGAAGCTTCAAAAGCCCAACACGGGATAACCTGCCAAATTTGGGATTTATTTCAATGGGGGCTTTTTAGGCTTTTCACGCCTTATGTAGTGAAATAGGGGTGCCCAGCCCTACGAGCCTCCCTAATGCCGCCTAAAGTTTAGGTGCCTCTATGGGCTCTTAATCCCTAAAATTTAGGCCTTGTTTACCCCCTTCGAAGACTTCACCCATAAGACAACGTAACATTTTCACACATTCTCTCTTGACGTATCTGCCTACCATTCTCTCACTGATCTACACTTTGTAACAATGTCTGATCACTTTTTTGAACGGCCCTTCTCATCTCTTTTATTTCTGTCCTAATGACTTGAGGGAATGGAATAGAATCAAGTGATGTATTGCACAAGAATGAGTCATTTTGTTGTCCTGTGAAAAGGATTCTGTCACCCAGAGAACAAAAGTATCCTGATGGCAGAAACCTTATCACAGGACTTGCCCTTCGATAGACGCCCATCACTAAGTTAATTAACCCACAAGCCCGCGGTAGAAGTCACCCCAACACGGAGCTCAAAATAGCTTGCTGGCCACTTTCTGAAGAATGCCTCTCTCCGCGGTGTGATCCTGCTCGATCACCTCCACGCGTCCAGTCCAGAGATCAATATCCTCGATGGACACTGTTTTTGTCTTGTTCGCCAGCTTCCAGCCAAGATAGAGAGAAACGAATAGTCTGGTGCGCTCGTCAGTACAATGTCTAACTCCAAGGCAATGGGCGGAACCATGAACACGTACGGAATCCCAATGTATGCCGAGACGAAGTTGCGGGTGTCCCAGTTTCCGTGGGTGAAGACGGCAAAGCCATTGAAGATTAGAACCATGGCGAAGAACGCCACCCCGCCCCAAGCCAAGTAGGGTTGGAAGGGAGACTTGAATGGGAGAGTGTCGCGATCGATATTCTGTAGCAGCAACGCTCGGCGGAAGCGGGTGTAGGCGAAGCAGATGGAGAACCAGGTCAGCAAATACGCGATCGAGACCAGGCTCGAAAACCATTTGAACACGTTCGCACTGCCCGATGAGACGCTCATGTATGCCAGAAGACCAATGGACGCGGTGACGCCCACACCTGTGAAGCTCCAGTGGTCAGTCTCTCGTTTCTACTCACAAACGTATTTCACACCAGACACTCACAGTAGATGGGAACGCCTCGCTTTGTACACTGGAGGAGGAACCTGGGAGCTTGACCCTGGACAGCCAGTGCATAGAGATATCGAGAACCGGTGTAGAGGTTGGCGTTTGCCGCGGACGAAGCGGAAGTGACGAGGACGGCGTTGATGATGTGCGGCAGGACGGGAATGCCGGCGGTTCGAATGGCGATGACCCACGGCGACTGTGCAATACCGCTCCCGTTGAGAAGGTTAGTGTTGTCGGACGGGACAAGTAGCCCGACTGCGAACGACCCCAGACAGTAGAAAATCAGAAGACGCCAGAAAACACGGCGAATGGCCTTGGGAATGTTACGCGCCGGGCTTTTCGTCTCGCCCGCGGCGACGGCGACCTGCTCGACGCCGCCGAATGCGAAGGCAGCATTGATCAGAGTGTTGAAAAGTCCAAGAAAGCGGCCGGTCGAGCCATCGGCAATGTACTCGTTCATGGGTCCCGGTGTCTTCCAGTATCGAAAGCCCAGTCGGTCGTGAGACGGCCCGCCGCCCAAGTCGATGCAGAGTGCCATGATCAAGAGGCCAATGATGGTGAGAATCTTAATCATGGCAAAAAGGAACTCCGCCTCGCCATACACGCCGACGGTGATGACATTGAGAATGATGAGAATGACCAGAATGACCGTGATCCAAGCAGCAGGCTGTGGGCCAGTTAGCCATTATCCTTTAGGACTATGACCCACACAAACTCACATTGATATCCGTCCAGAATTGAATGAGTACCACGGCAGCAGAAGTCTCGGCGCTGATGGCGATGGCAGAGTTGTACCACTGATTCCACCCAATGGCAAATCCAAAAGCAGGGTCGACGAATCGAGACCCCAGCTGTGCAACCATACCAGGCAGAGGGAGCAAGGAGGCCATTTCGCCCAGGCATTGCATCTGTGAAGAAGAGAGTGTAAGTCAAAGCCACCTTTGATTGAGAGGGCCATGCTGAGGTTAACACTGACCATGCACCAGATGGCCACTGAGGTGAAGCAGTATCCCAACCAGAGAGACAACGGTCCAGATGTGGCCAAGGCACTCCCAATTCCCAAGAAGAGACCGGTCCCGATGGTGCCGCCCAGCGCTATGAACTGGATATGGCGTTCTTTGAGAGACCGTTGAAGCTGGCCATTCTGGTCAGAGATATGGCTTTCGCCGACCTGGTCGCTGCTGACCGTTGCTTCAAGGTCCTTCTCTGTTGCCGTTTTCGAATCCATTGCAATTTTATTTGCGTGGGCTACGATTCACTCCGATGACGAGGAGAACGCTGCCTCATTCTCCATGATCGCAGGCGACTCATATATTGTTGTGAGTAAAAAGCGTCAGACAATGATTGTGGCATGATGATTTCACCGATCGTACGGGAGGAATTTAGACATCGACCCTTGGCCGGCGATAGCGAGCGGACGAAGCCTCACAAGATAGTCAGTAGATTGACGATAGCTTCAGCATTGCGAAGGGACCAAGCAGATAAGCCCATCGGGAATTGCTTGAACGCAGAATTTCCCGAAGTTCGATATGGCTATGGGATACCCACATCCCCACAAGGCTCTGCGGCCAAATACGGCGTAGCTCGTGGCCCAAAACTCATCTCGTGGTTCTTCGTCAATCTACGGGTGTTTGTCTTTTAAGACATCGAGTCTTCTCCTGGTTCCCCCAGAGTCGTTTATCGGTCACCGACAGCCACAACATCGCCATCATGTCGCTCGTCCAAAAAGAATTCAGCACTCTACCCACCCATCCTGCGATCGGCACAGCTCCCATCTCACCGCCGTGCGAGGGTCAGTGGTACTCGATCGGCCCCAAGATATGGGAGCTGCTCCTAAACGGCGAGACAAACTCAGACCAGAAATCCGTCCTGCAGTGGTACGAACCAGGTGCCGTATCGGTCACTAACGAAATCATCACCCACACATACATCGAAGAGGTCTGTTTCCTTGAAGGGGGGCTCGAAGACGTCACGTTGGGACAGGCCTGGGGCCAGGGAGCATACGCGTACAGATTACCGGGGATGAAGCATGGTCCTTATAAAGCTTCTCCTCAAGGCTGTCTGCAGTTTGTCAAGTTATTGCCGGCCTCCTAAATTTCGAGATAGTTATCGGATCTACGCTTATCGTTTCAGTACTGGCATCAGGGAAAGGCTATGGGAGAAGCGATCTGGTCCTGAGGCGGTCTTACATCTTCAAGTGTCATGGAAGCTATCATTATCCATCATAACAAAAGTCGACGTCAATATTATCAATAACCTCTTGCCACGTCTGCAGGTCCGTGAGTCCCGGGAAGGAGCCTGGAAATAGTTGATCTTGCCAGGCCGGTGTTTTCCCCGTATCTAAAGTGGACGGTGTTGCCATTTCCGGTCCCCCGTCGTTCGTCAGCGCATGATTCTGCTGCTCGGCTGTGAAAGTCAGGCCAACATCCAGCGGAGCAGCATTGCTCAATTCCGCTATGGGGGGCACTTGCGCTGCTTCCGGGCTCTGATGCTGGACGACGGTGCTGCGGTTGGCGCCACTCTGTAGTTGCTGCTTCAGTTTGGCGATGCACATTTCCACCACCTTGATTTCGGCCAGGCCAAACTCACTCAGCCACATCTCCGATCTCTGCATCTCACAGTAGGCTTCGAGGTCTTCGACCACTCCAGGAGTCTGCGGCGACTTGACCTCCCGGACGGCGATGATCCCCAGAATGATGGCGCTGTTAAAGAGTTGGTGGGCAGCCAGACTCAATGCGTAGCGCTCGGCAGCAACCGATGTGTGGTTGTTGAGCCGAGTCCCTAAGTCGGCTCTTGCAGACGAGAGGCAAGCCTGCCTACTGTACTCATAGCGGTGAGTCATCGAGTAACGGAGCAGGTAAGGCCGGTGCAAGGTGATGCGCGCAAAGTGGAAGCTGGTGTGCAGGTACAATCGTTGCCATTTCAAGAAGCGGTGA
Source organism: Exophiala spinifera (assembly GCF_000836115.1). Lineage (NCBI taxonomy): Eukaryota > Fungi > Ascomycota > Eurotiomycetes > Chaetothyriales > Herpotrichiellaceae > Exophiala > Exophiala spinifera. The sequence continues at coordinate 2,173,244 of NW_015622518.1, read as the reverse complement.
GTCTCGTCGAGGGACAAGTCAGGAGTTTCCAGTGCGAAGTATGGGGGCAGTGTGTCCCTCCACCGCAGCAGTTTCTCATCAAGTGCAAGGACCTCTCGATACGAGGCCGTATGAAATTGGAAACACGCTTCCTGGATTTGCCCAATGACCTTGGCCAGCCGATATTCGAATGAAGCCATGGCACTGATGGTAGGGTCGGTGATTGGCTGTGGTTGTGCGGAGCGTGCCTCGTCATCTGTGAGATCGTCCACAAAAATGTTTTGGGGCTCTTCCATGATACTCTGGGCATCTGAGATGACAGACGGTCTCCCGAGAGCGAGGGAGATCATTCGATCGAGCGTGTACAGATGACACCATACTCGCCGACGTGTCTCTGTGGACCGTCTGGGGAGCCCCCATTTATCTCCATCCACGTGAAGACCTTGTGCAATGCCGATTCTCGCCGCGAACCCAACCGTCAACCAACTTTCGGCCAGTCGTTGCGTCTGGATCAGGTATCGAGTGATCAGAACGCCGGCACGGACGAGGTCTGTACTTTCGCCGTAGAACGACGGAGCCAGCACAATAGCTCTCCTTGATGCCCAGTAGAACCTCAAGGACGCCTCTTCGTAGTCTCGCTTGGTGTCAGGCGTGCTCTCCAACGGACAGTCCAGGTAGGCGCCGATCGCAAGAATTACAAACAGAAGTGCAAGCCACCGCAAATCTACCGTCGTAACATCGTCGAAGCCCGACTTGCGCTCCCAGAACTGGACGTAACTTTGTCGAAAAGACGTGGGATGTACAGCATCAATGTCTTGGTTCACATCGTTGAAGAAGCGATCCACCAAGTGATCTACGGTGGTCTTCTGCCTCGGGAGGAGACCCAACAGATCCCATATCTGCGAGAACGGTCCAGATTCGTCACGAAACGGGCGTGCGTCTAGCGCCCTGCGCGATCCGGTTCCCGCTGGAATAACAGGCGCGGAAGAGTCGATCATGATCGCCGCCACCTGAGGCCCGAAGTAAGAAGTGCCATAGAATGCCGGAGCGCCTCTGGAACTCCAAAGCTGCCCGATACGCGGCTGTGACTCTGAAGGTATAGCCGGGATGCTCGCCCGTCCATTGCTCGCTCTCGCTCTTACCACTTCATCCGACGCTGGAGAACGTGCTCGCAGCTCTTGGGTACGAGGCGTTGGGTTCTGGGGGCGCCTTTCCCGGCTTCCCGGCTGCTGTTGATTTTGCGCCGGGGGACCTGAGCAGAGATGACCGACCCCTCGTCGAATGCAGTTCAAGCAGGGCAGATGGCCATTACACTATCATACCAGGCTTTGTCAGTCTTGGATAGGAAACATACTTTCGGGCTCATGGCTTCAGTCACGAAGGGAATGGTGATTCTCCAGCCATCGTCTCAAATTCGGGTCGATGTCCTTCATGGTATGATACTGATCATGATCTCTCACCTTTTGCTTTCTAGTGTGACACTGTGTACACGCAGATGCATTGCGTCCTCTTTTGCGAGCTCCAGGCGGCGGCTTGTCATTTGCCGACGATGGACCAAGTTGCAACCCAGTGGCGGAAGATGCGCTGTTTTCCATCCCGTCACCCGCAAGGGACAGTTGGTGTTTGAAGGAGATAATGCGATATACTTGCGCCGAAGAGCTGATGCATTGTCCGACTCAAAGATCTAGAAGATGGCATCGATGACGGGACCGAAGAAGGACAGGGGAGCATTTAATGACATATTGCCGTGTCGGAGAAATGAATTTCGAGATCGGCTTTATCTTTATACCGACGATAAGACACTGTCCTGAACTGGATTCCGTAGCGCTGACCTGAGGACAGTGACCCACATGGACGGCGTCGGCCACAATCAGACCAAACTAACTTAGAATCCAACGGCCGTCGATGGTGAAGAGGTCATGGTATGATTATCCCGCGTATTTGACAACATCCAAACCCCAAATCCTGACAAATCCTTCGCTGCTTGCACAGCTGCAACAGAGGGGGCGACATGGGCTGGTATTTATGTAGGATATCCGAAACTGCCCAAACGGCAAAGGGTAGGTAGGTTTCAACCTGAGTGTGTTTGACTACTTTGACCACCGTTCCCAATGGCGGCCCCAATCAAAGCTATTCTGTTCGATTTCATTGGAACCTGTCTGGATTGGCATTCGAGCATCGTGAAAGCCTTGCCGTCCGAACTCTCCGAGACCGAGAAATCGACTTTCGCGTTGGAATGGAGGCAGGCCTACTTTGACTACAACACCAAACGCCTAGCTGAAGGAGAGCCGGTAGAAGATTTCGACGACAGCCAACGATGGTTGCTCGATGCTTTCCTGGACAGGACGTCGAATCTGAACTTCAAGAAGTTTTTCTCGACCCAAGTCAAAGAGCACTTAGTGTCCGCCTGGCATCATCAAGATGCGTGGCCGGATGTTGCTGAAGCTTTGAGCAAGTTGAAGAGTCGCAGCAAACTGGAAGTGTACGTCCATGCCAACGGCAGTACACGACTACAGTTGGATCTCGTCAAGTCCGCCGGGCTACATTACGACATGCTCTTCTCCAGTGAGCTGCTGGGACTCTACAAGCCCGCGCCAGAAAGCTATCGAGCCGCGATGAAACTCTTGAAACTCAAGCCGGATGAATGCGTCATGGTCGCCGCTCATGCGAGCGATCTGAGGGGTGCGAAGGCCGTGGGGATGAAAACGGTCTATGTTTACAGATGGACGGACGACATCAGAGAAGATCAAGAAGTGGTGAAGCGGGAGAATGATGCATATCTGTTGGACATGCGGAACTTGGATGGTGTTATTGCGAACCTGCGGGGCCCGGCAGGAGATCAGTGAGACTTGTCCTGGGATATTGAGCAGTGAGAAAGGGACAGGTTCGCTGGCATCGACTAAGTCACTGAGTCTGCTCTGGCGCATATTTTGCCTCTGAAATCGCTGTATACGCTTTCTAGCTGTCTGTCTCGCAGGGGTCAAAGTGATATCAGGTCTTCATTTTCGTCGGGCTTCAGCCAGACAATAATAATATTGGGCGACTACTTCTGCTCATATCTAGCCATACATATTTCTCTACATCCGACCTTCTCGTCTGCCCTACAAGGCCCGTGCAGCATCCCCGGTGGCCTGCAGCAGTAACTGCCAGCAGCAAACCACTGCTCCTTGCCCACGTCGTAGAACCGGCCTTCGATGATGTAGCATTCCTCCCAGTAATCATGCGAGCAGACGGTGTCTTTGTCGAAGTTGTCGCTCGGGTTGCCTCCCCAGACACTGCCGGGAGAGTGTTCCTTCAAAATCGTTCTGTCGCCCGTAGTCGGGTCGTGGGAGAGCAGGTAAGTCCGATAGTTGGTGAAAGTACCATCGCCATTGGAATGTGAAGTGACGCTGGAGGAGAAAACACCCTTGCTGTCGGTAACGGGCGTGAACTCGATCTCGGGTTTGGCGAGCGACGGCATCTTGGAGCGTTGGGCCACAGTCGCGAGTGTACAATGGTTGAGATGGTTGACGGGATATCGAAGACGGGTAGTGGGATATCGGGCGGCAGAGCGACCTTTACACAATTAAAAGTGTCAACTAGCGGCCTTTTCGATCTTCCCCTTCGTCTTCATGCCGATCGGGAATCGGATATAGGAACGTACGCAATTTGCCGCTATACGCTTATCTTAAACTAAAGTAATCCTCCGACATGTTAGCCCTCCTCTCTACCTGACCCCAGAGGGCATTTGACGTCCGGCCGACACAAAGCACTCGTGACCAAGCGAGGTGTGCCATCTCTTTGCGCCGTTTTCCGACAAGGCTACTGGGACTAACCAGAAGGCCGAAAATGAGAGCAGTGCCAACTCGGCAATATGAAAGGTTGGTCCATGGATTGTCGAAAGCACAGATTGAACGGCAGAGCACATAATGAGCCGCATCATCTTGACCAACGCAAGTGTACTCGGGATTTCTATCCCAGTCACCGTTGAAGAAGATAATACATTTGGATAGCGACGTCTCGCCATGTCGGTTCCTCTACTCGACGAGTCATTGTAGGTGGACAAGGCGTCAAGTCGTGCGCGGGTGGCCCTGATAGCGAGTTCTAGGACGACCGATGTGTCCACAGGCGAGATTTATGCATTGTGCAAGAGGGCTTCCCTGGAGGTGTCGGAAGAATTCGCTGAAGCATGTCTTCCGGTGATCGCAGCACTTGATCGATGTGCCAAAAGCATCATGGAGCGAGACGGTTAGGGCTGATATCCCGAGGAATCTCAGTGTGTTGACTATCTTGATAGACCATTTCCCGGGGCCAGATGAAACTAGGTATCCACGCAAGGGCATCCAAACAGCCATTGATACCAGCCTCAATGGAGGCGGATGGGCGGCAAAGGCGAGAGAATCACTAGGAACGCTATCGGTGCTGATCATCCGTGCATGCTAACATGTCTTTAGGTGACTGTGAAATCGACCCAGCCGGGGAGTGACTTGCTGCAAGGCCGGACACTCGCGTTGAAGGACAACATCGCACTGGCCGGCGTTAGGTGCACAAATGGAACCGATCTCACTGGCTGGATCCCTGACTTTGACGCAACCGTCGTGAAACGAATATTGGACTGCGGTGGCACAGTACTCGGAAAAGCAGGTGGGATGAAAATGAAAATGCGTTCTCGAGATCGAAGACTAAAGGAGATCTAGCCTGCGAGAGTGGCTGTTGGAGCACCGTCAGTGACACTTCCATCACAGGTCCAGTCAGAAACCCTTATCACGACGGATACAGTTGCGGCGGTTCGAGCAGCGGCAGCGCGAGGCTGGTCGCCGACGGAAGTGTCGATATCGCCTTGGTAGGTCGTTAGCATAGATTGCGTACTACGGTTTTGGCTGACATCGTCGGACAGGGTGGAGATCAAGGAGGCTCGATTCGTGTTCCAGCCTCGGCGTGCGGAATCGTCGGACTGAAGCCAACCTGGGGTCTTGTTCCTTATACAGGCATTCTCGGGGTATCGCCGGTCATTGACCATGTTGGTCCCATGGCCAGGACAGTTTCCGACTGTGCCCTACTCCTGGAAGCCATTGCAGGGCCCGATGGCATCGACGATCGCCAACCTCCTGTCAAGTGGTTTCAGTCCGTTCCGTACGCTCAGGAGGTTCGTCAACACCTGGAAGCCGCCGGCCCAAAGCCTCTAGACGGGCTCAAGATTGGTGTTCTAGAAGAGGGGTTCCAGCACCCTCGACAAGACGACCATGTGGCACGAAAGGTCCGTCAAAGTATCGATAAGCTTGAGGAACTCGGTGCTAAGGTGGAGTCCTGCCATATACCAGAGCACCGTGACACAGAGCTCGCATGGATGTGCGCGCTGCCCGCTTTCGCGTTCACTCATGGCCTGGTTCTCAATTCAAGCGGTCGTAAGCAGTTTGCCATGACCGGGCCAGCAGCTCTGACCAACGGTGAGATGAGCCAGTCATCTTTTGACGTCCTCAATACAGCAGGGCAAAATCTCTACCTGAGAGGACTTTTCCTTCAACAAAAATATGGCCCTGCTCTAGTTTCCAGGTGCACAAACCTGTTGAGAAAGTTGAGCGTACAGATTCAAAGATGCCTACTGACGTGGACTCATCACTAACTCCCACATAGGACGACTATGACACAGCATTCAGACGATTCGACGTGCTGGTAATGCCTACGACCCCTCTGCCGCCGTGCAGAATATTCGGATCGAGAAGTGAAGGAAGCATCTATGAAAGACTTAAGCGTACAACAGGTATCACGGCGAACACAGCGCCCTTCAATGGTAAGAAATTTGGCTAGGTCCAAGGGTGAGCTGACGAATAGCACAGCTTCTGGTCACCCGGCTATCAGCATTCCTGTTGGCTTCTCGCCAGCTTCAGAGGACCCTACGGTTCTCCTGCCGGTAGGCTTACAACTTGTTGGAAGAAAGTTTGAGGATACTCTTCTACTGAAAGTTGCTGCATCTTGGGAAGATCGCTATGATTGGAGAGTTCAATGATGCGACCAATTATCATATGTGCCCTGAACATATATAGCCAAACCAGGAGAGGGCGAAAGGCGCAAATGGACATGGTATGATCATTGGTGTTTAATCGAGCAGTGCTATCTGAAGGTCTCTACTGGTCTGTTAACCAACAGACCCCGGCCCAGGACAAAGATTCTGATAGAATGCCAGATTTCTCGCAACTCAGTTCCAAATTCTTCCTTCGCACTCATGAGTCCAGCATCTTTCGACTGACTGTCTCTATATAAATCCTACTACCTTCCGATAGGGTTCGTAGCGTCATCCAGCCTTGAATGGAGCCGCCATCTGCTAAATTTGAACAGGTCGGGAAATCGGTAGGGACAGACAAGCAGCTACGACGTCGAAAAGTCGATCGGGAAATGTAGCAGGGTAATATCCGGCATTTGAATGATTGATATTCAATCCACTTGTATCAGACCCTTCTTAGGCCCTCTCACCAGCCATTAACTTGGGTATACCCAGGAGTCTTTTACCCGACCTAGTAGATATCAGCCTTACTCGCAGCCGACTACCCAGTGAAAGCAGATGCACTTACTGGTACATAGGAAATGGAAGTGAAAATGCCCAGAAGAGGTAGAATATTGCTTCTGGGGGAAATTTGCCAGTAAATGCAATTTTGGTGCCCGTCGCCGAGAAGGATAGCTAACATGAATGAGTGCACAAACACAGTGGGAGTCTCTGAATGATTTGGGAGACTTGATCCAGACGAAGGCGAAATCCCGAGACGACTTTATTACAGAATGTAACGAAGGCCGATTCAACGGCGTGGTGGCTGCTTACCGGACAGCCGAGTCCATCGAGATCACTGGACGGTTTGACAAAGAACTCCTGAGTGTTCTTCCCAAGAGCTGGGTCTTCCTGGCTAGCTGTGGTGAGCACGGTCCGAGAGTAAGAAGATATCAATGTTGGTACTGACAGTCTGAAAGGAGCTGGCTATGACCCCATTGATGTGACGGCTTGTTCTCAGAGGGAGCCACCACTCCGTGTCTCGAACGTGCCCATAGCCGTAAACGATGCCACGGCCGATACCGCTATATTCTTAATGCTGGGAGCGCTCAGGAACTTTAACGCGTCCATGCACACCCTGAGGCAAGGGGACTGGAAAGGCGAGCCACCCGTCGCCCTTGGTCATGATCCGCAAGGGAAAGTCCTTGGGATACTCGGTATGGGTGGCATCGGCAAAAATATCGGTGCAAAAGCCGCCGCGTTTGGAATGTCGACCATCTATCATAATCGACGGAAAATCGACGGCGAAACCGCGGAGTACGTTACATTCGAGGATCTGCTGAAGAGAAGCGATGTGCTCAGTATAAATCTGCCACTCAACCCTGATACCCGACACATAATTTCTACACCTCAGCTCCAAATGATGAAGGCAACCTCGATCATCATCAACACGGCCAGGGGTGCAGTGCTCGACGAAGAAGCTCTTGTGGAGGCCTTGGAGCATGGGACGATTGCTGGTGCAGGCTTGGATGTGTTCGAGGAGGAACCAAAGATACACCCAGGCTTGCTTCGAAGTGTGAACGTGGTTCTCCTGCCACATATGGGAACGCACACTACGGAGACAAAGCGGAAGATGGAGGAGTGGACAATTCAGAATATCCGAGAGGCTCTTGAGAAGGGGCGGCTGATGAGTCCAATACCCGAGCAACAGGGCCTGTGATAACCCAAAAGATGTTCTCTGCAAGCGGCACCGCATGACGCCTTGGACACGTTGTCATGGTTTGATGAATGCGCTGCTGTAGACACCATCATAGTACGCTGTAACTCTATGTTGTACCTCTAAGAGCCATGTTAAAGCACTAATTACGGACAAAGCATATATCGATCTCACAATAGGACAAGCTTGCAGAGGTCTCACGGCACAATTAATCGCTCCTTGTCAGGGCGACTGGTGTGATTCGGAGAATCTCTAGCATATCAGCTCAGAGATATCTAATATTCCGATGGCCGATACCCCGTGTTACTGCGGATCTCTGGCTAATACCAGACTTTCCCGATGTCGTGTGGTCTGCGCCCAGGCACTCCGACAGGCCCCCAGTCTTCTCGGCCTGACTTGATTGACGGTATCCGTGGGATCCTTCGTTGCCCATCGGCTTTTCAGAAGAGTGCAGCGGTGATTCTAGACATCGTCTTTGGAGATCGGTAAGCAGGTAAAGAAAGATCTGCCTCTGTTGTCTTCATAGCGCCAACTTCTGAAGCCTTCTCACTTTAATTTAAGAAAAAAGCACAGTTCTGTATTCACTCAGGAAGGAGAGAAGAACCCAAAAATGGCTACCAACGAACGAGTGAGTGCTGGCTGGTTCGGCGGAGGCATCTAGGGGTACACATACTCACAGTTGGCTTGATTGCGATCTAGGTCTGGACACGCTTTGTCAGGTTCGTCAGCGACGATGGCAAGACATATGGTGGTGAGCCTGTTGATGCGGAAATCGATGGTAAGTTTCACCAATAGAAGCTCGATAAACTATGTCTTGCAACAAGCTGATCGACCCCCATCATAGTCGGACTCGCTGTAAAGGAGGGTGAGTTAGTCAAGGCACGAGTGCTCAGTTCCAGCTCGGCCCTTGACGAGGGAGCAAAATTCACGGGACAGGAGCTCCCAGTGAAACAGGTAACTCTCTACCCTCGAGCCAAGCAGGGCCAGGTTTAACACATCATCTGAACAGATATTGGCACCATTGACAGCCGCGCAAGTTGGAAGCATTCGATGCATCGGTGTGAACTATAATGACCATGGCGTAAGTACCATCTAACTAATGGTGGCATTCAACCCCTGTGCATGAGTATGGGGTTTTGTGAGAGTGGGAGAGAGAACGAGCGAGACTGCTGACAGGGTGTTGCACCTACTCGTAGGCAGAGCTCGGCTATGCTGTTCCACCAGTACCAATTGTGTTCATCAAGCCAAGCTCGGCATTGAACGACCCCAGCGCACCCATTGTCATCCCCCATTTTGTAGCCGACGCGGATTTCGAGGTGGAACTGTGCGTGGTAATTGGTAAAGAAGCAAGAAACTTGACCGACGACGAGGCCCTGGACTATGTCCTTGGATATTGCACTTCGAACGACGTGGCTGCGCGACGGGCACAGACAATAACCACCCAATTCTGCCATGGCAAGGGATTTGACACCTTTGCCCCCATTGGACCGACTTTGGTTCATGCAAAGTCCATTTCAAACCCGCAGCTCTTGGAAATGAGGACCACTTTGAACGGGAAAGAAATGCAGCACGCGACCCTCGACACCATGATCTTTCCCGTCGCGAGGATAGTCTCGCATTTGTCTCAGGTGAGCTTTACCCGTCGAACAAGGCATAAAAGGGTGGAAAATGACTTGCGGCAGGCCACGACCCTTCCAGCTGGGACGATCATCATGACCGGCACTCCTGGAGGAATTGGTCACTCACGGACCCCGCCACAGTATCTGCAGGAGGGCGACGACTTGAGATTGTGGATTAGCGGTGGTCTCGGGACACTCACGAATCCTATTGTGAAGGACAAATATTCCAGTAGTTTTGACAACGGCCTGGCTTGAAGATGGACCAGTTTCGTACGTATCTGTGATGTGATTCTGTGAGTTACAGAGGCACCTACAGACCTGGAGGGGTTGAAGAAGAAAAATCCAAACAATTGTCGGCGTTCTGCCAGGGAAGATGTTTGACGCATCGGGGTCTCGACCGTGTCCCCAACACTCCGAAAGCATGAAAGCGCAAAAAATAGAAACCGAGATCTCCTGGATTCTGCTTTCTCCATTCTCCTTTTATCCTTATCAGATGCCCACGCGTCCGTCAATGATCATCGACGGACGCGCACAGTGGTGGATCAGAAAGCCGGGCCGTGTGTCACCCTGTTGATGAGCCACAATGCTTGTTTGACGGCGGGCGTCGTGAGGGTGGATAACGCAGCGAGGCCGGGATACCAAACCGGGTATAGCGCACCATGAGCCTTGGCGTTTCCCACTCGTTGAATTCTTCGCGATTCTTCCACTGATTGCAAACGTCTCCCATTGTCCGCACGGCCATCTCCTCGAGGCTCGAGCACCGATTACGGATTGGAGATATGGAGGATCCATCTCGACGGCTTCGCCGGGATCCATTACGCCAAAAGGCTGGCATCAACATGCCGCAGCCCTGACGTTCGCATGCAGATGTCTTACTCTCCCTCTCGTCACGGTTCCCGAGCACCGAGCACGCCACCGCTCAACGGAAATTTCTGCATCTTACTTCGTGCCAGAGGGCAAATACAACCACCCAGTTTTTCATATGGGTGATTACCCAGGTAGGTGTCGTTGCGTGCATAATCGTCAGCATTTATCATCCGGCAGCCTTTCGCCATCGGCAGGATCGAGGCTTTTTCTCGCTCGCTATCTCGATCGGTCCACTTTTTCGCCGTCCATGCACATGCCCAAGGATGGCATTTTTAATTTATCAGATCCTCGAATTTTGGCTTTCCTTTGGTGTCTGTGCTAATCTATCTGGCGAGCCATGACATGGCTTGCCTCCACTACGTGCAATCATGTTGCGTGCAACACCTGGCCTTGCTTTTCTTATCGATCGTTGGGTGTCGCGTCCACCAAGTTCCCCTGTCTCTTTGTCTCTTTGCTCGCCTCCAATTTTCCTAGTCACCACCTGAACATTCTCCGAACCTTCTTTTGACCTCTTCCCAAAGTCTCTTCCACTGTAAAATACGTGAATCCTTGAGTTTTTCTTTATATCGATCCCCCCGCCACGATCAGACAACGTCATCGCCTGATTGTACCAACTCATCAACACGAGTTGGCGGTGTCCGGCTGACCGTCGACTCGGCCCACACTCATATGGCCGACGAACATCACCCTTCACCGCAACACGAGAGCCAAAACAACAGTAACACCTCCAGCACAACTCATAGCAGAAGTCAGAGTGCCCATGGAAAGACCGGTCAAAAAGGACTACACAAGGTGAAATTTATGGGTGACGAGGATGGGCCAGAACAGGGGGATTCCTCTCGAGGCAGGAGCATACCTGAGATTCGACTTGCGGAATCTGAAGATGTCGCCGACTCTCCGATGACGCCAACGGACTCGTATGTAGGACGGGTCAATGTTGCAGCTGCCCAAGCACAAAGTCGAGCCAGTCGCTTAGCCTTTAGACTAAGTAACTCACATGCTGGACGCGAAAAGACAAGTTCTGGGTCAAACACCCCTCTCATTTCAAACCAAAAAGGTACGTGGCAACTCATATCACAACTTGGCAGGACTGGATCCTTTGGAATACTTTTCCTGATAGTGTGATAAACCAGGTTATGCTTCACCGGACTCGTCTCCGCCCACAAAACCATTGAGTGACTGGCTTGTCAACGTTGACGACATTCCTCTGGCTTCCCTCGGTAAGGATCGAAGACCATACACTATTCACGACGACACGACCGATGATGATGACGACGACGACGACGACGACGACGACGAAGAGAGTAAGAAGTCCAAATCCCTCAAACGACATGACGAAAATATAGCCGAAGCGAGACACCTTTTGAGAACACTCACCAACGGTCACCGTGGATCTGCATGGCAGCCTCAACCCAGGTCCGGCACTGAGACTCCGGCCGCTGATAAGCATCTACACGACTTGGAATATGTCCCACCCCCAGAGGATTATCGTCCCGGTGTTTTTGGGGCGATTCTTTCATCCAAGCTCGCTGATCTCCAGCACCAAGATTACACATACCCCAGGTACACGGATGACAGTCCTCAAAACCATCCTGGTGCCAGGGCCGAGCCGAAAGATGGTCGGTCCCGCGGCCACCACCGAGCGCATTCGGACACTTATTCCCCTTCTTATACGCCGTCGGGCATGTCAACGCCCTCAGGGAGACTGACGCCATCCAAGAGACCGAAATGGTACGAGAAGCCAAACCACTCAATGGGGTCTATGGCGACGTTAGTAGCGTCTGCGTCCGCGACTTCGGCAGCGCCGGCCGCTCCAGGTACCACGGCACAAGTCCCACGGCCACAGCGGCCGCATCTTCCCCGATCCAAGTCATCATCCAGCATGATTGCCACGGCGGTGGATATGATCAAACATCCTGGAAATGTAAGTCTTTTCACCACCTTTGCGTGTTTGCGAGTGTGTGGTTCATATCTCAACGTCGACGTCATAACTGACATTCAACCTAGCATTTTCACCACAAGTCGGAGCAGATCCTACGAGCCGAGGAAGAGCGTGTGATAAACGATGTTGCCGAAATCCTCGCCTGTCGGAAATACCTGAAGAAACTCGCCCGGGCGCTAATGGCGGTGGGTGCTCCGTCACATCGACTTGAAGAGTACATGAAGACGTCGGCCCGTGCTCTCGGCATTGACGGCGACTTTCTTTACCTGCCCGGGTCCATGTTGGTTTCGATCAACGACAAAGTCACCATGAGCACGGAAGTGACGCTTGTGCGGGAAACTCAAAACGTCGATCTCGGGAAATTCAAGGACGTCTTTTCCACGTACAAGTGCGTCATCCACGGGAAACTGACGGCTCAAGAAGGTCTCGATGAACTCGACGATATTCTCAAGGCTCCCAAGCGGCACAGTACGGTCATACAGATTCTGGTCTACGGTATCGCGGCCGTCGCTGTCGGACCGTTCGCTTTTTCTGCGAGGCCCGTCGATTTTGGTCCGAGTTTTCTCCTAGGTTGCGTTTTGGGCTTCCTACAGCTTGTCGTGGTGACTCGCTCCACGCAATTCTCGCACGTCTTCGAGGTCCTCGCCACCGTCATCATAGCGTTCGTTGCTCGAGGTCTCGGTTCCATCTACCACAACAAACACCCCGTCTTCTGCTTCTCCGCCATAGCACAGAGCAGTATCGCCCTGATATTGCCGGGGTACACTGTCCTCTGTGCGGCTCTGGAACTGCAGAGCAAGAGCCTCGTCGCGGGATCGGTCAGGATGGTGTACGCCATTATCTACTCGCTGTTCCTTGGTTTTGGCATCCTCATTGGATCGGTCTTGATGGGTACGTTTTATTTTTGTTTGCCTTTGCCTCTGACCCTTGGCTTTGATCCCAGGAAATGCTGACGCTAGCCACTTGCAGGTGTCATATATCGTGATGCACAGAACTCCGTGACGTGTGATATGCCGCCGTGGTGGAACGTTCCCCAGCCAGACTACCGATTGATCTATGTCAAGTTCATATGGGTCCCGATTGTGAGTGGGTTTTTTTTCTCCGGCCGTTTGCCTGCTAGAGCCACTTCCCTCTCTCTGCCTTACCTGGTCATCGGCCAACACTTGTTGGTACCAACCTTTCGGATGGGATTATCATACTGATGCATGGTTTGTTTTCACAGTTTGCCATATGTCTTGCGGTCATCAACCAAGCCAAATGGCGCCAAGTGCCGGTCATGACCCTGATCGCCATGGCGGGATACCAGGCGAACTTTTGGGTATCCGTCTACCTGGCAAACAACATCCAAGTTGCCAATGCCATCGGCGCGTTCGTCATCGGATGCCTGGCGAATCTGTACAGTCGGTTCTTCCACGGCCTGGCCGCCGCCGCCATGCTCCCTGCGATATTCGTGCAGGTGCCGTCGGGTCTCGCGGCCAGCGGTAGTCTCGTCGCCGGCATCACGAGCGCGAACCAAATCACGCACAACGCGACGGGGTACAGCGTGATAAACAACGGGACCGCCGGGTTCCAAGCGGCTCAGGATGACTCATCCGGTGGATTGTACTCCGGGACGATATTTAACGTCGGCTATGGCATGATCCAGATCGCCATTGGGATAAGCGTGGGCCTGTACTTGAGTGCATTGGTCGTCTATCCTATTGGAAAGCGAAGGAGTGGATTATTTAGTTTTTGAGCCGGTGACCGCCTCTCATCACCTGATGCGAGTGCCTGTTGATCGATTCGTTCAAACAATTTTGAGACGGTACGGGTACGGTGCGACACATGAGGTGGGTGTCTGTGTGTGTTTGTGCGCGCGAGGGATTTAAACTCTTAATACTGTATTACTACAATGTATATCCGTACTGGCTCTCGATTCGTTGGTAAAGCTCTGTTGCATGGGCCTGGATGTGTATTTTCTCCGACGTGCGTCGGGAATGTTTTTTGTCTCACCAGTTGGTGGGCTGGAGGAGCAGCATCACCGGGCGTTGTAAGACCGTCGACGGCGAAGCAAAAAGACCGTCGAAACATCCTACACCCGGTTATTTTTAGGTACATTGTGGTGCAAGACAGAGTTTCCTGTGGTTTTCCAAGTACCTACCTACCTACCTCACCTGCACGCCTAGGTGGGTTTATAGAACTTTTAACTTGGTCCGAGTAGAGTGCTCTTACTGCGCACTGGACGACGACGACGACGACGAGGTGGCCGACAACAACAACAACAACAACAACAACAACAACAACAACAACAACAACAACAACAACAACATCATCATCATCATCCATCATCATCATCATCATCATCATACGAGGAGGAGGAGGGTGATTTGTCCCATGATTTTTGCTGCTTTGCTGGCAAGTATCGCAGCGTGCAAACTCCTACTCCTACTACTGATACTACCACGCTTTCAAGAGACAAAGAAAAATAAATAAAATCAATCACACTCTGACAGGGCACAATGTTGATTCCTTGTTTTTTCTTCATGTTCTGTACCCCAAGTCATCATCTGGTACGGAACAGATTGTTGAGGCTCAGAATCATTTGTGAATTCCCTACACGAAAATAGATTGTAGGTGATCCATCTTAGCCCAGTTAAAAGAGGCCTCGTTACTCGTTACTCTCTCCCATTGTGGTACTGGTCCAGACCATTTTCACTCGTCATCGTTATCAAATCCATGATCGATCCAATGTCGTGGCCACCCCCCGGTCACAGTCGACCGTATTCATCGCGTGCCATTGAAACCTCATCAATCACAATTACTACTCTCGTAGTGATATCATATTTGCCTTGTTGCTGCATGCTGAAACCATAAAGAGCTTCCCATCGTGTACCCAGGTGCCCAGAAAGAGAAATAGTCCGTACTCCGTAGCTGTAAACAAGCAGGATTGAATTAAATCTTGAAAAGAAAAAAAGCGAAACAGCCCACACATCATCATTAATCCTCAATATCAGGGTTTGCCACGAATAATCGAACGCCTGCTCCCATGCTCATGGTCCGTTCGTCCACGCTGCCTCGCCGCCGCAGGTCTTCGGCCACTTTAGCCTGCTCCATGGCTCTCTGAACAGAACTGGGTCCAGAAAGGTCCTTCAGTTCGCCAAAGGAATCTTCGTCATCTCGGTCTTCTTGCTGGCTGGCGGGCGTTTCTGAATGTTCTGGAATACCTCGACTGGGTGAGCCTTCGCCACTCGGAGGTGTGCTCGTACTGCTGAACCGGGCTGGATCTGGTCTGGGATATCCGCTGCGGTATTTGGCGCTGTTTGTACTGCTTCGGCCACTCCCTGTCCGGGCGTGTCTCATACTGTTGTCACCCAAACTCTGAGCTTCTTCGTCGTCACCCAGCATTTCGTTCGCACTAAGTCGAAGAGGTACCGACGTCCCATTCAAATTAGCCGGGACATACCCTGGCGCTTTTGGCACGCCGCCGTGCCTGATTTTGCCGACAACCCCGCCTGAACTTAGAGTGCTTGTCCGCCCGGAATTGTTGACACTTTGCACCTCAAGCGCGGCTCTCTGTTTGGCTGCCTTTTGTGCAGCTGCTAACCGCGGATCCGTACTTTGCGCTCGATCGCACCATACTGTGGCCTTTTGTTTCCGCATCAGTGCGACATATGAGGTGGGGCTGTTGGTCAAGGTTGATCGACCAGATGTAGAGCGTCGTGGGAGGCTGTTGGCCGACGCCGTGGTGCCTTGTCGCTGCATGTTCATGGTGTAAGAGGCGGAAGATTGGCGGGAATGTGAGGATGAAGTGACTCGAGCGTGAGCGGAAGGGGGTTGCGTGGGAAAAGAGGAAGGAAGTCGGTAGGGAACGGCGGCGCTTGAGCTGGAAGAGATGGTCCGAGAGTGCTGGTGGCTGCCCAGCCGGGGTGAAGGTGTTGATTGAGAATTTGTCGTCGGATTGTCAGCCCTGCGTTCGCTGCGGGTGTAAGCGCCTGGAGGCGTGGATTGGGCGGGTCGGATTGGTAATGTGGCAGGATTGGGGGCGTGAGTACGTGAATAGTCGTAGGGGAGTGTTGGATCTGGGATATTAGACCCAACAACTGTCAGTACGCTCATCGAGGTGCCGTTCGTGTGTATGTAGAGAGAACTGCTCGTAGCTGAGAAGGTTGAAGCCGGGAAGCGTAGGAGGAGGAATGGAAGGAAAGGCTCGTCTGTGGTGTAGAGTTCCACCAAATGCCAGCAATGGTGGGGATTCGGATTTCAGCTGCAAGTTACAGGTCGCCCGTGCCGTCCAGCCGCTATTATTGGCTATGGACGGTCGATCCGGAGCATGGACAATGTCGAGTCCTGCCACCTGCCGTCGATCCTGGATGTATCTTGCGGAACAACACTCGTCCTGGTCAGGGGACGAGGTCGACGAGACCGTCGACAACGGGCGGCAGAAGCGGTGTAGTTACAGACGAGGGCCAGGCTGGCAGTGGAGGAGAGGAAGAGGAGGATCAGAGGTGAAGCAAGATGCGCCGCAGGAGGTAGCGAGATGATGTATTTCGTCTCGCCCTGTCTCGTGTTCTTTTGCCAGCCCCTCTAACGTCGCAGAGCGCAGAGTCGGGGCGTGAGAAGAGCACAGCAACGGTGGTGAAGACTGGGAGAATAGAACGAGATAAAGGCCCAAGGGCGTAGCGTCTAGTCGTCTTGTGGTTACCAGGAGACAAGGGTTGTGGGATACAAGCAAGGATTCGAATGGATCAGACACAAGGGTCAAGGATTCAATACCCGACGGACAAGATGGAGAAGACGGCGATGACGGTGATGCTGATGATGCCGTCGACTCCTGTGTGGCCTTAAGTAGCTCCAGTGACAAGCAGGAGTGGGATAACACAGCAATCGTGGTGTCTTAAACCGGTGACGGATTCCATGCTACACAGTTGCTGTGGAGGGGGCATCACCATCTCACTCCGCTACTCAGTGCGAGGACTGTACGGATGCTCACGCATGTTTCATTGTCTTATTTTTGGTTTCATTTGACGGTTCCTCCTCATCGTCTTCATCACCGCCGGCACCACCAAAATGTTACCGTGGTGTTCTTGGCGCCAGAAGGTTTGAAAGGTCCTGCCTCTGAGGCCCGTGAGTAGTCGTACTCCACGACCAGTGTCTGGCTTCCGGCATTCAGCTGCCTCTGCCACCGAATTCAGGCGAGCTGAAAGACGCCGGCGACCAACGGCCTTCCTCTCCTCCCCTCCACCTGGGCGTCACTCGTAACCCACAGTCCCTCCACCACCTGCCTATAGCGTCCATGGCCAGGGCCACCGAGTCCGATTTAAGCGATTACGACCAGCCTCAGGCCAATGCCCACAGCTCCAGGCGGCCCATTATATCGTACGCGGTGTCTTCTGTTCGCTCGTCGCTACCATATATATCTTTACTATCCTCCTCACGGATCCCCTTCATGGAACCCCGTGGCTTGTCAGACGGACAACACTGCTGCATGCAATGAGCCCCCAACCAGCGGTTGAGCAACATGCACGGATCTCCTGATGTGGTGCTTGCCCAATTACTCGTACGAGGACGACTACGAGTACAAGTCAACCCAACACACCGCACTTCAGCTAGAGCTGCTCGCTTCTCCACGTTGTTGTCAGGTAGGTAATGGCCACTGCCACGCGAAGCCGGCACGTCGAGGAACTTGATGCAAGCCTGTCTGTCGAGAAAGAGAGAGAGAGAGATCGAGATCAGTTGGATCGATGAATATTTCTGGAGCACAAAAGTGGCGCTGCAAGTGTCTCTACGTCACGACGGTTTCACCATTCTGAACTCCATTCTGGTACTCGTACCATTGAGCCGCTTTTCCCACTTACCTACCCTACGGATCTTTCGTACCCGGTTCCCAGCTCCCCGGGCCTGGAACAAGATGTTTTCAGGAAGGACCAAGGGAAGCAAGCACTCCTTGTTCGTGAGGCTAGTGAGGTGGTGCTTGATCGTCTGGCGATTTTGATGCCAATCTACCCTCAAAGATTACGACGCATCATTGAACAGATCATGACAACTTGGCAGCTTTTACTTAGACTTGCGTGAAGTTGGAATACCAAAGAGCTCCTCATGTGCACCTCAAGGTACCTCCAGGAATGAGTGGAATATTCCATCTCCGGATTCACCTACAGAGTAAGCTGCTATAGAAAGACGCTCTAGTCTTCATATGCGCCTCGCCTGCAATGCAAATGCCTAGGGAAGAACTTGCCGCTGGAAGTCTTATCCTCCTCCTCCTCCTCCTCCTCCTCCTCCTCCTTCCATCACCACGCTTGGACGGCGTGTGCTGACTACCTTTCAAGTCCAAATATGGTTCTAAGGCGTTGCGACCATCTGTGTACTGGGAAGTAACTCGGGGATTAAGTCGAAGACCCCGAGCGCATCGTCGGCAATGAAGGAGCTTTTCTCGTCGCATTTCCGACTCCATGTAGCAAACAATCACCACTCGCATTTCTGCTCTTATCTCCCCCCAAGTTCGTTCGCTGTTCTGAATAATCGATGGTACAAGCACCATAGAGGACGCAGGGGTTTTGTCAAGGGTCACTGGCTAGGTGCACCTTATGTCATAACTAACAAACTCTGCTCTCGGCAAAGTGACAAAGCCAGATCGTGGACCCAGATACTGATCCGAAACTTTCTTGACGATACAGCTCAGTGGCAGGCACCGTGTCACCTCGGCTGGTTTGAAGCAAAGTCGATCTGGCAAAGCAGAAACACGAGCTGACCCTTCGTTGTGTCATGATATGGATGGTCGTTGGTACCACCTGGTTGTTAAACACACCGCGGTGGTGTCGTCAGATGTCGGTACCTGCGCACAGGTTGCGCAGAAGTGGTTTTCTGGGCAGAGGTCGTCGTCAACCGAGAAGTACTCGTAGATCTGGGAAGGTCACTGCAGTTGCCAGCGCATCATGCGGGCTGTCGTGGGTCTAAAGCACGGCGGCAAAGACGTGGAGTTGTCGGTGAGCCGGTGACCTTGCGAGCGACACATGGCTAAAGCTCTTCGGAACTGATTTCAAGATCGTCTACTCCCTCTTTCCGATTCTTGAGAAGAGAGCTGACCCTCCTCCCACCCAGACTCTCTGCTCTCATTGACGTGGCAGATTCCACCAGGGAAGCGCAATTCTGCAGAATCGACGGAGCGGCGGCGAGACTAAGCGAAGGGAGGTACTTCCTACTTCTGGGCCCGTATCCGTCCTCGAACTCTATATCAAAGTATCTCCCTAACCTAGGTACTTCTAGTAGCCACAGAGAGAGGCCCGTACATATGCCGTAAACCGATATAACACGGAACCACTCGTACCCAGGAATCCTGTTGTTGAACCTTGATCGTTCACCGTACGATACCGGGCCACCCAGTCGGTCAGAATCAGAGCTTACTGTTGCCTACAGGCGCAGCACGGGCGAACGCATTTTCTCATTTGTTGCTGGTATATTGTACTGTGCCAGTCAAGCGTCGTAGACTCATCCTCGCCACCCAACCTGAGAATCTGGGGATCCAGCTGTGGCCTCTCGCGCACCGCCAGTCTCTCAAGCTTGACTTTGGGAAGGCCGGGCCGGGGCGTGTAGGTGTGTTAGAGCACATTTCGACCACGGCAGTGAGTGGTTGGAGGCCTGCTGAGGTTGGGCCAAGGGACGAGTTAGAGACGTCGACTAATGCAGCCTGCATATGCATTCGTTGGCAAGCCGTCGTCAGGGCCTGCAAGTCATCCGCTCGATGCGCTGTGCTTTGTTCAACTCTGTATGCGTGATGTTGCGCTGTACTGGTGGTATTGTGGCCCCAGAGGAGACGATCTCGCTCACCTCTACGCGCCCATCAAGAAAATCCATGTTGTCGCCGGGTCTGGCAGTTTTCTGTGTGAAAACCCTTAATTCAAATCGTGGGTTGGCAAGAGGCCACAAATCTTGAATGGGCTTTAGGTAACGAGCTTCAAGCGAGACCATCTTCCTCCCCCGCATCACGCTTCACGCATCACGCTTCACGCTTCACGCCTCTCCTGAGCAACCTCTGTCGATTGCTCGCCCCCGGTGAGAAGGAAGTGACCGAAAACGAGAGAGAGGCTGGACCATCGAGGGCAATCGTGACAGTCACATCCAACCTCTCCCGAGTCACAGGCAGTGTCCACCAATTCCAGTGCCGGTACAGCCTACAGGCAACGTCCCGCTTGATCGACCGTGAGGATCCGTCTCGCCTGGTCTCCTCCGACGCCTCACTCTCAACCGCATCTCCACGCTGCCAATGTGAAGCGTCTGCTACGCCTTATTTTCTCCTTTTGATTAATTCTGGCAGCTTATGTGTCGGGCAACGGCGAAAGCTGGGATGGAAGTCGCCATCGTATGACACCTCCATCTGGCTCTGCCAGTGTTCGAGAAGGCCGAGGTCTGTCACTCCTTTGTGCCCTGTCTCGCCCTGCTGCTACAGGGATCTTGCTGACCCTTTCGTCGATGCAGACCGAGCAACTTTCCCTCTCCGATCCCATTCCTCCCACGATGCGGATGACGATGCCAAATCTATGTCTGGGCCTGGACATACAAAGAGCACCTTGCAGGATATTCCGCAGGTTGGAAGCTCCTCCCATGAGACCACTATCAACCATGCCCGAACGAGATCGCGCCCTGAAGAGATGGCCCCTCCAAGCTTGCGGATGAAGGCTGGCCAAAAAGCCCCGAGCACCATGAGCGTCTACGGGGAAGGAACTCAAATGTCCAACCGCGAAATTCCATTTGCGCATATGCGTGTACATTTTGAAGACTTTGCAAATGAGCTGCGCCTGCACAGGCATCAGGAACATCGAAAACGCATCCTGTTCCATCGGCGGGACAAGCTTCGCACTGCAGTAGCGTTGGCGTCACGCTTACACCGAGTGGGATCATGGCTTCACGATGGGCTCGTTGCGATCTCTCGTCAATCAGAGGCAAGTGGGTTTTCAAGAGTGCACCACCGCATGCAAGACCTGGCCGACTCCTGCTTTTCTTCCTGGAGGCACGAAATCTATGCGTACGAGATATCTCCTGATATGAAGACGCCAATGAAGGATTCATTCCTTTCGCGATTACCTGCCTACTCCCAAGATGACTGCCTCGAGCTCATCCACACGCTACGAAGCAAGCCTCGATTTCTCGTAGAGCGCTTTAAAGCCATGTCTCCGGCACAAATAGTTGCTCTGTCCACTGCCCCTAAATACCGCGAACTTTCAGAGTCCGTATTGACGTCTCTGTCCCAAAACAGCGGGAGAGGCTCTCAGAGACGTCGGATCAATGCCTATTCAAAAGAGTTGGAAGACTACTCCTCTTCTTTCGAGCGAACGAATCCTTTGTCCTTCATAATTCACAACATCTATGGGCCTTTCCCGAACATCGACAGCAAAGAAAGCCGACTGCGATTCTCGACCTGGTCCTCTGTCTGTGCAACTCTTATGGTAGAATCTCAGCAAGCTTTTCATGCCTTGATTGGTCAGCTACTCAGTGCGTTTGCAAATATGTATGCGTGGCAGATCAAGCCCCGTCTTGAATTATATTTGATGAGCGTTTTGCAGAGAGGTGCGTTTCTGCTTGACATGGTTGAACATCCATTCCCGATCTCCCAATCTGAGTTCGCTCTATTCGATCCGTTTAATACCCAGGAAGCCCGGAAGTTTTTCCAAGAGGCGGTGCAGGAACTTTTTGATATTCTTGCTTGTGACGAGGGTCTACCTATCGGTGCACTCAGTCTGGGCCGTGCCATTATTGGGAAGTTGCCAACAGAGGAACTTCAGAGTCAATTCCGTGGCCTTTTCTTCTTCGAATGGTTTCTCCGAGATTTCCTGCGCGTGGCTATTGCTTTTCCTGAGGTATTTGCTCTGCACTTTGATACAATTCCTTTTTTCCGCAGATGCTAACTGGCGAAGGACGAAAAGTTGCTTCACCAATTTCATGTCAGCGACAGGGCAAGGTCATATCTACTACATACAATCTGGGATCGGGCTTATACTCGGGCACGCGATGCGTTTAATCCAATGTACTGATGCCTTTTCGCGTCTCGAGGACTGACTGACCATTGCCTAGACCTGCCGACCCAGAGGACGTGGGCGTAAACACTTGTGTGTCGAACATGATTAACCAGCTGGACGCCGAGATGAACTGCTTCGACCCATATTGCGCCAGCAATCCTGCTTCCACTCCGTTCTCCGAGGCTTTCATCAGCATATCTGCTGCAGATGTCGTCCACACACTCGAAGCATTGAACCCACAATACATACACACTTCGAGCCCTTGGGATCCGTTTCTGAGTTCATCTCATTCGACCTTTAGCAGGCAGTACGCCCATGCTAGTGGTAGGTTTGACACGTTGCGACGGCGTATATTGGAAGCAATTGAGCCTGGCCAGTCGTCCAGGAACATTCATCCTTGTCAAGAGAACTGGGCTTTGATTGTCATCTCAGAGGATGGCATGCCGATACCAACGCGCTCTATCGAAATGGCCCCAATGTCTGATGGGTTGGGTGAGCTTGATATAGCCGAGAAAGCGGCCATCCGACTTATCGAAGGCTCCCCATCTTCATCTGATCGTGCAAGCACCGTCAGCATCTCTGCTGAGAGAATGAGAGGGTCAAGCCTGTCGAGATTGTTCGCCGAGGAAGCGAGACTGGCTCTTGTCGGCCATGATAGCGTGACTTCGATGTTTTGGCACGATGCCATGTCCTTCCTCCGCCAATCGTACCCTCTCACGGTATTGACCGAAGATGATACCAAGATTCTCGCACCAATGTCTGAGAAGCTAAGGGTGGGCCATTTGCGGCTTGGTGAAGAATGTCTCAGGCTTGAGCAAGAGGTTGCCAGACTCGATAGGTCGTATGAGTTGGCAAAGTCCAAAATGTCACAACTGTCTACCTGGCTGGAGAAACTCCGAATCAAACTATGGTATAGAATGTACGTTGTGAGTTCTGACGCATACGAAGACGCAAAGAACGTTTCCACGGCATTGAACAATATGGCATTACCAGCGTTGCATGGAAGCTCTGCCGGCAGAGGTGTTGCGCGATCGCCGGGAACTAGTCGGCCAGGTACATCAGTTACGTCAACGTCGTCTTTGTTCGAGCAGACAAAAGTCGATACGATGAGCATTCTGAAGGCACCAGCGGAACACGGTGGGCCTAAAAAGCTGGCAGATTCGCAAATCGAAAGAACTAAGAAGTGGCTTGAGCGAAACCACTTGGACAATTTCTGCAGGGGCGAAGAACGTATACATCGATTCTGTATGGAAGTCAGCATGGCCACGAAGAAGCTAGTAGGTGAGACACTGGGAGACAGCCCGGTACTCTGGTCAAGTGAACTCTTCGGACGAGAGAGGGAACGATATGATGTGCACTCCGCAGGGTCTTTTAGCGCTCAACCCAGCAGCCGGGCCCCAAGTGTATGGAGCGAACCTCTATCCTCTACCTCATATCCTTCTCGATCAGCATTTGGAGGCGGGCGAGCCTCATTATATAGTCCAACATCTGGCAAGCTTGGTCTCGATCTGGCCTCTGTGATCAGTTCACCTGGACGAGCAAACACAGTGACAACCGTCGACTCCAACAGCAGCATCTGGTCGCCCCCAGTGTCGAATCCAAGATCCGTTACCTCAGTCTCATCGCAATCAAGGCCTGCATCGACATTTGAGGACTCTAGCCTGCACCGACTGGTAGATCACAGTCTGGAGAAGGCGACCTTTCTGGAAAACCTTTCCCACGATCTCACGTGTCTTCTGTTGTCCGATCTCGCTTGTCCAGTGTGGAGCTGTGGTAGCGAGACCGATGCTTGGATTAACACAGTATTGCAGACCCCGAGCATCAGAGAGCGACTGGCTCAACGGTCTGTGATGGCACGTCTGCTGTCGAGGAAACACCCTCTCAGCCGGCTGGTACATGCTACTGGAAGGAAGAAAAACGGTCGACACCGGCGCAGCCAAAGTACCACGCCAAGTACATCCAATCCTCATGGATCGCGGCTATTGCCAAAGGATCCACTCGAAGATATTCTGGACATGACGAATTTGGATCCTGGTTCTGATGGATTCTCGTACCGTCAAGGTTTTGACGACGTATTTACGCGGATCAGTGAGCATGTCGACCCAAGTCTGAAGCTTGAGGCTATTCATGACCTATTAATGCTTTCCCAAGCGTGCCAACAACGATGTCCCAATCCAGGCACCGACCCAGCAAATTCTCCGGCAGCAGCTCGCCGTCAGAGTCTTAATCCAAGCGTTCTCTCTGCAAATCTCGAGCGACGGAGTCACGCCACAGACAAAGCGGCCAGCATGAGCGGCACCAACACTAGCGGTGAGAGTGAAGTGGTCCAATTCCTGAAGAGGCTGCTATTTTTGTTCCAACCAAAGACCATGTTTCGAGACTTGCAGTACGTAGCTGCGTTTGTATCCTCTGACACACTTAACGACACGGAGATTGGTCGTGGGTTCTTGCAGGTTGGCCTGGCGGCTTTGGCGTGGAAAGATGAGGTCTGTCGGGCGATGGTCGATGTTGCCGATCGGATTGTGGCCAAGGACTCGATCAAACGCAGAGTCCAGCGTGGCGAGCGCAATGAACCTTCGATCCTGAAAGCTGCAGAGTATTGGGTGATTGCTGCGAGAGAGGGCAACGCCATTGCCCAACGGGAATTGGCGGGTCTCTACCTCACCCACCCGGAGGTACCGCCTGTCATCAGCGCGCCGCTGTCTCTATCGAGCGAAATCTTCAAAATCGACATGATGTGGGAGGAACAAGAGGGATCGGGCCGCAGCAGCCTGGCAATGTGTTTGGCCTTGCATTGGATGCAGCAAGCCGCGGAAAACGGAGACGAAGTAGCACAATTGAAACTGAGGGAGCGTCTTACGGGTCTTTCGATTCGATGAAACAGAGTGTTTTTATTAGCCAGACATCTATTCTTGTTTTCCATGGGAGTTTCGGGCATTCGTGCCTCTGTTCAGCTTTCTTGGGCGGTTGGCAAGTCTGATTTTTTGTTTGGGCTTGTGCAGCCACCATGTGGATGGATGCAGGGGTTTTGGAGTCTTTTGTTTGTGCGTGTTGGGTATCAACCGCCGACAGGTGATCGGATGGGACCAGACATATGTTTGATACACGTGTACTTTGACCGGGCGGCCACTTGATATGTTTTTCCTTTTCAGGAGCCGAACGCGGTGGACGGTATGAGGTAAATCCAGCAGATAGCATTCAATAGGAGAGGGGATGAAGTTGCAAGTCCACCGCCAGGTTTGGAAGGAATTCTTTTCAGCTTGGAGGAACTGATAGACCAAGACGAATAGCCATCCATCCATCCCTGTCTGACATGGACGCGAGCATCTGCACTGTGTCAACTCACTTCGTACCTGATGCTCTTGTCCTACCAGCCCCCAGCGTGCGTTGGCACGGGTTGGTTCAGTCGCCTGGTGGTGACACGACCTGCCCAGGTACGGGGGACCGTGGTCAGTGGGCGGGGAACGGGTTTAGCTCTGTGCAGGCAGGGACAACACGACGTCAACCACGCAGATGACAGGCCACAAGTGATTGGCACAAGTCAAGGCCACTACACGAGTGGGCAGGACGACTCTGGCGACAGACGTGCCCCTGGATAAGACAGAGACAGGAACTGGGGGGGGGGGTGATAGCGAGTCGTGATGGGTTTGCACATGTGTAGCTGGGGTGCGTGTGACGTAGAGGGAAGCATTAGTGTGTTCGTGGCGTCTAGGGATGTTAGCTCCGTACGGTACCGTACTAAGGGACAGGCACTAGTTGGATTGCAGTTAGTTAGCCGGCCACCAGCGCACAAATACCTACTGTACATACTGTACAGTACTTGGCTGTGGTCAATGGCGGCCACCTCTTGGAGACTCGGGCATCTGCACATGCTGCACAGGTACATCGTGCAATAGGCTCACCGGACCATCAACTTCAATCAGCTACACCCTCTGGAGCATCTGCGAACTAGTACCTACAGGGTAAATGGGCAGATGGGCAAATCACATACAGTCAGTAGAGGTGGCATGTGTCGCTGCGGTGCTTTGTGGCGACGAACCCCTCGGATGGGCCGCAGCAGGCTCGGTAGGGCAGTACCTAAGTTGGAGTACCAGCGGACAATACCAGTACGCTCGCTGTCCATACAGTATACATAGGTACAGTAGGTGGTGCCCTGTACTCGTAGGCTGTAGGTCGTCGACGGATACAACCCACCCACTCACTACATTGACTAACTAGACTAGAACCCTGTGCTCCTCCTCCTGCTCCTCCTCTTCCTCATGCTCGGTGAAAACAAACAGATCAACCACTTCACACGCCTGTCATCGGCTCATCGTCTTCTGATCTGCCTTTGGTCGTCTGGGTAGCACATCACTGATCAGTCATTCTTCTTCGGCCTCCTTTTCGGATCTGAATTCCATCGTCCATCATCATCCCATCCTCATCCTCCTCCCTCTCGTCGTCCTCCTCCTCATCCTTCCATCCGTGACTTGAAGCCACTACTGCCGTCTGCCCACCGCACAAACTCTGTTCTTGTCTTCAACTCGGCCTACTTGCCTTCATCTCCGTTGGCAGTAGACCTCCAACATTACGTCGAGCTTCGCCTCCATCTCTCACTCCCTGCCACCTCCTCGCATCCCATACCTACAAGGCCAACAACACTACTACTCTTTCCCTCGCACCGCTCTCAAACGCACCCGTCAGAATGCCTGTCGAAGTCCGCCATTCACCTCCACCTTTGCACCACCCGAGTTCGGGTAACATTCGACCGAAAGGTTGGTCAACACAACTACCCATCAAACTCCGGTTTCTTACTGACTACTTCAAAGGCATACTCAAGAACCCCTCATTCTCCTCTGCGAGTGGCCGACCAGAATCTCCGTCAAAAGAGACCTTCCAATTCCCTCCCACCACACCCCTCGACCCTCAGGAAGAAAGAGAATTGACCTTGCAAAACACCCTCCAAAATGCGGGACATCGCCGTTCCTCGTCTGCCGCTAGACGCACGTCCGCATCTCGACGTCACTCCTCGGCCGTCTCCAACGACCACCAGGACGATCCAGACAAGATGCGATTGAAGTGGGACGAAGCCAATCTCTACCTGGCCGAGCAAGAGTCGGGCGGCCGTATGAAGATCACAGAGCCCAAGACGCCTTACCAATACGGCGATGCCATGGAAGAAGACGAGGAAGAAGATGTGGCTATTGACCCCCGTTTTGTTAACGTCGACGAGGTCGAAATGGCCAAGAACAAGCCCGAAAAGAAGCACCACCGTGAAAGCGAAATCCCAGGCCTGGAACTGGGGGAGCCAGAAGACGATTTCGCTGCCGCACCGGGAACGGAAGATGATCGCATCATACGAGCGAGCAGCCTTTCGCGGGAAAACAGCAAGGAAAAGCATGTCAGTGTCAGCGAGGGGGGTGAAAATAACGGTTTCACTGAGCAGGTGGGGATGCCCACCAGAGAGGAAGCAGAAAAGCATCGTCAGTTTGAACAACGAAGAAAGAAGCATTACGAGATGAAGGACATTAAAGGTCTCCTGGGGTAAGTGTGTTTTAGTCTGTATTGCAACCACGACTGACAAGGCTATAGTCACCCAGAGGAATTGGATGTCGATGACGACGATGAAGCAGCCTCTCCCACGTCCGTGCCCAAAAGACTCCCCGAGAGATCGGTTAATGGCACACAATAAACGATATCCAGGAACATGAATTTCCTTCAACTTAAGCTCGAGCACTCCTGATGTTCATGTCACGAATCATGTCCCATATCGCTCACACGACCCTCAAGTACAAGTCCAAATTCCAACACGAACTACTGTGCAGGGTCTCATTTCCTATGTTTTGACGACGACAACCAGTACGAATTGAATCAGAATGAATTGTTCCGGAGTTATCGACTCGATTTCCCCCCCCCCCCCCCCTTATGCATTAACGATCCATCAACCAACCCTGTCTATTTACTTTTTCTTGCCCCCGAATTGATTCTTCATCCCACGCCAGGACTGGCGACATTTTCACATTTTCCTTTTTGCACGACTTATCAACCATTTGAGTTATAACATGGGGGTTTTCACGTCAAGAGCAAAGGCAAAGCAATGCATGAATACGAGCAATGAACATTCATGAATCATCATCTCTTACTTCATTTTTTTTTTCTTGTTTTCCAGGCCCCTATTCGACAACACCGACTCACTTGACTTGGAACTCGGTCCATCAATCGAAACATCCCCACAACCCGGATTGTTTTTTTGTTTTCGACAAGGGGAAGCAGAACAAGGCTTTTTACATGGCCCACTTGAGCCGGGGTGTATCATCGAAAAGAACCCACCTCCCCCAGGTCACCCCAGCAATCGGTGTACAGTCCAGTCAAGTCAGAACGCACAAGACCGCGTATATCAATCAATATTGGTGGTATCAATGTACCTGTGGATCAGTGGATCAGGGGAACTGCAGAGCATGGGGATGGGGGGTGTGGGTGCATGGGGGTAAAGCTGGCTTTGACGAGCAATCGTCCAACTCAACGGGCTAAACGGGTGTCATCAAACCGGGTGATGCGGGAGTATCCATCGATAGAGTGAGGGAGAGCAAGTCAAGGGCAAGAACGAGAAATGACAGCAAGAATGAGAAGGGGCATCAGATCAAGAACGACAGCATAGGCAAGAAACGAGAGCGTAAGAACAGGAACAAGACCCTGTCTTTAATTGCCGATATCACAAAGTCATGACTTGAGCAAACGTTGTCTATCTAGTATTGTATGCTCTTGTGTGTCGCTTTCACTTCAAACAAGGTCATAATTACAACATCATTCTATCAGGCACGTGTATTTTGGCGAGGCAGCTAGGAGCCTTGTATTGATTGATTCGTACACTCAGAGTAGGTATCGAGGTATCTAGGTATCTAGGTGCTTAATATCATCCCCCTGTGTACCCAGGTATCTCGTTCGGCTCTTTCAACATCTGGCCCCATGTTCTAATGCAGGTCTCTCAGGTATCGTCGTATCCAGCGCAGTCCAACCAAAAGCCAAGCCAAGAGTAGCTCATCCAGAACATGCCACTGACTGCAAAAGGGATACTCAGCCTGTCCACAGCCTCCCCAGGATCAAGCTCTGAACGATATCTTCATTGCACATGACCTTGACACGGGAACCACCCTTGTTTCTGAGACCCTCCCGGTGCCCTGTGCCTTCTACTCCTCCATCTGACCCGGGCCCGACCTTATTCGCTTGATGACTCGGAGTATGCTTCCGTGATTTGCGCGAGCTGGACACTGTGGCTCCATTTTCAAACAAGGCCTTTGCACTGATCATGTCGCGATCATCGACGAATATAAAAGTACTCCCCGCATCACAAAATTCCTCCGGTCCAGCACCCTCCTTTTTGGCGCCGGCCAAATCCGATACACTCACAATCTCTTTGGCACCAAGGGCTCGAATCAGGAACATGAATGCTCTTCGTCGCTTTTCGATCTTTTCACCTCCGCTCTTCATTGCCACAACTGCTCGGGCGCCATAGAGAATACGTTCTCGTGACTCAATCATATCACTGACCTTAAGCTTGGAGTCCGGATCGAAAGACAAGACTCGTGATCTCGTGGCGCCGTCCAACTCTACACATTCGCCGGATGGCAGGAGGTATGTGCTCCAGGTCACCAGTTCGTCGGCATGCATGCAAGCCTCGACCCATCGTCCACTGAGGCACGGCACACCCAAGGCAAGGGCTTGCATGTACTTCTCCTTACGAGAGTGTCTGTCGGTGAGAAGCGCCGTAAACGACAAATCTGAATACTGCGCCTTGACCCGCAACGAATCTGATTCCAAGAGGTCGAGAAACGAGTCTTTCAGTATTGATCCCCCGTGTCGTTGGATTTGGCGTTCCAGCTTGTCACGGCGCCCCTCATCGTCGTAGGATATCGCGAATGCCATGTTGGTAAACAACCCTTCCTTCACGCCCGTTGATAACGATAGCGCGGTTGTCGTCACAGTAGCACCTCGGCGATTGCGCGACTGCGGTGAACACGGAGTCGAATTACACTGGGCAGGCGTCGATATCCCTGGTACCCTTACCCGAGGCTCTGTCGACTTGTGCTCGTAAAGTCGGTCCCTCACCTGTCCCCACATGTTGCTATCAAGATATATCGAAGAGATAGGAACTTCCTTGAGGGTTTCGGTAGATACCTCTGCTGGTAGACTCTTCCGCTGTTTTGTAGAAACAACAAGGGTCTTGTAGCCTTGTATGTCGCTCAAGATCTGATCATCGCTCTTTGCATCACCGGTAGAAATCCTATCCTTAAAACCCCTGATCACGTATGGTACTTTCGGGAAGCCTTGAAGATTTACCTTGATTTGGTCTCCTACGCGTAGATCCAGACTCCGTACTCCATGTCGATCGATTTCTTCTGGATCGTATCCTTCCCACTGGATGCGATATCGATTGGAATCGACGTCGGATAGCCCGAGACATACTGCGGGATAGTATGCGCGTGTTTTGCCGTTGAAGAATGCGAAAACAACATTAGGTACCAAGGGGTTTCCTGACAATTGATCGACATCTCTAATCTCTTCTGTACCCACGTTCTCAAGATGATCCGTCGATGTACCGTCGGACTCGTCTGTAACGGCTTGAGGCCTTACATGTGCTGTCACTGTGGTAGTTATCTTGTCGGCGCCTTTCTGCCTCTTGCTGGATGTTTTTTGTGCGTCGGTAGGTGGCAGTTCATCCCTCTTCTTTCGCTTTAAAGACGAATTCGGTCTGGCCAGAGGAGCTTTCTGAGGCGGAGACGCGTCGAGATCCCACTGTGATGGTCGGGATTGGGTATCTGCGGAAGCGGGATGTGCCATGGAATTTTCCAGCACCTTTGCAGTTGGCTTACGCAACCGACGAGAAGAACATGTGCTTGTCTGTTGTGGTGTGGTGGCTCGCTCCGGGCTGTTGTCACGCAGATTCTGGTTACGAAAGTCGCGTATCTCATCATCTTTATTGGCCGGATGCTCATGTTTAGAAGCATTCTCCGACCCTTCAACATGCTCTCTTTCCTCCGCCTTCTCGGCTTGGGCAGGTAGATGTGAGGTGGATTTGGAAATGGAGAGTTCATCGAGTGGAGGTCGCCTGGACGGACTCTGGAAGGCAGGATCAAGGTGAAGTGCATCAGTTACATTGAAGCTTAGCTGCGATTTTAGAGGAGAAGGTTCGGCAGCAATCTCGGTCATCCGTCTGCGCTTGCGACTGGGTGTCGAATCTCTACCAGGCCCACCGCTGACTCCCTCTTGGTTGTCCTGTTGCTGCTTGGACGGCTCTGTAGAGTCAGGAATTTGCGATTGCGCTGTTTCGAATTCTCCTCGGCTCGTGCTGTCCGGATCATCTCGTCTTCTGGCTAAATCTGCCCTGGAACGTTCTGTTCGTGGCTTATTCGAGCTAGTCTCAGGTATGGTGCTTCTTCGAGGAACAGAAGAATCTGGTGCAGCCTTTTCAGGCATCGCACCGGGAGTGTTTTCCGCCAGACCGTTTGAGAGTCCCTTCACACCAGGCCTTTCTATTCCAGCGCCGTCTCCAGGTTCTATACCCGCACTAGGTGATTGTGGAACAAAATCAACACTACCAGTGGCCGGGGTAGACTTCAGTGTTTGACTGAGTCTCTGCGGGCGTCGTCGAGATTGCGAAGGCTGAGAGTCGGCAATTGCAAAAGGTTGTGAGCTGTTGAGTACATGTTTTTCAGCACTGACACGCCGGTAGTGTCTCAAAGACGGACTGTCCTCGACCTCGAAAGGATGCCCGTTGGCCACACGAATCAGCCGTGCAGCAGTCTCAGGAACTTGACTATCATTGCCCAGATAGTTTTCCTTGTCATCATCGGCATCATTCAACGCAACCATGGCTTGACTTGAACGCGCCACAGCTATCTGCGGGCTGTCTTCCAAGTCGGTTTCCTCTTCGCTTTCTTGAAGTGGGCGGGGTGAATCTGCCTTTGTTGGGCTTGACCTATCTGTAAACCTGGTTGTGCGTGAGGAGAGTGGCTCAATGGGAGAGCTGCGATGATTTTGGCGAACGGGGGAAGAGCGCGACATAGATGTCCTCCGCAATGGACGGGTCGAAGGCGACGACAGTCGCTGGAGTGATACCTTCACCTGCTTCTCGATTGCCAGTCGTCGACGGTATCTGGTCATAGAATCTGGCTCTTGCAGGTGGGCAAAAACATCATCTTCCTCATCGGATGGCCGTTGCGGTTCGGGTTCGCCTTGTTCACGTAAAGCCAACTCTTCCCTGACAGATATATACCGTGAAGCAGGTTCCGTAGATGCTCTTTTGAAGGCAGAGATTGGTCTCATCGGCGAGCTGGTAGCAGTCACAGGGCGAGGCCGCAGCTCTATATTCGGAGAGGGCCTGTCCGAGAGTATATCACCATTACCATCATGGACGAATGGCGAAGTGTCTGCTTGAGTGGCGGCAAATGCTTGGCTGAGTCCCATGATATTTTCTTCTTTGCGCGACCCATTTCCCAGAAACGGATTGCGAGGCAGCACCGGAGTTTCAACGATGTCTCCATCGTAGCTCCTCTTCTTCCCTGCAGTCGCGGGCGTCTTGAAGCGCTGCGATTCAGGAAACTGGGAAAGCGCAGGTTGGCTCTGGGTAGGGGAAAACTCGACGGGCTCGGAGTCTAGTTCGCTTGGACCGTCCTTTGGTGACACCAGACTGGACAACAAGTCGATATGTCCTTCATCCCCCTCCCGAAGAGAGAATTGGGGTGATCCTTCATCGTCTTCATCTTGATGCTCCCTTAGCAGTTGAGCTGCACTTCGACTTTGCAAAAGAGCAGTGTAATGTGACTGCGACAGCTCTTGGGTAGGAGCATCACTACCTTGGCTGGTCATCTTCTGAGCAAGGGTGGCTTGTCTGCCATGAGTGATCGCTGGCCGAAGGAATTCGAACGGACTTTCGACATTTGGGAGCGATTCGGACTCGGGAACGGTGCTGGCAAGTTCAGGGATCGTATTTGTGGTCGGGGCGGTCGAGACAGTGGATGCTCTAAGGGGAGACAGCTTGTTGAGAGCGTTGCTGATGGCGGCAAGTTGTTGTTGAGCAATGAGGCTGCGCCGCGATCCTGGCTGATCTTGGATCAACTGGGATTGCGCAGTTAGACACAGGCCCAGGCCAAATAACCAGGCTCACTAGGCTTGGACTTGGGGCCACTCACCTCCGGGTCGTGGAGGACCGCGAACTTGATGCTTGAGACGTCTAGACTTTCACTCTCAGACTCGAGAGGGATCGCCGCCTCCATGATAGTCTTTTAATGCCCCCTATCCATGCGGAGGAAATCATGTCACACAATATGAGAAACCATAGTAATTGATCGAGGACCAAACAAAGATCGTCGGCGCGGGTGTGGGCGTGGGCGCGTGCCACTTTAGACGCGCCTTAAGGGACTGCGAAGTGTAGATAATGATGTGGGGTAGCGTTTAACTAACTAGTTAGCTACAATACAAGTACCTAGTTAATGCACTAACTAGTCCTCAAGTAACATTAAACCGAGCTCTACGCAGTACTGACTAAGGGCTAATTCATCGCGCTAGACAAAGGCTCACCAGGCTAGTGATGCTAGTACTTGGATTGTACAGTAAGTTACCGCTTATGACACAGAAGCATCGTCCATCACAATGCTGTGAATCCGACTTGCAGACCTTTCTTTTCTCCTATTCGCGGTCCAGCATGTCAGTCTGTGGATGCCAGAGATGTTACCAGGAGAATTCATGAATATGGTCGCTCCAGCCACCAAAGAACTGCTTCCAAGGAATGAGACGTCGTCAAACCTACTCAGCTCAGCTTCTACACATGTGTTACCAATTCTGGAGGGGTATCGCGACTACAAATATAGGACACTGAGGCTGACAAGGCTCGAAGGCTCTTCAGGGCCAAGTTAATGGATAGAAGTAAACCCCTACCTCGTGGATGGTCGGTGGTTCACTCGCCGACACCGACGCACTGCCATCGGTATTCGCAATTCGACGCGCAACACTGGCTTCAATCTTCGTTGTCCTCGTTTTCTTGGCTCGCCAACCATCCGTCTTCTCACTTTAGATGAGATGCGTCTGCGGATGCGAAGACCGATCAGCAATGCTGGAGCAGCATATACGTGTCTGAGCCGTCATTCGGCCCTGTCCATTGTCTTGGTCATGAGGCGTCAACGCGGCCCGGCGGCGTTGCAGGTTGGTTCCGCAGAGACTCCCAACAACCGGTTCTTAAGCAGTTTGATAATGCGGCGGATGCTGCGATGATGATTGGGAGTCGTCAGCAAAGTGAGGCTGCAGCTGGCCTTGTTGAGATCTCACCAAGAAATGAAAGGTATAAGTAGGTGACCGAACCACCCTCGACACTGACTTCAAGATCAGTCATCAAGACAGCACCATCGAAACAACCCTTCTCAATCTACAGACAACAAATACAAAGCAACAAGAGTCTCCACCAAAATGAAGACATCGATTCTCGCCATCCTTGCATACTCCTCCTTGGCTTTGGCCTCACCAGTAGGGCCACTTCTCTCTGACTTCACCGGCACACCGACCGCAGGGACATACTCTTCCCTGACCGCTGCGGCCCGCAACCCAACTGGAGAGTCTGTCTACGTGAACAGTAGCAGTGCTCCTTTCACGAGTGGAATCTTCGCGGGTGACACCAGAAGACGCAGTCCCCAAGGCGGTTCCTTCTCAGCCGGTACTCTTTCAAATGGAAACTTCTCAACCGTGACGTCTGCGGCAGCTTTCTCGACAGGGGCTTTCTCCGCCAGCACTTCAACAACAAGGAGTACTTGATGGCCCAGCACCACTCGTGTTATGTCACCATATTCACCATATTCACCATCTTCAAGCTATCGACTTCCTCCCACTGTTAGAAGAAAGGAGAGACCCACGAACGGAAACGACTTGGCTTGATCTGCCGCTTACGATTGTCCTATATACTTCTTTTTTGGCGAAGCGATACACAATTTCCATCGACCCCCACTCCTTAACGTCGATGTAAAATAAAGCATCGGTTTTCCAGCAGTACAGATGCGCAGAAATGGGCAGATCCGACCGACTTTCACAGGTGGAGCCTTTGGTTGCAGGGCGTGTGCCACGATGTAGATATCAGAACAAATAGTCGTGAATGCACATTCACTATGGATACTGAACTGTTGAGATGCACAGTCGTCAATAGCACATGCCAATTCTTTCTTGAGTCCTGTTTATATCTTACACCTATGCAGGACGGCCAATCCAGACCGCATACGCAGGTTGCCTCGTCTGAATGGGATATTGTGCCACACCACATTACGAATGAACACAAGGTAAAACACCTTAATAGCATCATATCTTGGTCTACGAACGCCCTCGTCGAGTCTTGCACCCAAAATGTCGGACATGGTGGAGGTCGGACACAACTGCATCTATGCTGTTCATTTGCAATT
Organism: Exophiala spinifera; assembly: GCF_000836115.1. Classification (NCBI taxonomy): domain Eukaryota; kingdom Fungi; phylum Ascomycota; class Eurotiomycetes; order Chaetothyriales; family Herpotrichiellaceae; genus Exophiala; species Exophiala spinifera. The sequence goes on along the minus strand of NW_015622518.1, from coordinate 2,137,757 downwards.
ATCATTTGGTTGTACACTTGAACTGCTTGTCGTAATACATCATTCCTGCAATCCTGTAACAGGTCCCAAAACGTGATGGCTCCCATCAAGTGAAACCCTCATCCATAAACTGTTCATCATATAACGCCGAAAAGCCACATCGGTGATGGCCAGGCTCCAATTACACACCACTCCTGTACACTTGGCTACCGCCACTTCTTAGTCTCACGGTTTCTCTGCGCTGTAGAACATGTAGTGCTCTTGCCAATGCTGCCTCGCTGTACCCTCGTCCCTGGACGAATTCGCGCCGTAGCGTGGCCAGGCTTGTGCTCCAGCCGATGGGGAGGCGCCGTCGGAGCTCTTCTTCTACCTTGCCTACTTCGTCCATGAGTTCTCGATTCGCGCTCATCCCACCTGCGCCTTCACCCTGCGAGACAGCATCCATAGTACTTGCGAGGAAGAGACGAATCGCCTCGTCCACATGGTGTTCCTCGGCCACCGGCGAAAGTGTCAACTTTGCAAGTGACTCTGTGATACGAATGATGGCCTCAAGCTGACGAACGGTAATGGGAATCGAGGACCGAACATTGCTGTTCCGTTCAGCACGGGCGACACGGTCACGAATGGAGACAAAGTGTGACGATAATTTTTCTGCCGCAGCAGCAGAGAGGCGAGGTGCACATCGTCTATCTACCGTGTCAGTTGTCTCACCACTAGATTCTTGGATAGGTGCTGGACTTACGACTTGCAGAAGCTAATGTATCTCTTCATCTTCTCAACAGAAATCTCAGCCTCCGGTTGCTCTTCGACGCCTTGGTTACCCATGTGAATGCCCATAACGTGTTTGGCGATGGTTTCGTCACGATTTCGATCGTGATCATCTCGAACAATGAATATCATGTCAAAACGAGAGAGAATGGTGGTCTGGAAGTCGATGTTCTCGCCAGGAGATTTGAGGTCATCATACCGACCGAAAATAGGATTTGCAGCCGCAAGAACCGATGTTCGTGCGTTGAGGATGGTGGTGATGCCAGCTTTGGCGATCGAAATCGTTTGCTGTTCCATGGCTTCATGGATTGCTACACGATCTTCGTCCCGCATCTTGTCGAATTCATCTATACAGACGACACCGCCATCCGCAAGAACCATGGCACCGCCTTCCAGATAGAATTCCCTTGTCTGTGTATCGCGTTGCACAGACGCCGTTAGACCTGCAGCTGATGAACCTTTGCCAGAAGTGTAGATTGCAATAGGAGAGACTTTCTCGACGAACTTAAGAAGTTGGGACTTCGCCGTACCGGGATCACCAAGCAGGAGCACGTTGATATCCCCTCGAAGTTTCATACCGTCAGGGAGTATCTTCTTGGAGCCTCCCATCAAAAGGCATGCGATGGCTTTCTTGATATCCGCATTCCCATAAATTGATGGGGCAATGCAACGGGCGAAGCGATCGTACAAGTCTGGTGACCGAGCCATTTCCTCAAATTCCTGGATTTCTTCATCTGAAAAGCTAGCACCACTTGCAGAGTGATCGACGTCCGTTGATAAGCCAACGGCACGAAGATATGGATTCCGGATGGCAATAGCATCTTTCTTGGAGCCTTTGTTTTGTTGATAAATCGAGAAGACACCCATTATTGTACACCTCGAACCCGGAACCACGCGATTCGTCAAATAGCGATCCGCTGAGACAAGGATGTGCCTTGGGAGTTCACCGACTGGAACCTGGTCTGGAGCCTCCTGCAGCTTCAGAATCTGCTGGTCTATGAATTGGGAATCCTCATGGACAACAAAGTAAGGGTCCATTGGGCATGGATCGCCAGACTCTGTGCCGGGGTTCTTGATTCTTCCACATGTCCTTGGTAGTGTTATACCTGTAAAGCCGCCCTCCACAGAAATCTTCTGAACATGTTCGCAGTTGCGACATTGGATGTGGAGCAATGTGGCTTTTGACGAGAGCGTTGATGCCCCGATGACGATGCCTGGTATGCGGACTAAATGCGAAACGTTCGTCGCATTGAGGTCGCGGATGGAGATATGGTCAACAGAGGAGTGAAGAAGGAGTTGGTGTTGTGGAAGATCGACATCGGTAGTATGTGGGAAGACGATTCTTTGTGAGCATTGTTTCAACGCGGCTTCGAACAGTGGAATGGTTTCCGATGGATCGTTGGTCAGTCGATGCGCAAGCTCTTCATTGTAAGATATTAAATGGCCCAAGTCCACGTCACAGAAGTATTGCTTGACCAGGACGTTCTCCCGAATCTGATCGCGGTAGATGTATGTGCCGTCAATCTGGAAGGCGAGGATGAACTCCCTGAGTTTCCCTTGCAACTCCGTACGCGGTTCGGAGGCTTCATCAGGATGAGCAGGCAGAACACTAAGCGAGTAAGCAGATCGAGTATCTAAAGCCATGTTGATGTTGTTGCTGTGTGTGTTGACTGTAGGAGGTGCTGTCGTGCGGCATGAGGGTAAAGGGGACACATGGAGTGAAAATGGCGGTCGCGACACGCGTTACCGCGTTGCGCGTAAAGTAGATGCAGCCGGCGAAACAGAATCTCCGGACTCCGCTCACGGCGGACTCGATTACCGTTGCCTATCCTTCAGCGCAGTGTACAGAGAGTATCAGCAAACAACTCGCGCAGTCCACATGCTACTCTATACAAAACATGTGCTTACTGATCATAAGAATAACTACCTCTATAAGGACAAACCAAGCGTCACAATCCGTATGACTTGACCGCTAATGCCGCCAAAGCAGCTTCCTGCGGAATCCTCGAGATGGCCTCGCCAGTCAGGCCTCGTGCAGAGGCTGCCTTCACATCCCCAACCGCGAATTCCGCTTCGATAGGCTATCCCTTCCCTGACGTATCGCAGAGGCAGCATTTGGCCGGGGGAATGTTGCGTCGGGGTTCAACAACAAGCTCAATCACAAGTATAGGAGGAGCCTTGGACACGGGGTCGATCAACCACCCTACTATCGCTGAAACGAGCCAGAATGCCATCTCAACACTTCTTCAACATCCTATCACGCGCACTGGCCTATCTGCAAGCACTGCTGTACCTTCGAACGGATACAAAGCCCCGACGCCTCGAGACATTCCTCCTGTTACGTTAACGAACATCCCTCATGTTGAGGCCAAAGTATTTCATCCATACTTATCGCAAGTGGGATCGATATACGAGGCTTTCCAGCGAGCAAAAATTGAGGGCGAAAATGAGGCCTCGCTGTTTCAGCGAGATAAGAAGGAGAACAGAAACGAGGAGTGGGAGGCAATTCTGGCCAAGCGGTTACAAAAGTCTGGTCACTCTCGTGCAGGATCTATGAGTTCTACAACGTCGACACCCCTTGAAGTGCCACAGCCAAAGCGGCGACATAGTGGACAGCGGCGGCAGGCGGTGACACCACTGTCAACTATTCCGACAGTATATTCCGAGGAGGACTTTCACCTGGAAAACCCAAGAACGTTCGACATTGTGTCAGAACACTCTGAAATCGTCCGAGATCCCAACGAAGCGCCGAGTGGGAGGAAATCCTTAGCTACGAATGCGATACTTCAGGAGAAGTTATCCTGGTATATGGACACCGTAGAAGTCCACCTGGTCAATTCGATATCCACGGCCTCGAAGTCTTTCTTTTCGGCTCTAGGATCTCTAAGAGAACTACACAATGTTGCTGCAGATTCAGTAGGGCGGATACAGAAGCTGAGAAAGGAGCTGGCAAAGCTCGATAAGGAGATGGCACTAGATGGTCTCAAGGTGGTCAACCTCAAGCAGCGCCGGGATAATGTTCGTCAGCTCGCACAGACGATCATGCAGCTGGAAGACATCGTCGTGTCAGTTCAAAACGCGGAAGACAAGGTAGAAAAAGGTGAAATTGATGAGGCTTTGGATGAGCTTGATAACACCGAGTTGCTTATGGCTGGGAAGGAAGCCACTGTGTCAACAACGGAAGAAACCTTGCGATATAAGCCCCGTGATCTACGGCGAATTAGAGCTTTAGAAGGCGCTTCGGATGATCTAACTCAGCTGAGACTTCGTGCTGGACGTGGTTACGAGACGAGATTCCATGGTAGACTCCTGGGCGACATCAGGCGGCATGTCGACAACACCGAAACACTCGCTACACTTCAGCGATGGGGTTCAGCATACACAAGGCCAAAGCCTGGGCAGAAAAGAGTGCCTTCTTCATTCCCAGGATACATGAATATCGGATCGGAATTGCGATCCGAACTCGAAGCCGAAATGAGAGGATTGTCTAGAGCTAGGTACACGACGCAAGCAGCTACTACATTCCGAGCTATCGTTCTCAGAGAGATGAAGAGTATGATCAGAAAGCAAATGCCAAGCTCTAGCGATGATGATAATGTTTCGACGGTGTCAGCATCAACTATGGGAGGGAGGACGAGGAGTCAGCAAGAGAAGTCTTCAATCCTGGCTCGTAACTTGCGAGCCCTCGATGCTGAAGATTGGTATAAAATGTTGGCTAGCATCTATACAAACATCAGCGAGGGCCTTCGCAGGCTCAGTGTACAGGTGAAAATTCTGCTGGACATAACCAGCAACTTACCTGAGCATATGCTCAAGTCTCCTCCTACGAGCCCTGATCCCGCGACTGTCGACCGAGTACGGAGCCCCGGCCGGCCAAGGGCAACAAGTTCTGTCCAGGCAGAGATGCAGCAAGTCCTTGACTTGTCGAGCTTACTAGGCGAGGGGGTGGACCTCGTTCAGACGCAAATCACCAAAGTCATTAAGGTACGAGCTCAGCAAAATGCCGAATTGCCTCTGAACGATTTCTTGAGATATTTCACTCTAAATCGACTGTTTGCCGACGAATGTGAAGCTATCTCAGGCCGCACTGGTACCGCGCTGAAGACCGTCATCGATTCCCAAATCAAAGACTTTGTGAATCGATTTGGTGAGTCACAGAAACATGATGTTATCAAGGTCATGGACAGCGACAAATGGGATGCCAAAGATTTTGGCGATCGGGAGAACGAAATACTCAGTCACATACTTGAAGCCAGTACGAGCGATGCCGTATCATGGGTCGAGAGCACCATGATCTGGCAACCTGCTGCAAACGGGATGAAAGACAGCAACGGAAGTGCCACTAATGGATCTACAGGTGCAACGGCAAAGGTACGAAGTGCTGTTGTGGACGAGCAGAAGTATATCCTCCCTGAATCGGCACTGGCCATGCTCCAATCCATGGAATCGTTTCAACACTTGGCTGCTAGCATCCCGAGCATGAGTCAAGAAGTGGCGACGTCACTGCTCGACACTCTCAAGTTTTTCAACTCTCGTAGCTCGCAACTGATCCTTGGAGCTGGGGCAACTCGGAGCGCAGGGCTCAAGAATATCACAACGAAGCATTTGGCACTCTCCTCACAAGCACTCAGTTTCATTGTCGCTTTAATACCTTATGTGAGAGAGTTCTTCCGACGTCATGTTCCTTCTTCGACGACGGGACAAATCATGACCGAATTTGACAAGGTCAAGCGGCTTTTCCAGGAGCACCAGAGTGGTATCCATGAAAAATTGGTCGATATCATGTCGGGGCGGGCAGCGATGCATGTCAAGTCAATGAAGACCATCGACTGGGAGGAAGCAGCGAAAAACAAGGCCACACCTGTCTCTCCATATATGGAGACTCTGGCGAAAGAGACCGGTACCTTACAAAAAGTCCTGGCGAAGCATCTACCTGAGCCTGTCGTTGCGGCCATTATGGTTCCCGTCTTTGCCAGCTATCGGGAGCAATGGACAAATGCGTATCAAGAGGTAGTACTCAAATCTGTGGCCGCAAAAGAGAGGTAAGACAAGACACACTTCTACGAAAATTGAAGGCTCGAGCTAACATGATCGGCTTGTAGATTAGTTGCGGACGCGGAATTCTTCCACTCACGACTAAGCAAAATTGACGGATCAGGCGATTTGGGCGAGCACATTGTCAAGGTGGTGAGAGCAAAAGAGCTAGCTAACAATATCTCTACGACCCCTACAGGGCCAGCCGCGAAGCAAGGCGACAAGGTCGAAGCACCTCAGGAGAAAAAGGCGTCCATGGAAGCCAAAGACAATGTAGAAAAGGAGGAGACGTAGATCGTCTTGACCCGCATGGACCTGGCGAGTTCAAGAGGAGTCGGCTTCTAGATAACCGTGTTTCTGTGAATAATACACAAAGATGGCTACGCTGACGATGCCATTTGCGATCATCCCGAGGTTGGTTCATTCAGATGTCCAATCCTTCACCATCAAAGGTCTACAATGTTCATCAATCCTCTTCTTTGCCGTTCAGCATCTAACGCACGCCACTTTGACTACGTCTATGATCGTGTTACAGGATGTCGATGCAGAGAGGGCCCATACAGAGAGGGCCCATACAGAGAGGGCCCATACAGAGAGGGCCACTTTTGATCAGAAGATGGCGGTGGCATTGACGTGGCTACTGACTCCTCCCGGCATGTTCGCAGGTGCACTGGAAAAGAAGAAGGTCCAGCGCTTGTTCTTCTTGGCCAAGTCACTCAGCTTCTCCAGATCGAGCATCTCGCCCAGTGGCATTCCCCAGAGCGCGAGAATGTACTCGTGCAAGTAGTACGTTTCCGGAGTCGGCCAGCGCTCAAAGCTGGGGGCGTCGCCACCGACGGCGGCAAAGTAGCAGTCGTGGAGCCAGTCCTTCATGGCCTCTTCCTGCTTGATGCCCGCCCAGGCCTGTTCGCCGCCGTGCGTACCGTGACCGCGCAGGGCCAGAGCATTGCGTTCCTCCGGGCTCCGGTTGTAGTAGTCCTGAACCCAGCCAGAGCGGATGAGGATGATGTCGCCGATTTTGACATCGCCGCCCTGAGACGCGGGACGGATGTCGATGCCTTGCCACTTGCCGCACGCCGCGAGCTCGTCGTACGATATCGCGTGGCTCGTGGCAGTGTCATACTTGATCCCATGCGCGTCGGCGTATGAGCGGTAGTCGAGCAGGATGCCGCGGCCGGAAAAGCCGTGCGTGCTCCAGTGGTGGACGCTGCATTTGTGGTTTGCCGTCTCGCCTACGATGTCGGACGCGTGCGTGTCGTTGTAGAATGTGTTTGTTCTGTGTCACCGTTAGAAGAAGAAAACTGAGCGGGGCGGTTTTGGTGTAGGAAAGGTGTCGGTTCATACGGTATGTGAGCAAAGTGTCGAAATCCGTCCCACTGCGTGCCCGACTGCGTGTTGCAATGGTACACGTCGTCGTAGGCCACGCCGTCCGCGATGGTGAGGATCTTGTGCTCGAACTTTTGCCGGTCGAAGGCTGGCTGTTCGGGAACGTTCAACGGAAGGTCGAGCCGGGCCATTTCACCTGTACGTATCTCAGAGGCGGCGGCTCTCACTCGAGTCGGCGTCAAGAGATTCAAGCGGCCTATGTAGTCGTCCTTGCCCCATACCCATGCTGCTTCGTCTGGAGCGCCGACTATCTTGGGAAGATTTTTACGCGTCGGGAATGACGTTGAGTCCGGGTCGAAGGGGATTGTGGTCGCTGTCTTGCCGAGGAGCGAGTCTTTGATCTGGCCTAGTCGTCGGCCAGCTTGGGACAGCGAATCTACCATTGTGTGTGTGTGTGTGTGTGTGTGTGTGTGTGTGTGTGTGTGTGTGTGTGTGTGTGTGTGTGTGTGTGTGTGTGTGAGGTTCGTCAGGAGTTGGGTGCTACGTAGGGCTACACTGATAGACTCGAATGAGGAGCGACAAGAGCTTGACGGTGACGACGATCGAGAGACGAGCGTCGACACGCGAAACAAGAAGTTAATTGAAAACTAGGATCAAATCGTCCCATCCCCGAGGTATTCGGTTCATGGTAATGATATCTAGCCGCAGAAAGAGGGGTCTCCATACGGAGTATCGTCCCGTCCAGCATTTCTTCCAGACCTGTCGACTGTTCCCCCGCTTATACTGAATGTCAGAAAAAAGAGCCGTACCCGACATGCCATCTCCTAGCAAATGACAGCGCTTCGTGTTACTGTGCAAGAATCCTCCTTTCCTCTCCTGCAATGACGAACGAAGTGGGCAAGGGATCCTGGTTACAAATGACCTCGTATTCGCATTCGTACTCGTGTGCGGCGGACAAGCTCCCAGCCTCGGCATGAAAACTCTCACTTCTTCACTGGAGGTGGTCACAGAGACGGACCAAAATACGACTACATAGTCGTGAGACGATGATTGTTAGATGCCAACGAGCATATATCATCAGTACATGATGCATTAGATAAGTAGGCCCCAGAAAATCGATGGATATCGCCCTGGGGTACCATAATCGGCCGGCGTCGGGCTCAACACCGGGCCTGTCCCCTCCCGGATCCCACAACTGTCCATAATACACACTTCGAACCTCTGATCGCCGGGCTCGCTGTTCTGTACGGGTGAACAAGTGTACACTTTTAATTTTCCCCTTAAACATCAGTTCCGGGCTTGAACGGGACTATGGTGTGTATTTCCCTGTGATCCATTCGTGTTACTTATATTCCCGGAACAAGGAGAGCGCGAAAATGGTAGACACTGCAGCATTTTCTAACCAAGATACCAACGGCACGCGACGCATTCCAAAAAGACTTTACGACCTCAAGAAACCGCCTTCACTCGAACATTTCAAGCAACTATGTGCTCAAAGCACCGACACGTCCTTGTATCCGCACGCCATGTCCGTAGTATCAAACATCCCAATCTACGACATCGCTTCCTTACCTCCTGACGCAGACGTCGATAGCATCCAAGACGAGTGGCATCATATTTTTCTATCAGGCCCCGGGGTGCTTGTGCTCCGCAACTTCCTCTCCGACGCCGCCTTGTTACAGCGTATCAACACGGTCTTCACAGAAATCATAGAGGTCGAATCTCAGTCCACGTCGAAAGGCGACCATTTTGCCGCTTCCGGCAACAATGCCCGGATCTGGAACTCCTTCCAGAAGCACGCCCAGCACCACCCGGCGAGCTTCGTGCGCTATTACTCGAACCCTTGGTTGTCGCGTGTCTGCGAAAGTTGGCTCGGCCCCTCGTACCAGGTCACGGCCCAGGTCAACCTCGTCAGGCCAGGCGGAAAACCTCAGGTCAGCCACAGGGATTATCACCTGGGCTTTCAGACGGCCGAGTCGTGCTCGCGATTCCCCAAAGCCACGCAGGTGGCGAGCCAATACCTCACGTTGCAAGGCGCCGTCGCACACTCGGACATGCCTCTCGAGAGTGGGCCGACGCGCTTCCTGCCGTTCTCGCAGCAGTTTGACGAAGGCTTCATGGCCTACCGCCTCCGAGAGTTCAGAGACTATTTCGAGGAGAGCTGGGTCAGCGTGGACCTGAAGATGGGTGACGCCGTCTTCTTCAACCCGGCGCTTTTCCACGCCGCGGGAGAAAACCGGACGGCTGATGTTGAGAGGAGCGCCAACCTCTTGCAGGTCAGCAGCGCCTTCGGTAGGACCATGGAGACCGTCGACACGGCGACCATGATCGCCCAATGCTGGGATGAGGTGCGGAAACTGAGCGAAGAGCCTACCACCATGCCAGACGAGATAGATGCCATCTTGGCGGCCATCGGTGAGGGGTATCCCTTCCCGACTAACCTTGACCGCCGCCCACCAGCGCCAGGAGGAATGGCACCTGAAAGCGAAGTCGATGTTCTTCGTAAAGCGTTGGAGCAAGGCTGGAGCACTGACAAGGTCCTAAGTGCCATCTCGACCATCAGGCGGGATGCAATGCCATGAAGAGTGTAGATCCGCAGTGGGCTTCTTCAACAGCATGTTCTTCGGGTCCAACGGCATCATATGTACATGACTCGCAAATGCTAAGAGTCTATGAGACTGCTCACGCTCTTGATATCATAAACAATTAACTGGATATTTTCAGTCCAAGGTGAACATCTAATATCAAACAGCAACGATTATCGATAGAAGTGATGCTCTCCCCTGACATATCTTACTTGTTGATAGAGGTTGATCGCACCGAGAAATACATGTATACAGGTGTATAGCACACAGCATGTTAACACACTACGATGAACTCTAAGCGCACGTCGTCAAGACTGCATGATCGAGTAAAATGGAAATGACACTGCACTCTTGCGACAAGCCCAATTCACATTTCAATAGGTACTTATACAAAAAAAAAGAAGAGAAAAAAACCCCCCGAGTCCGTCCCATCCCCTTCCTGCGCCCAAACCCACAACAAACGAAAGAGAAAAACAGAGGACAAAAGAAGAAAAAGAACCCACACCCACAACCCACCCTCCTCTGGCCTGTGCTCGGCGCCAGGCTCTCAAACATCGCCAGAGCTCAACACAAGTTGAAACTCGGCCTCAAAGGCCTCCAACATTGGTTCGATTTCTTGAACCCTCTCTAAACGCCTCAACGAGGCAGCCAGGGCGGCACGCAGGCGTCTCTCGGCGTCCGCCAACCCCACAGGGTCGGCGGAGAGGCACGAGAGACGTCCAGCCTGACGGAACACCTCGTCGCAGAGGCGTTTTTGGAGGTCGATGTCCTCCAGACACCGATTGACCATGAACAAAATGGCATTGATGCCCTCGGCCTGGTTGTGGCGGGCGAAGTTGTCGGCGTTGATGAGGGCAAGTGCCCTTTCCATGCGGACCTTGAGCGTCTCGAGCTCGCCCTCCAGAACGACGAGGTCTCGGCCATAGTGCCGAACGGACGCCATCGAGACGCGACCACGAAGGGTCCCTGCCCAGGCGCCTCGAGACCTGGCGACGCTGGCCACACTGTCGAAGATGGCCCTGATGTCGGGAAAGACAGGGCGGACGTTGTCGTTGGCTGCTCTTGTGAGGGCGTACCTCATCAAGGCCATTGTGTTGGATGGATCATCAGCGGGACTATCCTCCTCGTCCTTGTCCTTATGGTTGCCTTCATCTTCGTCGTCGTCGTCGTCATCCTCCTCCGACTCCGACTCCCTGTCCTCCTCGCCATCGTCACCGTCATTGTCCTGACCTTGGACGCCGTTTTCAAAAGCGGCAAAATCAAAAATGTCATCGAATGACAGTTCCTGGAATGAGGTATTCTCATTACTTGATGTGCCAGGTTGGTCGCCAGAAAGTGACTGTCCTATGCCCATCCCGCCGTCATCGTTGAAATTGGGCAGGTCTCCGCCGAGAACATTGAGGAGATTGGGGTTCTCTGGGAAGAAAAGGGGAGATGATTGATGGGTATTCTGATCACCGACACCTGATACCTTCAGCATCAACGTAGTACGGAAGAAAACCACCCCAACACTAACCTTGATCTTGACCCAACTCGTTGAATTCATGGTTGGACTCCATCTTGTTCTATCCACAACGATCTTCAACCAGATAGTTGATAACAAAGCGTGGTGTTGATGAAGTGTTGCTGCTGTCTGGCGATGAGACCATGAATTTGGATGGGAGATGAACTTCATTGTGCGATCACTTGGTAGACGCGACGCTCAACGCGCTCTGCAACACCATCGCCTTACCAGGAGTCCTTCTTCACAACGAGGGCGGTGCGGTCGACCTGTATCTTCGTGACCTTCGTTCGCCAAGCATTCTGGGAATCACTCAGGAGCTTTGTCGACGAAGTCTTTCAAGCTTCTTGCAGATGCCTCAGATGGAGGAAGAAACATACATTGTAATCAGAACCTGACATTGTCCACAGCATGAAGAGCCAAAGCCTTCGAGTACTTCTTTGTCGACAAAGGATGCCATTTGGTCGTCTTTGGGTACTGATGCCGCCATTTCTGAGTAAGGAGATTGACGAGGTTCATACGCTTGACAAGTCTATCCTTTTGAAACGTCTGACCAACAACGAGGGTAGCTCTCGTAGATGCTCCAGACTCGAGAGGCATGGTCGCAAAGCCACTAGGTGGGATCTGAAGATGGGCTTCCCCTTGTCTTGTTGCCCGATCGTCCTGCCGGCTAAGTGGAGATTGATTAGGTATCCGCCTACAACCATCCTCCACCGCGCCGAACAAGTCGAGCGTCATCAAAGTATCATTAAAGTACACCATCGATGGCGTTGCAAAGTGGTCGTACTATTCGGCAGCGAGATGCCGTAAGAAAAAGCTGGAGATTGCAGGAACACTTTGGTGGCTGGCATATTCTGACGGGAGAGGGAGCAGCAGGGGAGAGTGTTGAGTGTCTCTCGCCACTGGGTCAGGCGGTCCATATGTGAATATTGTCATACAAGTATTCGGAGGAAAGACATGTTGTGCAGACTGTCATGACCAACGAAGCAGCCGACCAGCAACGCCAAAGTTCTTGGTGACAATTGCAGTGGCCCACGTACCCCGAGTTATCTTGGAGACATGCCAGACAAATCAAAAACCTGTCACGATTGAGCTGTTGCATTGTGAGGAAGCATGACAACTTGGAGAGAGCCAGGGACACACTTGGTGGAGACAATCATATGCCGACTTTGACAACCCCGTCTCCGCCCCCGTTTTGTGTGACAGCCTTGTTGCGTGGGCTGCGAATGGCGGTGTTTGCGGTTTGGTATGCAGTGGGGAGCCAGCACCACGAGAGCAATGGATGTGCGTAATCGTTGTGACCAGAATCATCTGTCGAGCCGCAACTGCTGGCAACAAACCGACATAGGCTCTTCACAGCATCGGATGGAACTGGTCATTCTGGGTGTGACCTTGTGCGCGGATACCACATACAAGAATCATTACGCTATGGCCACGATCTAGTCAAGATCTCTGATGAGGAAAAAGGTGATTTGACCTGCCAAACAAAGCAAGTGGCTAAACAAGCCTCGTTGCCTTGAAGCTGTAGCCCGCTGAGGCTTAGCGATATTGCCTTCTCGTTTTGTGACCTGGATGGAGGTATGTTGGTATCGTGCAGGTGGCTGAGTGGGAAAGAAAGGAGTAAAGAAAGTCCAAAGCTTAAAAATGAACAGCATGGGACATAGGACACCGGGTCAGGTATTGCATGCTGAAATCGGATACGGATATCTAAGGATATCGGTGGTGTCCTCACAACTGTCAGCTGCCTGCAGCCGCTCTGCAGATTTCCTGGTCGAGAAATGGAAGCCATCTCTATCTTGCTGAAAGATACGAGACTAGAGGTTAGGCATGGAAGGAGGAACAAAGTAGAGAGGACGAAGGTAGCCCCGGTGCGCGCAAGGCTGGAAGGATCATGTAGAGCGCGCGGCTGTGAGAAAAGGGGATGAACTTGGACGGACAATGGCGAAGTTAGTCAGCGACAAACATGCACTAGACCAATTCGGGACTAGCGACTGTTGATAGCTCCCGACATCCCCGTCCCTCGTGTCCCTCATATCCCTCGTTCCGCCCTCTGTGAACTCGTCCCAGTGGCATATATATCTGTGCAGAAGTACTTCTCCTTCTCTTGGATTCTATTTTGTGGAAGTTCGCAGGATACCCTCTTGAGAAAATACCAGGCACAAGTCCATCAAGACGACGTCATGCTGTTCGAAGAATCCTACAAGGATGTGCCCACGACGGCAGCCGGCAATGGCACAATGCGTACGACTCCTTGAACCACCTGGTCCAGGTTTACAATCAAGACATGAGCTGAGCACCTTCAAAGGCATCTTTCTCTTCCATCCCACAATCCCGGGATACCCTCATGCGAAGTTTCCCGGTGTAGTGGTGTTCTCGGAAATTTATCAAGGTCGGCTCTGTGCCACTGATGTTGTGGCTATGAACTAAGTGAAATTCCGCAGTTACTGGCCCGGTTGCTCGGTTTGCTCGTCAGATTGCTGGACAAGGCTTCATTGTCGCGTGTCCGTCGTCCTACCATGAGTTCACTGGCCCCGAACCTCTTGCATATGACGGCCCTGGCACGGATGCTGGTAACGAGTGGAAAATCACCAAGAAGGTTGCGGCGTACGACGAGGACGCACAACTCACGGTGTCGTTCCTCTTGGGGTTGAAAACGTGCAATGGCAGAGTGGGAGCTACAGGGATGTGTCTCGGAGGCCATCTTGCCTACCGGTGTGCCCTGGACCCAAGAGTCAGCGCGGCGCTGTGCTTGTTTGCCACGGACATTCACAGTTCTTCTTTGGGTGAAGGAAAGAAGGATGACAGCCTGAAGAGAGCAGGGGATATCAAAGGAGAGCTTGTCATGGTCTTTGGCAAGAGTGACCCTCATGTCCCAGCGGAAGGTCGAGACCTGATTCGCAAGACTCTTCACGAAGCAGGAGTTGAATTTTCCTTCTACGAAGTCTTCGCGGCTCAACATGCCTTCATCCGTGACGAGTTGAGCAAAGGGCGTTACGACCCTGCGGTCACCAAGGTCTGTTTCGAGATGCTCATGGAGCTCTTCAACAGGAGACTGAAGATTGACCTCGGCGCACCAAGCGGAGAGAAATTGGTTGTGGAAGACGTGTGCTAAGCCTAGATTGTTTCTGCCTTGGGACCCCGTATTGAGGTACATATTCAAATCCTATTCTCGCAATCTCGAAGAACAGGACAGTTACAACTTTGTCTCTGGCTTTTTCAAATCCGGAGGAGACTCCCCTGTTGATTTGTACCCAAATAAGTATGCTGCCACCTTTCTGATTTGCACCTCTTCGCTTCCCTCTGTTATTCTGTACCTCCTGAAGTGTCTCCAGATATGTTCAAAAGGATAATGCCTCGAATATCCCACTCCACCATGAACCTGGATGGCTCGATCGGCAGCCTCTGTCGCTAGACGGTTGGCGTAGTAATTGCACATTCCAATTTTGTGACCCAACTGTTTCTCGATCGCCACCCAAGGGGCTTTCCCACTGGCTTTGCATGCTGCTGTCACTTGGTCCATTTCCACAGCTGTCCGGAGGATTAGCAGCCTCAACATCTCAGCCTGGGTCGCCAATTCTACCAGTGGCCATTGAATGGCTTGATGCGACGATAACGGCTTCCCAAACACTTTGCGGCTATTGGCATACTCAACACTCCTGTCGATGCAATACCTCGCTGCACCACAACTTGAGCTGGCCTGGCGTATCCGGTTCTCGTGTGTGAAAGTCTGCGCAATAGCCAGGCCGTTATCAACGGGGCCCAAGATCGCAGAGGCTGGAACTTTGACATCTTCAAGCAAAACTGTCGCATGGTCTGTTGGCATGTTGAGCGTCCATTCATACGAAGCCACTGTCACACCGGGCGTGTCTCTGGGGACTATGAAAGCGGTGATCCCTTTCGGCGACCCTGCTTTTCCAGATGTCCTTGCAAAGATCAGGCAGTGGGTTGCGTTATGCATTCCGGTTTGCCATTTTTTGTTGCCATTAATCGAGTACCCCGCCTCTCCCGACGGCAGTGTGATAGGCGTGGCGGTGGTATCCATATGCGTTGCATCAGAGCCATGGTGGATCTCAGTGAGTCCGAACGTTGCTCTGAACTCGCCACGGACGCTTGCTGGTATGAACGTCTGTTGCTGCTCCGGCGTGCCGTAATGGTGGAGCATGATGACGATGGGGTTGTTTCCTACGACGCTGTGCTCATTTTGCAAGTCATTGGCTAGACTGACACCTCCACCAAATACAGGATGAGATGCCAGATGGTACCTGATGGCACTCATATACAAGTTTTGGGAGGTACTCCCAACTCCGCCATACTCCTTGGGAAAGGCAAAGCGATAGAATCCTGCTTCATCTGCTAACTTGCGGGCTTCGCGGAGGAGATCCTCCCAGTCGTCAGTGGGGAGCCCCCCATTGTCCCATTGTGTACGCGAGGCTTCACGTCGATGATCGAAGAACCGGTTGTTGGTACCTGTATGCTGCAAGGGCAGGATCTTGCTGGTGATGAAGTCATCCAGGCGGGAGAGATAGGACTGGACCTCAGATGGAAGTTCGAAGTTCATGATTGCTTATCTCGACGTCTACAGCATCGAGGAGAGAAGTAGCCATGGTAATAGATTGTACTCGTTATAAGGCTTATGTTGTCTACCTCGGGAAGTCATCTGGAGGGGTGCCTCGGTAGAGTCGGTACAAACTGAGCGAGGATGTAAAGTACTTCGCCGTATGAATCATTGTAGGGTGGAGCAATTGATGTAGTGAAGCCACTGTCAAGCAGGGCCAGCAGCGGCAACGATCCATCGGTCTCTATCGATCATTTCTTGTCTATAGTGGTTTATTCGCCTTTCTCCCGTCCCGTCACTTGCGTTATATGATTCGGCGATGACCAGAGAAGCGCTATTGATTCGTACTGTGTGCAGGCAACCATCCAACATTGCCCACTGACACATTAATCAGTTCAGCTGACTTGTACAAAATTGCATGGGCCACAAGCGGCTGAAGAGAACACAGAATGGATTGGATAAGAGGAGACGGCCAAGACACCCAAGCTCTTGGACGCTGTATACGGGTTGCGACTCGCATTATTCTTTATACGAGTCGCCCATGGGTAGGACAAAGTCTCAACATCTTTACCAGGGTCAGGATCCAAGCCCAATGGCCACTCGCTCTCCTCCCGTATGAGCACAGGAAGGGTGCGTAACAGACGGGACTTTGACCATGGCAAACGGCTAGTCTCGAGATCCGGGCTTCTTTCACTCCAGGCAAGGACGAACCTTGCAGGCTAAATCACCGAAGCGTCCGTCTGGCTCTACCAGAGTAACCCTTCCCGATAAAGCAGTCGTTCAAGTCTCCGATCAGCCGCAGGTTTCGTTTGTGGTTTCTGGTTAAAGATGCCGAAGAGATGGACAGTGCAATCGGACCCCAGGCTGGACGAGCTCTTGGCTGGGGCGAGAATTCCTTGTCCACGGCAGGGATGTGGTTCAGCTATTCAGACTCCTAGTCTGAGAAGGCGCCATGTACCTGTGCTCAGCGCTGTGCCATGGGTCGGGGCCAGTTAAATGGTGCCTCAAGATCTGCTTTTGTGTGTCCAAAGAAGTACATGGCTGATTCTTGTCTCATTCTCATTCTCGTCCGTTGACTCTTGGTATACAGATCAAGGCTGAAGCAGGCGGCTCTTCCATCATCAGAATTTTCCATCCCGCCTGCCCTGAACAAGCCAGAACCATACCTTGACCCAGTATCCAGGTCGATGTTCATTGATACTCGAATCACTTTTACTATCGTCAAAGAAGCGTGTCTATCTGCTGCAAGATGGCATCTCCTCCCTGCCAGAACGACGCCGAGCCTTTGTTTTTGCCAATAACTTACAACAATCTCAGCACAGACGGTCAAGGTGCTCGAGCTTGGGGTATCGCACTCGACGTTGGCACGCCGAACCAGACATTTTCGCTGTATCCTTCTATCTGGGACACTACTGTGCTCGCAAACGTCCGCCACTGTACATCCAAGGATGACCTTATCTGTCTAGCCGCAAATGGTGGACTGTATGATCCCAAGTTGTCTTTGACCTCAGCCAATCCGGAATTTTCTACTTGGAATGGCACAGTGAGCGGAACAGATTCTTCAATCTTTACTTTCTATAACGATGTCATTGACATTCCACAATTCAACGATACTAGAATTTGGGGATACCCGTTTGTGACTGACGACGCAAGTTTATGGGGTTCGTACTCAACTGCTCCTGTCGCCGACCGTAATACTTATCTGGATAGGTATAAGTAGCCTTGGAATAGGCCCTAATTCGACCTTTCTTCAAGCTGCAGTCGACGCCGATGCTGCACCTTCAATGTCCTGGGGTTTGTGGGTCGGAAGCCGCTCCATCGATGAACCTCAGGATGGGCTCCTCATGGTCGGAGGGTACGACAATGCCCGAGTCGCCGGCGACTTCTTCACGGATGTAAGCACTCTCGAATGCCCTGTGTGTCTGCAAATTCAAGACTTGTCATGGGCTACGGAAAATGGCACCATCGGCCTGACGAACGCAACAACAAACAATTTTCAAGTCTCGCTGAACCCGATAAGCAACTCGATTCAGATCCCGCAGGAGCTGTTCAAGGCATTTGGCATCGCGACAAATGGCACCTACGACCAGCAGCTCGAGACATATACATACGCCGGGTTGAGCCCACCCGTCGGTAACCTGAGCTTCACGATCAAGGGCGGCTACAAGACGTCGATACCTGCGAATGAGCTATTCCGATTCCATGGCGAATATAACAGTGAAGGAGAGCTGGTCATTGCAAATGACACGTACCAGCAGGCCTTTGTGTACTCGTATACCAACCAGGACACAAGCGATCTGCACTACACCTACACGTGGGGTCTGCCGTTTCTCACGATGAACTACCTCATCCTCGACGTCGAGCAGCAGCAATTCCGCTTGTCGGAAGCCATACGTCAGGACTTTGGTAAAGAAGGCGGTGTCTTTCCCCGAAAATTGTGCTCAGACCCACCGGTAGGACCTGGCGGTGGGGGAGATGGTGGGGGAGATGGTGGAGGAACTAATATCGGCGCAATTGTAGGAGGTGTCGTTGGGGGCGTCGCTGGTCTCAGTCTACTCGTTCTGGGTGTCTTCTGCTTGTGGCGTCTTCGTCGGCGTCGAAGCAGCAGCACCCGTGGCACAAGCACCCGTAGAGTTCCGGCGCTGCCCATGACATATGCTGCAGTCCAGACAGGAGCGGCAGCTGCAGGCTACGATTCTCGCCTGACCATGTCTCATCCTCCCCAAGGCACGGTATTTTATCCAACACAAGCACCTGCTTACGGGTACACTATGACGGGCCACCCTTCTTCATTTGGACAGGTTCAACAAATCTACCACCCCAGTCTCGGGGGACTGGTGGCTCAGGAATTACCTCCCTCCGATACCAACGCCTCTGAGTTGAAGAGTGCACGTTCACAACGTGCTGGGAGCAGGGACAGGGACGGATCCGTGAGTTTGAAACGACGATTCCCAGCCTGAATAAGAGTGGCTTCGCTAATTGGAGACTGAGTCTTTGCAGAGAATGTCGAATACTACTACCGCTGTAGCGTCGCCTGCCGAATTCGGCAGCAGTCGTTCTGAGAGCTAGGAGAAAGGAATGAACGAAACGATCGATGCTTGCGTGCCTAACGATGCGTGTCAGTCTGTCATTATTCGGCTTGCTTGATGCCCCTTGCTTGATGCCCCTTGCTTGTTGTGACGTGGGTTGGTCTAATAGTGTCTAATACCTAGATAGTCAAGGTATGTCAGTGCTGGAACAGAAGTTCGAAGCGGCGAGAGTGAGTGAGCGTGACGGATATCTTTTATGCAAGGGTTTTTCATTTATTTTCATGTACCGAGTACCTAGTACCTAGTACCTAGTAACTATTATCAGCCTAACATTGTCGTGTAGATCTTTCTACTGTGCGGAGTCCTGAGTGTTTCGTGAAAAGGGGTATTGGATTTATTTAGCCCGTATTTAATGGCTGAATGCTTGATGTACCGCGAAGAATATCCGTGATTCTTGAAGTAAGATTATACTTTTCATCAGCATGTGCAGTCTTCGTCATCTTTCGACCTCGACCTTGGAACAAAGATACCTAGATACAAGTATCGTATATAAATTCATTCTCACGACATTGTGCCGTGTGCAGTCCATTGCCTCGATGCTCTCCGTACAGAGAACCCTCTTAGTATAAAGTAACTTCACTACCTCTGCAGTAATAAAGGAACACCCCGTGTTTACGAAGTACACAACAGGTCGTCGGTAGGCAGCTACTACGACCTTCCAAGTACATCATGTATTTATAGTCATATTGTCACAAGTACTTGCAAGCACTCACCCTCCCTCTCGGATCTCATATGTCACATCATACCATATACTGTCTACGTGGTCTGTGTGTAGGTGTGTGTTTGTATAGATTTAAAATGTCCATTTCATACGTACTCTGCTTTGAAACTTTTTGCGTACGACAACCTCGAAAGAACACGCTGATTGATCATCAGCAATCTTTTGACCAAAACTGCTTGGCCATCCTGGGCAAGGTATCGAAACTACTGAAGTTCCCATCCACCCTTATCCAATCGGTCGTGTTCCCAGTGAGGTACTTGGCGGCTGCCGCGGTGAAGAAACTCGTCCCGTACACGTCGACCAGGGTGTCGTCACTGATGCCGTCTACGGACACGTTGGCCTGGACGTAGTGCGGTACAGTTGCGGAGCCCTGGTCGATGTGCACGATGTTGTCGCCGTCAGAACCAAAGTCGTCGTGGGTCACGTAGCCCGCGATCTTGACTGTCGCGGTGCCATTCCCGTCGTTGTCGACGTCACGCTTGTACACCTTGTCGGTTTGCATGTTCACCAGGAGGTTCTTGGCGACGGACCACGGGGCCGTCATGCGCAGCCAGTAGTTCTCGTACGGGTTCGTCTGGTAGGCGTTGTCGATGGTGAAGGGGCCCTTGAGAAGGTCGTAGCGGAACCCGCCCGTGTTGGTGAGGATGACGCGGCTCACGTTGGCTCGCTCCGCGGACACGACCACCTTGGGAAACACGACCGTCGTCAAGTAGTGGAACAGGGACTGGTTGGACGTGATCGGGTAGCGAGATAGATAGTAGTTGTCCGGGGCGCAGCCGAGTTTGGTCGTCAGGGCGGGCAGACTGTCGACGTCGGCGGTGATCTTTTCGCTGATGTTGACTCCGAGGCTGCTGTTGAACGTCGCTTCCGTCGTGCCGGTGTGGTGCTCAAAAGAGAACCGGTTGAAGTCGAGGTATTGCCTGGTGTAGGACAGGTCGGAGTGGTTGTTCGGCGTGACGCCCGGGATCGAACTGGGTTTGGCCGTGATTTTTGTGGCATTGCCGCCCAGGTTAGGCGATTTCGCCTTCGTGACCGACGGTGGTAGGCCGTCGATGCTGAGCCAACCCACCGTCTCACAGTAGCGGCCTGAGGCGATTCCCACTGCGTTGGCGTCGAATATGACCGAGTCCCGGACATGCTTGTGACCCCCGAAGATGGAGATGGGTATCGTGGGATGATGTGCGCGGATCGCCGAGTAGATCAGGTCCCATTCGGTTGACCCGCGGAGAGTGATGTGGCCGGCTACGAGAAACATGTCAATGTCGGTGCGTTTGACTTGTTCTTGGAACCAGGACTGTTTGACGGCGGTGCCGACCGGCGTCACAACCGTGGCATCGCTGTTTCCAGTAAAGTTGAAGATGAAGGCGAATGCCATGATACGGATCCCCTGCTTGGTTTCCCAGTATGCGTAACGCTGGGAAAAGGGCTTGAGCACCCCCGTGTCGTTGAATTCGACGTTCGACGTAAGATACCGCCCTCCCCAGGACTGTGCGAAATTGTGGTAGGTGTCATTTGCGGTAGACGTCGTGTAGAGCTCGTGGTTGCCTATCGACAGAAGATCATACGGCAGCCTCTTGAAGATAGGAAGAGTCAGCTTCCCATCGGGGGTCGTGATATCACTAAACCCGGTCCCATCGTGCAAGTCGCCTGAATCGATCAGAAGCAGGTCAACTCCAAGACGATCTGCTTTGGCCTTCATCTTCTGAACAAAGTCGGCAAAGTCGCCGTAGTCGGCACTGTAGTTTTCATCCAGCAAATGGCCCGCCAGCCATCCGTGAGTATCGGTGGTGTGGAGGAAGTTGAGCTGACCCCAGTGTAAGTCTCTGATCTGCTGCACCGGCGTCTTCAGCGCCGTTGGCTGGATTCGTTTTGCCAGGTCGTGTCTTCTCATCAAACCATGATCCACATAGCCTCCAAGAACAGGAGAAGTCCAGTCATGGTCCTCACAGCCTGCAATCGGGCGTAACAAGGAGGTGAGCACGAATATCGAGCTGAGCAGCATGTTGGATGGCTGGCAGTACCAGACGAATCCAAGTCGAACAGCCTCTTCCACTCACTAGGGGATCTTTTGTATCTCCAACCTACATGTGTACGAACCAAGTCGCTGAGGGCAGAGGAAGCTTCTCCATGGGCTGGTCGCCAGATATAGGCAAAGCTGGCGCAAACATAATGTCGGAGTTGAACGTTGTGGTCGTAACCGTTGCAACCATGCTCCCATGCTAGCATGCTAGACACAGTAGCTTCGAATGAGGATACAGATAAGCGGCAAAAGTGCCCAGTGAGAGTTACAGTTGAATTCTGATCATGGTTGAAGATCACAGCGCTACGGAAAGACGCAACAAAGCAGGGAAACGATCGACTGACCACTGTGGATGTTGGAACGGTGAACATGGCTTCACTGGAGGCGTCAGAAGGTTTGGGCGCGTCAAGTTAGGCCGATCGGATGACGCCGAGGCGCTCGTGAAGCACCTACAAGATCCGATTATAGGTGCCTCCTTAGGCATGGGGCGTCTTCAATTGGGGCAGAAGGTCACTAACTAGGCTAGTGCGGCTAGAGCTTGTCACGGCCCGGAGGCACACTAGTTAGGCGCCTTTAAGCTTACCTACGTAGGTATCTGCTGTAGGTAACGTAGGGCAAGATCCGATACGGAGGCTACCTTACGTAGGTAGGAAAAGGTCTTCAAGGTACTCATCCACAAAATGTCATTCCCACCCAGGACCTACCGCAAATATGTGCCATCTACCAATTTCTACCGTAGCAGTCTTCATCATAAACTCAAGCATCCAGTCATAATAGAATTCCCTTCTAACACATAGCAGGGTTGATGGCGTATAATCCCTGAGCAGTCAAGTCAATCCCGTTCGCTTCCACATGAATGGTCAAACTCACCTGATTAGACGTCGAAAGTTGGGCAATTCTGGCTTGGATTGCCTCATCATCCTCCAGCAATTTGTCAATCGTCTTGACATCGTCGATGGCCCAGAAGTCGGTGAATGAGTCCACCACTGCTTTGCTCTTTTCCTTCAGAACGTCTTCGTCGATTGCGGCAAAGCAAAGTCGGAAGTATTGCCAGCCTTTATTTTCAGCAATTTCTTCCGTGGGACAGAAGAGCGTCCCAGGACTCAAGAGGACCAGATAGTCATCCGTCGTCATGAAAACCCACAAAGCTTGGGCAAGTCGCTGACTGTCGACTTTGCCGTACAGAGGGTGTGTCTCGTAGTGTGCCCGCATCCAGAGAAACATTCCCGCCATCGGATAAGCAAAGTCATACATCTGGGTTTTGTGCAACATTTGGTACTCAGATTCTTCGTCCAACGCAGCGGAAGGTCGGCTTGAGTCATGAATAAGGAATTTCCCCTCTTCGAGAATATTACTCATCGCTTGCATGCGGCGTCCGTAGTTGCCTCGAAGACCCTCAAGCCATCGTATCCAGCCATCAACCTTCCAACCACTGCCATCATTACCGCCGCCCTTTCCAGGATCACCCTTGGAAGAGGGACCTATGATCAATTCAGCGATCAGGCTCTGGACAAATCCAGAGGGCTGCTGGGTGCTTGTCTCGGTGATCCGTTGCAGGCGCTCACACACGGCAGGTTGCGCAGTAATCCAGCCCAGGCGACAGCCGGGGGCTACAGTCTTGCTGAAAGTATCCAGTCTCACTACTCTGCCGTCCACGTCGAGTGACAAGTAGGAGGGCACGAGACTGTCCAAGAACGGAAAGCCACTTGATTTGCCGCCCAACGAGGTATTGTAGTTGTGTGTTGCTGTGGCAGGATAATTCTCGGAGACAGCCTTACCGCGTGCTTTGATCGAGAGTTCGTTGGCAGAGGGGAATTGTAGGTACCAGTACGGATCATCTTCAATGATTATAATGTCGTACTTCTGACACAATCCGTAGATCTCCTTCCGTCTCTTGACGGAGAGAAGGCCTGAGGTGGGGTTCTGGCCCATGGTGACGGTATACATCAAATGAGGCCGCTTCCCTCTGTTCTTGTCCCAGTTTTCCATGATGTCTTCAAGCCCGCCTTTGCCATATGCAAGCATTCCCTCGTCATCAATGGCCACGGGAACGACATTGAGACCACGAGGTGTAGCAGTCTGGATGGCGTTCATGTAGGCAAACTCTTCGCACAAAAGACCCTCTCTTTCTCGAATCCAGTCTCTTTCCTCGTCCCAGATATTGCTGAAGCACTCGATGGCTTTGGAGAAACCATCTGTCGATCCGCAGGTTAATATGACCTCAACCCCTCCCTGATAGGGCACATTGGGATGCAAGTTGTTCTGCGCAAATGACCTGATGAAGGCGTACAAGGGAGGGTAACCTTGCGCCGTGCCGTATTGTAAAGCGGTGGTCAGATCGATCTTGCGCAGGACGTTAGGCTCGGCGGACTCGTGTGGAACAAGAACCCGAGATGCGGTTGGGGCGTCGGAGAGACTTGTCTTTGCCATGTCTGCTGTGGGAGGATCGACTGGTACATTGGGAGTCGGCTTGAACCGATCTGGTGTTGCAGTGACGGCCTCCAATGTGTCATATGGAAAATATCCAGCATTGGGCAAACCTAGAATGATACCGATATCAGCACACTGGATCGAGCAAAGATGGAGGCCGACGTACCTCCCGCGAGATTGCCCATCCCAGGGATGAACATGTACTGGTAGAACTTCTTCACGAGACTGGCATTGCGATGCTTTGTCACCCTGGAATAGTGATACGATAAGTCCTTTGGTGCTGGCTTCTCCATGGTGGCGAGCATGGCTGGCAGTAAGTCGACCGTTGGATTGTAAAGACTGGACCTGCTCGACAACGGAATATCAGTGTAGGAGCAATTCTTTGTGCTTTGAAGCCGTGTCGAGGGAATGTAGACTGGGGACGAAGGGCGCGTGAGCGCATGATTACAATTCCACCGTCCGCCGTTGCCGATAAGAGATGCGATAACGGCCCCATGGACGGAGTAGTACGAGTCCTGTAGTCCTGTAGCCCACTACCCTCAGCCCGGGGGAACTCAACATGATTCCTGCGCCTTCAAGCTACAATGCCTGAGTTGCCCACCTTTCGTTTGTTGCTTGACTAGGTACTCGTGGCTTGCGTGCTTTGGAGAGCCTTTCGAACACACCTCTGCGTCCCTCCTCCTTTATCAACGCCCATGCAACCAAAGTTTGTCCTCCTCTACCCGCCATGACCGGGATTGAGTTTGATGGACTCGGACAAGGCCGTCGTCACAGGCCCTACGGAAGTATGCAAACCTAGAATGTACGTACAAGTATAATCTGTTGCATGAGAGGTAATTCGCCTCTTTACACAAGTCGCCTCGATCAGCCATGGATCCTCCTCGACATATTCGGCTGGATCTTGTTTCCGTTATGGCTAGCGCTACGCTCATCGTGCTTGGAGGGGGTTGCATGGGAGAGGCCCCGGCAAGGCAGGATGTGCCACACGATGAGGCATCCCCTGCACCATGGCAGCTCAAGTCGAAATCTGTCGAAATTCTCGGCTGGTTGCCATTTCAAGTTGACACCGACATCGGGGCTTTCGCAATACTGCTGGCCGGTAAGGTTCTAAACTACTAAAGAAGCGACTTTGTCGTGAGTGATGCTTCCGGCCAGACTGTTTCTCGCTTTCAAATTCCACAGGTGTGGCCGGTACTTCATGTCAAATGCATTCAAGGGTAAAGGTTGTTGCCCAGGCACTCGTACAGACGCCCCCCAACGTCCTTTACCTCGCCAACTGGGCCCTGGATATTCTCAGCCAGTCAAGCGGTTTATGCTAAGCGCAGTCCCCCCCACGACTACAAGGGCCCCTGCGCTTCAACACCAGGTGATAGATCACAAGCAAGCCAGAATGCCGAGTCTATGACTACGATCCATGTGAAATTCACTTTCCAGCGGGTCCGCCAAACGCGGCCACTGCCGACTATAGGCGGCGACCGACCAGATGCTGCAGTTGGGTCTGTCAATACGTCCTGTTGAGCTTCCTGTCTCGTCCCTTGCATCACTCAATGAAGAGCGGTACCGTCCATCTGCAGGTGGGCGGGATGTGAAGGCCCCAGATGCTTACTTTTGCTGAAAGTGACAAAAGATGATTATGACACTGGGATACCTTCCGCTCTCCATCAAACCTTGCTAGTGTCAAGCATGGCTTCTCCTCCAGAACAACACGCGCACGTCGAAGACCAAGCTCAACTATTTCTCGATGCTGACCGTGACTCTGCCCTGGGAGAGGTAATTGATCCCTCCGTGACACAAGATAGAAGCTTAAACACCGCTTTTAGGAACAGCACGATGCGTTGTCGACATCATCGTTAAGGTCTAGTATATTCCAGTATCGACAGGAGCATGGACGGACTTATAGCAGCTACGGTGAGAGAGGTAAGTATTCCTGGAGTCACGGCCAGGCTGACGCTGACCATGTCACCGACTACGTTCTGCCAAATGATGAGGTGTGAACTGTCTCCAGTGCTTGGGTATCCCAATACTTGTCACTAATATGCTTGCTATAGCAAGAGCTAGATCGCCTTGGTCAGTATAACAGGTTGCTCTTGTCGGTTGGTCGGCTGATCCCAACTAGAGCATCAGCATCACTTACTGCTAATGACTTTCGGACCTAATTTGACAGCCTGCGGAGTTGAAAAAGAAGGTGTCGTGCAGCGAGTTCTCGACGTTGGTACTGGGACGGGTAGCTGGGCAATTGAATTTGGCAAGCCCCCTTGCATCGGCCAGGACCGATACACTAGACAACTTCGCTAATGCTCTCCAAGCGGATGAACACCCTGAGGCTGTAGTGAGTCATCCTTCCCTGATGCTGGCGGAGAGAGCTTCATGGTAGTAGGTGACGGGCATCGACGTGAGTCCTGTGCAGCCGGTGTTTGTGCCGCCAAACGTCTGGTTTGAAGTAAGCGATGTTGAGCAGCCATGGACCTTCTCATACAAATTCGACCTTATCTTCAGCCGCATGATGACTGGAGCCATATCAGACTGGAGGAAGTTCGTGCAACAAAGCTTTGAGTTAACTGCTCCCTTTTCTTCCCGGTCACGTTGAGGTTCTTTGGCTGACAACTGCTACCAGTAATCTGAACCCGGGCGGGTATATTGCACCCTTTGCTATCGATTGTCGTTTACTGATGCATGTACAGATGTCTCGAAGTCCAAGACATATCATTTCATCTTCGTTCGAATGACGGATCTCTACCCGAGGGCTCTGCTCTTGCTCAATGGGCAGGCTACATGTTACAGGCCAGCATTGTGTTAGGAGCGCCTCTGGACAGTGTCGAATCTGTCAGAGACATTATGATCGACGTAGGATTTGAGGATGTCCAGCAGAAGGCATATGTCTGGCCGATGAACTCATGGCCCAAAGCTCCGCACCTCAAACGACTTGGTCAGTACTTCCTCATATGCCGGTCGAGAGTCCTCGTCTTATCCTCTGGCAGGAACCTGGACATTCTACGACTTTACCTCCTCCTTGACTGGCATCAGCGTGGCGCTCTTCACCCGGGGCCTCGGCTGGTCTGCCACCGAATTGGAAGCCTTTCTTGTGGATGTCAGGAAAGACATGCAGAAAACTTCGATCCATGCCTTCTGGCCCATGTACGTGCGCTGTCATCACTTGAATATGAACTGTTAATGAAGGGATACGGCGGATAGGTATGCGATCCACGGTAAGAAGCCAGCATAGAGGGCGTTGTTGCTTGAGCAGTGGCAAGGGGGTTGTCCTGGTGGTGTCCCGTCCTTGACCATGAGTGGATTTCAAGCGCAGAGAATAGAAATCCTACACGGAGACTACGGCAGGGAAAGGCCTCATCTGCCCGCGAAAACAAGGTCGGTTCGAGCAAGTAGGCGAATCTCAAGAGGGCGACGAGCACACGGCTGCAGTAGTGAAATAGTCATATTGTGATAGGACAATGCCAACCGCCAGGAGCCCAGATTCAATTGGCGGGTGACACGCTGCAATGCACAAGGGCGTTGACAGGTCAATGCAGCCACCGCGGATTGGATCGTCTGGAACGGGAGTAACATCCGGCCTGGTAGGATTGATTCTCCTCTTCTCGACCTCCCTGCCTTGTCTCATTCCTCTGCAGGTGAGATGCCGGTCACATATCTGGGGGCTTGTCGGTGAAGATGCATGTGCTGGCTCATGGCAATCACCACAGAATTCCTACAACTTCCCATCCATCACACTTCTGGTCATCGACAGTCAGCATCCCACAAGATGATTTCGGTCAGCAACATAGCGTTATTACTATTGGTCTACACCCTGACCAAGTACTTCCTTGGCTGGTATCGGCTAAAACACATCCCGGGTCCTTTCTGGGCTGGCGTGACCAAGTTCTGGCAGCTGAAGCACACCTGGAACGGCACCCTCTACCTCGAATCCGCCGAGGCATGCTTCAAATATGGCACGTTTGCCATGTTATCTCGACCTCGTGGCTGAGACTGATCGAGGCTAGGGCCACTGATTCGCGTTGCCCCAGATGAACTTATCACTAGCGACCCCGAGCTGTTGAGGAGGATGCTGAATGTGAGATCACCTTATCGGAGATCAGACTGGTACGAAGCTATTCGAGTCGATCCTGAACACGACAATGTCTTGTCCGAACGTGACGACGAGAGGCATGCAATGCTGCGATCCAAGATGTCCAACGGGGTATGGCACGACGGCACTGCAATGTCAGCACCAATGTATCTGACCCCATCATAGTATGCTGGCAAGGAAATTCCCAACCTCGAGGGCGCCATCGATGATGTTATCGGCAAGTTGGTCAATCTCATCGAGAAGAAATACTTGTCGACCAAAGGTCAGTATCGGCCGATGGACTTTGGGAGGTTGGCGCAATACCTGACCATGGATGTCATCGGCGAGATTGCCTTTGGCAAGGCATTTGGCTTTCTTGAGGATGATGAAGACAAGTTCTCCTACATAAGCACGACAGAGAGCACTATTCCCCTGATCATCCTCACCGGCGCATTCCCGTGGCTCGCAAAAATTGCGCAGTCGTCCATGATGAAAGCCTTCATGCCGAAGGACACAGATGCTTACGGTTTGGGCAAGATCATGGGGCAAGTCCACAACCCTTGATCACACCCAAGAACCATCCACAGCTAACTGTTTTTGTGTAGGGTGGCTAAGCAAGTTGTCCAGGAAAGATTCATGACTGACGCGACAGATCACATGGATATGTTGGGATCTTTCATCAGGCATGGACTGTCGCAAAAGGATGCAGAATCAGAGACTATGATCCAGATGTAGGTTGAACTAGCAACTTTTGATCCCGCAAGCATACTCACAGGGGACAAGCCTTGCAGGCAGTGACACCACCGCATCTGCAATCCGAGCCACAATGCTTCATCTCTTGACCAACCCACCTGTTTTGAACAAATTGCTGGCCGAGATCCAGAGCTCAAAGCTCTCCGACCCCATCAAAGACTCGGAAGCTCGAATGATGCCGTATCTTCAAGCTGTTATCAAAGAAGGCCTTCGCATCCACCCTCCCGTAACCGGTTTGATGTTGAAAGATGTCCCTCCCGGTGGCGATACTGTGCTGGGATACTATATTCCTCCAGGGACAAAACTAGGTTACTGCGCATTTGGACTCTTTTCGGATCCCAAGATATGGGGGGAAGACTCCAAAGTATTCCGACCCGAGCGCTGGCTTGAAGGGACGGCAGAAGAAATCAGGCAGAAAGAGAACGATCTGGACCTCGTGTTTGGACATGGGCGCTGGCAGTGTCTGGGGAAGGATGTGGCAAAGGTTGAGCTGAACAAGGCCTTCGTGCAGGTAAGTCCAGACGGTGCACTCTTGACGGGAGACAAGGACTCATGATTTGTTCTAGCTTCTTCGGAACTTTGAGATGGCCATCGTGGATCCAGAGAGACCATGGAGTTCTTTCAACGCCGGAGTCTTCATTGTGCATGATATGTGGATACGGGTCACGAAGAGAAATCCCAAGCTGTAGAGCTTGGTGTTGTTGCAAAGCTCTCATCGGGAACACTCATGTGTTCGTCACCGCTCAGCGAGTTCCGCTCCACCACGAGTGTAGGAGCTGTCATTCAGCTTCCTGGTCGACTTTGGCACCGACGCAGTATTTACAGTCAACGGGAGGATGACGGGCGTTGAGTGTGATATCCTTACTAGCGAACTAGTTAGTAGTCGAGGGACAGTACTCGGAACAGGTGTCAGTGGGCCAGAAAGGAGACTTTCCGCGGTCCAGACTCCGTACAAACTCTGTATCTATCGATAAGAAGCCTCGTCGTCATCCCTGATGCCAGACACGGGACAACGAGGGGCGAAGCTGTATCTCCCCTACTTCTATTTTCTCGGCACGCAGGTGTATGGTATGATCAAAAGAAGCAAACGACAATAACATATAGGCACCTAGGCAGGGCCGGGCTACCTGTGCAGGCGTTTTTCGCATGGCCTGACGCGGCTTTGCCCAGGAAAGACGGGCCAAGCTCCATCCTGCATTCCGACGAGGCCGAACGCCAGCCCGGTTAGTCACTCGTGTTTCACTTCCTCACATACTGTTGTTCACCAATCCTCCTTTGGTCATCGTTAGAGCGTCTGTTTACCCAACTATCCGTTCATTAATGCTGCTACCCTCCTCCTCGAGCATGTCTTAGTTCCGTGTACCTACTGTCTTTTGGATCCAACTGCGCATTACCCCGAAGGCTCGACATGGTCGCCTCCAACAACTACCGTGACGACGACGACGACGACGATGAAGAGAATCGAGCTGCAGATATCCCTATCCTGACCGACGACGAGCCTGACGATGACGCTGTGAGCCGAGATTTCCATGTACGGTCTGCGTCCGAATCCTCTGCGACCGCGCTTCCGCTTCCCGTATGGCTTCGAGAGTCTGGCGCGACCTTCAAGTTCAAATGGGTGCCCCTGCCGCTGCGCAAGGCCTCGAGAGCAGTGGTGACTTGGGTGAAGGGACCTATTCCTCCACGAGTGCTCAAGATAAACCCTGTATACCCAAAGATACAAGAAGCGCCTCTGAGATTGTTGGATAGATATGCGCCAAAGAAGAAGCAACGTCTGATCCTGCTGGTCGGGCTGTACGCTTGCTGGTTTTTGACATGGTCTCTGATGCTCAAACACCATTCCGCGTCTGGGTTCATCAAAGGCTACGGACGGCCTCGCAATCTATGGTGTGGTGCCAGTTTCTGGAACGAAGGCAACGGCTGCGGACTGAATGGCAACGACTGTCGACCCTTTTCCTCGGCGCATATGACCTTTCGCTGTCCCGCCAATTGCAAAGGGACGCACATGCTCGAGGAACACATGGTCGGCAACCAGTTACTCCGATACCAAACCCTTGTGGTGGGCGGACCGGACCCGCTGGAGCCAGACTCGGTACCAGTGTATCGAGGAGACAGTTTCATCTGCCAGGCTGCTATCCACGCCGGTATCACGACCGACGCCACCGGAGGCTGCGGTGTAGCTACACTGGTCGGATCGCACACGAACTTCCATGCGACCAAGTCGAACGGGATTGAAAGTGTGTCGTTCCCCGGCACATTTCCACGATCATTCACCTTTCAGAGACTGTCGCCCGCCCAAGCCAAATGTCCCTCCGACTCGCGATGGCCCCTGTTCGCAGTCACGGCCGTCACTCTGGTTGTGTTGTCCATCTTCACCGCGTCCCCTGCCGTGTTCTTTTTCAGCACTTTCGTTATCATGTTCCTGCATGTCGGGCTGGTCTCTGATCCGCCGAACGCGGCCAACATCTACGAAGCCATCAGTACGTTGCTCGGGCGCTTCCTGCCCGCAGCGTTCATCTCGTTCATTCTGTACCGGGTCGCGGCCGTGCCGCTTCTGCGAGGGTTGACGGCACAGATCGAGAAGACGGTGCTGTACCTGGGCATGTGCTTCATCGGGGCTCTGAACAACTATACATTTGCTCCGCTGATCCCGATTGAGCGCCTCACACCTCACGACCTTGCCCAACCCGGTGCGCCGTTCGCTCTGGCCATGATCGTCACCATCATCGTCGTAATTGTCGTCACACAGATCCACTTCATTCGCATCTCAGGCAACATGCCCAAGTACCTCGCCATTTACGCGGCCATGGGCCTGGCGCTGATCATCCTGCTGGCCCTGCCGGGTGAGAGGCTGCGCATCCACCACTACATCCTGGCGCTGCTCTTCATGCCGGGTACGGGCTTCCAGACCCGCCCTGGGCTCGCGTACCAAGGGCTGCTCCTCGGGTTGTTCATCAACGGCATCGCGCGCTGGGGCTTCTCGAGCATAATCCAGACGCCCGCGGCGCTGGGCGAGTCCGGCTCGAGTGGCCACGGCGGCGGATCGTGGTGGGGAGCCCACTCTCCCAACGTCACGGCCGTCGTGGGCCCTGCCGCGAACAACATCACCTTCAACTGGGGTCCGCTGCCTACGGACACGGGCGTCGACGGCGTGAGTATCTTGATCAACGACGTCGAGCGCTGGCGCGGATACACGGACGCAGAACTCTACTGGGACCAGGAGCACGTCACGCTCGATCGACTCAAGAGGGACGGTGGTGCCGATGATTCTGGTGGTAGTAGTGGTGTTGCAGGAGAACCCGTCGCCGAGCCTGAGTTTTTCAGGTTCGCATGGATGAAGGGCAGTGACACGGGCACATACTCCAAGGTTGGCGTGTGGGATGAACAAGGGCAGTGGCATGGTTGGTCATCCACGAAGTCACACTAACGGATGATGATGATGATGATGCTGATGATGATGGTATCGAAATATGATGACGACGATGCACGACTGACTGACTGACTGACTGATGGATGGATGGATGGATGTTGAATGATGGATATTGGTCGAGGGTCTCAGTTCGGGTGCGATGGTAAGTACGTGAGAGGGTTTGTGTGCGTGGTGTAGACAAGATCTCCCAGCATCTACTCGTTTACCTATCTACGTGTATCTCGTACTAGGTATCTAGGGGTCCGTGGACCGAGTGAGTTAGTTCTGCCTTGGATCGCCATTTGTGCTCAGGCAGGTACGCTCACTGTTCTGTCTATGTAGATAGGCAGGTGGGTGGGCAAGGTATAGATAGAGACCGTGTAGCTCGTAGTGCAATCTAGATCATCACCATGTTCATCATCGCACAACACACCACTACACAGGCCTCATAGATTCTTTTTCTTCTCCGACCCCTACCACATTTCAAGTGAACAGAAAGGTAGTGTAGTGTAGTGTAGTGTAGTGTAGTGTAGTGTCGTGTAGTGTAGTGTAGTGTCGTGTAGCGTAGTGTGTTGTGTTGTATATATTGTAATCAGTTGTGTCTTGTCTACATTCTATCAGCGATAGACCAGATCCATGATGATTGACCAGTGAGACGGGATCGCTCTCGTGTCAGACCAGACCAGATCAGATCTATAATGGGTGGCCACTTCAAAAACAAAAGGGTCACAGTCTTTGGATCACATCATCCAGGATTGCTTCCCTGCTTGCCTCCCCGCTTCGCTTCCTTGATCGGCGGGCACAATCACAGCTTGGCCCTGGCTTTCCCGGCACCAGCACCTTGTTTCTCCATCTCCAAACCCTCCGCGTACAACTGATCCAAGACGTCTCTAAACTTCTTGGCGGCCACCGGTCTCTTCAGTTTCAGCGTCGGCGTGAGTAACTCGTTGTCGATGGTAAACGGGTCGATGTACAGCTTGACGTTGCGCACGCGTTCGTAGCCGGCGAACTTCTTCCTGCGCCCGGCCTTGTCGAGGTCGCTGAGCACGGCAGCCTTGACCTTGGGGTCGTCGCACGCGGCCTGGATCGCGGCCATGTCTGTCGGGGCGATTTCCTTGCCGAGCAGCTTGGACGCGAAGACCGAAAAGGTATCGGGCTGCACGGCCAGAATGGCCACGAGGAACGTCTGCACGCTGTCCCCGTGCACGAACGCCTGCGCCAGGTACGAGCAGCTGGACAGGTACACGCCCTCGATGCGCTCCGGGGAGATGTACTCGCCCTGTGCGAGCTTGAGGACGTTCTTGCGGCGGTCGATGATGCGGAAGCGGCCCAGCTCGTCGACGCTGCAGATGTCACCCGTCTTGAACCAGCCGTCCTCGGTGAACGACTTGGCCGTCTCCTCTTCATTCTTGAAGTAGCCCGTGAACACGCTCGATCCGCGCAGGAGAAGTTCGCCGCGCGGGTACGGCTTGTCCTCAACCGTGTACTCCATGTCCGGAACCGAGAGGAGGCAGGCTTCGTTGCACGGCGTCACAGCGCCGCAGTTGCCCACGCTGAAGTCGTCGGTCGGCTGCGTTAAGGCAATCGCATATGTTTCAGTAAGCCCATAACCTTGGAAGACGCGTGCCGAGAAAACGACGCGCAGGAACTGTTGCAGGGACGGATCCAGCGGCGCACTTCCAGACACCATGGTCTTTGCCCGGTCGAGTCCCAGCGCTGATGCAACCTTCTTTCCCCACACGCGATCGTAGACCGGGTGTGAGTATGTAGGGTTCTGGGCGGTGTTTGGATTCGCGTTCGCGAGCTTAGTACGCACAATATACCGCGACAACGAACCTTTCACACCAGGCTGTTCCACGGTGGCCGCTTTGATCGCGCCACCAAAGCGGTTGAACAGTCTCGGCACCGAGGCAAAGGTGGTCGGCCGGATGCATTTGAGATCTTCGACGAGTTCGAGAGCATTGCCGTGGAAGTAACCTATCCGACTTCCCGACCACAGCGCCGAGTGTTCGATAAGACGCCCGTAGATGTGCGCAAGGGGGAGGTACGAGAGAATACTAGACTTGTTGTCCGAGCTGGAACTGACGAGAGAGGACGAGGTCGCCGCAACCGCCATGGCGTGGGTGAGCACAACGCCCTTGGGAGGACCTGTCGTCCCAGAGGTGTAGTTTATCGTGATCGGGTCGGCTGGCCGAGGCGGATTGACCGGTCGATCGAGCGATGCGCCCAACTTCTCCACGGTATCAAGAGAGTATATCTTCAAGCCTACATCTGCCGCAAACTTGTCCAAGAGGGCCTGTTTGGAGAGTTCTGGCTTCTCGCTGCCGGATTCCAGAGGGTCGATGACGACCAGTACCTTCAACTTTGATAGCCTGGGCTTGATCTTCAACAACGTCGGGACGTGGGACAGAGAGCACACCACGCAGGCCAGGTCGGCGTGTCGGATAATGTACTCTGATGTGTCTGGACCGAGGGTATCGTACAATGAGACCGAGAAGAGCGATTGAGACATGCATGCGAGATCGGTGAGTTGCCATTCCGGTCTGTTTTGACACCATAAGCCGATCCCGTACTGGGCCCCAGTGATTCCTTCTCTTGCGTGTATTTCTACGAGGCCAACGCCAAAGTTCTTGCGGCGTTGTGCGACCGTCTCATAGTCGATCCATTCGTAACTGCCATATGCATTCTTTGAAGCGTCCCACGGCCGCCACCCAAGACAGGGAGAATGAGGATATCGCTGCGCAGCAGATTCGAACATGTCATGCCCTGTGAGGATAGAGGGATCGATGGTCTGGAGGGTGCCATCGGGACACTTGTGATGTCGATAGATGGAAGTTCGGCCATCGACTTTGGAGTTTGGGACCGTGAGAGAATATGGCTGGCCTTTTGGTGGCGGGTTACGGTACTCGGCCGCCTTTTGCAGGTGGAGAGGTGTAGAAGAGAGGAAGGACGGCATGATGACGACGGACGGTGTCCAATCCAAGTCGGAACAATGTCTTTGGTGGTCGTGTCGAGAAGTCAAGGAAGGGATGAGGTCAACGGGCGAGGATGGCGGCCCGATGGACAGATCAACAAGAGACCAGGGACAGGAGGAACAAGAGTCAGGAACGGGAGAAAGAAGAGGACATCGAGCAACGTGAAATGGTACCGACCATTCGAACAGGGTGACAACAATAAAGGTGCAGAGTGGAAAGGGAAGATGGAAAGACTGGCAAACAATCGGTTATAGCGATCGTCATTGCGAGGATCGAAATGCCACTGCCACGACCCATGATTGACCCAGTCCGGATCCTCCATGCCACACGCTCCACGAACGACTGTTGCTGGAGCTGAGAGAGTTGGAGCCGTGGAGGAGCCTCGGCATCAGGATTTGTGGCACGAGCGCATGAAGAGTTTGTCGCAACGCGGCTTTGGGCAGTGACGCTGTTCCGGAAGAGGATATATCTCCTTGTCCACGGCTGGGGAAAATGTCCGCGCAGTCCACGGGGCAGCACGGCGACAGAAGAGGATCCTCAATTAGTGAGAACGGGGGAAACGCCCAGTGTACCCGTCCCAACTCCCCAGAGAATGTGTACGGGGTATCGTGCCCTCATCTTGGTGTTGTAGACATCGGGCGTGGTGTTGGAGGCATGTGAAGATTCGGACGATGTGGCGGCCACATGCGAGAGAGCGATGGACATGGGCTCCATCCGCACCACCAAGCGCCACCTACCGGGGTGCAGCAGGGAGACGCTTCTACTCGTAGTTAACTAACTTGGTGGAAAGTCGGGATCAGGATCTGTTTAGGCTTCGAGAGCCCCCAGAACCGAGATTCTGAAACAACGAGCACGTAATACTTTGTAACTACCACCGATTGGCCGCCCGGAATTTCTCCCCCTAAACCCCCTACGAAACTCATCAACACCCTTGCTCTACTGCTCTAGCTGTGGCGCGCTCTTGACAGTCCGACTCTGCAAAGGGAAGAGTGTCTTATCAAAGATTCGGTCCTATTCGAGTCCCATCTATTATCAGACATTGTCTCTCTCGCGAACAGAGTGAAATCGCATTGATCAAAAAGCAATGGAATCAGGTTGCCCCACTGAGTTTAGCATCCGTGCTTGGTTTGGACTCGGCCGTGGCATTGTCCGCACTGGCTGCGGCATCAGGCTGCGCGGCGCTGCTGGCGGCGAAGCTCTGCTCAAAGTCGTGGATAATGTCATCAATGTGTTCGATGCCGACCGAGATTCTAATCATGTCCTCGGTCACGCCCGAGTCCAGTCGCTCTTGTTTGCTGAGTTGCTCGTGGGTTGTGGACCACGGGTGAATGGCTAGCGTCTTCGCATCACCGACACTGGAATATGTTAGCTGGTGGAAAATGGACAATAAATTCCTTTCCTCGACTTACTTGGCCAGGTTGGAAATCAGCTTGAATCCATCCACGACTTGGGCGCCAGCCGCGGAGCCGCCCTTGATGCCCACAGACATGACACCTCCAAATCCTCGAGGGAGGTATTTCTTTGCCAACGCATGGTAGGGGTGACTCTCGAGACCGGGATACGAGACCCAGGACACATTGGGATGCTTCTCGAGCCATTTGGCCAGCTTCAGCGCGTTTTCAGCGTGTCGCTCGCATCGCAAACTCAGGGTCTCGACGCCCAGAATGAATTGTTGGGCGTTGAATGGTGACATGCAAGAACCGAGATCTCGCAAGATTTCGACTCGCACACGGATAATGAAGGCCAAAGGACCGAAGGTGTCTACAAACTTCAGTCCGTGGTAACCAGGCGCAGGGTCGTTGAACTGCGGGAACCTCTTCGCGTTGGCCTTCCAGTCGAACTTGCCCGAGTCCACAACTATGCCGCCAATCGAAGTGCCATGGCCTCCAATCCACTTGGTGGTGCTGTGCACAACGATGTCTGCGCCGTGTTTGAGTGGCTGGCAGAAATAGCCACCAGCACCAAACGTATTGTCAACGACCAGGGGGACACCCTTGGCCTTGCAGACTTTGGAAATGGCCTCAAAGTCGGGCACGTTATATCTGGGGTTACCAATGGTTTCCACGTACACGGCCTTGGTCTTGTCATCGATGGCGTTTTCGAAGTCCTCGGGCTTCTCAGACGTCAAGAACTTGGTCTCAATCCCCAGACGAGGGAGCATGACCTTGAACTGGTTGTAGGTACCACCATACAGGTTCGACGTGGACACAATGTTGTCTCCTGCATGGGCCAATGCGATGATGGTCATGAACTGCGCCGATTGACCAGAAGAAGCCGCGACCGCAGCTATGCCTCCTTCAAGAGCAGCGATTCTCTTCTCCAGAACATCCACCGTGGGATTCATAATCCTGCTGTAGATGTTTCCAAACTCTTTCAAGCCAAACAGGCGGGCGCCGTGGGCAGAGTCATTGAAGGTATATGAGGTGGTGGCGTAGACGGGAACGGCGCGAGCTTTGGTGGCAGGGTCCGGCTCCTGGCCAGCATGGATTTGGAGGGTCTCAAACCTCGAGACATGGTCGCCGGCCGACATGGTGGACAGAAGGGGTTGTTCTCGGTAATGTAGAGTGATGTCTATACGAAGCAGTGTACTCTCAGTCGCTCAAGCGGCTGTGGAGAAGACAAGGAGACGCCCTCACTATTTCCAACGCGGCGAAGGAAGACAGGATTCGAGTAGTCTCTCTCGAGCGGGCTTGTTATCACTTACTTGTATGAATAGAGGAAGCTCTGAGCTACTGCGCCTTTGCAGGGAAAAGTCATGAGAACTGGTGTGAGTGTCACCCCGCACTCGACGAAGAGAGCCAGGATTGCGTGATCAGAGCCAAACCCACGCAGTGCTCCAAGTCAGTCCACGGCCCAACGGGACTAACTAGAACCAAAGTGAGCATGATTGCACGGACATAGAGACAACCTTGCGATTTGGACCAGGGCAATACGAGCTGATGGTAGACCAAATGACTGGCGCAGGGAAGGAAGTTGAAGAGGAATACGATAGACGCTCCTTGGCCACACGAAATTGCAGACACTAGTTGGTTACCGAGGCCGTGAGTTCGCGATATCTGACAGGCGACGTGCCGCGGGCCAGAAATAGGATGCGCATATACATTCTTAATGAAGCTGACGGCGTTCAGCTGAAGGACCATGCGTGCATCCATCGAGCCTCGTTGTAACCCTGGAGATCGCTTGAATCATTCTGTTTTCCTCAACTCGCGGCTGGGGTGATTCATCGTGATCCACGGGGCCCGAGGGGTCCAGGCAACACCCGATCGGGCGACCAGGATGGAAATGGGCGGACATGGGCGGCCAGAAGAAGCTCCATTACTAAAATGATGACTCGATGAGGCTTTCTTTTTTCGCAGTTGGCATCGTCCCCTTTATTGACGCCCATGCTGCGAGAAGCACACCACCTTCAACAAGCTTAGTACGCCCTTTCGTTCTGTCGAGTGCGTCCACGCACGAGATCATGGGCGCGCAGAAGGACAACACCTCCCTCGGGTGGCTGATGCCGCGCCGGGGGAAAAAGCCAGCCTTGCTCGAGTATCGCTCGTCCAAGACCTTCATCCTGTTCGCAATGTGCTGGTCGGTCTTCACGGTAAGCATGCCTGAACAAGTACCTTGCCTCGTATTGATCCATTAGCAGGATGTCTTCTTGTACGGCGTGATTGTTCCTGTCATACCATTCGCCCTCCAGGATCGTCTTCATGTGTCAGCTGAGGATACGCAGCATTGGGTTTCAGTTCTGCTAGCCGTGTATGCTGCAGCCCTGCTATTCTTTTCGCCTATTTTTGGGTACCTTGCAGATTGGGCCGACTCACGTAAGACATCATTGCTTGCTGGACTCTTTATTCTCGCCGGCTCAACTCTGATGCTTTGCCTGGGAAAGACAATCCCGGTCCTTGTGATTGGACGAATGCTGCAGGGTGCTTCTGCGTCCGTGGTCTGGGTTGTTGCACTCGCCTTGCTCGCAGATACTGTCAGTGAGGAGGAGACTGGACAAGCGATGGGTTACGTAGGAATGGCCACCTCTTTAGGGGTCTTGGTCGCGCCTCTCATCGGCGGCGTGGTGTACGAACGGTCTGGATACTATGCCGTGTTCGGCGTGACTTTTGCCGTCATCGGGCTGGACATACTGCTCCGCCTCGCCTTGGTCGAAAAGAGACATGCTGCTAGATGGCTGCAGTCGGAAACACCTCCGGTTTCTTCAGCACCGTCTCACAACGACATCGAACTGCAGAATCGTGCCGAACCTCAGACAGACGCTGGAAAAGAGGCGGTGGGCACTGCCACCACCACAACTCCTTCTCCTGCTGTCGCATCGCCCAAACGGAAATTGCCGACACTGTTCGTGCTCCTCAAGTCGCGCCGCATCCTGGTTGCGTTCTGGGGTAGCATGGTGGTATCGATGACTATGACAGCTATTGATTCGACCCTCCCCTTGTTCGTCAATCAAATCTTTGGATGGAACTCTCTCGGAGCCGGACTTGTCTTTCTGGCCCTGATTGCTCCGACCCTTGCTGGACCTCTAATAGGCTATTGGACAGACAAATATGGCCCGCGCTGGTTTGCGGCGTCGGGCTTACTCTTCTGCGTACCCTTTTGGGTGTTGCTGAGGCTCATCGACCATGACAACACCAACCAAGCTGTTCTTCTCTGTGCGCTGCTGGTGCTCTTGGGAGCTGCTACAACACTGGTGATGATTTCCTTGATGGCGGAGTTTAGCAAAGTGTGCGATGCAAAGGTGCGGCAAGATCCCGACCTGTTCGCAGGGAAGTCGGCCTACGGGCAGAGTTATTCAATTTTCAACGTTGCTTGGGCAGCGGGCAGTTTACTTGGACCTCTCATTGCGGGTGCAATCAAATCATCCGCTGGCTGGAAGACCATGACCTGGAGCATGGCTCTCTGGTGCGCCGTTGGAGTTTTGCCGACCGTCATATGGTCGGGCGGAAGGATCAGAAAAGCGAAAAAAGTAAGCAATGGCGGTGGTATTCTGAGCGAGGAGAGTACGTAGAGAGAGTAGAGTCTGGAGTTGTAATCTGTAAGTAGACTGAAGGATTTGACATTGCACGTAAACAACACAGTCGTGAGGACGTCGCACAATCCGCGGTAACTTGGTTGCGGTTTGTAGAGACTTGGTAGCCAGTGGCTCGATCAACACCACACCACCTCAAACCACCTGCTCTGAGATGTCATCTTGCTATCTCTCTCCCTCATTGCGCTGTTTTGATGTGATTGTGCTTCTTTCTCCAACACTTGATTGTATCTGCTCTTGTACCGAGTCCTCTAGTCTATAACGGCACTCTTGTCTGGCGGCTGCCGCTGCTCCAATCAAATGGACAACCAGCCATCATCGTGAAACACAGATTCATGCAGTTGCGCAACTTCGGTGAATGTTTGATTGGACTTTCCCTCCCCAGTTTCATTCTATTTCTGTTTATTGTCATCATCTTCAAACATGTTTTCTTTCCCTGCATCGCAGTCAGCCAAAGGCCGCCTGCAGTCAGGATGCTTTGAGGGCCTGTTTCAAACACGAATCTCCCTGCGCGCTGTTTGACTGCTGCAACATGCTCTCCCCTGCACAAACTACCTGATCAAGCACATTCTGTCGTATTTATGAGCAGCGGCCTCGCATCACCCTCTCTGCGTGTTTGACTCTCTTGGTCACAACAAAACTTGACAAGTCTTCTGCTTCCTTCTGGAGGGTTACCAAGTGGCCTCTTCACCTCTCTGACCTTGCTGGGGACCGCCATTACGATGATGAAGATGCATCTGGACCCCATGCTTCTTGTGCGCAGCCTGCAGGGCATCTTGGCTTTCATAGCCATGGCTGTGGGAGCGACCGGTCCGTTGGCCTTCTCTCTATGTTCCGTGATGCTGATGGCCAGACAGTTGCGAACGTCCTGAACTCCCACAACCCTGAGGTTTCCGTTCCATCTACCGTCGTCTTCTACATCTTCACGGCGGTGTTTACCATGCTCATCACAGTCCCCTATACCATTGTCGCACCACGGTACTTCCCGACTCTGGCACATCCGTATGCAATGCTTGCCGCAGAAGCAATCACTTCGGTCTTTTGGCTGTCAGGCTTCGCCGCCATGGCCGACTTTTTGAGGAGGTCCGCCGTCTGTTCTGTTGGGGCTTGCGCATCCACAAGGGGAAGTGTAGTAGTTGGCGTCTTCGAATTGTGAGCTTTGGGCGGCTCTTCCCCATTACTTGAAACCACTGACAAGGGTGATAGCCTCCTTTTCGCAGTTACGGCCTTCTTTGCATTCTCTCATGTCTTCCTGGGAGATAGGTTTGCCACTAAGAAACCAAGCAACAAACAATTGGAAGAATCAAGATCATGGTCGGGTGCTGAGCGGGTTTGAAGAAGTGAATGCTAAGACGATTCAGACCGTAGGTCAAGCGGGATGACCAAAACTATGACATGCCAGAGGAGGGCAGCCAGGGTGGAAGAGGTGATAAAATGCATCGCAGATATTGATGTATGCATACCTGCTTCTTGTTGTATCGTAGCATTATGACCAACATGTACGATTCAGCCCATCAATCAGCAAGGTCAGCTGCTTCGGTGCAACCTTGCAGCTTTTCGGACTAGGTTCCAACCTTGAGCCTCTACCCACTGACTCTTTGACGTCCCGGCCTCACGCCACTCGTGTGATTAAAGCGTATCAATATGGCTTGCATTCATCTCGACTGGTACAGCCCGTGCGTATTACCCGGGGAGAGGCTTGTAGGAGATTGCGCTTGACTTTGTATGATAGCTAACAACTAGGTCTCAGAACCATGTAAAGAGCGCATAACTACCGCAGCATAGTACGGAGTCATGTCAATTTCGTATCCCATCATCCATTTAACGTGCACTCTGAGCAGCCACCCCTTACTGGGCCGAGGATCGTCATCGACTTCAGTCATCAACGACCTGGCTTCAGTGATTCCCCTCCTTAGTTTCCAGGGCCGTATTTGGCCTTGGCCCTCGGCAGTCTCTCGATGATGCGCGGGATAAAGTATTCCTTGTCCCAGGTTGCGAGGACCGAGGGATGAGAGGAGGAAAGGGCCAGCCAGCGTGCGAAATTGGGCATTGTGGGCCCCGTCATACGCTCGCCGAGAGCCGAGGGGAAGATCACGTCGTTCGTGAAATCGTACATCCGCGCCATGAGAGGGGCGGTCATTGCCTGTGTGGAGATAACAATGTGGTTAGGCTTTAGGAGAGATTGGTGGTCGAGCAACCAGCGGGTACAATACGAGAGAGAGTGAAAGGGAAAAGAAGGGGAGAACAAAACGGTGCAGCAATAAGGAGGGGAAAGGAAAGAGGTCCATACCTCGACAAAGGTGGCATCTTTACTCCCTGCGAAATAGGGCTGAGCATCGGCCAGCAAAGGCTCGATCTCCTTTTCGAGAAGAGCGACGATGTCGTCCACCAGCTTCGCCTTGGCGGTGGCATCGTCAGCGCCCACGAGCTTGAAGAAGAGAGGTTGGATCTTGGAAAAGTACGTGTCCACGAAGAAGACCATGCGGTAGCGCAAATGAGCCTTTTCGATGTCGTCGGCCGATGGTGGCGCCGATGGTGAGTGTGGAGAGAGGGTCGGGAGCAGGTGGGATGGGTACAGGTCGGTCAGAAAAGAGACAATGGCTCCTGACTCTGTGAGTGTCAGGGGAGGGGAGGTGGGTGAAGCGGTGTATTGAAGGACAGGGACGAGGCCGCGCTGGAACCGAGAGAACATAGTGGTTAGCATCGAGTACCTTTGTCCTTGGTGTACATGGATCATGGAGGAGGACAACGATGGACCCCGGCGAAGACGACTTATGGTGTTCGGATTGATTGTATCGAACAAACGCACATCGCTTGCTTCAGGGTCCTACGTGGGTGCCCAGACAACCCCCCGCCATGGGACAGAAGCAGACGGACTTGCTGAAAAAGAAGCAACCAACTTCGAGGGTCTGCGTCGATGCTTACCGGATTCAACTTCAGAAACCACTCTGGTCGTGGGTTGTCGAGGTCAACGAGGACTTGTTCGTACGCTAGACCGAGTTCTTTCAGAACAAACTGCACCCGATGACACCAGCCGCAACCGTAGTTGGTGTACAGCTTGATCTTGGGGTAGTGGCCATTCTCCTGGCTGGTCGCACTGGAGGAGGACAT
Organism: Exophiala spinifera; assembly: GCF_000836115.1. Lineage (NCBI taxonomy): Eukaryota > Fungi > Ascomycota > Eurotiomycetes > Chaetothyriales > Herpotrichiellaceae > Exophiala > Exophiala spinifera. The sequence goes on along the minus strand of NW_015622518.1, from coordinate 2,094,415 downwards.
GATTGCTGAAGTGTGTAGAAGATATGGAGGGCAGGCGGACTCTCCAGGTGTCTTGAAGATTAGATTCTGAGAAACGACAAGTTCCAGAGGTTCAGTCGGATGAAATTGGTCATATGAAGCCTGGAGGTTCAAAGTCACGAAGAAAAGAAGAAAGACGGGAGAAGGGCAGCAGGAGGGCCAGTGCCCGTTCTTAAGTGACCAGAGGGCTTCAAGCCATTCCCACTAGTTTTGTCGCTCGATCCCGAATTCCATCTAGCTGCGGACGAAAGTCGACCGAAGCCTCCCTCTCTCTGCTTGACTTACATTGCAATGACTCTGAGGCATATTGTGTACATGTTGGTGGATGTTGAAATTTCGTTGGACCTCTGTTTGATACTCGCAACGGTGGTGTTGAAGGAGTATTGAGGTTGATCTCTGCTGCAAGGCTGTAATTGAAAGTTCTCAGTCTGATGGCGAAGATGAGAGCACGCTTGAGACCCCGTCACGTGGCTGACTTCGTCCGCCGAAAGAATAATTCTACGGAGAAGCGCAAGGACAATAGTACAATCCCTCTACGGGGGAGTACAGCGGGGACATTGTACAGTGTCATCGTTTGCGTTGCCCACAGCTGTGCAAGCCTGAACGAGATTCGAGAGCTGGATATCAGGTGCAGTTGTGAACGTAGTGAAGCTACTGGAAAATCCCTATTCTGGCGATAGGAGCCAACGATGCTTCAAATCCCTCTGAGACGAAATGAACGCGAGGCAAATATTCTGTCAGTGCATTTCTGATCTACTTGGACGCTGCGACTCCCATTCAGTTGAATCTTGTGCAAGTGAAAGACGAACCTTCCTGTCCGTGAGAACACGTGGAATGGAGAGGCCACGGTTATGATCCGTGGTTTATCCACTTTGTAACTGGTCATTCAATAGCTGTTGCAGACGTCCAATGCGCTTACACTAGACAGCCTCAGCAGGCTATATTCACCACGTTTACAGTCGGCAATTCTCCAGTTGACGATGGTGATAATTGCCTATACCTCATAGGCAGCCCGAAGATCGACCGGCTCAATGCATCATCGAACTGCTTTACAAGTAGGTCACTCCACAACATCAAAGTGATATGTTTACCAGCTTCCCGAAACGGCTTACTCTCTACAGTAAGAAACACCAACGAATGCGGGGTGGTGCTTCGATCTTAGGCTATATTCAAGCTTCAATCATCCTTCTCCAGCTTGATGCCTTTGCCCTCCGCAGCCCCAGACGACGTCTATGTCGATCAGCGGGAACCAGATCTCCACGTCCACCGGGTTCTTACCTCAAGGAGGCCAATGAGGACCTCTGAGGTTCAGTATAAGATGGCAGTTACCAAGGTGTCGATCGTGTGGCCTGAAGGCACTCACCAAACATGTTCTCGTCCTCGGTATTGGTAGCGCTGCTACAGCTCAGCACTTCAGCATGGGGGCGAAGTGTCGTCAAAGCACCAGTCAAAAGACAGTCGTATGATTTCATCAACATCACTCAGTACAACAGTACTCCGGGCCCCGTTGAACTCAGCGTATCCCTCAATGCAGGAGGAAGAAACCAGACCGCCCCTTTGCTATATGGTTGGTGGGTGGCCTTTTACCATGTCTCCCCTTACGTGATCCTGTGGCTGATTAGAGGTAGGATGCACGAAGACATCTCCCACTCTGGTGACGGAGGCATCTATGGTGAGGCTCTAGTGAACCGTGCCTTTCAAGGCTCTGGGGCCATCATTGGCGCTGTACAGGGTATTCCAGGCAGTAGCGTCCAATATTCTGAGAACCCAATATTACCGTGGGGTCCAGTCATCACTGGCTGGCGAGGTATCGGAGGGGTGAATCTCAGTTTAACGCTGCTTCATCCCTTATCCGATGCTTTACCCATTGCCCTGCAGGTGGATATCCCTTGGGACGCTACAGGCGAAGTTGGAATTTTAAACGAAGGCTGGTGGGGGATAGACGTTCGCCCCGGAACATATAATGCCTCGTTCTATATCTTGTCCAACAAGCCACGCAATAACGGGACCCTGTCTCATATTGACGTGTCATTGAGATCGAACTTGACCGACGACGTTTGGTCTTCTTCCAGTATCTCATTCGGGGAAGGACAGAACATTTCCAGCTTTGAATGGACGCAGTACGAAGTCCAGCTCGGCAATACCGTCAAGGCACCAAATTCGAACAACACCTTTGCCATTACATTCGACGCAAGCGAAGTCGCCGGAAACACATACTACTTTTCCCTTGTCAGTTTGTTCCCTGAGACATACAAAAACCGGCCAAACGGGATTCGCAAAGACCTCGGTGAAGCCATCGTCAATCTAGGTTCCAAAGTGCTACGATTCCCTGGCGGCAACAACATTGAAGGGTACAGTATTGATCAACGATGGAAGTGGCACGAGACCATTGGTCCGCTCAAAGACCGCAAAGGCCGTGTTGGAGACTGGGGCTACACCAACACCAATGGCTTGGGGCTCATGGAATATCTCGAGTTCTGTGAGGACGGAGGCATTGAACCTGTTCTTGCGGTGTATGCAGGATTCTCTCTCGACATCTGGGGCCAAGACGGTGTTTCGTTCCCCGAAGACCGTATGGGCGATGTTCTTCAAGACATTCTCAACGAGCTCGAATACATTACCGGCGACACGAGTACGCATTACGGGGCTCTTCGCGCTTCTCATGGTCATCCTGAACCTTTCGCTCTCAAATATGTCGAAATCGGAAATGAAGACTGGTTCAGCTCAACGTATCCGTACCGTTTCCCGATACTCTACAACGGCATCAAGCAAGCCTACCCGGAGATTACTCTGATCTCTACGGCATTTGACGAGAACGACGACTACAACATCACGGTGAGTGCAGGCCGCTCGTTTTCCTCTACTTTCGCATAAACCTTCCTTTCCTCAGTATGCACAGATACACGTAACATGTACTTACTTCTTTTTTGTACACGCCCAGATTCCCGCCGGCGGCATGTGGGACACGCACCACTACGAAGAGCCGAGCTACTTCATCGAGCACTTTGACTTCTTCGACAACTGGCAAGAGTCGACCGGCAACACCGACGTGACCGTGTTCATAGGCGAGTACTCTGTGTTCCAAGTCGACACACCCGACGGGGCGGTCAACTACTCCATGCCACTGGGCAAGCACATCTTCTACCCTACACTGATGGCCGCGATAGGCGAGGGCGTGTACCTGCTGGGCGCGGAGCGGAACCCCAACGTGGTCAAGATGACCTCGTACGCACCGAGCCTCGTCAATCTGAACTGGCAGAACTGGACCCCCGACCTGGTCGCCTTCACCGCCAACCACGACGAAACCGTCCTGAGCGCAAGTTACTACTCACAGCAGCTGCTGGCGTCGTACCGCGGAACACAGACGCTCCCCGTCACCACGAACCAGGGAGACTACAATCCGCTGTGGTGGGTCGCGACGGCCACGGAAGGTGACGAACGGGTGTATTTCAAGGTCATCAATTCGGGAAACAGCAGTGTCCCCCTGACCGTGAACTTTGACGAGGGGTTCAGTGCTGTCAACGGAACCATTCTGGTAAGTTTTTTTTTCTTCAGGACATCTGTCTCCCTACTCTCACTGGCTCCCCTTTCTCCTCCCTCCCAAATACTGACCTATATCACCTCACCCACCACACACGTACGCCCACGTGAAAACGTGAAGAAGTCCTGACTTGACATCCACACACATACGGCCCACGTAAGTTAAATGAAGAAATCCTGACTGACATCCATCCACATTCTAGACGCATCCTGACATTGCAGCCTTTAACTACATCGGCAACGCGACCGCCGTATCATTGGCACCCATCACCGATCTGCCTGCCGCTTCGGCAGGAGAGACGACGTTCACGTGGGCAGTCCCGCCGTGGTCGGTCAATGTATTGGAGTTCCAGATGACGTGATCAAGGTTTCCCCCCCCCCCCCCCCCTGAGAAAAACAAAAGTAACGAATGACATGAAAAGGAGTGATGTCTCGATCAAAGAAGTATATTCCAAGCCGCCGGATACGGGCGAACTACTGTACTTGTTTTTTGGATGGGACTACAGTCTCCACCTACCAGTCTTACCGAGATCATATCAAATTTGTCCAATGGTGGTGTGAATAAGGTAGCATATCCCTACCTACGTACATTAATTTACTCCGCCCAGCTCGGACAGTAGTTTGATCTATATAACTGATCCGCAGTACCTTTTTTTTGCCTTCCTTGTTCGCTGGGGTCTGCAACCATTTTTCCCCTTTTGAAAATGCAATACGACTGTAACTTGCAACTGTGACTACTGTGAGTCCAGCCAGTCAGTCAGTCAGTCAGTCGTTCATCGTCTATTAAAGTTCAAGTACCTCGATCCAAGAAACAGTAGGATCAAGTTACTCCCAATAAAGGCGGCGTAAATGCCAAAATCCCGCCATCTATGATCAAAATTGAGCTGCAATGGCTCATAAAACTGATCTCCCACTTTATACGCGCAGTACTGACACACGTCGGTGACGTTGCTGACGAGGTAGCCGGCGCCACCGGCGTCGAAGAAATCCTTCATGTACGAGCCGCAGTCCTGTCCCGGCGGGGCCGGGAACGAGTTCAGCTCGTGCGGTTTGCACACCACGGGCAGCCCGTGCAGTTCGGTGGTGACCATGCCCGAGACGAGACGGGTGAACGGGTCGAGCTGGTACAGCCAGGCGCGCCAGAAGCCGGGGATCTGCGGTTTGGGGATGGTGACGCCGCAGAAGAGGGCAAAGATGATGACGACGAACGGGTTGATCAAGCTCGAAATGAAGCTCGACGGGGTCAGGGCCGCAATCATCTGGCCGGCCGTGACGGAGAAGAGCTCGGTGACCAGCACGATGAAGAACTGGTACCCGGCGCGCGACGAGGACGTGTTGAACCCGGGAAGGTAGTAGATCGGGATGAAGAAGAAGACGGCGCACAGGATGCTGTAAGGCATTTCGGCGCAGACCATGGCGAACGCGAAGGGGAATTGCTTGTATGCCTTGGCCGCCGACTCGCGGTAGAAGATCAGCCGCGAGAAATCGTACATGGGCTCGACCTGCGCGAGGATCAACGCCGGGATGACCGTGACCTGGAAGATGACGAACACGCGGTACTGCAGGCTCGACCGGCTGTCGTCGAGCTGCAGGAATGCCAGGCCAGACAGGATCGCGATCGCCACGTGGTTGAACAGTCGCGTGAAGCCGTAGTTGGGTGCCCGCCAGAAGGCCAGGTGCGTGCGCCAGCTGACCACCTTGATCTGGTGCCAGAGCGGACTGGCGTATTCCTTTTCGTCGAGCCGGTCCTCGCTGGCGGCCTCGCGTTGACGACGTGCCTTCATTTCGATGATCTCGGATTTCGTCGTCGCCAGTTCCTCGCTCTCACGCCAGATCTCGCCCCAGTCCTTGTCGCCGATGCGAGGCGCGATGCCGGCTCCGATGGCGTCGAGCATCCATTCGGCCGGGTTGGCATCAGGGGGACAGTCGGCACCGTATTTGTGGAAGTATTCCAGCAATACGTGTGCGTCTTTGCCAATGTCGCCAAAGTACACGGTCTCGCCACCTCGCTGGAGCAGTAAGAGTCTGTCAAAGTTCTCAAACAGTGCGCTGTTGGGCTGATGGATCGTACACAAGATGGCCTGCCCCGCAGCCGCAAGCTTGCGGAGGAAACGAACGATATTGAAGGCAGATTGTGAGTCGAGACCGGATGTGGGCTCGTCAAGGAAGAGGAGCAGCTGAGGTTTCGCTGCCAGCTCGACGCCAATTGTTACACGCTTGCGCTCTTCCACGGACAAACCGCTCTCAGGACTACCGATGATCGCGTCGGCGAGGTTTTCGAGTTCGAGGAGGCAGAGGATTTCTTCGACGTACGCATACTTTTGCTCGCGAGGCACTTCGTACGGCTGCCGCAGGTCAGCACTGAATCGGAGTGCCTCACGCACTGTCTGGGTCGATTCGTGCACGTCCAATTGCTCGGCGTATGAGGTCCCTCTTTGGAAGCTGATACCCGGTTTCTGTCCATCGACGAGGATGTCTCCGCCGATGACGCCAATGTTCTTACGCGCTGCCAGCACATCTAGAAGCGTAGTCTTACCGGCTCCACTGGCTCCCATAAGCGCAGTCAGCTGTCCCGGACGAACATATCCAAAAACATCTCTCAGGAGACGGAGTTGACCTGACGGTGTAGGGACGTCGTAAGTCAGGTTCTCCCAAGTAAGGATTGCCTTGGATGTGATGTTGAGTTCCGAGCTATCATTAGCATCTTGCTTGGTTTGTCTGCGTTTTTTCCGCTCCTGTAGCTTCTGGTTAAGTTCTTTCCTCTCCTTGTTCTCCTTGGTGAAGAACGTGACCGTCCGGCCGCCCGCACCGTACTTGACAGTCTCGCCCAGGACGACGTTGGTGAATAGAAAGAAGGCACATAGCACGACGATGATGCCCCAATTGCGCCAGAGGTCTTTTGGGTCGTATTGAAAGCCGGTCTTGACATACGCCGTGCCAGAGACCTCGTTGGATCCCGCTACAGAACCCGGCAGAGTACAAACTTGATGGTCGATGTTGTTGTAGTCCGGGCCAGAGGGGATGAGCGACTCCGCCGTACAGCGCATGGTCAATCTTTCGAACTCGTTCATCATCATGGCTGCAAACCCCAAACCGAGTGCATTGATGTAGAAAATCCAGCGTAGCCATACTTGCTGACTTTGGTATTGGATGATATAGCCCGAAGTGATCACGAACAGGGTAATCGTAACGGCCGCAAATTTAATGGCGTAGTCAAAATCCGGGCACAGGCACCCGATGGTACGGAAGAGCAACGTCATGGACAGATAGCCCGAAAGGATGATGAGCACAAAGGTGAAGAATGCACCTGGCGTTCTGACGAGGCCGGTCATGAAGTAGACAATGACAGAGAAGACGAAGATCTGAACCGATGCGAAACACAAGTCGACCAGGATTTGCGCGAGCCACAGCGCCCCAGGACGGTGAAAGGTGTACGCTCGATGCTTGTTGACGATCGGCCGGCCAAGCATTGTAGATGCGAGTTCCGAAAAGGCTTGAAATGCGTTGAAGAGCAATGCAATGAACAAAACGCCTCCACGGGTGAAAGCGCCGGCAGAGGTCTTGGGTTGGTCCAACCAGACGGTGCCGACGACGATGGCAATGACGATCGAAGTGATCCACGAAACGACCAAGGAGAACTTGTCCTGCCACTTTATCAGGAACTGTCTCTGCATCAATGCCCAGATCTGCATGTAGAATGGGACCGAGTAGACGGAGTTCTTGGGGGTGTGTTTTCGCTTGGCTTCTCGATGCGCCGCTTCAAAGTCGTCGTAGATTTGCTTCTCCTCGCGAATCGACTCCCGGTAGGCCGTCATCTCCTTGGAGAGCTTCTCCGCGTAGACCGATTCATTGAAGGCCGACACGAGGGCGTCAGGAGTGGAAGGCACATCCTCGGAAGATCTGCCTGGCTTGTATTCCCGCTCGAACTCGTCAGTGCACCCGGTGAGATAGTCGGGCGTGGTTTGCCGTGGCTTTTCGAGAAAGCCGAGCCCTTCGAAATACCCTCTTGCCTCATTGGCCGGTCCAAAGAACACTTGACGGCCTTGGTCAATGACCATTACCTTGTCGAATTGCTTGTAGATGTTCTCGGAGGCTTGGTACAACGAAACAAACGTCGTCGTCTTGTAGATGTTGGTCATGATTCGGAGCGACTTGGCGTAGTCCAAGGCGGTGGAGGCGTCCAGGCCCCGGGTACTGTTGTCCCAGGCACAGACCGTGGCTCCGGTGACCATCATCTCGGCGATGGACACTCGTTTTCTTTCACCACCAGATACACCGCGCATGAACTGGTTCCCCACAATGGTGTTGATGGTGTGCTCAATGTTGAACATCTTGAGAAGTAAATGGATGACTCGATCTTTAAATTCAGCTTTGCTCATCCCCAGTGGTCTCTTTCCAGGGGTTTTGGTGTCGAGCGCAAAGCCAAGCGTCTGGCCCACGGTCAAAGTAGGATGATGAATGTCATCTTCTTGGTTGTAGACTGCTTCGCCCCGGTACAATTTCGCAAACGTGGACGAGTTGAAGGGGCCATAGAGAACCTCGCCGTCGATACCAGTGTAACCGAATCGCTGATTCGCAATCACTTTAAGGAATGTTGTACATCCACTTCCTGGACGACCTAGGACAAGGACCATCTCACCAGGCTTCGCAACTCCCCGGAAATCCTTCAAGATGTTGAACTCCCTGCCTTTCTTTCCATAGCCCAAAATCGACATGATGGTCCCGGGCACATTGAAGAAATCAACGAAGGCGTCTGGAAAGACCTTGACAAAAGTCTTTACGCCGCCGATACCACGAACACTGAGATTGTCCCAAACAACCCCGATGTACTTTGACTTGATGCCTGCTGCACCTTCAGCCTCGCGGTTCCCTCGAAGAGTTGCCTCGAGGTCGAACCCTTGGTCGGATGTGTAATCGGACGAGCTGACTGCCTTCTCCAGATCCTTTCCCTTGGCCATCGAAGGTCTCGATTGGGAACGCGACATGCGGCGACTGATGGAGCTCAGTTCCCTGTTCAACTCCGCAAATTCCTTCTGTGCACGTTCCACATCGACGCCAGACGCTGTTCTTTGAAGGCCATAAGAGTCCGTCGATGTCCGGGACTTTTCCGGGCGCTTCTCACGATCGACTGGGCGCATCTCGCTAGCCATATGCGCGTCGGAGGTCCAAGCAGATGCTGGACCGTTCTCCTGGACATGATCATTCGCGGAGAATCCATGCTGTTGAGCTGGCTTGTTGAGGCTCAGGACTCTCGAAATCGCGTCCGCCATTGTTTACCCAATAATGCGGTTCTAGTACGGACAACTCCACGACAGCTTCCTAACTAGAATGCCCTCCGGCGCACCAGTCGCCCGACGGGAAGGCTGAATGTCAAGTTGCTCAAGTATAACAAGGCGTACAAAGCAAAGGAAAATTGGGAGGAAAGTTTGGCGTGTAAATTCCAAGAATACCAGACGCCTCGAGCATTGCCCAAGTTGTTGTTTTGCGGCAGAGACGAAAGAAATTATTTAGTTCCATTTCGCCTCAGGCAAAGAGTGGATTTTGCGCCAGGACACCGTCCGATGTGGGAGGGGTCCACTGATTAATCAGGAACGGTGCCCTGTCCTTGCGATTGGAGCTGGACCATGCGACGAAAGGTCATTAGCCGCAGCGATGACTCTTAAGATCATTGCGGCTTGGGCAAAATGGGGAAAACACGAGTCGGATCTTGACAGAGCAGTGGGGTACGGAGTAGTTCTTTCGTACAACAGTCGCTTCGGCCGAAATCTCTCGATACGCTTTGAACGGTCCACTGTTCCGCAACCTTGTGATGCTGACACGACAAAATCGACCTGCAGAGGGCAGCGTTTAACCAGCTAGGTGGTCAAGTAGCAGAGATGCAACCATGGCGTACTGACTCACACAGACTCCACATGCGAGCGCGGCAGGACAATGTGCTCTTTGGAGTCACCTCACAGTCAACTGATGAGTCTTGCAGCCAAGAGACTGTGTGGGCCTGGAAGATTGTCGCTCTTCGCTTGTTGCAGCGCAGGGCATCTTTTTCCTTTTCCTTTTGCAATAGCGGTCCAAGTGGCTTGTTGATCTTGGTCTAACTAACTTAGTGGGACGAGTCGCCGGAAGCCTCACCGGTCTGTTGGGGAGGGAGGGACAAGGCTCGTTGTTGCTATCAGGTGTCGTTGAGAACCGTCAGCGGTGTGGCGTTTGGCAGAGATCCAAGCAGTGTCCAGGCTCTCAAGCCCAGGGAACTCCAGAAAGAAAGTCGTCGATCCCTTTCCAGTGTTGTCAGAAGCGTCCAAGGTCCTTCTGGCCTGGTGTCTTTTGCCTTGCCGGAAGCGATTGGGTGAGCGAGATGCCGCCCACTAAGCGGAACGAGTCGTCTTATGTCCATGTCCGTAAGTCCGAGCCCCACATGTCGGAGAAGAGGCGATACTCGTAGTACATCTCATATAGGTACGTAACCGATGCCTGAGGTGCGGAAGATGGATTACCACAACTAAGTTAGAGACCTACATATAGCAGGGGGGGGGAGACTGTCAACTCGTCCGGACACGTTCCGTGACGGATCTCTGTCTATGTGGCCAAGGCATGTGGCAACGAGCGGAACGAGTACGCTGAATGCTTCACAAATCTGAACCGGCTACGTTCCGACTTTCAACATCAAACTTGTTGCCTTCGCTCAACAAGAACTACCTGGTCATGAGGGCGTAAGCTTTGAATGGATCTGAGTATGTGACTGAACCTGGGGTCTGTTGGTTGAATCCGAATACCTGCATTGCATGTGGGTACGCTGATTGCATCTGCGATATTCCTTGAATCCGGGTACGTTGTACGTTGATTGAATCCGAATACCTACGTTTTATATGAGTACGTTGATTGGATTTACGATGTTCCTTGAATTCGCATACGTTGATTGAATTCGGGTGTGTTGATTGAGTCTGAGGACATTGCTTGAATCTGAACACATTGATTTAATCCGAACACGATGCTCAAAATCATACACATAGTTGACTCACAACGTCTGTGGCCGATTGCAACTCATACAACCGCCGGTGTTCAGCTGGCCCGCATGCCAGGTCTACTTGAACGCACCCTGTTCCTCCACAGCCTCCGTCCCTGGAATAGTTTATGATCGCTTCTCTGCTGGACCCCCTTCCTGGTTCATTCCAAACCTCTCTACGACTCTTCTCTTTCTATCTCCTCTGAATTCTCCACGTCCCGAGAACCATGGTATCGCCGTACATACACTCCCCTTGGATTCGCAGAGCGGCAACTTCATCAATCCGTCTGTGAGTATTACCGATCTGGACGAGCGCGGACTCCAAGTGGGCGAGGGTTGAGTTGAAGAAGTCTACTATATGTCCGCGAGGGGCTAGGCATGGTTCGAGAACATTTGTACATTTGTACCGTACAACAACTATGGAGTTTCGCTTTCTGAACTTCCACCACTGCTTATGGACATTCCTGCTTGATGGCGCCGCATTCCAAGTACTCGGCGGTATTGTATCACTACCCAACTGAGATTGCAACGCCTGCAAGTTGGTCATAGCTGTCATGGCCGACGCGCGATTTGCTCCAGGTGCATCTTCAAAGCCCTGAAGAGCTCGTTGAGGTCGAGTCTCCAAGATCTCAAGGCCTTGGGACGCGGCATTAGGTGCGCCGCAACTGTGACACTGAGTTACAGTGAGCGCGATATTTGGAACGTGAACCCACAGCTTTCATCATCTTCAGCTAACTCCCCCGTGTGACATTGTGTTCACGGAGTGTATGTAAACGTAAATGTTGGCCGGGCACGAAATATGTTTCGATGCTCGGTACAGAGAAGTACTCCCATCCTGCGGTACCAACCTGCTTATAACATCTTCAATTTCCCATCATCCCCACGGCTTTGATCCTTCTTTCTTCGTCGTCCCACCAACAATGATCTCCACGGCCAAGCCCATAATGCTTCTTCATGTAGTCCTGCATTCCCGGAACATCAGGATGCAGCTCCTCGAAATCATCCACCATCTGGAGGACTTCACTTCTCCGCAGCAACTTGGCGGCCCCCAGTAGCCCAACCGGGTCTTCGTCGAGCATGGTATCGTGTCGTTTTGCGTACACGATCAGGTTGGCGTGGCAGAAGAGCACCACCACCATCGCCGCTACCATCACCCAGGCCACCTCGCCCACGATGAAGAGCCTGGGCGTCGTCCTGGTCACGCTGCCGACGCCGGTCCGCGGCGAGCTGCTCGTCTGCAACAGGATATTTTTGACGAGGGCTGCGTAGGCGGTTGCGTAGAAGTTCTGCGTGCTTTGCTGGACCACGGATGCGTTGGGCGAGCTTTGCCCCGATCGTGCCTGAGCCGCCGAGTAGATGGAAAACCCCACCGAGTCTGCGTTCGTGGCCGCCGCCGGGTTGAAGAAGGTGTACATGTGCAGGCTGTTTTCAAAGGTAATCTGCACTCCGGGATCGATCTGCTGCTGGCTGCTGCCTACAAACGAAACTATCGATGTTAGGGAAGCGCCGTCCGCGGAGGACATGGTCAGCGACCCGTTTATCAGCCAATACGTCGGAATGCAAGAAATGACACTGAAGTCACGGAGGTGACTGTCGGCCGAGGCTGAATATTGGCCTGCAGACATGCCAAACCGTCTAATGTTTGAGTTCGAGCAAAAGTCGTACCACGCTTTTGCGTAGATCGGTGTCCCCGAGTTGACAAGGAAGCGCTGCGACACCGCACAGCCGCGGTCGCTAAAATCAATCTGCAGCGTCTGGTCTCCACTCGAGTCTGAATTAGTCACAGAGACGGTGTAGTCGACCGCATCGATGCTGTTGCACTGCAGCACGGCCGAATAAGCTGAGGCATTGACGGTGATGTTACCGCCATCTAGACCTCCAGGCACGGCGAAACGCTCGAATGCATACGTGTCAGTCATCCAGGTAGGAGGAGTGCTGTTATATGCCCGTATCGCCGTGGAGATGTCGATGAATGGTTGGAGGTTCGTCTTCGCATCGATCGCAGATGCATTGAACTCTGATGTGAAAGTGACGGGGACTTGAGTAGAGAATTGTGCTGTGCGCCCAACGAGAAGATGTGCCGCGAGAGACTGGAACAAGGTTGAGAGAGAGAAAGCCAGGAGGAACCCGGTCGCCAGATGTCCGTGCCGATTGCGGAAGGCCACGTACCAATTTTTCCACCCAGGCATAGATCTATAGTCCAGCATGATCGTCTGGAGTGCACCTGCTCCTCGCCTGAGCTCAATGTAAGGTTGTCGGTTGGCGCTGTCATCCACGAGCGCCGTCCAAACCAGTGCGTATATGGAGAAGAGAAATGACGGCAAAGATGTCCACAAGAGGCTGTAGTTCTTACCAACAACATAGCTGCCGACGAAGCCTGAGAGGGTCGGATCCGGGACATCGACAATGCCGTTCTGAATACGGAGATTCTGTCGAGTACAATGATGGTGACGATGAAGCCCACTTCCACGACCAGAAGAATGGTGTTGAGCCAGTAAGACAGCGTCAGAGGCCGCCATTGCTTTGCTCCAGCCCTCTCTGCTGTTCCAGAGATGAGCGACACCATCACGGAAGAAGGAACGGCTCCTAAGGGAGCGAGCAGCGCCGCCTACCGGGGAAACAAGAGAAAGGCTCCAAATAGAGACGTGAGACTGTCTGAAGGTATGAAAATCCTGGGCGGGAGACCACCGAGATAAACCATCGAGGATACCATCATTCTGGGGACGTAACGGCGAGAGGTATGGGAGGGGGGAAAGGGATCGAGGCTTCTTAGCCTTACCACAACAAACCCTTCAGACCTTCATCCGAAATGCCTCTGCTCGTATTTGACATCAACAAGACAGAGGATCGGCTGACAGACATCGAAGCTTGAATCCCTCTTGCGATCATCCTGTCGACCAGCCATTGTTTGGGATAGACGGGGATGGCATGCTAAGCGATTTTCGAACAGGGGTTTGAAAAAGGCTTGAGTTCTTCGATGGCCCAGACTTCGATGGCCCAGACTTCGATGGCTTGGCCTTTGAGGCTGATATAGCCGAACATTGGCCCAACGTGGAGTAGGACCAACAGCCACCGGAGCGCTACCGTCGACCTTTTGGTGTTACCTTGCCCATAATTGGTACGAGCAGCTGGCCAGGCTTCGACCGGCTCGAGGGGTGACAAGTTCAGGAGAAATCGACTCCGTGGCAGATAAGGTCGAAAGGCCGTGTGACCAACTCCCGCCATAATGGTTGCTGGTATCTGGATCGTCCGCCATGGGAACACGATTCGGGATCAGGCTGTAAACATATATAGCTGTCCAAGTGAAGGACGATGGCCTGATTTTGGATCTCCGGTTCGATCAGCCGATCAACTGAGAATAAAAAGCTGCGACGCTGTGCCAGTCTTGTGCATCACAATGTTGAACCTGAGGAACTTGGCGTGGACAGCCTTTCTCTTCGCCTCCTACTCGTGTTCCCAAGCTACACAGTCGTTGACTTCTCTCGACACGTCCATATGCAACGTGGGCAGTCCCTTGACGACGTTTTCTGCCTGTAACTATCTGAACGATCAGCTCAACTACTGCGCCGGCCCTCAAGTCGCCAGTGGAGCTCCATTCGTATCTTGCTATTGCAACCAAAAGGTGTTCAATGCCTTCTACGAGTTTGCGTTGCCCCGGATCCATCGGACAGCATAACGCGGGCTGACAATCATGCGCAGCTGCGAAAGCGAATATCGCCTCTGCCTCCTCAACGACTATTTCGACGGGGACGCACAGAACCTCATTTCACTCTGGAACAGCGCGTGTGACGACGCCATCACCTTCTCGCCGACGACTCCCGTCCTGTCCACGCTGACCTCCACGTACGATGTTGGCTATTGCACGACCGCCCAGTCCGCGTGCGCGGTGGAAGAGGTGGCCCTGTCGAGCTGCTCCGTCAATTACCTGGGCAAAGACGACCAGAAGTTCTCGTCTTGCTTCTGTGCCCCGTCATTCCTCTCGGCGCAATACACCTGCGGATTCCTGGGGAACGTCTCGTGTCAACAAGTCCCGGCGACTCTGACGAATCTTGTAGGCTATAGTTATTGCTCCAATTTCATGTCGGTTCTTGGAGGGAGCTCGGGAAGTGTAAGTCTGTCGTGAGATCATGGCGCATGCTTGGCCTGTTAGTGTACATCCCTTTGTACTGACGAGGATGACCCTTGATCTAGGTACCCGCGTCCGTGTCCGCCAACAGCACCGGTACTAGTAGTGCGAGTCATAGTACAGCACACCTGTCGAGCTCTGCGTCGAGTACCTTCTCAATCACGACGCCGGCGTTGCCAGGGTCTTCGTCGGCTGGCGGTCCATCTGCTCCGACTTCCACCAGAAACAGTGCGGATAGACGAAACCTGAGCGGAGCTACAGTGTTAAGCGCGGCCGTGTTTCTGATCTTGGTCCTAATTCTGTAGGATATCAGGGAGCATTCCCTGGTATCACCGATCGAGAACGAGGGTCAGCTGTTCATAAGAAACCCTCACAAGGCAAATTGCCCGGCCCTCAGAGCCAGTGAAGCTGAGTCCAGCCAGCCGGTCTTGACACATAGTAAAATCAGTGAATGTTAGTTTTAGCACAAGTCCAAATTACCACAGGAGACAACGCGAAAGATTTTGATCGCCTCGAAACCCCAATTCACGGCTATTGGCAAGATCAGACACTGATTACCAGTGGCTTAAAGAAGTTTAGCTTACCTTGGTACAATACAAATAGTGGCATCTTTTTGTTGTGATATGAGGCTCAACCAACTTATCCTGACATTAACAAAGGTCTGGTGAGATCATTCCGCATGCGTGGAAATTGTAAGGAGGCTTCCAGTATGCTACTTTGATGTATATATACTGCTGTTTCCTAGGGAAGTAGAAGATGAGAGAGAATTAATTCATGCTTCCACTGCTATAATCCACAGCACACTCAAGTTAGTGGGTCAGAAATCAATCATCACCGATCTACTCTATCTTCCATCTTTACTGTCAATTGTCTCCACCACCATGACTTCTATTCAACGCAGCACATTCTGCATGCACGTAACCATAGTCGTGATCGGGATCGCCTTTCTGCCGCCTCCTACTACCCCCGTCTCCGTCCGGTCACGGTGGACAAGAGACGCGTTCTCCACTTCCCAGAACGAGAATTCGAAATCGTCGGAACGTCCGTGCCTTCTTCCGCGACGTTGTGCTTACCCACTATGTTGAGAAAGACCTGGTCGAGCGTCGCCCGGCTCACGCTGTAGAATTGGATCTCCAGGTCACCCTTGTTCTTTTCGAGAGCGGCAAACAATCTGGATATACCCGAGCCTCCTCGACTGATCACCTCTGCGTCCTTTTCGCGCAACGCCGCCGTGGGCACGGAGAATCGGATCTGTCCGGCGTATATCTTGCTCTCGACCTCGGCCTGCGGGAAGGTGGACACGATCCAGACACGAACGCGTTCCATTTCCTGCTCGGACGTATGAGGCGCGTGCCGGTGCACGAGGTGGACGTAGTAGGCGTCTCCGTGCTTGCGCCGGAGGTACTCGGTACTGCCCAGGGCGAGCATCTTCCCGGCCATGATCCCGGCCCGCATCGCAAGAGCATCCGCCTCCTCCATCGAGTGCGTCGTCAGGACCAAGGACCGTCCGGGCACGACCGACTTGAGCGTCTGCCACATGACGCGTTTGCTCGCGGCGTCCATTCCAGAAGACGGCTCGTCGAGCAACAGCACGCTTGGATTCCCCATGAGCGCAATGCCCAGGGACAACTTGCGCTTGTTGCCGCCTGACAGCTTTGCAGCCATGCGATCGGCGTACTGCTCGAGACCGACAGCGCGCATGACCGCGTCTACGTTGTGACGAGGGTCAGCGACTCCACGGACCTTGGCATAGAAGTCCAGGTGTTCTGCTACCGTCATCGTGTCCATCGCGTCGAATTGGGGGCAGACTCCCAGTCGATACCGGGCTTTTGTCCGGTGACGAATGACTGATATATTGTCCACGAGAATATCACCTCCACGACGACTTGGTTGGATGTCGCCTCTGATGAGTGAAATGGTCGTCGATTTGCCAGCTCCGTTTGGTCCGAGAAGCGCAAACACCTCGCTGTGTGGAACCCCGAATGTGACGTTGTCGACGGCGAGATTTTTGCCAAAGTATTTGGTCAAGTGAAGCACACGAAGCCCGTCTTGCGACGAATTGACCCGAGTCAGCTCATTCGAGATTTCGGCCTCGAGCGTTGGCTTTGACTCGACCTCTTCTTCCTTCGCTTTCCCGCGCCAAAGCTGAAAGGAAGGGCCAGAATCCCACCACAGGAGCACGCCGAACAATGCGAGGGTCTGCAATATCAAGTACAAGATTGGCCCGCCGAATGTAGTCATGGACCCCGGGTATGAAGCAAATTGTCGGTCCCTGCAAGTGATCGAGAATACATTGAGTGTAATGAAAAGTGCTCGGGTGAGGTTGGCAACTGGAGATATTGTTGCAATCGCAAAATGGCATACGTTGACGTAGTCATCGATTTTGTCAATGGGGGAGTACGTTAACACGCTCATCTGAAATCTGTCAGCACGGCGACGACGATGACGAAAGCCTCAAGCTCATCACTGAGCGCGTTAGAGAGAAATAACTTACGTATGCAATGAAATAAAGGAGAAACATGACAGCTTGACCCCCAGCGGCGAATGCAAACGCTGCTAGCTGCGACCTCGAGAACAATGAAATCAGGTACGACAGTAATGTCGAGGCAAGGCCATACAGAAAGAACACCACAAAGAGGTATTCAATGTGGTACCAGACATCAGAAGCCGCGCGGAATATTATGATTGCAATGGCGCTGGTGACCAGCACAATGCCAAAGTCGAACAGGGTGTACGCAAGCCAGAGAGGCGCTGATCGAACGCCATTGCTATAATGCAGGCCTCGAACCTTGTGAAGTCGCTCAATCGTTGGGTACAAGGCGAAAAAGGAGGGATATACTGCCATGGCCAAGCCAAAGTAAGTGATGAGCTGTAGAGCGTCTCCAACGCTGGCCCCCCACGGTACGTCAAACGCTTGATATTGATTTGAGATCGAGATGTTGGTTGAGAGTGTGTCAAGAGCATTCTGGATGATGACTGGAAATGCAATGTTACCATTTCCTTTCCAGGCAAACGTAGGGCTAACACCGTCGCCACCGAGGAAGAAGCCTCCTGGTGTGACATTGGCGTACCTGTCTCGGATGTAGTCGTCGAACTCCTCCAGAGTATCAACAAGATGAAGCGAGTGGAGCAACCTGGTGGTATTAGCACCTACATCCCCGGCACCAATGCTGCCACCAAAGGTGCCAGCTAGTAATTCTATTGCGCCCTCATTCAGTCGATCCCGAGGCCCCGCCACAAGCTGGTAATTGTTCTGTGTTGACAAGGACACGATATCAGAGACTGAAATAGCCGACGAGGGAGAGCATTCGGCTTTCTGGAAGTGCTTGAGAAAGAGAGTGACCAATCCTGCGGCGATAATCGGAATCATAAGCGCTGCAAGGTACGGAAGGCTGTTCCGGCGAAGAACGACAAGTCTTTTCGAGAAGAGCACTTTGGCTTGTTGAGGCATGCTAATGCGACGACCATCCAGAAGCTTTGGAACGTTCGTAGGCGGGTCATCTCGGAACGAAACCTCGGCTGCCCCATTCGGAGCGGCTCCTTCGCTGCTGCGGCTGCCCACTACCTCGAGCACATCCTTCGAGTCGACCTCAGTCGAGATGTCAGACCGTATTTGCACTTCTTCAGCAACCTTGAGGAAGACGTCTTCGATTGTCGGTCCGTTAACCTGATACTCAGCCAGTCCGGCGCTGTCGACACGACTGAGGAAGTTCGCAGCCGAGGCAGAATCTTGCAAGAAGTAGACAGTTTGGTCGCTTTGTTGTTTGTGGTTCGTATCTTGGAAGGTAGGAATCTGTTGCGTACCGTGGTTGTGATAGACATGGACCCGGTATCCAGAGCCCAGTTTGTTCTTGAGCTCAACCGAAGTCCCGGCCGCCTTCAAAGCTCCCTTCGAGAGAATGGCGATATGGTCAGCTAGCAACTCTGCTTCGTCCAGAAAATGCGTGGTCAGAATTATTGACCGTTTGCCACGCTCCGCGAGTAGAATGTCCCATATTTTGCGTCGAGATAGTGGATCTAGACCGGACGATACTTCGTCAACGCAGCACACGTTTGAGCCGCCTGTAAACATCATGGCCAGCTGCAGCTTTCGTTTCTGCCCACCAGACAGGGTTTTGGCACGTGCCTGTGTCTTAGCAACAATGTCGCACGAAGTGAGCAGGGACATGTTCTCATCTTTAGTCGCCTGGACTTCACTTTTGACTCGATTGAAGATAAGGACATGTTCTTCCACCGTCAAATCATCCCACAGGACATTCTTCTGAGGGCACAGGCCCAGTCCAGTGTTAGCAGACGGGTAGTTGATCAAGATTGTACCGGAGGTGATCGAATTCAGCCCAGCAATAGCGTCGAGGGTCGTACTTTTGCCACTACCATTTGCCCCCAGCAGAACCATTATCTCACCTCGTACGGCACTCAACGTCAACCTGTCGACAGCTAGAACCGTTTTCAATTTCCTCCGCGTCAGAGCCGAGCGTATCTTGGCCAAGAAGGACGGTCGGTACTCTTTTGTGAAATTAAGCAGCGCAATTGCGGTTGTGTCGTCCGAAACTTCAGTCTGGCGGCTTTTAGACGCAGTCCCGTACAGCAGCCTCTCTACATATGCCCCCAGGATGGGAAACACAACGATCTGGATGATGAGGAATATCCACAGAACAATCCCTGGAACTGCGGAAGTGTTCTCTGGTGCTCGCTTCGTCAGACTAGTCCCGAAATTCTGTCTTTCGAAACGAGCCATGAGTATAACGAAATAGACATAGTTCATAGGCGGAAAGATGAGCGAGAGGATGGCGACAGATGCGGAACCTGCTTTGCTCGCCACCTGTGCAATGATAGCCAATAACAGGCTCACAATGACCGAAGTGATTCCACTGAGCTGGGCCTTTTTGAAGAAAGCAGCTCCAAAGATGGACAGAGAAGACATGGCGAGGCCTGACAGAAGATTGAAAATGATCACAATTGCCGCAGAGGTCTTGCTGAACACACCTACTGAGAGGATGATGGCCATGATGATCCAGCCGGGGCCGTACAGAAGGTCGAAGGCCAGGTGGTTCGCCAGAATTCTCGCCATTTGTGGTTGCCATCGTTGAGCGTTTGGCATCATACAATCGAGCAATTGGGCCATACCTTGCTCTCTCTCAGCGGCTATCAATCCTGTGAGTTGGTAAGTCACACCAACTACGCCGATAAAGAAGGCAACAGCAAGGATGTCGATGATGCCTCCCATGTACCTCGTCCTGATCTGTCGCAAGCGTTGCTGTTTCGTCATGGAGGTATAAGGGTACTCCTGCACCTGGTCTGGTAAAGTACGTGAGCCATTTCTTCCACCTTCGACATCAGATATGGCACGATCAATTGCGTGTTGGAGCGGAAGAAGATAGATCTCGACGTCATTCTTGGAAGAATCGGTGACGATTTTGTTCTGAAGTCCACCGTCTGCTCGGATCGAGTAATTCCACCGCCCGGCTTCGCCTTCTGTCGGGGAGGAGAAAAAGACGGCTCCAGCTATGCACGTCGATGTGCCTCTGATTGAGTTTCTGCATGTTGTCAAAAGTTCCTCCTCTTGCGACAGAATCTCTACCTTTCCACCGAACGAACCGGCATCATTGACTACTCGGTCGATGACTGATTCGATAGCTCCCCCTGCGAAGCCATTGTTGACGAAGACCAGCTTGTCCCGCCCACCAGAGACAAGATCGAGAGCTTGCGGGAGGCTGCGGACGGCAGTTGGGTCTCCGATTCCATAGACGGAGGGCGGAATGAAGAGGAACCGTGCATATGATCTGTAATGGTTAGAATCTCAAGACTGCGGGTGCGGTCAGTCACGCACAGGAAGCCCACAAATATACAAGGCAAGAGAAACGCCCTGATCGTCGTAGTCAACCACCGTCGTACGAAAGCAACAAGCAGGTTCTTCAAAGTGAGTGTCCAGATCTGACGGACGAAGAGAGCAGCCATGGAGATCACGGAGAAGTCAATGAACCCGGGCTGGGGTAAAGAGTGACTGCTGCTGAAGCAGCTTCATGGAGATGCCGATGCGGTATATGTTGCAAAAGCTACCCTGGAGCAAGAACAGCGAAGCAATGGATATATACTCAGGATGGAGGTATGAGACATGGTTCCATGTCATAGCAACATTGGCCTCTCTTGTGTCGCAAAATGGAGACTGATCTCGCAGTGTTTAGCCTCGCAAAGGACGTCGAGTTGATGAATCCAAGAATTGATTCCCAGCGTAGTCTACGGCTCATGACGACTAACTTCTCGGCTCTTGAGATCGATAGGTCACTGGAGGTGCCATTTGGGGGTCGCCCACCAAGGCCTGGAGAACCAGTGGGGGTTTCTCCTTGTCCGAGCTGGGCACAAGTACTCCGTACAAGTCCTTGATATAGGGCCCAGGGGCCACCGGGTGCCCCTAGGTGCTTGGAGTCTAGGCGCTCCGCCCTGCCACGCCGCGTATCCGTCGTACTCGTAAAATTCGTATTGTAGCTCGCAAACCTCGCAAGGCTGTGCCTCTTTAGCCTAGAGCCACCTCGAACCACATTGTCAGGGAAACTGATTCCGCATTCTGGAGAGGCTTGGATCCCATTAAAGCGCTGTACCTCTCGTGCGGCGAACGAGCCTGACGGTCGGATCCACTTTTCAATGCTCTTCATGTCTGAAGATTTGTACATTTAAAATATATAGAGAGTACTGTCAGGTATATAGAATCTCGGCCCTTGCCCCTTACTTCTTGTGTCACGTCTGCGAAGCCTCAATCACGACTTTTGATAATGTCAGCTGCTTTTTCGGCTACCGCATACATGGTCGCCTGCAAATGCGCCGCAGGAATGATGGGCAAGATCGAGCAGTCCACAATGCTGAGCTTATTCGTGCCATACACGAGCAGATCCGAGCTGACCACACCTCCAAGATCTTGTGGCATCATCGGGCACGAGCAACTCGGGTGCGCAAATGAAGGGTTCAACGCCGAGGCTGCCAACAACTGGTTGAAGATTTCATCCTCAGTTTGGAATTGCGGTCCAGGCACAGTCTCGATAGGGTCCAGATAAGTAAGCGCATCGCTGGACATGATCCCACGAGTGAAATTGACCATTTTGCCGAGTATTACCTTGTCGACTGGGTTAGTGAACGCGTAAAATGTGACAACTGGCTCCCCCTGCGGGTCACTAGCGTTCAGATGCACCGTGCCTCTGCTCAGCGGTTTCTCGATCGCGTTTGGGAGTGAACCTGATCCCCCGAATGGCAGCTCCATGACAGCCACACTGCCGGTCGCGATCTGGGAGGCGAGGAGTTTGCGCTGCGCAAGGAAGCCCGCCAATAGCTGCTGGCTGTTGTTGTAGATCGGAGGCAGATATTGACTAGGCTCTTGCGCCAAAAGCGACGAAATGATCGAACTACCGTCTTTGGTGATCATGTCGAGAGTCGGGAAGGCAGCGCTGTTTGCTTGAGCCTTGGTATAAGGCCCAGTCAGGTTGTTGAGGTACAAAGCAAGTGCTTCTGCATTGTATGTAGCATTTTCCTGGAGTATGCCCGGATATGGAAAGCGGTTGCTTACTACAAATAGTCAGTACAGGCGTCCATTGTTTCTGGGATACAGCATTTGGCCTACCATTCCAGTTGAGATATGCGGTAGGGTGATCCTGGAAATTACTTCCAACGGCAGGGAAATCAAGCTTGACGGTAACGCCGGCGGCCGTCAGAACATCCTTAGGACCAACACCGCTAAGCTGAAGAACATGTGGTGTATGAACGCCACCTGCTGCCAGAATAACTTCCTTTGTGGCCGTGAATTGATACTGGTTGCCGCTGGTCCTATCTGTTGCTTTGACACCTTGGGCGGTAAGGTTACCATCAAAGACGACCTCGGTGACCTGATATTGGGCCAGCATTTTCAAGTTCTTGCGGCTTGAGACAGGGTCGTAGTATGCGTTGAGAGATGATGACCTGGTTTTCTTCTTAGGATCTTCGGATGCTGGCGTGAAGAAAACGCCAGTAGCATTACCGAGTGCATGCTCCTTGATGAAGGGAACGCCTTGTTCTTTAAACGCACTAAAGAACGGGAAATTGTCAGGATACTGGAAATCTGGGAAAGAGGCCTGCAAAGGACCTTTCCCATAAGCAGCTTCATTCCAAGTGTAGTTGTACATTGCTTCGATAGCTGGAGGAGGTGGCGTGAAGTCGGTACTCTTGTCCTGTCATCAACAAAGCTTCCTCCGACTAATTTCAGCCTGCTTACCTTTTTAAAATAGGGGAAGAGACCATTCCAGTTCCAGCCAGGATTTCCCAATGCTTCGAAATCATAGTCACTGGAAGAAGCGCGATCGAATTCCATTCCATTGACTGTCGAACCGCCGCCAGGCACTGCTCCTGCAAAGACAGGGTACCTCTGACCGTCCAGGCCTGGCTCCGGCGCCGAGGTTATATTGAACATATCTTTCGTATTGAGGGACTGTGCGTTGACCGGCCAGAGAGTCGTGTTGCTTCTATCGAAGGGCCCAAACTCAAGAACAAGAACCGAGACTAATGACAATCAGCAAACTCATTCAGACTACCAAACATCTGAACGATACCTTTGCTGTTTTCGGACAGTCGATTGGCAACGACAAGACCCGACAACCCTCCACCAACAATCACATAGTCGAATTGTTGTTCTGAGCAGTTCAGTGTACTGGGTGTGTCATTGCTTCCTGAGCCTTCAGGTAAGGCTATGGCAGTTGAAACTGCACTCAGTGCTAATGCCAAAACGGCAGACGCATGCCATCCCCCAAGGAAAGACATCATAGCGGATGTGCAGGGTTCGGAAACGAATAGCCAGAGGTCAGGTGCAGTCAGTCGAGAAAAGTTGAAAGGGAACCAGATCAAACCTGGGAGAGATTAGTATGAAGTATGCATGTGTGTTGTGGTAGTCCCAGAATGGTACTGTAGCAGGGTGTCGGCAGTCCCTCCTCACCTACCACGTGGACCAGTGGATCCGGCCTTCGATTGTGCTTGAGAACGGAATCATGCCATTGCATACCTGATACTCCGTACAGGTAGGTGGAATCCGTCCGGACTGGGTACTAGCGTGAGGAGCTATCGAAATTGACCATGCTTTTTGATATTCTTTTGCGCTGACACACTTACCCGGTTAGCTTTTGGAGTACCAATCGTGATCATTCATGCTCAGGCATTGCACGCAATACAAGGAAGCTGCCATTTCAAGCAGAATATCAGACACTGCTGAGCACTGAGTTGTCGAGTTGTGCTGGCGTTTTTCCGCTGGGACGATATCCTAGACGTGACGATTCGATCTGAGCTGTGAGGGTGAAAGTCAAAAGAGAGCGACCGAACTGATTCCGCTCAGGCAATCGTCTTACTGTAGGCCGTCTCTTCACAATATCGTTGGGTTATGGATACCGGATATCATGCATCCTTGGAGCTAGTCCGACCCCGATCTGCACAGTAAGTGAAGCGATGGATCCCCCTACGTTGGGTGCTTTCGCCCGCATGTTCCGAATCGCCAAAATCTTTATGCAAGGAACCATGGATAGGCGCTTACCCCAGAAAGGTGTCTAGAGACCGCAGCGCGCGTGTATTCTGGCCTTCCGTCTTCGATTCGAGTTGGCGAGGTCAAGCAATCTCGCCGACGACTTACTGGTGAAATGATAATGGATACAAGAAGGGACATTCCGGTTCAGTAGTGCCACGAGCTATACCACATACTGTTATGATCGACGGAACGCAGCCGTAAGGACACGTAATCCCAGCTGGCGTGATGAGACGGAAGACTGACGGCACGCACCATCGGCAGCGCAGGGTTGCTGGTGTATTGTAGAAGAGCACGCCGACTAGGCAGAATGAAGCAAGAAATTTCCGAGGCTCTCTGGCCACTTGTTGAGAGGAGGAATCTGTAATACCTTCCTGTAAGGTACACAGGTCAGGTCAGGCACGGGGTACTTCATTAGCACGTCGTACCTTGGTTCACTAATCCTAACCCCTAACTCTAACAGACTCGGAACGGCAGGTTGGCCGAGCAGCGAGACCTCCTGCGCCGCTTGTTAACAGATGCGCCGTTCTACGAGTAACAGCATGAAGTCATCAAATGTAATGGACGCTCTTCCTTGTGACGACAAGTACGAGTAATCACGCCTGTTTCGTTTTGTGTTGGCTTTCCGGAAGCCTTGCTCCGAGGCGCGTGCTTCACCTCGTCATCCTTGTCAACGACACAAAGGAATACTCGTATAAGAGTGCTTGAAGCCATCCCCGAGACAAACCTCTCTGTAACGTGTGCAAATGCAGAAAAGTATTCTTTCCACGTTCAAGCCGGCCTGTGCCTCTCTCGAATCTTCCCCGCGATGCTTCACCAACCTCCGGTCGAGGAGAGTTTTCAGGTGCAATCGCCAGCCTCTTTCAACTTCCGTCAACCTGCGTCAAGAGCGACCCTCTCCGGAAGTCCAACATGGCTCGAATCCTGCAAGAAGGGACGGCGCCGTTCCAGGTTCTCCCTTAATGGAAACCATCCTGTCCCAGACCCGTCCTGAAGACAATTCCCTCCTCGCACCGGTCCATGTTGCAGAAGACCCAAACGCCGTGTTGAAGTCAGATCATCCTTCTGCAGATATCCTTGCCCAGCCGGGAATTGTTGTCCAGAGGCAGATTGAGATGATGAATCTATTCTTAGGTTTCGAACAAGCCAATCGATATGTCATACTAGATCCTAACGGCGCTCATATTGGCTACATGGCAGAACATGATGGCGGGCTAGGAAAAGCTATGGCAAGACAGTGGCTGCGAACACATCGTCCTTTCACGACACATGTCTTCGACAAGCATGGAAGGGAGGTATTGCGGTTTCACCGGCCATTCTCTTGGTTTGTCAGCCGTATCCGCGTATATGATCCTCTCACGGCGCAGGTTACCTCCGAACGGTCGTCGCCCGCGCCACAAGATCCGTCAGTTCCAGATACCATGAGCAGTCTTCAACAGATCTCGCACGTCCCCATCGAGAGCATGCGAGTGATTGGAGAGGCTGTGTCGGAATGGGCCCCTTTACGTCGTAAGTACAATCTATTCGTGCATCCCAGGAATGCTGCTGGTCCTGAAGCCGCAGCCCCTCGTCAATTTGCTGCTGTCAACGAGCCCTTCCTATCCTGGGATTTTTCGCTTATCGACCCAAATTCTCGCCTGATTGGCTCCGTGAACCGATCATTCCGCGGGCTTGGCCGAGAGATCTTTACAGACACTGGGAGTTATGTAATCCGCATGGATGCTGCCGGGTCAGAAACGGATACACAGCAGGACGATGTGGGAGATCAGTCCGGGAACGAGCCCCAGGCGTATTCTGAAGCATTGGGAAGCAAGAACGGCATGGCTGGTATGAGTCTTGATGAAAGAGCCTGTGTCCTGGCTACCGCCGTGACTCTGGACTATGACTACTTCTCGCGTCACAGTTCATTTGGGGGTTCTGGTGGCTTTCTTCCTTTATGGATGGGAGGCGGAGAAGCTGCTGGCGGTGCTGCAGGTGGTGCTGCAGGCGCTGGTGAAGCTGCTGGGGGCGCAGTGGTTGGTGGAGCTGGGCGGGCGGTTGGCGTAGGCGCAGCCCCTGGCGGCATAGGTGAAAGTGCAGCAGTCGGTGCCGGTACGATGGCAGGATACGAGGCCATGCAAAGGGGGTTAGGAAGAGATTCACAGCCTGATTCGGACCCTGCAAGCCCTCCAGGGGAACCTCAAGGCGGACCTTACAATTCCCAGTCTCCACAAAGCCAGCCTGAGGCTGAGCACCAGGCATCCAGCCAGCCCTTCGATTCACCATCTCATCAAGGCGAGCCTGGTCATGAAAACCACGCAGACGACGTCTGGGGTCAGGGCTCAGATCCTTGGAGTGACGGAGCTGGGCAGGGACCAGCGACCGGAGGCAATGAGGGAGGTTTCTTCTCGTCCTTGTGGGATTCCTTCTTTGGCGATTGAATTACGTGAGGTCCATATCGACGTCTAGACTTTCGACTCCATGTACAACTCCATTAGATGCCTGCTCCACAGACGGACCATGACTGTTATTTAATCTGAAGTAATGATAACTACGGTCACCCACGGTTACTTCCGGATAGTTGAGCATTTTTTCTGTTGTTCAATCAATCAGTCTCTCTCGCCCCCTCGCTGTATCGCCCTCAGCGTTAAAATCAACAACCCATCCACCCTGTACCTTATTGCGCCATCGTGGAGAGACTATCGGCACACACTGCCCAAGTAGTATCAACGACTGCGATCGCTCCTCATCGCCCTGCCTTATCTCTGCAGTGTCGAACCTGTTCTGGGCTCTGTGCTGATCGGCGACTTGGCATTACTACTTCAACGACAGGGATCTGAGGCTTGGGACCCAGTTTCGATTTTCACCAATCTTCTTATGGAGCGTCTTTGTGGTCGAGAGAGTCTGGGGCTCCCTCGATCAGTTCAGGACCCTGAGTAGCTACGGACGCCCTCGTACTGTACGACCACAGCCTACTAAGCACCCGGACTGTGTGTGCACCTGAGCTTGTCGCCCCGGACCCAATCCCTCCATTTATATTGTATAAGCCGACGAAAAAGTCTGCCTCGCTGCCTTTCTATACCGAATCCCCTGCTCCGCCTTCTTGGCGGCGTTTCTTTATGTAACGTTTTGATGGTCTTGGATCTCCGCCGTTGGCGCCTTGGACTGCATCATTTCCACCGTCCCCTGTACTGTTGGTCTCTGCCTTATCTTGTTCCACACGTCGATGGATTCTTGGAAAAGTCTTGGGTACCATCATTCACGCCTCTTCCACGTCTTGGCCCAAGCTTCGCTTCCTCCAAACGAGCCATTGACGTCGCGGTGTCCTCCCTGGGACGATAACAATCAACGTGCCACAGCGATCTGCCCTCGTGACGGTGATGCAGTGTAACCCAGGTGGGAGTCGAGTTCGCCGGGTACAGAATGATGTGTGTCCCAATCGTCAGGCGGATTCCGCAACCGCCTTTGAGAAGGGATAAGTACCACCCGTGTGTCGCCTCGCCAGTCGCGGTCTTTTCCCTGTCTTCCTGTTTAAACCCACAGTGTGTCCTCTTGCAGTGCTCGGTCTTTTGTGCGGTCAACAACCATGGCCGGCTACCACACAGACAGCCCGTCACCCTCCGAGGGGACTGAAAAACCAGATTACCATGCCCAGCAGCGAGCTCTCTCGCCCGTCGAAGCCACACACGTTGGAGGCACCCAATTTGAAGATGGGTCGCGACTCCATCGGGGGCTCAAGGCTCGTCACATCACTATGATCGCCATCGGAGGCGCGATAGGTCAGTCGAGGTTCAGCACCGTGTCCGAGGGGGACTGCTTCTGATGCTGCTACGTTCCAGGCACTGGCTTGATTATCGGTACGGGCCAGGCACTCGCCCGTGCAGGCCCTGGATCGATCTTCATTTCATACACGGTTGTTGGATTTGTGGTTTACCTGGTCATGTGCGCCCTGGGCGAAATGGCCGCCTGGCTCCCATTGCCCTCCGGCTTCACTGGCTACGCAAGTCGCTTTTGTGATCCTGCTCTCGGTTTCGCTCTCGGGTATGTTACACCTCTCTTTTGTTTTTCATGTCCGACCGTGTGTCATATCATGGATTCTGATGCTTTGATTGTGTAGCTATACCTACTGGTTCAAATACATCATCGTCACGCCAAATCAGCTTACGGCTGGCTCGCTCGTCATACAGTACTGGGTCGACCGGGATACGGTCAATCCTGGAGTGTTCATCGCCATATTCTGGGTAGCGATTGTTTGTATCAACTACTTCGGCATCCGGTGAGTCCACCAACAACACCCGCGAATAATTGTTTCTTTCTCGGCCTATGCACCCTTCTTTCAGAAGCCAGTTCCCGCATTGTTGTCCTCGTCTGACTCTCTCTCTCTCTGCAGCTTTTTCGGGGAGTTCGAATTCTGGCTTTCGAGCATCAAAGTCGTCGTCATCGTTGGATTGATCATCCTGTCCCTGGTCTTGGCCTTGGGAGGCGGACCTGATCACGACCGCAAAGGATTCCGGTACGTGTGCACACCCTACGCAGACGACCCCGAGACGCCAGAGCATGAGAGTTGACGACGTTACACAGGTATTGGAGCGACCCCGGCGCGTTCGCAGAATACATCGACGAGGGCGCCACCGGCCGATTCCTGGGTTTCTGGTCGACGATGGTGACGGCGACGTTCGCGTATCTCGGCATTGAGCTTGTGGGGGTCACCGCCGGCGAGGCGCAGAACCCCAGGAAGACGATCCCGCGGGCCATCAAGCTCACCTTCTACCGGATCGTGTTCTTCTACTGCCTGTCGGTGCTCCTGCTGGGCATGCTCGTCCCGTACAACTCGGAGGAACTGGCGTTTGCGACCAAGGCGTCCAGCTCGGCGTCTGCGTCCCCGTTCGTGGTCGCCATCAAACTGGCGGGCATCAAGGCGCTCCCCGGCATCGTCAACGCGTGCATCCTGCTGTTCGTCTTCTCGGCGTCCAACTCGGACCTCTACATCGCCAGCCGGACGCTGTACGGCCTGGCCAGCGAGGGGAACGCGCCCGCCATCTTCCGGCGGACCGACAACCGCGGCGTGCCCCTGTACGCGCTGGGCCTCTCGGCGGCGTTCGCGCTGCTGGCCTTCATGAACGTGTCGGACGACTCCAAGACCGTCTTCGGCTACTTCGTCAACCTCGTCACCATCTTCGGCCTGCTCACGTGGATCTCCATCCTCGTCACCCACATCTACTGGGTCCGGGACCGCCGCGCCCAGAACGTCCCGGACACCGCCCTCGCCTACAGGGCCCCGCTCGGCGTGGCCGGGTCCTACGGCGCCCTGTTCATGTGCATCCTCATCGCCATCACCAAGAACTACAGCGTCTTCGTCCACTCCGACTCCTACGGCGACTTCGACTACAAGAACTTCGTCACGGGGTACTTGGGCATCCCCCTGTACCTGATCCTCATCTTCGGCTACAAGCTGTGGACGAGGTCCAAGGGCGTCAAGCCCCACGAGGCGGACCTGTGGACGGGCAAGGACCTGATCGACCGCGAGGAGGAGGAATTCCTCGCGGCGAAGCACGCCAGGGAGGCCGAAAAGGGAGGCAAGCGAGGGGGCAACTGGTTCTACAGAACATTTGTATCTTGGCTATTTTAGAACCTGCACGTACGTAGCACTCCGTACTCAAGACCTAGCTCCATCGTTATAACGTGTTATGAAACAGACTCGTGGACTTGGTGGTATCTGAGACTGTTACTAAGTAGGGAGACGGGATTTCCCCTTGACAAGCTTAGTTCCTTTCTGCTGGTGTTTCTCAACCAGAAGTATACAAATAAATATTCACTATGATTCAAAAATAACCATGATCCAAAGCATTCATTTATTAATCATCATCATTATCATTGGCGTGATGGTCGTATCTAAAAACAAGAGCGTTGCGCTCGAGAACGCTATCAAATGATAAACCCTATTCCCCGACCAATATTAGTTAGTCCTGCCTTACTCGCCCATGTCAAAAATACTTCTTTTGAAATGCTCTCTAAAATGACAGTCCTGAAATCACACTGAATCTTCCCTTCCAAGGATGCCATCATCATCGCAACACAAACTCTCCAAGAGACCCATGACCTGCCGCCAATCCGTAATGACATCTGCCACGAGTTTGTCCTTTCTGAGATTGCCATCTAAACCTGGTCTCGTGCTGCTAGAGTCAACTCCACGTTCAGGGGGTATCTCGGGCGGACAGAACCTCCTGCCAGTCGAAAAAAGAACGGCTCCTTTG
This sequence comes from Exophiala spinifera, assembly GCF_000836115.1. Classification (NCBI taxonomy): domain Eukaryota; kingdom Fungi; phylum Ascomycota; class Eurotiomycetes; order Chaetothyriales; family Herpotrichiellaceae; genus Exophiala; species Exophiala spinifera. Next base: position 2,063,975 of record NW_015622518.1, on the reverse strand, counting down.
AAGTGGTAACGTAGCGATGAGTTGACCAACGCCAAGCAAGACTGACAAAGTTGCGAATCACCGCACTGACAAGGAACCGTCTCAGTAGGCATCAAAGCCAGGGCTTGCATGTCGTAGAAGACGACAAGTCTCCGTTGCCTCCTCTCCCTGGGACGAGAGCTATCAGGACGGCTTTTCGAGCTGCTCAGCCCGCGACTCATCAGGCGGGAACGAAGAACGGAGACTGTCTTAACAACTTGGTAGATCTCTTTCGCTATGTCTTCCGGTCCCGAGCAGTCCAGCAACCGGGCGAGCAGTAGGCGTCCTACTAGAAACTCGCTCTTTCTGACAGACCGTGGAATAGAGCCATTTCGAACAGCGAGCTCCTTTTGAAGAGGCGACCAGTGAGAACATAGAATATAACTGGCGAAATCAGTAATGCGAAGCTGGGGGATCCGGACAGGAGCTTTAGTCTCGCTCAGTGTACTTGCATCGGTTTCCTTCCGTGGTGCGTGATCTGGGAGCTTCTGTCTCTTCTCGCCTTCGCTGAAAATGCCGTCCTTATCTAGCAGAGCATCAGCAACGCAGTCGTGATTTTCGTTGCTGCCGTTCTCCATCGGGCCATCACCTGCCATCCCATTCGTGGAGTGTTCGCCAGAGGACGGCAATTTCCCAGGATTCTCCTTGTCTGACATATCCCGACTCAGACTGTCGGGCAATTCGTCACGTCCACGTTGAGTTGATCCGGCTGACAAGTCAGAAAGAGGACGGCGTTGTCGGCCCTTGGGCGGTGTTATGTTTGTTGACTGGCTGACGAGCTCATGCCGTGCTCTATGTCTTCTTGACGGAGGCCGAAAAACTGCTGGAGGCTCGAAGGGCTGCCTGTGATTCGGAAACCTATGAATGTTGGACATCGAAGGACTTGGACTTCCTATAACAGGGCCGGTGTGTGGCCTCACTTCATCAGTGTAGATGAGCATAGTTGATTGCCCTGTGTGTACATTTCTGCTAGGGTGGTGGCGCAAAGAAGAGACTTTGTCGGCTTTCAAACGTCCATTGGACCCAAAGGACCGAGTGGTCGAAATATTTGTGACTTCCGCGGACACCTTCCGACGTCTCGCGTCTTGGTCGTCTTCATCCGGGCGCTCAATGTCAGCCAACTTTCTTTTCGATGTATGGCAAGAGTCCCCAGCCCGTAAAGCAATCACGGGAGAACCAGATGAAGTCTTATATGCCTGACCGCTGGCATTGTTCGCAGCTGAGTCTCGAACAGATAGCTCGTTGACATGAGGAGGGCTACTGCGGCGTTGAGATTGTCCCGATGCCATGACAGCACTGGGCGAGATCGCGTTACTTCCAAAGTGTGAAGAATTGTTTTCGGTGTTGTGAAGATTGCCGTCTTCGTTAGACACAGGTCGTATCTTGCAGGGTGTGTCGCTGGTCTGAGTCGTCTTATTCAAAGAATTAGATAGGGTGCTCACAGAAGGGCTGGCTGTTCTCTCGGATACCGAGTGAAAACGAGCGTGTTTGCCATCAGCTGCAGTCAACCGCGCTATCCAATCGACCTCTTCCTGGCTCTCCTGAACGGATATCTCTTCCATACTCTGTTCTGCCTGCTTCTGCACTTCCTCGAAGGAACTGGTTTCCAAGAATGTCCTATCAGAATGCACTTTCATCACTCGAGGAAACCGTGGCACCATATATCTGGCATTTTGTGGACGTTCAAAGCCAGCACCCATAATTTCGACAATGAACGGCACTTTGAACAACTCAGAAGGTGCTTCCATGTCAGTCATCTCCTTAGCGTCAGTCCAAACCACATACTGATCGATCGAATTCGCAAATGGGACTTTAAATAATTGGCCCTGTGCATTGAAATGCAGTATGTCTTCCTTGGGTACACCAGGGGAAGACACAGTCTGCAATATGCGAAAGATTGGTTTTGCATCAAACCTGCGTACCTCCTCCTTGTTCTCAAGGCAGGCGATGTAGAATGTCGTCCATGAGAGTGGCCCCAATTGAAGTTGTTCAATAATTCTGGGATCTCGTCGACCACCAATGACACAAAGGTCAACCACATCTCCACACCCTTTGATGTAGTCCTTCTTGAGCTTGAGGACGCTTTGAGAGTAGAGGAATGAAAAGTATGGGTCATCACAACCTTTGAGCACGAGGCCTTCCCATCTACGCTGAATAGCATTCGCAAAAATGTCGAGCAGTCCTCGTCTTGCGTCACTGTTACTGAAATTGATGACCCGTCGGTACGCGACTTCGGATTCTCCTTCCACGGTTCTGACAATCTGTTCAAGACGTTTTCTTCGTTCATGATGAGGTCTCTGACTCAATATCATGTCATCAAGGAACATAATATCGTAAAACACAAACATGATTTGCTCATCAGGTTTCCGAGGAGAGTCCATCTCTGTTCCGAGAGGCTTTCCGCCATGGAGTATGTGCTTTCGAATGGCGTGGAAAGGCATCACGGATCTCGTTGACCGATTATATATCAAAAGCTCGCCTTCCACAATACAATTTCGAGAAAACGCACAATCTTGCTCACCAATTCTAAGACCTTTCCTGAGAGCAGGCTGAAGGCGTATTCGATCTCTCGTGGAGTCTTTGCCGCTTTTTGAAAAGATCTGGATTTGTGACGACACCTCCTTTGTAAGATCAATGTGGACTTGACAGTATTCGCCATCGTATTTGCGCTCAACACTCATAGTTCGGTTTCGAGCCTCGTTGCAACAGTGCTTGATGGTTCTCGCTTTCACGAAAGATGTCCGAGTGATCATGGCACCTAATCCTGGGATGATATAATGTGCACATAGTCTAAGAATCCAAGACTCATCAGCTGGACTTGGGTTTGCGGGGATACCTTGCAGTTCCTTGAGCGTGAGAACATCAACCGCACTCTCGATGGAATTTCGCACAGCCATGATATGTGGAAGGAGGAAGTGGAAAGAGCGCAGGACAGTACGTTCCGGCAGTTGTACAGGAGTATAGCGTTTGAGAACCATGCGGACGAGCCATTTTGCTTCGGAACTTTTCAAACGTCGCACTATGGGAGCGAGGATGTCGCCTTGTGTTTGAGAATTTTTATAGTTACGGATCTCTGGCGATGAGAATGCTGAATTGGCGGCAAGCTGGAAGAGAGCGCGGTCAATCTCCTCCAAAGTGACAGGACCGTTGTACACGTCGACGTTGTCGTCAAAGTCTGCAAAGACATGCTCGACGGTGGTTGCCAAGTCGGTTTCTGCCGATTTCCACGCTTTCAGTTTCTTGACAGACGCAGCTGGCAATCGACGGATCCTCGCCCAGACATTGGCAAGGGCTGCCTCCTGCATACTATAACTCCGTTTTGGAAGGCGTTCGGGGAGAAGACATGACAAGAACGCAGCGGCCGCAGGTCCATGGCGAGGGATGACTCCATTGTACTTGATGAACCATTCTGTAGTATATTTGACATCCAGGTTGACGTTTCGATTCGAGGTGAGACATCTCTCTTTGCGAGCGGCATCGAGAGTATCGAGAAGTTCACACAGCCAAGTAAATTTGAACCCTTGAGGGCCCATGACAGTCTGGATTATGAAGACGATGGAGTGAACTCAATCGATCGTGGGTTGGCAGTTTGTGGCTGGCAGTCTCAAATCCTCTCTGAACAATCATCTCGCAGCTTCGAAGGAGGGTTGGGAAAGACATCCGCGCGTCTGCCGTGATGTCTGTATGTATATAGAAGCTGCTATAAGGAAGTGCAGGACAAATACGTGACCGACAAAGTTGTCATGGCACGCTTAGAGGAATGTAAGAGACACATAGTGGGATGTTTGACAATGGAAGTTCCAACGCGACGAACCGCGTTTGTGCGGGAGACGTCAAATCACCAGATCACGTGGGATGGAATCCCCCGAAATGGCCGTCGCCTCGACGTTTAACGGCATCAAAGGGCCCGGCTGAGGCTGAGGCTGAGGGTAGGAAGACGTGGAAGGATGTATGAGTCTTATTGCCGGAAGAATGACCAAAGAATGAGGAGGATCAGAGCAAGGCAGATTGAGGCAGAGTTCTGCTCACTGTCCTCATGCGTCGCCGCTCGGCTCGAATACGAGTACGGGGCGGCCGATGCGGCCGCTTGAGCCTCCGGTGGAACGATCAACACCGGCCCAGGCTCTGACCTGGTTCTATCTAAGACTTCACGGATGTAAGCACATTGCATGCTCCAGTTCAGCAGTGACATCTACTCGTACATGGTCAGTCTACGCTTCTGATACTGCAGCACCCAAGACTCCACAGCCAAGTCCGCTGATCCGTACCGGGTTTCCATGAGCCATCCTTGACCGGCGCCCGTCCCGTGCATATCCAACACGAGAACGACGAGGTCGGGCGTGAGTAGGTAGGTAGGTAGGTACCCAGGAAGGCAGTGAGAACTCCTGTATATAAATACCACCACTCTCCTTCCCTGAGCTGAATGCAAATCTTTCACATGTACACTCACCTATCTATCTATACATCCAGCCATCCACTCCATTCTCCTCGAGACAATCTTCTTTCATAACGCCGTCTTTAACTAATACTTTTTCTTCACACAATGTCATCATCGTCGTCGTCGTCCCCCGTCTGGCTCATCACCGCAGCGAGCAGCGGTTTCGGCAAGTTCATCGCCCTCGAAGCCCTGTCTCGAGGACACATGGTCCTGGCGACGGCGAGAAACGCAACCAAGATCGACGACCTCAAGTCGGCCGGGGCAAAGACCTACGCGCTCGACGTGACATGGGATACGACCCGTCTTCAGACCGCCGTCGACCAAATGGTCCAGGATGTAGGTCGTATTGACATCCTGGTCAACGCCGCAGGCTATATTCTCGAAGGTGCCCTTGAAGAGGTCTCGTATGTTCTTCATCAGTCGTCTTCTTGCAAGAAGACACCTCTCCCCCCCTTCTCTCTCTCTCTCTCTCTCTCTCTCTCTCTCTCTCTCTCACTCTCACTCTCACTCTCACTCTCACTCTCACTCTCTCCCCCCCCCTCCCCCCTCACTCTCACACTCACTAACAGTCATGTGAAAACTGGCAATCTAACCTCTCTCAACTGTAGGCCGGAAGAAACGCTTGCAGAGTTCACAACAAACGTCTTCGGCATGATCAACGTCACCCGCGCCGTGCTGCCCACCATGCGCGCCCAACGCTCCGGTGTCGTCGCCAACTTTGGATCCCTGGGCTCCTGGATCGGCGGCGCCGCATACTCCAACTACGCCGCCACCAAGTGGGCGTGTTCCGCAGTCTCCGAGTCGCTCGCCGAGGAGCTCAAGCCACTGGGCATCACCTGCACCGTCGTCGAGCCGGGGTACTTTCGCACGGGGTTCCTCAACCCCGGCGCGCGCGTCAAGTCCGCAAGGGTCATCGACGACTACACCGACACCGTCGTCGGACAGGTCAGAAACGCCCTCGACTCCGTCGACAACAACCAGCCCGGCGACGTGGTCAAGGGGTCCAAAGTCATCGTCGACGTGCTGACGCGGACGGGCGCCGCCGCAGGAAGGGAGATCCCCATTAGACTTGTTCTGGGAAGGGATTGTGTCGAAACCATCCGACAAAAGTGTGAGAGCACTCTAAAGTTGCTCAACGAGTGGGAGCCCATCATCACCTCTACCGACCACGACAACGCATGATCTGGGTGGAGCGAGGCACACAATACATTTGCTGCCAATGGTCGGCCCCGTCGGGTCGTATATCTTCTGTCTGCTATTGGGCGGGTTCATACAACGGACAATAACATGTAATGCTCATTCTACTACTATGAGGGTATCCTTCTTCATTAAAGTCGTAATGGAACTGAACTAAGTCGACCTCGACCATACTCGTGGTCAACCATGCTGTGTGACGGACTCAGCCTCCCAGTCTATCTGTATTCATGCAGCTGTTATGACAAGCTACAGCCATCACTCTTCCATCTCAAGCTTCCTTTTTCTTCGACGTTTCGGCAAGTGGAGAATCACCCGGCTTGAGCTTCGGAAGAAATCCTTCACTCGAAGTTCTTGACAGTTTGGGGGTGAGCTGCCGTGGTCGACGCCGTAGTTGGACTATTTTGGCCTTGCTGAACGTTGCTGACGGGATAATATCTTCGGGATCCAGTGGTGGAGGCGGCCATCTCAGAGACTCGCCTGTAGACGTCGATAGCGTGTGGGCAACCGTGAGCAGAATAGTCGCACTCAAGCGACCTTCTCGTGCTGGGTGGACACGCGGTTCAAAGCCACCAGAAAATCTTCCATGTCCCGCTTCTTGAGCACCTTCTTGGTTTGCGACCGCCTTCCATGCACGATATCGTCAAACGTGACACTATCCTGCAAAAAGTAATACAATCCAGCCATGACACAAAATACCCCAAAAGAATACAACCAGATGCGCACTACGCCGACGATGTTGGTCCCTTCTCCTTCAACGAACCAGCCAAAAATACAGAATAGCGTGGCGAGAATGTCGACAAGAAGAATAGCTGCTGTCAGTTGCCACGAGGGCAAACTCGACCAAAAGGGACCATTCGCTCTGGTGATGAAGATCAACCAATTCTCGGAAAGTGAGATTTGCAGAAAGAGAACGGCGTCTTTGTGGCCACTGTTTTGCACGATACCTCTATTATCACCCCAAATGAGCATTGTGGTCAAAGCGATCCACGTGCCAGCAGCCAACACCATCCCAAGGAGGATAGACATCCCCCAGAGTTTGGGCAAGTTCCACTTGACGGGAGTCTTTGAGTATGGCGCGTTATCGTAAGCAATAGCTAAAGTAGCAATGTCAGCAAAGATTGCCAGGAAAACGACGAGCTTGAGGTTCAGTGACTCGTTCTGGATAGCAATCCAGAGGCCGAAGAAAATTTCCAGGTGAAGCGAGAGAGCAATTCGATAGACAATATACGCATACATGCGGTGAAAGATCTGTCGAGATGTTTTTAGTGCGTCGATGATGGCAGAAAGACCTGGAGCCAGGAAAACGATGTCGGCCGCCGACCGGGCCGCGTCTGAAGCGCCTTCGACTGCAATGCCGGTGTCGGCCTTCTTCAGTGACGGCGCATCATTGACGCCGTCGCCCGTCATAGCCACAAGATAACCGCGTTGCTGCAATATCTCAACGACGTTATATTTATGCTGAGGGAAGACTTCGGCAAACCCATCAGCGGCTTCGACAAAGTCATAAACCTCGGACCCTGGCATGGTCCCGCCGCCAGCAAGACCAAGGCGCTCGGCATTGAAGACGTTGGAGCCGAGGCCGAGTTGTCTGGACGTCTCGCGAGCAATGCCAACGGCATCACCTGTTAGCATTTTGATGGAGAGTCCTAGCCTCTTTGCTTCATTGATTGTTTTGGCTGTGTCATACCGTGGCGGATCGGCACATGGCATAATTCCCAAGATCTCCCACTGGCCCTCGCCTCGCTTTCGAGCAACCCCAAGAGAGCGGAAACCTCTAGCTGCAAACTCCGACACCTTGTTCTTGTAGGCAATGTCGATTTCCTCGGGGATAGGATGGTCATCTTCGACCGTACGTAACACAAAAAGCGGCGCACCCTTGACGCAGGTGATGCGCTCTCCCTGTGGTGATTCAACAATAGCGCTGACTTTTTTCGAGACGGGGTCGAAGGGGGAAAATTGCACAACTTTATACTTTCCCAATGCCCCCTTTGCGCGTGGATAGTATCGTAAGGCCTTGAAGAAGGCTTTGTCAATCGCGTCCATTCCCTTCTTCTTCCTCGAGGCGGCCAGGCACGCAGTGAGCATAAGGTCTTCTGGGTCCACCCCTTGCACGGTGTAGGGCTCATGCAATGAGAGCTTGTTCTTGGTGAGAGTCCCGGTTTTGTCGGAGCAGAGTATTTGAACTCCGGCGAGGGACTCTATCGCCGATAACTTCTGTACAATGGCCTTCTTCTTAGCAAGGTACGCGGCACCAACAGCCATGGTGGTTGTGACAACAGCAGGGAGACCGACAGGCACTCCAATGATGGTAATGGATAAAGTAAATTCGAGGATGGTGACAATGTCATTGGAACGGTAGAAAGACGAAATCCAGACGACAAGTAACGTGAAGATAACAAGGGCGAGCAAAACGGTACCAATGCCATTGAGGACTTCGGTAAAATGTCCCGTGGAACCAGACGCTTCATTCACCAAGGCGGCTGCTCGGCCGACAAAGGAGTTGTCTCCCGTGGCCGTGACAATCATGAAGCAGGTCCCCCGTTTCACGGCAGAGGAGGCGTAGCAGGTATCACCGATACCCTTGTCAGCTGCAAGGGATTCTCCAGTGATGGAAGATTGATCGACTTGTAGATAGGCATCTTCCGTGACAATGCGGCCATCGGCAGGAATAATAGTCCCTTCTTCGAGCTGCAGAATATCTCCTGGAACGACCATTGGGGCTTCGATCTCTATCAGCCGGCCTTCTCTGAGCACCACTGCTTTGAGCGCAAGTGTCTTTTTGAGTTCTTCGACAATGGATCCAGCCTGGAACTCTTGGACGAAGCCGACGGATGCGTTGAGGAGAAGCATTCCACAGATGACTCCGAAATCGACCCAGTCCTGCAGGCCAGCAGCAAGGATAGCAGCAGCCTGCCCATAAACATGTCAGGGCTGTAGCCATATGAAGATCTTGATGGTGGTCTTACCTCCATGACAAACTGTATAGGACCGACAAAATAGCCAAGGAACTTTAGCCAGAGGCTTTCCTTCTCTTCCTTCATCTGGTTGAGGCCGTACTTTTTGCGTCTGGCCACCACCTCTGGCTCGATTAGTCCAACGCGCGGATCCGTCTGGAGCATTTCCTCCGGAACAGGGCGAGCTGCTCCGATTGTCTCGATTTCGGCCTCGAGAGCGTCGTCTGGGTCCAGAGACTCGAGCTCCTCGATGAGAGCATCCAGGTCCTCCTCTTCATCGTCCTCATCCACTCGAGATTGTCGCTTCTCCGTAAACGCAGGGCCATTATGATGATCTCTGCGAGGCACTCCGGTGGCACTAATAGTGACTCTGGGTGGCTGTTTGTGAGAAGCGGAGCCTGCGGAGCTCGCATCTGATGGTATATCTGTCATACTGAATATGTAGGTAAAGCAAAGAGGTACGAGGGGGAAGATATGGCGGTGGCTATGTCAAGTCCATGAGGAACACGATAGAATTGGGAGCAGAGGATGAGTAGATGGTCATGGAGGCAGCATCGACGTTGGGCAGGCGCGCTGTAGATGGCATAAACAGGCAGTCAGCGGATGGAGAAGCAGCAACGAGGAAGCTCCCGGATGTAGACGTCAAGGAGGTGCAAAGGGCATAATCTGGAAGGAATATGAAAGAGATCATAGATACAAGCGGCAGCGCAGGAGGAAATATCACGAGTAGCATGATTGATGATGGTTTGATGGTGGTTGATCCATTGGCGCCCAGATTCGTTCCCCGCAAAAGTCACGACCGGCCTGTGGATTCACCCTACACAACACGGGCACCGGGTGCCCGAGGAAGCCTAGTCGAAAGCTAAATACTCGGTGTGGACAATCTATGATATCGAGTCCACTATCGGTCTGCGCTCTCATGAGTGCATAAGCCGAGATGGGTAGCTTGGTAACGAAGAGTGCTGAGCATGTCGGAATCTTAAGCTTCTTCTATATCATCGCGGATGAGCATTCCACGCGAACATTTACACGAGTTGATGCACTGGCATCTCCATTCATGTCGATTGACAGGCACCGTGCTTGCTATGTGGATCCCTCTTGAGTACTGAAAAATGAAGATGTACAAGTGAGGCTGTGCAGGTCAGCGCAGTGCACGGATAAGTCAAAGGGAAATGCAGCATATGTTCAGGCTATGGAATTGGAAACTGTGCTGTGATGGCTTATACAGATTGGGGCCCAATTTGTGCACGAAAAGGTCAAGCTCTGGTCGCTGTAGCGCTCGTTGGCAAACGAGACAGCAACTCCCCACGAATGTCAGAAATCCTGAATGTCATCCGCAAAATATCCACGACTCGGCCCTGGCCATTCGTCGTAGATTGCCGCATTCCACCATTGATGAACGCCGCCCATGCAAGTGTCAATTCTGTACAGGGTATCAATCGAAGTTCAATGTGTCTCAGGTCATGTTCTCTCGTCCGGTTCTTTTCCCGTGTGTACTCTATTCCTGTTGATTCTGTTGAATACCCGGGAATTGGAAGCCTGGCGGGAACATAGGCATGCCATTTCCAAAATTCATAGGAAAACCCATTGGTGCCATCGCTCCAGTGTTGCCATTAGAAGCAGACCGTTCGTCCCTGTCGACTCTTCGATCGTCGTCACGGCGTCTCTCATCACGGCCACCGTGTTGACGAGAAGATTGAGGTCCCCGTCGACCACCAGAGTCAGTGGGAATCCGTCGACTCATAGCTGTTCAAAGATTAGTAAATGCAGGAAATATTGTAGGGATTGTCTCATACCTTTAGACGACACGCCGGCGCCAATTTCAATGTCGGGCTCTTCAATCACCATGAATTCTTGAATGGGTTGGCCTCCAGTGCCGCCATACTCAGCTGTGACCATCCACTTGCGATCGGCTTCAGTCAGACGTTCGATAGGAATTACACTGACACCGGTGGAATAATCGCTGCAGTCACGCGGTCCAAAACCGACACCCCATTTGGTCTGTAACTTGGTCAGTTAGTGAGGACTACCGAAGGGACTGGTCTCAACTTACTCGGAGCTGGGAGTCGCCCAGCTTGTATTCCTCCATGCCATGCCTGGCAGCTTCTGCATCCTGTCGGTTAATCATCTTGATGAAGGCATGTCGTTTGTCGATGTTGACGATGCATGTCTGGACGATGCCAAATTGACTAAAGACTTGTCTCAAAGAAGCCTCGCCCGTAGTGACTCCTCCCACAAAGAGCGTTCGACTGTAGACTTTGATGTGGCCCTTGGGCAAGCTTCTGTCGAACGTGACATTCTTGGGTCCAGGTGGTGGCAGACTGGGATCATGACCTTGAGGGCTCGGCGATCGTCGTCTTCTACCGGGGCTTCGTTGGCGATAATCGTTACCACGTCTGCCATCACGGTCACGGTACTGATCCGCTCCTGGACTATCCCGATGGCGTCTGGGAGACAGTTCCCGTCTTTTGTCATAGCCAGGCGAGCGAGAGCGGCGCCGGTACTGGCCCGGAGGAGACCGGGTGTGTGCATCACGTGACTGACCGCCGTTTGGAGCAGCCCAATTGTTGGCTTGGATGGGCGGCTGGAATGGCATCGCATTAGCACTGCCGCCGGCATTCTGCATGTTCAACAATTGAAGAGCTGTCGCCCACTGATCGGGGGGAACCCCTTGAGCAGCCAGGAGCTGCACAAGCTGCATCTGAGCCTGAATATCTGGGTTTATAGAAACAGGGTTTTGCGGTATCGGCACAGGAGCTTGTGGCTGAGGAAGAAAGGCAGCAAGTGGATTCTGCGGCACATTGGCAGGACTCTGGCTTTGGACCCCGTTATTCATTCCAGCGAGCAAAGCTCCAAGAGGGTTTACACCTGGCACACTGCCACCAGCAGCAGCTGGGCTTTGATTTACGGTACTGGTCGGTAGAGGAGTCCCGGTTTGCGCGCCTAAGAGACTACTCAAACTAGCTGGTGCGGGTACAGCAGAGGGTTGCGGCGCGGCAGCATTTTGCTTTGCCATGTTCTTGAGGGCCTCGAGGATGGCCGAAGTGTCTTGCTGAGCTGGCGCTGTTGAAGGTTGTGTGGCGGACATTGCTGTCGCTGCCTGTTGCTGGCCAAGAGGGACAAAACCAGGGGCTGGGGAGCCTTCAGGAGTGGTGGAAACTGGAACAAAGTCAGGATATTACAGTGAAGAGACGAAAGAGATCCTACCTCGAGGCGCATTAAGCTTCTCTTTGAGTGAAGAAAGTAGCGGCGCGGGAAATGTTTGTGAGCGATCCCAGATTTCTAGGAGTTTGTTGATTTTGACCTATCAAGCCAAGGCAAATATGAGCAATGATCAAGCGCAACGAGTGAAAACAAGGGCAATGAACTCGAGGCCATGCTGGGTTTTACAGTTGTTTGCGGACATGATGCCGCTGCCCATACTGGTGGATGTAGTAGCACAAAAGCAGAATTTACCATACCTTTTGATCTTCGGGGGCCGTGGTGATGATGTCGTTCATGAGCACGGGAAGTAATTCAGTTACTCGATTCACGCCGGCAGCGAATGTTCCATCTGCTGCTCCGCTACCAATTTGCTGACCAGCCTTGCGAGCTTGGTCTACCCATTGTCGCGTTACTGAGTCTACAACATACAGAACCCCCAGTTTGTGTGTGCCCGGCGTCTTTTTAAAGTGGGTGTAGATCTTCTGGATGAGGACCGACTCGGACTAGACGAACTCATGTCAGCGGCAGTCTCGTAGCAAATAGGTGGATGTCGTGGACGTACTTGGATGTTGGCCGTGCAAAGAGATGTTATTGCACTGATCTTGGAACCTGACACTCCTGGGGGTTTGAGGCTAAGCATGGACTGCAGGATAGAATCCAGCTCTGCTACTGCAGACGACATGATGGAGGAACGGATAGATCTGTCCTACGACGTCGAGTCAAGGGAAATCGCAACAGACTGGATCTGGCTATGTCGACTGGTGTGACCAAGTCGGAGAGGGTAGAAGCTCCAGGTGAACGAGTCCGATGCGCAGCAGCCTAAGTCTCCAAGAGATCTATCAAACTCCACGAGAAGATGAAGCGGAGATGAGGTGAAGATGACGGGACCTTCGGGTGTGTATCTTATCTTGCTCGTTTTGAAAGCACTGTGACGCGCAGCAGACTTCTACAGTCTGAGTGGCAAGAGGCCTCTCAATTTTTTCCTGGGAGCAGCAAGAGCGAGAAATCTATCGTGCAAAGGCGAGATAAATGTTTGTCGGATCTAAAAAAGAATTACGGTTGATGGCGCTACGTGCGCAGGATAGAAGGGATGGCGGACGATGAAGGAGAGTGAGAGAGAGATGAAGGTGACGAAGAGGTTGGGTAGAAGTAGAGGAGGAGGAAGTGAGGAGGAGGCAGCCTGCGACAAAGATGAATCGGCACTTCTAAGCGGCGACAATAACTGCCACTTGGAGGCAGCAACGGGTGCAGGCAAGAAAAATCCACCGAAGCGGCGGCGAAGCATAGCCCCGGATAGCGCAATTCACGTGACGCGGCGGTACGGGTGCCAGCCAGCGGGAGGGATCTTCGTTCGGAGTGCGTACGGAGGATTGCGTCTTTAAAAAGCTCATCGACGGTGATTATCGAGCTGGGCGGCGCCTCAGGCCCTCTGACGTGCATTACCTGTCATTATCTCTACCGTACAGCAAAAAGTGCCCTTGGCCGAAAAAAGGCCCTAAACAGTCCCAAGCTCTTCCGGAGCCCCATCCAAATCTTGCAGCTCAGCATCATCGTGCTTCTCCTCCCTATCTAAACAATTTTTCCCCCAACTACCCATCCTGTTCAACTTCCCATTCCTCTCTTCGGCTGCTCACTGTGTTCTTTTCTTCTTCAAGTCCCTTAGATTCTCGTGATGGCCTCCTCCCTGCGTGTTGGAAGCTCTCTGCTTCGCTCGACTTCAGTCACCTCCAAGCCTTTCGTCCAGAAAGCTGCGTTCAACGGTGTTCGCTGCGCCAGCACCAAGGTAAGCTTCCAGCTATCCGTTATGCCTGGACATATGTTGACTCCTTCCCCTCAAACAGACCCTCAAGGACACCTTTGCAGACAAGCTCCCAGGCGAGATCGAAAAGGTCAAGAAGCTGAGAAAGGACTATGGCTCCAAGGTTGTCGGCGAGGTCACCCTAGACCAGGTCTACGGTGGTGCTCGAGGCATCAAGTCCCTGGTCTGGGAAGGATCCGTTCTCGACTCGGAAGAGGGTATCAGATTCCGAGGAAAGACGATTCCAGAATGCCAGGAAGTCCTTCCCAAGGCTCCCGGCGGCGAGGAACCTCTTCCGGAGGGTCTTTTCTGGCTTCTCCTCACCGGAGAGGTTCCAAGTGAACAACAGGTCCGCGACCTGTCTGCAGACTGGGCCGCTCGCTCCGATCTGCCCAAGTTCGTCGAGGAGCTCCTCGACCGCTGCCCAAGCGACATGCACCCCATGGCTCAATTCTCCATCGCCGTTGCCGCCCTCGAGCACACCTCCGAGTTCGCCAAAGCCTACGCCAAGGGTATCAACAAGAAGGAGTACTGGACCTACACCTTCGAGGACTCGATGAACCTGATTGCCAAACTCCCTACGATCGCCGCCAAGATCTACCGCAACGCATACAAAGATGGCAAGGTTGCACCTATCCAGAAAGATAAGGATTACGGATTCAACTTGGCCAACCAGCTTGGCTATGGTGACAATGCCGACTTCGTTGAGCTGATGCGTCTGTACTTGACCATCCACTCCGACCACGAAGGTGGTAACGTCAGCGCGCACACCACTCACCTGGTCGGTAGCGCTTTGAGCTCTCCCATGTTGTCACTGGCTGCCGGTCTGAACGGTCTGGCTGGTCCTCTACACGGCTTGGCTAACCAGGAAGTCTTGCTCTGGCTCACCAAGATGAAGGAGACCATCGGCGATGATCTCAGTGATGCCAGCATCACCAAGTATCTCTGGGATACCCTCAACAGTGGCCGCGTCGTCCCTGGCTACGGACACGCCGTTCTCCGCAAGACTGATCCTCGTTACGTCTCGCAACGCGAGTTCGCTCTCCGCAAGTTGCCCAACGACCCCATGTTCAAGCTTGTCAGCCAGGTCTACAAGATTGCCCCTGGCGTTCTGACCGAGCATGGCAAGACCAAGAACCCCTACCCCAACGTTGATGCTGTAAGTAGTCCTGGGCTTCTTCCAACTATGATGAATGTTGCTAACTCCATTTTTAGCACTCTGGTGTCCTCCTGCAATACTACGGCCTGACTGAAGCCAACTACTACACCGTCCTCTTCGGTGTTTCGCGCGCTCTTGGTGTTCTACCTCAACTGATCATCGACCGTGGTTTGGGGGCTCCCATCGAACGACCAAAGTCCTTCAGCACTGAGGCCTATGCCAAACTCGTCGGCGCTTCTTTGTAAGCGACCAGTGCGACACGGATACCATCAGCGAGCGATGTACTTTTGCAACCCAAAATTTGTAGCCTATATCGGGACGGAGATGGATGGGCAGTTCGGCTATCATCGGGAGCAGGGCTCAGTTGTTCCGAGGTTTGTAGTATGCCATTTTCATTGATGAGCGTTTCTTGGAACAATTCTATCTATTGATGGCGTGCTTTCTAATATACGTGGTTTGTGATTGTGTTTGTATCAGTCGTCTACCGCCATTCGTCGTGGTGGTCGACGGAAGCGACTCTACTATCCGTGGCACCGAAGCTCCAGGCTCGTATCTCGTGTTGTACTCGTACCCGCGGCCAGGAGAGTCTGGCACAGGGCAAGGCCTAAAATAAAAATTTCGGGACGTTGAGGTGTCTTGTTGAACGCCCCATGGCTCCACCGGGTTTAGCTTGGAGTGAGATTGAGTCCGCAATTGATGGGCGATTCAGGGCCGTCGAGCAGCCTGGCCCATTCACGGGCACCAAGCTGTGGCTGCGAGCCTCAGGGTGAGAGTCGCGGTCCGTTCAACAACGCCGATGGTGGTCGGAGGCTAATCTTGATTGGGCCTGACTGGGGGACTTTGGGACAGTCGAGGGCGCATGCAGCACGATAACTGTGTCTTTTGTTCTCGTCCCATTGCTACTCCGTACCTTGTCTTGTGGACTCATTCTATCGCCGAAACTCCAAGCTGAACAGTTTCCACCCTCCGGCCCCGATCCTACGTGTCAGCAGAGAATAGTTGTCTCTCTGGCATTTAATCTCCGTACCTGACCTGTCCGTCTTTTGTTCTTAGCTATCCTCTTGACTCTACATTTCCCTCGCGACATCACCGTCCGAGCCTCGACTCGATCCCTTCCCTAGTCACTCTCTCCTCCAAGGCGACGAAGCCGACCTCATCCCTTGGTCAGGGCAGACAATACCCCATCACCTCTTTGCGATGTCCGCTCAACAACAAGTCCTGGGTACATCGGCGGCCCCCGGGGTCACAAAGATCGAGAAGAAGCCGGTCAAGTTCAGCAATCTGCTGCTCGGCGCGGGACTGAACTTGTTCGAAGTGACCACCTTGGGACAACCGTTGGAAGTCATCAAGACCACCATGGCTGCCAACCGTAAGGACAGCTTCGCCGGTGCCATGTCAAGAATATGGGGACGAGGTGGTATTCTTGGATGTAAGTGCCGAAACATCCACGCTTTGCTGGTGCTTCGTCAAAGCACGAAGCGACCAGAAGCCCAAGCTAATCATTCTACGCGTTTGTCAACCACCTAGACTATCAAGGTCTCATCCCCTGGGCCTGGATCGAAGCCTCGACAAAGGGTGCCGTCCTTCTCTTCGTCGCCTCCGAGGCAGAGTACTACGCGAAGACGTTTGGAGCCAACAACTTTGTCTCCGGCATCACCGGTGGCATGGTTGGCGGTGTGGCCCAAGCATACGCAACGATGGGTTTCTGCACGTGCATGAAGACGGTGGAAATTACCCAACACAAGCTGGCTGCGCAGGGCGTCAAACCCCCGTCCACCTTCAAGACGTTTGCGGACATCTACCGAAAAGAAGGTATCCGGGGTATCAACAAGGGTGTCAATGCAGTCGCGATCCGCCAAACCACCAACTGGGGATCGCGATTCGGTCTGTCTCGATTGGCGGAGTCGGCCATCCGAAAAGTGACCAACAAGGAACACGGAGAGAAGCTCAGTGGGTTTGAAAAGATCATTGCCAGCTCGCTCGGTGGTGGGCTGTCGGCATGGAACCAGCCCATTGAAGTCATCCGAGTGGAGATGCAGAGCAAGACCAATGATCCCAACCGACCCAAGAACCTGACTGTCGGAAAGACATTCAAGTACATCTACGAATCCAACGGTATCAAAGGACTGTACCGTGGCGTTACTCCTCGCATTGGACTTGGCGTTTGGCAAACTGTTTGCATGGTTGCTTTGGGTGACATGTGAGTCCTGTGTTGTTTCGGCTTTTGGGGCTTTCGATTACTGACATTTTCGACAATAGGGCCAAGGAGGCTGTTGAAAAGTTGACCGGTGACAAAGTCACTGCGAAGCACTAAAGGCGTTCCCTTCTTTCGGGAGGAGATACAAGCGGGAACACAGACGACGACTTTGGTTTTGGTTTGGCGTTTCGCAATTTAACTGAAGCATTGATGCACGACAAAGTCTTGGGGGGGTGTGCTTGTCTTCCGAGAGCTGTCGATACGACCAGGTATCGATGCTGGTGCTGGAATAGCAAGTAAGTATATTGGGCGTTTTATTCGAAATCTCGAACGTTCCATGATGTGTTTTTTTTTTGCGGAACGGTATGGCTGCTTCCACCTGGTTAGCAGTTAAGAGTGGACTACCGATGGAAAGATAGATATGGGTGGGCTATAGATTCGTCAATAATATGATGTTGGATGGCCTAGAAGGATACCATTACGCAGGGAGTGATGCTATCATGACGGGGTGCTGTGTGCGTTCCACATGATGGCCGTGTTCGTACCCTTCACAGATTATCTGCTGCTCCCGTTCCAATCGATTTTGACAGGTCACGAACGAGGAGTGAGCCCAAGCTGGATACCACAAGCAGCTGTGAAATAGGTCGCCGTCGCCGTACCCGATACTGCATCTCGTATACTCACCATGGTACCTCCGCAAGGAGTTCACAGCCTCGCGTGCTAATAATTCCTTTCCCCTCTCAGGCTCCCACACAATTAGATCCGATGTCCGAGTAAATATGGCTCATGCAGCGCTGTTCATTCTCTGTAACAGAGTGTAGTTGTTCAATTTACCATGCCAACCAGAGAAAACAAGATTGAACAGAAGGCATGAGGACTAAACCCATAGGAGACTTGTGGTTTCAGTCCACCCGTGCCTCGTCACTTTGCATAGAGACGGGGGATGTTTCGGATACTAAAAATAATTGATATGGAGTCGACTAGACCTCTCTCACCGTCCTCCGCTTCTCTTTTGTACTCTGATCAGACACGCACCGGCACTCGCTACCTCGACGGCGCCAAATCACAACTTGGATAGATAAGGTGAGACACACGTACCTTGATGAAAGCGAGGAAAGTAACGA
This sequence comes from Exophiala spinifera, assembly GCF_000836115.1. Classification (NCBI taxonomy): domain Eukaryota; kingdom Fungi; phylum Ascomycota; class Eurotiomycetes; order Chaetothyriales; family Herpotrichiellaceae; genus Exophiala; species Exophiala spinifera. The sequence goes on along the minus strand of NW_015622518.1, from coordinate 2,045,886 downwards.
GTATGTGTGGGTGAGAGAGTGAGAGTGAGAGAGGGCGACAGAGGCTCTGATGAAACCGAAATAAAGATGCCTTACTTTCCCTCCCTTTCACCTCGACAATTGTCTGCGCACTCGTTACGTACTGTATACTGACATTCTGACTCTATCTACGTTGTTCTGGTCTCATCCCAGTCTTGCCATGGAGGATTGAGTGACTTTGCTGCCGTAGTGCATTCGCTTGTCGTCACATATACCTCACCCATCATCACACACCTGTTCACCTATTCACCTATTCACCTATTCACCTACTCACCGTCGCACTCACTGTTCATGTCAAGACCAGCACAAAACAGCGACGACACCAATTATCAGTCTGTGCATATCGACGTCTCTATCTCTGACAACCAACCGCACGTTGCTTTTCTTGTGTCCTGCTTTGAAACAGACCGAGCCACAACCAGGAGACAACCACTGCCGCCATCACAACCACCGTCACTTTTCAATATACCATACGCGCAAGCACACACACACGGCAACACAGCTCTGCATTACTCGACACGATGTCTCTGTTCCTCGGACGCCACAGATTCAATGGTTCCTCCGCCTCGTCGTCGTCGTCGTCGTCGTCGTCATCGTCGATCTTCTCCTCAACACTCGTCCTGATGATGCTGCTCATCCTCGCCGATCTATCCGACGCGACGTGTCCATCTACTCAATCGCCGTACGCACCAGGATGGTAAGTCAGACCTAGGTACCTACCTAGTACCCACCAGTCATCACCGGCATCTTCATTGGTCCCAGGACATCACACATGATGGTCTAACACAACCACGACTACAGTTCGACGTGCACAGAATGTTGCATCTTCCAATTCGGTCACGGCACATGCACCGCCTCCACACTATGGGACGGTATAGTTCGAGATCCAGCGTGCAATTCAATCTCGGCGAGAGAACAAGTTTTGGGGTTGGGAGCTGACTCGAAAGATGATAATGCCACTGCTGTAAGATTCTACGTTACACACTCACCCATATGCTCACAAGTACACGTACACGTACACTTACGTCCTCGCTCTATCTCCCTGCCCCTATCTCGATTCACTTGCCTCTATCTCTGTCTCCCCCTCTCTATCTTGTGTCTGTCTGTGTCTACGTCCATGTCCATATCTCTCTCTTGCCCCCCCCCCCCCCCCAACAAAACTGACGCCATTCCTTCCTCACTTATCCAGGTCGACCGCGTCTGGATATCAGAATGCACGGGCGCATTCGCGAGTTGCACACTCTACAACACCCCCGACTGCAGCGGAGACAGGAACCTACAGATCGACAACACCGCGGCCAAGTGTCATGTGCCGGGATGGGAGATTTGGAGTTTTGATTGTCAGATACGTTAGGAACCTTTTGGGGGGAACCTAGGAAACCTCGGGAACCGACAAAACCAAAACCAAAACCAAACCAAACCAAAAAGGCCTTCATTCAATTCAACGTCTGAAAGGGAGGAGGGTGTGGTTGTCGATCTATGAATGAACAGGCACGGGGTGGTACTTTTACACTTGGTACTGCTACATTAACTAGACGGCGCCGTGCGCTGGCCCTTCTCTCAACCCCAGCGTGTCCTGCCGAGTACCTACTACCTACTAAAAGCACCTACTCAGTGCCCTACTCGGTGCTCCAGTACCACCTATTGAGAATTCATGATGCAGATGACCGAGATCTCTGCTCTTCCCAGGGTGGTGGCACCTACTTACTTCGACACCTAAGTTGCCTCGCGTGGATAGATAGATACCTGGTCCCTTAATCGGTAGTTAGTTAGTACCGACCACTTAGCAAACAGGTATCCAAGTGGGCAATTCAGTGCACAGAGTAGGTACCTCGACAGCACAGAATGGATCAAATCAGTTTAGTCAATACATTTCGCCATTTCATTGCTGTTTCATTTAACTTTTTCTTTTGCCTTCATTCATTTTGATCTGATTTCATTTATTAAGATACCGGTATGTTTTTACCCTTGTTTTGGATCCTCCAAGCTACCTACCTCGAGGCTCAAGGCAAAACGATATACTTTCTCAACCGATCGGGCACGGCGTCCTTCAACTTCTTGCTCTCCAACCACTTCTCGCTGAACAGCCGATCGGCATACCTGTACGCGCCGTCACACAGGACGGTGACGACGGTGTGGTTGGGGCCCAGTTTCTCTGCGACCTCCTTGGCCGCGACGACGTTCAAGGCGCTGCTCGCGCCGAGGTACAGGCCCTCCTCGTCCAGACACCTGTACACCATCTCTATCGTCTTTTCGTCCGACACGGACAGGGCGCCGTCGAGCTCCCCGACCTCCTGCCTCAGGTTGTCCGTCACCCGGCCCTGGCCGATGCCCTCGGTGATGCTCCCGCCCTGGCGTTCCTTCAACTGCCCTCCGGAGCTGACGTACGAGTACAGCACCGAGCCCGGCGGGTCGGCCAGGAACGACTTGACCTTCCCGCCGCTCACGTCCTTGAGGTACCGCGTCGTGCCGGCCAGCGTGCCCCCGGTGCCCGTGGCGCACGTGAAGGCGTCGATCTTCCCCTGGGTCTGCGCCCAGATCTCCGGGCCCGTGGTCTCGATGTGCGCGCGGCGGTTCGCGACGTTGTCGAACTGGTTCGTCCACACGGCACCCCGCCCCGGGTCCTCGGCCTGCACGCGCTCCGCGTGCCGCTTGGCCTGCCAGTTGTAGTTGTCCGGGTTCTCCCACGCGACCGCGGGGACGGGGTACACCTCGGCGCCCAGCAGCCGCAGCAGGTCGATCTTGCCCTGCGACTGCGTGTTAGGCATGTATATGACCAGCCTGTACCCGCGCGCCCGGCACACGTGCGCGAGCCCGATGCCCGTGTTGCCCGCCGTGCCCTCGACCACGGTGCCGCCCGGTTTCAGCAGCCCTCGTTCCTCGGCGTCCTTGACCACGTACAGCGCCGCCCGGTCCTTGACGCTGCCGCCGGGGTTCTGGAACTCGGCCTTACCGAGGATGTCGCAGCCCGTTTGTTCGGAGAGGTGTCGAAGCCGGATCAAGGGGGTGTTGCCGATTGCTGTTCACAGTACCAACGGTAACACACATGACATTAGCTATGCGGGGTCATTCACTTTGATTCCTTCACAAAGATAACACCACGCGAGACAGAACAACAAGAATCCCCCCGCACAGGGGTACCGGGGGGGACGTAGGGTACAAGACAATGGACCACGGTAACTAACCTCCAGTCAATTGATCAACTACTCCCTGAGCTTGAGACACGCGGATCCCATAGGCATTATTAGTAGCTGCAGGTGTAGACGTTCCGGCGGCGGCGCGGACTGCAGATGTAGCAAATCGCCGTACCGACGTTCTCAAGACGCTCGCCATGGTGCGATACAGAAGAAGTACAAGGACGAGGGGAAAGGGAGGAGAAGGAACGGACAGCACCAAAAGAACACCTCGTCTTGCGAGATCAACAGAGGCGCAGGCGACGGAGGCAGATCGAATGTACAAGCTGCGGAGAGTCAGTCGGTGGTTTATGGATGGCATCATTTTATTTTTCTGCGCCCGAAGCTGCGACTGCTTATATAATCGGAACAGACGACAGACCTCCAGGTACGAGAGGACCTACCTGGGTATAAAGGAGGCGCCTTATGCTCGTAAACAGCACGGCAGCCAGAGTATGTATGATACTACTACTTGACAATCAAAGATACTAACAGTCAGTGATTTCACATTAGACCTTGAGCGAGCCACGAACAATCTGTTATCGTCGGTATATGTATATTCTGCCAATCTCTCTCACTCTTCACTTCACTTGGGCTCTCAGTAGCAACAGGAAGAAAGCAAGAGATCCTCAACCAACCCTATCTACCGGGGTAGGTAGGCACATATCTTACACTTGTATCTTCTCCCTCTTTCACCAAACCAGTAGAATTGGCCGTCAACGGAAAAGACTTTTTCAAAGGGACACAAGACATAATTGGGGAAAAGAAGGCACATCATCCCATGCCTCAAACCATCATCCACACCCTGAAATAAAAGCAACCCATCCGTATCGCTATGCAGTATTTCCCATAGCTCCGCAAATGTTCGATGAAATAGCAGCCAACTGCCTTGAGAAACCATGACAACCAAAAAAAGGAAAGCAACAAATGAAGAAGAAAAATGAAGAGAAGAGAAACAAATCCTGTGGTGGCTGCATCAGGTTTCACACCGCAGGCCATCTCACCCTTAGTCCTTCGCACCACCTCTCAAACAACACATCAGCAAGTTGCCTCGTGTGTTCCAGTCCACCAACTAGACCATTCATCATCTCTCGCTCGTTGTCGTCATCTTGCTCCCGTTCTAGCCTTGCGGCGTTCTTGAGCGGACTGGGAGGAACGAACAAGCCTTGGCTTGTTTCCCGACTCCTAGCAGCAACCTGCGCGCTCTGCCGTCGACGATGGCTTTTCAGATGAGGATTGTTCTGTGCGAGAACCAATTTCTGTGCTTGGGCTCGAGGGGTCGAAGGAGTCACTTGGCGACTTTCGTTGGCCTGGATGGCATCGCTTGCTTTTCGAGGTGAGGTCTGCAGCATCTGTTTGCTGACATGCTCCTTGTCGCCGTCTTTCTGCCGGCGGGATCCTCCTGATTCTTGCCGAAGCACTGGCTGTGGCTGTGGCTGTGGGAGTACCGAAGGGATTAAGCTCTTGAGTGTTTCATCCCTTGCCATTCTGTCCATCACACCCCTCATGATATGATACATCCCATCCGGGTCAAGACTCTCTAAATCCGAGAATGCTTCAGCGAGTCTGGCGATGCCCTCACGTTTGACTTCGTCTGCAGTCTCGTTCAGTACATCCTGGCAACTGATACCAATGGCATAAGCGTAGAGTTTCCTTCCAAGTTGGGCCTCCTTGCTCTGTGCGGCAATCACGCTAGCATTTGAACCGATTCTCAATCTTTGCATCGGTTCTTCGATCCGCTCGTCTTCTCCTAACAAAGACTTCTGCACATCAACACCGAGTAACATCCCCAACCCAGGCTTTTTCGATGGCGTCCGAACCACACTAGAGGTGGGATCATCATTCTCATCCCCTTCTCCAGTGCCGTCCTGCAGATCGCTCAAAGAGCTTGGATTTGATGATACCCTCTTGAATTGTCGTACTGTGCTTGGGGAATTGCCAAAGTTCATATTCACTCCCAGTGGTTGCCGGGCCTGGATGTGGCTGGAAAGTCTCTTCCTCGTTGTCCTACGGGCCGTCGTAGCTGTGTAGTCTGCTGACGGGCGTCTCTCTGGTTGGGTGCTCGGGATTCTGCGCATCGTCACCTTTGTTGGACTCTGCTGCTCATCAAGCGTCATCTGCTCCACCATCTTCGGCGTGTTCTCTTCTGCCACGACGTCCGGCACCGTGCTTGAGACTTTGCGACGTTTCTGTGTCTGAAACGGCATCGGACGCCTCGAGTCCATCGTCGGGACAGCCTTGACCGTCTCGAATACCCAGTCGTCATCTTCCTTCGCACCGCTCAGGTTTTTGAGAGTTTCGGCGTAGTACTTCAAGCTTCGCTCTCCACCCTTCTGTGATTCCCAGTCCTGCTTGCGCACTATCAACTCTTGCAGGCCCTCGATCTTGCCAGCACTTCGGATGAATCGATGCTTGAGCAATTCCTTGGCGGTGGGTCGCCGATCGACGTCTTTCGTTAGACAGCAAGCGACAAAGTCTCTGAAATCTCTCGACCACGATCCGCCTTCGAGTCTGGGAGCGGGCTGTTTCGGAATGAGGAACAAGACCTTCATGGGATGGACATTGGCATGCGGTGGTTCTCCGTTGGCCAATTCCATGGCGGTGATGCCCAGACTCCACACGTCTGCCTTTGCATCATGGCCTTCTTGCTGTATGACCTCGGGTGCCATCCAGAAAGGTGTACCAACGAACGTGTTGCGGACGCTCTTGAGACCGACTAGTTGCGCAGCAACTCCAAAGTCGGCCAGCTTCACGCGACCGTCCATGCCCAGCAGGACGTTCGCAGCTTTGATGTCTCTATGCAACTTGCCCTCGCTGTGCAGATAGGCCAGCCCCAGTAAGAGCTCGCGGCATACTATGGCAATATGATTCTCTGACAAACGGTGAGGAGGTGGTTTGAGTAGATCCGCACAGGACCCGCCCCCGAGGTACTCCATCACAATCCATAAGGTTTGCCGACGCAGAAACGCCAGGCGGTATTTTGTGACGTGTGAGCTCGAGCAAGAGGATAGGACGGAGAGTTCGGAGAGAATGTCGGAGAGATCTTCTTCGGAAGACTCGAGGTCGACCTGCAAGTGGTTAGCATTCATCTTGGAAGTGTGTGTCATCAAGACCGACATGTTTGATAGCCACGATCTCGCCCGTGGCCTTTTCAATGGCCTTGTACACCACACCAAATGAACCACTTCCTAGTTCTTCCAGCATCTGAAATCTGTCCGCCAGCGTTTCACCGTCTGCATCGTCATCTTGTATCTCGAACGGTGCTTGTGAGGCAGCAGACCGGTGGGGAGCGGCCTCGGAATAGAGTGATATCATGGTCATTCCGTCGGTCGTGTGACTTGATGCTGAGGCTTCTCGGAGGTAATATGTCACGGGCTGCGGTTCAGGTCGCCTTCAATATGTGAGGATGGTCCATACACCAGGAGAAGCAGTTGACCCTCGAGGCCGCGTTGGCCTCGTCTTCGAGTAGAGACAGTCAGGAAAATCAAACGTATGCGCCGGAGAAAGATGCAAAAAAGCACACGGTGGTGATACAAGCATTGGAGTTGGAGAATCGTTTAGACCGAGGGTCTTTGCGCAGGATATGTACGACGTCTGAAGCCCGGCAGGTTACGACTGGAGACGAGGCAAAAGAGCAATGCTTCATGACCCGGTTTTGGTCGTGTGGCTCAGCCCAGTCGAGAAATTGGACTTTCGACGGCAAAAACGACGGAGTGAGAGTGTCCAGCGTCGGTGTGTTGCCAATGACGACCTGACAACAAAAGGCCTGTTTGGGGTTAGTGGCCACTAAGCCACCCGAAAACTGGCAGGCGAGCCGAGGCTAGCGACAATTATGGGCACTAAACCCGCTAGTCTAGTCCAGGCCACTAATGCAGGGGCCACGTCGTCGCCTTTCCGCCCTCCACCTCTTCATTACCGCCAGGCTACAAATACAACATGAACAAACATCATCGTCAAAGAGCGAGGAGTGGCCGATGGAGTAGTCCAGATTACGAGGCCTAGCCATATTGTCCGGAGCTTCTCCCGTCAACTCTTGGATCTCAGCTTGCGGAACCAAGCCACCGGTTTCGTGATTTTCAGGGGGTTTATTGTTGATTTTCTAGAAGAAACATCCCAAATCTCGTTGTCGTGGAGACCTTGACCCCGATCCCTGATCTTCTTACGTCCGGACTCGCTTGGGCTCTCTCCGACGCTCTTAAAGACATGGCAAAACAGACTGTGCCAATGTACTCGTACTGTGTAGAAGAGTCTGAGGGTCACACTTGTTGCGACTTGCCTGCGCACATGACCTTGAGATGATACGTAGCCGGGCCATCATGGTCGAAACCATATCAATATCAACGTCAAAATCTCCTAGAGGATAGCCTTGCCACAGACCTCACAGTGGCACGAACACGGCGTCAAATCTGTCACCCGCCGAAAGTGATATCACTCCTCGCCACAAATGGAGACGCTCGCTCCGTATGAGCAGATCATGCAAGCAATTTACTAGTACCCGTATTGTATCTTTTGGAAAATCCGGGGAGTGACATCGTCGAAGCGGCAACGATGGTATTGATCGTCACCCGGGACGGTCGTCGAGGCCTCCAGAATAAACGCATTATATTTCATTACCGTCTTTGTCCTCATCTTGTATGTACATGGGCTACGATAGATTTATATGTGCGGGTGGTCCAGTATAGTAGCTCTTGCACCGCGCAGCCGGGAATCGGAGCCGTCAGTGACAGTGTCTGCATCGTCGGGACTCGTGTCCCATTCTCTCATCAAGTCACTGACAGTTTTGGTCAACTTGCTTGGAGTTATTTTCTCAATTTCCGGCCATGGCAATCCGTTGCCTCTCTTTCCATCCAAAACGTCAGCCTTGTCCCGGACGCTGGCTGGTGAATCCCATGCGTCCCAGCTATCGTCCATCCCGTCTTCGTGATCATTGGAGTCCGGAAGAAGACTGGGTGGATTGGACGAATCTGTACTGCTCTTCTGCTGAATGTGACGGCTTGATTTGTCTGCTTTGACCGTCGACTTTGACCCTGGTCTTTGCGGGCTGTCTAAGCCAAATTCCCTCCAGAATGATGACTCTTTTGGCGGCGTTTTTCGAGATTCGGTAGTCGTGTGACCAGAATGGTTCATGGATTCTTTAGTAGCTCGCCTTTGGGGGGCCCTGACAGGCCGCTGTTGTGCAACCGTTCCACTGATGCCTTCCTCTCCCACAGTAGCTTGCCTGATGTCCTCGAGGAATGTCCACAGCCCGTCGCGCACGCCGTCATATACCTGCTTGCCTTGTTTGACAAAGACGTCTGCAGAAGGCACTGAGCGACGATGGGCCGCTAGATCTTTATATGTCTTGCCAAATCCCAGCTGTAGAGGCTCACCTGCGATCAAACTATCCAGGGTTGGTATTAGAGACAGTGGTGGCTGGATGACATTGGGATCGGTATTGATAGCGGCTGTATCGTTGTCGTAGCCGGTCAATTCATCTACCGACGTTTCGGTGCTGGCCTGGTTCGGCTTGCTGGATGTTGGACTGAGAAGACTCAGTGTCCGAGTATGCCGACCGCCTTCAAAGACTCTCTTGGAACCCTTTCTCGTCAGACCAGTGGACGGAGTGCTCCCATATGACGGGGAGACGAGTGCCAAATGGCTCCTCTCCACAATAGCGCGCTTCCTTCTGCGTTCTTCATCGACTTCGTCTTCCGACGGCTCTCGCGTTCCTACATCATTTCGAGCAAGCGGCTGCAGCTGTTTCACATGTTTCACCTCGTTCCTCTTCTTATTCGCTTCATGCGCGGCCCATTTTTTCTTTAGTCCCAGCAAGTCTGTTTCTGCCCTTTGTAGCTCCTCTTTCAACTCGAGCACTCTCCGTTCCTGCGCGGCGAGCAATGTGAGAAAGTCTGTGCTTCCTATTTGGTTGACCTCTCGCTCATTCTCGTGTAGGCTCGGGCTCGTGAGTGGAGTTGGTCGAGGACGAGGAGATGATCTAGCAGAGTCGACGGGGCTTTGAAGAATGCTCGAACCTGCGGTCGGTGATGCCGACACTTGTGCGTTGAAAGGCAATAGAATGGGGAAGTTCAGTGAAAGACCTTTGGCGTGTCTCTTGGAAGCAGTCTCGACGGTTCCGCTCGTTTGTGTTGGACTCAAGGGCGTGGATACATCGAGGACAGTGTCGACACCCGTATCGACCAGCGACTCGGGTACAGTCATGAGCGACTGCGTCGACATCGGTCGAGATTTGGTGACCATGTGGATGCAGCCCGCGACTTCGCGATTAGATCGTAGAGTGACAGGTGATCAGAGCTTGATGGTATCGAGATATGGGCCGTGGGGACAACTAGTTGGGTTCGTGGCAAACGCAGGCCTGGCGCTCGACGACTTCCACCACATAAGACTGATCAGAAATCAGCACCTAGAGAGTACTCGTACAGAGGCTCGTCCTTCAAGTCATAAGACCATGAATTGTGAAGACGGCATAGTGTTCGTGAACAAGCGAGAAGGCAATTTGGCTGGGAACGAGGAGGAAGAGTGGAATTGGAGAAGAGATGTTGACAGGTGCCAAAAACAGATGCAGCCATAATTTAAGTGACAAGCCTCGTCCACACCACGCGCTGCACGTCCGGAAACGAAGCCACAGCAGCTCCGACAGGGGAACGCAGCCTGCATGGCATTGCCTGAGTCCGCAGCGAGATCACATCATGGGTACCGGGGAGAACGTACAAGTATATGATCATCAGCTCCCCCCCGGAGCTCCTCGCTCGATCCTTAGGCTCGTAGAGTTCCTCCTGTCTTGACCTCCATCAGTAATATCATTCAAACCTGAGGCCCACACGAAAGGGACGTCATGTCGATGGATACCCACAGAGTACAAAGTACATACATCAACCGCCTAGAGATCACAGAAGAAAGTGCCACTGTAGCGGTGAGAGAAATATATCTAGGGCTGTACACATCTCGGGTACCTATGTGGTACGCCGTATACAATATCGAGAATGAATTGTTTGTTAACGAAGTCCTTCGCGCCCAATTTACCACCCAATGCAGTGTCCAAAAAATATGTACTATTCGTTCAAGTCATGACCTCCGAGATGCTATTCAATCAGCCGTTTATTCAGATCTTTCGCTCGGACTCTTGTTTGAGGGTATCACCCACGAGGGTATATGCCCTGAAAATGCTTTCTAGAATCGACGACGCCTCTTATCCCATGGCTTCCCTCTTTGTATGGTATAGTTGTAACAGATACACGCGGGATCATTTTCAAGACAGTCTTTATTCAAAACAATCACAGGATGATCCACATGCTGCCACCGACGATGATGCAGATGCACAAGACCGTCAAAATGCCTGCTCCAGCTTTGTCGGCGGTAGTAATAGCTGATGGTGGCTTGACCGGTGAGGATGCGGCGTCGTTGCCGGCGTCGGGGTCTTGCTTCGAAGTACCACCGGTCTTGACCGATTTGGGAGCAATTCCCGCATGAATGGTGGTGGCCCCTATCACGCTCAGAGCTTGCATCTAGGATCCGTCAGCCTGTCGTCTACAGAAAGTCCAAGGACCGGTTAGGAAAGCATAGCATACCTGTTGGCCAACACCACTTGAACCGTCAAAGTTGGAGTACCACCTGCGACCACACATTCGCCCATTGTTTCCTCCAGTGCATTGTTGCGCAGCGGCGGCAGCGCTAGCGGTTAGTCTCGGCATGATCATGTCGTAGGTACTAGGTACTAGGAGTGTTGTCACAGCCATCCATCGAGAGAGGTATGCTTTGAAACTGCTCTGATCGTTGTTACAATTCGCCGCCGGCTCGCACTGGAATTCCGTCATGATGTTGCCACCATATTCTTGAGGGAAGAACAAGAGTTCTGCCCCTTTCAGAATACTCATGACTCGTTGCTCCCATAGCGGATCGCCGTCGGTATAGTTGTACAAGTACGCCGCGCCCATGAGCATGGTGCCATAGTTGTACGTCCATGCGTAGTGTGCGACATCTGTGCAATTGTTGTTGGTATCGGTATTGTCCCAGATGTAAAGATTACCATCCTGCGTCTGGAACAATGGACTGCCTTCCATCCAATCCCACATCTTGATGGCCCAGTCGGCATAGGATTGATTGCCTGTGTAATATGCCAACCGAGCAGCGATTTGGAAGTTTCCTCCGTTCGAGATGGTGTTCTTCAAGTTGTACCCAGCGTTGAACGAGTAGACCTGCCATCGCATACCACCACCGCATGTGGCATCATCCCACAAGTCCTGTTGGAAGTTGAAGACGGCCTGAGCCAAGGCAATCCAGGAGGGAATATCACCCCCGGCTTCGGGGAAGTTAGCCTCGGCCGCATCCAGAGCAGAGAAGGCCCAAAAAGCTTGGTCGTCGACACCCATATTTTTGCTTTGATTGGGAGGATTGTAGTTTTCGTCGGGTCCTATCTGAAAGGCCAACGCCTGGGACACCACAGGATTGTAGCTGTCGTCGCCCGTGTATTGCCAGTAATTGATCAACGATCCAAACATGGCGCCGGCTTCCCACCAGTAATAACATGCTGTAGATTCACATGGGCCTGGGAGAATTCCAGGTGTCTGTCCTGTCTGGTTGCCAGAGTAATACGTCATCATATCGTAGGCAAGGGTCGACGTAACAGACTTGATCGAGTCCAAACTGCTCACTTCTAGACTGATTCCATTGGCGACAGACAAGAGGCCGACCAGCGGCGCGAGAAGGGAAGATCTGCCTGGCTTCATGATTCCGGGATCAGGGGCGACTTATCGCAGGGAAAGGAGATTCACACCGCAGGCGTTTGCATAGGTCGCCCAGTGAGTAACACAAGTTGCGCGCAAGACCACAACGGCGAGGTATATAGGAGAGACGCCCAGCGGAGCCAAGAGTCGGACTGCCTGAAGTCGTGTTTGGGGTTTTCGAGGGCGCGTCAGAGGTTACGAAGCGAGTGACAGGGGAGGGAGCGGAGAGAAGATAGAGAGAGGCCGCCACCAACGATTCCAGACAGTGGCTATCAGGTCGAAAAGCGAGGGTTTGGGAGGATCCGCTGATGCTGTCCGCAAAGAGAGAATACTGAGAGGTAAAAGAGAATTGCGGAGGGTTTGGTGAAGAAGTGCGCAAGAGGTGACAAGCCTTCTGCAGCGGCCAATCCCAAGAAAAACAAGCGGGCGGGTGCACAGGGACGGAGTTTCGGTATTGAACTCGTGCACTATAATAGTGGTGGTGAGGTGAATGACGGAGGTCGGAGCTCGGACTGGCTGGGTCACTCAAGGCTGGAGAATAAGGACCAGCGGGCTGGACACAGGCTGGTCTGAGGGACTGAGGCCGGCCTGGATGCGCATGGCGAGGAGCAGTCGAAGCGGACGACGAGGAGGAGAATCTGGCTGGCTCGGGCGACCCCCCCTTGCGCCTTCCCTCTGTACCTGAACTCTTGCCGGGGGCTCCTTCCCTCCAGCCAAGGCGCAAGCGTGACACCATCGACGGCGGCGAAGTCTTGGCATTTCTTGGTATGAAACATGGCCCGTTGCCGTGTCCCATAGAAAAGGCCCGTGTTGTCCGCCATGAGGCGCAGCAACATGGCAATCTTGCTGCTTACTCTGCTATTTCCCTGCCCACGCAACACAAAACACACAAAACGACGTGTACGGAGGACAGTCATAGGGACCGGGAAACGAAGACTCTGTTGCTTTGTACAGAGAAATCACGTTCTATATCTAAGTTAACGGCGACCCGCATTGAACAGCCAGTGGATTCTATAATGCTTCATCCACGGGTCATCGTCTGCTCGTGGCTCGTTACGTACTTGGTGTGTAGTACGGCAATGCTCCTCCTGCGCCTTCGCTCAAATGTATGCAGGCATCCCAAGAAAACCAAAGTAGTGGAGGAGATAAAAGAAAACCGACGCCAGACTGTCGTCTCATTTTTGGTGATGCAACGGGGTTTCTTCCTTGATAGCGTCCACCTCGTTCGCCAGCTTGAACATTCCCATCCCCAAACCACGTCGAGCACTGATCCCATGTCCAGCGGCATTACTGCCAGATGCGGTATTTGTGTTGCCTCGTGCTCGGGTGTCAGCACCGTCACGGTCCGCTGAATAGTAACCAGAGGTAAGCCCGGTTTCAGGACGGAACTGATGCCCTTCCATATTGCCATCCACGGCCGACATCGTAGACATGGCTCCGATGGACGACCTTCTTCGTCGCAGCACCCGCTCAGATTCTCTGGCTTCCTTCTCCTCGAGGCTTTCCGAGGGCAGTAGAATTGCGCGGTCTAATTCGTATGGTAGACCACGGTGTCGTCCTCGAATTTGCATGGCAATGATCACCAATTTGGAGAGCGTGTGGAATTGCGAGGAGAAAGACGCATTACTGGTAGGGTAACCCAGAGACAAGCCAACTGTTCCGTACGCCGAGACGATCTCAAATAGTACCGAAAACAGGGTAAAGGCATATTCGTTTGTGTTCTGTAGTCGACCTCCTTCCACAATGGCGATGATGAACATACCCAGGAAAATGTACCATAAGTCGAAAGAAAGCTGCTTTCGCAAGTGCGCGCCGACGTAACTAGGTTCTTTGCCATCCTCGTCCTCGTCACTAGGACCATAGATCCCTAAGCTCTTCTCCTCGTAGACGTTTGTTCGGCGCATCGAAATGGCGATTGGAAAGACTGAAATGTACATCATGATAAGATAACTAACCTGGATCGCCGGGTGAAGTTCCGCCAGGTTGACGACGGAGAAACCGGCTGTCCTTGTGGAAGAAGCCTGAAAAAGCCCGTCGACAAACCGAATGCCAGGCGGGATTTGTTGAATGACAGGGTCGTTCAGGTCGAGAATTATGAAGAAGATGAGATCAAGCCCGTTGAGGATGACCAATATCGCAAAGAGCCACCATGTTGCGTTCCGTGGGAATAGGAGTGTGAAGCACCGACGGGGGTGGTCCAAGAGAAATCGTAGCTCTTCCCAGAGAGGATGTCCAACAGGTACACACTTGGAGACCACCCAGATGACGAAGCGCAACATGCATGGGAAGCCAGTGTTGCCGATGACGATGAGAAATGTCATCAAAAGGAGCGGGAAAATGGCCCTGCCGAACGATATCATGGAATCGTTGGTGAGGGTGAAACCCAAATCATTGAAGGCAGATCCGGCAGTAAAAATCCCCCACCAGACACGACCTTGACCTTGCGAGGTGACTACATGCCCGTACGGCTGCGTATGCAAGATCCACGGGGTCAGGCAAACAATTCCGAGTGCGTGGAAGGAGAAGAAATATATAACCAGGATCAACGCGAGTGTTTTGAGGGCGCGATATTCGATACCACCGAGCTCTTCCCTTTGTTCCTCTGTCAGTCCTACGAAGAACGAGTTTCGTCCGATGGTGGGCTCCCAGGTTAGGTAGGGCGCTGGCTCCATGGTACGGGCGGTGTTGCTGCGCTGAAGCGAGCGGAAGGTCATCGACCTTCCCCTCCTGAGGTTGGATCCAGGTCCGCTGGCAGGATCGTATGCCTCTGGCGGTTGCGTCGACTGTCTCGTGTTGAGCCGTGGGAAGGTTGTGACTCGGTCAGTACGCTCGCGAATGAAATGGGGCTCATTAATAGTGATGTGGGTTGGTCCAGCACCATCAGGACCCTGCCCGAGTTCTATACTCCGCTTCTGGGTTATCTTGTTTGTTCGTGGGAGGTCAGGATCACTTGTGACCTGACGACGTAACTTGTTATCGATGCCATCGTTGACGTGCTCTGGTCGACTACCAAGCTCGAATTCTCGGGGACTGGGGATTCTTAATGTGGTGGTGTCTGATGGGTTCCGCTGATTTTCCAGGAACCGGATGTGCTGTTCTGGGCTCAACTGTTGCGGTAGCCGGACATCGTCCGTTGACCGGCTCCGCCGAAGGCGCAATTCGTCCGCTTGGATTGACGTTCGTCCCCCGTCGTCGCTGTCACGAGGAGAGGTTTTCGAGGACTCGAGAGCTTTCCCGTTGGCCTCATTTCCACCTTCGCCTTTCTTGCGCACAGAAGATTCATGGTGACCAGTATTCCGTAGGATTTTGATAGCCCGCCCTCTCACACCCACGGGCTCCTGGGCTGCTTCAGCTTCCTCTTTGTTAAAGGTGTTGGTTCTTGACCGGGATTTCGTGCGTCTCAACGTTTTGGATGCCTGCACTATGTCTTTGAATCTCTTCTCGAACCAATACAAGCGTGCAAAGACCACTGCAGAATGTATGACAATGGGATTGCAGACCATGGCTCCAAAGTAAAACAGGAATTGCTGGCCTGTATGAACCAAATTCACGTCGATGGTGTTGAGGCCACTTTGTGTGCAAGACCCAGATGCAAAGAACAGAGCGTCGATGTAGGACATTTCCCCTTGCACATATATAAGAACCGACAACAAGAGTGACATTCCTATCAGGTATAGGTAATGCACTGTAATAAAATTGAGCCTCCTCTTAATGAAGACATCCGGGATGATGTTCTTCTTGCAATATTCCCAGACATCTATGACCCATTGAGGAGGCTGAGGAGCCATTTCGCCGATATTCAACGAGGTCTGGAGTGGGATCAGGATAAGGTCTTCGTCGGTACTGAGGGCCAAAGCGAAGATCCCGGGAGCGGCGAATGGAGGGACCCAGAGCCTACGAAACGTGGGCCTACGAAGTCATGGTCAGGTATCGAAGAACGGGACGGTGGCCAAGATGCCTGAGAGATATTGGCGGAGGGATGGCATGACTGTTTGAGCAGTTCCGTATGATTGACTTTGAAGACTGTGGAAGCTGAGAAAACCACCGCAGCGAACAACCATGTACAACATGGCATAAGCTCCAAGGCATTACTTAGCAGGGTGAGTTCAAGCTAGACAATTAAGGTAAAAGGCAGTTAGAGGGTGGCAGTTGTGCATGACGCAAACTTCCGTGAGCTAGGGGCGCTTAGGGCAGTGCAAGGGTCCCTAGGGAGACTCATTCTTAACTAACAGCTGACTGGTAGGTGCCCCGGGCTGCTTGGCCATCAGGCTTTGCTTAGAGATTCCCCTATCCAGCCGACTTTTAGCCCGGAGGGGCCCTATATTCGCCTGTGGGAGTTTCAGAGCCTGATCAAGCATCTGACACCCGTGATTGGAAGAGCTTTCTGCCAGCGAAGCGACGAGCTTTGATGCAGTGTGAGGATGGAGCCCTGTTGTCGAACTCCTCGTTGCAGCATGTGAGAGGATGAATTGCTGAGATCCTGGTTCGAAGGAACCACAAAGGTTCTGAAAGCCCTTGGCCTTTGCTTGCAGTTTTACTGATGTCTTGCCTCGAGCTACTCTGTTGCTTACAGACTACAGCATGTGACGAGACACCGATGCACGTTCTGACTGCCATGAGAGCGGGGTGATGTTCATACTGGCCCTATCTGCATAAATACAAGACTGACCCTGATGAGCGCCCCTAATATGCCTCTACTAGGTGCTAAGAGAGAGCTAGCCTTTAGCCAGATCCCCAGCAAAATGTCGTACCCTCTGGACTGGCGGAATTCTGTATCCGTCCGGTCTGTGCGAGTACAAAGTTCCGGGACGATTCCTCCCTGGACAGGACCTAAGCACTGCCGATAAACGTTACACAGGGAACGAGGAGAAGCATTTCCCAAATTGAGCCTACGAGTATAGCAGGTCAACATGGCTTTATATCCGGGAGTGGCGGTTATCACTGGTGCCGCAGGCACAGGTACACTGTCCTTCCTTCTGGTCTTTCAGATCCAACATTAACATCTGCCCCGCTCAGGAATCGGGGCCGCCACGGCCAAAGCGTTTGCTGAAGCTGGATGCAAGAGGATTGCCATCACTGACCGTAACGCAGAGCTACTCGAACAGACAAAGCATGCCATCTCCTCTGCTTGGCCCGACGTCAAAGTCTACTCTGAGCCGGGGGACATCTCCGTGGAAGATTTTGTCAATGGATTCATGAAGCATGTTGTCGATACGTTTGGCTCCATCGATTATGCAGTCAACTGTGCCGGTGTCTTGGGACAGAGTTTGAGGTCGCACGAGATGGACGCTGACGAGTTTGACCGCATCAACTCGATCAATTACCGTGGTTGCTGGCTGTCGTCCCGTGCAGAATTGAGGCAGATGGTGACACAAGACCTTCCGGCCGGTGATGAAAGTGGCAGAGCGCCGCAACGAGGTGCCATTGTCAATATCGCCAGCCAGCTGGGAATTGTCGGACGGCCCACAGCTCGTAAGTTGTCCACTCAGAATACCTATCTTCTCATTGCCGAAACTTGGCGCTTACCTTCGTCGACAGCCCATTATTGTGGAAGTAAAGCCGCCGTTATCTCAATGACACAGTGTGACGCGATCGATTACTCTAGAGACCATATCCGGATCAATTGTGTCTGTCCAGGTATCATCGAGACGCCCATGACCACGTCCGACCAATTCACCATTGACCGATTGAAGCCCGCAATTAATATTGCACCGATGGGACGAATGGGCAAGCCACAAGAAATTGCAGATGCCGCTTTGTTTCTATGCTCCAACAGAGCTAGCTTTGTTCAAGGGCATGCATTGGTGGTAGACGGCGGCTATATCATCAACTAAAACGAGCAACGCTGAATCGGCCCATCTTGCTACCAACCGGCTATGGCTTTTGAAGTTATGAAGAACATATAGACGGGTACCGAAGGCCCGACTCGCACAACTCTGCTGGAAAGGCAAATTGGCGACGGTAAGGTCCTTAATTGTATGTGCACCTTTGGGAGGCTAAGAATCCTGGCCTGAAACGCGACTGGGCCTGGTCCCTACTGTCAAGTTCCTCACTGGGGGTAATTCACCATCGAAAGCTGTTGTCGGACGGTATCAAAATGTGCTGAGGACTTCCCGCTTCTGAGACTTGATGTATCCAGGAAGGTCTGGCTTCTTTCCTATTGTGAGGAATGGCATTCGAGCTTCGGAACGCGAGTGGCAGGATTGAGTCCTACATGTATACAAGAACAGGCTCTGCTATTTCTCGGGACGAGTTACCTCCCAAAGGACGTGCCTATGCTATTGTTATACCTCTACCTGGAACTACCGACCTTAGGCTCTATAGGTGTTTTGTATCTTGAGCTAACAAGACCTGATTTCCTGCGCGACACCACAACATGTACCGTCATTCGCTACAATGCTACATCGATCATCGGACGCCGCGCACATTCTAATATGGTTTTAACCCGCTGTGTATGGGCGCACGCCCAAGTTGACGAAGCAAATGGCCAGAGAAATTGGCTCCTGCATTGCTCTGTCAGACCAGCCTCACTAGCCGTTTTCGGATGAATCGGCATCTCTGTCGGACGAGAAATCCGTCTCCATGGACTTTCCGCATCTCCTGGAACCACCACGCCGGCCCCCTGGACAGTCCGGCGGCTCTTCCTCCTCCCTCCTACCAATGCCACACATCGCCCTGGCATATCGAATTCTTTGTGCTCCGTCTGACGTGCACATTTTGACGACTTGCCGCTCAGTGCGAGGTCTAGACATGTTTCGTCAGACAGTGTCTTCCGTCCTTCGTGCGCTCGTCCGAACGAGGCGGAGTTAAGTTCTCACGAGTTGTACACCGCACGGCGATCCCTGTCTGCATGTGCCTGCGCGGAGATAGACCTCGCGTAAATGCAGTGACTCCTCTTATAAGATGTGAAATGGTATCATGTAGGTCGCACTCGCTCACCTAGTCCTGTTCCAAGCATGCTTCGACTACTCTCTCTGTCTCTCTACTGAATTTGCTGGCCTCGTCTCCGTCAACGAAGACGCCATAATGTCGATTTCGCCTGCGGACTCATCGTCCTCGACACTATCGACCGATACCAACCGGCCCAACGATGTCGAGGGTCAGAAGGCCCCTTCTCCCCAAAAGCTTTCTCACTGGCGGATGGTTCTCAGTCCAGCAGGAATCACCGATGATGTCGTCAACTATCAATACAAGGGCTCTGGCACGACCCAAGACCCATTCCTGATCGAATATATTCCTTTCGACCAGAGGAATCCCATGGAATGGCCTGACTGGAAGAAATGGCTAATCACTCTGACTGCCGCCTTTGCGACTCTCGCAGTTTCTCTAGTTGCCTCCGCCTACTCTGCTGCGATACCCCAGATCAGGGAAGAATTCGGCTGTGGTGAAGAAGTTGCAACTCTGGGCACATCCTTCTTTGTGCTGGGCTTCTGCTTTGGTCCAACAATATGGGGACCTCTCTCGGAACTATATGGACGCCAGGTCCTCTTCTTCGGAACGTTCGCCATCATCACGGCCTTCAACGGCGCTGCTGTTGGAGCCCATTCCATCGCGACGCTGACCATCTTCCGCTTCATCGCAGGAACGTTCGGCTCCTCACCACTAACCAACGCCGGAGGCGTGATAGCAGATATGTTCCCTGCCAGTCAACGCGGCCTGGGATTGACTGTTTTCGCCGCCGCTCCCTTTCTAGGGCCATCACTTGGCCCAATCGTGGGGGGGTTCATTGCCGAAACTGTTGGCTGGCGGTGGGTTGAAGGTGTCATGGCGCTCTATTGTGGTGCTTTCTGGATCATCGGTACGCTTATAATTCCCGAGACGTACACACCCGTGATCCTGGGACGACGAGCGCAGGAACTCAGCAAACGCACGGGAAAGGTCTATGTGTCTGCCATCGAACACCGCCAGGGCAAGATCACGCCGGCTGCGGCGTTCCAAAAGGCCCTGGTTCGCCCTTGGGCCCTCTTGTTCCTCGAGCCCATTGTGTTGATGATCTCAGTGT
Source organism: Exophiala spinifera (assembly GCF_000836115.1). NCBI lineage: Eukaryota > Fungi > Ascomycota > Eurotiomycetes > Chaetothyriales > Herpotrichiellaceae > Exophiala > Exophiala spinifera. The sequence continues at coordinate 2,025,973 of NW_015622518.1, read as the reverse complement.
GGATGGCTATCCTCTACGGGACACTGTTTATGCTCTTCGGCGCATTCCCTATCGTATTCGCAGAACAACGGGGATGGTCACAAGGCGTCAGCGGACTGGCCTTCCTCGGAATCACATGTGGCCAGATGCTTGGAACAATGTACTGCATCCTCGACAACATCCGTTACAAGCGCTTAGAGAAGGAGCATAACGGCGACGCCCCGCCTGAAGTCCGACTGCCTCCGGCTCAAGTTGCTGCTATTGTTATCCCCGTGGGAATGTTCGTCTTTGCGTGGACAAACTATCCTCGCATCCACTGGATAGTGTGTATCATCTTCACGGCCCCCTTCGGTTTTGGCACGGTGCTTGCCTTCCTCGCCGGCATCAACTACCTCATCGACTCGTACACGATATACGCCGCGAGCGTTCTGGCAGCGAGTGCAGTTCTCCGAGCCCTCTTTGCAGCGGTGTTCCCTCTCTTCACATCATATATGTTTAAAAACTTGGGGATTCACGTGGCAAGCACCATACCCGCCATCCTTGCCGCAGCGTGCACGCCGTTCCCGTTTATCTTCTACAAATACGGCAGGTCGATTCGGATGAAATGCAAATATGCTGCACACGCCCACGAGGTCATGTCTCAGATTAAGGCGAGGCAAAAGGCCATCCAGGAAGAGGAACAGCGAGAAAAGAAACAAGAAGAAAAGTCTGCACAGAACGAAGTCAAAATTAGCCCTGACAAGGCGGCAGGTCAGAAAATTGGTACAATGAACGAAAAGGAGCATGAGTAACCCGTGAGGTCTCGAGCTCTTGGCACTGCTCCGACAAGATTGCACAGCGCTGGTATGGGAAATTGATCGTATTTTGTTTTGGGTCATATGTCGCAAAATCAGGTATAAACAAATACAGTGGATACGGGGGGCCATTAGAATGAGGCATAAGCCGGCGATAGGTATCAGGTTAGGTGACAAGCGAGGGAGGTGCAAGTGTTATTTATCCATGAGTGAATATACACGTGCCTTTGATTCTCGCAGAACGTTATCCAAGCAAAAGGGGTTTAACTTTCTATAGCTTGACGTCAGTCACTCCGGCCTCGGCCTCAATGGCCTTTTTGTCGTGCTGCCAGATCGGCCAGGGTCCAGAGGAATCGGTCTCGTGGCCGATATCCCCAACAACATCTTGGAGATATCGCAGCACTGCGCCACGCATGTCGATCAGACGCGCGGTCCGGGCCTCGATGGTCGTGCCTCCGATGTCGTGCACGGCATTGGGAACGACCATCGAGTGAGACGAAGAAGTGGCTTTGCCGTCGCTTCCCGCCTCGATGGCGTGCTTCCACCGTCCAATGAGCTGGTGTTTGTCGATGTAAGCCGGCACGGCGCCGTCGCTGCCCGATTCGAGAATCAGGATGCTTTTTTGCTTCTCCTGCATCGAGCCCGTCGGCTCCGGCTGAAGGAATTCGACCGAGCCGATGCGCCCGAAGGTTGTCAGGAGGTGTTCGTCCGACAGGTCGCTGGAGAAGTAGTCGTCGATGGAAGGGCGGGCGGGAGAGTCGGGCGAGGCGAGACTGAGGAACCGGGAAATGCTGATTGGCGCCGATCCCACTATGTCCTTGGTGATGTCGGTGGGTAGGATCGTGGTGGTGTGCTTCGACACAGGGGTCGACGCGCACGTGGCCAGCGCCTTTTCGTACGATTCCCGGACGTCGGGCTTCTTGTTGGTTTCGTCCAGGATGGCTTCACGATCCGAGACGGGGGCCTGCATGATCGCGCCCGAGATTACTGATCTCGGTTGCGACGGCGAGGACGAGGTTGCGCTGGTGAGATAGTGCATCACGTCCTGACATCCCGTCGAGTGGCCCATGATGACCACGGGCGTGGATGAGGACTGTGTGACGTTCTCGCGGATATAGCGTATGGCGTGGCTGATTTCCTCCACCTACGCGGTAGTGCAAAAAGCAAATAATGTCAGATCAGATCTGCAATAATGAGGCTGGATGCGGTGAAAGTTGACAGGGTCAGAGGGCTGGCCGAGTGCAGTAGTTCACTACTTTCTTCTCGTGCGAGAACCCAAGTCGGCCAACGTCGGCTCCGTGCCGAAGCAGGAAAGATTGAGATTTTTGTCCTCTCACTTACATCGCGGTTCAGATCAAAGACGCCAAATGCCCTGCCGGCCGATGATAGCTGGACGTGCATAACCCTCCATTTCTGATTCGGTGCGTTGCGCGGAAACAACGCAGCCAGGTCATCGACGTAGCCTGGACTGCGGAAGCTGTCGTACAAGCCGCCTATGAAGAGAAGGACATTGGGCGGTTGAGCTTCTCTGGTGACGCCGGCGTTGGAGGGAGTGCGGTAGAGGTATTCCAGGAGCAATAGATAACGCTTTGGAAAGTACTTGTGCAAGATACACTCCATTCTGACAGTGTCCGTTAACAACGGTGATGAGGGGAGAGGTGGTTAGACGTTGTTCGGAAGCGAGTAAGCGGCAGACGATGGCAGTTGTGAAACGGGGCTTACTAGGCCAGACCCTCTAGGCGCGGACTTAGTGTGGTGTGGTTATAGAGAAATAGATCAAGATCGTTATCTGGACAAGCAACTGTCTGTGAATAATGGAGACGATACAGCCAAGGCAGGTGGTAGAGAGATGAAGGTCTCTGATGTGCAAGGCTGCATTTCAATTTTCTAATCAGTCAGTTGTAGCCGGCATCGGGGCTGACAGCCTCCTGAGCTGACGACCAATCATATATGGCGAGGCTGAGGGAGGCGTTTTTGGCGAGGCTGGGCTCCACATTACTTCAGCCTCGCCAGCGTAGCGACATCAAGCGGGACTATCAACGAACTCGAAAGTCACTTGGAACGGGATACTTAATTTCTGTTAAGAATATTCTCAGAAGCCCTTTCTACAGTCTTCATGACTTTTCACCTGGTACTTTCGGATGGAGTCGGCTGCCCTCTAGCTAAACCTAGAGCGCCTTTTGGGATCTAGCGGATTTGTTATACCAGATCAGGCTTAGGGGCATGTGCGACCGGTATGCGCGACCGGTGCATCTTCTGTCTTCTTCCTTTCCACCCCCTGACGCTGTTAATGAATAACTTCAACACCTCTCGCAATGGCAGAAGAGGACCTGCCTATTCGCACTGGAGGCGACGTTGAAGGCGACGTTGAAGGCGACGTCGACGGCGACCGCAATAATCATTCTCCGATCAAGGCGGAGTGGAACTCAGAAGTCAAGCACGAAGAGACCGAGGCTGTTGTTGTCCACGTCAAAGAAGACGACGATCTCGATTCAGAAGATGTGCCTCTCTTGACTCAATCCGACGAAGGACACATCGACGACATCCCCCTTCTGAACCCCTTAGAGACCGAGCAAAGGAAATCCGCATATCTGAACCGCAAATTCCAATGGCACCTCTCTTACCTGAAAGAGCTGCCATTATATTTATATACTTGTCTTCAAGCGACGGGCCGCCTGTTCATATCCGCCCTGCCAACGTACTGCGTACCCAGCCGCATACCACCCCCTCGCCCAGGCCCAACAGCCTACCTGGACGCTCTGCGCGGCTACGCCGCCGTGATCGTCTATATCTTCCACTTGTACGATAAGCGCGGTGACCTCTCGTGGCGCCGCTACCCGTTCGTCAGCACCTTCTTCGCCGGGTCCGGCATGGTCAACCTCTTCTACGTTATCTCGGGCCACGTCCTGGGGTATGGGTTATTATTAACCATGCACAGGAAGGAAGAAGGGCGGATGCTGCAGGGTCTCGCCTCCGCCTTGTTTCGACGGTATATGCGGCTCTACGGCAGTGTTGTGGTGGCCTTGATCATCACGCTCATCCTGCTGCGCCTGCGTCTCTACAACGGCGTGTATTTTAACAAGATCTACTTTGAATCCATCGATGAGCAGCTCAAAAATTGGTTCGTAGACCTCTTCAAGTTCTGCAACCCTTTGTCACCGAGGATCACGGACATCAAGGACGACAAGCCTCTTGCCAGCGCCTATTTGCCGCAGATGTGGACTATCCCCGTGGAGTTCCGGGGCAGTGTTTTCTTGTTCGCGTTCTGCGCGGCCATTTGCAAATTGACCGCCAAGGCACGCATGGTGGTCATGGGGGTCGTCATTCTTATGGCTTATTGCTGGCAGGCCGTCTACATTGCCGAGTTCACTGGCGGCCTCCTCATCGCACAGCTATCTCTAGTTCGCCACCCGGAGCGCATCTCGGAACCCTCCCCATTAGCCATGACCGAAACCACAGACGCAGAACCGACACCGCCACAATCGCGCCTTTCTGAGATCAGCCACACCGTCCTCTTCATCATCGCCTTCCTGCTCCTTGGAGAAAACGACGCCGGACAAATGAAAATGCGCCTCTGGGGGGATTTCCCTTGGGTATATCTCGACAAAGTGGTCCCACCCTGGTGGAGCGAGACGGCGCATTATATCTTCTGGCTCGGCTGGGGCAGTCTGGGCCTCGTGTATGCGTTGGAGTTCTGCCCGAGGCTGCAGCGGCCGCTGGAATGGAGGGTATCGCAGTACATTGGAGAAATCTGTTTTGGCCTGTACGCTATGCACGTCCCAGTCGGCATGGGCTTGCAGAACCAATACATGAATTCCTGGCGGAATGAATGGGCTGGTGAAGCGATTTGGGGTTACTTAGTTGAGGCGTTGGTTCTCACTTTCATCGTGGTGACGGCGGGGGACTACTTCACCCGGATCGATCGTGCCGTGGTTCGGTTGGCGCGTTCTCTTCAGGAAAGGCTGTTCACTAAGTGGTAGAATTATTTCTCAATTCCATTGATTGATACTCTGTGCCCAGTCGATCGAATATCCCTGGATCATCCACCTAACGACGTCAACAACAAGGTCGAAACTATCTCAATCTCTTCCGCTTCGAGGGTGTATCCATCAGAAGGCGAGAGAAGGTAGAGATCAAATGGGGTTTAGCGTGATCATGAGAACGATTCGCCTTGGTCGCATGTGGCCTGCACCATCGTGACCAGGAGGTATTTGAAATCAACGAAGCCACAAGTGTCATCCCCGGTGTCTTAGAGGGCTGCGCCGGCAACGTCAAAGTCGGACACCATAGCTCGTTGCCTCCCTGGAATTGTGACTTCGCCGACCCAAGGAGGCCATACCGGCATGGGGATGGTCAGACACGGTGAAGTGCGTGAGACCGGTGCGTTGCTTTTAATGTGATCAGACACTCAGGTTCCATTTGTAGCGAGCATCGTCCAAGCAAGGCTGCACGGGTCACAATTCCGTGCTCAGCCAATTTCATCTAGCGCTTATTCTGAAAAGCACGAAGATCCGCCCATTTGCAAGGTCGTCGCAGTCACTGGATAAGATATTGTTGTTCAGATAGCGAATCTCAACCAAGCGCGTTGAGAAAGACCGTATGTGCTTGTAGCGGCGGGAGGAGGCTCAACTGACTAACCAAAAGTAAAGGAGGCGATGGCTGCTATAATCGGAAAGAAGTATCTCCGACCCTGACCCGCGAAAATCATAGCGTGTTTGGCGTTTCTCGTGTCCCCAATCTCCGTCCTCATGTCATATATCAGTCGACTGGCACTACCGCTCAACGGTCATGCGCTCAACTCCTCGAATGTTCAAGCATCCAGGACCTAAGCACGTGGAGAACTTTGTTCACTATTGCGCTATCGTGCCGTTTCTTCAAAGAACAGCCACCGCCGTCAATGGCACGCGCCATAGAGCAGGGGCCTGGAAGTGCCACGCTTCCGCTTGGACTTTTTTCCCACGCAGGAATACCGTGGCTATACATCTGTGCGTCTGACTTTCAACCCCTTGGCTCAGCAGGCGTGGCTCGATCCTTGGGATCGCGCTTGTCCGCGCTCATCTTGATACATTGGTCAACAAGTGTCTCCATGAATCGGTAAACATTTCTGCCATCCTCTATTCCTCCAGCTCGTTCACGGCAGGTATACACAATGGGCCGTCATCCAATGCAACCCATCTCGCGGGGGCAATATTCCAAATAATAGGTATGTGTTCTACATCAACAGCGTACAATACGCTTTGATGGTCCCACCAGTTTGCTGGCAAGTTTAATTGGCCTGTGCTGTCAGCCCCCCTGTCAAGCCCTTCAACGGGCTGGTAGCGCGCAAACACCTATATCTCGCCTACGAGCACCTGTTGAAGTCGGTATATAATGCAGCCATCCTCATTGCGAAGTCAGAATGGCGATCGTTGCCTCATTCTAGATTTCATTTCATCTCTCAGCCACCATGAAGATCAACACCTCGTGGTCGTTGGCGATCAGCCTTGCCTCGTGGTATCCATCAGTCGATGCTTTTTGGCGTATGAATTGTGGTATTGCCCAACTCGGTCGGATCGATCCCATCATTAGCCCGGGTAAGGTTTCAGGCCATACGCATGTGTTGTCGGGTGCCATCAGTGAGTCTTGTGCCAACTCTTTTGCACGCCTCATCCCGCTGACAGGATAAAGATATCGACACAACATCAACATTCGATTCTTTGTCTCGGGCATCTTGCACTACTTGTTCAGTCCAGAAAGATCTGAGTGCCTACTGGACACCTCTTCTCTACTATCAGTACAAGAATGGCTCTTTCATCAATGTCCCAAATGGAGGCACTGTGGTTTACTACCTGGGTCGAGGTGACGACCGCGCCAACATCATTCCTTTTCCAGAAGGATTTCGTATGGTCTCTGGTGACACCACAGCTCGGTCGTACGATAGCAACACTCTCACCTACGGGACGAAGCAGAGCCCTGGACGGCCTGTTTCGGATAGAGTCAGCTTTGTGTGCATCGACTACGATAAACCCCAGCAACAGACTCCTGCGTTGAACAACACAAATTGTCCCGATGGTCTTCGTGCTCAGATTCAATTCCAGAGTTGCTGGGACGGGGTTAATCTTTACAAGCCCGATCAGTCCCACGTGGCCTATATGTCACAGATTGACAATGGCATTTGTCCACCTACTCATCCAAAAGTGTTGCCTCATCTCTTTTTCGAGATGTACTACTTTCCTAACGACCTCGATACGTCGGATGGAGGTCAGTTTGTATTTGCTAACGGTGACGCCACTGGCTATGGTTTCCATGGCGGTAAGTCTTGCCTATAGATATCTCGTCCCGTCATGCCCAAACTGATGATGCTTAACCAGACTTCCTGAATGGATGGGATAACCAGACCCTCAGTGATGCTGTTACTCAGTGTATCAATGCAAACGAGGATGGAGTCATAGAGGAATGTCCACCTCTGGCTGCTTCCAACGACGAATACTTCGGAACAAACTGCCCTGAGCGTGCATCACTTGTCAACGAGCAAGTTATAGGAGTGCTACCCAAGCTTCCAGGTTGCAACAATGTGACGCATGGACCTGCTTCCGCTCCCCAAGGAATATGTCCCACACAGCCCAGCCTGAACAATCTGACCGACACCGACGGACAGACAAGAGTTCAACCAGTTGCCAATGTCACCACACTTACCCTCTCCAATGGCCAGACTGCCAACTACCAAGGGTGCTATGTCGACTCGACGGGGGGAAGAGCACTTTCCGGCGCAAGTACCTCGAATGCAACTGGAATGAGCACATCTACCTGCGCTACGTATTGTCTAAACCAGGGATACTCCGTCTTTGGCACAGAATATTCCAAGGAATGCTACTGTGGACCTTCAGTTCCTGCCACCAAAGCCAACCAGACGGACTGCGCAATGGTTTGCTCTGGCAACTCGACCGAATACTGCGGTGCCCCGAGCCGTTTGAGCGTCTGGACCGTTACCGGCAACTCTACTCAGCCGCCGCCTCCGGGACCCTCAGTAAGCGGCGCAACTTATATCAGCTGCTATTCCGACAACGGCAATCCGCGAACCTTAGCAACACGCACAACCAGCTCCCAGATGACTCTCGAGCTTTGCGCACAAGCGGCTCAAAGCGGTAATTACAAGTACTTTGGTATCGAATATGCCTCAGAATGCTGGGTCGGCAACACGCTCGCGTCCTCCGCCGCGCCAATCGCCGAGGGCAAGTGCAGTATGCAATGTTCCGGCAACAGCTCCGAGGTCTGTGGAGGTCCCAACGCCTTGAGCCTGTTCCAGAACAAGAATTTCCAGCAACCTGGGAACCAACCTACCGTGAGCAACTTCACGTTTCTGGGCTGCTACATGGAGGGCAGTTCGGGACGTGCACTCGGCGGGTCACAGAGCTATTCGACTTCGGACAGCGGCATGACCGTCGAGAAGTGTGTGTCGACTTGCTCATCCAAGGGCTACAGCTATGCTGGCGTCGAGTACAGTAAAGAGTGCTATTGCAACAGCATTGGCATCACGAATGGCGGTGCCATTGCGTCCAATCCCGCGGACTGTTCCATGATTTGTGCGGGCAATCAAACAGAGTACTGCGGCGGGTCAAGCAGACTTACCGTCTACACGCTCAAGCCGAATAACTCATCGAGTGTCGCAACGACTGGCAAACGGCACTTGCATAGCAGAGCCTTTCTTTCAAGTTTCTTCGGAAGCGAGCAGTAATTGATGGGGTCGGCGCGGTTGGTGTCTGTAACGCAATATTGCGAAAGCTCTCACGATTTATGCAGCGGCGGTCTATAGAATTGCATCGTTTCCCAATAGAGCAGTTAGAGCAGTTTGGCCGGATTTCTGTATTTCAACATGCCATGAGAAACATATTATCTACTATCCTAGGCGAGCACATCGGAGCTCCGTCCTGTCTGAAATGCTACCCTGAACTGCAATGCAGCATCAAACAACCACGTGTTACAAGGTACTAGCCTTGATAACCCCAGATTTCGTGTTCATCTACCGGCGCAGCTCATTTGTGTAACCCGGACTGTGGCTCGGAAGGGACAACCTGAATATCGGGCTCTTGGAGGGCATTTTGAGCTCGCAGATGTTCCTGGCCCTGCCTGATGACGTCTTCCGCTTGGTCTTTGCTCAAGGCCTGTTTGCGTTTGATGTAAGTCCTGACACCAGGGACTTTGAGCGAAAAGGAGACAAGTTGCTTCTTGAGGGGTAGGGAGCCAGTCTTCTCCTCATACAAAAGACAGAGAACGCAGAAAACGATAAAGACCCAGTACATGATGTAGGAGATGACGGATCCATAAGTTGCGGTATTCTGCCAACCTAGAATCGCGTTGAAGACGTCCCAGCCATTGTCAGTCTCCGGATTGCAACAGTTGACGTGCCAAATTGTTTCTCGGATGTCATAAGATCCTGGCCCGTTTCCTGCTTCGGCAACATCGCTACCGACTTTGTGAGCAAACACATGGTATTGTAAGCTCCAGATGGATTTGGAGAACATTCCTGCGGCGATGAGGTAGAGAACACTGGTGGCGGCTATGAGGAAGATCTGGATCGACAGGACGTTACCGCCCCTATAGAGAATCAACCCAACGGCCAGCCCAGCCAATATTCCTGTGATCACGGGGATGGGGAATGCGGTGGCAGGCTGACCCAGCGAAACTCCGCCGACAAATACCACAGCCTCGACGCCTTCTCGTAGAGTTGTGATCAGCGGTAAAATGAACATGACATAACGTCTAGACCAGCTGCTGAGATAGGAGCCGACGCTGTGATGCTTGTTCTTTTGCTCGACTAATGCCTGAGCTATCTTCACCCTCCACTTCTCCTGAGTCTTGTTGATCCGGAGCAAGGGGAGTCCCATGGCCGTAATAATGATAGACGCGACCAGGTAGAAGATACCCTCCCAGAGGTCTTCGGATTGAGCCCAGATATTGTGGCCTAAACCGTAGAAAACTCCAATGAATATGCCGCCGATGATAAGGCAGATCAAGATTCCGAGTATGGATCCCCACCATACTTGCTTGACCAGGCGTTTATAGATTTTCTGGTCCTGATCTGGCTGGCCGAGAGTTTGTTTGAGGAAGGAGAGAAGGACTGAAACGACAATGACGGCTTCCAGGCATTCTCGGAAAACGATAAAGAAGATCTGGGGTGCGAAGACGTTGACCATGGTGAAAAGAGTCAAAGCAGTGAGGAGAAGGGCGCTCTGCTTCGGGGGAGAAGTTGTTGGCCTTGGTTGAGGTTCATATGGGAAGCGTCAAGCTCAGGCACTGACTGGGCTACTTTATCATCTCAGGTAGGCCATGCTTGCTCCTTGCGGCCACGGATCCTACAAGCTAAACAATCCCCTAGTCTTTGGTCACTCCGGGAATCGGCATAGTGCGATGGAGGGAGTGTGGACAATACCAGCACTGATATGGAAGTGGGGCTCCTGATGAACCTCACACCGCGGACACAGACCGCGACTATTAGTCGCAGGATGCCCGTGGTCAGTGGTGAGTGGTCAATGCATGGCGGAAACAACAAGCTTTAGCCTTCTCACTTGGCTCTGACAAGCTTTTCTTGGGCATCCACCAGGGTTACTTCCTGCTAGTCAGACCACGTTCTACCGAGGGGACTGCGAGGAACTGCAAGCGATGCTCGAAAAATACGGACACCGGGAGGAGATTGCTCGATTACCATTATCTAATCGTATCTCCCTGGGATCAATCTTATCAGATACTTTTCAGGGGTTTACGTATGCCCATGATTTTTTTCGTCAAGCATCCATGTCTGACCCCGAACTCTAACCGCCGACCTGCCCTGTCCACGCCGACGCGCGGAATATTAACGAGGCTTCAGAGTTTTCAAGCTGCAGCTTCTCGTAAACGCGCACGTGGTTCTCTCGATACTCAATGCGACCTTACAACAATGATGCCGGTGTTTCCGTCCGACGTCGGATGGTCTTCGCTCTCTCGAGGCCTACAGATCCAAAAACCTCTCAGCACACTAACCACAGCCACTAGGAAGCCACTAGCGATGGCGGATGCTTCAATAACTTTGCAATCGGCGCGGAGTGAGTGTTGCTCTCGGTGGGACTGCTACGCACCTTAGCCAAATGCCCGACTCAATTGGTCTCTCAAGGCCTTGTGATCAGAGTCCGATAATCAGATAATGCTCTGCTTCCCTCGGCGAGGGATTGCAGCACGCTTGTCACATCACCTACAGTCCTTGCTCTCACATCTCCTCCAGTTCTTCTGACTCGCTTTGACCGCCTGTAGGTGATTCCTCATCATGATTTGGTTCACTTGGCTGGCTCTGACGCTGCTGGTCTCCCCATGTCTATCCAAGACGGTTGAATACTGGTTCAATGTGACCTGGGTAATGGCGAACCCTGACGGCTTGTACGAGCGCAAAGTCGTTGGCATCAACAATACATGGCCGCTCCCACCAATTGAAGTGGACAAGGGTGATCGGCTGGTAGTCCATACGCATAATGGGCTTGGGGACAAAGATACCAGCATCCATTTCCATGGTATGTTTCAGAATGGTACCACCGACATGGACGGGGCAAGCATGGTCTCGCAATGCCCTATCCCCCCCGGCTCATCATTCACCTACAACTTCACTATCAACCAGAATGGGACCTATTGGTATCATTGCCACGTCGACTATTGCTATCCCGATGGCTACCGTCAAGCACTGATTGTACACGACCAAGACGCCTATTTCTATCATGACTATGCGGAGGAGTTTGTTGTGACGCTTAGTGACTGGTACCATGACCTTGTCGAGGATATCCGTTTCAAGTCTCTCTTCAATCCGACAGGGGCGGAGCCGATACCAGATTCATTCCTCTTCAATGACACGCACAATTCCAGCCTTGCTGTTCAGCCCAATACGACCTATCTATTACGGATCATAAACATCGGAGCGTTTGTCGGACAATACTTTTATATCGAGGGTCACACATTGCGAATCGTCGAGGTAGACGGCGTCTACGTCGACGCTGCCGAGGCAGACAGACTTTACATTGCTGTGGCTCAGCGGTACTCTGTTTTGGTCACGACAAAACCCACAACGGACAAAAACTACGCCATTGTGACGGTGGCGGATCAAACTCTCCTCGACACGATTCCTGAGCATTTAAGACTCAACAATACTAACTGGCTGGAGTACAATAGCTCTGCCCCACACGAGGAGGCCGTGGTCACTCTGGATGTTGTTGACTCTATACCGGCCTTTGATGATTTCACCCTTGTGCCAAACGATCGTGAAATGCTATTAGGCGAACCTGATCAGCGTATTGAATTAGCTGTTGTCATGGCCGAGCTGGAGAATGGCCTGCCGTATGCGCTGTTAAACAACGTCACGTACACGCCACCAAAAGTACCAGTGCTCTACACTGTGCTGTCGGCTGGGGAACAAGCCCTCGATAACCAAGTCTATGGTAACACGAACGCGTTCGTGCTCGGTCACAACGAAGTCATTGAGGTGGTGCTGAACAACAACGATACCGGATCCCATCCCTTCCACCTCCACGGCCACAACTTTCAGATAATCAACCGAGAACCTCCGTTTGCCACCTTTTACAACTATTCGTCGCTTGCTGACCCCGTGCCGTTTGATCAGAACAACCATTCTGCCTTCCCCACCTATCCAGTCCGCCGAGATGTCATTCTTCTTCCACCGCAGGGACATCTTGTCTTTCGTTTCGTTGCGAACAATCCCGGCGTCTGGTTTTTCCACTGCCATATCGACTGGCACTTGGCTCAGGGTCTTGCTTCCGTGTTCATTGAAGCGCCCCTCCAGATCCAAGAGCGGGTCCATGTACCCGAGGACCACTATGCTGCCTGTCGAGCTGCAGATGTCCCCTTCACGGGAAATGCCGCGGGCAACACCGAGGACTTCTTGGATCTGAAGGGCGCTCCTAAGCAACCTGAAGTCATTCAATACGGGGGCTTCACTACCAAGGGTTATGTGGCCATGGCGTTCGCCGTCTTGTCAGCAGTACTGGGCATTGCCTCGCTGGCCGTCTACGGCATGAGCGATATCAAATATGCCGCCAATAACAAGCGCCACATATACTTGACCACACATGAAAAGTACCGTGATGAGCCGGTACCTGAAAACGTGGCTGTGCCGCCCAAGGTTGACTAGGATTGTGAACAAGCAAGCCACAGCAACAAATGGTTTGTTTAGAGAACTGTATTCAATATGCCGGGAGTGGCGGTCTGGGAAGATAGTTAGCAACAATTTGAGTCGATGGAGTACCAAGTATAAAGCAATAAGAACATGATTGCAACGTAATTGATAAGATATGATGGATATACAGTATCAGAGATCTTAACCGTCTCCAAGTTATTATGGTGACTTGACTTCCCTGACTTCTCGGAACTTTAGTCTGCAACGCTGCTGGTAAACGGCGCCCTTCTCCTATTTAAGCATTGCGAAGCCATTCCTCGAATCTTCACTTCCTCAATTTCCAGCCAGGTCATATTCTTGTGATCTAACGCTTACAGGTAGTATCTGTATCTCCGGTGCCCCTAGGCGTTGAAGGTTGCTCGAAGGTGAAGCACGGCACACGTACGCCCTTTGATATCGAACTAAATGCCCGTCTTAAGACCGATACAAGCTTGTTCACCAGTTACAAGTTCCTCACACACAAAGCGCCTAAAGCGTATAGCAACATGGCCAACATCTCTGAGCACAAAGCCACAAAGGCGCACGTCAACCTCATGACTGACACCATCATCGCCAACTTGCCGCCCGAAGCGTTGCGTTCCGTCATGCGATCCATCCTTACAACTCATCCCGACTTCACCGGTGCTCTGGAGCATCATACGCGCCAGTACCTGTCGAAGACTTCCTCTTTCTCGGTCGGAGAGCTTTTCGTCAGCGATGAGCCCAGGGGCGGATTCCGTACCACAGCGGATTTCACCGCTGCGCAGCAACGCATTCGAGCCATGCTGGGCAGTGGACTCTGTTTCGAGGGGTTGAAACTCCAGGTTAATGTCATTGACCAGTGTCGTGTACTCCGCTTCGGCCACGGTACGAATATCCCAGAGACGAGTAAACTGCGAGCTCTTGTGTCCGTCGACGGGGACATAGTGCAAGCACTCACAGCCGTTGAGAAAAAGCTGACCCAGTCGTCGGGAAGACGAGACCTGACTCCCGAGGAATCAGGAGTACTGACTCGTCTTGTGCAATCACTGCTCGAGTGTCGCAAGGAATGGACGGCCCAAGGATACGAGTTTGTCTTTGAGCGGAGTCTGGGAGCAGTCGCCGACCTCACATCCACGAGTGTTGATGTCGAACACGGCCAATCTCCATCTCTCCGTCACCCTGATCGTGCGCAAGAGCACGACCCTATACTCGTGAACGTACCTCAACCGTCAGAGACCTTCGATCTACAAGGGACGCCCCTACCCAGGCTCTTCTGCGGGCTATGGCAATTGTCAAGCCCTTCATGGGGAATTGCATCCAAAGCACAAATTTTCCAGCAGTTCTCACGCTATGTGAGTAGAGGGTTCGCAGCGTACGACATGGCAGATCACTATGGAGACGCAGAGGTTCTTTTTGTAGGTTGATGGACTCCTCGTCCTCGTCCTTCAACACTCGGCGTGACCAGTGCCATTAATCTGTGACAGGGATCATTTCGAGCCTCGACAGGACATGCCGGCGCGATATTCGGGGCGACGAAGCTCTGCATCTTCCAACCCACATTTATAACAGAGACACTCCTTCGCGACAACATCACCGAGCGATGTAGGCGGATGAGGTCAAGCACGATCGACCTTTTGCAGTTCCACTGGCAATTTGTGAGTGAAGCAGCAGTATTCTAATTTAAGTCACTTGGCGACGAACATCTCTGCTTACGCACGCGGCTTTTATTTGCAGTACGATGATCTGCAGTACATCAGGGCTCTACGTATTCTGCAGGCAGACGAGCGGATCCGGTTTCTGGGCCTCTGCAACTTCGACACCTTCAGACTGACAGAGATCCTTGCAGCCGGGGTCAAGATTGCAACTAATCAGGTTCAGGTATGCGTGCGTGTTGGACTGTCCGAGGTACCACGAGCTTACCGGGAGACTGCAATAGTTCTCACTGATCGATTCGCGTCCCACGATCAAGATGGGACAGGTATGCGAAGAACACAAGGTCAAGTTACTAACATATGGGACTCTGGTACGTTGAAGATTTGCATGTCGTAGTGTGACCTCTCCATATGTCGGCAAAAGACTGGTCTAACGAAGGCATGTACTGGACAGTGCGGCGGTTTCCTGGCGGATAAATGGCTGGGACAGCCCGAACCCGAATTGTTCTCTGATCAAATCACGCCCAGCCAGCGGAAGGTGAGCGTCATGGGACTCGATCATAACCCGTAGGAGCGTTGTTTCATGGCTGACGCATCCATCAAAACACAGTATTTCGAGATGATAGTCGCTTGGGGCGGATGGTCTCTTTTCCAAGATCTGCTCACGGTTCTGAAAGCCCTAGCGGACAAACACGAGGTCGGCATATCCAACGTGGCTACGAGATGGGTTCTAGACTTCCCATACGTGGGTGCTGTCATTGTTGGAACAAGGATGGGAGTCAGTGAGCATTCGGACCAAAACCTCGATAGCTACGGATGGCACCTGGATGACGAAGATCAAAGGCTGATCGAGGGGGTGCTGAGTAGGAGTCGGAGAGAAGACATGTTCAGTGTCATGGGTGATTGTGGTGGAGAGTATCGTTGAGATAAGACAAAAGGTCTGAGGTCGCATCATATACTCTTGTTGAGACCACTCCCTAATATCGTGACTCGTTGAGGCAGTGCTGATTGCTTCGAGCTGATAATCCAAACCTCGTCAATTCAACGGCACAGCCGTCGTTTCCGCATGATTAAACGTCCTGGACCCTATCCTCGTAATTTTGAGTTGAGATTTGCAGTTCGGATCTGGACACGCCACAATCGCGTCCGTCGACATCCAGTCGTTGCGATGGGTCGGACGTTGCTTCGCGGGCAACAGGGGCAATATCGCTGCTGCGAACCGGTGAGAACTGCCGACGCGGCGAGCACTGACAGAGTCATCACCACTCGGACGTACCCAAGCTGTAAATGCTGAAACCCTGGTCTTTAGGGAGATACAGCATTTCCCCTCGCAAGAAGAAATGATCGCCTTCTTTGGCGCCGCAGTAGATGGGCTCGCCGGGGGGGCATATCACCTGGACCAGTAAATCGTGCAGCTCGAATTCTCCGTCTTGTGCCGTCATGTTGAGACCACTGGTCTCTTTGCACCGAAGGGAATACAACGGTCTCTGTGAGCGTGCGTATAATGAGAGTCTTCTTTGAAGTCCGGGTGAGACTGATCACGCAACGGTGCTGCCAATAAAAAAAAGCTAAAGAACGCCGTCCATATCATCTACACAAATGTCGACACGCCCGTTTCGCTCCGACGAAAGAGCCCGAGAAAAGTCCCTCGTATTCGTTCCCTCGTATTCGTATCTCCGGAAGATCCCAGCATTTGCCAATCTTCTCCCACATTGTCTGGGATTGATCCCCGCCTCCGCTTTGTCCTCCCAAACCAACGAGCCGAGGCCCTCGATGCGCTGACTACAAGGGCTCACACATCATCCGCATCGACTGAAGTCGGATGCGCCATGGCACAGGCCGACGACGGCCCTCAACGAGTCCAGTTTTCTAGCTGCGACGAGTGTCGGCGGTCGCGGGTCAGATGCGATGCTGGGAGGTTGCGACGAAACACGGACGCGGCGTCAACTCAGAAGTCCTGCACAAGATGCCTCAATCGACAGCGAGAATGTACTTTCGAGGTAGGCACCATCTTCTGTCTTACAGGAGAGGAGAGCCTTTTTTGACGTGCCGAGTTTGTAGTGGTTGAAGCGCAGGGCCAACCCTGGCACAATACCATCTCGAACGAAAGGCCGAGACCGGGCTGGCAACACGGAGAACGATATTCACGCCTCTGACCTTAGAGAGACCACCCTAGGCCGCTCTATGTCGGAGTTGAGTGAGCCTCCTGGGTAGGGTTGTCCTGAGTTCGCCGCGGCACTGATGTCTGATCTAACACTACGTTCAGGGTGGACTGGACCTGGCCAGTGAGAGATTCTATGCAATCTCAGGCAAGCCTCGCCCCGGACGAACTCGATACCGTGACGGATACAAGTTGGCTTCACGCAATCTATGAGAGTGTCTTCGAAACAGTTTTCGGCTCGTGGCTGGGCAAATATAGCAATCCATTCGCGTAAGTGTGCTACTAACTTAGCTACTCTCGGACAACGCTTCCTGACAAGTTTCAGGTTCGGCGAGCACAGTCTCTCCGACATGTGTGTGAGTGTACACCAACTATGTCGTCGTCTTGATAAATGGATGGATGAAGAGTGGGAGAGCCCTGCAGCTATGCTGGATCTCGGTCGCTCCATAGACAGCGCTCGGCGTGAACGAGATCTCCATATCGATCAGTGTCTGGACCACGCTATTGAAGCCTTTGCAGCTCGCTGGCTGCCATTGGTCTCGCAATCTCAAGCACAACGACTTGTGCCAACCGAGGAAATCATCAGGTCTCTCTGGCGACGGGCCCATAAAGACATGCTCAGGGTCATCAATCGGCCGGCGTACCGATCAATGCTCACATTACTCCTGTTTGCTCTGACACCCATCCCGGCCGGCATATCGGAAGAGGAGGAGCTGGATCGGGTGCCCGGTCAAGTTTGTGTTCATGCCGCTCTTCAACAGATTCAAGAACTCCGTGCCAATCAAAGAAGCCTTCGCTTCAATGGCAATCGGATTAACCTCGATATTCCCGCCCGTCCTCCAGGGACCAGTCCCCATTCAATGGCAACTGCAAACTTCATCAATGCTGAGAGCACTGCGTATTGGGTCGCTCTCACCTTCGACACGTCGGCGTCCCTGACGTTGGGTTGCAAGCCTTTACTCTCGTCAGGTCTGTTTGGCTGCGAATCTGAAACGTCCTGGCGTTTAGTCCGAGCCTGCCTAGAGATATTTCGAGATATGACAAAAATATGGCACGACTCAGACTTTGAGATGACCGATGAAAAGGCTAACCAAGTCATCGCCTCTGGTGCTGCCTGGAAACTGTTGGTCTGGAAATTGACAGCGAATCTTAAGGAGTCTTTACGAGATGGCCACGATGAGGCAGAGGTGAGCAAGGCATTCAGTCTCGTTTCAGAAGCCATCGATCAATTCAACTTGACGTACCGTGGCCTTCTGGAGGCCTGTCAGAGACGAATCCAGTTCTTCGGACAGGAGACGAAGCTTCGCTGGTGTAAGTAGTCGAAGATGGTCACCTCTGGCTCCCCATCACTGACAATTTATCAGATGAATTGATGTTGCACTACAATCTGTCCATCCTGATGCTAGTTGATATGATTGCGGCAACCGACCGTCACGATCTCCTGACCAGATTTTCTGCCAAGCGAATTGATGCAGAGAGCGCGGTGTTGAACAGCCTAATGTTTGGGTTGACCAATAGGTACACGGTGCAGATCCAATCCGACGACGTCGCGGTCACCTCGAGACTTTCCAATACACAAATCCCGACATTTACAGCGTCGCTTGTGGCCATAGACCCCTATGCGCATCATGCTGTTGCAGCGGTGAAGTTGATGCAGAAAGCAATAGACAGGGACTTTGCTTCTGGAAAGATCAGTGCTGATGCGTATCGAAGCTTGCTCTCCACACTTACGCAGACACTTGAGCAGCTGCCCCAAGGTTCAAAATCAGTCCAAATTATTCGAGCCGACCTTGCCAGAGTCGAAGTTGCCTCACAGCCATTGTATGCCCTTAACGGAACCTGAACGTCTGAATGCTTTTGATTACCTTCGTCTCGCACCCGAACCGAGGGAAGGAACCGAGCCTTAAGGGATGAGTACCATCCCCCAGATTTTTGAATTCTAGGAAACAGCCACGTGTTCTCCGTCGCTGGAGACCTTCTCCCATCCGTGGATTGGGCAGCTATCCTTCTTGCAATTTTCCCCCCAAACGAGTGCAGAAATGGGCTTGATGCCAGAGATCCGGGTCAACCCCAGATTTCACCGACTCTCCTCATCTGTGGTGGCCCACAAGCGATCACTGCGGATCCGTGAGGGTACATGGCTTACGAACGTCTCTCACCAAACCACTTCGTTGGCATCTACCGGAACAGCAACGGGCTGAAGCGCCTTTAATCGCTTCCGTGAGCACATCCATCGCCACGTTCGATGCGCGTTTCCAGCCGCACGAGTGACCGTGCGATCGGCAATTGGCGATTCTTTACCCAAACATGGCAAATCAACAAGTTCTGGTTACCGGCATCAAATCGCACTGTGTCCGGGGGGTTTCATGACCGCATGTGCGCCTCTCACCTCACAGGCTTGGGAATCAGCCACTCACAAGAGACGGTGGCTTCTGTCAAAAGGCTTGGGTGACATCTTTGAAGAATGGTTGCTGTTTCTGTCACCAATCAGCTTCCGACAATGACATCCATCAAACATCGACACAGTCTTGGCTCGGAACCGATAACGAGCATACTATCCCGATGCTTAGTCTTTTCGGAAGAGCTTCTCGAAAATCAATAATTGATAGAATGGCGTTCACATGTCTAAACAATAGTTCAAGCCCTGCTATCTCGACCTTGACTCAGGGGTTAGGGTTAGGGTTAGGGTTGTTAGGGTTGGAACCCTGATATGCTATGATGGAGTTGCGACGCTGTGGTTATACCGATCTATTAAGCACACGCTATCGAGAAAAACACATTATTCCAAAGCCTGCAATTGCATTGCACGTACCGCGCAGTGGGTCCTTGGAGATATCAATTTGTTCGACCTAATAACGGCTTGCGATATGATTGTTACTCTGTGTCAACCAAGTAGCGACCTTTCATCATACAATAATAAGTCACTCAGATAAGGCCTTCGAATTTCTGCCATCCTAACCCTCGGAACACGCCTTCTTGCAACCCTTGCACCTTGTTGCTGTCTGGTCCAGTTCTCAAAGCGTATATCTGAACGACGGACTTTTGTCGCCCAAATCAGCCAGCTCTGCGTCTGTTAGACCATGTGCTTCGCCCGTCCTCTCTCTCTTTGCATTGATGCGCCCATAACTGATCCGCAGGACCAGGACTGCAATCAATCCCATCACTACGAAGCCGAGTTCCAGGCTATGACCAAGTATGAACTTTGGCTTGTCTTTTGCTCGGTAGAAGTTACTTGCCATAGCGCCGCCAACTAGGCAAATGCGTCAGTCATGTACAAGAGTTGGAACATCCGGGACAACTTACGGTTACCCAGTCCGATTTGCATGGCCATCCCGGCAGCTCTCTTGTAGCTCCCAGCCAAGTTGTTCGCGATCCACGTGACGTTCTGCGGGAAAGCAGGATAGATACCACAAACGGCGATGAAAATGCCTGCATACACCACACCGGGCACACCTCCAGCGGCAGAAGCAGCAATCGTCATGATGAAGCCAACCAGAATAGTGCACATGGGCACAAAGACGTACACCCAACGAGCAGCTCCGCGCTTCACAGCTCGATCGGACATCCAGCAAAGGACCACGGCGAGAATGGCTGCCGTTATATATATCGGGATTGTGAGAAGCTGAGCCGTCGTTGACTTATAGCCCAAGTCTGCGATAATTGTCGGAAGGAAGAATGAAATTCCGTAGAGTGGACAAACGACTCCCCAGTACATGAAAAGGCTGACATAGATTTGCCAATCGCAAAGGGCTGTGTTGTGGTCCAAAATGTCAGTATTTATCACACCAGTTATATTTCAACGGCAGGGGTGACTTACCCCGAGTGACGAACTTCCACTCGAAGTGGTCGCTCTCAGCAACGGCTCTCCCACTCTTTTTGCTCCCCTGGTATTTTAACCGATGCACGACCCAGGCCTTCTCTTCAACGGTCAAGAAGGAGGCTGTGTCCGGAAAGTCGTACAGGGCGAAGAAAGCAAAAATCGCCACCACGACAGTCACCAGTCCTTCGAGGATGAAGATCCATCTCCAGCCTTCATAGCCTCCAACTCCATCCATCTTCGCAATCAGGTATGCGAGAAGCCCTGAAAAGGCTCCCGCTACGCTCGCGGCGCTGAAGAATAGACCTTGGCGGAACGCAAGCTCATCCGTGCAGTACCACATGGTAAGGTAATATGCGACACCAGGATAAAGCCCGGCCTCTGCCACGCCCAGAAAGATACGAGCGATCAAGAGACCATGGTAGTTCTGGACGAGACCCATGAGCGTCATGACGGTACTGCGATCGTGAGAGTTAGCATGAGTGGAAACCACATGGCTAGGGTTAGGGCTAGGGTTAGGGTTAGGGTCCTAACCCTAAGAATACACTGTTGAAGTCGTCGAGACAAAAGGGAATATATGTACTCACCCCCAGGCCACCATTATCGCAGGCAACCACACAGAAGGTCGAAACTTCTTGAGCAACAGGTTGCTCGGTATTTCAAATGCGCAGTAAGTGAAGAAGAAAACTGTCGCGCACAAGCTGTACTGCGTTCCGGACAGGTTGAGGTCCTTTTCCATGCCGGCGATTTTGGCGTTGCCGATGTTCCCGCGGTCGAGGAAGGAGAGAAGATACAGCAGTGCCAGCATGGGAATCAGGCGCAGGTCCATCTTACGGAGCGTCCTGCGGGGATCGACGTCGGTGATATCGACCCCCTCACCCGTCCAGTTTGGGTCGTGATGCTTGCCGTCGGCCTGTTGCGCCAGGGCGGAAGTGAGTTAGTCTGGGGTTGGTTCAAGGGCCGTTGGTAATATCGAGAAGGGAAGAACTAGCTATCGAGAAGTAGGATATAGGTAAGAGAGAGTGACGTACGATAACGTGCTCGAGCTTCTCATCATTGCTGACGGTAGACTTCACGTCCTGGTCGTGGTGATGCATCTTGTCCATTGACTCGAGGGGGTCGTCATCAACAAGGGGTCCTTTTGTGTTGGACGGTCGAAGAAGGTAGAAGAATGAATGATAAGAGGGAGAAAGAGAAGAACAAGAGCCGGAGGAGTACTACTGGAGTCGACTTGCGAAGTGAATCAATTTGAGGGGGGTGAGGATGTGATTTATAGATCTTCTTGGATTGAACATACTCGCTGCCCGTTTTATGACAGCATTGTCCCCATGGAGGTATGATCTCAGGCCCAAGCATGGTTATGACCCTGGTTCTGGAGAAATGCAACAAGTCGCTGGTTTTGGCCGTTATCTTTGCGATGTGTGGGGTCCCCGCAGGTGGTTCAACATCCCAGTGGGTGGGTCGGTGGACAGAGTTTATCGGTTCCGAACATCCTTGCTCGTGGCAAAAGCTCCAACATGGGGGTTGCATTTCGAAGCCCGTCTCCTGCTTATCTCGCTTGACTCGGAGTTGAGGAACTCTACAGTTCACCGGTTGGCGAGAAATAGCAATAGCCGGCGGTTATCGAGTCCGGCAAGTGATAATGGCCCTGTGGCAACCCATCTCAGGAACCGACTACATCGTTTCTCATCTTGATTTAGTGAATGCTTTGTCACGTTTTGGGTTTCACTGAACAATTTAAGACATTTTGGTTCGAATAAAGGAATCGACTTTGATGCCTAATAGATGTACATTTTGGCAGGGATCAAGAGTGACCCCTTCAGTACCAGTGCAACACACACACTCATCCTCAAATATGTTCCATTTTAACAATCAATCTTACGAGTCGGTCTATCTCCTTAATACTGACCGACTGACCGGCCGACTAGACTTCCCTCACATATCCCGACGGAGCAGACTAGGTTCGATCATCTCGACCGACGGAACTTGAGTTTGGGGGGTTCTCCATCTCGACCGTCGACTCCTTATAGCGAAGGATGAGCCTTTGTGGCGACAGGCTTGACCTCGACCATCAATTTCCCTGTCAAAAGCAGATTAGCTAAAAGACAAAAACAGCCACATTCCCCCTTGACAGGGAGGAGGAGGAATCCCATCTTTACCGGTGTTGATGCCATTGTACAAGTCCCGCAACGCTTCCTCTGCCTTCACAAGGCCGCCCTTGACGATGGTCTCTTTTCGTTTGATCTTGCCCTCTGATAGCCATTGGCCTAGATCTCGAAGAGCTCGGGGGTACTCCTTCTCGTAATCGAAGACGATGAATCCTTCCATTCTTTTGTGTGTTCCGTTAGGCACCATTGTCTCATACTCATTTTCAGATAGATACTCGGGGACAGAATATTCCGTACCGGATTCTCATTGAGATGATCATCAAGTAGTTCTGAGAAGGGAGTTAAGTCGGTCAGCAAACGTGAACCATTCTCCACAACAAGATCAAGACAATTCAACACACCTTTGGTCCTTGCGGCTTCGACGTGTTGTACTGTGATATTCCTATCGGTCCGAAGTCTCGTATCAGTCTCGTCGAATTCACAGAATTCGAATCGTTTTCCAAAAGGGGCCTGCGACGTACCACCGCACATGACGAATCTCGCGTGAGGTTTGGCCCTTCCGAGAGCCATGTCGAGAACCTCTCCTCCAACTGATTCACACAGCGTTAGCGAAGGATACACAACAAACACAAACGCGTGGCCCCTGAAAGGACGGTGGTGGAAAGCTCACCATTGTCAAAGTACACATCAATCAGGTTCTACCGTACTGCAGGTCAGCCAAAAACACAGCGTCCTTACACTCTCTGACATGCAGATGCAGATGTTGAGAATCGTTCTCTCACCTTGGTGGCGTCCCTGAACTTTTTGAAAAACTGCTTGTCCTTGTAATTCAAGGCTCCGTCAAACCCGAGCTCCTCGACGAGCCAGCGACACTTGTCATCGCTTCCAGCAATGCCCAAGACGGTGGCACCCTTCAATTTGGCGATCTGTCCGACCACGCTTCCCGTGGCGCCTGCAGCTCCAGATACGACCACGAAGTCGCCGGCCTTGACTTTTCCGACGTCCAAGATGCCAAAGTAAGCCGTCAGGCCAGTCATTCCTAGAAAGGTCAGAACTCCGAGCGAGAGAGACTAATCAAGCCCAGGCCCCACGGATCCCATGGATCCACGAGGTTTCCCGGAAAGGATCGCGATCGGGAACGACGACGCGGACATCTACATACCAAGCACGCTGAGCAGATCCGTCAACTGGGCCCCTCTGGGTAAATGGACCTTTTGCAACTCCTTCTTCGCCTTGCAGACCTTCAGTTCCCTCCAGCCGACGGTCCCCGTCGCGTAACTCCCCACGGGGAACGACGGGTCCTTGCTCGCCTTGACCGTGCCGACGACCAACCCACGCATGACTTCCCCGACGCCGACCGGCGGGACGTACGATCTCGTGTCGTTGAGCCAGCCGCGCATGGCAGGGTCGATGCTGAGGTAATTGGTCTCGAAAAGCACCTCTCCATCCTTGAGACTGTCTGCCGCGGGTACAGGGTTGTCCGAGACGACTTTGAACGTTTCGCCGGCGACGATGTTGTCTTTGGGGCGCTTCGCTAGAACGACAGAGGTGTACGTTGACGTCGCCATGATTGCTTTGCTTCGCTCACGTACTTGTTTTCTCGGGGAAAAAAGCAAGGTTTAACTTCGGACTGATGTGCCGATTGATTGATTGACTGACTGATCCACACCCAGGCTTATGTTGATATAGCTGGTAAGCTTGAAGCGAGTCGCGACCAACGGTGAGCCGTACCAAGTACCGTCTGTATGCGTTGAATTTCCGATGGTGAAGCGGTGGCTGACGGAAGAATATGCGGTATGTGTAGGTGTATCTTGACAGGGGACGATGACGAAGTTTTACCAGAGACTGAGTGGAAAGGAAGATGGGGTCACATCCTTTGGGCCACGGGAAGTGTTTGTCTCATGTAGTTTCTCTTCGAATCAATCCTGAATTTACTAATCCCAAGCTTTGCAGGATGAAGGTATTCGAATATCCGCACATCATCCACTTACCTCGGTTACTCTACACGATACGATACTCGGTGGTACGATACATGTATGGAGAACTGAGGGGAGGGATGACATAATCATAACCCGTGGTCACTTATCTTATCAGATCATTCGAACATGACTCGCATTCGTCTCCTCTAATAAGATCTCTCATTGATCTCTCTCTCTCTCTCTCTCTCTCTCTCTCTCTCTCTCTCTCCCTTCTCGCTTTCTCTCGATTCCACCAAGGACGATCAATGTACCGACCCAACATCACACCGTACTTAGGTCCCTAGTTAGGTACTTGGACACTCCTCCAGTTCATCCCGCCTTGACCTCTTCAGGTTTCCCATCATCCCCCGCGGCCGCCCCATTTCGAGGCTCAACGTACGGTTCATCCTCCTTGTACACATCGTACTTGTACGCGGCAGCGGCATGATCGTCCCTGATCCCCTTTTGGCCCTTCCCATAGATTTTTTCCCTCGCAGTAAGTCCGTCCTCGGGCGTTTCGGGATACAGTCCTCTCCTCCTCAACTCCGGGATCAACAGATCCACCACGTCCTCGAACGTGCCCGGGGTGGTGACGTAGGCGAGATTGAAGCCGTCGAGGTCGGCCTCACGGATCCACCGCTCCATCTCGTCGGCCACCTTGGCCGGGCTGCCGATTCCCACGGGGCCCAGGCCGCCGATCGCCGCCTTTTCCGCGACGACGCGGGGCGTCCACCTGGGCACGTCGGGGCTCGTCGTGGTGAAGGCGTCGAGCATGCTCGTGACCTTGTGCGCCTCCTTGGAATCGTCGGCCGTGATGTCTTGGTCGATGGGGATTTTCGAGATGTCGATGCCCGTCCAGCCGCTGAAAAGGACCAAGCCGCCGATGACCGAGGCGTACTTCTTCAGCTCCTCGTGCTTCTCGCGCGCTTCTTCGTCCGTCCTGCCCACGATGGGTGTGAACGTGCCGAAGAACTTGAGCGAGCGTGGGTCGCGGCCCTTGCTCGCCGCCAGCTGTCTGATCTTGTCGATCTTGGGGCGCAACACCTTGGGCGAGTGCGACGACACGAAGATGGCCTCGGCGTGCGTGGCGGCGAATTCACTTCCCGCGGGCGACGTGCCGGCCTGGAACAAGAATGGTGTGCGCTGAGGCGACGGGTCGACGATGTGTCGCGTGTCGAGGTTCAAGTATTTGCCGTGGTGGTGGATGGTCCGTACCTTGTCCGGGTCGACGTAAGTGTCGTTCTCCGGGTCTGGGTTTAGCGCGTCGTCTGCCCACGAACCTTCCCAGAGTCTAGATGTGCGTCAGAATCATCATTGTTGCGGCCGTTTGAGAAAATATGAATGATGTTTTGGTAGTAGGCTAAGGAGAGGTGTATGGGTATTAGTACGCGCGGTGGTGTGTAAAATACTTACTTGTACAGAACCCTAAGGTACTCGTCGGCCTGCAAATACCTCTCGTCATGGTCGATCGGCGTATCGATGCCTATGGCCTTGAAGGCGGCCTTCTTCCACGACGTGACGATGTTCCACCCTATCCTTCCCCTGGTGAGGTGGTCGAGGGTCGAGAACCGCTTCGCCAGCAAGAACGGAGGCTCAAACGACGTCGACGCCGTGATGCCGAACGCGAGGTTCTTGGTCACGGCCGCCATGGCGGAGATGGGGATGGTCGGGTCCGTCATGGGCCACTGCGCCGCTCGACGGATGCAGTTGTCCAGGGAATCCTCGTACGTGTCGTAGCCGCCGTACGTGTCGGCGAGGAACAGGGCGTTGATGCCGCCTCGCTCCAGCAGGAGGGCGAGGTCGATCCAGTACTGCAGGTCCCGCTTGGTCGCCGACCGGTCCTTGGGGTTCTTCCACTGTCCCGGGGAAAGGTGGCCGACGGTGCTCATGTCGAATGCATTCAGTAGGATTCGAGATTTGGCTATATCCGGGTATTGTGCCGTGGTGGTGGTGGTGGTGGTGGTGGTAGTAGTAGTACCACCCTGACCGTTTGCATTCGCACCCGCACTCGCACCCCCGCCGGCATTGGGATTGACGTTGTCTCCCATGTTTTGGGTTTTGGGATATGTCAAATGGGCAAAATGATCCTAATCCAGATCCAGATCCAGGAACCAAGAATCAAGACCTATATCCATGTATCGTAAGTAGAGGACCCGGAAGACACAGAAAACGAATCGACAAACCAGATCCGCAGACAGGTATCGATAAATAATCGAAACTTGCTGGCACCTTCTCGAGTAGATTTCTCTTCTTCAATCAGACACTGAGATTTTGGTCCCTGTCAGATGGGAGAAAGAGAGTAGTTGACCTACCTTAGTCGGCTCAGTGAACCTAACGCTAGGTACTATACCAGAACTCAAACCGGGGGGTGGATGGGATAGGACAAACTCCTGTCCTCGTGCGTCGTCGCCTCCTTTGCTACCTGTTACTGTACCTTTTTTGCTCATGGAGCTTTATCATCTTTTCTTTTTTGAATCGATCTCCTACTCTCGGCGTGATTTGACCGACGACGGTAAAAGGTGATCACGCCCTTCTCCGACTCGGATCAATCACGCAATTCGATTCAAAGACGGGCCTGGCGTGCGAGGTACAGACAGCACAGATTGTGAAACCGGTGGTCGTCGGCGGCGACTCCGTTTTGGTGGTTATTGCGCCATCATCCAACACGATGGCGAATACATCAAATCACCACACACGTTGCGTCTTGCATGTTACGATGGCTCCCCTACGAACAAACTTTACAAAAGTCCACATATATATGGAGTCCCTTCCGGTTTGCGTGATTGTACTCCCACCCCTGGAGATATTTAATACTCTTTCGACTCATATGTGGAAACGCGTTGATCAGAAATACGAAAATTCAGTGACTGTGCAGCACATCGTGTAAGCTACTGCTCGCTACGGACAAGTAGACAAGAGGGGCTGAGAGTTCAAAGGGGGGCTGGTGTATCTGTAAGGAGGGATAACATTTATCCCACCATCTGACTCGATCATTACGGATACTCCGAATCGATCAATCATTGTCGTTCCGAAACCCCCATCAGGCAAACGCGACCACAGTCAAGGCTCGTCCATCCTTTTGGTCCTAGACTTCAACACTTTTCTGCAGAACACGCTCTTGCACCACGATCGGACCGTCCTGTTCTCCGGTTCCAGTTCCAGTTCCACCTGCCTTGTTGCCAATTGTCTCTTCCTCAACGCCGCCCACAACTTGATGTTGAGAATCACCGTCACTTAGCTTGGTCGCGCCCTCAACGGTACGGGTTCTTCTTCCCACGTAGACCTTGATGATATGGGCCGTAGCAATCAGACAGATCGAATTAGCTAGCACATATGAGTAGCCCTTGGTGAACCGCGGTCCCTCAACCGTCTTGAAAACCAAGAGTGGCGTCCACGCCGTGGTGGATTGTGACACTGCGTTGATCAAGACCAGGACAAAAGCCCTCTGAGCTGGTGAGTATCGCAATTGAGTATTCACCCAGCCGTACAGTACACTCGACATGGCGACGGCCGAGTACGTCGTCAGGAAAGCAAACCATTTTGCTGATTCTGGAACCTCCCATACCACCAGGATGATCAAGCCGATAATGTTCCAGATGTGAGAGACCGTGATAGCCCAGGCTGGGCCCCAGAGCAGATCTGAGCTGAAGCAGATGAAGAGAGTGTAAAATATGCCCAGGGCCGGAGAAACTGATCCGAGTTCATTGACTCGTGCCTTGGAGTAGCGCTTGAGACTCTTAAGCCAGAGGAGGAAACCACCACTTGAAGTGTTGAGGCATCCATTCCAGAAGAAGATGTCGAGAAGCAACAAAGCCCAGACGCGGCCGTTGGTCAGGGCTTGCTTGACGGTGCCCCATCCGGCCTTTTCACCAGACGTGTCGTGTCCGTCACGCTTCAGACGTTCCACGGCGAGGTCAATATCTCTCTGCTTCAAGAACCACCGATTAGGTTTCGCAGGCGTGCCGGGAAGTAGGAAGTATCCGAGTATGCCGATCGGAATGGTGATGATGGAACAAATGATGTACATCCATCGCCAGCCTTTGCAAGACTAGGTTAGCATGAATTCTCTTTGTGCGACGCAGCATTCTTACCGGCGAGGCCACTAACGCCGTCTAATCTCGAAGACGCTCCAGCTTGAATTAGCCCAGCAGTCAACGTGCCGAGGGTCAGGCCGACATAGAAAAAGCCGCCACGGCGAGCGATCTCGTGGCCCTTGTACCAAGATCCGAAAATCACATGGACGAGGGGAAAGAAAGCAGCCTGAGAAAGAAGTCTGGAGTCAGCAAACCTGTAGGAATCTCACACTCTTAAGTCTCAAGACATACTTCGAACCAGCCCACCATGAACCGATATGCCATCAGTTCGGCATAACTATGTGCACGATATTGCAACAAGGTAAAGATTCCCCAAGCAATATCCAGAATCGGAATCAACCAATGAAGCGGGAAACGTGTCGACAAGAACAGAAAGGGCAGCTGTCCCAGCACGGCACCGACCACATAGATGGTCTGGAGATGTACCAGCTGATTACCATAGAAGCCAAGGTCTTCCTTGAGACCTCCGACGTACGCATTATCTATGCCACACAGAAGAGACAAGTCAGTAGGAGTAGTGGAAAAGTATGCAAGGCTCGGATATATGTAGCTCACTTATATTTGCCTGGTCAATGTACTTGGTCCAGTATGCCAGGAACACATAGGGGACAATGAGCAAATCGAGCTTCCAGATGAGCCGACGTTCCTCCTTTGTGTCGTCCGGGGCGAACCAGCGGATGTGGTACCACTTCCGAGCCGTATGGTATTCTGTGCCCATGGTTTCGCGTTCCAGTATCCAGAAATCCGGCAACTTGAATCATGCAGCAACCTTGAGTGTAGGTCCCCAAGGCGAGATCTTATGTTGTGCTCAGTCCCCATCTCGTCGTCGGGCGTCGGCCGGCCATAAAGGCGTCAGTAACCCTCGTCATTGCGTCTTCAGAAAGGTTCTGCAAGGTTCACATGCCTGCAGTGGTCTAGGCCACTCACTCTCAGTGTTGAGGTTGGTGGAAAGCGATCGGAGGGTGCTTACTGTTCCCTCCACGGGACTAAGTGACCAAGGTTGGGAAGGGCCTCCACTAGCCAAGTATTTCTCCATATGAGTACTTAGCTGGTAGATTTAGCATTGGTGTCAATGATAGCGGACAACTCCTTGTCTAGGAAATCGGTATGGAAAAACCGTCGTAGGCTTGATTGGAGACCGGGGAGTGGTGTCAACATGGAGAACGAAGACGTGCTCGTGAAAGGACCCACAATACTGATATACCCATACATAACACCTCACCTCACATTTCCACCGGGCCAACAGGATTTTGTTCAGAATCTTATCACTTTAGCTTTCCGTGACTTTTCGTGTTTTCGCAGTAGTTGTCGGCAGTTTGTTCGGTTGAAAACACGGTGCGACACTCCCGGCAGCACAGGGGTGTCACTATCAGTGTGACTGCAGAATTGTAAACCCAGCCACGAACTGTCCTCTTATACCTTGAGATATACTACCTAGATCATCCGACATGGCCATTCTCGACACGCACAGTTTTGACGACCAAGCCGGAGGCTCTGGGCACATAGCCTCTGGGGCCGCGGTCGACAAAGTGCCAGCGGTTGCTACAGCGGATGTTGACGTTAATCCTCACCCTATTGAAAACGGAATTGGGCATGAGAACAACGTCAAGTCATCAACAAGCACCCACGAGGCTCGCGTCGAAAATCTTGGAGTTCGAGATCCTCCGGTTAGCTATCCTGTCGGGGTTCCAAAGAGCGACTTTGAACTTCAGGACCACGGAATCGATGAAATCAGAAGCTTGAGAATTGTAGTCATTGGTGCTGGACTGTCAGGAGTGCTTGCCAGCATACTTTTGCCTGTAAAGGTGCCCAAAATCGACCTCGTTGTGTACGAGAAGAACGAAGATGTGGTACGTATGGCCGAGAAACACTCCGAGTTCGCCCAGACAAGTTACTAGTTCAATGGCTGATCGGTACGTGTTATAGGGCGGAACTTGGCTGGAAAACATCTATCCTGGAGTTCGTTGCGATGTAAGTATTGACCGGAATACTTAGCCAGATCCAAACCCGTCGTGTTTCTTTTGACGTGAATCAACACTCCGGCCAAAGCTCCCACACTCTCGAATCGGTCACTAACGCCTTATCAGATACCGGCAAACGTATACCAGTCAACATTCATGCCAAATACCCAATGGTCCGAGCAATTCGCTCAAGGATCCGAGATCCTCGAATATTGGCAAAGTCGAGCTCGCGAGTACAATGCGTACCGCTACATACGTCTTCATTCCGAGGTCCAGACTGTCATCTGGGATGACGCATCCTCACAGTGGCAGGTAACGATCCAAAATACTAAGACGAAAGAGGTGTTTGTTGACAAGGCCGATTTCGTCCTCACCGCAACCGGTCGCTTCAACACGTGGAAACTACCCGACTATCCAGGCATTGACGAATACAAAGGTGTATTGAGACACACTTCCAACTGGGACCCTACCTTTGACCCCACGGGAAAGAACGTGGCTGTGATAGGTAATGGCGCGAGCGGGATCCAAGTAGTGCCCAACCTGCAACCCAAAGTCAAGCGTCTGGATCACTACGCGCGGAACAAGACCTGGATTGCTGGATCGTGGGCCGGCGACGAGAGAACGTTTGAGCCACAACCGTACTCGGCTGAACAGTTGGCTTCGTTCAAAGATCCCCAGGTATACCTGGCATTTAGGAAGGAACTGGAGGCCAAGTACTGGCGTCGGTTCGCGTCAACGTTCCGCGGGTCGAAGGAAAACGAAGGCATGCGCGAACAATTCGTTGAAATCGTCAAGAGGCGCATCGCGAAGAAACCCGAACTGCTGGAGAGGCTGATTCCCGACTTCAACCCGAATTGCAGACGCTTGACGCCGGGGCCGGGGTACCTCGAGGCCATCACGCAAGACAACGTCGACTTCATCCAGACGCCGATCGAGAGATTCACGGCGACGGGGATCCAGACCGTGGACGGCAAGCACCGCGAGGTAGATGCGATATTCTGCGCGACGGGAGCTAGTCTGGCGCCACAATTCGACGTCGTCAGCAACGGCGTCAACCTTCGAGATTTCTGGAGCGCCGAAGGACCGCACGGGTTCCCGTACACTTACCTGGGCCTGGCCACGCCTGGATTTCCGAACCTCTTGTTCATCGCCGGACCCCACGGCACGGGCCCGTCGGGCACCGTGCCACACAGCGTCGAGGTGCAGTTGACGTACTATGCGAAGGTGCTACGCAAAGTCAGCAGCCAGGGCATAGCGACAATTGTGCCTTCACAGCAGGCGGCCGACGACTTTGTCGAATACTCGGACGCCTTCTTCCGCAAGACGGTGCTCACCGACAACTGCAGCTCGTGGGCCAACGGCGGTCGACCGGGCGGGAGGATCCACGGCATATGGCCCGGCAGCGCGGCACATGTGACGACGGTCAGGAGAGAGCCGAGATGGGAGGACTGGGAGTACACGTACCTCAACAACTCCAAGAACAGGTTTGCGTACTTCGGCAATGGCTGGACAAGCCTCGAGGCCGATCCCGAATCCGACATCACGTCCTATCTGAGAGTGCCGGCGGAAATCAATCTGAAAGATCTGCACGAGAAGTGGTGGGATTTTCCTTAGCGGACACAACAACGCCGAGATACATCGCATACAGCCATCGGTGTCTGGATGATAGGAGCCCGGTAGGAAGAGACGTACGTGTCGGTCATCGTTCGTGAGCGATCGGATCGTTTGGATGATGCTCGATTTGGATTATGAAATTAGTATTACTTTGGTAGTGTTACACAAACAATGGAAAAAGACAAACGACTTTCAGGAAGCAAAAGCAACCTCTCCCAATCGCACATCGCTTTAATGCATATGCCCTAAACGCAACGCTGATGCTGTTGTAGTGAATGCTCCTTTTCCTCCAGGTCCGTAGATGCAGTTCCATTTCCTCACCCAGTGAAGCTTTGTCTCAACCAGGTGGATCATGTTCCCATCAATCGTGTCAGGGTCTCATCTCTGCTGGACGAGCGTCTGTCGTATCACCAATCCAAGGGCCTTACACGGCTACCGGGAGCAAGTGCACCTTTGAGCACGAACTCGGGTACGGTCCACCGCCGTAGACGACGTTGTACAACTGAGGTGACTGCAGTGACCAATCGCAAGCTATAGCACACAGTCCAAAGTCAGATTCGGCACGTCCCAAACCTGTACGCACAAAACAAATAAGCAAGGAGCGGCAGTCGGAACTTACCAAGCCATCCACCAGACGACTGGTTGTACTGCAGGCCGGAAGAGTTGAAGAAGAAACCCTGGGCCTCGTTTATTGAG
This sequence comes from Exophiala spinifera, assembly GCF_000836115.1. Classification (NCBI taxonomy): domain Eukaryota; kingdom Fungi; phylum Ascomycota; class Eurotiomycetes; order Chaetothyriales; family Herpotrichiellaceae; genus Exophiala; species Exophiala spinifera. Next base: position 1,992,991 of record NW_015622518.1, on the reverse strand, counting down.
GCGATGCTAATGTCTGCCTCTAGCCAGCCTAATCATTTGGCGAAAGAACAAACCCGGGGTCAGTACAGTGTTCATCGGCCGGGTGCAAGAGGATAGATCGCCAGACTCACGTTCGTAAAGGTTGAGGGAACTAAACGACAGAGGCCAGGGGCCGATTTCGTTTTCGGGATACGTGAAGAGTTGCTGGGTGCCGTTGAGATAGCCTTCCCAAGCATCGGTCTTGTTAGGCGAGAGACCTGCAGCTCCCAGACCGGCCCCGGTGTGATAGGAAAAGACCCAGAGATCGGTCTTGTTGGTGCCCGTGTCAACGTGCTTGCCGTTGTCTACTTTGGTCTTGAGATAGTAGCGGGCGGGAGGCTCGGTGGTCTGCCGCGTCTGGAGAAGCGGCGAGGCTGTGGCCAGGCCGGATAGTGAGAGAAGGGCCGTGGCGAGAAGAGTGGTCAAGGTGAGTTGCATGGTGAAAGATGGGTGATGTGTCTAGGTATCCTTGCTCGTAGCCTTGTACTCCGTCAAGAGCTGTTCTATTCTAAGCGGGACAAGCTATTTTGCACCAAGTCAAATATGAGGGCTGTGTCCGTGCACCAAGTAGCAGATAGAGTCGAACAGGATGAATGTATGAGTGCGAGTTCTTCAGAAAAGAGTAGGCAGGTAGTCCGGATGCAATGGACGATGGAATGGGAGGGTGAGCTTTCTCTTATACCTTTCGGTTCTGTTCCGAGGCTCGTGTTCTGGCACTTGGATCTCACGAGGCATTAATCGGGGCGGGTGGTGATACAATACGGGAAGAGCTAGCTGGCTAGCTAGCTACAAGAGTACACCGCGCTGGACGCATACAGTACGAGTGACACCGACGCGGGAAGCTTGGGAGGCGATGTGGGTTGTGGATATCCGACGCATGCGAGCAAAAGTCACTAGAACGAGGCGATGAGGTCGAGCGTCTTGGGCTTTTCGCGTCTAGTCGAGGCACAGGCCAATTGATCTCCAGCACATGACCGGCAAGCTGCCTAAGGTTGCAGCTGTCGTCTGTCCCTTCGAGACATTCCTAAGCTGCTTTCTCCCTAGGGAGGGGGTGGCATGCACCACGGCAGCATCTTGTACCCCGTACGCGTTCGCGACGAGACCGAGAAAAAGAGAGAAAAGGATAAAATGCGCGGCAGAAGTGGCAGAACGATTGACGGGCTCGGCGATTACGGAACAGAGCAAAGGTGGAAGGATGACGAGGGGATGCCAATCGATGATGGAGGGTGAGCTCTACACTACCCTGAGTATCTGGTACATTGGAACCGCGACCACTAACAGATCAATCACCAGGTCTACAAGTACCAGGAACATCACAGTCGCAGCGGAAAAAAGAGACACACACAGAGAGAGAGGGAGAGAGAGAGAGAGAGAAGTGCTTCACCCCGCAGCCAAGTGGTTTAGCTTACCACTTGCATGCTATTCTTGTCTCGTACTACCTCGAGGTCTAGGTTGGGATGGAGTAGGCACTGGCACCAATGCAGTCTACCTTACGAGAGACGACATCATGATCGACAGAAGGTCGGTCCTGTGCGCGAGATGACGAAAGCACAGGACGATTACTCGGAGGAGGTGACAGTCGCATGATGATGGCGACGACGAACTCAAGTTCCACAAGATCCGGGTACGATTAACTAAGTTAGAGCTCCTGGGCCCTCACCAGACTCGCCACGCTCGCCACACCGACAAGGCTTTCTTTAGGTGCCCCATGAGAGCCAGAGACTGGGTACTTCTGCGGGTGAGAAAGAAGCCACAGCGAGGCTACACGGCACCCGCCAGAGCCTGTGCACGCCGCGGGAACACTAGTTAACTAACGTTGGGAGTCTCGACTTACAGTACGACGTCGTCCTCGAACCTAATAGTAGCTTTCCTCGACACAGACAGACAGCTTTCTGAAGGCTTGTCCTAGTTTAGGCCCTTCTTCTGGAGAGCGCGATAAAACAGGCTCATGGTCAGTAGAATTAACTTTTGGATGGAAGCATTGAGGCATTCGGAGCTATCTTGAGCTTTGCAACCCAAGACTCACACGCATCCAACTAGCTAGTCTGGTAGGACGTTCAAGTTGTTTGGGTGGCCACCTTTCTTATCGTCCTCTTTATCTCGCGGTGTTCTCTCTTCCATTTCTATCCCCGCATCAGGACTTGTCGTTGGCGTCAAAAATATGGTTCCAGAATGCTCGGAAGTGATGCTGTTTGCCGATGTCGGAGATCTCCTCAACTTCCTTGGGCGTGAGGCTAAAGGTGAAGACCCGGAGCATGTCACTCATCCTCTGCTCCTTGGAGCTGGTGGTGATGACCGCCACATTTTGATCCAGGCACCATCGAAGGAGGATCTCACCTGGGTTGACGGCATACTTCTTCGCCAGTGAGTCCAGATAACCATCGAGTGGCCCACCCTTGGCCCGTATCACTGGCGTCTGCGGTCCATACGCCGACACCTTGATGTCCTTGCTCCGGTGGTATGCGAGCAGATCTCCGTGCTGGAGATAGGGATGGAGCTCGATTTGATTGATGGCCGGTCTGACTTTGCAAGTTTCGAGAATGGCATCCAGATGTTCCTTGAGGAAATTGCTCACTCCAATGCTCTTCGCCTTCCCCGCGGCGGCCAGTTGCTCCATCTCAGCCCATGCCGCCTGCAACCGCTGCTTGTCCCCTTTGGCAAAGAAAGGTGAGTGGATGAGGTACAGATCTACGTAATCCAAGCCCATTTTCTTAAGACTGCGGTCGAGAGCCCCCGGAATATCGTTGATCGAATCCGAGGAATCGTTCAGTTTCGTGGTAACAAACAGCTTTTCGCGAGGCACCTTGCTGGCCCTAATGGCATCGCCGAGCTCCTCTTCGGTGTTGTAGATTTCAGCTCCGTCCAGATGAGTGTAGCCTACCTTGATGGCAGTCTGGGTGGCTTGGATACATGCCTCATCCTTGGCCCCTGGCTTCTTGAACCATGCAGTTCCCAAGCCAAAGCCAATCTAGCCCGTGGATCAGTTCATCAACTTGCTTCGGACAACCATCAAGCATAATCACTGCTCACCATAGGGATTTTATTGCCATCGGGCAAGGTTAGGTCAGGCACAGAAAGGTCGAGCTTGGCCATGGTGGTGGAAAACGTGGAAATGGAATGACACAGGTGACGTCGGGGTCGAATCGAGGCGCGAATGCACAGCAAAGCTGAGTGACCAGAGAGCAACGATGGATGGCAGCGCAGCATGTACGAGTGCCAACGCTCAGTGCCTGATCAGATTGCAGTATCTTGGGAAAAGCAGAGAGTCGGGTGCGGACCGAGACTTCATAAGGAAGATGCAGTACGGAGTTTCTGCGGGGAGTTCGCACTTGATTAGTATGAATAATAGAGATTCCCCATTCGCGTGTTCTCCAACCCATCCGATCTCGCTGGACCCGCACGAGTCGAGACTCTTAGTGAGATTCGAGTCGTTGCTCTGTTGATCCAGCCGTTGAGAGGCTCCAGGAGAACCTCTTAGGTACATCCGTACCACTTCTGTACAAACATCGTCATGTTTCGCAAGGCTGCCAAATTGTGTACTGAAGGTGCGGCACATGCAGCAGAGAACCTCTCTACTGTCGGCTTTGCAGAGAGAAACAGTCCTTGACTGAGACTTTTTCTCAGCAGGATGCTCTGCTTGCTGCCTGCCTTGCCTTCTCAAGCCCAACAACCACCAGCTGGACGCTGCTCAACAGCAATTTCTGCCCTGGCCACTCTTGACTGCATCGTTCAGTGTAAGGTTGACCGTCTTGGGCGCCGTTCCCTGCATTTCTCGACCGCCCCCTGCCCCGTACCCTTTGACTCCGCTCCGTCGGTCGTTCAGGTCATATTTCCCGGCTTCAATGTTTTGGTATATCCTCTCGGCCACCTCGAGAAACGCTTTTTCTACGCCTTCACCACTTTTCGCGCTGGTCTCGACGTACTTGACGACATTTTCGCGCCGACACCAATCTTCGGCTTCCTCTCGGCTGACTGCGCGTTTGCTTCCACCTGCAGTATCTGTGCTTTGTTCAGCCAGGTCCAGCTTGTTCCCAACCAGGATAACAACGATGCCTTCCTCAGCGATCTGTCGGAGGTCGTTGAGCCATGCCGTGACGGATTCAAAGCTGCTGCGTCGTGTAATGTCAAAAACTAGCAGAGCTCCAGATGCGCCCCGAAAGTAGCTTCTCGTTATGCTCTTGTATGTCTCTTGGCCTGCTGTATCCCATAATGATAGTTTCATCTTCTTCTGCTCCGGGAGTCCATCGCGCCACTGTTGTCCGTTGGGTTGACCAACTCCTAACGAGGTGTTCGCGGGGGGGCCAACAGGAACTATTCGTGATCCGAATTCGACGCCGATGGTGACATCGTGTGAGGCAGAAAACCGACCTTCGCAAAGTCGAATGGTGAGGCTGGATTTGCCGGTAGCTATGTAGGCATATTAGCTTCCAACAGAGACATTCGAAGGACTAGCACAGTAGAGCTTACCAGAATCACCTATGCAGACAAGTTTGGCGATGTAATTCCAGGGCAACTTAGGAGCATCGGTTGTGATCTTTGGCATGAGCGCTGTAGTCGTGTGTTGTGTGATTCCAAGCTAACGTCCGACGAGAAAGGGGATTTTGACGGCTTCACAATAGGTAGAGAATCCAGCTGTGACTTGGAAATCCTTGGAGGAGGGTGCGTTGTCCAGAGTAATATGGCAAACAAATTTGGTGACAGGCTGAATTGCAGTGTAGGCCAGTAAGAGAACACAAACAAATGAGAGGAGAGGAGCCATGACGTCCATGCGATTAGCGACCTGTTGGCGTCTCTGTGGCTTTATCCGACCCCTGGGAAGTGCCTGGATGGGTAAGCACGGTACCCGCACCAGGCTGTAGCATGCCTAAACACCACGCCAGCCTTGGGACTATTGGTGGCTGGTCCAGGCATCACGGGCCACCGCCCTTCATGCTGCACCCTGCCTGATCGCCTGGACTGCCGCCACATGTCCAGCTGGTGCCCGCAACACCTCCATGCGTCGTACTCCGTGCACCGTGACCATCATCCGTGGCAGCCTTTCGCCTTTGTCTCAGCATGCTCACCGACCCAACTCGCCGTTACCAGTCCAGTCTCAGAGCATCGACAGCGACCACTACTCATTTCCATCTCTACCATAAACACAATTGATTTATTCGCGGACAAGCTTGTCTTCCGCTGATAGGCACGTCTTAGAATCCTGCTATCCGCATTGTGCTTGATCAGTACACAACCTCCTCGACCATCTTATCGCAACCAGTGCACGCCGATTGTGACCTCGCGTGATTACTGCCTGCGGGCAGGATGTTCTCCGAATGTATGTCTCGAAAAGAATACCTCAAGAATAAGACATGCTGATGAGCTTCTAGACGCTTCCCGCTTTCTTGCTCAGTCTCAATCACGCATCAGCTTTGCTCCCGTCGAAGAGCGCCCTTCTCCAGATAGTCGATCCCGACGCTCAAATCAAACATGGAGGGCGTCGACGGCATCGAGAACCTCGAATACGCGAGTCCCTAACCCGTATCAGCCGACCGCTTCGCAATTATCTGCATTCCCTTTCGCATCTCGCCTGAACCCTCAACAGGCGCCCCTCTTCTACAGTGCCACCGACGAGTTCCGGGAAGAGAATGACGAAGAAGAACATGAACGAGATATGGCAGATTTCTACGCCCTGCAGAGATCGAGAAGGCAACTCGGGGCCAGTGATCTGAAGGCCTCGTCCGACGCCGGAGAAGGAAGTGAAGATAGCGTCAATGGGGACAGCAGCCACGGGAACGACGTGTACGAAAACAGCACGAGAAGAGGAGGCGGCATTAGGAGTTCATGGCATGGCGGAGTCCGCTCGTCGCGACGGAGAGGGCCAGGCCTGGAAGATCTAGCAGAATCAGTGGAATCGGACCGGGACATTTCAAGTCCTCAGGCCTCACGCACTCGTATGGTTGACATTGGTCTGGAGGATACGCTCAGAAGTGAATACGGCGATGAGCCTCCCGAGGATCTGATGGAGAACCCTCCTTCCATCCAGCAACTGCAGCCACGCAAAGGGGCGATGTACGATGACTCTGGGCCTGAGTACTCGGATGATGGCGATAGTGACGATGCGCCGCGGAAACGCCTCCTCTCCGACGAGCAAGGCCATGTAGTCGGTGAGCATAGCCGGCCCGACGACCTTCAACAACCACCGAATCGGCAGCCCAGGCACGATGCTTTTTGGGGACAGATCTATCTGCTGAATCTGGCAGCCATGTTCACCACATGGTTCCTCATTTTTCTTCACACCGAGTCCCCCAGCAAGCGACAACCACTTGGTGACACCATATACACAACCTTGCACGGATCCTTCTATCTTTTAGCGACTTATACCCTTCTAGCGACCTTCGTTTCACTGTTTTGGCTTGCAGCACTCAGGTCATATGTCCGATATCTTGTCTACGGTATTGTCATTGCCGTGCCAGTCATTCTCTATTCATTCTGGCTATACCCTTTCATCTCCAGCTACCGGGGGTCCTGGCACGGATCCAGTGCTCAGGATACTGTCATGCGATGGACTTCTCTCATCCCTGCGGTCATGGCCACGCTATGGGTCTTAGCAGTCATCCGAGGCAGGATGGCGATGCAAAAGGCCATCTCAATCTTGGAGTTTGCCACCCGAATCCTGGCCGCCAATTCAACGTTGGTTTTGGTCGGATTTTCAGTTTTGGGCTTCATAATCAGCTTTACCTGGCTGTGGCTTTCCATGTTCACCAGGGTCTTCCTCGGTGGCCACCCCCTGTCGCGCTCTACCATCAGCAGATTCGTGATTGACACCTCCACGTGGTGGGTTGGACTGTATTTCGTTCTAGTCTATCTCTGGACAATCGCATTTGCTTTCGGCATGCAGCGCACCATCACTTCTGCAACCGTTTCACAGTGGTACTTCCACCGTCTCGCGATTCCGGCACCGACATCCCAAGCTATCGTCAAAGCGGCTCTATTTCATTCATCGACCACGCTGTTTGGAACGATTGCCCTCTTTACAGGCTTGGGTTTGTTGGTCAGACTCCCGCTGCTTCTCTTACCTCGCCGGATCACAATGCTCCTAGGGGTGGCCTTGTACTCCTTTATACCGAGTCCAATTGCGGTGTTGATTAATCCACTGACGCTCACATATGCCGCCATCCATTCCCAGCCTCTCAGCGTCAGCGCCAGAGGACTTTCACAGATGCATTTCCTTGCCCCAAACGATGCTACGACTTCTTTGCATCCCAACACTTTCAATCGGCGTCACCGCACGGACGGCTGGTCTGCCGATACGTCACCACTGTTACCATACCGCCTAGCAAAACTCATTCTACATGCAACGAGGTTCATCATGTCCCTGGCCTTGGGATTTGGTGGATGGGTGTCAACAGCTCGATCCCTGAGACTCGAAGGATCTAGCGCCAAGGGAAGCCTCTATGCATATGTGGTCGGTCTTGTAGCCGGAGCCATCGGTTGGGGTATCCTAGGAGCAATGGAGGGCGTGCTCGCATGCATTGTGGATGCTGTAGTTGTGTGCTGGGGAAGTGAAGTAGGTAGTACTGGGACGGGCGAAGTGAGATATTGCAGAGAAGCCGGCAATCTGTTTGGCGAGGATGAGGACAGAATCGGGCGAGTCAGCCTAGCTTGAAGCTGGTCGAGGATGTGTGATCCATCCGCGACAAGGTAGGAGGCGACTGAGGATAAGGAGGATATGAATCTGTCGGCGACAGCGCTGACGGCCGGAAGAGACACCAACGGTTGGAGGATGGTGGGCTAGAATCGAGTATCTTTAAAGCAGAAACACACATTCTGTCCTTAGATGGAGCCATGAATCTCTCACATACAAGCCATTCTTTTTTTGGCCCTTTTTCCTGTGATTTTATTAGAGCGTGAACACTGGTGCGGAGTCCAGTCAATATGTCAGGCCAGGCCGAACTCATTGTCATGCGCGGCCCCTGAGCGCTGCCGGGCTGCGCCAAGGGTCAGTCCGTTCTTCACATAGTACGGCATACGAGTAGAGGCCACCATATCCAACCCTTCAAAAGTTGACGCGCATTGCTGCCAGCTTGCACAATCACTTCCTTTCAATCCTCCTTTTCTCCTTCCGACTAAGTGTGCTTGAAATGACTTGTTCTTCTTCTTCTGCCCTTTTCTTCATCCTTTAATTCTTCCTTGTCTTCACCAGCCCTCGTTTCAGCTTCTACTGCCAACGCGCTACCTCGCGGCGCAAGGCTCTACCTCCCTTCATTGTTCTTACCCTCGGTAGCAAGTCGTCCGGTTACACGACTGGCTGCCCAAGAGACTCCCCTCCTTGTCCGAATTCATTGACAGGGTCGTTCTAGATCCTTCTCCCCTCCCAAAACATGGCTGCTGCGGACGGTGGATATGCCACTGGCGCAGGACGAGACGATGGTGATCTGCGTCGAAGAAATGTGACCAGTTATGAAAATACCAATGGGCAGCATGTCTACAAGGTGGATGCTGAAGATGTGAAGAAACTACAGAAGGTGGGCAAGATGGTCTGTCCGAGATGCAGTTGCTGACAAGGACTTCAGAAGTCGGGCATCCTCGATATCCTCGACGAGTGGGAATTCATCATAGCCCCCGTTGTTTTCACCGCGTTTGCCCTCTTTACACGACTATGGAAGATAGGGTTGTCTCCTATTGTAACCTGGGACGAGGCCCAGTAAGTCGGATGACTATTTGCAACCATGCTGCCGCTAATATTCGTTGCAGTTTCGGCAAGTTTGGCTCCCACTACCTCAAGCGAGAGTTCTACTTCGACGTCCATCCACCCCTGGGGAAGATGCTGGTTGGCCTATCTGGCTACCTGGCTGGATATAACGGTTCCTTCGAGTTCAAATCCGGCGAGACCTATCCGGAACACGTTAACTACACCTTCATGCGGATATTCAACGCCCTCTTTGGCGCAGTTACGATTCCTTTGACATACTACACGGCGCGGGAACTCAATTTTAAGCGTCCGGCTGTCTGGCTGATGACCCTCATGGTCCTCTGCGAAAACTCGTACGCCACGATTTCCAGATTCATTCTCCTCGACTCCATGCTGTTGTGCTTCACTTTCACCACTGTCCTCTGCTGGGCAAGATTCCACCGTCTTCAACGCAAGAGCTTCTCACTCGAATGGTTTGCGTGGCTGTTCCTGACCGGACTCAGCATTGGTTGCGTGTGCAGTGTCAAATGGGTCGGGTTGTTTGCCACGGCCTTGGTCGGCCTGTACACGGCCGAGGATCTGTGGAACAAGTTTGGCGACCTGAAGATGCCAAAGACGGAGCTAGCCGCCCATGTGGTTGCTCGAGTAGGCGGGCTCATCGTCATTCCAATGCTGGTCTACATGTTCTCGTTCTATTTGCATTTCTTGATCCTGGAGAACTCTGGTCCCGGCGACGCCCAGATGTCGTCTCTCTTCCAAGCCAACCTGAAGGGTACCGAAGTCGGTAAGGACTCGCCTCTGGAAATTGCATTGGGATCGAGGGTCACCATCAAGAATATGGGTTATGGCGGTGGCCTGCTGCATTCCCACGTGCAGACATATCCTGAAGGAAGTGGTCAACAACAGATTACTTGCTACCACCACAAGGATGCCAACAATGACTGGTTCTTCTACCCCAACCGAAGCCAGACCGATTTCGATTTTGAAGGACCATTGAGTTTTGTTGCCGACAAGCAAGTTGTCCGTCTCGTCCACGCACAAACAGGCCGTAACCTTCATTCACATTCTGTTGCCGCCCCTGTCACCAAGGCTGATTACGAAGTTTCCTGTTATGGCAACCTGACCGTTGGTGACGCGAAGGATCATTGGATGGTCGAGGTCGTCAGTGATGCGGCATCTTCTGATAGATCTCGCATTCGAACCCTCACCACGGCCTTCCGACTGCGCCATACTGAGCTAGGTTGCTACCTCCGTGCAGGAACGGTCAACCTGCCGCAGTGGGGTTTCAAACAAATTGAAACAACATGCGTCAAGAACCCCAGTTCTAGAGATGTGTACACCCACTGGAACGTGGAATCCCATGTGAATGAGCGACGTAAGTTCCGCAAAAGCTCAGCCGTTCTCCCTACTAACATCCTGCAGTGCCACCTGGTGAGGCCAAAAACTATCGCTCTCCGTTCTTCAAGGATTTCATTCACTTGAACGTTGCCATGATGACCTCCAACAACGCCTTGGTGCCCGACCCGGACAAGCAAGATGACTTGGCCTCGCAGTTCTGGCAATGGCCTATCCTTCACGTCGGTCTCCGCATGTGTTCGTGGGATGATAGCGTTACGAAGTACTTCCTTCTCGGCAACCCGCTCGTCTACTGGGGCTCGACTGCCTCATTAGGTGTTGCAGGATTGATTGTGCTCTGGTACCTGATTCGCTGGCAGCGAGGTTACGACGAACTTCGCCAGGCCGATATCGATCACATCCACTACTCTGGAATTTACCCTCTGATTGGCTGGTTTTTCCATTACCTACCTTTTGTCATAATGGGACGAGTCACGTATGTCCATCACTACTACCCGGCTCTCTACTTCGCCATTCTTGTGCTCGGTTTCTGTGTTGACTGGATGACCCGACCCCTCAACAAGACTGTGCGCTGGGGCGTCTACTCTGTCCTCTACGCTGCAACCATTGGCCTGTTCGTCTTGTTCAGCCCCATCGTCTTTGGCATGCAAGGGCCCAACAAGAATTATGCATACCTCAGATGGTTCCCCAGATGGAGAATGTCAGATGCTTAGAAGAAAGCGAGCATGTTTGCCATCTGAGACGTGTTACAATCCCGAAAAGAATTGGGACAAGAGTCGAAGTGATATGATGGATGTGGCTGCCCGAGCAACAGCCTAGAACATTTCCTAAAAAATGGGTATAGTAACTCGAGTTATGAGGCTATGGTTTTTTTGTAAAACAAGACTTTGAGCAATGGCATGTAAAAAGTTTCTTAATTCTGGCACACTGAACAGGGGATGCGGACCTATTCACGCATGAGGCTGTTCGATAGCTCCAGACGTAATGGATAGATCAAGATCCACACCCTGAAAAGAAATGGTTCACCCGAGGTACCCCCAAAACCAGCTGCACTGGTAGCGTGGGTTTCGCTGTGTAGAGCATTTCGTGTATCGATCGACGACGGACCCAGATTCCTCCTAACTCCGACATATCTCGGAGACTATCCATAGGTCTGTTGTGACTAGCATACAGCACTATCGAACGCGTGTGTCAAGTATATAAGGTCGTAGCCAAAATCAATTCGAGTAGCATACACGCAACTGTAAGTCCATCTTTCAAGGCCTGGCACTCTGGAGCAAATCTCTCATCCTCAGCAAGCCTCTCCTCCTAGAGCATTGCATACCTCGGCAACTAGGTGCACCAGGTGCCTCCTGGTACTTTACTCGCTGAAAGCCTGAAGAAGACCCGCCTGCATCGGATACTTCACAATGTCCGACCTCGCAACCACCCTCCGTAGCACTGCAGAGCGATACATCTCGGCCTTCAAGACCCTGGACGCAGATCTCTTCGCATCTTTACAGTCACCAAAAGAGTACAAACACACTTTTGGTCCTGCTTCAGTCAATCCCCCTCCGCCACAAGACGGCGCTCGCTTCGCTCAGCACATCAGAGACCTTCAGGGAATCATGAAGGGGTTTCCCGTCCGTGCGCGGTCGACTTGGGTCAACGAAGCTCAGCGGCAGGTCATTTTCCATGCCACTAGCGAGACTTGGTTCCGGGACGAATACAAGGACTCTGACGATGCTGAGTGGCTGTATCATGGAGAGTACGTCTTTGTTCTGGACATGGATGAGACGGGCCAGAAGATCACAAAAGTGTTTGAGTTCTTAGATAGTAAGGGCACGGAGGAACTGAGAGGGTTGATGAAACGGGCACGGGCGAAGGAGGCAGAAGTCAAGGGTAAGGACGTGAGCAAGACGAGTTTCGAATAGCTGCCGTCTATCCATACCAGCGCAGCAACTGCAAGTCGTCTTTGTAGATGCGACTGTACGAGTTATCGGCTCTCCGAAGAATCAAACAAGAGATCACATACACACGGCTACATACGGCTCCATCGGAAATAGCATCCTTTTCTGCATGTCATTTCTGGAGCCTGATCCGGCGCTGTCGCGATCCCAGGGAGTGTACGAGTTACCATAGGATCAAATGGCGTTCTCGCCGGCCTTTATAAAGACTCCTTAGGCTTGTGACTAAGATGGAGCATCTTCGATTGGTTCCGGTCTTCCGGCGTGTCGCGGTCTGCCGCAGAGCCTGGTGTCAGCCGGGGGGAACCCCAGCACTCCCTGCACTCGCCTGCGGGCGAGGGAGAAGACAAGGAGAAGAGCTTCCGAGGTAAGGCTGCCAAGGCGCTAACTCCGTTGGTCACTAGCGCTGCTCTAGCCCTGTCGAAGGCCAATGGGCAGAGTCTGCTGGGCGAACGAAGGCGGGAGACTATCATCTTAGCGATGGCCCTGCGCGTCTTTTCTCCCACTAAACTTCGTGCAAATTACTACTAAACTGTCCGTCATCTCTTGTCCACTGTTCCGAGTATTGTATCATCTGTCCGAGCCCTCACACCGGGCGCCTGGCCTCGTCCATAGACCACTCGTCTTCACCATGGCCAAATAGCCTGCCTGACTCTCGCACTTCCTACGGCGACCTTGGCTCGTTGACCTCGATCCTGACCTCGACGCCACTTGTCGCTCGCCTGGACCATGGCCACGGCAACCCGGCGGCCGTCAACCGGTCACGGCTCGGGCGACTACTCCGAAGAACCCAGCTTCGAAACTAACGCAGACGGCAGAATTGAGATGTCCCAGGAAGAGATAGATGCCATCATCAGGAATAAGAGAAAGGTCAGGGACCCAAAGGCATGTTATGCATGCCATCGGCGCAAGGTCAAGTGTGATAGGAACCTTCCTTGCGATTCTTGCATCAAAAGAGACCACCCCGAGCTATGTTCCTACGAGCGACCGACGAAGAAGAGACGGATAGCGTTGCCAGGGGGTGTGGGACGTAACGAAGGGACACCGGTCGAAGGCCAGGATCTGGCCCGCCAATCCGGGCCCAACGTCACGGTGCCGCGAGAGCAGTGGGAACGCATGAACAGAGAGATCCAGAAGTTACGCACTCAGGTCAAGAGCGAGTCTATGACCCCCGAAGCACTGCATGGCGAGGCGGATGACCCCAGCGCACCAGGTTCCCACAGTCGTTCTGAGGAAGCCGAAAGAGAAGGCTATCACGCTCCAAGTAACCAGATGGGCACCATGCACGTGGGCTCTAGATCAGTACTTGCATATATGATGGCTCTGGGTAGGAGTCAGACGACACAAGACACTGCGCGGTCGCTGCTGGAAGAAAATATCTTGCCCAAGCTAGGTTTGGATAATGAGAGCGCCACCTACCCTTTTGTCGACCTATGGAGTACGGCTTCCAGCATGCAAGATGTGAGCGGTTTGTGTAAAGCGATTCCTGATGATGAACTGTGTCGAGAGTAAGCATGTCCGAGCAAACAACGTTGCCGATAACCACTGCTAACACTGTCCAGATTCTTCGTCGGTTATCGAGATGTATCGGGCACTCTGTATCCCGTTGTGCCTGATGCAGCCAGCTTTGAAGACACGCTATTGTTTATGCTGTCCAACAGGTCGCGCGCTCTCCGTGATAACCTAGAACTTGATCCGAACAAGCCGTACGGAGTTTCGCTGGCTTGGTTATCACTCGTCTTTGCGGTGTTCGCTTCGGGTGCTCAATGTTCAGACAGACCGGCCAAGGAGAGAGAATTGACTTCACAAGTTTACAGTGCGTCGTCGAATGCATACTTTGATCTGGTCTTGACTGACTGCTGCTAGTTTGTTGCTCATATCAGGCTCTGCGCATGGCCAACTTTCTCACCCACCCCTGTCTCGAGACGATCGAAGCGTCACTTATCATCGGGAATGTTCTGTCATACAACATGAACCCCGGTGTGGCATACATCTTCCTCGGAATGACACTGCGCATGTCGTTCTCCATCGGACTACAGATCAATTCCAATCACTTTACCGAGGCTGAGAAGTGGACTCGGCGACGAATTTGGTGGGCTCTTGCATGGCAGGACTCACATTTTGCTGTGAGCTATGACCGACCGACTTCGAGCGTCTTGTGCATTCCGGACATACCGTATGGGAAGTTCAGCTCACCAGGAGATCGGAGCTACGCCGAGAGCATGTTTGCCATAATCAGGCTCACGCAGCAGATTGTTCGGGAGCGTCTCCTTCACCCACGGGCCGTGATGACCTGGGAAACGATCCGAAAACATACCGAAGAGATTGCAAACATTGTTGCACAAGGTGCGGCTCATCTTCGCGATCGGAATGTATGCTATACGGTGACACAACATCTGGAACGCCTGGCTCTTAAACTTCACAGCTCCTATATTATCAGTGAACTCTGTCGACCGGCATTGAAGGAGTCAGCTTCCACGGACCCCACCGCCGTGTCCACTCCAACGCAATCTCCCGGTGGACGTCGTAAGACATCCCATTCTGCACCAAACACTCCGGGTTCAGATTCAGTCAACCGAGCGCAGTTCCGACGTGAATGTGTCCAGGCCCTGGAAGGAACCGTGGCTGCATATGTGGAGTTGCATAATACGTGCAAGTTCGCATCTCGGTCTTGGATCGGTATTCAACGTGCCATATCGGCAGCGTTCTTGCTGGGCACGCTCCCAGACACAGGCCAGGATGGTCACCGGTTGGCACTGTTGCGTGACCTTGAGCGAGTTGTTGCTCAACGCACCATGGAGGAATCGACATTCGATCTACAGCCTCAGGATCTGTCGGGGTCGGAACAACCGCCCCTTGCTGACTCTCCGCACTGGGTCCGCAGTATGGCCAAATCTTTGAATGCACTTGGCAAGCTAAACGCCGCTCTGAACGGGCCTAGACCAGCCGCGACCGTCAAATACCCCGTCGTTGCTTCAACCGCCAATGGAATTTCTGGATCGGGAAGCCTCTTCGCTACGAACCTGGGCAACACGGCCGTCAACAGCCCTCCACAGCCCAACAACACCCGGTATCCGAGCGTGACGTCGGGTCTGAAGCAGGAGCCGTATTCGCCCGCCCTGGCAAGCAGTGGGATTGTCGGCGTGGGAAACCCCAATCTGACCGTGGGACCCATCACCCCCGACAGCACTTCTTCGTCGAGCGATTGGACCGTCGGCAATCTACACGAACGAGCCGCCGAATATGTCCAGGCACCTTTGTGGGGAGACGGGGCGGCCATCGGGTCTTATTTTGGTGTCGACACTTGAGCGGCGGTTTCAGCGACTGCCTGGCTGGTCCTTGTGGTGGTCTCGGTTGTCGTCTGCCGATGGGATGGGGCTGGAGAGAAAGTTTCTCTGGACTATCTCACGTTTGACTACGGCTTAGGTATGTCAAGACGAGGCGCGCTGTCCGTCTGACAATGACTCTGACACTGGGGTGGGAATGAATGAAGAGTTACGAAACACAAACAATGTACAGCAGTCCCTGAGAGATTGTGTGAATGCCAATGCCGTTCTGATGCCAATGCATGCTGAACCTAGTATGCCTCTTAAGAATGAATGATCGGTAGGTAGTTGCTGGAAAGTTTGTTTATGTGAACGAAGAATGATTTTCTTTTCTCGTTTCTTTATTACATTTTTTTCTGGGTTTGTTTGAAATGCCTCTGAGCAATGCCGTATGAACCTTTTTACCTTCCTCGATTGACACTTTTTTCCTTCCTCGATTGACACTGCTCTACCAAGAGTTCAGAGTGACAAACCACGACGGCACGGCTACTGCTTCTTTCTCTCATGATCCAAACACCACATACTTCATCATGCCCAAGGCATTGCCCAGCAAGGTAAAGACGGTCCGTGGCGTGGGGTTCTCGAGGATAATGTCGGGAAACCTCTCCTCGACGAAGACGGCATGAAGGAGCTCAGGAGTCAGGATGCCACCGGTCTGCGCCGTGTTCATCACCCCCACGGCCTGGAGGACCCTCACGAACCACAGGTTCAGCGGCAGCCGGGGCGCTCCGGCGGCGCGGCTCTCCTTGTCGCGGCGCTTGAAAGTGCGGGCGAGCGAGCGTAGCGTCACGGGTTTGCCGCCCCCGCCGGCGTCGTCGATCATGGCCTGCAACATCTCGGGCCGGAGCGTGTAGTTGTCGCCCTGGTGGAAGTCGAGGCGGGTGAAGGACGAGTCGTGCTCGATGACGTTATGCCGCCGCGTGTCGACGAGGTCGAAGGTCCCGTCGGGCCGCAGGAGAGGCGGGAGCGACGACACCAGCGACGCGGCCGCGAGCCAGTCCATGTGGAGCGCCGTTTGGAGAGCGTGTTGGACCTGGGCGAGCGTGATGTTTTTGCCGTCGCGGGGGCTGTTGGCGAATGTGGTCAGAACGGGCTCATACCTCAAAATGGTTCAAGAGATGCTGCCGACGCGGCGCAATGCAGGGCACAAACAAAGGAACGGGACCCAAAGGCGAAAAAAGTACTAGGTATTTTGCAAGGTCAGGTACGTACAGGTATCCTTGGTTGGCGAGGGCGTTCAACCCTGGACACGGACTGCGATGTTCAATGTCCCCCTTTTGGTAGCTGTGGTCGTCATTTGCAGGTGCAGATGATGCTTGGGATCTGGATTTCTTGTCGGCATAGCCGCCGGTGAACAATGTTTTGATAATGTTGGTCAAGGAGAGATACATTGTGAGCGAGGGTGGTGTCTACGTAGAAGGGGCGCCAGGAACTGAACGAAACTCGAAGAATGAAGCCCCCTTTTTTCTAAGGAGACGCAGTCAAGGCCCCAAGGTCACAAGGACGAGCTCATGGGAAGAATCGACAGAGATGGGCAAGACGAAAAGACTGACTTCGTTCTCGTCAAGCTGAGTTGGTGAGGGTGAGAAGATTCCTGGGTCCAGCATACAGAAAGCGCGCGGAAGGGCAGGAGGCTGCGGCAAGAAGCAGGAAAGCAAGAGGCGAACCCGAACTTCTGTGCACATGGTACTCACTCTGTGCTGTGCTTGCATGTTTTTCGAAACATCAGCAGGCCATCTGTCTGTGCAGCCAGCCACACCGCTTCCAGCTGATGGTCAGCATTTACTCGATACAGGGCGCACTGTGTTTCACGTAGCACAGGCTGGAAATGGGCAATGTTGGACCCCGCGAAATGCAAGCCATGCACAGCTCCGTACGGAGAACTGCAAAGGAAATGTTCTGGCCAGGGCATACTCCGTACTGCGTACGAGCGATTGGATTCAAAAGGAAGCGAGCGAGCGAGCTGAAAACGAGCTGATGGACGCGTGCAGGTCAGGCTGACTCTGACTGCCTCGTTGGCAATTTTGCCAGAACTAAATATCCGCCGTCTCTGGCAAAGCGTACTATAATCCTGCAGTAAGCGAACCAGTCAATCTCCTCATCACATCTTGGCGCATGATTCATTCGCAGCCGATCATAAAACTGTACCTTGTCTGCTTCATGTAAGCCCGGGGTGATGCAGGGTGCAGCGTGCAGGTGCAAGGGGGTCTGGAGGTTTCCTCTCATTGTGTAACCAGCAAGGGAGGTGCAGAGGGGCTGATGACTCTGATTGCCCGGCCACGATCAGGACCGGCGTGGAAGTTTGGTTGACTTGACACATACTCCGTAGCAATGCCAGGAGTTTGAACATACGGAACATGTGCTCCTGTTGATCCTCTTGTCATCGTCAGTATTGCCCATTAGAAAGAAGGTCCGTAACGCATTGCTGTACTTCTTTCTTCCCGCACAACGACTAAGGGCGTCGAAGATACAGACGAAGATACTCACATATTCATTCCCTGCACCAAACATCATCCGTCATGGACACACACATCAGACCTAGCTACAAGCCAGGCCTTACTGATCGGTTGCTGGTGGGCATATTTCACTTGATCAACAAGCTCATACCCTGGCACAAGCTGCCCGCGATCGTTGGCGCGCTGAACCTCGAAGCTTTGCGTGTCGAGCTCCGCGAGTACAACTTGCATGATGGATACCCGTCCGGCGTCTACCAAGGTACCCAGACCACCGATCCCATGACCGATGAGCGCTTCGAATATGCTCGCAATTCAGATGGAAAGTTCAATTCGACGGAGATGCCACGCATGGGATGTGCGTTCCAAAGATTTGGGCGGAATTTCCCTCGAGGATTGACCATCAAGCCAACAGAGGATGAACTGTGGACTCCAAACCCGAGGATGGTGAGTTTGACTTGAGGTTTTGATTCGTTTCCCTCGGCCGTACAAACTGACACTTGACCCAGCTGAGTGATCGTTTCATGGCACGTAAGACTTTCATCCCGGCAACAACGTTGAACTTGCTGGCGGCAGCTTGGATCCAATTTCAAACCCATGACTGGTTCTTTCATGAGAGCGTATGTTGGTCCTCGTCGGCACACGTCAAGTATGTTTCTGCTGGCTAATTCATGACAGAGCGACGAAAACTTCGACGTCCCTCTGCCCACGGGAGACAGTTGGCCACATGGCAAATTGCAATTCCCAAAAACAAAGCCAGATGAGGTTCTCAGTCAAACAGACATCGAGTGTCCTGGCTACAGAAACGAGAACACCGCGTGGTGGGACAGTTCTCAAATCTACGGGTCCAGTGAAGCCGCGACAAAGTCACTCAGAAACCTAAACAGTGATGGCAAGTTGACCCTGACCAAGGAAGGTCGCGTGGAATTTATCCCCCGTGACGCCGACGGCAACCCCTTGACCGGATTCAACAACAACTGGTGGATAGGGATGGAGATGCTGCACACCCTGTTCGCCCTCGAGCACAACACCATTTGTGACATGCTGCGCCGGGCATATCCCTCCTGGACAGGAGACCAGATCTTCGACAAAGCCCGACTTGTCAACTGTGCCCTCATGGCCAAGATCCATACCGTGGAGTGGACGCCTGCTATCCTCGCCCATCCCACCTTGAAGATTGCCATGAATGCCAACTGGTGGGGTCTCGTTGGCGAGTCCTTGACCAAAATGCTAGGTCGCATCTCGAAGACTAGCGAGGTCATCAGTGGCATCCCAGGCTCGGGAGTAGATCAGTTCGGAGTGCCGTACTCTCTGACAGAGGAATTTGTCTCTGTGTACAGAATGCACTCCCTCATCCCGGATACAATCGCCTTCTTCAACGCCAAAGATGGCGGACACACTTCGACTGTTCCTGTGGAGAATATGCTTTTCAAAGACGCCCAGACACCCCTGGACAACGGTTTATCTTTCGCTGATGCGTTTTATTCCTTCGGCATCAACTACCCCGGCGCCATTACGAACTCGAATTATCCGGATTTCCTGCGCAATCTGACCACACCAGACGGCGTACATCGCGACATGGGCACTGTGGACATTCTGCGCGACCGTGAGCGAGGTGTGCCTCGGTACAACCAGTTCCGTCGTCTGTTGCGCATGCCGGCTCCCAAGACATTCGAAGAACTTACTGGTGGCAACAAGGTTCTTGCGCAGGATCTCTCAGATGCGTACAACGGAGACATCGAGCTCGTTGACGCACTCGTCGGGTCTCATAGTGAGCCTATACCAGCAGGGTTTGGGTTCAGTGACACTGCCTTCCGTGTCTTCATTCTCATGGCAAGCCGACGCCTAAAGAGCGATCGATTCATCGCCGGACAGTGGAATGCAAAGACGTATACAAAGGAAGGTCTGGACTGGGTTCAGAACAACGGGATGAAAGACGTATTGTCAAGACACTTTCCGGAGTTGAGGGACGTCTTGAAGAGCAGCAAGAACCCGTTCGCGCCGTGGAGCAAATTGCCAAAGTCGACGGTGTATGATGGCATCGAAACCAATGAGCCAAAGAAGTGAGCGGTTGCGTTCTCAGGGATGGATATGCAACCGAGAGATGTGCGATGATACCTAGCGATTAGAGGAGATCAAAAAGTAGCTTACCACGTCAACATGACTTACCCAGTCAATAATGATGATGACGCATGCTTTGTACCTGCTACAATAGCTCCTTTCTTGTTGTGGATTTCAATCGTAGCATGTAACCATTATCGTCGGATGGGACTGATATCGAAGCTCAGGAAATGCTAGATATCGGCGTCTTTGGTCGACCGTACTGACTCCGGCAGACCATTCGAGCTTGACCCGAAAAACCCAAGCTTGGCAGGTCCAAGGCAACGGCTGGAGACGCGGCTCATTCGCGTAGAGACGGTGTCATGTAAAGTACCTGTAGTGCTTGCTTTCCTGCGATCATTTACAAAGAACACCTGGAAGACCTTCGGTCCATTCTTGAACAGCAACCCAGCAAGCTAGGTGTCTTTGAGCGCAACCCAACCCTTCCCCCATCGACTACTCCTAACGTAAAGCTTCGTTCCAATATGGCTTCCGGCTACGATCGTGCGCTTTCAGGTAGGTTGTTGAGGTCCTCGTATTGAAGACACAGGCTAACTTTCCGTAGTCTTCAGGTAATCCGTCCGCTTCCTTCCCCCCTGCTTCAACTGACCGATACAGTCCGGACGGCCACGTGTTTCAGGTCGAATATGCTCTGGAGGCAGTCAAGCGAGGAACATGCGCAGTGGGCGTCAAGGGCAAGGACATTGTGGTGCTGGGATGCGAGAAGAGATCAGCGATGAAGCTTCAAGATACCAGAATCACGCCTTCGAAGATCGGCCTCGTCGATACCCACGTCTGTCTGGCTTTCGCCGGTCTCAATGCCGACGCCCGGATATTGATCGACAAGGCACGACTAGAGGCTCAATCCCACAGACTGACGGTCGAGGATCCCGTCACGATCGAGTACATCACAAAGTACGTGGCGGGCGTGCAGCAAAGATACACCCAGAGCGGCGGTGTTAGACCTTTCGGGATCAGCACGTTGATCATCGGCTTCGACAAGGGTAGCAAAGAACCCAAACTGTACCAGACCGAGCCTTCTGGCATTTACTCTGCTTGGTAAGTGGTGATCCCGTGTGTATATATGGGATCGGATGGCCCTCTGTGGGCTGTCTGTCTGTGTTTGTGTGTATGTGCTAGTGTGCTAATCTGTGAGCAGGAAAGCAAATGCCATCGGACGATCGAGCAAGACGGTACGAGAGTTCCTCGAACGAAATCACAAGGACGACATGGACCGGGAAGCTACCATTTCGTTGACGGTCAAGTCTCTACTTGAAGTTGTCCAGACCGGCGCAAAGAACATCGAAATTGCCATCATGGCTCCTGGAAAGACCATTGAGATGTTGCCCTCGGAGCAGATTGAACAATACGTCAAGACGATCGAGGCTGAAAAGCAGGAAGAGCAGGCAAAGAAGAAGCCAGGAGGAAGAGCGGCAGCTTCAGGTCCTGGCACTTCGACTCTACCTACAAGGCCCGTCGGCGAGGGCGAAGGCTCAGGGGACACCTGATCATCCAGGTCACTTTGTAATTGTCCCTTTGCATGAGCGCCTGGAGTTCTGGTGATTAAAAAATTGAGAACCAATAAAGAAACCTTTGACCGAAGGCGAATGTTGTCTCTCTATTTGTTGCCGTGCGCTCTCCCTGCCTGTTACCTTTTGCATTTTAGAACGGCGGAAGGATTGTTCGTCCTCGATGTGCCGTGCAGTGTCGTGCCTCGTGAGGATGAGGCGGAATCCGTCGAATTCTACATTTCCCGTCTGCGACGAGCCTCGTCCACATCCACGTTCAAACATCAACCCAGCTTCTCCGCGGCTTCTCTGACGTCGAAAATGGTCCTTTGCTCTGGTTGTCGGACCCGTTCATCCTTGAGCATTCTGTGATCCTTGGGTCAGGGGGAGGGCCCAGTCCGGAGCGAAAGGGGAAAAAAACACTCCTTCTATGAAAATACACCATGGGCAACGTACCTTGCATCCATCCTCGTATCCTCGCTCTCGACCTTGAGTGCTGCCTTTGGCGTCACGGCGTCTATCACGAAATGATTGTCGCAATTCGGACAGTATTCGTCACTAGTGAGAAATTAGCACATGTACATATGAATCGAGGATACAGACGGATAGATACTGGTTCATGCTTCCGACTCGAGGGATAGCATGACTCATATCTTCGTGTGTGTGTGTGTGTGTGTGTGTGTACATACCTCTCATCCCAATCTTGGGTGTTTTTTCGAAACGCTTTACGGCACTTTTTGCATATGAATGTCTGTGTGGTGACGATGCGAATTTAGGCTGTTAGTCCAGCAGTTCTGACTTGACCCCCTTTTTGGCCCCAGAGACGACATCAGACAGGCCGCGGGATGAGGCGAGATGGAGACGGAGATGAAGAATTGAAGTTGGACGGTGCTCATAGCGGTATGTATACAGTACCATGTCAAAGGTTTGCAAGAGTGGATGAGATTCTTGCTCGGCGTGGCATTCTGCACAGTCAAACCACTTTTTACCTGTTGATGGTTTTGGCGGGTGGCGTCGTTAGTGAAGGGAAAAACGGTGGTGCACTGAACAACAAAGTAACAGCAAGGTACAGGTAGGTAGGTTTGTATTTTTTTTTCTTTCCTTGAAGATTTCCAAAAGTCCACTGTGCTGCCGTTGCTCCCCCCGAGGGGGAGGGGAGGCGGGAGGCAAGACAGACATGAGTAAAAAGGGTTCAGCAAATGTAAACTTACAGCATGGACTCCTTATCGAGACTTGGGCGTTTAGGACGTGTTTGCTGGTCGAGAATGTGGACGTTAGTCAGTGGTTCTGGGTCTTTCTTTTGTAATGTAATGGGTGCGTAGCGTAGACATGGCTGGCGAGCGAGCGCGTTGTGACAAAAGAAGACAAAACGAGGCTTCTTGTCAGGGGGTTGTGGCTGTCTGGTAGAAAAAGAGTGGCCTTACCACATCGTTTGGGTGTCGGTCGACTGTTTGAGGACGTCGTCGTGGCCGCAACTTGGATTCCTGGTCGTCAGTCACTTGGAAAAAGGTCAGAGGTATCAGGGGTGTCGATCGCATGTCAATAATTGAGATGATGTTCCACACAGTGTTCCTCGACATGCGCGTAGGAAAATACGAGTCATTACGCCGGTCAGGTGATCGGAATCCAAGTCATGAAGATTGTATGGCTACACTACACCAGAGTAACAGCCTCGAGGGATAATGAAAGGATTTGTGCAGTTTCGTTCCACCTGGCTCTCAATCCTCATCCTGATCCTTGCACTTGCTACTACACAACATCGTCGAGCCTTTGATCACACGGATGAAGATGATCGTCGCATGGCTACAGGCTTGCAAAGTCGAGATATCACCACCACAGAACCGAGTCAGAAGCTGGGAAACCCATCACCAAAGGTCACCAGTCCTCCTTCCTCGATTTGGATGAAGCCATTCCATAGCACTCTTGAGGTTGACCCAGCCCAGAAATGGTCTTGAGAGTCCATATCCCACCTTCTCCTGCATCCATTCGGGCAACTCGCGGACCTTCTCAACCGGATTGATCAAGTACTGGTTTTCTTCCTGTCTCAGCCAGCCTCTCGTCATGAACGTGCTGTACACGAGTCGCTCTTCTGGATGGATCTCGCCGTTCTCGTCGGGCTGATCTGTCTTGTTAGCACTTCCGCCGTGGAAGCACCCACTCAAGACCATGAAGCCATCACCAGGTTCGAGTTCGGCATAGAAGGTTTGAGTTTCTTCTGGAGGCCCCGCGGCATAGTCCCACAGATGCGAGCCTGGAATGAACCTCGTGGCGCCATTCCGCTTGGTAGTCCTTTTACCTGCTACGAAGAACCCGACGCCTGCATCGCGACCTATCTCGTGTTTTGCCGCTGCAGGGTGATAGATGTGATGGATCGCGTCGTCACGGTGCAGTGCTTGATCCCGGGCCCCCGGGTTGATACTGAATACGATGGTGTTGTTTAGTTGTGGTCGAGAGACCGACAGTTCGTTCTTGTCGCCAATCTGTTGCGGTCAGTATCAAAGATCCGCCTTTGGAATCCACACAGCTCACCCAATTATGCTTCAGCGTGCTTGTTAGCAATGCATCTGTTACTCCCGTCCAGAGCGGATGACCAAAGATGCGGTCGGCAAAGGTTTTCGATTTCGTGACGAGCCCAAATGCCCTTCGAGTTTCTGCTGGGAAGAAATCTCCTACAGGTACATTCGTGTCAGGCAACCGAAGCTGCTTGTGATGAGACATCCAGAGATACCGAACATACCGTCGCCCCAAGCTGTGTCCTTTTCCAGCTCCGGCCGAATATCCCTTTCCAAGTTTGCCAACTCGTCTTGGCTCAGGACATTGCGGATGACCACCCCACCAGCAACTGTGATGGCGTCTACCAAGTCTTCCACTGTAGCACTCGCAGCATCAAAGATCTTGACCTCGGGCAGTGGCGAGGCCGGAGATTTGAGCTCATCAGCCTCCTTACGACTATCTGTGCTGTCAATCGTCTTCGCTACAGGAACGGCGATTTCGACGGCCGAGGGTGCCATTCTGAAGTGGAACAAGCAAATGAACAACGATATACTCTTTGGGCACAAAAAATCGTGGAATTGCAGCAACGACTGTTCAGAATGTGGTGTCAACTGGATGACTTTGTCCTTTTCATTATATACTTCTCCGACCCCAAAGGCACGATAGATGTTCCAAATGACGGACAGGGGAATCTCTCCTGCCCGATTTGGAGATGCCTCGTTCCCAGACTGATAAAGTACGTGGGTGACCCCGCCACCACAACGGAAACACTCCAATTACCAGGTACTTATCAACGCAACAATGAATAAAATCAACGAGCGGAGCAACGGGACTATTATGGCAAGAGAAAATGCAGGCGTATTAATTCCTGTCGGGTGTGGGGAAGAGCGGGTTAATCAACCAGGGACTCAGTAGGCCAAGGTGATGCGAGAGGACAACCCGCTACTACATTTCTTGGTGAATAGGGACTGGTCGGACTTTGTCGAAACTGGAATGAGAGACCTGGGACCTTGCAACACGTCAACGACTTCTCCGCCTGACCACATCAGTTCGTCTTCCGGAACCTCAAGCATCGTGATTCGGACATACCGGGCGATATAGCCATTTTGGCCTGACAGCGAAGTTTTCTCGGAATGCATTTCATTTCAGGGGCTTCTCCCTATCTACGGACTGTTCATGTCTTCTCTGCCCAAAAAGAACACAGGGACCAGTTTGCGCAGTCTAATTCTTGATGAAAGTTCCTCTCTTGCTCAACGATCTCCTGCACTCAAACCTTCGAACCATGCGAAGTGCGACGACCAACTTCATTCACTTCCATCGATCCCTTGGCCCCGACAGATACGGCTTTCTCTGCCATCAGTTCCTTCTCATGTTCCCGTTCGATCTGCTCCTCGCCAACGAACCCCTCGAGTCGTGCTCGGTCTTCCCATTTGTGAGGAACAATCACATTGTCTTCCAAGAAATAGTTGGTTGGCTTCACCTGAGTCCAGATGATGATCAGGAGGAAACCCAGACCGATGGCGTACAATGTAAATTGCACGATCAATTGGTCGAGGTAAGAAACATTCTTGGAGTCTAGCACAAAGGAAATGCACATTCCCAGTGCTGTCGTTCCCTTAAAAAGTCTGTACGGTTTGCGTCAGCACAGGTCCACCACGTTGGTGTGAACTTGAGGATAATGTGTTACTTACCCGCTAAGTCTTGAGCAGATCTGTGGGTCATTTGAAAGTGCCCCAATTGTCCACTGGACGCAGATCTGATAAGTAGCATAGATGATGCCTAGCTCAGTCGTCAGGAGGCGTCAGCAAACCGGGATGTGACCATACCTTCTAGCAGATAAAGAACAAAGCCAGCCCCAAAGGCACTATCGGACCAGTCAACACCTGGCGGTGTATTCTTCTGTCTGTTGACATCGTTCTTGACGATCCAGGCGGCCAGGCCGGCATTCGTGGCAAGACACAGAGCGCCCATAATACAGGTTCCGACCATACCACGAACACGCCGAGATTTGATACGGTTAGTGTCCATGACAAAAGCCAGCATAAGAGGACATGGCATCATGATAAACTGGAAGAGAACATTATTGAGCGACCGTGTTCTCAGGTTGAAGTAGTAAGCGTTGATGCTGGAAAGAAGGGCCTGTGGCTTGTTAAATGTTGTGCCGGTGAAGGTAAGTACTTTTACTCACCAAGTTCATTTCTGCCACAAAGATGGCAGGGATCAGCATCAATATCCGCCAGTCTGTGAATAGATCGATGAGACCCCGGATTTCTTCCATGACATTGGGATCTTTGAAGATGGCAATATGTGTTCCGTCATCTCGCACCACTTTCTTTGGATCGATGATGAAAAAGAAGGCGATCAAAATAGCCATGCACATGATGACGATGCTGGACATTGAGAATCAGTAACCAGCTACCATGCAAGCACGAATATTTCTTACAAGACAGAATACACCGCATTCGAGACTCCGGTCGATTCAGTCTGGTGGAAGTTGACTCCAAAGGCGATCAAACTACCGACTGTACCTCCGAAGCTTGTAAAGACCCATTGCCAGGTGATGAACAGTGCTTTCTCATCCTCCTGGGCATACGCAAATTGAATAAAACCGCACGCAGTCCACAGGCAACCCGCAGTCACACCTAAAATGGCGCCTCCTAAATAGGGGAACCAATTATGGCCTTGACGATCGAAGTACCAAAGGCCCCCGACATACAGCGGATATCCAATTGCGCCAAACATCATGGTAATTTTGGGGCCACAGATATTCAGAATGGCCCCGCCAATCCAGCCAAAAAGACAGAAAAGACCGTAAAGTACTGCATTGGTGGTTGACGCAACCGTTTGGGAACTCGGACGACCTCCACCAGCACCGAGGCCGGTAAGAGCAAGATAGATGCCCGGCAAACAGAAAAGAATGCTAATCCCGCAGTCAGTATCGTTCCAAAACAACATGGTGATGAGGATGAAACTCACGCTCCAACGACAAAGTTCTGATTGATGGGTCGATTGAGCCGGAACCGGCCCGTTCCCAATGAAGGCTCCATGAACTTCATAGCGGCGGTGACGGACTTGTTTGCAAAAGTTTAGTCTGAAGTGCTTCGACGCCTGTGTTGGCAGGTAGAGAGTGATTTGGTTACCAACGTGGGAAGAGATTGATCTAGACCGGCTTTATATGTGATCCAGTTGACAGAGGGTCTCCAGAGATACATACGATCTCACCGAGACTCCGCTCACTACCACTGCGCAAGTCGCAGGCTAATCATCTCGACCAGGTTCTGAAGGCAGTCATCCCTGCAGGGCCAATCCGAATAGCTGATGCGCGCTGTTATCATGGCTTTTCTGCGGGTCCGAGAGACGATCGTTGGCCGTCTAGTATCCCGTAGATAAGTTGGGATACAAAAGATCAACACACGTTTGAGCAGGAGTTCCGAGCATCTGTCCATCGACAGAGTACCCTCCTGCCCTCCCATTTTTTGGATGTGGGAGACGCAAGCATCAGGATGTCTGCCGCAATTACCCCACGGCATTGCGGTCGACGTCTCTACGTCTCAGCTTCCAACATAGAACGTCGTGGACACGCCTCTCAGACTCAGTCTTGCCAAGTACTCCGGGATATGATGATACCCTGAGTTCCGAGTTCCGTCGTGCGGAGAGGACGTCTAGCCAGGCTGAAGGGATGACCGCGTATCAAATCGTTGTTTAGCGACGCTCATCTGCATGAATCCATGGTCTGCGATAGTGAGTCCCGAAAACAGCAGGGGCCAGTGCCTATCCCTACATATTTCTATGCATGCGAGGACAGCGACACACCAACATAACTGAATGCATCCAGAAGGCAATAATACATCTCTCTTGCCTAATCAAGCCGTGAGCTTCTGCGGCAATAGTGGTCCACTTCAACGACGGATCTGCCAGGCCGCTTTCCTAGCAGGGTACTCCAGTATTCTTATCTCGATTCCTGGCATATGCATGCCACGGGCGGGCGATGATAAGGTATCAAAAGCTGTCCTCGGGATTGGGCGGCGACGCTATACTCCGTAACTACATGCTTCACGTTGAGATGCTGTTTGCTCGTGTTCAGCCACCAGGCCCGTTCCAGCCATATGCATCGGCATCAATTGATGAGAGTACTTATTGTGTCACTACCTGGGTTAAGCGAAAACTACCACGGTAGCAGTCGCAACAAGTTTACTCAGCTCGCGAGCAATTACGAATCCCTAGGAGATCGAGCCAATACCTCGTTGCATTGACAAGGTCGTTCCAGCCAGTACTTGTCTTGTCGACGGTGGTATCTTTGAAGCCCAACCACAATGGTTCTCGCACGTTGGGAAGAGCTTGCAAAATCTGCAAGAGATTTTCGAGACGAGACCCTGAGCAAGGTCGATCCACCATTCGATCCTCTCCCAGATCCTCTGCCATTGTCGTCTCAAGAATTGCCCAAGAAGTACCTGACTCCGAGAGAATATGAGCTTACTCAGGACTATGATGCTATTGAACTCCTCGAGATGCTGCGTGCTAAGAGAGTCACTTCTGAGGAATTGACTCGAGCGTTTCTACGCCGAGCAGCACTTGCACAATATGCCGTACGAGATCCAAGAGACTTCCAATTTTGGTATGCATATGTGCTGAGATACTTTCCAGGTCAATTGTGTTACGGAGCTAATGTGGGATGAGGCAATTGAGCGTGCCAAATATCTTGACTCGCTTCCTGAACCCATTGGTCCGCTTCATGGGCTTCCAATTTCAGTCAGTACGAGTCGTTTTCAGGGTCCATGCTCAGGGACCTCCACTGATGACTTTTGATGACTTTTTCAGATTAAAGAACACCACGGGCTCAGGGGGAAAACCTGTCACGCCTCGTACGTCGCTTGGGTTGGCGGCGATTCGCTCCCTAATTCGCTAAACGACTATTTATACAACGCTGGTTGTGTTTGGTATGTTCGAACAACGGGGCCACAGACGCTGATGTCGCTCGAATGCAACAATAACATATACGGTCGGACGGTCAACCCTTGGAACCGAAACCTGACTTGCGGTGGGAGCAGTGGCGGTGAAGGCGCGCTCGTAGGCTTTCGAGGAAGCATCTGGGTGAGTCCTCATGGCACAGCTAAGCCACCGAAGGGCTAACTTCACGACAGGGCCTTGGCGGAGACATTGGAGGATCAGTTCGTGCGCCAGCAAGCGATAACGGCATATATGGGTTTAAACCAACGTCTAGGCGACTCTCATTGCAGGGTATGAAAGCCGCCAATAACGGCAGGGAGTCTGTCATAGCCACCCCAGGTCCTCTCGCTCAATCTCGAGAAACCATTAACCTGTTCATGAAAGTCATCCTGGATAATGAACCCTGGCGCCATGATCCTTGGCTGACAGTCAAGCCATGGACGCCTGTCACGTTGACAAAACCGCTCAAGATAGCCATCGAATGGTCTGACGGCGTTGTCAAGCCACATCCCCCGACAATGAGAGCAATGAAGATGGTCGCTGATGCCTGCAAGACAGCGGGGATGGAGGTAGTGGACTGGGAGCCGTATCATCACGAAAGGGCTTGGGATATTGTATCCCGGCTGTACTTCCCAGACGGCGGCGAGGACACCTTGGCTCCGATCAAGGAATCCGGAGAGCCGATTCTCCCCCTCACCAAATTTATCATCCATGAGCAGGCTGGGGTGAAGAAACTTGATATTCACGAGTACTGGCATCTCTGTTCCGAGCGAGATGCCTATCGTAAGGAATACGCCGAACACTGGAACAAGACGGCAGAGCCTGGTCAAGAAGTCGACGTCATTCTAGCCCCTGTAACCCCTGGAGCCGCTCCTCTTCATGACACGGCACGATACTGGCCATACACGAGCCAATGGAACCTGCTTGACTATCCTGCCGTCGTCTTTCCGGTGACTAGTGTCGATGTCGACAAGGACAAGAAGGAAGAAGGTTACACGCCCATGAACGAGCAGGACAAGTACAACTACGAGCTGTACGATCCAGAGAAGTGGGTTGGAGCTCCGGTCAGCTTGTGCATCGTTGGAAGAAGACAGATGGACGAAAAGGTCATGGCAGCGCTGGAGGCGGTTGAGAAGGCAATGGGCCGCAAGTAGGATAGTGTTGGTATTGCGAAGTTTTAGAGGACGGCGCTGATATGGGTAATAGTGTATGAGTTATGCTTTTTGCGCAGTGTTATACAAGTTCTCAGAATCAATATCTCCCTCTCCCTCTCGCTATTGTTATCAGCGTCTCGTCGGCTCCAATCGGGCTCCTGCCGAGTTCCAGCGCCCGATAAGACCCCGCATCACGTGATCAGGACCCTTATCTGTTTTTCCGGTTATCAAAAAACGGTCCCCAACACTTGGTTCCTCCTCTACCGTCTACATCTCACTTCTTCTCGCAAACGGCATGCCTCAGATCCAGCGCAAATGTCGGTGACAGTCTGCACCTCCTCGGCACCAGGTCTGGCGACCCAGCGAAGAAACCTGGCTGGCAAACGAACAAATTCACTAGGCTGGGCCAAGGCTGACTGCCACACTTGTGCCGAAAAGGGCCGGACATGCGACCGTCGTCGCCCAAAGTGCAGCGCTTGTCTTGACGATGGCGGGACATGCGGCGGCTATATCCAAGCGCTGAATTGGGAGCGAGGAACTGTTCGACTGGGCAAATCGAAATTCAAGGCAGCCGCCTCAGTGACTCGGAGGGCTCCCTCCGAGGAGACTTCCTCGCCACAATCCCAGTCCCAGCCTCAACCAAAGCTACCTCAACCATCGGCCTTTGTATTCGTAGATCAGACGCACTCATCAGAGAAACCGAGGAAGAAGCCACGGAAGAATTCCAAGTCACGCATATCGATTCCGACCCCGCCTGACCGATCCGCGCGCTCATCCATCTCATCAAACTGGAGCTCTGTCAACCCGACATCTCCTTCGACCTCTTGGTCACTGACGAAGAGCACGACGCCACTTTCTGCAACATACGAGTCGCACGAGGTTTTGTTGCCTCTGTCTCCTAGACTGTCGCGACCACCAGTAGAAGATGCGTTAGCCTTCTACCACGCCCGGTTTTCCAAAACCACCCTCACCTGGGACGTGCCGGTCAACCCGTGGCAAGCAGCCCTCCCTCAAATCCACGATGAGGTGCCCTGCGTGCTCTACGCGGCAATTGCCCTTGCTCAACGTCAACAGGCGCATCTCTCTCACCAGGCCGAGGGCCTGGGTGTACTCAGTCTCAAGGCGAAAGCCCTCTCGATTTTTGCGACTCACTTCAACGACCTCTCCTTTGAATCAGCCATATCCACGACCTTGTTGCTGATAGCATTGGACTACGCCGAGTCCGGGGTGTCTAACTGGGCCATTCATCTCCGAGGAGCTCTCAACGTTCTCGAGTCAAGCGGAGGCATACGAGTGGCGGAGTCACGGCAGAACCTGCGAAGTCAGATCGCCATGTTACTCTGGTACGACGTCGCGGCGGCGATGCTGTCACGCTGTTCGCCAATCTTTCCTCGACGATACCTCGAGTCGTTGATGCTGTGGCAGCGCGAGACGGAGTGGAGCATGATCGGGCTCAACGGGCTTCCAGACGGGATGTTCCTCGACATGTACGATCTGGCCATGACGGCCGCACACCCCGATGCCATCTCGGCTGAAGTTATCACGGCCTTTGAAGCGAGGATCACAGGAGCTCTGGTTGGCGACGAGGAAAACAGTCTGCTCAATGCCATGTCACAGGTCTGGAAATTGGGACTGTTGCTGTATTGTCAACGCGTCTTGGTCCCTTTTGTCCATGACAATTACGATGTCAACTTCGGTTTCGATTTCGATTCATCCACGACAAAGTCTGCTTTTACTACAATCGACCCAGACTCGTCATCGTCGTCATCGTCATCGTCATCGTCATCGCCGTTTCGTGTCACGGCTTCCTCAGATGATGGAGGCCCAAGACACCTCGCCATCGAGATTCTCAGCATCGTCGCCGAATTACCTCCAGACAGCAACTTTCAGAAACAATGTTTACTCCCCATCATACTAGCTGCCGTCGAAGTACCCAGCCGAGATCTACGGTATCGAAAAGTCGCCATCGACTACTGTGTGCGGTGGAAGGAGAGGACGGGAATCTGGATCTTCGACTCGGCCTTGGAGTTTATGAGTGGAGTGTGGTCGAGGAACGATTCCGAGGTCCAGGAGGTACAGATATTCCAAACGAGGAGGGAGGCTCTAAACTCTGGCCCGGGTGAGGACGACAACGACAACGACAACGATCATGATGACGACGACAACGACGACGACGACTATCACGTGCGAAATAGAAACCGAAACACGTCAGCGGGTATGGCTGTGCCTTGGACAGAGATATACCCAAGAGGAGTTGAATATGGGTTTTTGTTTGGTTGAAGATTTTTTTCTTTCTCTCTTCTCTCATCAGGTATGACCGTATGTATGATCGATATCGGGTAGAGAAATCTTTTGAGCGGAGGATCACGCCTTATCTAGCTAGAATATTGTCATGTATGTACCCTCCAGCAGTTCACTTCGGTGCAGTACGTGTATATCTGTATATCTGGGAAGGAGGGAGGATCTCTAGAACAGGTCTCCTCGACGAATTTTGAATTTTGAACGAGTCCTCGAGGCCATTCCCTCCCTCTACGGGTTTACTGCTACTACCCCCCGTATCGGCGGGCCAAAAGTATCGTACCGCGCTATTGAACAACTTTTGAAACCTAGATACGGAGAAAAAACCTCCCAACTTTGTTGAACTCCAAATACGACCTGCGACGACGAGAGTGTCGAACTCAATACGGAGGGGGGAGTTCGATCGACCACCTTTGAGACTTGACCGCCGCCGGCCCTCTGGGAAAACTCCTCGAGTCAACCCACCCTCCCGTCGACCTCGCTCGTTTATCTACAGCAGGCACGTTTTCGTTTTCATCTCCTCTTCTACAGGGCACAGGAGGATCAATGTCTGTCAAAAAAGTAAATGTGCATATTAGGAATCTCAAGAGCTATGAATACCACACTCAGCAAACAAAAGTGGATAGTAATAGACCGTGGTTGTCCAGGGCGTTGGAGACCCAAGGAAAAACAAGAGCACTCGCAATCAAAAAAAACTCAAGTCATCCTTGCAAAAAGAACAAAGAGATATCACTGCAACCCCCACGCTCGCCTGTCCAAATTCAAATCCAAGTACTAATGATAGCTTCATTCCCATGCAAACGCCTGCCTTCAAAATCAAGGCTTTCCAATTGACAATCTGGAGAAAAGCATTCACCCAAAACGCTTCTGAAAATGCCATGCAAGACAAACAATGGCGGAGAACGCTAACAAACTTGTCCCTTGAATATATACCAGGTGTGTTTTTGGTTGTTCCAAGCGGTCAAGTAAAAATCCAAGTCGTAAAAAGCCAAAGAGTCTATATCCGTACACAATTCCTCCTGTCTCTCGTCCCTTCTATTGGTTGTTGCGTGGTGTATACACAATCCGTATCTCTTTACATGAGAGATTCACGGATGAATTGACCGACACCCTTGGCCTGAGAAACATGTCAGTATAGGATCAAAAAAGGCGACACATACAATCGTCAACTTACCACTGGTGGTTTCATCATTGTGAAATGGTTGCCATTGACCGTCACCATCTTGCACACCTCGGCACCCAGGAGTTTGTCCCATCCATTGGGTCCGAAGTCGGTTCGATTCTCCAAGAGCCATTTCATGCTCTTCGGATCATCGGCTTGTGGTGGCGGTCTGGGGTCACCAGGCTTGCCACAGACACCGTCAGTTGCCCAGATGAGCAGGGTTGGGGGTGCCTTGAAGTCATGGGTTGACTTCAGCTCTGGGCGGTAGGCTGTCAAGGCCTTGATGCTGTACTCGAAGTGAGGCAGCAACCAGTTGGGCGTCTTGCCAGTTCCAGTTCCCAAGAGACCAATCTCGTCGAAGAAGTGGTGAAGACGGGCAGGAAGGGGCTCGAGTCTGATTGGGCATGGCGAATCAATCAGAATCAGCTTCGCGACCTGGTAGTTCTTGTCTGGGTGGGCCTTCTGGAGGTCGGCAAATTGTCGAGTGACTTCGTACGCGACGACGCCACCGGCAGACCAACCGCCCAGGATGTATGGTCCAACAGGCTGTCGGCGCATCACTTCCTCCATGTAGAGCTTGGAGACACCTTCAATGCCACATGTATAGCTTGTGGGGTCTTTCATGAAAGGACAGTTGAGACCATAGACGGCCAAGTTCTTGCTGTCGATGGCCGGAATGGAGACATAGGAAGTCGCAGAGCCGGATCCATCAGGGAACAAGAAAAGATTCTTGGTGGCAGTCTTTGGGTTGCCCTGAAGCAACACGGAAGTGGCAGGAGGCATTTGCACGACTACCTCAACAGGAGGAGCTGCTGGTGCCACAATGATGTTTTGCTTTACCTCAGGCTTTGGGGCCGGAGGAGCCGGAGCCTTCTGTTTCTCGAGACCAAGTGCTTTTCGCAGGTGGCCCAAAGAAGGATTGTCAGCCAGAATGGTTGGGTCGAGATCAATTTCATGATCCTCACGGAGCTTGCCCAACACAGTCAAGGCCATTAGAGAGTCCATGCCAAGGTTACTGAGATCAGTAGTCTCGGTGATCTCAGCCAAGTCCATCTCCATTTCTTGAGCGATGACAACGCGGATGGTTTCAATCATGTCACCCCCGTTGGAGGAAGCGGTAGGTGCCTGAGCAACAGCCTCAACAGCGGCAGATTTGCCTGGTTCGCCTGCCTTGCTGGGGAAGTCTTCAGTGTCAGGAGTAGTGATACCAGATTCGACGGTATCGTCATCACTCTCGGAGCCCGAGTCGGTCGACTCCACAGAGCTTGCATCGCCACCGGTGGCTGGTTCAGGCCCCGACATACCGCCGAGATGCTTGCGAAGGGCACCAACAGAGGAATAGTCCGTAAACAGAGTGCTTTCAACCTCGAGGTCGAGATCTTCACGGAATTTACCAGAGATGGTCAAAGACATCAAACTATCCACACCCATATCGGCCCATTGAATGTCGTCGTTGAGTTCGGACTGGTCGACGTCGATTTCCTTGGCAATGATGTCGAAAGCGCGAACCACAAGGCTACCAGAGGAAGCCTTGGGAGGTGCAGGAGTCTTGATCTTTGGTGCCTTGACCTTGGGTGTCTTGGTCTTCGGAGCCTTGGTGGCCTTGGGAGCTGGAGCTGCAACAGGGGCAGGTGCTGCAGCGACTGGAGACGCAGCCTTGGCTGCAGGGGCCGGGGAAGCAGCCTTGCCACCGGCAACAGCCTTTGGCTTAGGCATCATCACGTCCATCAACTTGCGAGGGATGCACTGGAAGCGAACAGCACCAGCAACACCAATGACTTCTTTGTTCTCATTGAAGACATAGACATCACCAGCCCTCATCTTGCTTCCGGCAACAGGCTGCATCTTTACATAAGCAAAGTACTGCTTGTCGTGTTTGAGAGGCTCGATGAAGCGAAGGCTGGACCACCCGTGCGAGATATAGCATTCTTCCATGCGGTTCACAGTGGCGTTGACAGTAAATCCAGAAAGATGGCAGGCGCTGTCGATGTGGTAAGGACTGAAGTAGAAATCGCCCTCGTTAGGTCCAGCTCGTAACTTGATGTTGCTAGTGGCTTCAAACTCCTGGCCGTCGAAGATGACACTCTGCATGCCTTGGAAGACATCAGAATAGTCAACCAAAGCACCGAATAGCTTGTAAGCCATGGGTCGGCTGACTTTGTCCGCCTCACCATTCTCCATCTTGTGCTTCAAGAGGTCGATGCGGGACTGGATCAGGTAGGAGGTCTTGTTCCACTCCTCCTTCCAGACAGCTGCATCTTCAAAACGGATGACACACTTGGCATGGACAACATCCTTCTTACCGTTGTTGGTAGTGACAGTGAAGTCGGCTTTGCGTGCTTTCATGTCAATGGACATGGTCATACGCACGATTTGGGACTCTGGTTGACTGATGTTCTTGAGGAGAAGCGGGGCGGGATTGTCCATTGTGCCAATGTTGATATCGACCTTCTCACCAGGCGACAAGAGCCCAACTCCATAGTTGATCAGTGTGTAAGCCATATCGGCGTAGAGCGTAGATGGGCAAAGGCCACTTCCGTTGACCAAGTGGCCAGCAATGACAGGGAACAACTTGGGGTGAGCAAAATCTGACTCGGCGATGATGGTGGCAGTCTTGCCTTGAACATCTTCGGAGACGATACCTTGCACAGATGTAGAGAGATACTTTCGTGCTTTCGCGGGAGCTGCAGAAGCGGTAGCGGCAGGTGCAGGGGCAATGGACTTCGGGTAGTCGCCTTTGTAGATGAGCCAGT
Organism: Exophiala spinifera; assembly: GCF_000836115.1. Classification (NCBI taxonomy): domain Eukaryota; kingdom Fungi; phylum Ascomycota; class Eurotiomycetes; order Chaetothyriales; family Herpotrichiellaceae; genus Exophiala; species Exophiala spinifera. Next base: position 1,956,806 of record NW_015622518.1, on the reverse strand, counting down.
CGCCGGTATATTGCAGCCAGTAGTTCTTCTCATCGTACCCGTAGAAAGGAACGTCGCTCAAGACACGGAGAGAGTCGTTCTCCTTGTGGAATCCATCCCAGTTGAGAGCCTTACCGGCGGTGTAAAGACCGGCCATGGAGGTAGAGATGATCTTCCATGGATCCTCATCACGGCGCATGGTCGCCAAAGTTGGCACAGACAAGCATGATTTTATCATACTTGCGCAAAGAGGATGGCCGCCTACCTCGAGCCAGAGGGTGGTGTCACTGATAGTAGCAGTGGACATGCCCGAAGAAAGACCTCCAACAAAGTCAACCGTCTTACGACAATGTCTGCTGAGGTAGAAAGCATCAAAGACGCCTCCAACGCTGACCACGTCACTGAGGAGAGGCGAGATCACTGGCACACGAGGTGCATGGTACGTGACGGAAGAAGCCAACCTCTCAAAGTCTGCCAGAATCGGGTCCACTTGTGAAGAGTGGAAAGCAAATGGCAACTTTAGTTTAGTGCACTTCTGACCAGCGTCAGCCAACTTCTGAGCAACAGCGTCAATGTCTGCCATGGTGCCAGAGAGGACAGTGTCTGAAACACCGTTAATGCAAGCAATTTCGATCTTGCCCTGGCTGTTGGCAACAACATCCTGCAGGCCAGCGACTGGAGATCTGACTGCCAACATGGCGTGTGTACCGGCAGTGCACTTCTGCTCAAGCAACTGAGCACGCTTTCCGACCAAATAAATGGTATCGGCGACAGACAGAACACCTGCGGCTTGGAGCGCAGCATATTCACCCAGTGAATGGCCGATGACAACGCTAGGGGTGACCCCCCAGGTGGCCCAGAGACGAGTAAGTGCCATTTGAACACAGCACATGCCAAGCTGGACAACGGTGGGAGGAAGGTGTTGTACTTCGGTAGATCCATCGATCAGGGGCATGATGGATGGCAGGCCCTGTCGCAGGGCAATCTCGTTGAATTCCTCAATGTCTGAGCGGAATTGCTTGGAAGTCTCAAACAGTTTCTGGCCCATTCCTGAATATTGTGACCCTTGGCCAGTGAAAGCCATAGCAATCTGTGGGGAAGCAAGGGGAATCGGGTTGTGAGTTTGATCAGCAATGGCCTTGAGAGATTGGTGTAGCTGACCAATTGATTGCACTGGGAAGGCAGCACGATAGTTGTAGTGTGCTCTTCGAGCAGTCAGAGTGTATGCCAAATCAGCAAGACCAATATTGGGATTGCTGGCAAGATAAGCATCATATCTTGCAAGCGTCTTCTTGAAGGCAGCAAGCGACTTAGCAGAGACTGTGACAACATGGGTCGAGCGTGGGTCGCTTGTGGGCTCCTTTGGAACTTCAGGGCCATCTTGCATGAGCATTGCTGTGTTACCACCAGCAGCACTAAAGTTGTTGATGAACACAGTCCGCTTTCCCCCAGCAGGTCGAAGGAATGGAGTCGTCTGAAAAGCGATGTTCACATTACGCTCCTTCAAATCAGGCGCAAAGTTCTTGTTGATTTGCTTTTTGATACCCGTGTGCGGCGGGATCTTGCTCTTCTGGAGCATCATGATCACCTTGATCAGTGCAGAAACGCCCGAGACGGCCTCACCGTGACCGATGTTGGACTTGACCGCACCGACGTACAGAGGCTGATCAGGGCGTCTGCGGTTGGTGCGAGGAGCAAAGACGGATGTGACTGACTCCATCTCAATGCCGTCTCCGGCTTGAGTACCCGTGCCGTGCATTTCCACGTAGTTCACGTCGTTGCATGGAACATTGCATTCTTTCAAGACCTTGTCGAATAAAAAGGCCTGGTTTTCGGCACAAGGATGTGTGATGGACACAGCCTCAGCAGAGTGGTTGGTGCCAATGCCACGAATGACGCCCAAGATCGGATCCCGATCAGCCAGAGCATCATCCAGACGCTTCATGATGACGGTTGCAACACCGTCACCTCTGCAGTAGCCATCTGCGTCGTTGTCCCAGGTTTTGCAAGAGCCTGTTCTTGACAAGAAATGACCTCTGCTCAGACCCGAGAAAATGTCCGAGTTTGTAAGGACGTTAGCACCGCCGGTAAAAGCAGTGTCACACTCGTTTGCTCTCAGAGAGGTAATTGCAACGTTGATAGCGGCGAAACTGGAGGAGCATGCAGTGTCAACGGAGAAACTGGGGCCAGAAAATTTGAAAAAGTAGTTGATACGCCCAGGGCCAAAGGCACGCACACCACCGGAAATGAAATATGTGTCAATATCCTGCGCTGCGTTAACCTCACGCCAATCGTCCGAGGTCTGACCGTAAAAGGTGCCAATTCTGTCATGCTTGGTGGACGGGGTACGGCCAGGAACAATACCAGCCATTTCCATGGCTTCGTACCCCGTGGCCAGCATCAACCTTTGCATGGGATCGGTTTGAGCCGCCTCTCGGGGCGACATGTTGAAGAACCGAGCATCGAAAAGACCTGGTTTCTCGATGAAGTTGCCAAATGGTGTATGAGATGTGTTCTTCTTCTTGGAAGTGGGATCCGTGTGCGAGTCCACTGGGAACCGATCTGGAGGAACAGGTCGGTGAACGTCCAACCCTTTCTCCATAAGCTGCCAGAAGAGTTCGTTGTCGGCAGCATCCGGGAAACGACCCGAGTAGCCGACAATGGCGATGTCAGCTTCACGCTTCGAATGTTGGGTACCAGCTGGAGCCACTGTGCTCCAGTGGGACTGGTCCTCAAGGGTCACCTTGGGGGTGGTGGCCTTGAGAGCCGACACCACACTGCTGGCAAGGTTCGTAGGGCCTACAGCAAACACCTTTGCCTCCGAAGGCTTGCCGGAAACGCAGTATTTCAAGACCTTGTCCCATTTCAGGGGCTCAATTACAATCTCTTTCAGAGCATTCTTCAGTAGTTCATATCCATTCTGAGCTTCCACTGGCTTTCCTGTCACGCTGGAGCAGACTGGATATCTGACCGTAGTGTTGCCGAAGATCGCCTTGGTCTGAGGGCGCAGGATCTTTTCAAGGTCCGACTGTGAGTGAAGGTGAGAGGCGTGATAGGGAGCAAATATTGAAACAGACGCGTTTTTGTGGGTTCTGAAGAATTCAGAATCCTCGAACAGGCTGGCCTTGGTGGAAGGAGGTCCGCTGACTGTGACCGAAGTTGCAGAAGACGCGCTAATCCATAATCTGCTCGTTGGTGAGGTGCCCTTCTCTTTGTGGAACGCGTCCAAAGCGGCTTGAGCAGACTTCTCATCCGCCGCAACAATGGTGGACCATGATCCCGTCTTTGAGTCGCCTTCAATCTGCTCTGCCACTTTCCCAACATGGGCTCCAGCTCGGAAGGCGATTCGGACGGACTCGACGGCCAGTGGAAGCAGCGCGGTTAGAGAATCTGCCGAGGCCACGGCTGATGCTGCGATTAAGCCAGTACATAGACCGACGAGGCGTGCGTCCGCATTATGAGGGATATAGGAAGGTGTTCGCTCTTCAAAGGCGCTTTGAAGTGAAGTCTGTCAGCCTCGAGAGCAAAATAAGGGGAGTTTCAGGGGGTGCCCGGAGCTGCATACCCAATAAAATGTGTGAACTGTGAAATACAAACGAGAGCGCTCTCAATGGCAGCGTCTTTGGCTTCGCCTCTATAATAACGATCGACTAATTCTTGGATGGTTGAGAAATTAGGAACTGCTTTTGAAGGATGGGATCGGCTCTTGTTTTCGACTCTGAGGGCTTCGCCAGCTCTTTCCAGGAAGGCCTGTAGAATAACATCGTCCTTCCGGGTGAAGACCTTGGTGAAGAACGACCTGCAGTCGGCCGTTTGGTCGCCGAAGACGTAGACCTCCTCCATGATGATGAGGAAAAGGATACGACGTGACTTCGAACGAGCGTTTGTTTGGACACGGGAGAGAAAAGGAACGGGTAGGAAATGGTCAGCTAGTTATCATATAGGAGTTGACGGGGGGCCGGTTTGAAAATAGATCGATGAGCTGGAGAGTTGACTGGATGCAGTAGGAATTGACAGCGCCCCCTGGTCGACTCCACCGGCCGGCGACCGCAGTACATGCACCTGAGATCTGCGTCGCTGGAAATCAAGAGCATGGCGAGGCCAAACGGGGAGAGCTACCAGTACGAGTCTTGCGGTCATTGACGCTGGGGACTCTTACATGCTCCACCTCGCCAATGCGCGATTGTTTCCTCCCACTCAGGCTCTCACAGACTACAGCTTCGGCGCCCGAATGTGGTATGGACAGGGGGTGGCCAGATGAGACACCGCCAGACCCTGCACGGGCGGTATCTCGCTGTACAGCCCATTACCGCCATTGTGTGGTAATCTTGCCACACATTTTCCCAGCCGTCGAGGCCTCCCATTTCCGCGCCCACGGATGTCGCAGGGTTGCCACTTGTTACCACGCCCCAAAACTCTCAGCCGCACGGTTGGCGCTACGTCCATACCTGTTGTTGGATGCACCGTACCAGAGATTCAGATACGGCCGTCGACAAGAGGCGGTCACCAATGCGGTCTGCCTTAGACACCCAGACAGGCAGGACGATCACACAGCATCTCTCCCTGAGTGCGGATACACACGTCCCTTGCGTTGACATCCTCCGAAAACCTCACATTTCCTGGCGACCCTCCTTGCAACATGATTTACGAGCTTCTTGTCCGCACGAGTACTCGCACTATCACAGACCATTGTGCGAGCCCGCAGGACGTTGCCGGGAGTATCTAATTGCCTCCAAGACACAGTCCTGCGAGATTGTAATGACAAAGGGTTTCATGCTTTCAATACATCGCAGAACCCAATCCCTCGCTCCAATCAGGCGGCTGAGGCTGAATAAAGATATGCCTTCCGTGGCGCCAGGGAGATTGGCTGTGCATGGAAGAGGGGGCTTCGAGGATAACACACAACGCTCCCACCAAATGATGACTGCATGGCATTGAACATTACAGGTACTTTGCTTCTTGCGCGGGTTGTTTATCTGGTTGACACCTGATATTTCCAGTCGATGAACCGTCCGCAAGAACAATCACGGTGGGCTTGGGAACGTCCATCATGGTCACGATGTCATAGGCCACCAGCATGTCCGCAGCCAGCCCCGCCAGTCTCCATCCCATACCTCGACAACGCCCATATCACGAATATCTCAGGCTTCGGAGTACGAGAAGAGGACCACAGCTGCCAGACAGACAAACTGCCTTGGGGTGTGGCAACTGTATGAGCTTGGTCATCATTTGTCGATGTGCTCCCTAAAGAGGTCGTGAAAGCGAATCCTAAACCTTGCCCGCCAATTTACCAGCGGTACCCATGCTATGCGGACTTTGGGACCAATCAGCCGCCAACAAATTCTCCCTGGTGCAGGGCAAAGGGGGAAAGGGGAACTTTCGCATTGACCAGCAACACCAGGATGGGTCAAACATGCTTCAGGTCTGTCCCATCTAACTTCCGTTTAGCGTGGCACTACTTGCTCCAGCGACCAGGGGGGCCTAGGCGTGTGTCCTATATTTGGGTTCATGCCCTGGCTTGATGCCGCTTCTGGCACCGGAGCTGCTGCAAGCCTTCAGCTTTCCTCCCCACTCATCCCGCAGCAAAGTTACACCGGCGAGGGAGTTCCCTACCGCATTCCATCCAGCTTTCATCTATCTACAACTCCGAGCATTCACATCATTGTTCGGTATCACTGCAACTGTGGCTTAGGGCTCCCCAGTTGTCGTCACAAACTATATCATTGAGGTTCCGTAACAGTGGACTGGCCATTGCTGGTCGAGGTTGACCTAAACGGTGGTATTCATTGTGCGCACGAGCCACTCTTGAGCGAAGCATTCTTCCTTGGATCGGGCAAAGAGAGTTCCAGGATGCAATTTTGTTCTCGAGTTTTATCTTGATACCAGGTCCTCCGTTAGCAGTATGTCTACATCAAGCGCATGATAAGGGGTCTCGACGATGTGGCTACGTGATTGCATGCGGACGAACTTCGCCCACGATTCCAAGATTGGAGGATACTTTCCCTTCTACGGAGTAGTCTCCTCATGTGCCATCATAGCACTTCATCTCTATCCACACAAAGGATTTCCCTTAAGACATCCACACAAAGGATTTTCCTTAAGACATCCACATATGGACATTTGTCTCTGCCCCTTCGGCTAGTCTTAGCCGGTGAGCAAGGCTCCAATGGCGATGAACTTCTGAATACGATGAGACAAGCTCCAACAGCGGATCACGACGTTTCTGCACGTTTGTTTCCTGGTCCAGGTCGAAGTACTTTCTTCAACTTAAAGACCTGGTGGAGTTGGATGCCAGACGAAGCCAAGAGCACCACGACTAGTCATCGCCGAAGCACATCCTTGTACGCCTTACCCGACGGCGACGATAGCTTCCAGTGAACTCCGTTGCACAGTGGGGATCCCTTGCACCTGATAACGCAAAGACCCTGTGATTTTGTTTTCGCCCGAGTCTCGCTTCTCCTTTTTTCAACGTGAACAGGATGGCATGGGGCCTTGGCAGCCAACAACTTATCAAGATATCTGCCGTACCATGCGGAGAACACATGGACGGCACTGAGTCGATGGATTTGTCAAGCCTCCTTCAGACATGGATGTCTCTATCGGGAACGCATGCCTTGCTATTTGACGAGAAGCTACGGACTTTTGATGTGCATTTATGCTCAGCCTCCTCCGTTGGGTGCTTTCGCCGGCGCGCTTGTCTCCCAGGTCTCCCCCATTGGCGGTTCGCATCACCTTCGGTTACGAGTACGTACAGTAAGGTGCCATTCTCTGCTGTCAGCCTCGGATCCTCTCCGCCATCAAAGGGTTGCTACTTTTGGACGGACGAAGATCATCCTTATACAGTGCGGCGCTCCTTGACACGCTTCGTCTGTTCTTCCGACGTTGTATATGACGCCCCTCTTGAAACAGGTCAGCACTAAGAGTGCGACCTTGCGGCCTCGTAGGCTGTGGCTCTGTACTGTAACATTACGATCGGACCACCCTCTAAGGACTCAGTTCTAATCATTCATACGTACGGAGTAGGGTTTCACTAGCAAGCAATAAGTTAGCCTGTCCTTGAGCAAGAGGCGGTCACACTGCCAGGGACAGCAGTCTAGATCTTGAGTACCTTTTTAGAAACATCACCACGCAGAAGAGCACTGTGATTCGCATATTGTCAACAGGCACAAGTTTTATAACGTTATGCTAGGTCCCTCTCAGGGCTGGCAATGCTCTCGTAGGTGAGGAAACCCGGAGCAACATGGTTGTATGAGGATTATTCTCGGCAAGTCCATCATCTTGCTGAGGAAATGTTCGGAGTTCGATCAAGTCAGGGATGATGGTTTGTAGCTCAACCTTAGATGGAATCACAGAATTGGCTTGTTACCGCTTGATCACCACCTCGATGTTGACGGCGGTAGTCTCCCATGAGGAACAAGCCATGTTGGGACGTCGACCAGTGTTGTTCGCTCTGTCTGCCGATGCTTGAGTCTATTGTTCAGTGTTGACCACAAATCAACTTGCTGAATCACTCAAGACCATTTGATCATGTTCATCCTCGATCCGGCATTCTATCAATCGGGATCCCAATTCGCCCGGGGATCCTGGCCTCATGTCAGGTACGACGGCCAGACCGGATCAAATCGTCTGCACGCGGCCATCTTTTGCCTTTGCAGAAACGAGGTTTGCCGAGCCAAGGGCGTAGTGCAGGTGTGAATCGCCACAAGGAAGTCGTCTGCTGTGCTGCCCGAGGCTTACGGCTCACGCCAATGATGCCCATGTCTTGTTCGTGAAGGACAATGCAAGGACAAGGCTGGTCGTTCCGATGGCGAGAGCATCGGACAGTGGCTCAATTCTAAATATGACGGCAGCATAACCGGGCGACTTCCTGTGCAACTCGTTGACACAATGATGCCAGGGGCATTTACCGGCGGCTCGGGGTTGGAAATGTACCAATCGATCATCATGGCGACGGTACTTTGTCCAAGACTTGCAGTTACGAAGCGCGGCACGGAAGTGCCATAGAAGCCCTTTGACACCTATCCCTCCATCGATAGGTTGACCCCGGAAGCATCTTGGTACAACACTCAGGATGGACACAGTACACGATACAAGGCATTGCGAATCAAGTGTGCGATTTCCAGTAACACACCCAATACATTACTACGGGCGACCAGGCCTGATGGCGACATCTCACAGAGAGTATATTTAGTATTTGACACAGGAACATCAATGCCCAGACTCCGGAAATGCAGTTAGCAGACCCTCGACAGGGGCTATACGGAATACACGACAGAGATGGTGAGATGAATCAGGTTTCTTTTGGTGTCATGGTTGACGTAGAGTACTCGTACAAGTGCCAGATGATCGGACCCTGCTGATGATCTGAACGAGTCGTGGTGCACTGCAAAGCTCAGAAAAGTCCATGTACTCGAGATACCTTGTAAATAGACTCGACAACATTCGTTTCTGGAAGACTGAAACCATCGTACGAGAAGCCGAAGGGAATTGGACAAGAAGCATGGCAAGCGGTGCTTAAGATAGAAGTAGATCAGCCACAGAATAGTGCCACATGGTATAAGTCCAGAGCAAAATAAGACCAGCCTTGTGGCAGAGTCCGATTTGTGGATTTCTTCGCCATTGACCGGGCTGGTGGCCAAGTTGAGGCGCAGGGTGCAAGCGAGGAAATGCTTTACCTTAGCCTATAGGTACAGGCCTTAGGCCTCTAAGTTACCTACCGAGGGATGGTGTGAACTCTCCCGGTGGGTGGGAAAAGGACTGAACGAGAATAATGTAAGCGAGGAGGCTTGGGCTGCACAAGCCCCCAAAGCCCCCCGGGCCGCCCATCAACCCCCCCTCCAATAGGTGCCGCGGCCAGTTAAGCCAGGCTTGATTTAGGCCTGCGAGGACCGAAGAATGGCCAAACTAACTTATTAGTCCTCGTACTCGGACTGCCTCACCGACCACACTGTGACGAGATTTGGGCCAACCAAATCCTGCTTTGCTTCAGACTCAGTCAAGCCTGTTTTTAGTGATGGCGGAGAGAGATGAAAGACGCTTGGCCTGCATGACACAAACAATGCCTCCTCCCACCAACTGGGCAATATCAGTCCGGTCATCTCGCTCCTTTTCTTCGTCGTCGGTGTCCATCTTCCCACCCTGAACAAAGATCCAGCATTTGGCTTTGCGCAAATCCACACGCGGACACGGTCTGTTCCACCACGCGAACCACCACAACAACCGCTACACCTCCTTTCGTCGTGCCGACCCCCCTTTCTGGGTCAACAAATTTCCTCCTGCATGAGATAGCGAGCCGAGGACGGAGTACGAGTACGGTAGTACTAGCACCTTTCCGTCGCCCTCTACCATAGTAGTCGACTGTTACCATGACAAAGCTGCAGAAGCAGCCTCCACCAGCATACCCTGGCTCTGGCCGCTCTACATCCACGACCACCACGTCTACCGCGCCTTTGCAGGGAGCCGTACCATATGAGAACTTGCCTCAATCGACGCAACAACCCGTGCCCGTCATGACTGCCGTGACGCCTAGTTCTTACAATGACCTGCCTTCGACAAACCCTTTCTCTCCCAACTTCACCCCTCCCTCGGCCGCGCTCAATGCGGACCAGCAATCCCCGTTTTCACCGGTCTCGCCATTGATCGAGACGCCGTCTGTTCAACGGCGATCAGAAGCATCAATCGTTGCTCCCACGCCGCAGAGACCAGACGCGAACCAACGAAGGTCTGTAGACCTGCGGCGCCTCGATGGCAAGCCCTACTCCGGCTCGACCCCGGTAGAGAGGCATGCGAAACCGGTCAGGGTGGCCAGGGACATGCACGATGGTGCACTACCTCCAGTGTACAAACGACGGGATTCTGATCTGGTAAAACCCGCCGAAGGGGCCCAGGGATCGGCGTGCAGACATTGCGGGAAGAAATGTGCTGAGGGACAGGAATGCTCCCATTGTGGGAAGCGAAAGGCCAGTCTTCCCAAGGCAAATTCCACAACGCCTCCTGTGAGCCAGCACACGCGCACGACTTCGGAAGGCGTGAACTCCCACCGATCGCGAATCTCAGAAACCACAACCGCAGGACCGTCCAGTTCGCCTGGCTCGTCTCCAGGTCGCAAAAGTTGCTGCAACAAATGCGGTCGCTACAAACGCCCCGGTTCAATTGATGCCAGCAACCCGAGTCATGCACACGCTGCCACCGAACCGATGCCCATGGCCAGCCATCCAGCCCTGCGCGTTCACCAGGCAGGTTTGTCCGTCCAGCCCGGGATGAGCGGTCTTCGGAGTTCAGTCTACCCCCAAATCGATGTGATCCCGCCTTCTACGACAAGCTACAAACCAACAACACAATTCCCACCCTCCATCTATGGAGATGAGTCGCCTCTCGTCGGAAGAGATGTGCCGCCCGAGGCCAAGCCATCTCGCCATTCCTCTCTCATTCGATCATTGTCTCGCAGACTAAGCAGAAGGGACAAGAAGAAAGAGAAGGCTACTCCTCCAGGGTCACCATTACCGAGTCAGCAAGTCGCCGCTGGTGAAACCCAGTCGGGCGAGCAGAGCGCGGGACGATTGATCAACATGATTAGTGCTGCGATGCAAGGGCCCTTGGCTGGGACGGAACGCGACACACAATACTCGCGACTCACGCCAGATGAACAGCCCGATCGCCCGACTACCCCCTTCTCCTTCGTCGGGGGCAAAGATGAGGAAGAGGTTTTTGAGATGGTCCACGTTCGGGATCGAGAGTCTCTTTCTGACAGTGATAGTTGGAAAGAAGGGGCGAATGAACAGATCACAATCACAAGACCAGACAGCGGTGTCATTCCACAAGACACGATCGATGTCATCCCCAGACCAAAGTCGGCCGAGCCATTCAGTCAGCACTTGGCCGTCCCTGAAGCCGAGAGACCTCAAATCACGAGGTTCAAGAGTCTCAGGAGTGGTGTTTCAAGAATGAACAGCAATATCAGCCGGTCGACAAGTTTGAAGAGATTGGGCAGTTTGAAGACGGCTCATCATGCATGGTACAGAGATGATATGGCTATTGAAGGCGCTATGGGTAACGAACATGCGGTTCCTGCTTTTTGATTTTGATTGTCCCTAGATCTAATGTTTAATACCTTGCAGTATGTAAGGAGTACGCGGTACCTAGCTATGTAGCGCAGGATGAAAATGGAAGAACGAATCATGATTAGTTTACGATATGATTTTATTAGTTTGAGTTTGAATTGATACGTTTCGTTTCCTTGTTGCTTTTAGTATCTCCCAACCCACGCATGCAGAGTAGGTCTAACGTAATTCAAGGCGCTATGCAGACTACACTGTATGGGTAGATATAGCTCATGTAGCAGTATGTACCTGGACTGATTGATGCCTCAGCCTCGCCGCGACATCGACATCGTAGTGTTACGGAGGACGTGTGAAGCTACTGGTTCCATTCCGGCTCCACCAACGAAGGTGATGTCAGTTGTAGCGGCGACAGACAGACACTACACACAGCATGCCTACTAGTTAACTGTACTCGTACACTCAACATCCTCAGACAAGGCCCATCCATACAAGCACCACGTTCACCATTGCTTGACTTGTCGGGAACTTCAAAGGCACTCGCCAATCCCAGCTCGACGTTTTCAGCATCACCCTGGCATCCTTCGCACTGCAACACGCTCTCCAAAGGCTCGAGGCAGAGCATCAAGCACGATCCCTGGCCAACATGGGGGACCTACAGTTTGCCAAACAGTTCCTCACGTCCATAGACAGCAAGCCTACAAAGTACCAAGCGGACCATGTCTTCGATCCTCGAACTTATCAAATGAGAGTACCTGTACGTTTGTTCTTTTTCGTCTCATCTTCTCGTGTGCCCTGAACCGTCCCGTGGAATCTTTGATCGTACATGCGTTGATACAATAGATGATAGTACACCTTGCCCAAACTCTCCAACCCACCGCACCCTCTCCCGCCCAAGACGAAACCTGCGCCGCCGCCCGCACCTGGCTCCGAGTCCGCAAAACCGACTGTCTCGGTGACGCTGAAATCGGCGCGGAACCCCAACATGACACTCACGCTGCCAACGATAGATCCGAGCACGACCACGATCCACAGCCTGAAGGAACAGGTCCAAGCGCACCTGGGCGGGCCCGGGGTCGTGCAACTGGACAAGATCAAGTTGTTACAGAACAAGAAGCCGATCCCGCCCTCCAAAAAGACGTTGACGGATGCCGTGGACGACAAGGATCTCAAAGGCCACGCGGTGGAGTTGGGCGTAATGGTTATGGGTGGTGCTCCCGATCCAAAACCTCAGGAGGACACGGCGCCTTTGGCGGCGGCGGCGGCGGCGGCGGCTACAACGACGACCACAGGCACGTCTGGGAGCGAGAAGTCTACGGGCACGCCCATGGAAGGTGTGGACGCGACGGCACAGGCGAAGGCAACCCAGAGCACAGAACCAGAAGTGTCTGAGCCCGTGCAGCCTGGCGAGCCCAGTGGCGAGAGCGTGTTGCAGACCAGTGGGTTCTGGGATGATCTACAAGGGTTCTTGGAACAGAGGATACGCAATCAGAGCGACGCGGTGAGGTTAAGGGGTCTGTTTGAGAGTGCGTGGAGGAGTCATAGTTCAGGACCATGATGATACGAATCCTCGTCCGTACCTACTTAGGATCCTCCCTGGGGACTTACCCAGCCTAGGTAACAAGGGAGCAATGCACGGGAAGGAAAGGGATAATGTACCCATGTACCTCGTCACTCGTCCCTCGTCTCTAGGGACTTATGGACGCCCAATGCGGCGTGATCAGGCACAAAGTGAGTGAGCAACAAGCAAGAATGACCCAGCGACCTCGTTACCAAGGTACAAATACCTATACACGGTAATAGTATTCCCTGAGCTTCGTGGATTGATGGTTGTTGGCGGTTGTTGTTATTGATGAATTCTATCTACTCAAGTAACTCTTTTATATCCCTTGACCTCAAATACTCCTCCCACGTCATGGCGACGGGGGGCGGATTCTTGAGGTGCTTGGGTTCAATCCAATCCGTCACGTCGCACATGTATGGAAACTCCGTGAGAAAGGCGCCCCCTTCCATGACTTCCTCCCTTACGCCCGTGATGCGACACAAGAGCCACACGGGCATTTGCAGGAAACGCGCCTTTCGGTTCGTGACCTTCTCCCACGCGCTGAGCCCTTGCTCCATGCTCAGCCACCAGTCGACGGCCAGCAGCTTGGTGCCGGCTTCTTCGTCCTCGACGAGACATCGCACGTATCCGCCTGTGGAAACGTGAGGGATGAAAGTCGGCAAGGACGTGCTTATGCGTCCTGGAAGCATCATTAGATATTGATGGCGGTGGTGAAGATGATACCATCGGTTCCCGCCGCCGTCGTCACCGCCACTCACTTGGTTCCTATTATTTTCGTTCTTGTTCGCGTTCTTTTTCTCCGTCTGTTCCGACTTCTTCACCCCCGGCCGAGGCAACAAATGGACCAAGAACGGAAGTTTCGCGACGACCCACAACACCCACAGCGTGCCCAGCGGCACCTTGTGGGGATACAAGAGCGCATTGTCACAGTAGCCCGAGGCATAGATGTAACTCGTCCTCGAGTCCAGGTCGGGCAGCTCAGAAACGATGTACGACACCACCGCGGCCTTGGCTTCGATGTGGTAGCACCGGGCGTATTTCCCGCCCGACGCGACCTTCATGGATCCAAAGGCCGAGTAGATGTACCTCTCGAGCCCCGCGGTCTGGGACGCCGCCAGAGCTGCGTTCTTGCCACGCGCAACCTCAGTGTCGTATGCGAGTTGGGACACTTCGGCGTCGGTGGCCTTGCCTGACGATAAGGCGCCGCGGTACACTTCCCAGAAGTCGGTGTTGACGTAGATGGCGTGAGCGCCGGAAAACGCAGACACCAGGCTCGGCAGGGATGAGAGATCAGCTTGGACAATGTCGGCACCTAGAGCTGCGAGGCCTCTTGAAGAGTCAGAATAGTCAGTTAGTGTCTGCTCAGAGGGGGATCGTTCGTCGGTCCTTGGATTATTTGATATGGTGTTTATGCGGGCTTGTGGTATTTGGGGGTGGTGGTCTTCGGTCTTCTTTTCCTGGTCAAGACACATGGATGCCTCAGGTAGGTACGTACCGTGCAGCTTCGGATGATGGGTTGCGAGTAATACACCGGACTCGCCAGCGAGATGACACAGGAGATGAGAGGAACGTCCGGGCGACGCTACCACCTTGTCGTCCTGTTGCGCCTACGACGACGATGGTTTTCTTCTTGTCAGTAGACGACATTGTGGTTTTTTCTTGTCGTTCTTACGTATGTGGAGGGTGAAGCAGGAGATGAGGGTGTACCTAGGTACGTTAGGTAGATAGGGAGAATGGTGATGTTTCAAGGCCCATGGGGTGGTCGACGTGTTCGCCGTCTCCCAGAGATTTGTTCTTAAATATGGGGGGCATCGCCATGGCCAGGAGACCTCCTACCTGCTGGCAGTTTGCTTACGCTTTGAAGAGTAGTATTCTCCATGCTTGGTCTCGCAGACAAGTTAGACGAGTGTTAGATGGATACGTAGTACGGACGGAGGGAGGATCGCAAGGACGAATACCCAGAAAATTGTCCCGAGTCGACGGCCAACTCTCCCGTCGCGGTTTGCTCCCATTGGTTCAAACCCGTAAGCAAAATAAAAATAGTGGATGTTGATACAACTACATCCCGAGTCTTACTTAATCGTTCAACCCTCTCGAATCAGCAAAGCATGATAGCGAGGTAGGATGGTGGTCATTGCACTGTGGCGATCAGTCGGTTCTCCTGCCGTTGAAACCAGGCAATCGTTCCTCTAATGAAGACTTGTTACAACTCTATCAGTTTTCGTTCGATCCCCGATGCCCGAGACCGTGGTCGGATGGTTGTGTTGAACCGCACATGACTGGCTTACAGTCGTCCTTCAAATCACAGCACTAATGACCCCTACCCGAGTCCTGCCTCGCGGATTTTTGCATCCGCCCACTGCGTGTAAGCATTGGTTTGGCTGGAGGAAAGTCGTCTCGACCCGGCAGAGAAAATGAGCCGCAGTAATCACGACGTGGTGCGAGATATCGGCGCGTATCCACCGGGTGACAGGGAGACTCGCAAGCACATTCGTACCATCACAGAACATCGACGGGAACAGAACAGGCGAGCACAGAGGGCATTCCGTGAGTCTCCCCTGTCCCTGTTGGTACTGTCGGGGGACCACCACCTCTGACCTGTGATTGACCGGCCACCAGGCGAACGACGAAGAGCGAAGAAGCAATTCTTAAAGTCGAAACCACAAACACCACGATACCTTGCGCCGCGCGTACCTGACGACGCCGCCGTGGTGTCCGGTGCCGTGAAGTATTCCGAGGCTGTAAATGTCCCAAACTGGGCCGGGCACACGAGTGCGTCCAGCACAGAGACCGCCCCACCGAGCGCCTCTAGTCATGTATTCTCAGATACGTTGAATCTTCGAGATCAGAGACACCCACGGTCAGATCCAACGCCTCAGATGACCTTCACCTTCTCGTCTCCACAGACGCTACTCCCGGCCCATGAGTCGCTCATCCCACAACGACGCACGCCCACGTCAGAGCTACAGGCCTATTTCAGAGCCACGAACCGCCCCGGACATACCCTCTGGCCACAAGGAGTTCCTGCCACGCTAGCAGCGTGTCTATTCAACGCGGCCGCTCTGGGTATCGATATCGACAGGGTCGGAGATCCGAAGTACATGTCTCCCTTCTACCGGCCTTCGTTCTCAGCAACGCCTTCATCGTCGTTGGTAGTACAGCCAACGACCACCGACGAAAGCTCAACCCCAACCTCAACGTTGCAACTCCCTGAACCCCGGTCTCTACGACCGTGTTTCGCCCAAGTTATATTCCCCCACCACGCCTGTCTAGATTTGTTGCCCTTGCCGAAGCTGAGGGAGGCGGCTGTAATGTTGGTGGTCCGCGCTCAGCAGGAAGGCAAGTGCGTGGGATCCTCCGCCAATGACGAAGTCCAGGAGTTGAAAAAGGATGTCTACGTTTGTCAGGGCGTCAGGTTTCGCGGGACAGGGGACCTGCGAAGTGACGAGTACCTATTGCCCGATGAGAGTGCAGGACACTGTGGCAATCCTTGGGAAGGAGGAAGTTGGGCTGTGGCATCTTGGTTTGCGATCAAGTGGAAGTGCCTGATAGACCTTTGAAAAAATTGTGTTGATCCTGGAATGAGGTACTCTGCGATAGAGATACACAGTAATGAAACCACACAGGGCACTGTGGCCTGTGTCCCTACACACGAGCACACAGAACATAGCATCACTACGTAGGAAGTCACCTTCGTTGTTGACCACCACGATACGATCAAGAGAGTACTGGTCAGCTTCGCTCTGGCGCGTTGCTAGCTCTGTTCTTTGTACTCTCGCTGATCGTATTCGATACTTCCCACTCTCCAAGGCCCCCCGACACCCCTCTTGTTGAAACGATTGGCAACAATTAGCTGCGCTAGCTGGGATGGTTGACAAATACTGGTTTCGAAAAGCACATGGAGAACAGCCACGTATTGGAGGGCCGTATCAGAAGCGACATTCAGCCTCACCCTTGGGCTGACACCCCTTCATCCATTCATACTACTTACTGTAGGTACTATTCATTGTGATGGCCTGAGAGGAGAAACCTTACATATTACACTCTGCTTACCGTCAGTCATTCTCCATTCCGAGCTTCTTTCGCTCACTTCAATCCGCCTATACGTTTTCCGCGGTGGTAGCAGTACTATCAGAAAGACAGCAGACCACCAGGATGCCCGAGTACATCGTTCCAAACGTCGCGCATCCGCTGAAGAGCGCGATCGAGAAGATGCCGACGCCCGGGTTCATCTTGGAATCGTCGGATCTTAGGATCGTCACTACGCGATTCCCTCGAGGGCCGTGAGTGGGACCATTTTCCGGCTTCATAACACCACTTAGCCTTCTAACGTACTGTAAAAAGCATGGAGGGGCGTTATGTCACTGGACTGCAAGGCCGATGCGCCAGGCAGTTCCACCTGGTCATCAACGCACAACAAGGCACGAGCAGGACGATTGAGGCGGGAGAACATTGGATGATCCGCTGGGACTATGACCCGGAGAAAGGACCCCATGTGAATGCTTCGTTTGGAACGTCGAACGCCACCAAGTTCGCCTTCAAGCCGGTCCCGAGGCATGCAGGACAGAGAGACGATGATCCATACTGGGAGGCTATCCTCGACCAGTCTCGATCCATCGCATTTGACAAGCACAGGACCGACTCGTACCCGATCGATGCGAAGCATTTGGCAGAACGGTGGATACATCGATATTGGGGACCTGCCCCAAATTGGACAGCACAGATCCACAGATAGAGTACATGGGATGGGAAGGGAGGGTCCTGATAGCGGCCACATAATTGCACGGAAGCTGTAACTTGGATTCCTCGTCAATGACTAAACTTTCGTTTTCCAATGTTCTGCGTCACAGCAGGAGTTGAAGCGGCAAATGCGTGGTTGTGAAAGCCCACCCAGTATCTCGTTCAACCTCCAACGCGCTCTGATGCCTGAAACCAGATAGTCCAGCTTTTCCCACCCACCTCAAACTTTCCAGCTTTTACAAACCTTCATACCTTCTGTCCTCTTCGCAAAAGATATAGTTCAGCAGCAGCAGGTAGGCCTTACTCACAGGCAATTGGAGTATTGAAGAAAGGTGAAAGTGGCCAAGGTTTATGAAGAGGGTTCTACCTCGCTGCGGCTGCCTTTCTGCAATTTTCAGTCAAAGTCAAAGGAATAACCAGCTTCTCTTCTTGATCCGCGAGACCGTCCTACGAGAAGGAGTCGTTCGGAAACATCACTGAGGGTGTTGATGAGGATTGATGCGCAAATTCTGGAGGCGTCTTTGATTAGAGACGGATACTACTGCGAGAATTGAGTATGTCAGACGGAAATATCTTTTAGGATGATAACGTCTTTAGTATATAAATCCACACATGTCATAGTCATTTGAATCACAACAAGGTTTCTTGCGTTCACGTCCACCACATCTCCGTACAACGCGATTTACGAGGCAAAGACGGCCACAACCACAACCACAACCATGTCGCCATAATGACAGACTAACGTAGTTCTAGGTTTCCTGAGGTAAGTCAAATCTTCGCATCAGTTCTGGTAAGTCTTCGACAGCTTCGTTGAGAGTACTTGTGCTGAAGAGCATCCACAGAGCCTTTGTTTATCCTCCCTCCTTTCGAAATGTCGACTACAGCAACCTCTCTTGTGCCTTTGTCGGTGAAGTCGACCGCCGAGACAGCTCTCCAGGGCTCTCAAAGTGTTGCGTCGGCTCTGCGGACGACCCAGAACATCGTCAGCAGTGAGGTTGCCAGCGGGACAAACTATCTCAAGAGAAGGGTGCAGGAGGCAGGGAAGACACCCGCAAAGTCACCGCTCAACTCGACGAATTTCTCGACACCTCCCCCCTCGCCAGGAAATTTCCGACACCCGCGGATTACAGAGATCCTTGCTCGAGAATCAGCGACGTCCATATCAGAGAGGAGGGTCAAAGGTGCTGCCGTCAACGCAGCCGTTTTGCTCTTCACGTTCATCTTCCACGACGCCTTCTGCTCCGTGTAAGTAGTACACCCTTCCCATACACTCGCTATGAATTCCCACGTGTCCTTTCTGTTCTAACGTCGGGACGCAGTGTGACCTGGCTATTGTCATGGAGCGGGTTTGATGCCTCCCAGGCCCTTTCCACGACGATCGTCATCGCTCGACTGGTCAGCTGCGCCAACATCGTCCTTTGTCTGCAGCCAGTCATACCGTACATCTCCAAGAAGGACCAAATCACGGACATCCCCTTGACGCCATCCCAGCGCTCCTTGCTGGGCCTCGACCCGTCCGTGCAGCCTACCCCCAGCCCGGCAGGTTCGAGCCTGAGCTACATCACCCCTCCGCGATATCGACGATCGTCTGGTTCCTTCTCCGGCAGTTCCCAGAGCGCCAACGGCGGCGGCCTGTCCTCCACAGGCCGTCGAAGTATCTCTGCAAACTACGCTTCCTCGCCTCTCTCGACCTCCAGGAACGCAATTGGCTTCTCTTCTGGGACCCCGATCCGCCGCACCGCCGAAACGGGCTCGGGCTTCTCTCCCTCTCCAGCCGCGAGCCCGCTATTCCACAAATCACTCAACAACCAGTCCTCGCAAATCCCCGACATCGACTTCGGCGGCATCACGGGGAGATCTTCGTTCGGCGCGAGCACGGGTTCAGGGCTAGCTCGCTCCCAGAGCCTGCGCGAACGACCCAGGAGAGAGAGCCTTGAGCCCGCATCTCCCGCATCTCGGACTAAGAGCCCGCAGATCGTGCCGGGGGTGAACTACAAGTGGCTCTACGACAAGGGCAGAGCTCTACCGAAAAGCGAGTCTTACGGATTTTGATTTGATTGCTGTTGTGGGTTTCACTTCTTGCATAGCACGGTTTTCTTTCTTTCTTTTTTTTCCCTATCAACATTTGGCTGTTTGCGTCACAGGCGAGCATTGCTAATCATGTGTCTGTGCGCGCGTGTGTGCCTGCCTGCTCTCGACGACAACAAAATGATAGCTGGAAGAAGAAACAACAGATACCCTCCCTGAATTATAAAAAAAGACCTCAAACTGTGTCACTACCACCTGAGATCCATTCTAGCTTCATGCTATTCGTTGTAGTCTGGACCTTCTTCCCTCGCCGGGTATACCAACGCTACATTGGCTGCTGATTGGAACCAAGTGGCACCGGAACTCACAGGTCAATGACGCCGCCGATGGCGATGGCGTGATGGACATAAAGGGTAATCCATCTACTCGTATCATATTAGGTAGAATCCAGTCGTAATCTGATGCAATCCCGCTCAGGAGAACAAAATCACCAAATAATAAGATATCAGACTCGGTGCGCTTCGCCCAGCCCGCCGGGAATCCATCAATGCAGACTCACGAACGCAATCAAGAATCAGGACCTGAAAAAGCGCCATTCTGCCTGCACAAGGGGAGACAAGTCTTTCGGGAGGGACAGCTCTGGGTAAACAAAATCATACTCGTCGAAACACCCAGGGATACCGACAACAACATTGTGGCCCTAATCAGACCTCTCTAGTCCGCAGGCCCTGCCGTCCATTATTGTTTCCGTTGGAGCCCTGGAAACTCACGCTCCTCCCGGCGGCGCCGACGCGTCCGACAAGCCCGCCAAGATTCAACCCCTGAACACCCTGGACAAGCCGTGATCCTACAGCGTCAACGGCACCTCTGGGCTGTGAGAGACTTGGCCCTTCCCGGCGTCCCTCCGTCGCGACCTGAAAGAGCTTGACGTTTGTGCCGTTCCACACGCCCACTGGCGCAGCGACAGCTCCTGCCCCGGTCAGTGTGGCGGCCGTCGAAGATGCTGGCGTAATCATCATCTCTGCTGTGAATATCAAGCTCCACAAAACGCTCATATACCAGCCCAAGGACAGCGGCGACCACTCGAATAGATGCACCCGGATCGGGCTCGGGGAAGCCAGGATCGCAGAGATTGCTGGGTGATTGGCAGTGTTCGGAATTTGAGCTCGAAACTCAGTGATAGATGGCTCGTCGTTGGTAAAGCTTTGTCGACGTGAGGATGGGTTCGAGTTTGAGCTTCTGCGTGGCTGATCGCTGGACCCATCAAAATTGGCTCGGGTTCGATCCGACGAGACCGGAGGATGTGCCGAAAGGACTTTGATGACTGTCAACAAAGTATGCAGTGGCAAATCAACAAGCCAACTCTCGAGCCACTCGGCAGTTGGTGTGAACGAGCCACGACCACCGCCATAATTCGAAGAGCCAGAAAGACTGGTCGTACTATTTTGTCGGGAAAATGCCAACGCTCCTGCAGGCATCTTCCCCCGGGCTTTTTCGGACATGCCTGATAGTTGGATCGGGACATGGTCATCAACCGCGGACGAGGATGCTATGGAAGGTGTGCGAGAGGTGCGCATCGATTGTGTGGATTGCGAAGGTGTTGGAGCGTCTTCGTTGTCAGACTCATCAGAATCTCCGATAGCAAAAGTCCCGTCCACTCCGTTGTCCGTATGTGGGGATACGGGGCCGTTATGAGTGGGAGTATGCATGTCTGTCAGGGTCGAAGACCTCGATAGGTTGTTCGTGACATCCGTGAGCGAACTTTCTTTTCGTCTCTGGGCCACCCGTTCGATCTCTGCTTGACCTCCATCCAGAGTGAATGCACGCAGACCTTCGATCCTCTTTCTTGAGCGCCATACAGCATATATCAAATTTGAATTGGACGTGTACTGATGCTCGATCATTGTTGAGATGGCTTCAAGTAGAGCCTGGAGTAATGTATGGTTGCTCTCATTAGCTAAAACAAAGCTCGGCGTGGACATTGATGAGAGCAACTGCAGAAGTCTACTGCTTGCAGCCAGTGACAAATTCTGGACGTAGGCGGCCATGTTGTTAATGATGGCCAACAGTGCTGGATAGATGGCTTCCAATTTCCCTTTGCTAGTGGTGATCAAGGTGTGTATGGAAATGATCAAGAAGTCGGCATAGGTGCCCCGGAAATTGGAGAGTCGTATCGACGGAGGCAATGAGTCTTGTCCTTCGAACTTCTTGTTGAGATTGTTGCCAAATGGTGACTCCACACTCATGGTTTGGAGCACAAACACACACATCCGTACAATGCCCTGTCTCGAAGCGTCTGTCTTGTACTCGATGGCGTAGAATAGCATCAGAATGATGAAGTCATGGGCGCGATTCGACTCGATGATGAAGGCGCGGAATCTTTTGTTGCATTGAAGAGCTTCCCAGAACAGCATTATCATTTCTGGAGCCCACTTGACTGATTTCTGGCTGCCAGGCAAATAGGATGTGGTCGCTTCCATTGGCTGGCTCAAGACTCGCGTCATCCCATCAGCCAAGAACTGAAAATCCTCTGGTCTATGCAGACGACCCAAGTAATGGCGGTAGAAGTTCTTCGGTGTTGCTTGATTTCCGCCCTCCGGGACAGGGTAGAGGAGCAGAACAAGAAGAAACTGTAGACTATAGATGACAAGGGTCTGTTTTGAATCTCGGCGGACCACATGGTCGTACGGCAGTCGCCAGGAACTGGTACTTGATTTAATCGTAGTGTTGATTAGGGAACACAGAACCGACAGGACGATCTGTTTGTCTGGACAAGTTGCGATGTAGGTGATGGCTTTGACACCTTGAACTGGAAGCGTACCGGATGGCATATACATGGCTTTGCTGGTGAGCGTCAATAGAAGACGTAGAACTTCGCATCTGTTGGTTTCTAGCTCTTTGTTTGTCGGAATCGAAGCTTTGCAACCGACACCGCTCTGCCATATGGCATATGTGACTTTACTCTTAGCCTGAGGTAGGTAAGGTATCGTGAAACCCGCATAGAAGAGGAGATCAATCAAGGTATCAATCAACTCTTCAGCAAGCGGCTTGGCTTCCTCGAAATCCTGATCTTCGCCGTCCACTCTTTCGGTTTCAAGACGCTGGCTGTCATCGAATAGGATCTCGCCGGCCACTTGAGCCCTCCGCGTTCGACGGCGGCGCAAGCCCCAAAAGAACTTCTCCTCCCATTCTGCGAGTTGTTCCGCCTCGTATACGTAGGGTAGCAGTCTGGTCAGAACTCGTATACAATTCAAGGCATCTCTCTCGGGTGCGAGGTCTGGATCTGGGAAGGAGGGATGGTTCTTTAGCACAATGAGGCGGGATGTCACCGCTAGAATCAGGGTCTCGAGGTTCTCGAGGGCTGAGTCTCGGGCTCTGCGAATGTCGCTATGGGAGAAAAGACTGAAGACATCTTCAACCGACTCTGGTAATTCCCAGAACTAGATACGTCAGCCTTGTTTCTATTGCACCACCCAGGCAACCTACTCCTGTCCAGTATGGATCACTGGCGGGGATGTTCCTCTCTTCCGAGAGTTTGAAGATCCCCTGCTTGAACACGAGCTTGGACTCTGAAGCACCCATGCTGGAAACCGAGCATTGCACGCAGCGCTAAAGAATATTAGCAGCCACAAAGACCAGTAGCCTTGCGGTGCTTGAAGTTGGTGAACGAATGTGAGTTGTTTGAACGCTCTCGGTTGTATCCGTCCTTCGAGGCAGCGCCTAGAAAGATGAGGCTGTGGCGACGGGTGACGGAGATACATTTTCCCCGTTGCTTACTTAAGATGTTTGTCATTTGCCAAATGTTGGCAGTTACAGGTATATTTTGACCATATGCAGAATCCCCGACTCCGAAGAACCTAGGCCGCCAACTACAACAACATGAGAGAGATTTCAGTATTCTGATGTAAGGCTACACGAAGCCACAAGTCAACAGGGAGGTGCCACTACATCTAGTGCAGGCCGAGGAAGTCAGGCGGATCTGTATCTAGAATCCGATCATGCTGAACGGACATCCTATGTAGCCAATGCGCGAGGACAGACACGCCAGGCCCATATTGCAAGCATGTAGCTCCAGGTGCGATACCGCCAGCCAAAGGCAACGTTGATGACGAAGCAAATGCCGAAGGGTGCGGCGAAGAAAGCATTGCTGGGCGAGTATGGGATAGTAGCCGTAAATCGAAGTTTCGAATGGACATGCTTCTGGTACCGAGTCACACTCGAGAGGATTCACGTGGTCTAGGGTGACAGCCATGTCGAGGTTGAATGTCTGTCGGGCAAGATTAGGAGTGTTGGGGATGATGTAGACGTGTTGAGCGCCTCAGACTCCATTCGACCTGTCGGTGGGGTTGAACTAGATCATGTAGAAAACACGCAGTGGCCAAGAGGTGAAGCAGAAGATACATATAGAAGACACTGCTCGTACCCCTGGAAAAACCACCTGTCTCAGAAACTCATGTGAACGCATGGACGCCCTCGTGGCCAAGCATGAGAAGAGAGATATCGTGACATTGAGATCCTGGAAGAGATCGATCCGGAGCAACATTCGATTTTGGCAGGACGCGCAAAACGACCCTCTGGGAATGGAAGGGGAAATGCACAGCAAGAGATGCTTCTCTAAGTCAACGTCATGACTAGACATGCTCGCAAGCCATAGTTGAGCATCGTCGAACTCAGACCACTTTCACTTTAGAGGCTGGAGAGTCGCGTTCGGTGCCACCAAGGGCGAACGGAGAGGAGATGGTGTCAATGCTTAGGCGGCTGCATACGAAGCTCGATGGAGGGAGCTCCGATATGGTATGGGCATCGTCGAAGGCCAAAGCCTCGAGAAGCCGGGGCAAAGCAGATTCCGCTAATCCCAATAGGAGGGCTGCGCGAGCCATACGGCCGCAAGATGCCACTGACCTGATTAAGTCGTCGCGCAAGAATCGGAAGGAGGACACCTGCAGATGTTGTCTTGTAATTTGGAGTAGAAGCGGCTCCGACGCGATTCTCAGCGCCACCACAGTGGAGGGTTTGCTACCTAGGCACGCCGTAGGTGCTGTGTGATGCTTTTATAACTAATCAACAAATCGAATGTGACGAGAACCCTTGGAGTAAGCGGATTCTGGGGAGACTGGAAGGGGAAACGCCATCACCGAGTTACTGCCCAATTAATTGCTGCGCTGGACCTCGGTTCATTCCTGGCAATGGACGAACCGACTCTGCGCTCGTGGTGGGCAGAAACACCTCGGGTCAATGCATCTCACCTGGACTATTTCCTTCCTTCGCTTGACTTTGGTTGTTTTGTGTGTCTAGAAGCCGAGCATACATAATATCTTCTGTGATTCTCTCTTGTTCCACTGGTCACAGCCGCGGTCATCCTTTCTCACTCAATACAAGGACTACAAGACCGACCGAACATACAGACTGCGCAGCCAAAGTCAAGATCAGCCATGCCCTTTAACACTGAACTCACCCGCCGCCTCGGCATCAAAGGTATGATATGACGAGTGTCCTGGATCTTGTCGCGCCCACTCTTTCTAACATGTTCCTACAGTGCCCGTGGTGCAAGGTGGCATGCAGTGGGTCGGATACGCCGAGATGGCTGCGGCCGTGTCCAACGCTGGCGGACTAGGAATTGTAAGCATCACCTGCCTCCTACAAGGCCCATGGACGCCTGTAATGGCAAGAATCTTGACTCCTCAGACTGACCGACTGGCTATTGCTTGACTGTAGCTCACTGCCCTGACCCAACCCACACCCGAAGACCTTCGCAAAGAGATCCGCCGATGCAGAGCCATGACCAAGAACCCATTCGGGGTCAACATCACGCTGCTCCCTACCATGAACGCGCCTCCCTATGGCGAATACGCACAGGTCTGCATAGACGAGGGCATCAAGGTTGTCGAAACAGCAGGGAACTCGCCGGGCCCCGTCATCAAACTGCTCAAGTCAGCCGGTATCATCATCCTACACAAGTGCACAACGATCCGCCACGCGCAGTCTGCCATCAAGCTCGGCGTTGACTTCCTGTCCATTGACGGCTTCGAGTGCGCCGGTCACGTTGGCGAGTCGGACATCACCAACTTCATCCTCCTCTCCAGGGCCCGGCAATCTCTCAAGGTCCCCTTCATCGCGTCCGGCGGCTTCGCGGACGGCCAGGGTCTGGCTGCCGCTCTCGCGCTCGGCGCCGAGGGCATCAACATGGGCACACGGTTCATGTGCACTGTCGAATCCCCGATTCACAACAACATCAAGCAGGCCATCGTCGATGCCTCGGAACACGACACGGAGCTCGTGCTGCGCCGGTGGACCAACACCTCCAGACTCTTCAAGAACAAGGTCGCCTCCGAGGCCGTGAGGATCGAAAAGACTAGCCCCACAGGGAAATTCGAAGAGGTCGCACCCTACGTGTCGGGAAAGAGAGGCCGTGAGGTCTTCATCAATGGAGACAAGGACTTTGGAGTCTGGACCGCCGGCCAGGTCATCGGTCTGATCCACGATATCCCCACTTGCGAGCAGCTTCTGAGGAGAATCGAAAAGGAGGCCATCGACGCCGCTGAGAGGATTCAAAAGGCATATCAGCCTCAGAGTAAGCTTTAGATTTTATGCCGAGTATACCTATATACATATATATATATAAATCTATAGCCGAGTTTGGGGGGTTAGCCTCTAGATGTAGAGGTGGTAGTGTAAGATCAAAGAAACATCTGGCAGATTACTTTACCGTGCCCCAAGAGTGTCACCAGAGTAACCTCTTCCACAACATAGATCTACCAGCAGATCGACAGCTTTCTTGAGTTGAAGTACTTGCATATTGGCCATATTGGCTGACTGTACATTTTTTGTTTGGACTCATGGCGGATCATTCCCACCACTATGGAACTGTCAATGACTTCTTAGACGCCTGAAATCTTTCCCGAATCGCTATACACATGGGACGTCGAGCAATTCATAAAGCTCGCGTTCACCGTTTGAACCTGAAAGAGCTACCTTGTCCCTCTCCATCGCTCTCCACAGCCCTCCGACTTGGGCAACCACTCTCAAGAGGCCGGTTAGCCGTCGTCAGATCAACATACTTCAAGGCTCTCGGTGTCTTTGGACTGCTTCACACTCATCCGTAGGAAACTCGAGCCTCGGGCTCGCCGGGTGCAAGGTAGTTTGTGTTAGGGTCGCCGCTCTCCTTGGCTGCAGAGCAACGGGCCATGGTAGGCGAACTGCAAGCATCTCATGTTAGCAAAGACATTACTACGTCAAAGGATAGGGCTGATTTTACCTTCTTGAAATGACATCGGTCTGGTAAAAGTCCTTGATGGGGTTCTTCAATGGCTCATTGGTCGCCTTGGCTCCCTTGTGTGCATCGACAAGTTGAACCTTGCTCAAACTCGAGAGAGCGCTCTGTTCAACGTGATCATATCGTCTGAGCGTTGGGCTGATCTCCTCCATGCGGTCTCTCAATACTTCCAGGTCGTCGTAGGGTAAAGGTACCCCGAGGAATTCTGAAGCGGCACGAATAATCTTCCAGTCAGTTCTGGCGGCGCCAGGTAGTGAGACAGCGGTGCGAGTAATTTGTACCCGACCTTCCGTGTTGACATATGTACCCGATTTCTCGGTATAGGCAGCTGCAGGTAGAATGACATCAGCCAGCTGAGCGCCAGTCTCGCCGTGGTGACCTTGGTAAACAACAAATGCGTCCTTGGGAATGTCTGACTCGGAAATCTCATCTGCACCCAGCAGCCAGACAATCTTAGCTTTAGTATCAGCAACTTTCTTTGATGGCGTGACGAAGCCAACTTCGTATGCACCAGCTCTCGACGCCGCACGCTGGAGGACGTTGTAGCCTTGCCACTCGGAGGTGTTAAAGTTGGCTTGGTGCTTTTCAACAAAGGCTCCCACGGTCTCGAAGATGGATGCAGCATCAGGATGTTCAGCAACGGCGCTACCGAGGATGATCATGGGCTTCTTCGCAGAAGCCAACTTCTTGCCAAATTCTCCCGACAAAGCCTTCTTCACGGCGGCGGCGTCCTGGCCAAGATTGTTGTACTGGAAGGTACTCTTGAAGTCTTCGCCAATGAAGCCGATGTCAATCGGTGAGCGCATCCACTGCTTTCGGATTCTGGCGTTTAATACAGCTGCCTCCCATCTCGGGTTGCTGCCGATGATGAGCATGCAATCTGCGTCTTCAACACCGAAGATCTTCGAGTTGAAGAGGTAGTTTGCGCGGACATCAACCCCATGAGCAATTGGCTCGTTTCCACGGGGTTGATCAAGAGCAAGGTTCTCCGAGTTCAATTTGTTGGCAAGATCCTTCATAGCGACTAGCGATTCGACCTCCATGAGGTGTCCAGCAATCGCTTTAAATTCGTTCTCCGCAGGCTTAAGCTTGT
Source organism: Exophiala spinifera (assembly GCF_000836115.1). Lineage (NCBI taxonomy): Eukaryota > Fungi > Ascomycota > Eurotiomycetes > Chaetothyriales > Herpotrichiellaceae > Exophiala > Exophiala spinifera. Next base: position 1,929,072 of record NW_015622518.1, on the reverse strand, counting down.
GGTAAGCATTGCCGATTTCAGTCAAAGCCTGTTCCCATGTGGCGGGCTGAAATTGGCCGTCTTTTCGGATGAGTGGTGTTGTCAATCTCTGTGTCTTCAATCCATCCAGGGCGAATCGCTGCTTATCATCAATCCATTCTTCGTTGATGTCGTCGTTCAGCCTGGGTAGAATTCTCTTTACCTCCAGACCTCTTGCATCGACTCTGATATTCGAACCCATCGCGTTCAGAACGTCAATGGATTCAAATTTGGTGAGCTCCCAAGGTCTGAAGCTGAAAGCGCCAGGCTTGGGCAGCAGCGCACCAACTGGACACAAGTCGGCCACGTTGCCTGACAACTCTGTATCCAGATTTCTTTCGAGGTATGTACCAATCTCCAGACCATTGCCTCTTCCTGTAGATCCCAATTCCGGGGCTCCAGCAATTTCGTTGGCAAATCGGACACATCTTGTACAGTGAATACATCTGTTCATCGAAGTCTTGATCAAGGGGCCGATGTTTTTATCCTCCACCGCACGCTTGCCAGTAATTTCGTGGAAGCGACCTCTGTCTGCACCATATCTCATTGATTGATCCTGTAAATCACACTGGCCACCTTGGTCGCAGATGGGGCAATCTAGAGGGTGGTTGGCGAGGAGGAATTCCATGATACCTTCTCTTGCTTTGTGTGTCATGGGTGAATTTGTTTTGACAACCATACCGGGTTGGACGGGCCACGCGCAGGATGCCACCGGTTTGGGAACTCGTTCAACTTCGACAAGGCACATACGACAATTACCGGCAATGAGGAGTTTTCTGCAACCAAAAGTCAACATGGAGGGACAGCTCGGTAATCAATTGAATCATACTCGTGATAGCAGAATCTGGGGATCGTAACACCGGCCTTTTCACAAGCTTGGATCAAGGCCGACCCAGCTTCTATTGACACTTTCTTTCCATCTATTGTGAGTTCAACTTCGGCCGGTCGTCTTGCTGATGAGGCAAATGATCGTGTTGCAGAGGACGACAGGAGCTTCCGGGAGCGCGCAGCGGCGCAAAGAAGCTGAGACCGCATATTGACGTGCGAAGCTGGTCTCAGCTACAGATATGGACTGTCGTTGAGGAAGGAGTTGGCGTCGACGAGGAGCTTCGAACCGAAGAGCGCAGCTTCACAGACATTCGGATCATGGCTCGTAAACTAATCTCTGCGGCTGCTGATTGGCCGCGGAAAGACTTGGCACGAGTGGCTTCTGGCTGTGTCGACTGACGATGTTGCTGTCCGTCTCCCGCTACAGCGAGTGCGTTTGATCACGACCTTCATTCGCAACAACTTCTCGTGGATCTTACGGTGATGGATAGGACAGCTCGGAGCATACTACTCCCCCCGAGTCTACGACACAGATTTGTACATTGCTCGCCATCCGATAGCACGACTGATCCATGCCCCGAGGAAGCTTCGCCCAATGCCCGCTCCCATAAGCAACATGAGCTACGAGCTGTAAGGCTTGAAGAACGGGCCAGGCGGCCAGATGTGCATCGTGTTGTGAGCATGTCATTTCTGTTGCACCGTGTTTTCGACAGGGTTGTCTTGCGGCTCACACTGCCATTACTTGAATTGTCCACTCAGGTCCATTCTCAGCCTTACCAGGACATCAGAGCTGCAGCAATCACGCTCGCTAGGCCGATCATCTGAGACTCTCAGAGTTGATATTACTGGCTGCCGAATCGCTGTTGCTTTTTCCCTTTGGCGCCACTTTGACGTTATGATGGGTTTTTATCGCGTTCAGTTGCCCGCTCCTTAAGCCTCCTCGCATTCGCCCAACGCCATGAGGCCCTCGCTTCTGTTGAGCCTCTGGGCGTACGTCGTATGCACTGCTCCACCTGGCAGGCTGGTGTGCGAGAAACACTCTGTAAGTCGTGATCTGTGGAACAGCGCTTTGGTCGACCGCTCGAGGATGAGGCAGTCTTCAATCGACCGTACGGACCGAAGCTCATTCTCTCAGCAAGCCTGGTACCGTTCGGTTAGAATTGTGTCAAAGCTGACATGCAATGAGCTACCTTTCTCGTCTTCTAACGTCGCGCTTCACCAAGAGAAGTGGCTATTCCGCAGCCCGGCCCGAACTATGCTGCCTTGCTCGTTTCTGTTTGCCACAGGACACGCAGGGATAATTGGTCTCTCCAAATTCCCGGAATCTTGTGTTCAGGGCAGACTCCCACCTCTTGCATTTGGACTAGAAGCTAGCCTTGACCCGAACACTGCCCCTACGCTCCTCTTAGCTGTCTAGCCGAGTCTGCGCAGTTGTCTTCACGGCTGACTCCTACGAAAGCCAGTCGGCTTGCTGCTCCTCATGCTCCGACCAGATTTACTACAGTCAAGATACCCGAATTTTTGTACAGTCGTCCACAATGGCGTTGCCTCGCGATCAATATGTTGGTAACCGTATTCTGATGGACTGCATCGCGACATTTGACTGCAGAGCTGACTGTAAGGAGGTACTCTACCACGGCAATGCACTTCATTGCCTCGCAACTACATTCAGCCTCAGCCTGACGTGCCTTTTCTGTCCATGAGACACACCACACCACCATCATCGATACCCTGGTCGGTTGCACTTGTCGGCCGCGAAACAGCATCCGCAGTACCCTGGACGCCCACGTTTACTTTTGTGCTAGGGTGGTCCTTTGGTATGATTTCTTTCACTGCCTACGAAAAGGCTCCCTGCAATTCCCAGCCCTTCAGCTCGATTGGCGTATTCCCTTCAGCATACCTTCTAAACGACAATGCCCCCATGGTGGAGGCGCAGCCCAGCAACTGAGGCTACATGCCCATCTGCTAGGCGGACTGCAACAACGTTCGCCTTATTGTGAGGTTGGCGAAGAAAATATTTCAACTGGGCCTCTATCCATAAGTAACCTCCTTGCTGTAAGGAAGCTGTCCTAGCCCTATTCTTTGCGCATACTATCAGTCTTCAAAAATGACTCCAATTTTTAAGGTCGGCGAGAACGATGCTGTCATAGGTACATATGAATATGACATGCTTGAAGAAGACCAAATCCGTCTTTTGAAGTTATTTCCCGAGGATAGCAATCGCGGCTCGAGCTCACCACTTCAAGGCGAGTTACAAACTTACCGATTGACGATACCTGTCATCGAGGCGGCCAAGCAGGAGAACGATGCCGAGATTGGATCAGGCTCTGATGGTGCCAAAGCCATTGAGGAAGCACCAGAGTACGACGCTCTTTCTTACACCTGGGAAAACATCACCCACATGAGCGCAGACGACATAGATAACGCTCTACAGACTGCGAAGGCGAAGCCTACGGAGGTCATCACCATCTTCGAGGATCGTCTTTCCAAAGGCACTATTGTTATCAGTCCCAACCTTGAACGTGCGCTTAAGAGGTTCCGCAAAGAGATCGATTCGGAATATCCCTTACTACTGTGGATCGATTCAATATGCATAACACAGAACAGTCCTCGCCACAATACTGAAAAGAGTGGGCAGATCCAAAAAATGGCAGACATTTACCACGAAGCAACAAAGGTTCGTGTCTGGCTCGGTGAAGAAGACGAGGATAGCCACATAGCTTGCAATTTCGTCAAAGAAATTTTGAGTTTCAAGAAGTTTAATGAGCTATGTGAGTCGGCCCAGTTTGCCACAAAGTGGAATGCGTTCAGGAACCTTATGCAAAGACCTTGGTTCAAACGTCGGTGGATAGTCCAGGAGGTGGCTTTCGCGCAGAAAGCAGAAGTATACTGCGGTCGAGACAAGCTATCCTGGGAGGAACTTGCGAGTGCCATGTCGTTGTTTGCTACGAAAGGACATGACCTGAGCAAGATCTTTCAAAAGTCGGCGACGTACAGTTACAATGCGGATCATCTGGGTGAGATCGATGCGTATGGTGCGAAGACCCTGGTCGACACGATCGAATCCATGTTCCGAAAGTCCGAGGACGGCCACGTCATGGAGAATCTGCTCTCGCTTGAGGCGGTTCTTACAAACTTGGCCGCTTTTGATGCACAACGACCTCATGACTATATCTACGCTGTCATGCGTTTGTCAAATGATGCGATTCCCGTATCAGAGCTCAGTGCCCGGTCTCCCGTCTGCTCCCCAAAACTCCCCACGGAGGGAGTTGCACGACATTTACGAAAGCAGTCCGGTCAACTGTTCAAAACCCCTGTCAGCTCTGACGGGCATATACATCATTCTCCAGAGCGCATCAATCAATCTCATGCTGTTCCAACTTTCAACATACCCCCTACAACAGACATGGAGCCCAACTGGGATAACGTACGTGCTGAACACTCTCGTGGGAGGCCCAGGAGTCGGACTCCCCCAAACGCAAAGCTCCTAGGAGTGGAGCCGCATCGTAAAACCCGGTCGCGTTCGCGCGAGCCTTCACGAGCCGCAGCCAGGAAGGATGCCGAAAGAGGATTTCGAATCCCTCCAAGGAATTTCGTCGTCAACTACGAGCGAAGTCTCTTCAGCCTTTGCGTCGAGGTGATGAACTTTATCGTGTCGAGGACAAAGTCGATCGACATGATTTGCAAACCATGGGTGCCGAACTTAAGCGGTGATCAAAGCAGCTTCTCGCCGATCCATGAGCACGACACGGTCACGATGCCCTCGTGGATTTCTTCCCTCGACAAAAGAGCCTTTTCCTGGAACCCCACGGACAACGGGTACAGCTACAGCAGAATCGCCGCGGATCCACTTGTAGGCACTCAATTGAACGGAATGAAGCCGTACAGTGCCTCTGGAATTGTACCCGTCCCCGTCGAATATCTCCCGTCTGCTGGGCCTAGCAAGCTCATTGACGGGAGGATACTGAAAGCGCATGGGTTTGTGCTCGATACCATTGACAAACATGGGTCGCCCGCGCACAACGCCGTGATCCCATCCAAGTGGCTTGAGATGGTGGACTGGAAGGATGCGAGGCGACCGTTCCCTGAGATGAGTGCTCCACCAGAGGCTTTCTGGCGGACCCTGGTGGCCAACCGAGCCTCGTCAGACAGCCCGAAGCCTCCAGAAGGCCACTGGCGCTTCGCGACACGGTGGATCTTCACTCGAAGACCAAAGGACGGCAACCTAGACACGGGTGCTTTGCTGAGAGACATTTCTGGCAACGTCGCGACCCCCATCGTTCCGTTCTTGCATCGTCTGCGCGCTGTGATCTGGGATCGGTCGCTCATCAAGACTAAAGGGCTGGATCAAGAATCTCTTGGATTCTTGGGACTCGCACCTCCAGATTCCGAAGCTGGCGACATCGTGTGTATACTCGAAGGCTGCAGTGTGCCGGTTGTCCTGCGACGCAAGACACGGACTCTGCATCCGCCGCTGCCCAAAATCTTCAAGCGTGGAGGGCGGACGAGAGGCTACCCCCGGGCCGCTGGTGTCAAGCCCAACATGCAAAATACCTCGGCCAGTTTGACAAGTCCAGAAGGCGCCCATGGAAGTGAATCGTCCGAGCCTCGGCGAGAGGAGGTCGAGTACTCGTTTATTGGCGAATGCTATATCCACGGTATGATGGACGGCGAAGCATTCGACGTGCAAAAGAGATTCAATCTTGCCAGCGGAGAGTTCCGGATTGGGTGTGTGGCCACTGAATGTAACTGCGACAAGTGTAATCCTACAAAATCTCGCCATTCTTCGTGATAGTGGTGGTGGTGGTGGTGGTGGTGGTGTCGTTGTTGTCGTCGGCGGCGGTGGTGGTGATATTCTTCCTGATGTTGACGTTTCAGTGGATACGGTCTTGACTATTCAGTCGATTGTAGCTGTCTTCATAGTTTAGGAGCAAGTTATACCCACGGTATTAGTCTCTCATACTGACTTTTCGTGTCTGCTTTTGGCCTCCAGTCGCAAACTATACACGTGTACTTCTTCCCCGGAAATCGTGACACGATCGGGCGGCAAGGAAGCTGAGACAGTCGTAAACTGGTCGTTGTCAAGCGGGATATCCACTTCATCGCTGAGATCGTGTATCGAGGGCACCTGGAGCTCCACATCGGCCCAGTCGACGGAGTCGGATTTATGTCGTCCGTCGAACAGCATCGGGCCCAACGCGCCCTGTGCTCCGTACAGAAAGATCTTGCATCGAGGTGGTGTCGTGCGGTAGTCGCACAATATGCAGAGCGAGATAGAATCTCTGTCATCTTCGTGGTCTTCCGCGTCAATTTCGTCATCATCGCTTTCATTGATCTTGATGCTGTCGATGGCGCGAGGCCACCATAAAACACGCACGCCCAGGACCATGGGATACATTGCACTTTCTCGGCCGTTCTCACTCGAGTAGATTTCAGGTTTGAGAAAGATGTGCTCATTGTACGACCAGAGCGTCTCGGGAATCGCCGTTACGAGACGAAATCTGTGTCCCGGACTCTTGGGGCTTGTGGGGTTCCTGGACACGTGGACAGTGCTTTGGCGAAAGGCGTGAAACGTAGGACTGTCGATTTGCTTTGGAGCCGTGGAGACGACGAGGTTGCGGATCGAAACTGTCGGGAGGGACGCACATTCTAACGGCGACAGCTGGGCCAGAGGCACCGAGGGGTCGCGGTGGTAGATGGTTGGCGTCTGTTTGCGGAGGTAGATACCCGTCGCGAGGCGGGATCTCCACGAAGTCGTCTGCAGACCGACCAGCAGGATGTAATGCGCCGAATTGAGGACTCGGACGTCGACCGTGCCGGAAAACAGGAGACCCGCATTGGTCACCGAGAAACTGACTTCTTCTTTCGACAGCCAGTCTATGATTGTCGTGTTGGCGAAACATGACGGTCTGGGTGCGAAGATACTTAGACCGGTGGTGGTGCTTCTGTCGATGAGCCCCTCGGGCCCATGTGTGAAAGTAGCACCACTGTACCGGAGTGCAAGCAGAGATGCCGGCTTCTCCCATGCGAAAATGGTGAAATCGTTGCTCCGCCTGACAATCTCTTCTTGAAGACGACGAAACGCTTTCATTCCTTCGCCGTACAGCAGGGGCATGTTCACGTCGAACAGACCCAACAGGCAATATGCTATGTCCTCCGTGCGTGTGGTGGTGCGGTGAGCTGCCCACGACATACGTATCGCGATTGAGCATTCTGAGACGGGAAACGTCTGCGATAATACGCTCCTGGGGATGCTTGTGATTCGAGAGATGACGCCGCTGAAAGTGTCGCGTGTGCCGATCAGCGTCCATGACGAGTCGTAGAAGGTGAGCTGGGCCGGAGCCAGGAGTTCTTGGAGTGTCCAGCCTCGTCTGAACCAGCGGCAGAACTGCAGGGAGTTGGCTGCATGGTGTATGTTCGAATGAGAGTCGCTGTCGCTGTCGCTGTCGCTATCACCCTCTACGTCTCTGCCGGGACCATAGTCTGTAGCGGTTCCAGACGTGATGTCGCAAGGGTGCAAGTCCTCAAGGTACACGTAGCATGTCGTCGAGTTTCCGTACCATGCATACATGGAATTGATACTCTCGCTTAATTCCGCCGAACTCGATTTATCTATGCAGCATGTATCGATCCATGCGTATTCAAGGCCATCTTGACTTGCGAGACGGCAGGTCTGCGTCAATTTGGCGTAGCCTTTCTTCGTGTTACGTGAGAGGCCACCGTCACACGTTATATCCTGATAGGTGAGCTCTTCAGAGGTCCAGGTATGCGAGAGAATGGCATACGGTGGTGCTGTTTCGGCGAAGAAATCCTCGAGAGCGAATGTTTTGGTGTTGATTAGTTTCATTGCGAGTCCATCGTACAAGCGTAGAGATCTCGAGAGTGTGGTTGTGTGCAAGGGATGTTGGTGGCCATGAGGCTGGTGAGGCTGAGGATGGCCAAGGCTGTGATCAACCTACCTGATCTTGGCATCGAGATAAGATCCCCTGCTCGCGACTCGTGCTCATCTCCTGTGCGCCTCATTACGAAGTCATCCTGTGCTCTCAGAGTCTGGCCGATTTCGAGTCTATGAGGATTTGATGCGTGAAGTGAACTGGTGGAGAATCGCCTGGCTTGGCATTTATGGAGAGCTGTTTGGGTCAGCCAGCATCACAAAACCACTTCTCTACTTTTTCAGCACCAATCGATGGACGAAACAAGTTCAATCGTTATTCTTGGAGTCGCACGCAAGAGAGATTCAAGGGCGCAGTTGCTGAATGAAATAGAAGACCTGAACTCGGACCGTCCCCGGCACTCTGATGTTTGATCTACATCAAATATTGGGCACTTTGCCGTCTAGAAAGGTATTTTATGCGTACGAGTAGGTGCTCTGTCTGCATTTTGTTCCCTTCGATGCAGCCTATAGGCTACATCATCACGTACAGCACCTATAGTGTCGTCTTCCTCCTGTCTTTCCTTGTTCGCCTTGTCAACACACACCTCAGACCCTCCTGCTTCACGAACCAGTAATCATGCAACGTCCACTCCGCCGCCGGATCAGCAAGCTGAACATGATATCGTCGCAAGAGTTGAGGTACGAGCTTGGACATCTCCATCAACGAGATGTTCTTGCCCAGACATGTCCTCGCACCGGCTCCGAACTGAAGAAACGCAATGTCAGCATCATCTACGTGTCGGAAGATCACCCACCGAGAACATGCTGTTCAATGACCTACCGCAAGCCAGTTCCGGTCCATCAGCTTCAGCGTAGCTTCACTGGCCTCAAGCCATCTTTCGGGCCGGAAAATATCAGCGTCTACACCATAGACACTCTTGTCTCTAGCTGCCACCCAGGGATTCATGCCCACGATGGTCCCACCAGGTAAAAAATGGCCCGAGACGGTAGCACCTTCGGCCGGCACTATTCTCTCCAACAATTGTCCGACAGCGGGATGCATACGAAGCGCCTCTCTCATGCATGCTTGGAAATATGGCATCCGTTGAGCTTCCGCGTATGTGACGAACTCTGACAGCTCACCCCTGTCATCGAAGGCCAGTATCTCGTCCACGAGGTTGTTGTATGCTCTCGTGTTCTTGCAAAGGTAGTAGAACAATGCCCGTAACGAGATGGCAGTGGTGTCACTACCAGCGAATCTAATTAAAAGAATACTGCCGTCAGTTTTATTCCCCTGGCTCCTAGAGTCGCGATTTCGCCATAATATTCGCTGTAAAGGGAATCGAACGTGGGAGACTTACACATTTGACGAAGCATGACCCAACAATTCCTTGTCCGTCATGACCTGTTCTCCTTCTTTGGTTCTCTTGAAGCGCGCGACAATGTCCTTTTTCCCATGCTCCGCCGCCGCAGTCTGTCGTCGAGACAGCTGGGCCGCCGCGAAATTGACAATGGACCGTGCCGAATTCAGCCTGGCAAGCGAGGGTACCAGATCTGCGAGCCTGGACACAACACTGTTCCCCAAGAGGAGCCTGTGCATGTACGGGACCTGCCCGACGATCGAGTTATAGAACAGGCGTCCTTCAATGGCCGCGATGATGCCCTGGACATCCTCTTCCCGCTCCAGAAACCCTATCGAGTTCGAAAAGGTAATGTACATGATGACGTCGAACGCGTACCAGTGGAGCCACGTGCCCAGGTCGATGTTTTGGCCTTCCAATCCGTCGAGTTTGCGCTGGAGAATTGCGGTACATTCGTCCGCAAGAGTCTCAAGATCGAGGAGAGCGCTTAGTGCGAATGCTGCCCCGACGGGCCGTTTGAGATCCCGGTGTCCTTGCGGGTCAGTGATGGAGAACACTGTTGGGATGCTTCCGACCGGTGATTTGGCGTGGAAGAGGGTGTAGAAGTTGCTCTGGACGACCAGGAAAAGTCAGCCTTTGAGTAATGCCGGAGGGGAAATTCTAGGGCGGCGAAGCTGTTGGCTATAGTAGGAGGTTTCAACTCGCCTTGTAGAACTTGGATGTAATATTATATATGACGGAGATCTGATCAGCGTCGGAAACAGAGACATGGTTAGGTCCTACCCGGACGATGGGTCCGTATTGCTCGTGGTATGCCAGATGCTTCGCGAATTGGTGACCAGAGTACGTGGTCAGTATTCGGTCGAGGGGGAGAATGCTAGCGGCAAAGGGGCCCGGGATGTCTCTGAGGCCTCGTTTACGTCGAGTGTTGAGTAATAAAAGACATGTTATGGTGAAAAGAAAGAGTGCCGCGGATATGTATGAGTAGGGATAGTCGAAATAAGTCTTGAGCGACATCGCAGTGTAAGACTCCTGACTGGCTTGGACCCTGTCGGCTGTAAACCACACCCAAGCGAATCATTCACTTCGGGTAATGAGCTGGCCTGGCTCCGCGAGAAGATGGCATGGATGAGAGTGTTGTTGGTGACGCATATATGGTATATCTTGTCTTGGGACTCTTGCCTGGCGCTGTACAAAGATTACTTGAGCACTCCACTCCATCCGGGGTAAAATCGACTCCCCTTGCGTGGGGTATTTATAGATGTCTTCTTTCTCCAAGGACAGAAGTTCCGATGTTGCCGTCGTATCCCCGGCTTCAACAGAGGTAGCTGTACATGATCTACAGTACAACATCCCTCGGCTGGTTGGTCGACTTTTACTCCGGTCTTTCAATAATATTCCTGCTTCGCTGGTCCAGTAGAATGTGCTTTTTTCCAAGTCCCTACGAGGTACACGGCAAACATGTGGTAGGTGCATATTGATAAGGTGACTGTGCACTTCCCAGCCTCAATCCACCAGGCTGCCCTGTTCAGCCTTCCTTCTCCCGCACTTGTGAATAGCGAATCGGGGGCCGCTCTCAAATGCATGTCCGAATGGGTTTCACACATTTGTGTAATGTTATTGCGAACTACCAAAAAAACTCCAAAATGGCTCTTTGTGCAGCGATTCTATCCACAGGTAGGCGGTGAGCTAATTCTAGTCCCTTCATCCAAGTCACTTCCCCTCTCTATCTATCCCTCACAATCCTCCTCGACATCTAAGGCTCTGTACTAGAGGTCACGAAGGTACGCAAGGGAGCTACCAGTTACTCGAATCCTCCTGCCGATAGTCGGTGCTGATCGAACGGACGAATTTTGAATCTATGCGGCTCATAAACACCAGGGTAACAAGCATCACCACACCAACCGCACAAACTTGACTACCGCCGCTCAGCATCACCTTGACCCTCTTAATGCCCATTGCCCAAAACTCTACTGCCAATTCCCGTAAGCGACGAGTATCTCACTCCCCTTTCGACTATATTTCCATTCGAAGCCACATTGCTGCAAACGAGCGTTATAATGTCCGCTTCGGTTACGAAAAGTTCGGATCAAAAGACCCGTGCTCCCAGCATTCAATGGACTCGCGAAGAGGATCAGACACTGAAGCAGATGCGGGATGCCGGCTACAGCTGGAGTGAGATTGCAAAGGTGCGATTCGGAGCATGTAGCTAAGAAGTTGTAATACTCATGTTTGGCAGGCATTTCCTGCGCGATCAGCAGCGGGCATTAGGACGCGCTGGACCAAGGTAAGGAGGATTGTGTGCCTTCCTTGATGAATGCTGACAACGACCGAAGAACAGGTTGTGGGCCCAAATTGCAGAAGCTCATGTGATTAGGTTCTTGCTAAATGTAATTTTGATCTGAACTGACCTCTTATATAGTCCGGTACCCTCCGTGAAGCTATCAGAGAATACGAGGACAATGTACGAAAGGATAAATGGAAGGTAATTGGACAGCGAGCAGGCATCCCCGAAAAATCCTGTGAGATCTACGCGACATATCACTTCAGCGGCGACTTGTGGATGCCTGCCCAGAAGCTGGAGATCACAAGGGAAAAAGGGTACACCGAAGAGACCCATGAGACAAACAACCATAAGACTGGACTGGAGCCAGTTGAGAACAGACTGGCATTTCCAATGGGGAAAAACCAAAGTAACGACGACGACGGAGCGGAGAGGAATATCGAGTCTGATGCCCTCAATGAATCATCTATGAGAATCCAGAAAGCTTTCTCGCGCCCTCTATCTATCGAGAGATCAATTTCTTCATCAAGACGAGATGAAGAAATATCATGTTCAACAACTTCAACCAGTCTGGTGCGGCACGGCAGCCAATCGGACAGCGAATCATCTTCTGTCCAGACCAGTATGATGTCTCAGCCGATCTTGTTTTTCGATGGATGAGCTCTCCAACGATACTCTAAGATTTATCGAAGATCTTGCCTCCAAAATTGTCCTACGAACCGTAGCCTTCTCCAACAGCCAAAGACTAAAGACACTCGCTTCATCACCACGTGAGACTAGTGGATCTGCTTCGGATTCCCGCTCCAGAGACGTACCAACTACTCGGCGCTCTAAATCCACAAAACGTTCTCTGCAGGACTTCAACGAAGATGATCATGCCAATGAGGACGAGGACGAGGATGAGGACAGAGTACCTTGTGCTAAGCGGAAGCGAGGAAGTCTGGATGCGCCGATAAGACTCTTTGCTTGCCCTTACGCGAAATTTGACCCTGAACGATACTCGGAGCGGAACAATGATGAAAAGAACTATCGAAAATGCTCCAGTAAATACCTCAGAGATATTGGCCGCGTGAAGCAACACCTCTGCCGAACTCACATGCGCCCACAATGGTACTGTCCTAACTGCTACAAAAGCTTTGGTTTGCGAGAACATTTCAATGAGCACATTATGGCACGCCCTCGTTGTGATCGGAGCGCAATCCGATACGAGGAAATGATGACAGACGATCAGTTCAAGGAGCTCAAACGACGAAATCGGGGAAACAGTCAATACGAAGCTTGGTACAAGATCTTTCAACTCTTGTTCCCAAATTCTCAGCGGCCGATATCTCCCTATGTTTTGACTTGCGATCAAGGCATGGTGAAGCACTTTGTCAGCCTATTCCAAGTGATTGGTCCACAAGAAACCTTCCAAAAAATACAGGACAGCCGAGCATGTGGTCCAGGATCGGTTCAACTTGACATATCAACCCAAGCTATCGTCGATGAGGCATTCGAGATTGCGATGCCCGACCATTTGGAGCAGCTGGAGGGAAATAGGCGAGTCCAGTACGAGCAGATCACCATGGCCGAACCATCGAGGCAACAATTACAGGATCGTCAACTGGCCTCTTCGTTAACCCTGGAGCATGACGGCCGAACTGTCGTTGCCCAGGCAGTATCAGACCATCCTTTTCAGGTGCCGCAAACCGGGCAGCCGAGCTCATACGCTGTGCTTCAACCGGGTTGGATGATCCAGCAGGTGCCCGAGCCTTCACATTCTTTAGATGAGTTCGGTCTCGATACTCCTTCGGACTTACCCATCGAGATTACGGATTTGTTTCATCCATATGGAATGCTGTTTGGCAGTTCAGATACGGATGCCGGTGATTAATCAATGGTAGAAAACGATGTCTGGCGACAAGGGGTTATTTGAGAGCTGATGTGGGAAGGGACGGGAACAGTCATCTTCGCATTGGTTTGAAGGTCTAGCACACGGCAAGTGCGTCAGACTTTGAGAAGTGGTGGTAAGGGAGTCAATTGAAGGAAATTGCTGGGAGTATACTAGGAGTACCGCTTTCAGTATATTAGAGAGGAATTGTATCAAGTGATGCTACTGCTCGAGCAGGATCGATAACGAAGTTGACCAAGAAGTGCTATAGAAATGGGCGTCAAACCCTGTGTATATGCAACGGGTGCTTCAGTGGCTCTGCGTCACTCCGAGACCAGAACTCGCAGATCCCTCTAAACAACGCCTAACTCAGTGGCGTCTGTGAACGTGGTCCCCGGAGCCTCGCAGAGCCACCTCGGGCTCACAAGATCCGGACTGCCGGATCTCTGGCATTGTCAGCGAGGCCGGAATTAGTTCGTCATCGTTGCCATTTCGGAGGTCGCGCAGTCGCGTGAAGGTTGGTTCGCAATACATGGCCCGGCCGTGTGGACTTGGGCAACTCCTAAGTGAGGATGCGGTAAGGAATGAATACGAGATGTCGTCGGTGCCAGCGCCGGCGTGGTGATTCTAACTAAACCAAGAACAGTTAGCCTGCTTGAGACCGGGGTTTGGTGCCGATATCCGACGCCGCCCAATGATCGATCTATAGTATTGCGTTATTGCGCCCCTATCAAAATCACTCACACCAACCTCTCACAGAAATCGAGAGACGGATCAGCATTGTACATGAGTTGGAATAGCTCAGGTCGCTCTATAAATGCACGGTGTTCTCAAATGTCAATTGAAAGCGCAATAACACTCCCGAACACCGGATGTTGAGGCTCAATATGAACAATGTTAGCACTAGAAACGACCGCCGTCGGGCATCGTCCGAAAGACGGCGTCACCACGACGACACGGCCCGCCATGAGGATTTCGATGCGAGGCCGTCTCTCATGCTCACCCGTACAAGGTCCCAAGAATTCAGCATGACGGAGAGCATAGCGATTCAGGAGACTCTGCCTCCCGAACGACCTAAACACACCCAGGATGGCGCTGAAGACAGCGAACACGTCTGGCCGCACTCGGTCAGATACCTCGTCCTCCTGTGCGCGTTCATAACGAGCCTGAGCTTTGGTGTAACTCAAGTTCCGCTGCTGTACGTCTTCAGACTAATGACTTGCGACGCTTACTACACGGATCATTCTGCTCCTCCTCCTTCATCTTCCGTCTCGCCTTCAGCGTCACACTCTCATATCATTTCCATACTGGCTTACACTTTTGACAACCCTGGCAAGGAGACACCCGATAGATGTTCAGTCCCCGCGATTGAAAGTTCAACTGCGCTGTCCGTGGCTCTTCTCGGCGCAAGCACCACCATATTCGGCTTGCTCAACCTCTTTGTGACGGGCAGTCTGATCAAGCGGATCGGCGTCAAGCCAACTCTCGTCATCCAGGTCTTCTTTCCTGCCCTCAGACTACTGGTTCAGACCATCGGCGTCGAAGTCTGGGGTAGTACGGGCATCATCATCATCCAGTGCAGCCAGATTGTCAGCATCTTAGGAGGGCCCAGCGGCTATCTACTGGCGCTAAACACCTTCATCACCGAGGTGGTCGAGTATGAAGGCCGGACTGCTGCGCTCGGACGACTGACAGGGGCTATGATGTTTGGCTCCGCTACTGGATTTCTTGTTGGGGGTGTTGTCGCCGAGACCTTCGGGGTGAAAGCGCCCTTCCGACTGACGTTCTTACTGTTCATGAGCGCATGCGCCTATGTCGTGGTTTTCCTTCCTCACCTTCATCCTGATGCCCGTGAATCGTCACAACCTCAATCTAAGAAGGGCAAAGAGAGCGCAAACACGGGCTTGAAGCGGTTCTTTGGACCGCTGGGTGTGTTTGCACCTCGCAAGTTCGTTGGCCTGGACGGCGTCGTGCGCACGGAATACGGTGCATTCTTGTTGGCATGGGGAGTGTTTCTGGGCATCTTAGCAACGGGTAAGTTAAAACCACGGCGCTGACTTCCTGCCCTGTCGAAGAGGCGTGAATCTTGCCCACGTAGATATTCTCCAGCTAACAAATTTCCCAGGCTATCTCCCCACCCTTCTTCAGCTATATGCCACCGATGTATTTGCATTCGGCACCCAGCAGAACGGCTGGCTGATCTTCATGTACTCGATGCTCCGCGGGGTGTTTTTGACGTTTGCTTTCCCGAAGGCCATCTCCCTAGGCCGGGCGTTCACGATCGCCCGTGAGGCGCGGATTCGTAAGCGGAACAACACAGCTGGACATGCCGAACTCAACGGCCACGCAGCAACGGAGCGGGATCCCCTGCTAAGTCGCCCGCGCAACGACGACGACGACAGTGACACGACCAAACAAGTAGATACCGACCGCACCGACCACGATCAAGACGAAGATGTCAAAGGCAACGGCCATATAAAAGACACCACGCAGAGCAAGAGGCAGGAAACGTTCACTTTCGACCTGACATATACACGAGGGTACGTATTATGATTGATCACCTCCCTCCCTAGGTCGCCATGTGCTTGCCACGTGCTCTTGGTCTCGGCCTTTCTCCCTTTCTATTGATAGGCAATATCTTGCACCGGGCCCGGCGGCTAAATGAATACCAGCTCCCTCATCGCCGACGGTCTGCTCACGCTCCTCTGCTCCTTCGTCCGGGAAGGATGGCAAATGTACCTCGTCGCGGCCGTCCTCCCGTTCGCGGCCGGCACGGGGTCCGCGTCGAAAGGGACGATTTTGCAAATGGTCGGAAGCGGCGCGAGCAGTGCTGAGCGCACCGACGCGCTCGCCGGCGTCAGCCTGGTGGAGAACATGGCGAGGCTTTCCACGAGTACGTCTGTCTGTCATGCGTTACGTTGCACTACGCGCTTTCCCTCTTTATCCTAATTCCGTCCCCGAACATCGACAGCGGCTGGTCGAGACTAATACACTAACCGAGAAAAAAACAGCATTCGTGTTTGGTCTGATTTTCGCCGGCTTCACGAGCATAGGACGGACAGAGTTGGTCTTTACTGTGAACGCGGTACGTCTGGCTCGCCTTACATTTGCTCAACTCAAGCCCGTAGCTAATGTGTCTTTTCTGAAATCTAGGCCGTCGCGATAGTCGGCTTCGTTGTGCTCTTGTTCGCACGATTCCCCCTTGAAGGAAGCGTGCCGATTGATTCGATTGAGCAAGACGAAGACGACGAAGAAGAAGAAGAAGACGATGACGAAGATCAATGATTCTCACGTAGCGAGCCTGTGACGACGATTTCTGTGGATACCAGCATCTTGAAACCCCCCTGTATTTGCGCTGCGACGTATCTACGAGACTGACGACGAACTTAAAAGTTAGACAAATGCTTATTACTCATAGGCGAAAAGGATAGATAGATCTAGAACGACAGATTCAAGGATTTACGGAAATAAAACGAACTGGACATTATTATATGGACATTGGTATCATTATTATTCCTCCCCCCATCAAAAAACCCATTCTGTGATCTTCCACCCGTTCATTCTCGTTCCATCCGGGGGAATTCCTACGTCTATAATAATAACAAGCTCGACCTCCAAGTCGCTGGCTGATGGACATGTGAACTGATGCCTCTCTCGTAGTGATCTGTTGAAGACCGTTGAGACTCAAATACGCCCGTCGACGCCGTGATTGTACATCCTTGACCTTGGCCTGATCCGCACATGGTCGGAGGTTTGGGTGCAGCCTCAGATATCCACATCGATTCTATCCAGGATGGCCTTCACTCCAGCGCCCTTACCCGAGCCCGCGTCCAACTCAGTAATCAATTCCGCGGCTTTCGTCTTCAGTTCCTTGACCACTTTCCGCGTGTACTCGAAACTTCCGGTGCTTTCCATGTAGCTTACCGCGTACATCTTGACGCCCTCGTCTGTAGTCTTTTGCTTGAGGATGTTGATCAGCTGCAAGTTTGCAGGATTACTTCGTATCGAATGGATGACCGGAAACGAGAATTTCCCCTCCGTCAAGTCCTCACAGAGACCTTTGTTTTTTGTATACGTGCCCGAAGAGAGGTTTAGATAGTCATCACAGACTTGGAATACTAGGCCCATCAGGTTGACCAGCGGCACGCAGTCGATGCGACCTCTCTCGGGAGACTCAGCTTGCATCAACTGGACTGCTAAGCGAAACAAGCCCCCCGTCTTGTTCTGCACCATCTCGAGGTAATCGTCCTCCGTCGGACAGGTGAGGGTGTCTCGCCAGTACAGATCCATCCCCTGGCCGCGGTGCAGGTTGAGGAGTTCTGTGGTGAAGATTTCCATGGCTTCGTCCTTGTTGTCGAGCTTTTGGAGTTCCTGGAGCGCCAGGAAGTAGACATAGTTTGCGCTGTTGATCGTTTGGGCGACGCCAAAGATGTTGTGTGCGACCGGGATCCCTCGTCGGAGTTGGCTGCCGTCTTGGACGTCGTCGATCAGCAGAGATGAAGTGTGCAGCATGCCCACGACTTTCGTTATGATCTCGAGTGAACGTGGCGGGACGCTGAGGAAGGCGTTGAAGGCTTTGATCAGGGCGGAACGTATGTCTTTGCCCGGGTGGGCAAAGAGGTAGTCGTAGGGACCCATGATGATCTTCTCTTTCTGTGGTGTCCATTCGCTCAGCCGCCTGGGGGCAATGGTCTCTGAGGTGGACTTTTTCTTTGAGTGTCTCATCTTGTTGGTCTGGTCGATGAGAGGTAAGGGAGGACTCAACGGGGGTGTAGAGTAGTGTTTATTAGATATCCAGGTGTCTTCTGGGAGAGGTTTGAGGACGGATTTGGAGGGTTGATGCTGGACGCCGTCACGGACACCTGCCGAGCTATAACGGACGGGGATGGCATTGGGAGAGGTCGGGTTCTCTGGGACGGTCGACATGATGCCTGGGTCGGGTGCAGTGGAGGAGGGGCATGTGAAGGCGAGAAGAGAGGTGACAGTTGTACTGCGGATGAAGTCCTTTACTCAGGACAGCGGAGAGATGTCAGGCACGAGGGTGGGTGGACGTGCTGGCAACGAGATGCATGAGAGCGAATAAGGGTCAAGGTCAAGGTGTGTGTGAGTATGCGAGGGTTATTGGAACTCGATCACAAGAGGGACGAAGATGTGGTGGTCATGGACTGATGGTGTACGCAGGCATCATGATATCCGTCGACGCGCATGACGAAACACATGGCGAGGCTTGACTGGGGCCGTTGCTGGACTCGGGCTCGGCTCACTTGGCACGAAAAGACGCCTGCCAGGGGCTAACAGGGCCCTAAGGTATCCTGCGAGGCACCCTTAGGGGTCATTGTGGGCCATCAGGGTTGCCCAAGGCACCCAACAAAAGGGTAGTATTGCACTGGTATTGTAGGCGCCAACAAAGAAGCCTGGCAGGTCTGCGGGGGTTCCGCGGGCCCCGGGATCATCGGATGCCGGGTTGACCAGAGGCCTATTGTATTGTAACTTAGTGAGCCCGGAGCGGAGGCACCTGGTACTTTGGCCGTACAGTACAGCATAGCACCAACAGAAAGTCACATCCCCCCGCTTGTTTGGATCTAACTACATCCGGCCATGACAACGGGCTTCAACTCATCCTATACATATTGTTAGAGACTGCGCTTCACGCCTTCACCTAGACATTCCCAGGAGAACACCTTCACAGCCAGAACTCCCGACTTCATAAATCGCTTACTGGTCGCCGTCGTCAATATGGAAACCCTTCTCTCCCACTCGTTCGACTACCTCTCGTCGCCGTCCCCTCAGAAGATCCGAAAAGGGCTGCGGCAGGTCGAAGGCCTCCTCGCCCAGCTATGCCTCTCCAAGACGTCAATAACCAACAAACGCCAATCGATGTTGCTACTCGGCTCTAATCCGCCGACGGGGAAGAAACTCAGCGAACTATCCGAAGACCCAGCGTTCCGAGAATTCTTCAAACTCCAACAGTCGTTTCAATGGAACATAGCAATGCGGCTGGTATCGTGCCTCGAGCGACTCCTCGGCAAGGAAAGCAACGGCACAAATGACATCCTCATAATCCAAACACTGGACCTGATCCAGGGCGTGTTACTTCTCCATCCTCCATCGCGAGCCCTCTTCTCACAGGAAATATACATGAATGTACGTTCTTCTTCCTATAACAACCCTTAGCACTCGCTCTCTTCTTTGACTTGGTCTGGACTAAGCAGTTGGTCCTCCTTAGCTCTTCCTTGATCTTCTCGACCCGTCCAACTGCCCGGCAATCCAATCATCCACTATCATGGCGCTCGTCACATCGTTACTCGACCAGCCCCAAAATGCGCGGACATTCGAAGCCATCGACGGTCTGCTCGTGGTGACGTCGCTTTTCAAATCCCGGAGCACGTCGCGGGAAGTCAAGCTCAAACTCGTCGAGTTCCTGTACTTTTACCTCATGCCGGAGACGCCGGCGACCAAATTATCCACCTCGGCGTCTGCGACCAACACGGCAATCCTGGGCGGCCGAGGCAAAGAACTCATGGCAGCGTTCGACCGACGAAGAGAGACGGTCAACGGTCCCGAGGCCGCGGCCAAGAGCAGCTCGCCCGCGAATAACGTCAGGACGACAGAAGAGAAGCAGAACCTACTAGGCAAGCATTTGAGCAACGTACAAGATCTCGTTGAAGACTTGAGAGAGGGTGGCGGTGTGTTTGGGGTTGGTGCCATTTAACCGGAGAGGGGGGAGGAGAGTCTCAGCGTGTACCAACAACAGCACAATCATCATCATCATTGCCACTGACACGACTTTTATTGACCGAGGCGAATGGCCAATGGCGCATGCATCGAAGCGAGGGCGAGGGTGCGTGGGAGAGGAGACCGTCACTCACCCTGACTTGGAACCAAGGTGCCTTGTCGCACAAAAGGCAAGGTGCCCATGTAGAATATGTGATGTACATTATTGTACAGTACGGCTTTTTCTTTTCTCGCGAGATGAGATTAAAGGCAACGAACGATACCCAAATAGCATAATATGTCACTGAACGCACGGGAGGAGTTTGGAGAAAGAAACATGGAAAACATTGCGACTATTGTTTGGTCTTTGATCTTGCCTGCCTGCCTGCCTGCCTGCTTGCTTGCTCTGCATTGTCAATTTCAATTTGACACACGAAACACACTGTACTCGGGACCTACCTACACACCTCTATTCCTGGTACTTCCCATATGACACAAAGTGGGTTCAAAATGGGCCAAGGAAGATGGTTGAACTGGGTGACTCATTTCCCCGGGTTCCTCGAGAGAAAAAAATTAGCCGAGCGGGAGCAACTCGAAGAGTTTATTATAAAAAGGTTGAGAAGACGGATGAGATGGAAGAAGTAGGTATCCGTTCATCATTTGGCCCCTTGTTTACTCCGCCTTACGTACGACCTACGCCGTCTCCTTTGTAAGGAACAACAACCCTTTGGTGAAAACCCGCTTGCCCACATCGAACGCCACCGATCAAGCACCGTAGTTGGTTCATGTCAGTGTGTCGGTCACTCTTCACACTCCTCCGCATCAAGTCGTCAATTTCGAACCCATCTTTTCGAATTCGGATCCATAATTATCTACAGAATACTTTTATATATATATATATATATATACACACACACATTCACGAGAGGCGTTTTTTCTCACTCCTAAAGCATACCGCACCATTGTCCGTACACAACCCTCAACATGGCCAAAGCAATACCTCAATCCGCCGACCCAACGGTCCGCTACCTCTCGACATCTCAAGCTTACGATCTCTGGTCGGCAGTCTATGATACAGACGGCAACTTCCTGCAAGCTCTAGACACGATTGAAATGAAAATCTTCATGCCGCGCTTGCTTGGTCTCCTTGAAGCATCAGCCTTATCTCGTCCGTGGAAATTGGTCGACTTGGGATGCGGGACTGGTCGAAATACAGCTGCGTTGCTAGAGGTCAAGGACGCCAATGTTTTCGGACTTGATGTGAGCCCTGGTATGCTCGAGGTTGCTAGGCGGCGGCTAGAGAATGGTGGGGCCAAAGGCAGATTGAGCCTCGAGGTGTTTGATATGATTGAGCAGGATTCGGCATCTGATTCGGCCTTGAACGCTGATGCGGTGGTCTCGACGCTAGTCCTTGAGCATGTTCCCGTCGACGTCTTCTTCAACCACGTCGCAAAGATCCTCAGACCAGGTGGCTATCTGTTGTTGACCAACATGCACTCGGAGATGGGTGGCATCAGTCAAGCTGGATTCGTAGATCCCGACACTGGAGAAAAGATCCGCCCAACAAGTTATGCTCACACCATCGCCGAAGTCGAGGCCGAGGCAGCGAAGAAAGGGTTCGAACTCATCGGGAACCAGATCGAGCAGAGAGCCGTAGACGAGTCTCTGGTCTCTCTTCTTGGTGCAAGGTCGGCGAAATGGGTCGGAGTGACGGTCTGGTTCGGAGGAATCTTCCAGAAAAAGAACTGATGTGAAACTTTTCACTCGTCCATGGAGTGAACGCTTGGGGTCCGGCCGGAAAAGAAGCCCCGAACCAAGCGTGCTCGGTGGTGTACAAGATTCTCATACTTTTGCAACGCCGTCTTCAACACAAGCGTTCGCCAATCGAGATCGTCATCTAGAATGATTTGGGTATATGCAAATAAACTCGCGTCAAAGAGTCCAGGGGTTGTCTGTCCAAAGAAAAATTTCTGTTCTCCCAGGAGAGTAGACAGTGCTTGGAACGCTTCATCCGCTTTACTGTACAGTTCTTGCTGGTCGATCATAGCGCTCGTCTTTAGCAGTTCGTCTCGTGCGGCATTGCGAAGTTGACGGGCAAGCTCCGTCCGAACGGCCCATGTGGAAGATGCTGATGCCACGTACATAGGCCATGCCACGGCCTGGAAGTTATGCTCATCAAGATACAAGTAGTAGAGCCACGCGCTTCGAATGTTGTGATCGATGAGCGCTGTGTAGACATCTTGCCGCACATGTACTGCCTCCTCTTTGCCTCCTTGTGATACGACCCATCTTGCTAGTCGGTTGGCAGGAACCGGAGACGGTGGCCGCTGGTCTTCTTGAGACGCAGGGAGGAGGAAAGGCAGAGAGCCGGTGGGTGAGGCGTGATTGTTCGACGGTCTCGTGCGTAGAGGGATGCCGTGGAATTTGAGATACGCTTGCCATTTAAGACAGGACGGGTTGAAAGACGGAGCATCTCGACTCGGTGGTACGTCGGATTGGAAAATATAGAGGATGTTCTCACTTCGGCGTCCTGGGGCCCTCTGGGGGAGAACATTTGGAGGATAGACGATCAGGGGAAAGCGATCGAATATGCGTTTGATGGGCTGCGGAAGCGAGAACCATGAGAACGCAGAGGGATCTTGTGCCTTTGACTTCGAGGCATTCCTGGCCGCCCGCGACGAGGTGTTGGTTGCGATCTTTTTTTCCTCGTTCATCTCCAACCCCATGCTCCGGCCTTCCCACCTCCTCAAAGTCGACCAGGTTGGAACGGAATGGACATGTACGAGGACTCGGAAAGGTGAAGAGGAATGACAGGACGTCAAGTGGTTAATGGTACACGGAGTCGTGTTTAGCCGTAGAGATCGAAATTACGAAAGTTCTCCACTCAAACGCCATGCTTTTCTGCCGCTCAAATGTATCCACTAAGGGGGAATCTACCAGACTGCCACTCTCGATCACAAATGAGCATGGTGCTTTTGTATGCGAAACACGCTTCATCTCTAGACATGCAGCACACGTCTGGTGTCATTAGGAGTTCCCAGCAAGGCCTAATCAATAATGAAGTCTCGCACCTAGAGACATCTCTGAATGTCTGCCCAGCCAGGTAACTAAATGCTGCCCACAGAAGCCTGTCAATGCACTCCTTCATGATCCTGCCTCGGAGACGAATTTGACAGTAATGGGCGGTATGGCGTTTGGCGAACATGTCTATGAGTCGAACGGCATCTTGTTCGATGGCATCTCGTGTTTTCTATCCACATTGCTGTCAGTCTTCTGGGCATCGCAGCACGTGCTCCCGCGAATATCAAGATGTCCCTTTCCTGTTGGGAGACTGCATGCGTCAATTTCAAGGGGTCGCCTGCTAAAGCACTGAAGAGCCGCAGATCAATAATGTCCTGGGACAGGGGGCGGTTGGCCAATTATCTAGGTAGGTTCCGACAGAAAGGGATTGTAGTAGGTTGCTTTCTCATCCGAAGGGCCTTCAACCATCAAATTCTCCTCGTTCCTTTTGGCCCATCCCATCCTGCCTCAGTACAGCAACCAGTTGCACTCAAAGCTCCGAGCCATGGACATAATACCTGCGGAAGCGCCGTCCAGAACACCGGCGTGGGCTCTGTTATCCGAGAAAGAGAAGACACATACCACCTGGAAGCAGCTGCTCGTGGCCGCCCTACCTCGTTTCATGCAGCCGGGAGGCCTCCCGTCCAAAAAGATAGGGCCGACATCATACTTGGATGCCCTCAGAGGCTATGCAGCCCTTATTGTCGTCTTCTTTCACATATTTCCCACACCTGAAGCCGAATCCAGCGGTTGGCGCCGTCAGCCATTCCTCAACCTGCTCGACTCGGGCAAAGCCATGGTGATCCTATTCTTCGTCATCTCGGGTTACGCCCTTGGATATCGACTTCTCATTCTGACCAGGCAAGGAGATGCGGAGAGTCTGCTGAATGCACTGTCTTCATCCACCTTCCGGAGATACTTCAGGCTTTATCTCAGCAGCGCGGCGGCATGCGCTTTTTCTTTTCCCTTTGTTCGCATGCAGTGGTATAACACTCACAAGGGGCTGTACAAGCCGAGTCTCATCGACAACATAATCGACTTCTGCATCAAGACGGGCGCGTTCCTCAATCCCTTCGGAGCGCAGAAGTCTAATCCCTACCTGTACCAGCTCTGGACCATTCCTGTGGAATACCGAGGCAGTATGGTCCTTTTCTTGGTCATCCTTATTACGTGCAAGTTGAGCACAAGGGATCGCATGATCGCCACATGGCTCATAATACTCGCCTGCTATGTCTGGGAGGTGCGTTTCCAGGCAGAGTTTTTGTCCGGTTTCTTCATTGCCGATCTCTCCATGAGTCGGCGACCTGAGCGTATGGACCGGCGACCATCATTTTCCCGGGGGCGGTCAATCGCTGGAAAGGTTGGGTGGTCCCTTGTGCTGGTCGTGGGGCTGTTCCTGGTGGCACGACCGAAAGTTGGTAATCAGCTCGGGTTTATGAAGTCGGTCCCTTGGGAGTTCCTCGATTCCCTTGTGCCTTCATGGTACGGGGCAAGTACTCGATATGCTTTCTGGATTTCTCCCGGCGCTTTTGCAGTGGTGTTAGCGATCGAATCATACCCTACCTTGCAGACGCCTTTCCACTGGCGCATCTCTCAGTACGTGGGCGACTTATCTTTCGGTCTATACGCAATACACCCACCTGTCGGCCATACTCTCACCCGCCTCTTGACGGAACCATTGAGGCAGAAATTCCTGAACGACACATTTCTGGCCCATATCCCAGGTTTCATTCTGGTGATGCTTGCGGTCTTTATTGCCGCGGACTATTTTGAGAGGGTGGACAGGAGATCTGTGCGGCTTGCTCGATGGCTTCAGAAGAAAGTCTTCGTCTAGCCATGGGAACAAAGAGGTCTGCAGAACGGCGGTAGCAATCTTTTAGAACCTAAAGACGATGAAATATAGAATGACAGCTTCCTTATCCGATAGACGATTCGCGGGCTTTATGCTGTTCTTGTACTGTTATATTTTGCGGTCGGTACTGGTGTTCGCTCCTCTTTGCGACAGGATTTAGCTACTTCGAGACGAGGATGGTAATAGGTATTTAGTAAAAGCACATTGCCATGATTACTCCTTGGGAAGACTGACTAAGTACGTAAAGGGGTACACAACTTCTCGTAAATATCCGCCCTTCCCTCCCTCTCCCTTCTTTTCTTCGCTAGCCATTTCGGAATTTCTTTTACAAATACAGCTTGAACAAGGCCCACAATTCAAGGTCCTCAAAGCATCTTTATGCGACTCCCAAAATCCTCCATGTACTGTACGTCTGTCGAGAGACTTCCGCACTATGTATACTCAGACCAATACATAATTACTCTCGTCGTCCGTTTCCCTTCGAGGCAAGTTTTCTTATTGTTGATCTGACTCGCAGCCATCTCGATACGGAAAGGTGATTAACATCGTTTAGTTTGGTCGCTTTGGGTAGTCATATAGTGGAATAGTGCTATAGCCTGAACCGCCATCTTTATCTAGTCCTGAGAATTCGACTCTTGAGAATCTCGCTCCTGCAAATCCCGATCGTCACGTGTACGAAGAAAAATATCGTCGTAGATGAGTTGCTGCGCAGTGGGCATATCGGCATATTTTGCTTCGAAGCACTGGCCGTCTTTGTATGCTCTAAACCCATCATTCGACACAATGACGTTGGTATGAGCCGTGTCTGAAATATCGTATATCTCTTGAACTGGAACCTCGACGCATCTACCCTCAGTAAGAGTAATAGACGCTATCAAGAGAACGATAAGAGGTTCAAGGTAGTGCAATAGCATGTTGAACGTCTTGCAAAATGGACTTGCTGTTGTGGTCTCCCGCTGGATTCAGTGATAAGTGGACGTCAATGAGGAGGAAGAGAATGTGAACGAGGATGCCCTAGGACAAGGGAGTCCATTACTCAAATATAACAGCTCAGCAGGATTAGTTCGCCTCAAGTTTTCAACAAAACGTTGACATAAATGGACGAAGTTAGCAACAAATACACCTTCGACGTCGCGGCACGGAGTATGCGGGATAATCATTACCTCCGGGCACTTTTTACCTCGAAATCACCAATCAACTTGTCTTCCACCTTTGACTTTGAAGTCTTCAATGTTCAATCGCATAGAATCAATTACTCTTTGGCTTCAGATCTGGTTATAGGTAAAGGGTGTATAGGCTTGTACAGGGCCCCTTGAACCAATACTGTAATGGGTACTAGCGCCTCGAGGCATGACCCCTTGGTACTCCTCTATGCATGTCTTGGTGCGCAAAATCATCACACCCGAAGCCTCAATCTATCGCGATGAGAGGCCTATAGGGTCAGGATGAAAAGACGAGGTCTTGTCAAGCGTTGTATTGTCTTGCGTAAAGTGTTGTAAATATGTTAAGTCAGGCGACGCAGAAGGAGATCTAAGTACCTTGAACTATGCTATCCCTCAACAGGAAAGGTGCGCTACGCACAAACCAGGAAAGTGGCCCGATGGGCTCGACACCGATCTCTCCCGTCGACACCATCCCGACCCTCGTTCGCGGTTGCAGGTGTCACATTTCCCTTGGTGGCTGTAAGCAGAGACGCTAAATATATCTGGCAGCCGCACTCACACAATACGAGTACTGTCTAGGGGCTTACTCCAATGCCCTTACCGATCCTCCCCCACGCATGCCACCCTCGAGTCCCTGGCCGAACACCTGAAGATCTCCTGCTTGTTCCCCTCCGCTAGTACGAGTAGTTGTGCTCAAATCATCCACCGCCGCTGTCATTTTTGACTCCTGAGAGCGTTCCTCATTTTTCACGTCCTGTACTCCTACGCGTCCTTTTCCACGTCTAGTCTAACGGCCTTTGCAAACTCTCTCTCGGACGGACCTCTGAATGATTCGACAAAATGCAGGAATCCTCTGGCGAGAAAGTGTCTAGCCCGCCAAAGACTGGGAGAGTCGAGGACGGTAAAATCCGCAAAATTCGCACTGCCCACCGCAGCGAAACCACGCCGATTCAGCACTTCAATGGAAAAACATATGCTTGCGAATCGTGTAAGAGGGGACATCGCGTGAACAAGTGTGATCATGGGAGGACAAGGCCCATTTCTGAGACCAATCAACCAGGCCGACCATCTGCTGGTCAGAGGAGAGGCTGCCACTGTCCCAGGAACTGCGCTTGCACGACCAAAACCTGCAAATGTCAAAGAGATTGTGCCTGCACCCAAGAAATGTATCTGGTTGTCAGAGTCGATGCGCCGCAACTCATTAGTCGCGAAGCAACGTCTAGCCCAAAGCCCGTGTGGGAGGATGCTAATGGGAATAAAATGACCTTGAAGAAGGTATGGGCCGACGCAAATGGAAAGGAGCTCAATGATGAAGAGTACCAAGAACGAAAGAGAAGGATGAGAGAGCGAGAAGGAGGCGCCTCGAAAACGGCAGAGGCCTCTAAATCGAGTTGCTGCGGCTCCAAAAAGCCGAAAGAAGAACCACAGTCCCCTGAGCCACTCTCAACAGGCGGCTGTAGACACCGACAGAATATTGAGAACCAACCGGATTCAGCCAGCCTTGCGGCGACTCCGGCTGTCCCAAGCGTGTCTGTGAAGCAATCATGGAAAGCGGCTTGTTCTTGTGGCTCGGCCTGCTCTTGTTTGTACTGTCCAGATCACCCCAATAACGCCACCTCTATCAACCATACTCAACAACAAGTGAAGAATCTGGCGGAACAAGCGTACTCGGAATTCGACGGCTTGATGCCAGTCTCATTCATGCAAGGAAATGATTCGACGTCTTGTATGGGTGGTCGGCCGACTTTCTTCCTTTCACGAACTCCCAATGTCTCTCAACAACAATTGGAACAGTACTTTCCCCAGAGCTCTGATCCAAACGCCATATACCTCAGATATCCTATTTCGCAGCACTCTTGGACCAATCAACCCGCCAGCTCCCACTGTTCTCACGTCCCATCTCCGACAACGGTCATGGCTATGACTCCCGATCCGAGCGAATCTTACATTGAGCCATTGCCAGATTTGTCGCAACCGTCGCTCGACTACGACTTTCTTCCAAACAATACCAATGGGACTTGGGACTTTTCAGGTGGCCAATTTGGCGGTTCTTCGTTTAGCTGGATGGACTTTGATGCTTCCCGAGGCACTGACTATAACATAGGCCAAGCTACTGTTGCTTCGGCAATGGATGGAGGCATCTTTTCGGTTTCTCAGGCTTTACCAGGCCAGCAACTTCCTGAAGTCAGCGTCAACATGGATGCAATGCTGAGCCCGACACACCTGAATGGTCTTCCTGCTCTTACCAGCGAACAATATCCATCCCCGTCGACACCTTTCGACGCGCAAAACACTTATATCGATTTCACTTCCCCGTTGGCGGATGGCCGAACGCACCAGGCGAGTTTTGCACGTTCGCCTAGCGCCGTACCACAAGTACAATCAGGACCATGTCTTTTTAGCACCCAATCGATGAACCCGACACCCCAGACCACCCAGTCTCTCAGAGCACCACAGCCTCAGCCTTCTGCGGGACTTGCTGGTTCTCACTATTCAATACCAATATCTTGGGATCATTTCGACCCAGTTAACGAGGACCAGACCAGCGGCAACCTCACAACAGCACCCATCGCAACTTCACCTCAACTTTTGAGCCGAGTATAGCATCCTCCAAGCTCCGACAGATGAGAAGAGATTTGCTTTTGCGGCGTTGACGAATTACGAGTGCATTTCCACGGAGTACACGAGGAAAGGGACGAGACTTATGATATTTTTTCGTGACATTAGCGATCACAAACCCTGGCGTCATGAGTATGATTTTATACATTGAAAAAGAGCCCACTTTCTGCAGAGTGACAGTGGCCAAACATATTGCGGTGGTTTCGACATTATCTCTGGTATTGGTAGTGTTTGTTTGAGGCCATCCTCACCTCCTAGCCGTACATGAGATGGAAAATATACATAGTTGCCTAGGTATGTACTCACGCAGAGGTAGTGTTTCGTGCCATGGTGGTTACTCCCACGCCACGCGAGGTATACAAAGAACGAATGAAATTAAAGAGTACATATCTCATTACTCTGTACTTTTGATATGTATTTTAGTGTTCTAGGTGCTATTTTTCAGAGGTTTTCCAGACCTGTTGTAGGTTGTTCGACTTCTCTTTCGAAGCTGATTGTCCCTGTCCCCCATCGCTCCTCGTGCCTTCCGCCACCACCACCACCACCAAGACTCTTGGCTCACCCATTCCATTTCATATTGCCATGTTCATGACTCTCGTGGCCCTTCATCCCACCCCGAATAGGGAGTGAAGTCGCCATCCCATGCAACTCAATACTCGCCCCGCGAGTCAGTCTTGTTGGATAAACCTAGGTCCAACCATAAAGTGTTTCCGGCAGCAAGGGCATTTAACATAAAGTAAGGGGGGAAAAAACAGGGAATGCGTCGTCTGGGCTGTGTGTGAATGAAAGCGCTGATCAGCTCTGGAGGAGACGAAGGAGGCAGCTGGAGAACCGTTTTCCGTGCAAGTGCAGGTGTTGTGTTTGTGTACTTTAGTCCGGTCACCCGTGGACAGATAAAACGGCCGTTCCCAACGCCATTGTCGAACCCACGGGCCGTACTGATCCTGCCATGCGGTCGTGGACGTGAAGTTGAGTTTGATTGTGCTCGTAAGCGTGAGTTTGAGTGTGAGGTTGAGGGGGGACCAGTTCAGCGTGCGTGTGACCGACAGTGTGGTTTTGAGGCTGCATTTGATGATGATGATGATGATGATGACGAGGCTCATGCTGATTCTGCCGGCGTGAACCATCTACCCTGGCCTTCAGACTTATCACATTGACAAACTCGACACCGTCGACGAGCATTATTCCATCCTCGCCCATCTCTATCGTACTGGCGCCCCGTGACATCTTGCTCGGACTCTGCGACGGTCTGTTGGAACGGCGTGAAAGGGAAAATGATGTGCGTCGAGCAGGTGCATGCGCTGTGGTGGGTTGAGATGAGACTCCTCCTCCTTCTTCTTCCTCCTCCTCTCTATCAGTCTCATCCTCGTCATGTGCGTGGCGCGCTGATAGGGAGACTGCCGAGTCGGGACGAGACTGCGCCGACGTCTGAGTCAGCGATTGAGTCGACGATGTAGGTGTCGCCGTCTGGGGACGTACTTGTGTCACAACGCCCGGTCTCGTCTTGTACTTCTTCGACACCGACCTGACAAGACTCGAAAGTGATCGTTTCCTTCCATTCGCGCCCGTAATTGTGCTTGTGTCCACACTTGCACTCATACTCTCTCCTTCACCAGTCTGATTCGCGGCATGCTCATCAACGCCCTCCGTCCGCGGGTTCGCCTTCGCAGAGAAAGACTTCGATCTTGCTAGAATTCCAACCCTCGATGCTATACTCTGGCTAAAGCTCTTCCGAGGCTCAACATCTTCGCCAACTCCCTCGGCCAGACCAGAGTCGGCTCTCGTTAGGGAGGTCACGGATTTCGACCATTGATGCTTATCACTACTCGAGATTCCACTTAGACTCCTTGATTTCGGTCGAAGACTTGCTTTCGACCCTGGACGGGTAGATGCAGATGCATACAAGGCTTGGCTGAGGAGTGCTTCTTCGCGGGTCTTCGGAATATCCGGGCCCGGACACGCCCCCAGACATTCAGACGAGTAACTCCGGCTCAGTGATCTGGCCCTGGACCCCGACTGCGATCGTGGACGGCGGGACTGGGTGAGCAGCCCGAAGGGACTGGCGTGACCACCGCCTCCATTGACCAGAATAGAGCGCAGCGGAGTAGGTGAGGCTGTTCGTGAACCAGGGCGAGGCAGAGAAAATGCCGACGACGAACACGTATTGTGATACAAGTCCTGAATCTCCGTGTGATCACGAGAGTTCGCCATGCGGTGACACCAGTGCACTTCCCACCCTGGTTTTGCCCCTGACGAAGATGCTGATCCAGAGGGTGTAAGGTCTCTCGATGACGAACGGGTCCGTGATCCTGGCTGTGGAGGCGGCGAGTTGGATTTTGATCTTGATCTCGAAGTTGGATGGGACTTCTTCCTTGAAACCGACTGGCCCAAGGTGTCCTTTTGGACAAAGAGAAATTCACCGCCGTTGACGTGCCAGTCTCCTCCGTCCAACGCATCCCCATTACCCACACGTT
Source organism: Exophiala spinifera (assembly GCF_000836115.1). Classification (NCBI taxonomy): domain Eukaryota; kingdom Fungi; phylum Ascomycota; class Eurotiomycetes; order Chaetothyriales; family Herpotrichiellaceae; genus Exophiala; species Exophiala spinifera. The sequence continues at coordinate 1,897,955 of NW_015622518.1, read as the reverse complement.
TGACAATCTGCCATGCCGACTTGACCGCGCCGCTAAGGAGGTTGTGCTGGATATACTCTGGGTGTTTGCCTCCCATAGACAATGTCTTGTGCATGCCCAGCATATCGTATAGTTGTGTTGACGGGTCGGCATAGATGGGGTACGCACATTTTGTCAGTGCAGCGTAAGAGGACAGTAAACTCGGTGATCCAGGCCCTATTATGATTACAGATGGTGGTGGGTGGGTGTTTGGTTTGGAGAAATTGAGATATGCTCGTCGTCGAGTAGGGTGGAAAGGACTTGCCGGCGAGGACAATCGACGAATGTATTCCTGGCAGTTTCCGCAGAAGAAATGACGGATGAACACCACAAGGATATGATTCGAGGTCGAGGGCGAGAGCGAGGCTGAAGACAAGGACGAGGTTGAGGCTGTTTTGTCGTGGTCGTCGGCGGTGGCACCGTGAGGCTCGAAGAGAGACCCAAAAGGTACAGGGACTCCGTCGGGAGTATAGATGTTCAACTCAAAGGCCTGTTTGAGGGTTTGTGAAGTCGGGATATTTTCAATCGCCATACTGATTGACACTCGTCCGTCCGGCTTCGATAGTGTTCCCTTTTTACCTGACGCAGTCTCTTTTCCTCTTCCTCTTTACTCTCCAGCCCTAAAGAACCTCGACTGCTGCTGAAATGAAATCGGCACCCGATATCCCGGAAACAAACGACACAACCGGGCGATGGAAAGTGAGTGCCTTGCACACAGTACACGGTTCAACCGCACACACGCCACTCTTTACTCTCGGCCAGCCGATGCAAATATTAAAGAAAGACAAGAACGAAACCGAAAGGGCATAAACTCATCAGGAAAGAAAAGAAAATCCCCCTACCACAACAAAGCAGCACGAGTGCACTGCGTTTCTCCACGAGAGCGAACTAGCAGAGTAATAACTCACCACCGCATTGTTGACAATCGCGTCAACTGCTCGTGTGAAGGGGTTAGTTGATGGAACCACGTCTGTCTGGACATCCATGCTTCGAAACTCTCTAGACGAACCCTGATCGGACGCAAAAAGCTCAATCCCACACGGAGTATCCGTACGTGGACCAGCCAACAAGGTCTAGAACGGAAACAGGTCCATTTGGGGGCAGTCTTGCAGAATCGGCCCGAGGAAGCCCTCTGTTCGAACGAGGCTCATCAACCCATGAGCCATAACTAAGCCAGCTGTCCAAAACTTGGCGTTTGGGGGTTCAAGGTGCCGCTCATGGTGTTTCAGGGGCGGACAATGTTTCAAACTCCTTCGAACCTCAGTGGAGGACGCGAAGAATCCTGAAACGCAATGCGTCCAACGTCCATCTCGTCACTGGCCAGTCACTCGTAAGCGACGTTTTCCCCAGCTGATTGACCCTCAATATTACTCCATACGTCCCTACTACGGCGGAATTCAATACTCCCTCTTCGGAATTTCCGTACGAAAGCCGCATCTTCATTCGTGCATTGGGACTGCCAAGCGGGCAATTGTATCGGTATGCACTCCGCCGTATGCTTTGCCGCAACATCTATGGAGACATTTTGCAGATTGAAGGGGCATGCCAGATAGACGAGATGCACTCCCTGCTACGGGTCTACCTAGTCCAGTACTGTACAATATTGCCATACGCGACGCCGCTAAAGGAAGCGAAACCTACACACGACCAACTCTTGCACAGAGTCTCCGAACCGATCACGACAATGCTGAGACACGAACGTACTCCGTACAGAGTACAAGCGAAATGAACGAATGAACGAATGACTTTGTTGAATTCAAGCGAATGTATATGGGTCAGTCTGAAAAGCAAGCAGCAACAACGATACCAATCCCGCAACGTCAATGTCAGTCTGATTCAACATCCCCTCCTCAACCTTGCAGGACTTCCTGACGTCCTCCCTATCCTGCTGTTCACACCTCTCGCCTCTCCACACACTCCACATCCTTCCACAATTCGACCCCAACTGTATCAATAAATGACTGTCGAGTTTACCCTTTTCCAGGACCCGTGGCTATCGGCAGATGCCGTACGCTCGGGCGGACCAGCATGCACTCAGCACTTAGCAGGAGATATCCCATGCTAGTAGGGTCGAGCCTCTTCCGAAGGTGCAAGACCACAAGCCGGCCTGAATGAACACATGCTTGCATGCTCACCATTGTCCAGTGTTGGTGGCAGATCTGCATGTCTTGGGTACGGCGCTGTAGACGGCCAAGATCGGTACCGATGACGGGTCTTCTCGATTGAAGATTCACTGTACGGTGTAATGACTGCATCAAAAACAGTATGGCTCTGTAGAGCTCGAGAGTAGTCTGAAGTTAATCATCGTTTGTCTCTCGTCCGCTGAATCAATCGTAGCCACCTCCAACTTGGCTTGCGAATGCCGTCGAAACACTCTGGGCGTCTTCATCCTGGTGCATGCCCTTGCCGAATCTGGAGCTACCGCCCATGTACCCGGCGTTGGGAACACCGCCTTCGACATACCGCTTCAATCGATCCGCCTGGTTGTAACTGGCGTGCTTGGTGACGTCGTGAATAGACAGCTGATCGAGACTGACGCCGCCTTGGCCAATAACACTTCCCGTCACATCCGACTCCGTGGCAACAGTCGACTCACCAGCAACACTACCCGGGACACCTCTGGGTTTGACCCCATTCGATCGTCGGCCATTGGCATTCTGGAGAGAAGGCCAAGTGTCTGCGGTGAAGCTTTGAAACATGGGCGGATAACCAGCTGGGACACCAACACCGCCCATGGCCGATGAGTGAATAGATGAGACATCGTCGGGAATATAGCCTACAACCGAGCCACCGTCGCGGGGACCGCCACGTCCGTTCATCATTCCGCTGGCCATGTGGGTAGCATGATTATATGCCATCTGGTAACGTTGAGGGCCGCGATACGACTGCTTAGGTCGACTGAACTGGTGTAGCGAGATCTGAAGATTGGTCAAAGGGCCCTCGACAAGGCAATTGCTTCCCTTGAAATGAAGCAACAAGTAGTGCCACAGAGGGTGTTTAGACAGCACTTTCGGGTTTCCGAGAATGACAAGGCCGTACTTCGCTCGTGTCATGGCGACGTTGAGACGACGAGGGTCGCTCAAGAAACCAATACCTTGGTGATCATTAGACCTGACGCATGACAAGATGATGTAGTCCTTTTCTCGTCCTTGGAAAGCATCGACTGAAGCCACCTCGATTTCCTTGTACAATTCCTTCTTGAAAGTACCATTGGCTTGCATCGAGCTAACAATGTAGCTGCGTTGGCCTTCGTAGGGAGTAATGACACCAATATCGGCCGGCTTGACCCCAGCCTTGAAGAAGCGCGTGACGATCTTCTCGACATTTGCGGCCTCGGTTCGGTTAAGGTAGGATGTACCAGAAGCCGAGATTTCTTCGTTGCCAAGGTTCGACCAGAACATCATCGGGCTTTGAACCACAGGCCAAGGGAAGTCAATCTCGCGGCGCGTGCGATGTTCAGCGGTGACACCGTTCTGCAAAGTTCCTTCATAAAACATATTCGAAGGAAAGTCCGACAAACAAGGATGCATACGATACTGGACATTGAGTCGAATAGGTGCGCACCCGAGGGTGACTAGGCGTTCGAACAAGGACTGATTGAGACCTGCTTTGGCCGCCTTCTTGTTCATGATGACAGGGCCAAGCTGCTGATGGTCACCAACAAGGACGACTTGCTTGCAACCAAGAACCAAAGGAATCATGCATTCGGGCTCAGCCGATTGAGTCGACTCATCAATCAAGACTGTTCGGAACTTGAACTTGGCGAGTCTGGGATCTCCAGCACCCACACAGGTACAGCAAACGACATCGGCATTCTGCAAGATCTCTCGTTCAGCTGAACGTGTCAACGACTTGTACTTCTTCTCGTCCTGACTAGACAATTCACCCAATTCAGACTTGAGCTGATTGAGCTTGCTGAGTTCGACGTTGCTGTCGTTCATCCGGACCTGTTCGTGCAAGGACAGGAAACGAACTGGAGACTCAACATCTTCTCGTGATTTGGCCGTGACACGAACGACCTTGAGCCCAGTGCGGTGGATGCGCTCACAGAGCTGGTCGACAGCCACGTTGGACGGTGCGCAAACCAGAACTTGACCACCATTTATCTTAGAAAGGTGGTAAATGATGGTTGCTGATGTGACTGTCTTGCCCGTACCGGGAGGACCTTGGATCAAACTCAGCGGTTTTTGAATGACCGATTTGACAGCGCTGATCTGACTACTGTTGAGTTCGGGCAAGCCAGGAACGCTGAATTTCTTAGGCATCTGAGTCTTCATGGGCGCTGCTGCAACTTCGTGACCGAGGAGTCGGTGGAAAATGTAGCCAGAAACACTCATTTCGTCAACGGCAAAGGTTCTCATAGCGAGCTGCATTCGATCGAAAGAGGTGGCTTTCCACACGTAGTCGGCTGTGAAGTTGTGGGTACACTCGGTCGGCACTGATTTATGGTCTCCTTTGGCTCGTAGTTCAAGGGTGACTTCGTCAGACTGATTATTCGGAATCTTGTAGACGTAGCCAACCCCCTCCCACGCAGGACGCAAATCGCCAGTATACTTTAGGCGCATCTCGTCACCAACGGCCAGTTTGACATCACCGAGTTCGAGCTTGGGAAGAATAAAACTAGCCAAATGCTTGTTGTTGAGACCCAGGTCCCAGCGCACGATCAAATTGTCTTGCGATTGGCTTTCTTTCAGTTTACGATCATAGTCGGCTTCGATCTTGACAAGAGGCCCAAAAACGTTCTGGTACTGGTATGCGTCATCGTATCGGAGCAGAACTGGTGCGGGTTCGTCGTCGATATTCGATGCCTTCTCAAGATCCGTGATGGTGGCGGCGGAGTTTTCCTTCCACAGTTCCTCTAGCTTCGCAATCATCTGAGGGCTCAAGTGCCGGGCACGGAGTTGTTCCTGGTCAGTGGGTTGCGCAACGAGCCACGACAAGAATGATCGGTCTTCGATCAGCGGTTGCCACCTGGAAGTATCCCAATTCATATCCTTGGATGAAGGCATGGCGGCGCACGGTTGTCGACATAGTAGAACGACCACGGTATCTGATTTTGCCGGAATGAAGCCCAACAGAAACACATTCTTGGTTCCGCAGTTGTAGCACTCCAAGACAGTATCGCCCAGAGAACTACTCGGGTGAAGCTGGACCTCTTTGTGGCGTGCTCGGACCAAGTGGTTCACGATGTGCGAGGACGAAGTGTTTCCGCGAGCGCTGCAGAACCACTTGCTGCAAGTGAGGCATCTGACGACGCTGCTGGGGTTATGGATGCCGCAGTACCTGACGATCAGAATCTAAGTCAGTAGAGTCCTCAGGCCAAATCCAAGACTGAACTTAACGTACGCGCACGCATGTGGTGGTAATTCTTTCTCCTCCTCGGCCTTGGTGGCTTGCTTCTTGCCGTCCACCGCTGCACTTGCCAGGCTTTCCAAGTCGTCTTCCTCGACACTTTCGGATTCGTCGTCGTCGTGTTGTCGTCTTCGGGGGCCCTTGGCAAGGCTGAGGACACTTTCGTCTGGGTCAACCGTTGAGATGTCGTCGCTGGCGTTTATGGCGGCTGCGGAGTTGGACACCAAGTGGTTTCCCATATTACTAAAGGCCTCCATGTTGTTGATGTTCTGAGGCACTCCTCACAGAGCCCTTGTGAGAGAGTCCGTCGTTTGCAGGAGCAAGTAGAGAGAGGTTATGAGGGTTTATCGGGAGCGCAGTTTTGAGGGTGAGCGAGAGAGAGTCGTTCTGTGGGACTGCTACCATTTGTATCACACCGACACCACGATTCCACACCCCTCCAAGTATCTCCAGAATGTCGTATGCGCTATGAAGGACATGCGCAAGGGGAGTAGAGAGAGTGAGTCGGTCTATTGAGGTGGCGGAGGGGTGGAAGGGAAAGCGAAAGGGCAAACAAGGGCGGAGTTTATTATTCGACGCTATGATGTGCAAAAGTCCTAACGAGTAATTTTCCGCCCAAATTTTGTCCCATACAAACCACCCTCCCCGTTTGCACTCCGTTTCTCGTTTCTCTCATCGACCGCTGCACGCCACCATGTTGCGAAGACAGGCCAGAGAGCGCAGAGACTACATCTACCGCCGCGCTCTTCAACTTCGAGATGCCAGTATTGCCGAAAAGCGAGCCCTGCTGAAAAAGTCCCTCGCCACAGGCAAGCCTCTCGACCCTTCTGTCGCAAACGACAAAGCCCTCCGCAAAGACTTCAAGTACGACGAGTCACTCGATCCAGAGACTGCAGCTGCCCAGGAGTCACTCGACGACGAATATGCCATGCTCTCAGGCCTCGCCGACCCCAGACCACTCGTCACCACCTCCCGCAGTCCGTCTACTCGACTGGCCACATTCTCCAAAGAGATCAGACTCCTCCTGCCCACTTCAATTCGCCTAAATCGAGGCAACCTGATCCTTCCAAATCTGCTGGCAAGTGCGAAAGCCGCAGCTTTGACCGACATCATCCTCCTGCACGAACATCGAGGCACTCCGACCGCCATGACAATCTCTCATCTGCCCCACGGTCCCACGGCTTCTTTCTCTCTACACAACGTCGTTCTCCGCGCGGATATACCAGACGCATCAAGGGGCACAGTATCAGAGTCATATCCACATTTAATCTTTGAAGGCTTTACCACCCGACTGGGAAAGAGAGTGGTCCAGATTCTCAAGCATATCTTTCCTCCGCGAGACGGCCCACACAAAGTTGGCAACAGAGTAGTCACCTTCAAGAACGTGGAAGATAGTATAGAGGTTCGTCATCACGTCTTTGTCCAGACGGGCTATAGAGTCGTGGAGCTGGCTGAAGTTGGTCCTAGAATGACCATGAGATGCTTTCAAATCAGAGGAGGAACGCTGGAGAAGGAATCGGGTGGAGAGGTCGAATGGGCCTTAACCCAATATACTCGCACAGGACGCAAGAAGGATTATCTTTGAAAATTTGTTTGGCACTGGTTGTGTCCAAATTTGACTATTTCCGAGGATGCAAATGTCTAATGAAATCCAGCAAAACCAAGCAGTGAAATGCGTCCGCACCAGATCATGCCCAAAAAAATCAGAAGCCTCGAAGGAACGACAGAAAAACCATCCCAAAGCCTGCATAGCACTGCGATACTGGACCTTCCATAGGGATCGATATCACTATCGGTGTTGCTCATGGGACCGACGTCACCCAGCATCCGGGGCTCAAAATGAGAAGTTCGGCGACTCCATCTCTTTACCAGCCTCCCTCTGGGGTCATGGCTCTTGCCTTCACCTCATCCATCGGCTGGTCCACAGTTGGATTTACCAGCATTGTCACACTAGGTTTTCGCAAACGACCTTCGATGTTCTCAACCGCGCCGTCTTCAAGCAAATTCAAACCATTGTCCTTCATCACTCTAGGGCCAAAGAACTTGAAAAGCCGATCATCCGCAGTTCCATCAGCTTGGAGTGCCATCGCGTCTTTGCCGCCTCTCTTCACCCGCGCCAATTCCCGAATACCATCACGATCCTCCCAGCTAACGCCGACTCTCTTCTGGAAGAACTTGTTGAACATGGCGAATGCAAAATCGAAGGTACTTCCCGGAGGTGCAAGCTGGGTGACATATCGGTGCCCAGGACGGATGTAGATGCTGTAACATGCATAGGACTTTGTTCTTGGGAACTCAGGGCTTGCCCCTGCAGCGAGATCTGTTATCGAACCTGGACCGTTTCCGTTTGTCGTCGACGTGGATCGTAGGTTGGGATCGAATTCAAAAAGCTGTAAACTCTGAGCCCATGGGTTCGGAACATGAACCTTCAAATTCGGGTTGGACGGCTGAAGGGATTGTGGCAGACTGCTTGCGATGACAGGGTAGTTGCAGAAGGGGAAGGGCTTTGGAAAGTAATACAATGGTACAGGACAGCAAGGAAGCGACGGGATGAAATTTGCCACAGAGTATGAGGGCATGTATGCCTTTGGTACGGCGGTAACCTCATGGCCCTCCACACAGTCTGTGTGAACAAGTTCCGAGCGTCGCAGATTTTCGTTGATTTTATATACCGCCTCGTTGGAAAGGCTCGACCAATGTTGAGGTTCTTGGTTGGTTAAGGGGTACTTGGCTGATGACATTGTATGTGGGAGGCGACATGTCGACGATGTGGTTGGCAAGACAGAGGAAGAAGACGAGGAAGAGGAGGGAAAGACATCAGATGCGTAACGCACCTTGAGTCTATGCTTTTCGAGCCGGTTCCGGAGGATGTCCTTTCTCACGAGCGTGAGAAGGTACATGAAGCCTTTAGAGTCGGTGAATGGGCGGTAGCCGTCTGTGGAGACCACTGTCAGTCTGTGAGACACCCTTACTCGAGGAAGCCATGGGAGACGCATGTGTAATCGTGCAGGCTATACTCACTTGTACCCATCTCCTTGACGAATTCAGCACACTCAGCCTCGTATTCATTTGCTTTGTTTCATGTCAGCATCCTCACTCCAATGGATCCAGAAACCAACAGGCTCTGCTGTATTCGGAACGGAGGATATACCTGTCATCTCGACACGCTCGTCCTTGGAGCAATGCATCTCTTCCGTTTCACCGTCTTTCTCGCCGTGTCGTGAACCTGGTGAGCCAGAGAAACTGTGGTATTGTTGCTGCTGCTGTTTCTTCTTTTTCGGAGACTTTGCTGCGCTTCCATCGTCGATGTGCGTGCTATCTCTCTTTCTCTCCACAAGGCTGACCCCTCCCATGCCGTCATCATCCTCATCTTCGCCGTTGGGGTCGTCGTTGACCTGCTCGGGTCCGCGCCTCCTCTGGACCTCATGTGTTGCGGCGTCGATAGCGGCAGGTTCGTCCTTCTTCTTCGCACGACTCCGTTTCCGCGTCACCTTCGAGGCCTTGCCACTCCTCTTTTCATAAGTGTACTTTGCCTCATTGAGCGGTCTGCGGGACTTCGTCATGGTCAAGCTATCTTCCAACCAGTCGAGGCTGACGACGTGTACGCTTTTCAGGCGCCGTGCCGCTTGGACTGTGATAAGGCACACCGTTAGGGAAACCAGAATCGGATCTCAGGAGCAGAGAGGATATATCCATGCATTGGAGCTTGTAATAAATGGTTCGTACTACGATGCGAGGAAATAGGTGCGGTAATCCCGCGAGTAATAATGCGCTTTGGGCAAACAAACCACCCATGAAGTCATGCAAACGGTCCATCAACATTGAGAACCGAGACACAAAGCATGCCCCCCATAAGTTGGCCCAGGCACGACCGGGCTGAAAGCAAAAGGTCTGCAAAAAGCAAAGGCGTTACTTACCCATGGGATGGTACTTCTTCCATGCCTTCTTGCTGGCTACAAGATGTGTGACGTCTGTTGTGATGTCCTTGACGAAAGCACCACCGGCATGTTCGACCCAATTCTTGATCTTATCTGTCTTGTCGCCAAAGTCACCGGTCGAGGCAACTGTGATGTTGCGAAATGTTTTGCCCATATTGAAGGGTGACAGGATGAGCTGTGCTTCCGCAGCAGAGACAAGTAGCGACGAAATGCTCAAGGTAGCCGAGTAGAAGAAGAGTGATCCTGGTACCTCCCGTGAGGGTTTGACTTGGGCGGGAAGAATGGAGCAAGAGAAGGAATAGGTCAAAGGACTCTAACCACATAAGGTAGGGTTGAAAAAGAGGAAGAGCAAGAGCAAGAAAAAAACAAAACAGATTGGAAGAGACGGCAGAGGGAAGAGAAGATATAGGAGACGATAGGAAAGAGATCCACACCGCAAGTGGTTGGTAAAGTGAGTGAAGCTAAGTGAAAGTGATTGAAGTCGTGCGAATATGAAAGGATATTCAAGCTACCTACCTAGGTAAGGATGAGTCCAGCTGGAATGTGAAAAAAGAGAGAAATGGGATCAGAGAAGTAAAGACGAAAAGAGATCAAATATGATTGTTCCAGAGGAAGTAGTGAGCTGAAAACCGCCAAATTAGAAATAGAGTAGCCAAAGGTATTCTTATAACCAAGTGAGGCTGGAAGAGCACTGTCAAACGCGCCTCAGTGAACATCGTGCAGCCTCCAAAAGGCGACCGTCAGAAAAGAAACGTCGGAGAAAATGTCGCGGCCGAGCAAAGATGGAGCCGTTGTCTGGGTGCAGATGGCTTGAAGAACATCGAAAATGGGTATATTCTCTACACCTGTCTCTAGTCTAGACTTTTAACAGCCTTGACGAACGCCGAGATTCTTGATGGATCTTGCTTCCCACTCGTTTCGACTCCGCTACTAACATCGACACCCGCGATATTGGCGCGGTATGGTCCTAGGGATTTCAGTATGGATTCAACATTATCAGGATTCAATCCACCAGCGAAAATGATCTTGACGCTCGGATCTTTGTCGAAGAAGGCTTTCACCTCGTCAACATTGAGCTGTTTGCCAGTGCCGCCAACCCCGACATCTAACAAAGGAAGAGCGTGATATCCTCGAGCGCTGATACCGTGGTCATGCGGCGAGAACTTATGGACAACAGGAACAGGGATATTCCTGGCCCATTCGATAGGTTCTGACCCATGGAGCTGAACAACGTCAAGTCCCAATTTATAGACTTGCTCGATAACGTGCTCCAGAGGAGAATCGAGGAAGACACCCACCAGCTGAGCACGATCAGGTCGAACTAGGAGTCTCGAGGAGTGGTCGAAAAAGTCGGTAGACCCGACATCTGGAGCATGAGCAGACTTCCGCGTCGGCTTTGGGGTGGTTTTGACGACCTTAGCTATTTGCAGGGCAACCTCGTCCGAGACAAACCGTGATCGTCCGGGGACCAGAATGATGCCCACAGAGTCTGCTCCGGCCTCAATGGCAGCTTTGGCACCTTCTGGAGTTCTTGTACCGCAAATCTTGACAGATAAAGGTGCCTGGACTATTTCCGAGGACTCCACACTAGGATCTCCGACTAGTTTCGAGATGAAATCCACTGTATTGGACGCCCTCATCAGAGCCTCTCCCACAAGAACGCCTTTGACACCGTCCTTCCGGTATGCTTGAACATCCTGAGGCCCAGAAATCCCGGACAACGCACACACGATGGTGTCTTTCGGCACGATGTCCATCAATCGACTTGTGGTGCCCAGATCAACTTCGAAGTTGGTCAGATCTCTGTTGTTGACACCGATAACTTCCGCCCCGAGGTCCACGGCAATCTTCATCTCATCCGCAGTATTCACTTCGACCAAAGGCTCCATACCCAAAGACTTGGAGTAATTGTATAACCTTGTCAAAGTCTCCACATCGAGCATCTTCACGATCAACAGAACGGTGTCGGCACCGCCGAGACGGGCCTCCAGGATTTGGTATTCCTCGAAGATGAACTCTTTGCGTAGAACGGCAGGTCGGTTTGGCATGCTGTCAAGGCTCTGTCGAACAGCTCGCATGTCTTCCAAGCTACCCTTGAACCACTCGGGCTCAGTGAGCACCGAGATGACACTGGCCCCAGCTGTAGCGTACTTGCGTGCTTGGGCCGGGGCACAGGTGCCTAGTGAAATGATGCCTTTGGAGGGAGATGCCCTCTTGATCTCGGCCAGCAGTGCAACTGGATAAGCCGACTGTCTAAGTCTTTTGGGGAAGGATATCTGAGGAGGGGCAAGACCGAGATCGTAAGAAGCCTGAAGGTCCTCTGGCCTTTGAGAAGGAATAAGTTTCTGCGCTGCGACAGCTTTCCGTCTGTGAGCGTAGATCTTCTCAAGAATGGACTCCTTTTTGGCCGGCGGGTGCCCATTTGTGACACCATTCGTCTCTTTTGCGGGAGAAGCAACTTGAGGATTCTCTGACCACTTCCCTCCAGTCATCCTCAGGAAGTTCTTGAACATGACACGGCCGTTCTCGGTCAAGATACTCTCGGGGTGAAATTGCACGCCTTCGATGACATATTCCTTATGACGCACACCCATAATCACGCCCTTTCCACTGTCAGGTCCTTTAGCAATCCAAGACGATACCTCCAACGACTTGGGAAGTGTTGGATGCGTTCCTGCCAGTGAGTGGTATCTGGTGACCGGTAAGTCTTGTGGTAGAGTGGTATAACATCCCATGCCGTCATGTCTCAAAGGGGATGTCTTTCCATGTAGGATCTCTCCTGTAACATCTACTTTGCCTCCAAAGACGGATATGATGCATTGTTGTCCCATACACACGCCCATGATTGGGATCTTTCCCGCAAAGTATTTAATGGCATCTTTGCTAATTCCTGCATCGGTGTCTGGATGACCAGGGCCAGGACTGACGACCAGTTGTGTAGGATTCTTGGCTATCAAGTCGTCCAGGGTCACCTGGTCGTTCCGGTAGACGGTTACGGTAGCGCCCTCGAGGACGAGGTACTGGTACACATTCCAGGTGAAGGAGTCATAATTGTCTATGAGGACAAGGTTACTCGCAGAAGCCAACTTCTCCGCCGCGACGGGTTGATGGGGGGAGTGATCTATCAGATCGGAAGCTGCCATAGCGATAGCCTCAGACAAGAGAGCGGAAGAGTCTAGCTGTGTGTGATGATATGGGCTGACTCGGCGTGTTGGAAGTTGTGAGTCGACGATTGAACCGCAGTCTGATGCTCGGGCTACTTGCCCACTTAGACTTCAGTGAAGTCTGACTGCGGGTTCAGCGAGCAGGGTGTTGATGCGCAAGCAAGCCAATCACAAAAATGTAGATGTCAGACAAAAGATGCGCCCTAGATGCGAAGTTTTCCAGTATAATTAATGTTCGCCCTTGGAGCGTAATACAGTAAATCCTGATTTCCCGTTTCGCGATCCATTTTGTCCCGAGTTGGAGGTCGCGAAATTTGCGTCATGCTTGGCGTTGATCTGGCATTTCCGTCCCAGTCTTCCCAATTGATGCCGGCAAAGACTCGAGCGCGCATATAGTAATCTTCCACCGTGTAGAAGGGTTGTCTTTTCAAGATGGACAAGCTACACAATTTCATTGCCAGCGTGACTGGTCAAGAGAAGATCGGTTTCATTGACTCGTCGCAAACCTCACTTTATGGTAAGCTCTGGTTTGGTGGAGTAGCACCCCTGGAAGCTGTACTGACCCCAGACCAGTGGCAGCGGCAGCAATAGCCTTCAACCCTATCTTCTGGAAGTAAGTCTGTGCCTGTGTCAGAGCAGATTCGAGAGCTAACAGACACAGTATTGTTGCGAGACAAGGCAAGCCAGGCTTCGTTTCTCGGTGGGCTCAGAGTTAACCAGCTATAGAGTACCGAACTCACTTCTTAACGAAGATCTTTGGCTCGCCGTACTATGGCTGCTATGCACTAGCAGTCACGATATTCTCTTTGGGCATTTTCCGCGACTCTTTATACAAGACGGCACTTGACGAACAACCACTCTATCCCCCTATCCATCAGCCAATTGCAGGGATTGCATGCTTTGTCGCTGGGAATGTTCTTGTTCTATCGAGTATGTGGGCCTTAGGTGTCACTGGCACGTATCTAGGCGACTATTTCGGCATCTTGATGGACTCCAAGGTCGAAGGCTTCCCTTTCAATGTAACTGGTGCTCCTATGTACTGGGGCAGCACTTTGTCGTTTCTGGGAACCGCACTATACACAGGCCGGGCCGCTGGCGTTCTGCTCACTCTTGAAGTCTTTGTGCTATACTTGTTGGCATTGCAATTCGAAGAGTATGTCGGACCCATCATAAAGACGCATGCGCTGACATCTTTAGTCCTTTCACCGCCGCGATTTATGCAAAGAAGAACGCCAGACCCGTGACGCGATCAATGACGAAACAGAAGGATCGCAAGAAGGCATGAGTCGACTAGCACGTTATTATAGACAGACGATCAAGTCGGCGCGATGAGCGCTGAGACTAGGTGCTCATAGATCGGGCATATCGTGGCGGGGGAGGATTTGAGACGACGGTCACATTGATACCCAGAGCATTGAGATGTGGTGGGCGTTCAACACGTCAGGTTTTGCGGGAGAGTGACGATGAGGCAGAGGGCCGGGGGACGAGGCTGGATGTCTATCGCGGCGAGGACGCTTTGGGTGTTTTGCTGGACAACCGGGGTCTTGGCATTGCGTAGTTGGAGAAGCCCTGATTCAGAGGTGCGGGCTACCTCAGGCTGCATGATTCGACCGACTCTTTCGCGTTGCAGTCTGTTCTTCAAGCCTGGACAGCATACGCACCTCTTCAACACCATTTTCAAACAGTTCATTTTCTATGGCAACTTGTGATGAGTCTGCCTAGGTGCCATACTTTGGCTCTATGCGAATAAATTTGTCGCTTCTGCTTCTTCGCCACGTCTGATCTGGAACTTCTTTTGCCTGCGCAGTTTGATCCACCCTCCTGAAAAGCCAACACCCATCCTGCTTGTCTTCAGGCACCGCCAACATGGCGCCGCAACATGTCGAGATTGCAGAGACTATCGCCGCCATCAAAAGAACTTTGCGCCGCGAGAAAGAAGGTAATTACTTCCTACAGGCACATGAAAATGATTCCGCAAGGCCATCACGCTAACCGAGTCCTCGCGTCTAGCTCCAACGGACCAGAACATCTCATCCGCCACGAACCGAGGAAACAAGTTGAGAAGAGGCGCAAGCTCCGTCCATGCTGGTGCCCTACCATACCCACATGGGCCTGATGGATACAAAGAGGTATGGTCTCAATCGGACGCAGCGCAGGAAGGACCAAAGCTCACACCTTCTCCAGAAAATCGACCACGCAGGGTATTCTCGATATGTCTTGGATCGTAATCCCAAACGCTATAACGAATATGGCGACGAACTTGAGGACAGCGAGAGCGATGCCGAGGCCGACGCAGACGCCGAAGACGAAAATCCCTACTCTGGCATTAAACTTGAAGGTAGGCTGGATTTTGTTCACTCTTTATAGTGGGATTGGACTGACCGAAACAGAGCTTCTTTGTCCTCTAAAGCACCCTTCTGAGCTTGCCTCTCATCCTACCCTCTCGATACCGTTCCTCGACAGTGCGCTTCCAGACCTAGTCGTCTCAGTCGAAACGAAACTACGCCAAGAACGAGCGAACTTATGGAGGGCCAAGAATCTGAACAGACAATTCATGGGAGATGAGCCATGGGTGCCTTGCGCCAGCGTCGAAGGCCTCGACGATTGGGACATATTTGAACCAAAGCTCAATGCTCCTCTCCAGCCCGCAGGCAGCAAGAGGAAGAGAGATCACGATCAGGAAATGTCTCAAAATGGAATAAACGGTCATGATCATGCGATTGCCAATGACCTCATTACTCGTCAAGCTGATAGTTCCGTCGAGGTCAATGTCGAGGCTGAGGCCGAGGCGGCGGTGGCTCGTCGGTTAGATCGAGAGAGCGAAGCTGGGCCAAAAGCTCCACCAGTACCTGAAGCATCGACGAAGGAGCAGGCAGAGCGGGAGATGGACGATGTACCAGCTAAAATCGAAGCCGACCAATCTCAGCAAGCTAGAAACTCTTCGGACGAGCAGACAGAGCAAGATCCCGCTCAGGAGAATGACAAGGTTCAGAAAGAAAATGGTGATGACGAAATGCAGGTCGACCAAAACGAAGAAGCAAAAGATGCAAGAAAAGAACCAAAAGAAAACGAAGCGGGGGATGAGAGTGCGTCCGAGGAGGAAGAGGAAGAGGAACAAGCAGAACAGCCGCAACCTACGCGAAGAATCACGCGCGCGTTGGCCGCAGAGCATACGACATCGACCATTACAAGCCCTCCCCTCTCACCGAACTCTACCGCGTCCACAGTCGATTCCTCCCTGCTGCAAGCTGACCCTCTGTTTCTCCTCCCGCCCTCACTTGCTGCCAACCACAGAGTGCCCAACAGCCTATCACGGCTCGGGCTGCCCGTTGAAGAGTTTCTTGAAACCCGCAGGTTGCTGTCGATGTACATTCAGAAGCAGGAAGAGAGTGTGCGTGGGTTCGAAGCCGTCCTGGGGAAGTTGATCAAGGCTAAGAGAATGCGGGATCAAGTCTGGGAATGGTGCAAGACGGAAGGCCACGTGGGGGAGTGGTCTGACGGCGAGGACTGGGTTGACGCCGAGGCATGGGGCCTGGCGCCCGACGAGCTCAAGAAGGGCAAGGACGAAGAAGAAGTCGAAGGTCAAGAAGACACTGGTCGAAAGGGCAAGAGGAGAAGAAGGGATTAGAAGTCCCCTGATACTACTAGTACATGTAGGGATGGTGCAAAAAGAGCAGCGTCGCACCCAACTTCAACGCGATCTACCCGTTCGAATCCCGATCCTCAAATGTCCGCGTGCGCCGAGCGCGTTTCTTGATGATGATGATGATGATGATGATGAAGAACAAGAAGAAGAAGCATTATGTAACGAAAGATTCCGAGCAAAAATTGTCATGGTTTTCCGCCTATCTGTTCTCGAAGGATATGTAATCATGTTTGCGATAACAGCAGACTGGGGAGGTTATTTTTTCATTTATTATTCTCGCGACTCTCAACGTCAGTTGACCGAACTAAGGTGATGTCTCGCGTGCCAGTTGATGCTCTTTCGTAACATTCTCCGCTCCGCCCGCCTCAAGTCTAAAAGCCATCAGTCTCACAAAGGCAACCCAGCGACCCGCGTGTAGTACTGGGAAAGAGGAGAAAGTGCCACCATCGATCCTATCCTCCCCAGTATCTCCTCTTCCCCCCTGACAAC
Organism: Exophiala spinifera; assembly: GCF_000836115.1. NCBI lineage: Eukaryota > Fungi > Ascomycota > Eurotiomycetes > Chaetothyriales > Herpotrichiellaceae > Exophiala > Exophiala spinifera. The sequence goes on along the minus strand of NW_015622518.1, from coordinate 1,881,348 downwards.
AAGCACGGTATCTAGTCTCTCCAGTCTCTTGTCTCTTTTGCACCATCACTGCCTCGTAGGGTCGTGGCACTTCGTTCGATGATATTGGGTCGAGCCCCAGTCCCATCCCGTCCCATCTCGTCTCATCTTTTGATGTTCCGGTTTGTCCAAGGCACGAGCTTGCCATGTCACCCGCAGAAGCCGTGAGGGATTTACAGGAGCGGGCTGATTGACTGTGGCATTTGTTTTTCTTGCCATCTGGTGAGCAAGTGGGTGAGTGACTGAGTGAGTGAATTTCTGCCTAGCCTTGGTTCTGCTACTGCTGCTGCAAGACGACGCCATCGTCGTGTTCGGCGGTGGCGGTGGCGGCTGACATTGTCATCTTCGAGTCTCCGTCGTGTCCGATGGCGCCGTCGCTCTCGCCGTCGCTGCTCTCGGCATCCTCGATGAACAAGTGTCCATGCTTGGGTGTGAGGCCGGCGTCCTGCAGCCTCGCGCGCATGCGGCGGCGCTCTTCGTCCTGCCACCTCGCGAGCGCCGCGGCGGCGTGCACCCGGAATCCAAAGACCCTGGGCTCGAAGCGGCGTCGCGACTTGGCCGGGACCAGGGCCGGGTAGACCTGGAACAGGATGTTGTGGAAGCTGGAGCCGAAGTAGGCGCCGTCGATGGCCGCGTGGCGCGACGATTTCGGGTTGTAAATGTCCTCGCACTTTGCGCAGAAGAGCTTGACCGTCTTCAGGCCCGGGTTGTCGCTCGGCCCAAAGGGCAGCAAGGGGTGGCTGTCGCACAGCACGCGCGGGCACCGGCCAAAGTCGCACTTTTTGAACTTGTCGACCATCTTGGCCAGCCCGCGCGTCGTCACAATATACCGCGCGTGCACGAGGCCGTACAGGTGGCGAGCTGACTTCTCAATCGTCTCGCGCATGTCGTCGTCGCAGTCGAGGTCGAACACGTCGGTGATCAAGTCCAGCGCATGTTGGTAGTAGTGTACCTCGGTGTTGAGCCCTGTGAGGTTGAAGCGGTCGGTGATGTATTCTTCGTCGATTTCGCAAAAGTATTCGTTCCCTCGAGATGATATGAACTGTGAAATGGCCGGGGTTGGTTAGTGTTTTGCATTTTAGCATTTTAGGACGTGAATGAGAAAACGTAAAGGATAACGCGGCGAAGAAATTGATATGGCGAGTCGTGGAAAAAAAGAGCAACGAATAGAGATGGGAGCTAGGTTTGTGTGGAGAAGCTTTCGAAGTCCGATATCAATGCACAGGCGTATGTTTCCGCCGAGTCTGAATTGTGCTGTCCTTTGACCGTGTGTCGTTCAGGTCGATGTCTAGGCAGGATACTGAAGTCCAATACAGACATCGGGCACTTGACTCTCTGGCAGTTTACCAGAGATCGGCCGAGCTATCGAGAGCAAACAAGTAGACATTCGAATGTAGGATCTGTTCTCATATCTTGTCTGATGACGACCGACCGCGGGGGCTCACCGTCTCCTGTAGCCTGGAATTCATCCCACGACATCCACACTTCTTTCTCCTACAGCAATTCGAAGAAGAAAGAATATTCCAAAATGACAAAATCACAGGGAATCAAAGTCTGTACGTACCCAGTCTCGCCAGTAACTTGTGTAGTCACTATCAGTTTCTGACTGAAAGTCCTCCATCATTCTGGCGGCATGAACCTCTGAAGTTAGAGGGACTGATGTAGACAATGCCGATTGTCTCGGACAGTTTAGATGGTCTGGAAGGCAATACGCCCGATTGATGTGTGCCGTGCGAGGGGAAGTGAGCAATGTGTCGTTGGTTGTTGTCAAGATGTTTGCAGTGCGAAAGTGACCAGCGATTCAATCAGGTTGACGTAATGTGGCTACATGCTTCACCGCACGGAATCCAGGCGCCCGTGACTACGGCAGTGCACTAAGACCAGTCTTGGCACTTATCTCTCGGCGCTAACCTCATCTTGCACCTCTGATACTTATCCGTCTCCGACGCCCGTAGTTTATCCGCAAGCATTTCTCACCGCCCACCACCAGGCTTTACGCAGGGGGCTTCAGCCTCGTCAGTGCACCGTTGAACACCTGTTGTTATTGAGAAGAGAATGTTCACAATATGGACAATATGTTCATTCAACAACAGATACCACGGCATGCCGCTTACACGAAATTCTCGCCTTGGCGAAAAGCACAGCCAGATCTCGGTAAAATGGCGAGAAACGCATTCCCCTCAAGTATGTGATTCTTTTCACTGGGAGTTACATCTTCTTTCTCCATTTGACCAGTGGCAAACATATGAACAAACAAAATGTCGACCTCGGCAGCAACAAGTGGAGAGCTGGTCTCCCACAGCCACAACAACAACGACAACAGCAACAGCAACAGCAACAGGCAAACCGGCAACGAAAACAACGGCGGCGGCGGCAGCAGCAGCAGCAACAACAACAACAACCATGGAGAGATGGGCCAGGTCGGGGGCGCTGTTGGAGCAGGCTCCAACCATCCTCGACTCGTGGGTCCTTACGACACCCGCCCCCCGCCTCCCACCACGCAACATCCGCCACAACCAGGTGGTCTGGTGTTCAACCGGGGCTCTACTCGAGCACCCGCGTTGTACACCTCGACAATTCGAACGATAGTGCCGCACGTCGCCATCAGGCAGGGACACAACGTGGCGGATAGGCCGTATGCCTATGAGTGCGAAGTCTGTCGGAGGCGCAATCGGAAGGTGCAAGACTTCCATCGACACATGAGGCAGTTGGAGGGGAGGGAGGGATTTCGGTTGGTGCGGCCGGTACCCCAGGTGGAGATGACGTGGTACGGGGTGGACGATGCAGGGTACCGGTATAGGGGTCCGTTGTTGAGGCTCGGGCAGGAGCCCTTGAGCAGGAGGCGAAGATGAGAGCGGCGAGCACCAGAGAGACATCGGGGTGGTGTACGTGTGTATGAGAACGACAAAAATTCGGTGCCGCCAACATTCTTCTTCTTCCTTCCTTGAAAGTTTTCCAATCCATCGTAAGGCATTGTGATGGAGTTGGACACCAGGCGTACACATACCTGCTACTTGATCGAAGTCAGGCAGGAAGATATTGTCATGCCGTCACAATCAATTCGCTAACATGAATCGTCTTCGACAGTGTAAAACCTTCCCTGATAGTAAGTGGTCAGATGGAGGTCAGATCGACGTCCGTTAAATCGCAGCTCATGGTCTCGTTTGATATCCATAGAGACATTAATTCTATCATCATCGACTCACGGCCAGCGATTCAGTAGTGCTTCGTTTCGAACCCGTCTAGGATTCTGCGATTTCAACTCCCGTAGAGCCATCTAACGGTTAGCTGGTGATCAGAGATCCATTTGATACGAACGTCTAGCAGAGTCTGAGGAAAATGTGGTTTTGAGCGAGTGAAAGAGGCCATCGGAAAAGACAGCTCCGATGTGAGATCAGGATTTTCCAAGCTGCTTCAAGACAAGCCCCGTGGAATCCGATGCTGCCTGATAATCCGCCATATTCGGGTTGAACATCCTCCCGATTCGAAGGAACAGCACAAACGTCGGCAAACTGTCCGTGATATCTGATGAATGAATTGGCACATGGAGGACGGAGTCTGTAAACAGGTACAACAAATCCGGATCCAGTAGATACGGCTTCAAAGCTTGGACACGGACGTGCCTTGTTGACCCTGGGCAGTGGATCGGGACGGAAACCATCCGAAATGGGTCGAAATCACTCCACTAAAAAACTTCCAACCCACCCACACAACATCCGAAAGCGGGCCAACGACTTAGCTTTGGGAAAGTCGTAAAGGTTGGACCATTTCCAAAGCATGTGAAATTTCTGGAACTATCGGGCTTCAATCCAGCGCCGAGGGAAGACTCTCAATCAATCAGTCGTCTTGTTCGGTTTCAGAAGGTTCCGTGCTTATTTGTACAAGTACGACTTCTTCGCTTGGGCCCCCATCAGTCACCCTTCAGGAGCAACCACCTCAATTGGGTTAAAGACTTAGCTGGACCATGCGTCAGCCGCGCATTTTATTTGTTCCCTGAGGCAAATACGGGATACGAAGATGGATGATAATCAGTCCTGCTGGAACCATTTTTGCTGGTCTCCTGAACCTCACCAAGCCGAGGTACGAAAGTACTTTAGGTGTTTGGTTTGCCCTTTCGACCCTCCTTTCACTTCCAAAGTAGTCAATAGGGTGACAAGCTTAGAAAACAGAACACCTTGTGAGAAAACCCGACGAAACTAGTTTCGAGACTGGACTTCAATTATGGCTGAGATCAAAACCAGGAAATCGGTACGTCGTCGTTCGTGCCCGGTCCTTGTGTACCAACCGACCAATCCACCTACCTCCCTGCCTACCTTTGCCTGTTATAGGTGAACTGGCTTTGCTTACTCGCTAACACACACATGTCTGTCCATTGCAGAGCGACAGCTTCGCAGCGTTCGTCTCCTCGGAAAAGAGCACATGCTCGCGACAGGCACAGGCGAAGGCGCTCGCTCGTACGTCCCCGTGGTTAACCACCGAATGGGTCAACGGCAACGTCAACTTTGATTCACACTTCAAGGACTATGAGATTGAGAGTCCGGCGGTAGCCCTGCAGGAGGCCGTCGGCGGTGTGGTCAAATGGGTCATGGACAGTATCATAACCGAGTTTGGGAGCGCAGCCAGTGCCACACACGGCACCCGAGGCTGCGGGTGTGTTCACTGAGCTTTTCGGCGTAGTGTTTGATGGTCCTCGACCGGAAGGAATTCCAGGCGTCAAGGTTTGTGGACTATGGACGACAATCCGAATGTCGTACAGTATATGAAGTTCATTATCCACCTCGTTCTATGGGGGGTATCTGTCTATCTTGAAGAGCAAAGTCTATGAGCGCCGTTTCGTTTTCCAATATAGCAAGAATTAAGAGGGGTACATAATGCAAGGTGAACCGATGATTTCATTTCACGTGTCGCCTTTCTGTGTTACCGACTTGTGGATGGATTCGTCCTCGTTTTGCTTAGATCCAATCCAGCGATCGATGTCGATGTATTGACCCGGTCGATATCGTAAGGACTAGCGTTGTAGTTGGCAGCTTCTGAGATACTTCCAGCTTGTGACTTGGTTCTGGTCAAAGATGCCCGGTCAACTTGATCGGTGGATGACCTAATGGGTTCGAACCGCGACTTCGGTTCTGCGGCCTGCTCTTCCGCTGCCCCCTCTTCCGAAGGCACGGAAGATGCGAGACCTCCTGTGGAAGTTGTCTGAGCAGCCTTGGCCCGTAGCTCGTCCATGGCCGCCTCTGCTCTAGCAGCGTAAACGCAGCGTGCCCGGATCGACGCTCCGTACTTGTAGAAGATGAAGGGGAACGGAACGCAAGCTAACGCCAGGAAAGCCGGGATTGCACTAGCCCAGTGGATGTGTAAATTTTTGAACATATCCTCGGTAAACAAGGGGAATGCAGCACCGAAGAGAGATCTCAATACGGTGTTAGCTGCGAGGACCGATGCAGCAAAGACGGTATAGGAGTCGATGAGGTAATTGGTGACGACGAGGAAGAGGATACAAAACCCAAAGCCGAACGGCACCCCCGCAAGGACCGGCGAAATCCAGTGAATCGATGGTGAATTGGTAAAGGCGAACCAGAAAAGACCGATTGGGACAGCGACTGCTCCCACGAATGCGGGAGGAAGTCGTGCTTCGGCTGGGGCAATGCCACCATGCTTTTGAGCGGCTTTGAGGTAGAATTTGTTGCAATAGCCAGAGAATACTATGCCCAACACCATTCCAGCGGCGACTCCGAGGAAGGGAAGGCCGCCAATGCCTTCGGACCAGCCACGGACTTCCTGGAACACAATCGGATACGCGCCGAAAAGAAGGTAAAGGGTTCCTGGGATAATCAGCGTGGGAGAACGAGTGGCAGTTGATTTCAGAGCTTACCATAGACGATTGCGATGTATAATGACAATAGTAGTACAATTGGCTCCATGAAAAGGAGAATCCAAGGTCGGATCAAAGCAGTCGGCAGGAGCGACTTCAAGGAAGGACGCCCCTTCTCCTTGTCCGATTGCAGCATATAGACCTTTCCAGTCATCTTGGTTAGTTTGTCAACTCTCCGACGAAGGATAACCGGAGCATATGTCTCTGGAACGAAAACAGTTCCGAGGATCCAGAGAATTCCGGAGAAGATTGTCAGCATTCCCATTACCCATCTCCAGCCCTGTGTTTCCGAAAGAAAGCCACTGCAGAAAGGTCCAAGTGTTGGTCCCATGCTAGGCGCTAGGGCGAAGATCCCCATAGCAAGTCCTCGTTCGCTCGCTGGGAATATGTCTGCAATCACACCTCCAGCGTTCGTGAAGGGCGATGAACCGAAAGCACCAGCGAAAAACCGCAAGACCAACAGTGTACCGATACTATTGGCGCCAGCGCATCCGGCATTGAAAGCTGTGAATCCGCAGAAACTGATGAAGAACATCATTTGTCGTCCATAAATCTCACTTAATGGCGCCCACAGGAGTGGCCCTGTGGCGAAACCGAGCACGAACAATGAAATTCCGGCTGTGATCAACTCTGTGCTTGCGCCGAAGTCGAAAATGAGCTCTCGAAGAGTGCCTGTGCCTGTCGTTAGTGTGTTCCAACAGTCAACACACATCCGGGCCCATTGCAACGTACCGCTGAATGCACTTGAAGCGAAAGCAGAAGCAAGCATTTCGGTAGCGGCGATCCAGCTAATCGTCCATCTTCGGGACGAAGTCCAGTTGTAAGGGTTGCCAACATCATTGGGAATGTAGGAGACGATGTATGGATCTTCCTCCGTGCCGGAACCCGGATACGGATGTTTGAGGACTTCTTGTGTGATACGCGCCTGGTCGACTACCAGGCGGAATAGTGAGAGATGTCGAGGGGCAGGATCGTCGAAGTCGGTCTTCTCGGCCATGGCGTAGGATCGGGGTCACTGATGACAGGCTGAATGCAAGATGCTCATGCCATACGAAACAAAGTACAAGAGATACTCAGGTGGGAAAACATCAACACTTATCTAAAGCCGAGCGGCTCCCAGCATTGCATCATAAACTTTTCATCACTTTAAGGAGGCCATGGTGAACCGTTATCCACCACTTGCAGCCACTCAAGTTTGGCAGCAGATGTAACGTGGACATCCTGGCGCAGCTTGATGGATTGGGGGTTCAGCCGACCGCCGGCGGAGGAACATGATCGAGAGATACAGTACACATGGCAGTCGCAAAATGACACCCGACCTTGCTGTGGCGTCGGCCTTGCCGTTGATGAGTGGTGATTAACGGTGTTTGTTTTCGGCCGCAAAGATGGACAGGGGTCTGATTAGCCGTATCCACAAAATGTCAAGGTCGGATACAGGTTGCCGAGCCCTAGCAAGGGTGGCCTCAGGAACATAAATAAAACCAATCTCGTTGAATGATGCTGTGTGTACTGTATCAAGATTTTGGTACCTTGGCGTGAACAGTAACATCCAATTATCCGACATCGAGTAGACTTGTAGACATTGATCGTGCGCTCCGTATGCGACGAGAGACCACTGGAAGGGAGAATCTCAGTGATAAGGGAATAAGGACCAGAAGGTCTGCACTCCTCGTGCTCGTACCCTTAATCTTGATTTTTTGCGGGTACGAGCAAAGATCCACAGCCTCGTGAACCTCGGCACTTGCGAGGCGGACCGGGTATGATTGGCTGGGTTTACGCGAACCATAACCTCGATGCCCACGGTTTGGTAGATGGCGAGGTGGGTTCGTGTCGCTGATGGCCGCCTTGATAAGAAATCCACAGTCTTTCGCTATACCAGAATCAGTACTTGCTTCGATCACTAATTCTCTCCCGAGGCGCACCATGTGGTATTGTATTTCCTTGCATGGCTTATATAATATGTTTTATACATCGACAGATGAAACCTCGGTGATCGCTTCCCTCATTGTCATTTTTCAAACACCTTGAAGCACAGCATCCTGCTGTGAAAAGGAGCCTTTATAAGGATGATGTAAATGTGGAGCGATGACTCTGAAGCCGCCAATCCCGCCGGCACACACTGTCAGCGTAGTCAGTGTCGGCGTCAAAGCGGTGGCTGTAAGTTCGTCGAAGCAAGCAATGAAACGAGCATGGCGGGAACGGTGCCGCAGTAAGAATATATATCACAGTCATCCCAGACAAGGATGTTGAAGTCACAGGCACTCCAAAGGCGGACCAGTACCAGGATAAAGCCACAGATGCTGGGACGGCCATGCGATGATGGTTCTGCCCTGATTGCGGGAGGTGTGTGCTAGCATTCTTTACTGCCTTTTCGAACGTGCTTTCAATCCCTTTCAACTTGGTTCGTGCGAGCGGCGATGAAGATCCTCATCTGTATCTTCTTGGCACTACACCGTACAGGGGAGGGGACGTGGTGAGATTGTTATACTATTGGTACTCTGTAGATCAGGTATCATGCTACCAGCACGCGCGGAGCTAGGAGGACCGTGTTTGAAGCACTTGGCGTCATTTGAACACTCGGCATACTTTCCCCATATGATCTGCGCCGTGGCTCAAGAGCAATGCGGATTCATCCAGGAGCTTTCGCTATGCCCCAGATGATGCGACCGGAAGTTGGTAAGATGTGGGCGAGCTACTACTTCTCAGCACAAGAGTCTGTAATCAACTTTCCGCTGAGAAGAGCCGAAAGCGCCCAGACTTGTTGCGGGTGACTGACTGAGCGATTTCGGCCGTGCCCGGTGACCGTCTCAGATGCTCAAGTGGTCTGATCCATCCAACGTCTACAATAGCTGATGGAAACAATAGGTAAATGCTACCGCCCAGCTTTCCGATGTGTCGTGAGTTATATCCCAGCACACTAGCCGCAGGCAGGATGGGCTTCCGCCAGTACGAGTGATAGCTTCTGGCACGAACCCTTGGCTTTCCAATATTCATCCCGCCGTGCTACTGACCCCAGGTCTTTATCCACGCAACGATAAGGTAACATATAAAATGGCAGAACTACTCCCTTTACAGTATTCTTCCGTTCCTCACGACCAAAAGACACCACAAGCTACAAACAGTGGCACTGCTACCACCACAACACCGATTGCCAAAAGCATTACTGAGATGCCGAGAAACTCAAGAGCGTCATCAGACGCCTCAGGACACCCTGAGAGCACCCCGACCTCACCCAGTCTGAGCCGAAGGAGCACCGAGTCGACTCACCTAGAACGGCGCAATTCAAGACTCGGCGGCGTAATGGACCATATTAGAGAAAGTCTCTCTCAAGAACAAGAACGACTCTTTGGGCCCCGTAAGTCGGCTCAGCAACACCGCCAATACCAAGCCAAGGTGGGTGAGCACCTGGAACACCTACGCGAGCAAGACAAAGCCGACCGAGCTCGTGCTGAGGAGGAGATGATATGGGAAGATAACAACAATGGTGCCAGCCCGGCCGTACAAGCCCGTAAGTTCTTCGATTTGAACGAGAATTCTATGGGCGCTGATTCCGAGGAAGTACGGCAAAGACAGTGGAGTTGGGGTTGGCCAGGACTCGGAAACTACCCTGATGCAGCAAAGGATGCTCCAAAGCCTCGACAATTGAGCCATTCTACGACACACAGCCCGGATCTGGAACACAAGTTGGAAGAAGCAACTTACGAGGCCATCGACAGTGCAGCTGAGTCCGAGAGCTTTGGCTGGCCTGGGCTCGGTGACTTCCCAGCCTCCAAGAAACCATGAACAGAAGCAGTCGAAAGACAACGAGAAACGATTACCATGTCCAGAGGTGATGCTTAACGGTGCCGTCGCAGCTACGATGAAATTGAGAAATTCGTAATTTCTTGAGCATCCACGTATCGCAAATAACAAATGGGTCGGGAAGATATTGTATTGGACTCTAAAAAGTGATGCCCGGTTGGTTGCGTGAGTTTTCTGTTATTTGAAGGCTTCAAAAACAGCTACTGGCAATACCTACATACCGAGGGAGAGCGCGTAGCGGCAATGATGAGACCGTGTGCAGCGTACTTACTGTAAGCCTATAGGAGCAGCTGGAGCCACATTGTAATGACTAAAAGTTTTCTTCGTTGTTGTTTAGGGTTTTTGGGGATTGTATGCCCCTTCGTAACAGAGGGTGGGATGCCTGGAACAATGACGTTGCCGCCGAAGATTCTAGCTGCATCTAACGGCGCAAGCGTCTTTCGCAGCCACCACTCTTGTAATGACACGGTGGCCAGTCACTCTCCACTTCCCAAACGTCCAGACTCGCAACTTTCACCCCAGGCTATGTGCAGAACCATGTTTTGGAGAACTGATACATTACGTACTGGAGTCGGATGTTCCAAGGGTGAAGTAGATCCTTGAATAGCAGTGCTCGCACAGTCTGAAAGGTCTGCGGCTGGAGTGTCTCACGAGTAGTCAACGGAAAATAGGACTCTTCGATGCGGAATACTCGGTCCTCATCTCGAAATTTCCAGAGCGTCCATCTCAACGCCACCAACGTTCATGGGATCCAACATGACAGTATCAACCGATGTCTAGAAGCTTCAAGTCGAGTCTTTCCCCCGCATTCCGGGGATTCTATCCGCCATGCATCCGGGTTTCGAGAACGTTCACCCTACCGTGCCCTCACGTGTATAAAAGAGGCCTGAGCACTCCCTGAAACCTTGTGTTTAATCAGACAACAAACAGAACAAAAAGCAATTGAATGACTAGCACTTTGCGACGACTACCTCAGCGACTACTTCGAACACCTCATCTTCGAATCGCCAAACCACAAACAAGAAACATGGCTCTGTTCCCACGCTTCGGATCTGCATTCGGCCCCTACCGTCAAGAGATGGGCCCGTTTTTCAAGCTCTTCGACGACACCTTCTCTGAACTCCAGAAGATCTCGGACACGGCTCAACGCACCTTCACGCCCAAGTTCGACGTCAAGGAGTCCAAGGACAAGTACATCCTCGAAGGTGAACTCCCCGGCATCGACCAGAAGAACGTGACGATCGAGTTCGCCGACGAAAACACCCTTACCATCAAAGGCCGCACCGAGCACTACCGCGAAGAAGGCAGCAAGCCATCATCCGATGAACAACAGCAGCAGCACCAGCAAACTGCCGAATCGGGAAGCAAAGAAGTCGCAACCACCGGAAGCAAGGATGTCGCCAAACATCAGCCACAAAACACGTACTGGGTCACTGAGCGCAGCGTTGGCGAGTTCGCTCGGAGCTTTGCCTTCCCAACTCGCGTCGACCACGACGGCGTCAAGGCCAGTTTGAAGAACGGCATCCTCAGCGTCACTGTTCCGAAGTTGCTCAAGAACAACACTTCCAGAAAGATTGAAATCAGCAACGAGTAAAGAGCCAAATCGACTGCTTATTCGCCATCATCGCCTTCAATAAGTGTGATGGCTAGGAGAATCAGGTCAAAGGGTGCGATTGTCACACGAAGTCATTTCTGATACCTTGTACAAAAACCCACAAACATAAGCCTGCATCATTCCTTCTGTTGATTCCTCACGACTACAAAGTAATATCTACGACCTACGAACTACAATTACTCCAACGACCATCACAGAACATGCATCACGCAAGCACGCACACATCATTCATTCTGCATCATGCATTGGCGTTTGTTCGGTTCTTTGCTGGGACAGTTTGCTTGTATGAGTGTCGGAAATGACTCGAAAAGTCGAAAAAACGTCACATTGTCCGCTATCAGTTTCGGAATCGCTGCAGATAGGTTTGTTCTAATCGATTTAATTGATTGATTAATCAACTCAAGACCAAGTTCTCAAAAGTGTTTGTTCCATGGCATTCGTTAACAGTAGATCGGTATTATCGTGACTCATAATGACTTGGTGTGGTGTGATTGTCGTTTTCTTCCTCGCTTCATACCGTACCATACTGCTTGTATGCATTAATGATGTTACACTACCTCATGAAATCACGTTACATAGCATCTCGTCAATAGGGGCTCCTTGCGCCACCAAAAGCTATTTTCCGCGATCGACTATGGCGACGCCCGGGCGACAAATCTGCGCTAGCTGGACCAATGGCTTGTATCACTCGCACACCCGCAAGAGGTCTCACACCGCGGAATATGCCAGAGTACTCCGTAGCTCAGAGAATGTCGTGGGCAGGTGAAAGGGCGATAATCCGTGCTGAAGCTGAAGCATACATTGACGCAGCTTGTTTGGCGTTCAATATGCCAGAGGAACAAACACCTCCCAGAACCTTGTCTGCGGCGGCTTACCGGGAAAAAGCTTCTTGCAAAAAAGGATTTTGAAACTTGTAGAACAAAAAGAAAGAGGCTCGTTGGCGCTAGAATGGTCATAGGTCTCCATATTTATCTCATAGTTGGGTAAACGACTGGACTGCCCTCTGATTGTAGTCACTTGGCCTCCGCACCCGCATCCGTCCTCAGAGGCGGGAGCCGAGGGGAAGAGGGTTTGGTTCCTTTTGTGGGTCTAGATTAAGGTGATGGGGACCTTTGCTTGTCCTCGAACCTATCTTTTAGCTTTTGGAATGCACTGTCAGCGTCTCATGGTTGGCTGGTGCAATGTCTACAAGTAGTAAGCAGAGTAAAATTGCATGCACTATGCTGACAACCAACAATTTGGGCACGAGGGAGATAAGAAATATTGCGAGGAACCGTAACGTCGTCGAGCCGCGCTCACCAAACAGACGACTGCATGTCGCTCTTTCGGCGGCAGGCCGGCATCGATCCAAGGCATCGTCCTTGATCTTTATCTATACACTCCCCCGCGGCCCTTTCCCGTCTTTCGTTTTTCAGCATCCCTCTGCCTGCTCCGTCTTCTCGATCGGCGATACCCACTTCGTCCGCAAGCTGGCGTAGTACTCGACGCTCGGAGTCAGCTGGTTCCTGACCTGCGGCTCGTCCAGTGTGCCCAGCTGCACGCTTAACATGCCGGCGTACTTGTCTGCGGCGCCCGTCCTCCACACCGTGGTGCTGCAGACGCCGCAGAAGTGCAGGGTCTGGAGGGAGCCGTCCGACGTCTGCGGGTACGAGTAGGTCCGAAGCATGGTCGGCTCCGACGGCGCCAGAAGTTTAAACTGCGTGTCCAGCAGGAAGATGCCCGTGCTGAACATGGTCGACGTCGACTTGTGGCACTGCGCACAGTGGCAGGTGAGCTGTTTTTGCGTGCGTGGTCAGTCTCCCTTCACCCCTGGTGTCGAACAAGCAAACAATGGGAGCGTGTGCACGAGCGTGTGCACAAGGATCTTACAATCTTCAATGGCTCTCCTTCAAACTCATACCTGATCTTACCACAGAGGCAAGCACCGGTCGGCATTTTGGGAGAAGGAGCCTCAGTCGGGTTGTGACTTGTCGGTCTCGCGAGGGGAGAGAGAATGGGTAACGAGAAGTCTAGAAAGTCGGGGCACCACGATGTCCTTACAGGAAATGCCTACGCTCGAGCTTGCTCTCGCTCGGCAATGCTGCACAGAAGGATTATGTATCTATTCCCTATGTAGTGGGTCGGTGATCGTATCTATCGGCTGCGGACCTTATAAACGCTTGTGTGCTTGCTAGACGGGTATCCAGCGGGACCTAACTCCTGCAGCACACCCTCTTGATGCCTTGCCCTACACAACCAATTGAGGCAGTTCTGGGTAGATTCCTCTTCTCATCGCCATGGCCGTACCTGTTCCGGGGAGTGTGTCCGCGCCTTTCTCCCGATTTAGCACGTAGGTGGTGTCAGTGGCAGAAGGGCTCGTGGCTAAGCATGCATCCTTACATAAGTCGCCGGCGGCGTCTCCACCTGCGCAATGGCTCTCCTCCCCTCCCTCTCCAGGCACGACGCCAACACCGATCCGAGAAGAAGATCGATGGGTGCATCATGCAGCGCATCTCCGATCCGAGGTCCATTATTAATGCTGCTCGCTACTTGCGAGTGATTCAATCACCTTTAGTCCGCCACCTTTCTTCTTGGATCGGTCGCAAAGGCTGCCCAACTGAACGAAGTAGATACAGACACCAGACAAAATGGGGGAAGGAAATATGTGGCCATGAGGAGAGGGCTCGATGTGCCAGTGACGTTCGTCTTCGAGGCAGAAGGGACGTCGTCTGGCCTCAACAAGTCCGCCATCAACGCACACATTGCCCGTCAGGCACATCGACGGCGGCGGGAAAAGCGTTTCAATATTCGAACAGAGGGGCTGAGTAACGACAATAGACACAACGTGAAGAATCAGGCACAATGGGTATCTCCGACGCGGTCGTACTCCCACACCAAGGACTATGACAGTAACTATGATAGCAGCATCCCCTCGCCAGTCAAGCTGGCGGGAAACTCTGATCCGTTCTCGTCTAGGGCCATCGCCGTCACAGCCCAAGTCAACCGCCTTCTGGTCTTCACGCGGGACTTCATTCTCCCCGCTACCCACGCCAACGAGGCCTCCGTCACCGGGGGCCGTCTACATATGGACCTGTTTTGGGGCGACACTATCCGTGGACTCGACGACGACGGCGGCGTTGCGGGCTATGCGTATCTCGCTCGCTCGGCGTCGATCCTCTCCACCCTCACGCCTTGGCACTGCTTGAGCGTCATGGCCCTGCAATACCTGGGTAAAGCGACGAGCAATCTGCGGAAATCCATTGTCATGCACAGCAGCAGCTCATCCACATCGCAGGCCGATGCGTGGGGCGTATACGCGCTGTTCTGCGCCGAGATCGCCGGGGGCAACCTTCCGGCCGCGGCTGTGCATGGGATGATGCTGCGGTGTCTGATCCAGCCGGACGGGAGGACCTTGTACGTGGAGCGACGGCTCTTGATGGTAGTCCTGCAGCAGGACATGACTCGAGCGTGCCTTTCTTTGACGAGGCCGTCGTTCGATCTGCACAGGTGGGCCCGGGAACACCTCCCGACCCGGATCACGGACGATCTCATCGACAGCGTAAAGGACGGGAAGAGCGAGAACCACGATCACCCGCACCCATCGGCATTCCCTTTCTCGTCCGCAAACCTGTCCTCCTCGCTCTCTCCCGCCCTGCGCTCTGTCTTCCTCGGCGTGCGCGAGTGGCTTGATGCCTTGGGTATCGTGATGCTCAACCGCGGCCTCTTGAACCTGGCGTTGCTGATCAACGGTGCCATGAAGATCATGGTGCTCGAGGGACACCTACTCAACCTTTACTTGGACCGCATGGATGAATGTCGGGCCCTCGCGCCGCAGTCTCCTCCTGCCGCGGCCCTGGTCGAGGCACGCATGGCCCTGGCAGCGCTCTACTGGGTGCGCCGCGCCGCCCACGAGCAGCTAGACGCCGGCTCCAAGCTCGAGGAGGCCGGCTCATGGGCATTTGACATGAGCTGTGTCGTCGCCGTCAAGCTGCGGGATCTTGACCTAAGGATTCTCCAGTTGGAATCATCCTCCTCCTCTCCTTCCTACCCTGCCGAGACACACCATATCCGCAGCTTGGACCAAGACCGGCTGTGGTGCCTGTACGTGGGCACCATGGCCGAGTGCAATATCCGCGCCCAGGACAGAGATGGCCGGGGCCAGGTCCAGACACCTCCGCCGGCGGCCGGGGAACAAGTCGGCGGAGACTCTAATGGATACCATAAACAGTACCACCATCATGACCAATCCTACCACGGCACGCAGCTCGTCCAGCTCGTCGCCACCTTTACTACCACCGAGATACATTTGCCCCGCAGCTGGGCCAAGGGAGGAGCGGGCCCGTGGGCGTGGTCCAAGATGGAGCCCGTGCTGCACCGGTACCTGCACATCGACAAGATCAGCCTGAAGGCGAAGCGATGGTTCATGAATCAATGCACGGCGACCTTGCTATCTTACGACGTGACAATAAAGAACCAGCAGTTCTGGCGACAGCGCCGTGAGGCTGATTTCAACGAAGCTCTCCCAAAGGGATCTCAAGCTCTTGTGAACGCGATATCTGGTGGCCCAGATATATGCAGATAGATTGGACCTATTGGGAAATATTCTCGAGAGTCGACACGAGCGATTTGGGTGCTACAGAAGACCCCACGGCTGCACCAAAGTATATCTGGCGACGCTTGTGGTGCTATGGGCTAGATCCACCTAGAATTTCAGTATTTATGTGCCGGTCACAGGGACTCCGGTTAGAGGGCCTCCAGTTCTGCACATTAGCTTTTGTAGACTTAACTGATTGTACTACTAATTCGTCGCGACAACCACTAATCATGCGTACCTTTTTGCCATATGGTATGATGTAGGGGATCCTCAAGTCTATCAACATCATGCTTTGAAGTCTGTTGGACGTGTTATTCGGCGTTGACTCGCGGTCCCTCGGGTGTTGGAAAGCAAACGTTCTCACGATAACCAAGATCAGACATGGTCACAATGGCTGGCTGTTGCGAACTGTGGTGCCACGTTCCCGAACCCCTGTACTATACAGTAGGGTGCGCTTGCGTG
The DNA here is from genome assembly GCF_000836115.1 of Exophiala spinifera. Lineage (NCBI taxonomy): Eukaryota > Fungi > Ascomycota > Eurotiomycetes > Chaetothyriales > Herpotrichiellaceae > Exophiala > Exophiala spinifera. The sequence goes on along the minus strand of NW_015622518.1, from coordinate 1,865,007 downwards.
GTTCACTGCGAGGAATCCAGGGGAGGGGGACAGGAGGGAAAAGAGATTCGTCCACCCGTCTGCCGGTCAACCAAAAGAAGCACCGGAGCTTGAAGCCATGAGCACTGGTTGAATCGAGCATTATTCTTCGCGTCGGGACTGCAAGCCTACCTAGCCTTCTACGGGGTCAGGGCCCCCCTAAAAGAAAAACAAGACCGTGATGGCTGCTGCTCGGGACGGCGCACGTCTCTCCTGACAATCAGATATCTGTTGACAGAACCAACTTCGCGCATTCCCCTCTCCTGATAGAGGTCCCCCGTGCTCTCAATGTCAGCAAAGCTGAGAGGGATGATGACATGCCTGTCTATCCTCTGTCCGTCTTCCGAAACAGCTTAACGCCGAAAAATGTCTGGTGATGCACGACCTCTGTTTCCCAAACTTGAACTTTCGTCGTGGATCGAAAGAGTGGTTCCTTTCTGCCAGACAATCAGTCCTTGCTGCCGAATCAGTCCCTCTGCGTCAGTTGCAAACTATAGAATGAATACCGTAGGAAAACGGGTAGTTGGTCTTTGCACGCGGCATTCGGGGAGAAATATTCCGCTCGAACATCTGACATTGACGTGAAATAGGCACGCGGAGACGAGAAGAGCGAAAACCACGACAGCTTTGCGGCATCGAGATCTTTCGACTTTTCACGAGGCATGGAGGGTTAGTTTTACCGACACCGCAACTCGCGTCGAACTTTGCATCTGCTGAGAGGCGGCATTGCAACAAAAAGGCTTTGCCTAACTCGTTTTCGCTTAGCTTGAACGAGGCCTATTACTCCGTGAGTTCAGAGATTTTGTCCCTGTGTGAGGAGGCAGGTAGGTTTTCGCTTTGCAGAAACGCGGGTCCCCGGGCCCGAAGAAAACATGGACTCTAAATACACTGCAAGAGCGTTTCCAGCGTTCCCTCATTGTTGGCGAATCAGAGATGATATAGTATTCCGAACAGTCGGTCACCATCATGCGGACAGACATAGACGGCGTACTCAGTCTACTTCCAGATGTCGGCGGAGACTGTATGTTAGGACAGACATGCACCAGGCCAGGAGGCTACCGAAAAACCACTCTCCTATGCCGGCTCTGACTGACAACTTTTACCGGGCTCCGGGGTCCGGAGTATACTCGTGATCATTTTGGATACCCATCTGGCTCCGTGTCCACCGTGCTCACGGCTCGAAGTGGTATAGCCTTCAGTCCCTTCCTTAGAAGATTGAATCGTGTGCGTTTGAGAATACGCTGCGGAAACGTGCATGTATCAGGAGTCGTTTCAAGGACAAGACATACCCGTACTGGTGGTGTCTAGACCCCTCTCTGCATGACAACACTCTTCCAGGAAGTGTAACGAATTCGAGAAAGGAAACATCAGGATCAGGATTCCGTAGACATGATGCAGTGGAAGTCGACATCCGACCTATGGGAGGCCGAATACCGCCACAGGGACTGGACCTCGCTTTTTCTGGTACATTACAAGTACTCGTATTGTTGTGAGCCAATTTTTTGCATGGTGGAGTGACAGAATCTTCTGGGTGGGCTTTTCCAATATTGGAGGTGGCGTGTGCGGCTCCTGCTCCCTTGTATCGGCGGCGGCCGCAAAAGAGACCCTGAGTGGCTCAGCCTTGCAACCCAAACGAGACCGCGCTCGATAATCTTCCGCCGCGAAGGGCCTGTGGTTTGATCCCGTCAGCTGGCCTGATAGGATCTCCCGCCAGATCTGCCAGTCACCAGATGACTGTTGAAACCCTCCCCTATTCTACCCTGGCCCGGGCAGGGTATGGTCATTGGCAGCGGAGCGGACTCTCACTGCGTCGATGTCGTAACTGATTTTCACCAGTCCAAAATGCCGCCCCTGTCTCCGCCGATATCAGATTTCTCAAGAAACCCATAAAATGGCCACACGTCTTCTCGACAGCTCATCATTCACCCAATCCAGCAAGACACATCAGGTCGAGAACACCTAATCAACACCAATCAAAGTCGCACACCCATACATCCACACAGAGTACCTCTAAAAAGGCAACAAGTCGAAATGGTTCAGTACGACCAATTCCCTCAGATGGTGGACGGTAGCCTTCCAACACGTGAGAAGGCCACAGAGTCTCACCCGGAGATCGCCAGGTCTCCCAGTAAGTTATAGACTGTTGCATCTAGGTAGATCTTTCTGACAACTGCTAGGTCAAACTGAAGTGACCGGCGCCTTGCACCCGCGGCTTCGGAGGCTTTCTCAGAGTCATAGTCCTCAACAACACTACTGCGCGAAATGTCATATGCGGCGCTCATCACACAACCTCGTACTGACACGCAGCCGCTCTCACCTCAGCAGCGACGATGAGGACTCCGAGAGCTTCTGCCCAGACATCTGTATGCCCACAGAGGTTCATCGCCCGCGCGTCCACACCAGGCGACATTCTGGCCTCTGTCCCGGTAATCTCATCTCACAAGAGCACAACGATGGCAGGACTTCGCCAACACAAATGACGCGCAAGAATTCCTCCACCCCGCACAACTCGGCTTCCAATGCCAATTGTCACTGTGAGACCATCATCCCAGGCGACAACCTGGATGAAAGATATGGCCTCGTGGAAGAGCCCGAAGAAATCAAGCCTCGGAGACAAAGAGCAAGCTTAGACCAACAGGCTGCTGAGCAGATGGCGCAAATCATGCGCGAAGAACTCATAGCTGATTTGAGAGCAAGACAGCCCATGCTCTGAAGATATGTCGGGATGTGATTGATGATAGACTTATGACACATTTTGGGGAGGGGCCGTTCATGAGGATAGGGACGGCGTTCACGGTAAATGGGATGCCAGGGCTAGGGACTTGTCAAACCCAAGAATTCAAAGGAAGCACTGCAATATGACCATGGTGGTCATTTGAGTCCCAAACTTTGAGCCTCCCGGCAATGTTTGAATGGACTGTATATACTATACTGGCGTGGAGGGGCACAGGTTACGTTGTGAGGACATCGTACATTCAACTCGGCCTGTGATAGCAATTGAAACTTGAACCAAAAGACCTCGGTCGAAGTTGGACTTCTTTAGCACAAGATAAGATTCGGGCTAGAATGGCCTGCGGTGAACCAGATGTAAAGACCTAAGCTCTGTATTCGCGGGAGGATGGGGCCAAGCGGTACTCTGTTTTGGAAGGGAATTGCGCTGAAAGAGCATATTGCCTGGTTTCCTGGAAAATCGAGACGTTCTCGATGTTGTTGTCGTTGGAAAAAGTCTCATAGACCCTTGGGCTCGGTGTATCTCGTCCGAGTTACATGCGAGATGTCTTGGCAGTGGCTCGGATAAATGTGGCACCGAGATCCAGGTTGACCGCACGTGGTTGGGAAAAAGACGCGCGATTGTGCGGAGGACTTTTTGCTTGCTTTCAAACCATCAGACCACTTTCTATCACTCGCCAGTAATCATCCTTTGGTCCTTTCGAAAACGTACACAACCCTTCGGCCAGGGCTGTCTATTCCCTCACGGCGGTCACGGTTCCTCTAGACTTTTCCTGGATCTAGAACTCCCCGGTTGCGTTGTATCTGAACTTCTGTCTAGCGCGTGCTCCAGAAATCCTACAGTCCTGACCTTTCCCGTCTGGCATTCAGCCCATGCCCTCATTATTTACCAGAATATGTCTCGAAAATTAGCCTCATCGAGTCCTCGGCTCTGACGGCCAAGTCCCAACATTATCCAATAACCACTCATCATGAGACGGGTCGTGCAATATACTCCGTCAGCACATACCAAGTTCTGATGACTGTTGGTCAAACATCTCTTGGTGATCAACAGAGGACCTGTGGACCCAATCAATCCTCATCCCTTGGACCGTCTATCATTCGCGTCTGTACTCCGCTACACCCCAGACTCTTGTCACTCGTCCGAACATCTCATGATGGTCGCGTTGCCTTTTAGCTTTATCGTCCAGGGGTAGGTAGCTTCCTAGCCAATGAACTCCTGCTATCCGACATACTGTCCGGTCTCGCTCCTTGATATGCGCTGAGTTTGCACGTTATCCCGCCGTTCCCGTGCAATGGCGGTTCAATGGGAGACCGCCGGCTCCTTCTACGGTGACGTTGATTTTCGTGCGGATTTCCTCTTGAACGCTTAGGTGCCATCAAGGACATCTTCGCCGGTAGGTGTATATATTGCTCGCTCTACCTGAGTGAGAGTGGTGTCTTTCTCCCTCATCCAACCCCTCGCAACCGAGAATACATATATCACATCCAAGGAAGCAAGAGAACTTCACTTTGACCAGTCCGCAGTTTTTAACGCAGATTGGGAAAGGTCATTCTGATCAGACTTTTGGGAACTTTTTCCTCATTTACAGAAACACACCGCACCGCACCGCACTTCAAGATGCCAGGCCTTCCATACGCCGTGCCCGCAAACTACATCATCCGCCTCGTTGAGGAGAGCAATGCGGCCACCCAGGGTCTTCCTCAGCATTCTGAACCCGTTCAGCCACACGAGCACCCTACACACTTCCAATTCCCTCGCGTGTCCCTGCACGAGATGACACTGAGAACTCACTACCGTGGCCCACACAAGCCCGAACAGGTGTCAGCACCGAAAACAGCCGGCATCTTCGCACCGGCCACCGATATCCGCGAGACGATGCGCTCGTACCACATCGAAATCGAAACCCCGGGCGTCACGAACAAGGACAGCATCATGGTTCAATGGCTCACACCTCATACGCTCCTTGTCCAGGGAGAATCCAAGAGGCCCGCCAACATTGGCCTGCTCGACGGTGAAGAAGGCGGCAAGATCTGGGAAGGCGCATCCGGCGAAGGATGGGCAGTAGAATCAGGGCATGTCAAGGTAAACACCCTCCTCCACCACCACCACCACCGCTCCCTTTCCACTCTCCTCGATCTGTACTTTTTTTATCCGACAGAGAAGCAAAACGTATGGCAGTGGCTAACCTTACCTCCCAAATAGAAGCAAGAAGATGGCGGCCCAATCGTCCGCACACCCTCACGAGAGACGGTCGAGGCCGAACTCCTCTCCGACGCGACGCCTACCGTGCTCCTGTCTGAGCGCAAGGTCGGCCCGTGGAGACGTACATTCACCTTGCCCGAGGACGTGGAGATGAAAGAGCTCAAGGCCAGGTTGGACGGCGGCCTCTTGAGGATCGACTTGCCCAAGCGCAGTGTCGAGGAAGAAATCGAAACGAGAGGTGGCGGAATCAAGATCGAGATCGAATAGTATGGATGAATGGATCGACGGATAAATCGATGGACAGTCACTGGCGGCACATTTCGCATACGTATTTGGCTAGGCGACTAGGTGGTGTTATATTGTGATTGACCGCACCAAAAAAACACGGATGCATGTTATAAAATTGAACGATCGACCATTGATAATGAATATATTTACTCACCGTACAGTGTGGACCTCGAGAAATTTTGGATACGCGACTCTTGCTTTCTTTTATCTTTTGAACCAAAAGTCCAACAAACACGTAGCGTAGATGAAGGACACCACAAGTACCTACAGTAGGTAGAGTATACGACTAACCGTCGGTTTGTCAGCATAGGTAGGTACCTCAGGTAAGTACATCGTGTAGGCAGGTGAGAGAGTACCTGTTTCCGTACCTAGTGACGATAGATAGTGGGGAATGTTTTTCTTAGAATCGTTTGTACTCCGTACGAATGTTCAAATTGGATTTCTCAGACTCTTTCGGCCTGGTAGCCAACTACCTATCCATCCAACCGTCCTCTTCTCCAAAAGGCAGCAGGCTTCGGGAGTCCATGTACAGGGTTTACTTACCACCTAACTCCCCCGGGTATCTCAGGTAGGTACTTGCTTGCTTCTTGCATATCCCCCTCACTGGCAGCAGCAGCGGCGGCAGCGGCGCTGGTGGTCTGGGTGGTCTTGGTGTTGTTTGTATGTACTTTCATTCATTCACTCAAGGACGGGACAAACTTGGCTGTCTGTCTGTCCGTCCGTAGGTTATGTACCTAAGAATTCGATTCCCTTTTCACATCTCACACATCACACATCTCTCACAAACAACATTCGAAAGTTTCCAAAAGGGCTGGGTCAAAAAAACAAAGTCATTTCTCCCCAAACCCCCCAACGCTGCTAGCACACTTGAAATATCCTTCGTAGAAACAAAAATTTGTAGCCTGCTTGTCACAATGTCTCGCTGAATCCAAACCCCCCAAAATCCAAATCCAAACCGTCGGCGAAACATCAGAATTTTTTGTGTGGCACCGAGAAAAACAAAAAAGACACGACACGACACAAAAGAAGCAGGTCCCGACAAACAACGCCAGAGGTGGTATCAACGCCTTAATTGCCATGTCATCTCACGTCATGTCATTGTGAAACCATGGTAGGTCTCTCGATCCCTGGCAAGCGCAACCCAAAAAAGGAAACGCCAGAAAAGGACGCCTTCGAAAGGTTGACAACAATGTCGTTTCACCAGTCCCTTTTCTGCACAAATGCAAATTGGATGGGCCTCAGGACCATCACGCCACCACTCCACCACCCCGTATGCTCTCGAAGACGGCTCCGTCGTACGCCGATACCTGAAGGCCCGAGGGCCTTCTTCATACGCCCATGCCTGAAGGCGTTTGACGTACGTTCGCACTTCGAGACATTCATTCTTCGTATGTCCTGGCAATACGGTGGTGAACGATCGTGGAGGACGGGTGGGAGAGAGGCCAAGGGGGAGTCGGGAGCAAAAAGAATGATTCGGAATGGAGGGTTGATATACGCGAAAACCGCGCCTCCTCACCCAACCATCCCCCAAAAGGATGAGATGAGAGTACTCCTTTTGTTACGTAAAGTGCGTGGCGCCCGCGCCCGCGCGCGAATCAAACAGCTTGCACTTGCAGATTAACCATCTGTTTTAGCAGACTGCAGTCTTCGCAGCGGACGAGCTTCTCCAAGACACGCACGCGTTCGCCGAGCCGTTGGATCTCGTTCTCCATGTGTCGCATCTCGACCTCGGTCTGATTGACGTAGTTCATGGCCTCGGTCAGGACGTCGCTCTTGCGGACCTTGTTGGCGGGAACGGCGGCGGGCGCGTCGCTGTCGCCGTCCTCGTTGGCCCTGGGCCCATAGTGCGACGACTGCAGCGTGTTGTGCAGCTGGGCGATCTTGGCGTTCAGGTTCTCGCGGTACTTGCGCTCGACGAGCGAGTGGGCCTGCTTTGCGCGCTGTTTGGCGTCGGCCTTGGACGGCGCCGTCGGCTTCGCGTTCATTTGATCATCAACGTCGTCGTTGTCCTCGTCTTCGGAGGGAATCTCCGACGCGGTGACGCTTGCCACCTTTTTGTTGCTGTTGTTCCGCGCCGCTGCTTGGCGGCGAGCCGCTGCCGTCTTGGAAGAGTTTCGAGGCGGCAGTGGTACTGACTGTATCTGATTTTCGCCGGACGAGGTCGACGATCGTCGAAGGCCAGCTGACTGTCGTCCCGTACTTGACCTTGAGCCAAGGCTGGGTCGTTGGTGCAGCGACACGACGCTCTCGCTGGTGATCATGGTCTCGTTGGGCGACGACTGTGTTATGCATGGAACTGACGTGCATTCTTCGATCGGGGGGAGGGTGGTGAAATTCATACAAGGTGCGTCCGGGCCACATCTTGACGGCTGGCAGGAATCGACCTGGCCTGCGATCAGGGGACACAGCTTTTCGTCACTCTTGGACAGCTGGATCGAGATGGGATCGAGCGTGGCGACTGGGGGCGAGGTGTTGAGAGAGTCGACACCTGAGAGTGAGCCGGTTGTCATGGTACTGCCGTCGTTGATCATGTTGGAGTCGGTGTCGGTGCGTGAGCTGCTGAGGCTCGACTGATCCATGGATGTTAGGTCAGCGTCCATGTTGAGAAGCTGCGAGTAGGAAAAGGGTCCGGTGCTATAGAGGTCTCCTGAGAGCGAGGTCTGGTGATGAGAAGAAGAGCCTGTGGAGTTCTGTCGTTGGCCGGGGCGTAGATAGGCCAGCGACTCAATGTCAGTGTCCATGCTGGACGCGTATTTTGGTACCTGGGCTTGCTGAGAACTCGAGGTCGTGACCATGATGGAGGAGGAGGGATGATTGAGGGGTGCCGTCGTAAAGTCCATCTCATGCCACCCGCTGTAATCGACGGAGTCGGGATCAACAATAGCTAACTGCTGGGCGTGACGCTGGTTATGAAAGTCAGGAGAGCCATTGTGCCCTGGGTAAGCATTTCGAAATGGCATCGTTTCGGTAGCGGATGACGGTACCGGCTGTTGAGGGCCTGAGGTACTGTTTGCGTTTTGCACTGGAACCTTGCGGGTTACCGACTGTGTCTGTAGCCTCCTAGTACACCATTCGGACTCGTCTCTGACGAACAGGACTGCGCTGCCGGTCGCTTGAGCCGTCCTCGAAGTGGCGCTAGAGAGTTAGAGGGCTGGAAGCTGTTGGTGATAGTGTACGGTGGATGAAGCAAAGGAAACAGTCAGGCCACGATGTGAAGTCCAACGTGTTGTTGTGGGGATAAAGGCTGAAGTTGTAAGGTGATCAAAGGGACGGTCGGAACGAGCATGGGCACGGCCAGAAACAAGTATTGTACAGGGGCCTGTCGGAAATCGGGAGATGCTGGCACCTGGTGGTGTTGGGAGGGTGAGTAAGAAAACCCACACCCGCCCATGTCACACCACCGAGCTGGGAGGGCGTATGGCGCGAACAGCCACGGTATCAGCTGGGGCCAATGGGAGACACCGAATCAGCGCACTAAGTCACGTGCAGTATTACCCATACACGCTGAGCAAGCCGTGGGGCCCTCCGTCGGGGAGGTTCCAGACCTTCGAGCAGGAGACCGATTTGATGTGACGGTAATGACCGAGATTACCCACCAAAAGTCGCGTAACAGGCGTGTAAATGACGTATCAGCAAAATCCAGAGTTGCGTGACTTTTTGTCTCGGCAGAAACTCGCCACACCGACGATTGGGCGCAACCGGCGACTGAGGAATCAAGCCCTGTGCAAAAAGACAATAGTGCGGATTATCTCTCTCTGCACGGAGCCCGCCGTTGTCGATCAGGTCGAGCCACTTTTGCTGTGTAGGGCTACCGGGCTGGCCTGAACGTCCATGATCTGCTTCTACAGGCACCTGATACTGCATGCCGATATACCTCACCTGTCTGGTGACGGGGTGCAAACCGCCATAGCAACTCTGGTGTTCAGTGCCATCATGCCATAGCGGAAGATGTAGGGGCGCAGCTACCAGGTAAGAAAGGAAGCCAATATTGTGCGTCCCTGGACCTGTTTAAAAGGTCCCTTGAAGGATGCACGATCCAAGGTACTGTTGTTCCATCACTCCATCACACGGAATTCAAGATAAAGCACCAGACAAGCACACGACCAGATCAACATCTTACTCAACGAACAACGATAATCCAATCATCCTTCAACGAGCATCTCTCAGCTTAAACCGACCAGCCAACCAGTCACCATGAACGCCGCCGCTCAAGTCCTCACTCGCCGCATGGCGACCATGGGTCCCAGACTCACCACCCCGGTCAGATATTCGTCGTCCGCAATCACCCACAGCGGCAAGATGTCAAAGCAGGAACGAGGCATGATGCGGGGCATCTTTGGAGCCTGCACCCTAGCCACCGCGACCGGTGTCCTATATGCCGTAAGTGTTCTCGATCTCATCCTGGAGATGCTTCCCATCGACATTACTGCTTCGAGCAGCAAGTCGTAAGCGAATCAATCTCCTTGAAATCAAAATAGGCTCAATCAAAGAAAAGCCATAATAAAGTGGGATTGCGGCTGACGTTATCTTGTGGCGGATGTTTCTAGGCTGCACGATCCGGCGGAAGACAAAACGCTCGGTTCGCAAAGAAGCGCAACTCCCTTGACAGCACCAAGTGGTTCGCCGAGGGTACCGACAACAGACTGTTCAAGTAGACAGCTCCAGCACGTTTGATGAACCGGACATACAAGGCCCTTTCTCGAATTGTTCTAGACATTCAGAGTACCTGCTCCGAAAAGAGATCAGATGGCGTGGCATCGACTTCCCTCCAACCAGTGACCGTGGGGGGATGGGATACAGATCCGCCAGCTTTTGTTTGTTATTGAAATACCTTCGCGGGAGTTTCAAGGGTATGGAGTTATATGCACGTGTCATTAGCGATGGAGAGTTCGGGCCGTTCTTGAGATTTAAAGAGACCTTTTTGGCACTCGAAGGGGGAAGAACTCCCAAGTCAAGGATTTCATGACTGTAAATAAATATCCTTCCTGGTTGCAGTGTTTCCTGCTCCGACAGTACGTGCATGATGAAAAACCGGGGTATCACTATCACTATCAAATATACTTTCTCCGCCAAACCTTTTCCGTAAGCCATTTTGCTCTTTGTAGTTTTTCCTTTTTTTTTCTCCTAACCAACCGAGTTCCATTCTTGGTTTTCCAGATGCCGTTCGAAAAACCCGGCCCGGGCAAGCGAAGCAGCCAAGATCTCAATACAAAAGCTGAAAGGTAGCCAAGAAAAATACGATCTCAGCTGCTCTGCACTAGCAGACGATCTCAGAATGGCGTTTGATGATTGGTGCAAGTGGTCGAATAGCCCACAGTCCGGCATCGCCTTCCTCGTCCTTTTCCAACTCGCCTAAACTCGACGTGGGACTACTGCACGGGGACCACTGAGAATCTGAAGTTTCATATGCGTCGTCCGTAGAGCTATCGTCGCTCTCGGCTGCAGGGTCAGAGTCGCTCCAGTTCCCATCGTAATCATCATAGTCATCATCGTCGTCGTCGTAGTCGTCTTCTTCTTCTTCTTCTTCTTCTTCCTCCTCATCGTCGTCGTCACTGTTGTACTCCACTACGGTCACCGAGGCCGCCGCGGCTTGTATCTGGGCTATTGTCGCTAGTTGAAGAGCGATGGCGGTCTGGAAGTCCTGGAATGATGGGACATGTTGTTGAATGTAGGCGGAGAGCTCGTTGGGATCGGCGTCTTCAGCTGGCACTTTCCCTGGCCTAGGTATCGTGCGTGTCCCTTCGAAGATGGAGAGATGGCCGAGCATGTTTCGAAGTCTGGGCTCCTCCCGGGCGGCCTCGGAGTCGAGTTTCCACGAGGCAACGAAATTGAGCCTTGAAGCCGTCGTCCGGGACATGTCTGGTTGTTGGCGGTCGGGTTGAGAGGCAAAAGACAAAGGGTTATGAGAGCGAAGCGGGCTCATTGGACTTCTCGTCAACGACATGGTTCGTCAAAAAGAACAGTTGGTTTTTCTAACATTCGATGGTGCTCAGTGGTCGAGTTGGACTTGTCCGACGAGCAACAATGGCCATGGGATTTGAGGGAAGGAAAGACGGGTGGACGAAGCTGGGAGTAAGGCTGGATATGTAACACATGTCGCTTCAGGTCCGTTCTGCCCTGGGAGGGGAAATACGAGCGAGTCGACTCATCTGGCCCGTGAGCCCCAGGCGCAGATGGTTGGTTCGGGAGTCCGTGAGGCAAGGGACACCCATTTCTGCAATCCCAGTCAGCCACGACAATGAGAGGTGGGCCCAGGAACTGCTCGAAGCGGATGACGGAGTGCAAGGGTCGCAAAGTCTAAGCGGGAGGTGTATTGGATTTGCGGCCGAGGGATCATCTGGGGAAATTTGCGTTGCAGGCTACTGTAGTCTGGACAATATTGTACAATACGTGAAGATCTGCCCGTTCCAGGGGTCTCAAGGGGGCCCACGGCAGAAGCGAAACTCAATAGACTAGTCGGCAGTAGCCATTTCAGCAATCGACACGCCATCTCAGCGATTTTCGTGCCTGACGAAAGTGAACAACAAGACGTGTCACTGGCTGGATCCTTTGAAGCCGTGGAAGTGTCAGCGCCAGGTCAATGTCAATGGGCGGGGCGGGGCTTGAGGAAGAAGCCGTGGGAAGAGTAGCCCGTCGTGCAGGTCCAGCCACGAGATGCGGCCAGGAAGTGTCAGTGTCAGAGTGATTGGGATTATTGGGACCAGAGAAAAGGGGGGCATCAATTGTTTCTGATGGTGAAATGAGAAACGCCCTCATCCACGCCTGATGCACATGGTGCATCGTAGCGCGAGATCTGGCCGAGGGGCAGAGCCACGCTAGTCTACTTTGGGCCACTTCCTCGCCTAACCAGGCATTTACAGCCTAGTGAGCCACTAGCTGCCTCAGTGGCTTACAGTACTGTACAGCGTGGCGCCTGAAGCCTGATCGTCCCTTGGGCCGTAGAGTCCATTTTTTCCATCATGCCTGGGGCAGTGGACACCTCAGCGCGCCCCAAAGACTCCAACAAGAGTCGCTAGAGTGCCCAAAAAAATCCCTTGTCTCGCAGATTACCGACAGAGCCTCATCTCCAGGTCCGCGGATGCCCACAGGGTTGCTGTGGCTGCCGGGAATTGCGACATCCCTTTCTCTTAGCCATGAGCAAGCCACAGAATTTCGACTCCGGACCATTGGCAATCTAATCAGTTGCACGGACACGTGCGTGTCTACGGACTGCAAGGGCAGAAGGATTGTTCTCCAGAGCTTCCAAGAGGTCCGTGCAGGATAAGCCGGGGGGGCTATTGTATTGAAAAGTGCAGAAGTACGGGATTCACACCTGACACTCACCCACTCGGTCTCACGTCAACGCGCTGCTTCAGTATAAGCGTGAGGTGTGACGTGTCTCAAGCTTTTGAGAGCACCCGACTTTTGCTTGCGAACGAGGGATATCCAATGCAGGGTCTCAGAGGCATCAATCAATCCTTTCCGACCACTCCTGTCAACTTCAAATATATATACAACCAATGGTTCACTGGTCAACAAAATCAATTGGAAACTTGCTCCATGACAGCCTTCACCTTTCTGACCTTCTGTCAACAATGCTGGATTGGCACGAATAACAGCCGCGACGCCCGGACTTCGCAGATTTTTGGCGAGGGTCCATGCTCACCAACCAGATCTGGGACAGCCAATTCTTCTTCTGTTCGAGTCTGTGCTTTGAACTATCTCATTGTTTTTGATAGCGCCGAGTCCTATTGTTTTTGCTCTGGGAGACTGGGACAATATATTCTCCAATGCTGGCAGACATGCACTCAAATCTACCGGTCTTATTAGTTGGAGATCCTTATCAGCTTCAAAGCAAAAATTCACACGGGAGCCCTGGCTCACGTTTGCTACTGCAATAATTTCTTGCTCTAGACAGCTAGCTGTCTCTTGGAAGTCCGCCGTGTCCCTGCACTGACCTGGTTGATGTCGATGGCGTTTCTTCGAGATCACTCATCCGAGGGCGGCACAGATTTCAGCGAGCCTGGTCCGTAATCATCCGCATTCAAAGTTGAACCGCAGGTGAGAACAAAGTGTCAGGAACCCTTGACAGAACTGTAAACCCCTTGTGGCATCAATCACACAGGGAAACAAACCCTTCCGCTGGCGACCTGGTCAGAGATCTGCAGTTACCCTGCAAGCCACAGTACTCGTACTGAGTAAGGGTCCGCGTCCTGTGGTTTTCTGGGATTAATGTATCGTTACGCACGCTCAAGATATCTCGTATATGCTCTCTGCAGGAGATGACAGCGCGATGGCAGCCAGCCACTCGAGGAAAGACCCTTCGCGGAATCCCTACCTTGGCAGCGAGATAGGTCGTGGTCGTGGGCCGAGAGGAGTCTAGACCCCTCGGTCACCTGCAGCTTACCAGATGAGACTGAGGGGCATACCATGATTACCTATTCAATGCTTTCCTTGGATCGCCAACTATTGCCATATGGCATGATATCGATAACATTCAGACTCTATCGCTATCGGTTGCACGCGCTATGATGGCCCATTCGTGTCACGCTTCTCCGGCGGCCTTGCTCTCCCACTTCATGACACCCAGACCGACTGTTTGGCCTTCTTGCCCTCCGGTCTTGCCCGGCTCCAACGTGTGTACATTTGGGACCGTGGTCACATAGTCAAATCCGCACTTCTCCAAGACTCTCTTGCTAGCAATGTTATGCTCGAAGTAAGTCGCGACCATGTGATGTACGTTGTACCCAGGGATGAGGACCTCGCTCATGACGGTCTGGAGGACTCTGGTCATGACTCCGCGGCCGTGGTGTTCGGAGGCGAGGTAGACTGGCAAATTGTGCTTTGTTAGCAGTCGCAAAACAAAAAGAAAAGGATGCAGAGTAAGTAAGTAACCCAAGCCACAAAAGTCAGCCCACTATCTACTAGTAGAGCCTGGCCATCATCAGCTCGGGCTGCTGGCATTTTTCACCCACATACATCCTACTTCCCATACGATGTTGGGATCTCCGGCAGCCAGACTGTCGTTGCCATGTCGTGTCTTTGCTCTTTCTGCCTCGTCGGGGATGAACAGAAACCGACTGCGGCCGACTGTGATCTCGCCCAGATATCTATCGGTTTTGTCCTCATCTGACAAGATTTCTCTGATCGACGAAAACCACCCCACCCACCCCGACCAGATTTGCTTTGCACGCGCTGCGTCTCCCGAGACGGGCCCTGGATGATTCGTGATTTGTTGTAATTTTTCCGCATTGTGTCCGGCTACGTCTGAAATGTCTTTGAACCAAAGTCTCCAGTCATCCAGAGTGTAAGGATACGGAGGTGAAGTTAGGTTCATGTAAACTCGGCGATCGTTCAGAGCTGCGATCACTGCGGCGCCGTCATTCAACCTCGGTGGAGTTAGGATGATCCTCGCCGTTGGATGGGGGACTGGTATCTCGAAACTGGGTGGATTGGAGACCTCCATACTGCTGCCCTGCCACCTGCACCGCTATGTGTCAGTGGTCGTGATAGCCTAGACTAGCCGTTTCGTCACAGTAATGTTGAGGCCTGTAGGATCGCTGCGCTGGATGCGCCGTTGAGCCGAGAAAGTCGATGCTTCCTCTGTCTGCTTCTGATTTTCTTCATGAGAGAACGCCAACGATTCACGCCACGTATGTGATCAAGTGTCAAATAATGGTGGTGGTGACTCAGCGGCTCACAGTCACCGTGTAGACTTAGTCAGAGGCTCTCCCCACTCGTTAGGCCACCTGGGGAGAAGCCTCGCTAGCCGGGCTAGTGGAAGTCGTCCTGTGGAGATGGTCAGATGGTGATGGTCGAAGTGATGGTGTTTCGCTGTCCGAGAGACAGCAACGTAAGGAACCGGTGTGGATGAATAGAACCAGTACCATAGGAGTTGGGATCAAGGATGTCCGAAATGAGACAGTTCAAGTGAGGGGGTGCAACTTGCGCTTGGAATTGATCGACGCCCATCGAATATGCCCTTGATCTCTGATAGTTCTACCCCTACTACATCATGATTGGATCCTCGATGTACACAACAATTGATCGCATCAGAACCGAATCGTTTATGAGGACATCTCACTGATTCGAGGGATCTTGAGCCTCGATGTGTTCATGTTCTATGTGCAAGCACCAAAGTCTGTCCCAGATATCAGCAAGGCGCTTCTCGTCCTTTGCTTTGATCCAGAGAAATTCGCGATGCTTCTTGAGGAAAGCAGCTCGATCCATGTTTTGGTTCTTGATCAGGTTCGAAAGCTTTGTCAGAAACCTGCCATGTACTTCTGCAAGTCTCGAGCTCGTTGTACTGCCTATGCTGAGGATCCAGAGGTACAGCTCCGGCGCAAAGCTAAGGTCTTTGCTGAGTGTTTCAAGAGCATCAAGGTCGTGGATCAGCATCGGTAGCAAGACTGAGTAGTTTCGATATGATAAGGGGTTTCCACGAAGGTGATGGTGAACATACACAAGTATTGCTGTTGCAACCGCGCGAACCCGCATCGCACCTGGACTCGTTGCTGACGACTTGATTCCGTCAATGATTCGCTTAAGACGCCACTGAAGTCGGTGGAAAATGTCGCATCGATGCATCGCTTCTCTATCCGATAAAGAAGTGAGCGGCTTCTGTGACTCAAGGGAGCAGAGATGAGGAAGGTACTGCAGAAGAGTGAACACCTGGTGCGGAGGAACCTGCGCGACACTCAACTCCTGGGAGCTCAAACCAGGGAGAGGCTTGATGGCGGCAGATGCGAATGTCGTTTGCCACGCCTCCTCCCACCACTGTAGCTCCTCGGATCGCAGCTCGTCTCCAAACACCTCCGAGTACACCAGGTAATTCCAAGTAGCCAGCCGCAGAATCAGTTGCTGCTCTGGAGAGTTTAGCGTAGTGAAGCCACCACGCGCAGCAATTACGGCGCGCAGACCTTGTAGGTGTGTGTATGCATCAGCCTGCGACCCCAAGACCAGCTCAATGTTCGTCAATGCCGCAATGGCACCAATCACCTCGTCACTGGTGCTTAGCTTTGGTTGTGTAACTCGTTGCTTGATGATTGATATCGCCCGGACCTTGTGGCTCAAGACGTTCGACATGGGGGTTGCGTCTTCACCACGAGAGCGCATATGCATGGTCCAGCTGAACATGGTCGTGTGGAACACTAGCTCATCAGACACTGTGAATCTAGACCAGGCGCTCTTTCCATTTATCGGACACCATGGCCAGCGTTCGTGGCTCTGGAACCCCTGAAGCGTTAGACGTTCTTGCTCGTGGACGTGAAATGGCAACACTCCAAAGGGGTCGACGCCTTCTCCCCGAGATGGCGAAAACATAGCATCTGTTGACCTGGGTTTCAACAAGCGCAGCATCAGGTTATGCCTGTCATCGCGACTGAGCTTCTCGTCTGAGGATGCCAGCCCCGACGAGTTTTTGTTGTTGTCGTTTTTGACTTGCTTTCTTTTGCCCCAGCGAAAACGCATGACAGCAGGCTTCGCTTGAGGATCATCAGGTCTCACTGATGGACCGTCTCGTCCCTTTTGTTGTCTAGACAGGTAATTGTGTTGAACATGTGCACGAAGGCTTCGCGTCGCTGTTCCCGCCCGCGTTGCCAACGCTTCATGGTCGGCCAAGGTTACGAACATATATTCGGATGAGCGCTCCATCACATTGTCGACGACACTTGGGCATCCTGGCAGCTGCCAGCTCGCCTTTGGCAACAACCGAAACCATGACGGACGAGAGTGCAGGAAGGGAGAGATTGTGATTAGTAACCTGCATTACATCAGCGGTGTGGTACCTGATCTAGTGGCCCTTCGGAGTGCCGGGTACCTCGTCAGGCGTATCTGGTGAGCTCTTACGGGGTGTGTTAATCAAGAGAGGCTCGGGACGGATGACAGAACTCTTTGCCCACGGAGTCTGCACCTGGATCTTTGTTAGCGGGTGCTAGAACTGCTAGAACCGGGTACAACCTACTAGCAGGCCGCGATATACTGCGACTCACTACATCTAGGATGATTGCCCGCCTGATGCCCAGAAACATAGGGAGTGAAGGGTCAGTCTCGAACCTCCTAAATTTTCATTCAGATGGCCTCATTCGTAGGTAAGCATAGCGGCGTTCTGGAGAGGGACGATGCAATCTTCTCTTGACAGGTAGCTCTCATACAAGTCCCACAGAATATTGACCGCTGTGAGTGAAGACGTGAGCATGCAGCGAGAGGGTTCTTTGGCTGGTGCTTTTAAAACTTCCAACAAAGCTCACACGCCGGTGCGAGACTTTTACTCATAATCACTTATGCTTGGGTTTTCTCTCTAGAGAGTGCTTCCAGTCATGGGAGATGCTACCGGTACGTGATATTTTCCCGTGCTTATCAAAGGTGTCCGATCCCGGCTGAAGGACCTCTCGCATCAAACTCTGGTTGGTCTGACGCATTGGAGCCAGATACGATTCTATAATTATTTGCAGCGTCAACGGCGCCTATATTTACATGATAGCCGTTTAGTACATTCATTGTGGCATCGTCGATCTTCAGATCCCGCAGTGTCTGGAGATTCCTACGAAGATGCCCCCTGCACCCGCGTTCTTGGAAAATTTACCCGTATAGGAAATAGGTATCCTCCTGCCCCAATCACACACTTGCGACACCCAGGTACACGGTCGAGCTTCGCCTACGAATGTACTGGAAGCACGCACGACGATGAGTCAGTCGGGGCCATCGCAGGTGGACAGTTTCCGAAAGAATCACATTGTCCACTGTTGGTGCGCACGACATAAAACGTCTCGATCTCTTTCAAGAATGGGCAGAACAGACGCTTTGTTAGCCTCACATTCAACGCGAAGCCATGTCTGAAGGCAAAGTACACTCGGAGGGTATCTATCATGGGTTGCCCTCATTTCCCCAACATGAAGGCAAACAGTATACGGCCCTTGTACTCGGTTCGTCTGGCATCACAGGAGCATACATTGTCGAGATACTGTCAAAGTCCCCCTACTGGAAGAAGATAGTCGCCGTCAGCCGGAGTCGACCGCATTTCGCGCTCCCCGACCACGTGCAGCATCTATCGATCGACTTGCTACAAGATCATGAGGTTATTGGGAAGACCTTGTCCGAGAATGACGTGAAAGCGTAAGCAAACGAGGAGGAGAAGCAGTCTCGCGGTCACTTACTGACTCGGCTCCTTGCAGGGACTATGTCTTCTTTTCGGCGTACATCCAACCCCCCACTGCACCGGGAGAAGGCCTGTGGTCCAACGAGCAGGAGCTGGAACGCCTCAATGGTGAGTCGAATCAATATGCTCTGATCACCGTGCTCTGACGTTCGTGACAGTGAAAATCTTGGAGAATCTTCTCCTGGCGCTGGATTACACGGGATCCATCCCCAAGCGTTTCCTTCTCCAGACGGGGGCCAAGCACTACGGGGTTCATCTTGGGCCGACGCTCACGCCCATGGAAGAATCAGATCCTCGGTACTTGGGTAGCCCCAATTTCTACTTCCCTCAGGAAGATCTTTTGGCAGCATGGTGTAAGAAACATGGTACGTCGTGGAACGTCACGCGGCCCGGTTTCATCATTGGGGCGGTTCCCAATGCCGCGATGAACGAAGCATACGGATTGGCCGTGTATGCTTCAGTGCAGGCGGAAATGGGCGAAGGCTTGGAGTATCCGGGGACTATCGCTGCGTGGGGATTGGAAAAACACCTGAGCGCTGCAAGGCTCATTGCCTGGCACGCAGAGTGGGCCGTACTGACTGCCCAAGCAAAGAACCAGGCTTTGAACATCTCTGACGATTCCATGTTCACATATGGCAAATTCTGGCCTGTGCTTGCAAGCTGGTATGGCGTGTCGTACGGAACGCCTCCGGAACCGGTGAACAGCGTGCAAATGCCTTACACTCCTCCCCCGAGGGGGTTTGGAGAGGCAGGAAAAGTAGAATTCGCCTGGTCCTTCCAGGAATGGGCGCTGCGAGACGACGTCCAGAATGCATGGAGACGAATTGCCGAAAGGCACAGCCTGGTAAAGAACCCTTTTGACAATGTAACAGATGTGTTTGGAATCCTCGATGGCGATATATCGGGACCGTGGGCGAGAAGCATCAGGTATGTATGGTCCGGGTCCCATACCATTCAGGCCACTCGCTGACTCTCCCCAGTATGGGGAAAAGCAGAGAACTGGGCTGGCATGGCTATGTCAATAGCCATGCGGCCATCTTTCAGACCATCTCAGAGCTCGCGGAATTGAAGATGGTCCCGCCGATTCCAAACAAGTTCGACCAAGTCGTCAAATATGTAGGCTATTAGGGCAACTATTTACTGTAAGCGGCACGTTGCAGCTTGCAACCATGAAATTGAACATTTCACAACCACCTTTCTCTCGAGGAAGAAAACTTATGCTCTGGCGGCTTGCGCTTTGCGAGAATCTTCCTCAAATTGAAGCTTTCGACCACTTCCCCCGTGCTCGAATTTGCTTCCCGAAGAAGTAGAACAGGAAAGGAATGGGAACGAGACCAACAGCAACAAAACCCAAGAGGCTCAGTGCCCAGTCAATATGCAGGCTAGCAAAGACTGTAGCATGTCAGCAAACAATCAACCGAGACGGAATACTCTAGGGCCCTCACGCGGATGTGCGGTAAGCGGAAATGCTCCGGCAAGCATACACCTTGAGAACGTATTCGCCGCAACCGCACTCGCAGCGAATTCCTGGTAGGTGTCGACAAGATAATTTAATGCTGCTTGGAATATGGTAGCATAGCCAAACCCAACAAGAACGGTCCCAAATATAGACCTGGCGTATACAGTCAGACATATTTCCTGCCCCGACTGCAAGATAGGTTAACTTACGGGAACCAGTGGACGTTTGTTTTGGAAGTCCATCCAAAGATGAATAGCCCTGTGGCGAATAGAGGTGCACCGATCATCATCGGCGGCAATCGTGCTTCAGGAACGGGGCGGCCTTTGTTCTGTTGGAGGACCTTGACAAAGTGTCGTTGATTCAAGAGATTCAGTGCCGAGCCGAGAGTGGCACCGATCAATACGGCGAGAAAAGGGAGTGAGCCGACAACTGGGCTCCAACCGCGTAGCTTCAAGGTAAGTCAGTAAAATGGAGCAAGCAAAAAGGTGACCACATGTTGGGAAAAACTTGCGCCTTGAAAAACGATTGGAAAAGCTGGGAACGTCCTGTTGGGACACGCATCAGTTTTCTGATTCTTCCAAACGCTCTTAAATCCAGAAACAACACCCCCTTACTGGTGTTCCGGACTCACATGTAGATCATGCCAAACACGAAACTCGCATAAAGACACATCAAGAAGCAAATGGGCTCTAGCGATATGAGCATGAGCGGCCGAAGGAGGTACCTGCTCGTCAGTTCCCTGATACTGAACTCCCACTCTTCATGCTTTGAATGAACAGCCCAACTACCACGGACTCGCATAAGTCTAGCTTTTCTGCTCAGTAGGATTGGGGCGTAAGATTCGTCCAGAAACAAGACGTCAGCGACGAGGATACAGGAGATGAGAATCCCGGTGATCTAGTACCAATCATGTATATTAGTTGCATTGCTTCCCAGCCACACGCGGGACAAGGGTTCAAAGCTTGCGCACATATTCCGTCCATCGCCAACCCAGTCCCTCGGCCGTAACAAATGCACCCCCCACGACAGGAGCCACGAGTGGACCCGTGATGACCGCCATGGCATAAATGGTCATGGCTTTCCCGCGCTCTTTTGGTATCCAGATGTCACTCAGAATGCCCGCGGTTACAGCCACGGGTGCGGAGCCGCAGAAGCCGCAAAAGAAGCGACTTATGAAGATTGTTTGTGCATCTTTCGCGGTGGCCGTTGCAAATGCGAAACATGCGGAAACGAAGAATGCCGGTAGAATAGCAATTCGGCGACCGTAGAGTTCGGAGAGGGGAGCGAAGAGGACAGGACCGGTACCTAAACCTATCATGAACAGCGTGAGGCCTAGTTCCGCAACTTCGAGGCCAATGCCAAATTCGTGGTGGACTGAATTCGCTCCGGTTGAGAAACTGCTTGAGGATGGTCGTAGGTGAGTAACTCGTTCAATGTGCACAGACAAGAATCAGGTGAATGGGTGGCATACATACATGCTGCTTGCCCACGTCGTTCCCACCGTGGTCATACCGCACAAGATCGTCATGGTCCACTTTTTCCTTCGAGTCCAGTTCAAAGGGTTGTCAGGGTCGGTCAAGCCGTCGAAGCTGACAATGCCACCGGCGTTCTGATCATGGGCTGATGCAAGACTGAACTGGACTGCGTCCGCCCGTTGTGCAGTCGAAAGATTAGGGCCAGTAGCGAGCTCATCCTGTGTAGCCATCGATGCAGAATCTGACTCGACTCACAGTGTCGGTGTCTAGTAGTCTGGCGTAAAAAAGAAAGACTCATTAGCACGCATGCAGCTCGATGGGTGATATATATGTATTTATAGATGAACACACCCCTACCTACACATGCAGCGGGCATGGAAGGCGACGAATCTGCCGCAAATGGTGTGTTACGCTGTGAACCTACCAGCTTGATTAGCAACACTCCGGCCTTATGAACTATGTCCGGTCCATGGGGTTCGAAATTCATGCACTTTTGACTAGCCCAGGCGAAGCTGGAGTACGAAAGGATGTGTCGTCGGCGTCACACTGGTAGAAGTCATCGGCAACCGTGGCAAAAGTCATCCCCACTCGTAGGTCGAGTCGCCGAAGCTGTCTTTCAGAATCGAAAGGCATACTGTAAAACTGCTGTATCGGATCTCTTGGGTTTGGGGCGTGGTTTCGATTCTCATACACGGCGATTGCATTTTCTTCCCAAGAGGCCATGTCACCTTCCCGGCCGTGAGGAGTATCAATCCTCATCCTCGACCGGAGAAAGTCGTCGGTGGCACCTTTAACCCCGAACTTCTCGGCACGGCAATCCGATGGCATGGAGAGATGGATCTTCACTTAGATTTCAGGGGCCGTCTGCTGTTGTGTGTGGCCTTGGAGGAAAATTGCCATTTCGGGTTGTAGGTGTACGTTGTTGGGTTCTTAGTGTTACGTGTGTTTCAGCCTTTGCTTGTAAGGGCGGCATCACTCTCTTCTCGATTGAGAGTAGTTGCAAAGTACGACACTTAATCATGCCTTGACATGTCATTCTTCAACTTCACTCTGTTTGTTTGTTTATTGGCGTCGGAGAATGATTTCAACACCTCAGTTGTGAGTGACAAAAAAAATCAGCATGAGATTCGAACCCGATACCAAGTTTTCTGAATTGACAAAAACTCTAACCTGGAGGCCAACTACACGCTCTTGTAGCTGACGTCCAGGTCGAGGGAAAATCCCCAGTCGAAGAAGGGATTTTTTCTCGAGGTATCGGCAGGTTACCTCCCGCATTAGGTGCTCTTCGGGAGAGTCCATATTAGCTAGGAACTGCTAGAGTCGGGGGACTCTAGAGTCAGGGGTCGTCTCAAGGATTCACGACGAGAGCCCAAGGGAATACTGGGAACCATACTGGTGACACCCCTTACGCCTCGACTAGCTGCCCGGTGCAGGTCGAGACCCGGGTAGTATGATTGTTGAGAAGAATTCACAGTTCACAACATATAACCCGTAAATTATTGACCTGGCCAACAGGGGGACGCCTATTCTGCCGGTACCGCGTTGAGAGATACCTTGATGCCCACCCGAGCCAGGAAGTTCGACGGAGACCCCCGTAACTCTCAAAATCCCTCAAGCTGGCCTCAAGAGACACGTGTACACGCTTGAGTGTACGCACTCTCCGTGGGTGCCAATCGACGATGAGAACATCTTTCTGTTGACAGCGAGCTCTTGGGAGGAAGCAACATACATTTCAGGCCCTTTCAACATCCACCGAAACATCACCCTGAGCAGGCATGTCAGCTATCCACCGCGACCGGGATCATGGTGCCCCAATTGATGTCTCGGTCGATGACTCCACTCGGGCAAGTCCCAGAATAATCGAGCAATCTAAGTACAGCGATTTTACTTCCAGGATGGTTTTGGTGAGACGTACGATTGGTCTAAACAGCGATTTGCCTACCGTGTCGGCAGTATGACAGGAATTCGAGGACACTTGATCAATGATCACCGCGTTCTAGAGGATTTCGTTCTATCCTATACACAACCTCAGGAAAGCCAGCATTCCTCAGTCTAGTCCCAAGTCCGAGGCTTGCTCTTGGGATGACTTCTTGAGCGGAGTTGAGTTCCAGCCTTTGCAGGATATCTACCTTTCCCATATTCCCATACTCAAACTTCTAGTCGCAGCCCAGAGATATGATTATAGATTGGGCACTCATAGTAGCCGATCCTCAGCTTGAGTCTCTACAGCCCATGAAGACAACATCGCAAGCCGTGCCTCAAATATATAAAATCACGTGATTTGATCACGTGGCTGGGTTCGGACCCTGATGCGGGGGAGCGAATCATGGGTGGCAAATGATTCCGAATCCCCAGCCAAACAGTCCGAGTCTTGGTTGTTGAACTTCGCTGCTGCGGACGTCGTCCTCGTCTCCCCCTTTCCCACCATCTCTCTTGATCTCACGCCTTGGTGGGTAAACATCATGGCGGGAGCGTCAGGTCACCTTTTGGTCCCCAAGGCCATGAGGCTGATCAAGTACGCCGTTGAGAAGTCGGGTCGCCTCATCCGTGAGAAGCTTCCGCAGGCAGCAAAGCCGGTTGAGGCCAACGCCGAGCCTGCATACGCCCGTGTTTCTCAGCGACAACCCATCAGCCGCATCAATCAGATTCGACAAGCTCATAGCAGCCGTCTTTACAGCACAAGCCGTGCAACTATAAATTCTGCCAGACACTATTCTTCGTACTCTGGCACCTCGACACGAACCCGGGCATCTTACCCATCTTCTCGAACGGCCGCCGCTGTCGGTCGATCCACTGGCCGAGTTCCTTTTGCCTCGACCCTTCGACCAAGTCTCACAGGTGGCACGCTCTGCCGTTCAGCGGGAGGCTATGGCTTAGGAGGTGGTCGTGTTGGCGGAGCGAGATACTTCTCGCACTCACCTACTGCCCCGGCGCAGGTTGTCAACAATGTCTCACAGGCCGTTCGAGCCTTTTGGTTATCTGGGCAAAAGGCGCGATTCGATGGAGCGACAAAGACTGGAGAGAAACGATTCAGGGCCGTCTCGAATCTGCAAGAAGACGCCCGACAAAGAATGGACATGTCCTCGGCCAATGCACCCGGCTCGTTCATCGACTTCAAAGTCTGCCCAACCATCACCGCCGTCGGCCCACTCAGCAACATCCCACGCTCACCATCACCATCTTGTGATGACGAGTCCGAGCAGCACTCTCTGAATAACACCAAGCTCATGTCCAACTTGGCTGTCGACTTTGCCCGTGCGCTGAAAGATCTAGCCGCAATCATGAACGACTTGAAACACCTGGCAACATTGGGCGACCTGCCTCTCTTCCTGCACGACAACAGCACCCTCCGTGTTCGTTTCCCTGGATGTGACTCGGACACCGTCGAGGGCCTATGCAGGGAGCTCAACATCAAGCGAGGCATAGTCGGACAGGACGAGGATTTTGACTCTCAGAACGGCACTGACATGGCCCTGATGTTTCCATTCGCTCCGAGCAAGACCGCGAGTGAAGTTTGTCTCGAGGCTCTGGCCAGACCTGCGAAACGAGCCAAGCGGGACTGCGTAGACTGGCACGAGATGCTCACTCCACCGCGGCGGCAATCCGCAGGCTACTCTCATGTGTCTGATCGAGGTCGATCACCAGACAATTTCGAGGTGGTCGACGGTGCCTTGGGTACTAACCCTTGGGTATCATCGCCTTCGGGATACTCTAGCCTGCATGAGAGCGAGCTAGGCGAGGGAGATGCTGCCATGTACTTCTTTCAGCCTGAGAGGGCAAGGGTGGCTGGTCGGGATCTAGCTTCCGTGAGAGACAACGGATACGAAGGACTGGAAGGAATTTATCGGTTCATCGAGGAGTGTGACCGAGTTCGATCCTGAGTGGATTGACACTTTTATGCTGTCGCCGTCGAGTGCAGCCGCTTGGAAAGGCGTCCACTCTTTAGTACTCACGAAGTTTTTCTTTGAGTTTCGTGTCTTTATATAGCAGAAAGAGCCACAATTAGCGAGCCTCAGAATGGAATGAATCACGTCTCATCATTGATCATTATTGTCATCCGCGGTCAAACATCGCCGGTGAAGTTACACTACCCTTGTCGTTATCTTCCTTACTCAGAGACGTGTTATTGGGGTTTCCCGCCGAACTTCTGGCCGATCCGGGCTGATTATATCCTGGAAAGGGGATTTTGACTTTGGTGGCACATTTGTTAAACAATAACGCAAGGTATCGCAAATCCGTGATACAAATAGCAATCTCGCAAACATAGGTGTCTATGCTGGGAATCCCCATCAATTACGTCGCCCGACAACGATGGTGGACCGTCAGTCTGCAAGGAAAATCCATCATTCCGACTTAACGTCATGGGTCAGAAGAACGGTCGCCTCGAAATCGCAACTGTTGATTCTCTTTGCTGAGTTGATCGTTCTTCTCCTCCAACTGTTGGATCCGTTCGTACATCTCTTCAAGTTCGCCCTGGGCGCCAGAGGAGAACTCCTCGATAATCTTGAACACGCGCCACAGTCGACCGATGACAATGAGCGAACCTGCTTCTTCGACCGGGCCCCTCAGAAGGACGTCGACTATAAAGCCTGCGACGATTACGACGGAATCGAAGATATGGAATTTCGACTTGAAATACCTGTAGGGCGCATGTGTTAACAGAAGACATGCGGGGTTGATTGTGCACAAATATTGATGGCAACTGCGCCAGTTTTGAAGCAGACCATGGAAAGGGAGGGGCTTGCCGGGGGGGAGGGGGGCGCAATGGGGGAAACAAATCGTACCCAAGACCAAAGGCGAAGATGCAACCTAACAATTCAGCCATGAAAAGGCACGAGAACACAAGGCTGACGTAGCCCAAGACAGAGTTGACGAGTTCCCAGAACTCGAAAGGGAAGTCCTTGTCGCCCCCATGCTCGCACACGTGAAGCGAAATGATGAAGTCTGCAAAGATACAAGAGATGTCGACCGTGACGAGGGCAATGACAAAGTAGTGGCCCCATTTGGAGGAAAAGAAACGCTGGAGACTGGTGCGCAATTTCCAGATAGAGGAGTCCTCGCCGTGGATCTTAAGGATGTGGCAGGCGATGAAGTCCCGCGACGAACGCAGAGTCTCGAGGTAACGACGGTCAGAGGGGAGGAGGGGGGTACGGTCGGTGACCTCGTTGTCGAGCGTTTGCGTTTCGGAATCTTCCATGTTTTGTGTTCTGATACTCGTTGGCGCCTGGTGGTATGGGAGAAGAAGATTGAGAGAAAGAGGACGACGATTACCTCGTAGCTTGGGGTGGCTACGAGTAGATGATATCAGCTGAAGGGGATACGAAGTATACACATAGTTGTGTTGACTGATGCTTTGAAGAGGGTCGACCATTCGCCTGCTCGGGTTTGGGGGACTACACGCGCCTTTCTCGACGAGGAAGCCGCGACTGCGATTGGCGGATAAGGCCTTGCGCGGCCGATTGGCTCTCCCAAATGCAAAGCCACCGACTCCGTGCATACCTTAACTTTAAAATAGCTTGGCACTCGGAATATAGTTATTCCTTACATGGCACCTGCTAGCGATGTTATCTCTCTGCTCCCTACTCTTATCAATCCTTTAAATGACGAGTGAGCCCGTTAATCTGTTCAATGATATTTGGAACTGTCAAATTGATTATTTGAGACGCAATTCATCGTTAAAACATACAGCAAATTGATTGTTCGTGTTTTCAGCCACTAAACTTAAGTAACGAGATGTTGCAGGCTTCATTGGTACTAACTCGGCTCTCTTTATCTATCTCGGTAACAATCCTTCAATCATATTCAACATCAAGCCGATAAGACTGTAAATCAGACTCGCTTTCAAAACTTCCTTTTGTTCCTCAAAAATTCCTTTTGTTTGCTCCTCATCAGTTCATGTCCTTTGCTCCGACTTAGGGCACGGAGAGTAATCTCGCCGGCGCTTAGACGAGCACTCTGAGCTTCCCCTCCAAGGAAGACCATTTAGGACCTGACCACATTTCTACACCGGAACTCCTTCATCTGATACTAATGAGTGCTGTCAAGTATTTTCTTCATTTTGATAGAGTACATGGAAACTACACACTCCAGTCATCCTTGCTTCGGGGATTGACAGAGGAAAGACTCACCAACATGCCTGGCTCTTAGTACTAGGCAACACTTTCCCCAGCATCAGAAAGCCTTATGACAACGATCTTACCTTGTGCTGGCAGGCGCTGCTGCTATGGCAAGTACCACATCTGAAACCTGGCAAGTGCAATATTGCACTCAATGACGAAGGCTTTCGTCCTGAGAGACTCCCTCCCTTCTTTGTCCAACATCATCATTCATCATCTAGTTCTGCTTGCATGCTCGTTTCATTCTTGCTGATACTGACCTTCTATGACATTCTTTGTATCCCATCAAACGGCCGAGCATCTCGTCCAGATCATAAGCCGTCTGACTACCACAGATAACATTGACCACCCCGGAGAACTTGCTCTAAGGCGGCATCATTGCAGTCCGCGTCCGAACATGTCCACTGAAGCCGAGCAAAAGTCGCGCGACGGTCACAATGACGACAATTTGGCTTAGCAATCTGTTGTCTGGCTACTGATCATGTTGTTCTGTATCCTTGTCTTTGGCCTGTTGGCGTTTTGCCTCCAGTTCCTCTTCAAGAAAATCGAACAGATCATCCCATTCCCCATCGGTCGGCAGAGTCTGCCGGGCAACACAGCAGAAGGTCGAGAGCTTGAAGATGATTCAGTGCACAGACATCCCGGAAACCAGGCTGTTTCCGTCGATGACCAGCGCCGCACACGCTATCGACGAGGACAGCGTGGTTGGGAACACGTTGAACAGGCTGAAAACTCCGATATACTTGGGCAGACGATTGGGCAAGAGGGAGACATTCTGCAAAATATCGCCGATGGGTATTCGATAGTCGTGGGCGCTGAACAGAGGGGTCCGGGTGCTCCTGCGCGGGCGGCCTACGACAATGGTGCTCGAGCATTGCATGTTAACGGGGGAGACAACATCAATGATCCACCTCCCGCATATACATTCACAAACCAGGTCCCGGCGGAGGTGGACGATGAGCATCCACGTCGAACTCCCTCTGAGACATGGGACTCTGAAGAAACAGCAGTAGACCGAACAGCAAGCCATGCTGGGACGTGACTTCTGTACGTCAGAGCAGAAGATCATTCGACACCACCGACTCAAGACATGTGGGTGGGGTGGGCCAGGTGGATTCGTTCCCACTGAAGGAGCGGACATGTGGAACTCCGAAGGAGACGCACTTGGATTACAAGTCAATGCAGGGATTGGGTGTCATGAGATTGTTGAGGGTTTCGTGGCGGATGATAGGATGGCGTGGTTGACAATTGTGGGTGTAGTTTCACCCTGGATGCCCGTCGATGTAGAGACGTCAGAGATGTGCTTTTGGTTGGAGTTTGCGATGAGAGCTATACCAGGGATCGTACTTGCTCAGGATAAGAAGAGAATATACGAGTGAGGGTTTCGACGGTACTGAATCCATTGAAGAAACAAAGTTCATGCAATTCTCTCAAGAAAACCTGCCTGTTTTCCGCTTTTCTCCTGCATGTCATAGCCATGATTCCATTACGGCATAATGCACATTTGAGGTACCTATTCTATATGTCAAACCCCATGGCCAGTGCAAACAATGCGGACTGCGATTGCCGGCTTCTCACTCTGCCAGGCAGCCAAAACAACGAAAACCCGCCTGAACGCCTCGCTCGAAAACGACAGGACTACTGTACGCGACAGAACAATGGTGCCGGCACACACCCAAAGAGAGCTCGGGCGCAGCAGACGATCCCAAGGACAACAACAAAAAGGGGAAGATAGTAACCGTAGTTGTGTTGTTGCATGGAACGACCACACCGCAGACAGCGGCGCCCCGATACGCACGCACAAGTACTCGACTCGGCTGAACGAAAATTTCTAGATCCATAACACACAGACGCAGAACAGAATAGGGTCCGGGCTGATTGATCACTGATTTCCAGTTATCCTCGCCGATTTACCACCCGACCCTTTCTTGTCGGAGCCGGGAGCTACACCTGCAAACATGAACGACAACAGCGCGACGCCAACGACAACAACGCTCGAGACCAGGACGGCGACCAGGCCCCAGTGGAGCACGCTGAGCTGTTGTCTCCTCATCATGATCAGGATCGTGGCGGCGATGGCACACGTCTCTGCGGAGACGACGCCCGCGACAACGCCGGCATCGACCTCGACATAGGCTTTCCTGCGGCCCGTTCCCAGGAGGATGCTCGACATGATCAGAAGCACGTACGATATGGCGATCAATCCCGAGTAGAACATGAATAGCATTTGTTCCAGTGCCTTTTGACGCGGAGTGAGAACCTGACCAGGGCGATAAGATGTTGAAGTTCCAGAGCGCGGCCGATGCGACTGACGACGCCTGTTTGCCTGCCGCGGGGAACGTTGAACAATCGATCCTTCAGTGTCCGAACCCGACGTGTCAAAATCGTCGTTTTCGCCGCTGAGCAACGGCGAGCGTTCTCCCGCAAAGCCATCTTGGCCTTTCTCCGAATGAAGCGGCAACCAAGATACAAGCTTGGTTGTGCCCCGACTGAGGCTGTCGTACAAAGCTCCAAACGCCTGTGCCATCTTCTCGGCACCGGGGAATGCAGGCTCGTCAGGGTCAACATAAATCACATAGCCGCCCCCCTGATTGACATCGGAGTCCCCATCGTCGAACTCGTTCCAATATCTGACGGGAGACGGAGCTCGTTCGGGAACCTTGATACGAGCAATCTTCTTCCTGCGGGGCTTGTTCGCGACTGCCGACACTCTGGAAGGTCCTGTGTTGCCTTGTTCTGCGCTTTCGGATGTGACTGAAACAGCTTCAACAGTGCCAGCGGAGAAGATACTTCCTTGAGGTCCGTCGGTCGACGAAGGCCCAGAAGACGTGCCAGCCATATCTGCAACATTGAGCCGCGAGCGGCTTGCAGACCCTAGTCTGCTCATCCGCGGCGAAGTCGGCACCTTTCGAATATCTTTCTGCAGGAGAGGATGCCAGGATGGTTCTGCCAAATCCTTCTGAACAGCATGAATGGCCAAATCTTCCAGCGTGAAGCCCTCCACGCGCTCCACCAAATGGGACTCATCGAAAGCGCGTGCCGCAGGTGGTATGCGTGCGGCCTCCCATCGAATATGAAGTATCGAATAGGGGAAGACATCTCCAGTCTGGGTCTGCGGAAGAGGTTCTCCAATGTGGTCCATATCCACGGAAGTCACGGTGACATTAGAGTCAAGTGTCGCCCAGATTCCCATCTCCGTAGTATTGGTCAGGCCGAGGTAGCGATTACGAGCAAAGTGAACATGAGCCAGCGGTTGAATGTCTCTGTGTTCTCGCAGGTATTTGCGAACGATGTGTACATTTTCCGATGTGCTACTGGTTGTCTGATCACACTGTAGGGCACTGACCAAATCCTTGCGACTGACCGTGAGCATGGTGCTGTCCGAGGAAGTTGGGGACAGGCCAGCTAGAGTGACAATTGCCTCGGGTGCCGAGCCCCAATGACTACTCAATGCTATCCGAGATGGTCGGGAGATGCCTTGGTCTTTGGTATACCGATAAGCATTGTCAAAAATGGCCATATGGGTGAGGAGATTAGAATCCGACTCCAGGGTTGGTCTCTTCCTGGAAGCGATGGACTCGAGTGAGTTGTTCCTGGATGGTGTTGAGGAAACGGAGGCATCTCGCATGTGTCTCAAAAGCAGAGCACGAGTCTCGTCAAGATTGTCCTGGTGAATCCAGTAGAAGACACTTCCTGCAGTTTCGCCATATGGCACGGTCAAGATGGCCGCGTCAAACGCCAAAGAACCCCGAAGAACTGCCTCGTTGAGTTTGGTAGTAGATGACCTTTTCATTGAAGCAGAGATACGTTTCTGCTGTTTGTCTGATGCGGACGAGGGACTTCCAGGTCGACCGGTAAGCATGGGACCAGCGAGTTCCTCTGTTAGGATTGCTTTCTGCTCAGACAACTCCTGAAGATAATCAGAAAAGTCTGTCTGTAACTTTTTGGAGGAAAACACTTCGACGTCCAATCTGGTCTGTAAAGCTGTAGAACCAGTCCATTTCCGGTACTTTTTGAGAATCTTGCGAAAGGCCGTCTTTTGCACGGCAGCAAAGCGCGACAAGTTCTGTACCTCATCGCCGATACCATCGACGTCCTTGATCAGTTGTCGGTACTTCCTGGCTTGTATGATGGACTTATGCAGAGCGTTATCTTCCACGGCGCGCTGTGCCAACTTGATCTGCTTCTCGACGTAGGCCAGGCGCCGCTCAATCTCGCCCTGCTTACTCCGAAGGAAGAGAGTCACATTGTTATATTCGCCCTCTATTAAAGTGTACAGTTCGTTTTCCAACTCTTCCCACTTGCTCTTGCCCTGCACAGGTATACCCACAGGAACCACGACACCTGCGGAGGTTCGGATCTTGATGAGGTGCTTGAGTTCGTTGTACTTTACATTGTAGGCGGTCCATTTCGGGACAGACCTCTGGTAGAGGGTGTCACCAAACTTCATTGGCAGGTAGGATCGATAGTCACTATTCTGTAGTGATAGGGAAAGTTGAGTGTCTGCGGCGGAATAGAGAAGATATACTCCATATACATGGAGGGGTAATACAACAATAGGTTGGGAACCGCTTCGGACGAGCAGAGCGCAGTCAGGTCTGGGGATCAATCGAGGCCGATCGTAGATCGTGTACCAGCAAACGTATGTGGATGATGTTGGAGGATAAGTTGTTGGTACATAATTCGACCGGGAATTGGGCGAGGAAGGCCTAGTGATTCCTATTGCCAGAAGCTTGCTGTGAGAGCAAGGTCGACTGGGGTGCTTTGATAGGCTACGCAGGGACCAGGGTAGAGAGGGGATGAAGGTTATCGCAGCTGAGTATATGCACGGACAGAGGAGAACAAGAGTTGTTTCAAGCAATAGTTCGTCGATTGGCTTCGCCTGGCTGCAGATATATTCATTGGCACGAGGGGAGGGACTATCGCAACACGACGGCGAGAGAAAGATAGTGACGGACCCTGGCCACTTCAGCGGGTCTTGCAGGTGGCTCAGCACAGGCTAAATGCCCCAAACCCACCTAAGCCCGCCTGGAGGAGCCTAGCGCAGTCAAGAGTTCTAGGCTCTCAATGGGGCCCAGGGGGCTGCCAACACCTGGCAAATTACGGACCTCGGTGCTCTGGGACTAAGGTATCCTAGCCATGAAGCTACCCAAACACAGGTATCATGAGTTGGAACGACGACTTTCTTATGAGAGTGATATGCATGCTCTAATGCATCAATCTCGCCCTGTCAGCAAATCTCCCGGACACGACAACGTGATTGCTTTTGACTGTTTGATTCGAAGCTTTGCTCACATGTGTTATTAATCTTGATTTAGAATCATCCGAGGTAAAGTCCAAGCTTTTCATTTCTGGTTTATTGCTGCAGTGAAGAGACCCAGCAATCCAGAAATCCGGAGTTCAAGCACAGGCGCCACCAAGGGCAATGAGTTAGTGACGCCAGGATGTTTTTCCTAGTGGCCACGGGGCTGGTGGGCTTCATGTCTCCTCCACCTGAGGCTCCCCGGCAAAAAAACTAAGACGAAAAATTGTACTGCATGTGATTCTCCAACTGGGCGTAGTCAACTTTTATCGTCAGCGGCTTTTACCAAAATTTTCCTGTAGCGCACTGCGACCGACTGCAACACTCCATACGCTCCATCAGTGGCTCGACCAGCATTGCAGCCAACATGACTGCGGTCGCTGCCACCAGTGCGGCCGGTGCAATGCCCGATGCCAGTGGTCTGCTCGCAAGCCTCACAGACTCGACACAAACGTTTCTGCAACCCTCGTCTGCGCTACACCTCGAGGCACTAGCATGTGTTAAGAGCCTCCTCGACCCTTTGGCCACCAATGTCGCAGACACACAGAAGGCGAGACGCGATGAGAACAGAAAGAAGAGGAAACGTGGAGATGTTGAGCGAGAAGAGGAGGTCCTGCACCTGCGACAAGTTTACACTGGTGGGTTGGGAGTGAAGCAAGTATGGGAACAGGCTAGACGTGTACTGGACGCGGCATGCTTCGAGGTCGAGCGGGAAATTGCCGTCCAAAAGGAACTCTCTAAGCATGACTCGCTGACGAACGGTATTAATGGCCACGCCACTGAAGACGAGGATCTTTCCGAAGACTTGGATGAAGAAGCGGACATGCCTGGGGACGAAGAAGAGGCAGAAGATGATTCTGACCAAGATATGCTTGACGATGGCATGGACTTTGACGACTACGACGATGATGAAGAGGACATCGAGGACATGGAAGATATTGAAGACGAGGAAGAGTCTGGCACAGATGCGGAAGAAGCCAATGCCGCCACATATCTGCCCGACCCGAACGGACTCAATGACGGCTTTTTCTCCATCGACGATTTCAACAAGCAAACACAGTTTCTCGAGCAGCAGGACGCACGAGGGGAAGATGACAACCCCAGCGATGAGGACGAAATAGACTGGGATGTCGATCCGTTGACCATGCCATTCCACAAACCAAAAGGCGGTCAGAATGCCGAAGACGCAGCAGCTCGAGATGATCAAGCGGATCGAGATGACGACGATGATGAAGACGATGAGGAAGACGGCCCTACATTTGGCAACGCCGACCTCAACGCCGACGATAGCGACGAAGACATCTCCGAGGGTGAAAACGTCGACCTGGAAAACGGCATGCCTACAATCTCAAACACCAATGACATCCGCTACGCTGACTTCTTTGCACCTCCACCGAAGAAGCAATCAAGGACCAAACGGATGCGAGCCCTGCCGAAGACCCAACCCGCCCCTGAATCCAAACTGCGCGACGCTTCTGAACTCGAGTCCGACATGCAGCGCGCCATGGCCGATGTACGGCGGGATCTTCTCGAATCCGACGAAGAGCTATCTGGCACCGACGGCTCGGATAACGACGAGCTGAAAAAGAACATGTCGACGCACGAACGGCAGCGGGCCGCCATTGCATCCGAGATCCGACGCCTCGAGGCCGCCAACGTCGCGAAGCGAGATTGGACTCTATCCGGCGAAGCCCGCGCGGGCGACCGGCCACTCAACTCGCTGATCGAAGAGGACCTCGAGTTCGAACGCACCGGCAAGCCCGTCCCCGTGATCACAGCCGAAGTGTCCGAGGAGATCGAGGCGCTGATCAAACGGCGCATCCTCGCGCGTGAGTTCGACGAGGTGGTCCGCCGGTACCCGGACGCACTCGGCGGCGCCAACGACATGCGCCGCGGCCGGGTCGAGATCGACGACACCAAGCCGCAGTCGGGTCTCGCGGAAATCTACGAGCAGGACCACCTCCGCGCCACGGACCCGGGCTACGTCGACAAGCGGTCCACGGCGACGAAGCGCGCCCACGACGAGATCTCGCGGCTGTGGAAGGAAGTCTCGTCGCAGCTCGACCTGCTGAGCAACCTCCACTTCAAACCCAAGCGGGTCGAGGCCGAGATCAAGACGGTCGAAGACAAGCCGACCATCAGCATGGAAGACGCGAGGCCCGTCGGCGTCGGCGTCAACGCCGAGGAGAGCATGCTCGCGCCGCAGGAGGTGTACCGGCCAGGAGGAGGCCAGGACAACAAGGGCGTCGCCGCTGCAGACGGCATCGTGTCGCGCAAGGGCGGCGCCAGCGTCAACAAGGACGAAATGACCAGAGAAGAAAAGATCCGGAGGCGAAGGAGAGAGAAGGAACGCATGAAGAAGAGCGGTGCCTCGTCCGTGGCCAACAACAACAACACCGGTGCGGCCTCATCAAAGTCCACCGGGAAATCCAAAGCCCAGGACCAGGCTGAGCTGCTCTCCGACCTGCGCAAGGGTAACGTCAAGGTCATTGACAAGAAGGGTGAAGTGCAGGACATCGTCGGCAACGGCAAAAAGGCTAAACGAGCATCCCGCGACGGCACTACTACCACTACAAGCGCTGTGTCGTTGAAGTTGTGACGAATGACGAGAGAGATTGCAACAATAGTACCTACTTCGTACACAACGCCTTCATTACATACCTACATAAGATACCTACCTACCTACCTACCTACCTGTCCTGATGCGGGTGCACAGTCAGTGGACTATATGAATCCCTGAGATATCTGAACGTTATGACATTTGCTTATCGAGTACACGTGCAAATCTACCTAGATACTCCGTAGATACCGATATCCTTTTCATTGTTGCACGCGTTTCCAAGTTAGAACGGCCGAGGCAGAAGTCAAACGTCACAAATGTTGACGACAAGGTAGTAAAAAGTCGAATGTATGGTGTATATCGTGTAGTAAGGTGCACTATAGATGGTAGTATTGTAGTATACTGCCAACGAGAAAGACTATGTAATGATGGTATCGTGAATTTAGAGACAAAGAAAAGCTTCAAGGGGGTATCTATCCGAAAAGGGAAAAAAACACACACGCACAGATCAATGGCAGCAGCTACCTTAGCCACCATCACCACCATCATCGTCTGAGTAAAAACGACTAGCTTTCCCAAAAACGCTGTGGGCACCATTATCCTTCAAGAACTTTCTTTTCACACTCGTCAAACTCTGTCACACAAACGCTGCTTGTCGTCGATCGTCATTCATTGTTGGTACAGATTAGAGTCCTCGCGTGGACTGGTCCCATTGTCCCAGTCTCGAGACGTCGCCAAATTCCACCACAAAATAATGATTGCCAGCAGTAGGGATATCAAAAGAGATGTTGAAAAAAGGTCGCTTGCCTCGCTGAAAATGCCGGATCAAATAAAAATAGAAAAGTTTAAATGGTATCACCGCTTCCGTGTATGCAGATGATGGACTCACGTCGAAAGAGTGGCGATTCAATCGTGTTGTTTTTGGTGGAACTCCCCGTGGTATCTTTCGTCGTCGTTGTTGTCATGGTCGAATGAATAACAAGGCATGTCTGGACCTGCCACATCATGTCATCTCTGTTCATTCATCTGCCGTACGACCATGGACCTAGAAAAATCCGCCCAAGAAGCTCCTTCTCTTACTGTCGTTTCTGGCGAGCGTCGGTCGACCATCCCACGTCTTGACCGGGGCCTCGTCGTACCCATAGCCACCGTAGCCATCCGCAGCAGGATCACGGTCTCGCCGTCTCCGTCTGTCTTTCTTGTCTTTTTCATCGCTACCACCACTGGCACTCTTGCCCTCCGCGCGACGACTCTTGCGTTTGGCTCGATACTCGTCAATCTCGGCATCAGTCATGCCAGCGTACCTATCATGATGTCGACTGCGACGCTTGCGATCGAGCTCGTCCTCAGCTGGTCGAGGCTTCTCACCACTGGGATCCAAGATTGTACCCTCAACAGGCGGAATCTCTGGAGGTTCGTCTGCCTGGGAGTTCACCCACGAGCTCGTCTTGTTGGCAGGCGGAGCAATCCCCTTGCCACTCCCACTTCGACTCTCATGGTACTCCTCGACCAGAGCGCTAGACCTCTTGCGGCTGGATTTCTCACGAACTTTGTCTTTGGTTTTGCCCTCTCTTCGCCGCCTTCGTTCCTCTTCTTCTGCGTAGTACGACTTTCGTCGCTCTTCTTTGGACTTTTCAAGGTCACCCCCTTGTTCGGCCTCGAGTTGGGCTCGTAGTCGCCTCCGCTCTTCACGTCGTCGTTCGGCATCGGCCTCTAAATCAAGTTCTTCCTTGCGGATCCGTGCCTCCTTCTCTGCTCTTCGAGCCCTTCTCTCTTCGCGCCGCCGTTTTTCTTCTTCTCGGTCCTTTTTCTCACGCTCACGTGCTCTGCGTTGGCGGGCCTCAAGATCTGCTTTTTCGCGATCTCTCCTCTCCCGGCGGCGTTGCTCACGCTCTACTCTTTCTGCTTCTTCCTCCTGATCACGAGCTTGCCGCTTGGCCTTTCGTTCGGCTCGACGAGCCTCCATGTCAGCATCAGTTTCGGCAGGAGCATCTGTGGTGAGCCCTTCTTCGTCCACAACACGGGCTTTTCGCTTGGTTCTGTCCTTGGTACGGATCGGCAAGCCTTGGTCCTCGGCATCGGTGAGTGTGGTGCTTCGGAGCCTTTCGCGATCCGAGTCAGCGTTTCTCGGACCTCCAAAGAAGCTGCTGAAAAATCCAGTGGACTTTCTTGAAGCGGTATTACTCCTCTTGAGAGCTGGTGGATGGTCAACAAAGGCGACGTCATCTGGACCGCTTGTAACCACAGGGTCTCCATGACCAGCGGCATCAACCATGACAACGTCGTCGTCGTGGGATAGGTCCTTTTTATGGGACTTTACCTGTGTATAATAAATCCGTCCGTCAGCTTGGGTCACTTTGGCAAAGTCTGGCGACCAGGATGGCCGGACAAGTTGCCCTGGTGTGGACGAGGAGGTAAAGTCACCTACCTCTTTCTTAGATTTTGTTGCCTTCGACTTAGCTTTCTCCGTCGTGGTGCCACCATTGACTAGAGGAGTATCATCATGAGTATGGATCATCACCATGTCATCATCGTCGATTGGGTATGGATCGGGAACATCTGGTTTCATGTCAATACAGATGAGATTAGGGTGAATATCAGAAATTGGAACTCACTCGACTTGCTCTTGACCGATTGACGACGTTCAAGTTTGCTACCTTTGATTCCCATCAGCTTTGCCGCTTTGTCTGTAATTCGAGGCTCTTCTTCTGGAGGAGGCGACATGAGGCCATCCACGGACTGTCGCCGAGACGAAGATGGTCGAGAACTTGCAGCACTGCTGGACCTCCGGGTAGTGGTCTTCTGCCGCATAGCTGACGGCGGAGGACCACCGAACATGAAATTTGAGAATGATGTACCACGGCTTGTCGTCGGCCTTGTTGTCTTCGTCTTGGTGTCCTTCTCAGAACCAGATGATTTTGAAAGCTTCTCGGCATCCTTCTTGTCCTCTTGATCCTTTTCTTTGGGTGTTCGTGTTGACTTGGAACGTGTCAAGCCGGTGGGTGACTTTTCCTTCTTAGGTATCGGCGCTACGTCAAGATCCTCCTTCTCAGACTTCTCTTTCGTCGACTTCTTCGGGGGAGGTGCAGCGCCCCAGAATCCCCATGATGAAGTGGCAGATCGCTCAACTTTCGGCCGTTCCTTTTTACTAGCTTTCTTCTCTTCGGGTGGAGGTGTTGGCAGTTTTGAAGGTTCCTCGTCGAGCAGGCCGACGTCCTTACTCGCAGAAGTTTTCGTTGTTGCCGTCTTCGATGATTTGGTCCCTTTCTTGTCGACAGTCTTAGCCTTCGACTTAGACTTCTCCGGCGACGGCGGCATGGATGGGTTGTCGGTCCCGAGAAAATCGTCAAAGTCGTCACCAAACGCGCCAGGGAAGCTTCCAGGTACTGCGTCTTTCGACTTCTTTTCAGCATTGATAGTAGACGCCTCGGTTTTCTTACTGGAAGACTTTGCCTCGACGACGGTTGACTTCGAGGCTGGCGCCTTGTCCTTGATCTTTTTTTCCTCTTTGGGTGGTGGCGCGTCTTGAGGCGAAGCCAGATCCTTAGTCAGCGACGTGTCTCCCTTCGACTTCTTTCCGCTGTCTTCTTTTTTGCCTTCCAATGCTTTGATGCGCTCTGCTACCGAAGAACTCAACTTATTCTTTCCAGATGTCATTGCCTTTGCCGTCTTGGAGGAGCTTGCTGGCTTTTCGAAGTCAACATCGAGGTCGAGATCGTTCGTGAGGTCTGCTAGCGCGTCGTCCTCATTGGACCACCCCTGTTTGACAATTTCCTTTTTGGCGTCGGCCTCCTTTTTGCCAGCTGTCTTCTTGGTTGTCGACCCACTACTACCCCAGATACCAAAGTAGTCTTCAGTCTTGTTGCTTTCGGTCTTTTCCTCCTTGCTGGAAGTAGTCTTTTTCAGCTTGGAGGTCTTGTCTGCTTTTGTGCCGGAAGTCGGTTCATTAAGGGCCTCAAGAAGGTCATCTGCTTCCTTGTATTTACTGGATTTAGTCTCAGTCTTAGACATTTTGCCAGATTTTGTCTTAGACTTCTTCGCAGCCGCTGTAGCCTCTTCTTCAACCAGCCGAGCTGCTTCAGCCTCTTCAGCTTCGCGTTCGAGTCTCTCTTCCTCATCTTTCCTGGCTTGCTCTTCCGCCTCCTTTTTGGCCTTTGCTTCTTTCTCTTTTTTGGTTAAAGACTTTGTAGCGGTGGTCGTTCCAAATCCCCACGCGCTACTTTTGCTGATCTTGGTACTGTTCTCCTCGGTAGCCTTTGATTGTTCCTTTTCTAGGGTTGTGCTCTTCTTGGAGGAAGACTTGCTCTTAGTTGTCGTCAGCGCCGCCCATGTATCTCCGTTATCCAGCATTTCACCGGAATCTGGCTCCGGAGTGAGACCTTGAGCAGGCGGGCTTGGTACAGGAGGAGGAGGCTCATCCTTGGCTTTGGACTTCTTACTATTCTTCTTGTCTTTCGTGCCCCAAGATCCCCAAATATCGTCCTCTGGAGGTTTCTCAGGCTCCTTCGGCTCATCGAGCTCGAAAATGCCCTTTTTCTTGCTCTCTTTACCACTCTTTTTATCTTTGCTTGTTGCACCCCATGTTCCCCAAGTGTTGTTCGCATTGTCTTCGGCTGGCTCGGGCTCAACTACAATCTCAGGTTCAGCCTCGAGAGCTGCTGCCGCGGCCTTCTTCTTTGCCTCCTTCTCCTTTTTCTTTTTGTCCTTCGCAGAAAGACCAAAACCGCCCCAAGTATCGTCATCGTTCGCGGGTGGTTCGGGTTCGGGTTGAGGTTCATGCACAGGCTCGGGCGCAGCCGGTTCATCGTCGAAATCGAAGAATCCCTTCTTCTTTGCCTCCTTCTCCCTCTTTTTCCTTTCTTTTGCCGATAAGATAGGCTCTTCTTTGGCCGAGGGTTCTGGTTCTGGAGGCGGAGGAGGAGGTTCTTCTACAACATCAAGTAGACCCTTCTTCTTTGATTTCTTCTTATCCTTGGCGGACACTGTACCCCAAGTGTCCTCCGGCTCAACTTTAGGCTCCGGCTCGATTTCAGGTTCAGGGACTGGGGCTGGGTCATCATCAAAATCAAAGAACCCCTTTTTCTTGGTTTTCTTATCTTTTTTGCTGGATGATGTTCCCCAGCCACCCCAAGTGTCCTCCTCCTCCTCTTTGATCTCGGGTTCCGGCTCAGGCGGAGGTGGTGGCGGTTCTTCGGGAATGATCAATCCCTTCTTCCTGGCCTCCTTCTCCTTCTTTTTGCGTTCTTTTGCCGACAGACCTGCCCACGAAGATATGTCTGCAATGTTGTTGGGCGTTTCTTCTTTAGCTGGCTCAGGCTCAGGATCGGGCTCTACTATGGGATCAGGGATTGAGGGCTCTGGGCTCGCTAGTTTTCCTTTTTTGCCCTTTTTATCCTTCTTGCCAAAGCTCCAAAGGTCGTCTGTCTCAGCAGGAGCCTCAGGCTCAGGTGTCGGAGCCGGCTCCTCTTCGACAAGCAAGCCTTTCTTGTTCTTCTTGTCTTTTTTGCCTTTGGCTGTTGCAAAACCTGCCCAGGTATCGTCCTCGGCCAGAGAATCGGCAGTGGTACCCTTATTATCCACTGCTCCCACATCGACGGACGCGGAAAGATCATCGATCGCGCCTTTCTTCGACTTTTTGTCCTTCTTCTTGGAACCCCAAGCGGAAGCCATCCAGTCGTCGCCGTCATCAGCTGCCGGCTCAGGTGCAGCTGGAGGATCGGGAAGCGCCAGAAGATCATCGTCTAGGGTGCTGAAGCCCTTCTTCCCCTTCTTGTCCTTCTTGCCGGACCCTAGCCCCCAGCTGAAAGCATCATCCGTACTGCCGACATCTAGCCCGGGGTCTTTCGTCTCGACCACAGGTTCCTCGACGATAGCACCTTTCTTACTCTTTTTCTTGTCTTTCTTGGTAGAGAACGACGCCCACTCGTCTTCAGCGGCTGGTTCAGGTTCAACTGGCTTCGGCTCCTCAATAGGGTCGTCGTCCAGCCACCCTTTCTTCTTTTTGTCCTTCTTCTTCGTAGAGGTACCCCAGCCACCCCATGTGTCTTCTTCCTTGGGCTCTGGCTCGGCCGGTGCCGGCGGGTCCTCCTTCTTCTCTTCCGCAGCACCTTTCTTCTTCTTGTCCTTTTTGCCCACAGTTGCAAACCCCCAAGCATCATCCGTGACCTTGGTGTCTCCACCATCACCATCACCATCAAAACCGAAAGTAGTCTTGTCACCGTCTAGGTTCCCAAAGTCAAAGTTGCTGAAGGTGGAAGTTTTCTTCTTTGACTTGTTCGCGCCAGATGACCAGGGATTGTTGTCACCGAAGTCGGCAGAGCCGTCCTTCTTCTCTGCTTCCTTCTTGGAAGATTTCTCGTCGGCCTTTTTGGTTTCATTGTCAAGCGAGCCAAAGTCCCAAGTTTTTCCCCACGCGCCAAAACCACCACTATCTTTCTTTTCGTCAGAACCGAAGCTGAACTCTAATTTGGGAGCGGTGTCATCCAGACTGATGTCTTGAAATGCAGCACTGGCCGGAGATTCCTCGGTCCCCTGGAAAGTCAGTATTCTCACAATGCAGATGGCAGATCAGGTCTTACCTTTTTGTTCTTCTTCTTTTTATCCTTCTTGGTTGTGAACCCTGTGGTCCAGTCGTCGTCAGCGGCAGCATTGTTTGTCTCGTCTGCCCAACTAAGCGGGTCAGCAGCGTTAGCAGCCTCTGCATCTTCCTTCTGCTTCTGCTCCTCCTCTTCTTGCCTTTTCCGCTCTTCCTCTTCTTGCTTCTTCTTGTTCTTCTTCTTGTTCTTTTTGCTGCCACCGAGATCCCAATCGTCGTCCCCAGCACCACCGTTGTTGTCGTCTCCGCCACCATCGCCACCAGCACTTCCTCCGTTGCC
Source organism: Exophiala spinifera (assembly GCF_000836115.1). Classification (NCBI taxonomy): domain Eukaryota; kingdom Fungi; phylum Ascomycota; class Eurotiomycetes; order Chaetothyriales; family Herpotrichiellaceae; genus Exophiala; species Exophiala spinifera. Next base: position 1,822,843 of record NW_015622518.1, on the reverse strand, counting down.
ACCGTCTCCGCCGCCGCCGCCATCGCCGCCTTCCCCAGCAGCGTTTCCTTCTCCTTCATTATCTGATTCAAACCATTTGGCCTGCGCAGCCGCTTTCGCGGCCTTCTTTGCGGCCTTTTTGCCGCGTGTTTGTACACCACTCGGAGTGCCGAAGTCTATACTGAAATCCATTCCTGAATTTTGTGACAACGTCCGGCACGACGGTGTGACAGACTCCAGGGGCTGGCTAAGATCTTTGGCGCAGGCACGTGGTTCGGATAACAGTGAAGGAGGCAGAGGCTCGGCTGCAGAGGGCGGTGGGCAGGTTCCATATGGTGGAGGAGAGCCTGTTATTTCCTGTATCAAGGCTGCGACCAGCGCAGTCACTTTCTGATAGACCTCATGGTTTGAGGTCAGACTCTGTATATCCCGTCAGGTTAGGTCCAATCCACGCGGCGAGGAGGCGGGACGATAAAGTAGATTTGGGGAAGTAGGACCACAGCAAGGATCGGGCGTGAGCTATCTGCGTTAAGAAGGAAGGAAAGGGCTTTCTTGCATACCCGTTGAGATGGCTTGCTGTTCTCGAGGATGGCGGTGTGCGTGCTGTAGCGCCGATCGGCTACGATTGGGTAAAGAGGTATCACTGCCCGCATTTCACGGCAGTGCGACCGAAGGAGCTCATCCATTCCAATCCTCCACCACTTCGGGATCCTTTGTCGACGAAACGCGCCGTCGCTGACATCTGTGGCTTGCGACGCGGCTACGAGAGCCGCCATCTTGGGTATGGGCGTAGCGTTGCGGCAGGTGTGAATGGTAAAGCATTTGTCGCGGTGTTCAAAAGGTCGCAGAGGGCAGATCAGAAGGTAGGAATTGAGGCCTCTCGGTATAGAGCCCCTGTAAAAAGCGATAGCAAAAGTGCAACTGTGGTAGAAATGCAAACAGAGCACTCAGTCAGGAGGTCACAGAATGCAGCAACTTGGTTGGACGCAGTGCGTGCGAGACGAAACGAATCCAGGTGACGCTCCCTGCCACACAGACTGCCACCAAGCCCCTTGCAGACCAGTGCCGATCCCCTAAATGGCGAGCAATCGCATCTATCGATAGCGATACACAAACACTTAGGCCGGGAACAACAAAAACCGAAGCAGTCGAGTATACTGGATATAGTGTATTTATCGCCCTTAAACCGCTACGACCACCTCTCTGACAACGATGCAAAATTTTCGATTGATGCCTCATACCCCGTTTGAGTGCAGCAACAACAATATGGCGGTGTTGAGCCTCGGGCACACCTGGCGAATGACGCGAAAAGCCAAAACGGGGGCGCGTTCGAGCAGCAATGAATAAGATTACGGCTTTCTTCACCGCTACCAGAGCTGGACGATAGCCTAAGCGAATAAAGACGCGCCGGTTACATGGGCTCCCGCTTTGGCATGTTTTGATGGGCCAAAGCTACCAGACACTGGAAAAGCTCGGGTGTGATGTGCTGCCAACGTGGACGGGATAGGGAGGAGCTGATAATGGCATAGTTCGTCCTGCCAGGCGGCCCATTGGCCCGTCGATGCGGCGAACCGCGCCGGGAGGAGCCCAGAACAACGGCAGAGTGGCCCACGAAAATGCCAGGCTAGGATGCTCACGGGGCACCAAAGATTTTCGACGGTGAACCCCCAATCCTCGACATGCGGAATATCGTAGACTTCAGCTACCAAAACCACAAATGCTGCCCTGGCTGATAACTGGTTCTCGAGTCGAGTGAAGAAAACCGGTGAGACCCTGTGAGTCGATACAAAGTCGGCAAATGGCTGCTCGGACGAGGCGAGCCATGATGCAGCATGCAGGGCCCGGGACGTCTGTGACGTGACGAACAGGTCTTGCAGAAACCCGGCTGTTCCCGCCATAGGGCCAACTTGCAGAATTAGCTACCTTGGGCAGCCTTTGCGGGCCAAAGTCCTTCGCATACCAAACCAGACCAGAGACAAGGGACGCCGCTCACCGACATAATCCATTGGCTAAGTTTGGATCAATAACGGCCTGCATCAATTGATTCCAGCTGGAAAAAAAGGATGTTCATCTGGTTTCACAAACTTCCTGGGAGTGCATCTGTAGGAGTGTGGCCTGTCTGAGGAATATGGCTTGTAGCTGAGAATCTTCGCTGTAGATCATTTGTAGAGCTTACTAGCCAGGTGACCAATCTCGAGGTGGTCACGCTCAAGCCGTCGCGAGGTCTAAGGTGTAACTCTCAATCTTCGTCGGAGGAATAATCGCCTAGGCCAAGAACTCCGGGCGTAGACTTGACTTGAGCGGGCGATGATTGATTTGCAGCCTCAAGCGGCTTTGCAAGCTCTCCGGATTCTTTTGGGGCTGTTGGCTGCTGAGGTGTGTTGTCGGCGGAAGACGAGAGCTTTCTTGTTTTGTTGGATGCAATGGCTTTTGACTCTTCATCACGGCGCCGGCGCTTCTTCTGGGTTGTCCACGCATTCTTGCCCACCGGAGCGCCGAGACGTTCCTCTGCCTCCGGTATTTCATGTTCCAACAGATCCTTTTCTGCTTTGGCGCGTTGATTGCGGAAAGCTTCCAGCTGCTCGGACATTTCTTTCTTGACTGCGTCTTCTTTTGCCCTTTCTGACTCGAGGACCGAGTCTAGGAAATCGACCTCGTCGTCGTCAAGAGCACGAAACTGGTTTTTCAACTTAATCGACTCTTCAAAAGCCTCTTGCTTGGCAGCTGTAGATGCAAAAGTGCAAGGTGTCAGAAATCGATCTCTATCTAGAGAAGAACGGAAAGTAGAAGATCAAGTGTTGGATAGCATTCGACTTGCCTTTGTTTCGTTGCAAGACGTCGTAGAGGCTTTCGCCCCCTTCTTGCTTTCCTTCATCCACAGGCTTGGGTTTTTTAAGAGCCTCAATTTGCTGACGAGCCTTGGTCCACGCATCATCTTCCTTCTCGTTTGATCCGGAGCCAGGATCAGTCCCAGCTGTGAAAAGTCAGAATGCTAGACTGGCACTTATTTAGGCTCCAAGAGTTGGAGGATTGGTGCTTTGGGTGGAACGATTCACCGAGAGCGAACTTACCTGGAACAAACCGAGACATTCGATTCAAGGAGACAAGCTCGCGGCAAGCGGCAGCTCTAACTTATCAACAGAAGCCTTCTCGATGCAGGAGGGAGACTCGTGGCTTCATTGGACTCACGACGAGTGCTTTGGTTATTGGCTTGAGCGTGAAGAAAGTGTGGAGGAGAAATTCTGACGAACCATCGGCCGCGGTACGGAGTGCATCGATCGTGCTTTTCGGTGCGAGGTAGAATTGTACCGTTAATCCTCCAGTGCGGGCACGAGTACATGTCGCTTTGTCGAGGCTTGAGAGGTACCTGCAGTGCTTGTACTAGGGGATTGGTCAGGGTACCTTAGGTAAGATATTTGCCTGTTGGTCTACGCTTCCACTGCCGACAGGTACCTACCAAGAGGTACAGATCTCTTCTCCAGCGTTAGTCGCCCAAAGGTGTCAATGCATTCACCCGCCGCACACAGTACGGCACGGAGAAGACGTGTCCTTATCGTCTTTCTTGTGGATAATGGCTCTCGAGATAATCGGCGGCTTATTAGGCTAATACCACCGCCACCTACTGGAGACGGGATATTAGCCCCTCGTTGGCTTGTACCGCACTGTTGCATTGCCCAAACCCAGTGCCCCTCATCGAGTGACAGCCTGTGTGGACAAAAGCCGTCATCGCGCGTCCGCCGGTGTGTTGCCTCAATAAGAAGGCTATGGGCCCTACTGATCGCAATAATCTTTTTTCTTTGAATCTCCATGCCTTTTCTCTCTCTTGTTGCGTCTCTGAGTAGAATCCCTAGAGTCTCTTCTTGCACCATTGCGAACAGCTTCCAGTCGTCCAAAACGATAACACCAAAGTCACGCATCGTGTCGCGAACCATGGCCACCACACAATCTGGAAAAGGCACCAAGTGAGTGTGTTGCTGCTGAGAAGTTCGAAGCAAATGCTGACATCCCCGTCTAGGACGGTGTTCACTCTGAACACTGGTGACAAAATGCCCGGTGTGGGTTTGGGCACCTGGCAATCCAAGCCCAACGAAGTCCGCGAGGCCGTCAAGAACGCTCTCCTCGCTGGCTACCGTCACATTGACACGTAAGATTCTTTTACACTCCAACTCTCCGCACGTGCTAACACACCCAGCGCCCTTGCGTACGGTAATGAATCGGAAGTCGGTCAAGGCATCAAGGACTCTGGCGTCCCCCGGAGCGAGATCTGGATCACCACGAAACTAGACAACCCATGGCACAAGCGCGTGCCCGAGGGCATTGACTCGTCGCTGAAGAGCTTGGACACTGATTATGTCGACCTATACCTGATGCATTGGCCCAGTTCGACTGTACCAGAGGATTTGAAAAAGCATTACGATGACTGGAACTTCATCGATACTTGGTAAGCAGTAGCCTCGTGTCCACTCACCGTACACTTGCTGAACGTACCAGGCGCGAGATGCAAAAGCTCGTTGGTACCGGCAAGGTCCGAAACATCGGCGTATCCAACTTTGTCATTTCCAACCTGGAGAAGCTGCTCAACGACCCATCCTGCAAGATTGTCCCGGCTGTCAACCAGATCGAGGTGCACCCCAACATGCCCTCACCAAAGACCCTGCAATACTGCAAAGAGAAGGGAATCCACGTCACCGCATACTCCTGCCTGGGATCGACCGATTCACCCCTCGCCCACGACAAGACTCTGCAGTCCATCGCGGAGGCGAAGGGAAAGACCCCTCAGCAAGTACTCTTGATGTGGGGTCTGCAGCGTGGAACCTCTGTCATTCCCAAGTCCGTCACCAAGTCCCGGATTGAAGCCAACTTCCAACTGGACGGTTGGGAGTTGACTGAAGATGAGATACAGAAGATCAGCAGTATCCCAGACCGATTCAAGGTTTGTGGCGACGCTTGGTTGCCGGTGAAGGTCTTCTTCAATGAGGAGGGTGATGGCGGTGACGTCCCATCTCATTAATTGAGTCAAACACCGGGGTCAAGGTCAACAGGCGGAGATTGGTGTTTGTGGAATGGGACTCTGCAAATTTTTGGTCGATGTACACAGACGCGGCGAGTAAAGACCTTGTATCACACAAATAGAAACAGCATAGAGTGGCAGCTGCGCGCGGCGATTGAGCGTTAGAATGCATGGGGCTGTAAAACAAGTGTTAAGGAGACCATTGTTAGTGTAGCTGAGTTCTTGACCTCCAAAACCGCGCTCAGTTGTCATAGCAACATCTCATGGGATAATTGCATCTTTGCCTGGGTTCATCATCGAAGCATAGCGTTCAAGGCAATACGTGCAGCGTAGGAACACATTGAGCGCGCGTCTTGCAGATGGCCGACCAGCGTGCAGAAGAAACGCGGGGGGGTGTCCAAACAATCTTGCAGAAGATTGAGATCTCGTCTAACCTTCCCTATACGTTATTCCTCCATTACCGTCACCTCAATGGCGGAGGTAAAGCCTTATTGGTGCGTTACGTCGTGTGCTAACGGGACGAAGTGGCCGGCGACCACGAACTCTAGAGGCTGACTAACTAGCTATGTCGGGATATGATCTGTGAGATACTCGAGAAGATCCAGTCTTGGGCGAAGCTTGGTAGTTCAGATATCTGCAAGCGGTATGGATGAAGTATGTATTTTCCGGAAATTGTGGTGTAGCCCCTGTGTCTTGTGCACTATGATGACACCTCAAACACTCACTCGACAGCTCCTACGGCTTCCCCCAGAGGCCATACATCTCACAGCAACGCTGCCCCAACAACAGCCGCAGCCAGAAGTCTTTGTCCTGGGGCCAAAAGCATCGCATCTCCTTTCGAACTACCAGAGACGGTACTGCCAGTCGATGAAGATGCACTAGACGTTGTGGATGCTGAGGAGAAGAGACTTCCGGAATCACTGGTCGAGCTCGGAGCTGAACTAGTTTTGGGTTTGGGAAAACTGAAAGCGGATGAAGAAGAGGATAAAAGACCCCCATCGGCGGCGGAACAGTCCAAGGATGAGGAACCCTGATGCGACAAGTCAACACGCAAATTTCTGGGAATCAATCCGGGGAGTCTCGATTACTTACGCTAGGGCAGCACTTTCCAACGACAGAAGAGCACGTATAGCCGGAAGAACAATAGTCTGTAACGGTCAGCGTTCGCCCCTTATATCGTCTTGATTTATCGACAATCGGGATCGACTGCATGCAGAACTTACAGCCGTCTTGACAGCACGACTCTCCATTGCCCGGGTTGTAACATGCATCGGTTCCACAGATAATGAAGCCTGATCCAAACTGGCTCGCGCACTGGCTATCCGTGGTTGGATCACCGCCATTGCCGTTCGACGAATCCGGGCAGGTGTTGTGGTCTGGGTCATTCGGGTCGTAGCAGTAAACTCCATCAGGGCAGTCTTCGTACCCAGCGCCAAAGCATTGGACACAAGAGGCGCCAGGCGTCGAGCAGGTTTCGCTACCGCCAGCGCTCCCTGGGGAAGATGTCGGCGCAGCGCCCGAGGTTGCACTGGCAGAGCTGGGACAGGTATCTATGCCATAAGTCTGATCACCAGGGAGATAGCACTGTATGTCGCTATTAGGACAATTGATATATCCTGTCCCAAAGCATTGGACACAAGTGCCGGAGCATGTCTCGTCGGTGGAGCGTGCCGCGAGCTGTGCTGGGCCCTGGATTAAGCGCAAGCGAGTTCCGGGTTGAAACTGGCGTACTGCAGCTTCATTGGACTCTTGAGAGCGTGCTAGCGCGGCGATCGAAGCGATACAGAGGGCGACTCTGATGAACATATTGGGCAAGCAAAGGTCGAGGGAAGCGAATTAGCGTTGTTGTGGCAAAAGAATGGGTGCGAGCGTAGCGAGTTTGGGGAGCCGCGAGAGGATGCTGGCAACCTGTGGACCATTTATACCATATCACCAGTTGGCCTCGCAGTCTTGAGCAAGGCGACAAATACCGCTAGCCGAAATGAAGCCTGCTACCTTTTCCATGATGAGGGTGGTAGATGTAACCGAGGAGAGATTGAGTAGAACTCTAAACCCTGGGGTCGAGGCAAATAATTGGATGACGATTCCAAAAGTCTCTTCCTGTATGGGTCTTGATGAGACTTTGACTCTGTGTAGAAAACCGCGGAGACTATATTTCTTAACCTGAACAATCTCTCCCCACCGTCGATCATGTGTACGTTCTTGGTCTTCCCTCAAACATCCCACGAGCATGTAGAGTTGATTTTTGGTCAAGCCTACCCGAGGACAACCAGTTGAAAAAGGATGGAATGGTTTCCTGCCTTTCGAGAGGTATGTAGTCGCTGTAGCCGAGGCGCGAGCAATTTGAACGGATAAGCAGTGAGCCGAGAGTCTCTGAGCTCGGACGCGAGTTTTTATTCTTTGTTTAATGAGGTGTGAAGACGACTTACGTATATAGTATGGCAGTACAGTTGAGGCTTCCCCATATTCTAAGAGCCAGGCCAAACCTTATCCATTAGCTTCAAATACAAGACATATGTATAATTCGATGTTATGCTCAACAGGAGAATCAGAATCACATAATGGTGAATGGTCAAAGGGAGTTTCTCTCCTGAAAACGGAATCTTGCCGCTCCTGGAGTCATCCATCTGCTCCATCTTCCCCATGGACTGCAAGATCTCTCAGCAAGCATTTTTGCGACTTTTCGACCCAAGTTTGTGGCCACGGAGATGACAGGAGAGCGACGATCTTTGCCCAGCTCGGGGATCCAAAATGCGGTAACTTCGCCCGCAGGAAGGAGAGGCTAGTCGGTGGATCTGAATGTATGTGCAGAAGTGCTACATATGCAAGCAAGCTGAGATTACAGAGTAATGTATATGACATCCGGTTCATGAGGTTGAATTGTTGTCGCCTCAGAGTCAAAAAAGGCCAGTCATTGACGGAGCTTAGCCCTTTATGGTAATTCTCCATTGGGACTAGCTTCACCATCATTGAAGAGTGGTGGTACAGTATTACACGCCCATCCTCATTAGGTTAGCGCCTCTCTTGGCACAACTAAGGCCCGCCTAATTATTCTGCTCATGCTAATCCTTACCTAACAGTGATGTAGAGACAATAAATCATATATATTGGTGCTTCAGAGCTTGAGGATAGCATTAAGTGGAGAGACAGTCTGACTCTCTAACAGCTAAGAGAGATGAATCGAAGAGCAGATAACCATAACTGGTGAGTCTTTAATGGTCCTTAATATTTAGGTGGCGGCATATGGGCGCACCTAACGGAGTAGTGGCGGCGCAAATTAAAATTATTGCTGATTGGGAAGGTTACCCGCACGGATGGGTAATACCACCTTTCGGACTGCAATACCCACTAGCCCCGGCACCTTACGGCCGGCAACTTCTCGAGAAGCAAACTACGATCTGCCCGTGGCCGAAAAGCCCTGCTTATGTAAATATGGAGGACTCCGCTAACGCTCTCGTACGATTAGCTAATCATTCGGTGGTTGGATTGAGTCCCCCATTTTCCCGCAAGATCTTGGGTACACGTAGTGTCAGCGCCTGTATGACTTCCCTTGCTTCGTCGCCCGCATACCGCAATGACAGAGCATGCAATTTGTTCGAGCTGGTGCGTCGACGCACTGATATGAGTTTTTAGTCAAGCAACTCAACCTCCCAACCGCACACCACGAGCCGCCCCATCATCTGGCAGCTCGTCAACTCCGTCCCATTGCTGACATCGTATCCGTATTTCGTATTCGCTTTCCCTGCTGCCTGAGTCGGAATCTCCTCTCCTTCACCGACGAATCGAGGTCGCACACCACGCATTCGTCAGTCCTTCGTGCCTGCGGAGTCCATATCCGCCTGTTGCATAAGCATCGGGTTTGCGAAACAAACAGATTCGTATTGACACTGTTGCCACTTGTACGACAATCACTGCGACTCGCGTAGTCGCAATCTGATACCGCGGACCTTGCGCAAGGTCTGTGAAGACATCCACAATGACCTCTACCGAAGAGAGTGAACAGCACCAGAGCCCGCCAGAAGAGACGAGCGGACACAGCGCTGGAGGGTCGAACGATGCGGTTCCCAGACCGAAGCGGATAGCGTGCATCCTATGCAGGAAGCGGAAGCTGAGATGCGATGGGAACAAGCCTAGTTGCGGAACGTGTTCAAGATTGAATCATCACTGCGAATACTCAGAAGAACGGAAAAAGAGTGGGCCTAAGAGAGGTTATGTCAAACTGCTGGAGGCTCGCCTTAAACAGGTGGAAAATCTGCTGGAATCGAGAGATACAAACCCGGAAGAAACTCCCCAGGCGCCCAAGGCGTCTACGACACTTGATGAAAACACACATCCGTCAATGGCCTCAATTGATATACCCAACCTGGGCTTGGTCGATACTTCAATGTCCGGAATGATGGACACCAGTTTCACAGACCCGATGGCCGGGATCCAGGATTTCGCCAGTATGAATGTAAGCGATGACTTCTCGTGGGAGATGATAGGTCTTGGCCTAGAGGAGGCACTGCCATCACGCGAAGTTATCGATGAACTGTATGTGACTGACAGTCTTTGTGGTGTGTCAATGCTTACTTGTGCAGGAACGAGATCTACTTTGAGAAAATCCATCCCTCTCTACCAATGATTCACAAAGCCAGATTTTTGGCATCAATGGATCTCGCTCCGCACATGCGACCGGCGGTCTGCCTGAGATATGCCATGTGGACTCATGCATGTGGCATCACCCCTAAGTACTCGGCATATACTGAACATTTCTACGCGAGGTCTCGAAAATACGCCGAAGCGGATGAGATGCGGGGCCATGGCGAGAGCATGATCAGCATTGCACATTGCCAGGCATGGACTTTACTAGCTTGCCACGAGTTCAAGCTCATGTACTTCCCGAGAGCTTGGATGAGTATCGGGCGCGCTGCCAGGTTGGCGCTCATGATGGGTTTACATCGACAAGATCGGGTAGGTCTGGATGTGAAACAAACTCTGCCACCTCCTCGTGATTGGACAGACCGCGAGGAGCGACGAAGGACATTTTGGATGGCGTATTGTCAGGATCGCTATGCCAGCATTGGAACGGGTTGGCCTATGGTCATCGACGAACAAGACGTAAGGTTCTCGAGGCGTGCAACTGTAATATGCTGACACGATGTACAGATATTGACAAACTTGCCAGCCAGTGACGAGGCATTCAACACATCCAAGCCAGAGACCACATTGCAATTGTCAGATATCTTGAAAGGAGAAGGTACATCTTCGCTATCTTCTTTTGGCGGTGTCATTCTGCTATCGACACTCTTCGGCCGTAACCTTACGCATCTGCATAGACCTGATGAACACGAGAACGATCACGATCTGAACGGTGCTTTCTGGAAGCGGCATCGGGCACTAGACAACATCCTTCTCAATACTTCTCTATCACTCCCCGCCAATCTTCGCCTTCCGGCGGGTATCAATGATCCTAACACTGTCTTTGTCAATATGAACTTACACACTGCCACAATATGTCTGCACCAAGCTGCAATATTTAAAGCGGATAAAAACCGCCTGCCAGCACAGATCAGCGCCGAGTCAAAACGGCGTTGTATAGTCGCCGCAGACCAAATCACCAATATCATGAAGATGATCAGCCATCTCGATATGGCCTTGGTATGGAGACTTTCCAGCAGAGGAGAGTGTTTGCTGACTTTTTCTCAGATGAATCCCTTCCTCGCCTTCTGCCTATATGTCGCGTCTCGGGTTTTTGTACAGTACCTAAAGGCCAGGCGAGATGATGCCGCAGTCAAATCTTCTCTTCACTTCCTCCTAGCGGCCATGCACGTCCTAAAAACTAAGAATCCTCTGACAGAATCATTCTTGGTTCAGCTAGATGTCGACCTCGAAGGTAGCGGTCTTGATATACCCACCAACTACTCGCGTTGGAAATTTGGTCGCCGCCCACCCGTACGTGTTCTGTTTTCCTGAGTTGCCTTCTTTCGCTGACGTCTCATTAGGGGGAGGTACCTGTCAACACCGACACAGTGAGGTGCTCTCCGCTATTCGAAATACGCCAATCTCAAAACACAGGCGATACCGCCCCCAAACCCACCCCCAACTCACAATGGTCGAATGGGGCCAACCCCAATCTGGCAACCATGAATAGCTCCTACCCAAGTCTTTATGGCAATGACAGCTCTACCAATACCTCAAACCTCGGTAATATTGGCGGAAATTCGTCTACGGAAGGGTTTGAGAATATGTACGGTTTCTCTCTACATTCTCTAGGGACCGAACAATCGCCACAGAATTCCAATCAGGAAGGATCAGGGTCACGATCACATTCAGGTCATCCAACACCATCGACATCCTCGAATCACAATTCAAGCACTTCGTATACCAGCCCTCCCACGAATCAGACCGTGTCGAGCAATAATAATAGCGGCTCACAGTCTCAACAGTCTCCAGGAGGGTTCCCATTCGGTCCACAAGACAGCTGGAATATCATTGGATCTAGTCAGGTTGCATCAGGTCCATCGACAAGCCAAGCACAGAACATCAACATTGCCATCATGGGCGTGACTCCAGGCCCAACTGGAATGACACCAAATCCTACGGGTATGACGCCAGGATTGGATTCGTTCTGGCCCCCGGAAGGCATGACCGATGGCAACGAGTGGATGTTCGGATGGTCAGGATCACCCCCGCAACCTGGCCAATGAGCGCCTCTGTGACTATGAGAAATGTCAAGGAAACCGATTAGATAAATGAGCATTCTATGTACCAAAATGTGATACCCCTAGCTCTTTTGCCATGCCGTTTATAACCCGTCTTCCAGCCCCAGCTGTTTCAGACTGTTCAAAACCTAGGCGTAGATATGAAGACTTTCAGTAACCTAGATGTAGGCCGAGTGTGCTGCAGGATGATCATTCAGAGAAGAAGTCAACGTATATCGACCATTGGAGTTATAGGGGCACAGGAGTCCATTGATTTAAACAGGCCTCGGGTCGAGAGTTGAGTCTGAGCAGGCATTGATTAAACATTAGATCCTGTCCCAAGGTAAACCCGTCCCAGTCGCTTTCCAAGGAGATCAACTTATGACAAAGTGACCCTCTGCACTTCACGGAGCTCACGCATCTTCTCCTTCGTCGGAAATGTCACCTCCATACACGTAAATGTCCCCTACCAACTTGTACGTAGCGTCCGCATCGTTGGATCGAAGCACAAGCAGAAGATCGAGCTCTTGAAACAGACATACAAGATCACCCTTCTGTACATCATCAGGAGCAACACCGAGGCGACCCGCAGCTGTCAGGCATACTCGCTGGTGGGCTTGGGTAGGCCATAGAGCATACAGAAACGAATACACCAGATCTGCTTCCTCAACAGTGAAACCCGAGTTGGCGAAACGCGTTACGCCATTGTGCTGCAACTGACGAAGCTTGACATAACTGTTCTATGCAATCTTTAGATCCGGATCCGGAGGTGCGGGTGGCCGCCTGCCGCCACGAAACAATGTATCTGCAACCAGAGTTCCGCGAAGAATGGGCTCCCTTTCCCCTGGATCATCAGTGAACCTGATGGTAGACACGTCTCAGTGCTCTCAGCAAAAACCAGACCAGTCCCGAAGAAGAGAAAGCTTGTGCTGCTGCACATGGCTTGCCACGTGATATATCACGTCCGTAGCCTTTTTTCCTCGATTATTCTGTCTTCACACAAACACAAATTCTGTTTATCATAAAGAATCGTAGTCGTCCAAGCCGAGTACGGCAAACAACGAGCCATTTAGTTGCCGGTACGCATTTACCGTGCATCATTCCCGCTCCGTGAGCACGCCTCTAGCTCAAACCTAGGGGACATTCCGCGCCTGGCCCATTCAGCGAGGCTCACTCTACTTCGTACCCGCGGGCATACATTGAGATTGTCCAGCCAGTATCCACGGATATGGTGACAGTACCCGCGGACACAACCACCTGGGGCGCCCAGATCCAACCTCAGGCCCTAAGAGGGCTAAGCAGCCCAAGCAGCCTAAGCTTTGCCCGTGGCGTGAGACCCCATCCCCGCTCGGTTCCCGCATGGCCGGACCAGACCCCGGATTTCGCTTCCCTCGCAGAGAACTCTGTACGATGTTGTCAGCTCATCCACGGTGGAGGGTGCAGCCTTCGCAGCTACTTAAAGGCCTCATTCCCTGATCAATCCAGATGGCTCAGCCAGCACTTCCTCGAGCATCAACATTGGGCTGGATTTTGATTGGATTTTCGACATCCTGGTCCTACATTACAACAACCCTCAAGATCAATTCAAAATGAGGCCTTCACGGTATGCTGTCGAGGAATTCAATGTTCCAACCCCTCCTGAGGTCTACAACTACCGAGTCTATGTGCTCGCTGCCCTATCTTCGTTCGGCGCCTTCATTTTCGGTTATGATCTTGCTTTCATCGGCACGACTCTGGCCCTTCCTTCGTTTCAAAAGTGAGTACCAGTCCCTCGATTTCTCAATCTTCTGGCTAAACCAGGATCGCGCAGGAGCTTTCACTTGCCCAAGAACACCGATGCCTTTTCGGCAAATATTGTCTCCCTTCTCCAAGCAGGGTGTTTCTTTGGCTCCCTCATCGCGGGTTGGATGGGTGACAAAATCGGTCGAAAACTTGCTTTGATGGTGGCTGGCGTTATTTTTTGCGTGGGTTCTTTGATGCAAACTGTTTCGCATGGCAATGTTGCTGTTATGTTCGCTGGCCGTGCTGTCGGAGGACTGGTAAGCGTCCTTGCGGGTGACTTTGATGACGAAACAATTAACATGGTTCCAGGGAGTTGGATCAGCCAGTATGCTAGTTCCACTGTACCTCGCCGAAGTCTCTCCACCAGCAATTCGAGGCCGCTTAGTTGGGATCTATGAAATCGGTGTCCAGGCTGGAACATGTATCGGATTTTGGATCAATTACGGCGTGAAGCTGAACATGCCTGAATCCGATGCTCAATGGATCACCCCCTTTGCGATACAATTGATCCCTGGTGGGCTCCTCATCTTGGGCATGCTGTTCCTGCCAGACTCTCCTCGGTAAGTCTTACATCAAGTCCCGCCCCCTCCTTGTCGACCTATCACTGATCAAAAATTATCTTTACAGATGGTACGCCCGCTTCCGTGGCCGAGAAGCCGCTGTCAACGTGCTTGCGAAGCTGCGAAATCTGCCCGTGGATCACCCATACATCCAAGAAGAAATGTATCGCGTTATTGATCAAATTGAGCATGAGCGCGAAGCAACCCCGGGAAAAGGCCTCGTTGCTGAATTCAAGGAGCTTTCGAGAAAGGGCAACCGAAACCGAATAGCCATTGGTGTCACCCTCTTCATCTTCATGCAAATGGCTGGTTCAAATGCTATCAACTTCTATTCCCCACGCATCTTCAAGTCCATCGGGCTGAAGGGCTCGAATACAGGCCTTTATGCCACTGGAATCTACGGCCTCGTCCGTTTCGTCGCAGTCTGCATTGCCATCTTCTTTGTGGTCGACCGCTTCGGAAGGACGAAGATGTTGATCTATGGCTCAGCACTCATGGCCGCTTGCATGTGGTACATCGGCGCCTATGTCACCGTTAACGGTGAAACGACAACGAAACATATCTCGGCCGGGGGATACGCCGCCTGCACCTTGATATATGTCTATGCCATCGGCTTCTGCTTCTCATGGGCTGGAGTTCCCTGGATCTACTGCTCCGAGATCTTCCCCCTACGCATCCGAGGCATCTGCGTAGCCATCTGCACGGCCACCCACTGGCTCATGAACTTTGTCATCGCAAGGAGTGTCCCATACATGATTTCAAACATCGGCGGAGGCACCTACTTTGTCTTTGCTTCATTCCTGACGGCGGCCGTGTTCTTTGTTTACTTCTTCGTCCCAGAGACCAAGGGGTTGAATATGGAATCCATGGATCAGCTATTCGGGGTTCCCGGCGCAGGCACACATTCCTTCCCTCATGTTGATGAGGAAAAGGCTCAGGCTGAGACAGTGGAGACGGCCAAATAAACAGGAGGCAAATGGATGCTTGGTCCTCAGGAAAGGGTTTCCGGATGGAACACTTGGGCGCTGGCTTTTAATGAATGTTATGTTACCAGTTGGAGCGCCTGCTCTCGATGATGTGTATGCCTCTAGATTGTCATTTGTATATAACTACCGCTTCAGTCTCTTTTCTACGCAGACTTGTTCCCTTATTTCTTGTCCAATCGTTTCTTGTCTGAAGGGGCAAAGCAGATGGAGCTTGCACCTCAACCATGCTTCTGATATGAAGGCTGCATCCCGTCCAGGAAGCCCATAAAGCTCTGGGCATGCTCTGGGCATGGTATCATCCAGCTTCAACATTTTGCGCCAAAACTTCCAAGCTTTCTTTCCAGATCCCAGGGCAGCTTTATGAGGGCTCACAGAAACCGTATGAGGAAATGTCAATTGTAGGCACTAGACCTATGGGGCAATTGGCCTCTGTTGGGCGTATAGCGGTCCCGGGAACTCCCTGGCTGTTAACGAATCGTGCTTAGGAAAAATAAATCAGACCACCAGGTTCACCGTCCGACAGATAGGCTTGCGGAGGATTGCGATGGATGTTGGTTATCATGATACAAATTGAGTCACTCCGGCGCCAGACACCAGTGCCAAACGCCTTAGATGCTATAACTTTTCCCTTTCACGCCGCTTCCCGCGCAGGTGACAACATGCTCACCACGTTCTCATACACCATGAAGACAATTCCACCACTAAAGACCAGTCTGCCAAGTCGCATGGTACTTCCTCGCCAAAATCCCCTGACGCCGGAGGTGACGAACACGTCCCGAACCGCGTTCATGGTGCTCATTCTCGCTACACCCTGTGACCGGGTCTTGATTGTGTCGAGGGGCTGTGTCATGTACACGGTGACGGTTCCTGCAATAGCTCCGGTGGCAAAAGTGACAAGGCTGTTGTTGGGCAGGTTCTTTTGCTTTCCGTACTCTCTCAGAACGTTGTAGGAGCCCATACGCACTGCAGATGTGGCAGACTGCTTCATGACGGTGGGAACCAAGCCTCTGTAAAGGCCGCTCAGACCTTGCTCTCGGATGATGGTCGCAAAGGCATTGGCGCCTCCTTTGAACCGTTTCTGGCCTTTAGCGTCGTCGATCCTGATGGCTAATGTTAGCAGAGTTGGCTGGGCCGTGGTATCGAGGAACTCACAGAGCCGTCTTGAGCCGCTCCGTAGGTGTTACTGCTACAATCGATTCGACACAACCAGCAGTAAGCCCTGCCAGGACGCCACGGGAAGCAGAGAGCCTCCCTTGGTCGTCGGCAAACAGATTTCGGACAAAGTCGAATGACAGAAATCGTACTCCCGCTTTCAGCATTGTACCCTGTGAGACATTAGTCGAAATGGTCATTCGAGCAGTCTGGAAAGAGTCACGTACAAGAATCAGAGTCGAGCACCCGGTGTAGATGGCACCAACGCCCTCTGATCGGGCGGTTTGGGCAATGGCGAGCAATGGATTCCGCGTACTTCCATGGGACCCTTTCAGCTGTGCCTGTGTCTTTGCGAATTCGAATGGGTACTCGAAAACTGTTAGCTGTAAGACCTAGGGAGCGAAGCATGTTCGAGTACGTACTGTGACTGCTGCTTCGATTCCACCTGCCACGCTTCCGGCGAGCAGCGACACGGCTGGATGAATCTGCTTTCTCTGGTCCAGGGGTCAGCTGTAAACTCCTCAGGTATGGGCAGCACAAAGTACCTTGTTGGCGCTTGGAAGTGTGACTGATGGTTTGGGAACGGTCAGTGGAGGTATAGAAGCCGGAGGGCTTGCCATGGCAGCCATGTTGCTCGGGAGTTTGGTCTGATTGCTGTGGAAGACCTAATACACCTTGCTCTGTCGAGGTCAATCACTCGTAACGCAGTCGAAAGCTGCCGAGTCTTTGTCTTTAAACCCCATGAGACTGCTCCATGAAATGAAAGCCATCACCCAAACGTCTGGATCTTCACTTTTCCATGATCTAGGTGGGCCACAAAGCTTGCCGGATCCGCACCGAGATTGCCGTTGTCTGGAACGATGGACTTTGGCCACGCCGCATTATCCGAGGCGACATGCAGTAATTTTAGTACGAGAATCTGATAGTTCGGCGGAAACGAGAGCAGTGAATATCCGCGGCTGTGGCTTTTCCGTTACCTCTCTCTCTCTCTCTTTTGTTCATCTCCAGCCGCGGAAGGTTCAAACAACTTCACCACCTCCCACTATCTCTGGCAAAAAGCCATGGATGGCAGTCTGCCCACTACAACGAGGAAAGGAACTCCGCGGCAACGGGTGTCCAAGGCCTGTTCCTTTTGTCGACACCGGAAGGTAAGATTCTGAGAGCCTGAAAATCTTGCAGCGTGATCTCAATGCCACGACCTAGATTCGGTGCAATAATGAGCGCCCTCGGTGCAGTAATTGCAAAACCTATGGCACCGTGTGCGACTTCTCATCGCCCGGCCAGTCTGCCCGGTACGTCGTCCCGTCATAATGACCTACTCCGTGTTGACTGAGCGATCAGCAATGGCCCCTCACGGCCACGCGCAACCCAGTCTTCACGAGCAAATTCTCGTCCCATTAGTGAGCCTTCTGGCACAAGTGCTCCAGGCCGGACCCCGGACGAGATCGATCCACAGTTGAACAACGATCTGCCCGAAGGTTGGTACACTATGGTACTCCGCATTCCATGTGCTGACTGTGCTTAGAAGCCAATCCCCAGAACCCAGATAGCTCGTTCCAGGAGCGATCAGTCTCTCGCATAATCTTTTCAGATGATGGGGGTTCGAGCTATCACGGTCAAACCAGCGCTCTTTTCGAGGACAACCCTTACGACCGACGAAAGTCCAAGGTCGCTCCAGTACCAAGGCAATGGGTACAGAAAGGCTTGATGGCCGAGGCGGCACTACAGCGTGAGTACCATCTCCGACCACGGCGATCTGTGGTAACTCGTGAGGTATCCTACAGGCCAGATGGAGATTATTAACTACAAGAATGGTGTCCTTGATTTCGATGGAGTCGAGCCAGAGCTGGGCATGCATCTGCTGGACCTTCATTGGAACCGACAGCACCATTCCTTTCTCATCACATACCGCCCGGCCTTCATGCGTGATATGGCATGTAACGGTCCTTATTTCTCGAAGATTCTCCTCAATGCGATCTACTATGGCTCTTCGAAGTTCAGCACTCGACTGGAAGTGCGACGCGTCCCAGGCGATGTTCGAACGGCTGGCTGGAAATTCCGCCAGCGAGTTAGAGAGCTTCTGGGGAATGCTTTGGATGGAAGCGAGATTACAACCATCCAGGCACTCTTAGTCATGGCCAACTCTTTGTTTGCCCTGGGAGACGAGAGAAGTGCTGCTTGGCTATACTCTGGACTAGCTTTCCGCATGATCATTGATCTGGGTATGCACGCGGAGGCCCCAGCACTCTCCAGTGTTCGGAAGCTTAGTGATGAGGATCTTGAAATACGCCGCAGAGTGTTCTGGGGTGCCTACGGTGAGTTGCATACGTCCATTTTGGCCACAGTTTCACTAATAGGGTATAAAGTGGTGGACAAGATCATGAGTCTGTATCAAGGGAGACCGGTCAGCTTACAAGAAGCAGACACGAACGTCCCCATCTCTTTCCTTGACGAATTCGAAGAGCACGAAAATTGGATTCCCTTTGCCTACACTTCTGATAGCAAAAGCAACTATGAAGGAAGTCCAGCATATAGCGTTTCGACGTTTACGGCGCTCTGCAGCTTGTCGGTCATCATGAACAAGATTCTCAACAGCATTTACGCCGAGCGGATTTTCGATCGAAGCTCTAACGATCTTGCACAAATACTCGACGACCTACATTCCAAGCTGGAGAGCTGGTATGCCTCGCTAGCACCACATCTCAAATTCGATCCGATCAAACAGACCTCGATCACACCACCTCCACATACCCTGTCTTTAATGTATGTCAAACCATATCCCGCGGACCTTCCTCACTAATTGTGTTTCAGGGCGGTATATAACGTCCTCCTTATCCTCCTCCACCGCCCTTTCGTGGCCGACGGCCACCTGTACAATAACGCTCGATCGATACCGGTCAATTCGCTTCTCACGTGTGCAAATGCGGCCACCCAGATTGTAGGGCTCCTGAGAGCCTACGACAAAGCATATTCGGTGCTGCGCGCGCCGTACTTGATTTCCTATGCCACATATGTCAGCGCCACGATACATGTACGCATCGCGGCCAAGCGTAACGCAGCGTCAGACGCGCACAAGAGCCTGGGAGCCTGCCTGGCAGTTTTGGGACAAAACCAGGAAACAAACTTTGCTGCGAGAAGGGCGAAAGCCATTGTCGAAGGGCTAATTTCCCGACTCAATGTTCAACTCCCGGACCCTCCATATGAGTTACATCTCCCCCAGGATGACATCGAAGTCCCTTCGGATAATGCCAGTGCTACCAATCCGGTTCAAGTGGCTGCAGTCGAGGAGCTTAGGCCTGACGGGTTCTCTCCAGGACTCGACATAGATGCTGTCATCCAAAGCTTTGCTCCTGGCAGAGAGGCCGGAAATGGCCAGTTCAATCCTCCGGAGAACAGCCAGCGATTCTCCGAATCCAACCTGAATCGTCCGCTCATGTTTGGGGATAATCCTCCAGGTTATAGCTCCCAGGGGCTTTTCCAAGGCAACGCCAACCAGAACAATGAGATTTGGTATGATCCTTTCATGATGTCGGCTAATCAAGTGGACGACGTTCTTTTTGGCTTCAACGGTGCAATGCTGGACGAGTTCTCATTCACTGGACTTGGACAATGATTTTGCCCAAAGTGGCCAAGTAAATTCATGGAGTCCACCTACAGCAGAGACCTAAAATCAATGAACCACAAGGCTATCTTTGATAGATTGCGACATTCGATTCTCTCGTGGGGGCCGTCTTATCCGCGGATACGGACTTGAGAGTTGCGCTACCCGGCCGCTTACTCGCTCCCACGGCTGAAGCCATCAACTGGGGAGCCTCCATCCGCTACCCGCGGCTACGAACACAGACTTCATTCCATGCCATGTTGTATGTCGATCTTTATGCTGCGGTGGATGTTGTTTTGCAACACTATCCGCCGTCGTTTTGGATGTGGGAGCACTGGGTCTGGGTTGAGCGATTTTCGAAGCTCCGTTCAGGACGATATAAACTACAGCACAGCAAATACCGAATCGCAGCTATGGAGGCAAGGATACCGGGCAAGTACTTGCATATACGTCTTTATCGGCCCTAATTACCAGTTATTCCTCGGATCAGTCCACCACTGTACGGTACCTCGATGCTTGCAGGTCGACTCATCTTCAGACAGCCTTCACTACGCCGCAACCACACCACACAGAGGCATTTCGCCCAAGTGATCACTGAGTCCCGAACGATGATCGCCAAACCCGAGACTCCTCCACCGCAACTCACATATGCAAAGCGTACTCGCCATTCACTGCCTGCCTCTTGGATGAGGTCCGGCACCTCCAAAGGCCTCTTCATCAATCGAAGTCACCTTCCAGACTCAATAGAAGCATGGACGCCTTGGATCCTTGCGGCTATGGGTTCTAAATGCGAGGATCCTCGACAGCTTGACGGGATTGGGGGAGCAACTTCGACAACGTCCAAAGTCGCCGTGGTTGCAAAGTCGAACAAGCCAGGGGTAGACGTCGAATATACCTTTGCACAGGTTGCCGTGGGAAAGGAGAAAGTGGACTACAGCGGAAATTGCGGGAATATGGCCAGTGGAGTTGGACCTTTTGCTCTGGAAGAAGGGCTCGTCAAAGCAAAACCAGGGCAGACTCATGTATGTGTGTGATCTGTACAGCAATGAGTTGTGACTGACATGTGATAGATTGATGTTCGCGTACTGAACACCAACACCGGCCGGACCCTAGTCGAGACAGTCGCCGTGGACGAGGACGGTTGCTTCCGTGACTATGGCGACTACCAAATGGCAGGGGTCAAGGGCACCGGCAGTGAAATCAAGGTGGCCTTTGTAGAGCCGGCGGGATCGATGACAGGCAAACTCTATCCCACCGGAAATCCAGAAGACACCATCGTGATCGACGCGCCACGGAACGGCGATGGCCCCTTTTCGGTTCAAGCCACACTCATCGACGTCGCCAACCCGTTCGCCATCGTCGATGCTTTGACCGTCCCCTCACGATATGTGCAAGGATCACCCGAGTGGCTGACCATGGTTGAGGACATCCGACAGAAGGCGGCAGTGATGATGCGTTTGGCCCCAAGTGTGGAGCAAGCGGCTCTGACTCGAGGAACACCCAAGATCATGTTCGTGTCACCGCCGAACGACGGCAACCCGCTCAGCACAAGCCCGGACATCAACGTGCTCGCCATGAGTATGGGCCAAATACACCCCAGCCTGCAACTCACCGGCGCCGTATGTCTGGCATCGGCGGCGTGTCTTAAGGGTACAGTTGCGTACAGATATCGGAGAAGGGAATTCCCTGAAGTGTTGAGTGGCTACGACAGCTCCGACAACTCCGACAGTGACACCGAGCCCAGCAAAACTGTCCGGATCAGCCATCGAAGCGGAGAGATATCTGTCGGCGTTCACACCTGTGGAGACCGGCAGGTTGAGAAGTGTATTGTGTCGAGAACAGCTCGAAAACTGTTTGAAGGAAATGTCTTGTTTTATGTGTAGGTGGTTGTATATAGCGGCATTGACATGTAGATTTCTGTTCGGAATGACGCTGCTACTATGAGTAGTATTAATACGGTCTGGTGTGATAACATGATACTACTGCATCCGTAAAGGGAGCTTCACTCTGTTCCCCGATCGGGGCTCGGGTGCGAGTAGTTCAACTACACGTTGGCTTACGGAAAGAAAAGCAGCCCCGTAGCCTACAACGTCCTGTCCATCTTCCTCAGCCTCCCTACCAAAAATAGCGCTCGAGCCTTCCCGTCCCATCACCGCTGGACCAATGTACTCAAATTCTCTCGTTCCCTTGTTAGGTACATGGCCAGCTTCAGGCTAGGCTCTCAGCACTCACGAGTCTTTCCCGATCGGTTTCGCAGACGGTACATTTCGAGAGGAACTGTGTCTAGCTCCATCGAAGCACAAGAAGTGTTCTTTTCTATGTCAATGATAAGATGGAATCGTCCGTCGTTTAGTCCTCCAAGGTTTACATAATCCGTCGTCCAGTCGTATTTGTGCCTAGTTTGAGAGTAGCCTGCGAAGTCGAACCAGTCCTACGCAATTTGCTGGAATTTATCATGCCAATGCTCGTGAGCTCGAATCATAACCCGTTTAGGAGTGTTCTTCGTTGTTGAAGCCATTACAGCACTGTGAAGTAAATAGAACAGCGATGGAGGAAATGATGTTGGCAGAATGCTCCCAGGGGTAAATAAATGGTTGGTTGATTCGTATGGCTGGGACGTCCACCTATGTCGGGGTAAACCCGGGTGAAGGGTCGCGACCGGGGTGAGCACAGGGCGGCATGACCCTCGTCCCGAACGGGGGTAAGCTCGGCCTGAATTTACCTCCTCTTGGCAAGTCGAAGGTCGCCTCCGCGAAATGCGACACGTCGAGTATAACCTCTTCACTTCAAAGCGAACCTCTCGCAGGGATGGTACCCATTGCGCAACGGAAACACCTGGGCCGCGACAAATTCAGCGCCCAATTCAGCCTCCTCAAGACGCAGCAGTACATCGACCCTGCTGCTCGTACTGTCACCCCGACAATGTACGTAGTTGCCTCATAACGATGCCTCCTCGAGTACTTGGGTTGCCTTTCGGCCTTGTCGAATCTTTGGCTGATCCCTTGTCTTGCCTCCCACAGCCACCGAACAATATCCTGGAACGCTTCTGGGGGTCTCATTGCGACTGGTGCCAATGATAAGACGGTTCGAGTATGGAACCCAGAAAGGACCAGTCCGCGAAGTCAAACCGAGCTTCGTGGGCATGGTCATGCAGTAGAGAAGGTTCTGTTTAATCCGGTACGGGAGTTCGAATTGGCGAGCTGTTCCTCCGACGGAACCGTACGATTCTGGGATACAAGGAGCAAAACATGTGTCACGAAACTCGACGTTGGTGGTGAGCCGTTCACACTCAGTTGGAGCGCTGACGGCAGCACATTGGTCGCTGGGACAAAAGTATGCATATACACCTGAGCCGCGACTTGCAGACAATGCTGAGACCTGCAATAGGGCGATGTCCTCATTCCCATTTCAACAGCCATTCCCTCGTCCCCCGTCGTCCTGTCGAGGCATAAACAATCCCAGCAGACAAACCAGACTACGTTCTCGAATGCCTACCCACCAACAGACCTTCTAATCACTCGCGGCGATGGCTCGGTCCAGATACTTGATTTCCCATCCTTCCAACCCTTGCACACCATATCCGCGCATACCTCGTCGTGCACCGCTATATCGTATTGCCCGAATGGAAAATATGTCGCCGTCGGAGGCTCTGATGCCATGATATCTCTATGGGATACTACTGATTGGGTGTGCCGGCGGACCGTCTCAAACTCGAGTTCCGGAGCAATCAAAGGTCTCAGCTGGTCCTGGGATGGCCGATACGTGGTTGGCGCGAGTGAGGAGATGGGCTCAGGAGGCGGCGAAGGCATGAGCTCTGGCTTTGAAATATACCATGCCGAGACCGGAGATGTTGTGCATACTATAGCTACAGGGACCAGCGGTATCCCGGCCGTCGAATGGCATCCGAATCGTTATTGGCTGGCATACACCCAGATTGAAGAAACGAGGCAGGGAAAGTCCAGTCTGAAGATCATTGGTGCAGCTGGAGGGCCCTCCATCTGACTCAACAAGAATATTGGACACGTCTTGTTCACATCACAAGTGACATCACTCGAGGAAGCTTGAGACACGATCCATCGCCGTCCGAAAGCATCCCATCCAGAGTCCAGGAGCCCCTCGGTTGGGGATCTATACGGATTGGCTTGGCCCACTACCAAGCGGAGCATACTTACTGAAAGTGAGTATCGGAACCCAATGGGCAAACTCATGGCTTTGATACTGCGATTTGGCCTTGTAGGATCTGACAAACCTTGTCTCCCTTTTGTATCACAAGCGTCTTACTTCTGAGGAGGCCCTGAAAATCCGCTTAAGGTTGTGACGGGACACCACCTGTTCCGAACCTACGTACGATGATGGTCACAACTCTATCACAAGCGCATCGCACGAGACTCGTCCCGCGACAGTTTCTTGTCAAGTCCTGGCCCACGAACTTTAACAAATGAGGGTATGCATCCAAGGCGAGGAAATTCTAGCGTCTAGCAACAATGCCGCAGCATTAGCGATACTTCTAAAATATAAGAGCTAAAGCATGACCTCGAGCCATGTGCAACAGCCTTTGATTGCAATGGTTTTTGTGGAGGACCCATGTTGGTCCTGTTGGGAATCTTGAGTGACGTTGGATCCGAGACAAACAATGCTGGTGAAGGCCCTTTATACCTTCAATCTCTCGCATCAAGCTGAAAGCTTATGGCAGCCAATGAAAAGCTATATTGATTCGAGTCTTCCATCCTGCTCGCTGGAACACAAATCTACAATTCTCTTCGTTCCCTTTGACCCTTCCGGCGTTGTAATACTAATCAATCAAGCGGTTTAGAATTCAGAAAGTCAGACAACGTCACTCACTGACCGGCCGTCAGACCCTTTCTAGTAACAATGATCTTGGGAAAGTATATCTTCACTTTGCTAATCTTTAGGAAGGCGTCTTCAGTCCGATCTACACAGGGGGCTCCCAAATCCCCATATGCGAGGGCGCTTCTGTGCCCCTTTCGCGCTATATTTGTGAAGGAACACGGGATACCCATATGCCCACCCCTGCTTGTCTGACGCCGTGTTTGTATTTCTAGAAGAGCTGGAGGTAGAGCATACGACACGAAGAATCTCCTTCCAGCTGCGGGATCCGCTGACAGGCCAACCTTTGCCTAAATTCATAGATAACCCAGTGAACGATACGGGGTAAGCGGAGCTCGAGATGGCGTCAATAATGCCGGAGTAACTTGTCGTATTCTGCATGGGGGTTGAAGCGTGGAGTGCGGAGCTTAGTGCGGACTATTGCAGGCTGGCGTCGTCCCTTTCTACGCCAGATTGCCGAACTTTATTCAACCGGAGTCATGCGACGCGGACGACTTAGCCGCCCACTTGTGATTCAACATTTGGCCTTGACTCCGGAGTATGGGCTTGGGTAATTCTTGCTGAGGTTTATTAGAGAAAGGTCGCTGCAGTCCATGCCGATGCCTTGATGCTGCGCTTACAGGCACAACTCGCCGCCGTTGTCGGGTTTAACCCCTCTCGG
The DNA here is from genome assembly GCF_000836115.1 of Exophiala spinifera. Taxonomy (NCBI): domain Eukaryota; kingdom Fungi; phylum Ascomycota; class Eurotiomycetes; order Chaetothyriales; family Herpotrichiellaceae; genus Exophiala; species Exophiala spinifera. Next base: position 1,797,580 of record NW_015622518.1, on the reverse strand, counting down.
GCTCGAATTGACGCTGCCCTAACCCTCAATCACCCCCATCTCGGTGAAATGTCTTGACGCCAAGTTACTTTGGAGAAACAACCTGACTCTTGCTTGCCACCACCTCCGCCACCACCTCCGCCTCTGACAGCATCAGCTCGAGTCTGAATCATTCGTGGATGCGACAAGAACGTTCCTGCTAGCGGGCTTTTGTATCCGGCGGAGGGGCAGGGATGAGTTCTTCTCTTTCGACCGTGTCCGTCCAAAACCAGAGCCTTCGAGGAGAACCCATGAAAAACTCCGCGTAGCCTCACAACCCACGATGTCCACCACACTGTCCGCAAAGAAGGCATGCGACGCCTGCCACCGCCGCAAAGTAAAATGCTCCAGGGGCCAACCATGTACAAACTGTGGTCAGATGAACTTGCAGTGTACCTATCTCGCAATGCCACAGAAGAAAGGCCCCAAAGGTCTTCGCGCCAAAGTCATCTCTGAGATCCGTGCGACGCAGCAACAAGCAAGTCCCTCTGATATCGCGGTCAACGATGCCGAACAACCGTGTTCGTTCAAGTTCAACAGCATGCCACCGCCTCCTTACTCGCATAGCACTGCGTTGCTCTCTAAGCAGACGATCGACACTTGTGTTGAGTTCTACTTCGGTAACATGCCTACCACCGCATGGATTTTGAACGAACACTCACTTCGTGAGATGATAACCTGTCGTATTGCAAGCGACGCGGAGGTTTATTGCTTGGCGGCCTCACTATGCGCTTTTGTCATGGTCCAACCTGGCATGAGCCTTGCGGTTGGGCCTGGGAGCCACTACAAGGGTGAGCCTCCAGAGCATCGGTACGGATATGCCAACATGATCCTCGACGAGATTTCTCGGATCCGGAAAAACATTGATTACGTCGGGGCACCCACGGTGAATTCGATCCACATCTCGTTTTTCTTGTTCAGCTGCTATTTCACACTCGAAAAGCAGAATGTATGCTGGTACCATCTTCGTGAAGCAGCAACCCTGGCTCAAATCATGGGGATGCATGACGAGTCGTCCTACGCGAATGGCGACGATGTCGAGAACATGTACAAAAGAAGGATGTACTGGCTACTGTTTGTTACTGAAAGGGCATACTGCCTCGAACGTCATCGGCCATTGACACTCCAGCCAACCATCGAACTTCCGGCCCCTCAAGACATCGGAGAAACAGAGGTCATGAACGGGTTTCTTTACTTGATCAGTCTATTTCGGTGCATTGATGACGAGTTTATGGCTCTATGGAATAAATCTAAAAAGCGGGCCTCAGCTGCATGGCTGTCAGAACTGCAGCAACAACTCACGGACGCCCTACCACCAGAACTGAAAACGACGGAAGGTCAAGCAGCAGATGTGCGTATCACTTTTCATTGGTTGAGGGTTATGGTATGGCAGCTCTCCATCGCAAGCGGAGCCTTATCCTCCACTTCCAACAATGTGTCCATGACATTTAAATACCCGATCGATGTGGCTAGCGACATGATCCGCGACATTGAGGCCTTGTCCAAGCAATCCATGGAGGTACATGGCATTGGACTCATTGAGAAACTCTTCGATGTCGCTTGTACTTTAACGGATGTTATTTCCTGCGTTCCTTTGGGTCCTTCGGCTGATGGTTCAAGGTCCAGCACCGAATTGCTCGACCGATATCTGAAGCTGATTTCGCAACTTCGCGGTGGCTCATCTCGTTATCTACCCTTACTTCTAGCAAAGGTTTCCGAAACCATACCTACAATTACGCCACCTGCCGAGGCCCTGCGCATGAGCATCACACAAGGTTACGCTGGTGCGGCCGACAAAATATCAAACACCGTGCAATACACATCTTCTACAGAAATCGGCACTGTGAGAGCCTCTCTTCTTCCTCAAACACACCGGCCATATGGCTCTTACAGCCCCAGCACTTCGGCTAGCGAGGTGAATCTCACACCACAAAGTGTTGTGACTCCACCAATGTATTCTGGTCCCGCTGGCCTCGGTGCACAAACACAACCTCTTCCTCCCCGCAGTCGGCCGTCCATGGCAGGAGCTGCTCAGAGATGACTGTTTGCGAATTGACGTGGGGGATAATAACTGGACATCCAGCATCCAGATGGAATCTCCGCACCTCAAATTCCCTAATCTCTTGCAGCTCTAGGACCGCTGGGCTCAATCCCTGATGCCGTACAAGCCGGATCAAGAGGCGAGTCGACTTAGATTGAAGCTATGTGAAGGGCCGAATCTCACGCCGCAAGTTGGACGCCGCCTAACCTGATCGGCGGTGTCGTACCTTTGTTAGCCTCGCCAAGCTCTCTTGCCATCGGATGAACCGGACCATGGAGCAAAAGCGGCCCGTACTGGGCTATCATGTGACAAGATCGTCATGCGTGGCGGGGCTGCGGCAATGGCTCCCAGCGAGATCTCTCCAGAATGGGATCCCCAGAGTCTTTTGTACGCACGGCAGCGAGCAGAGGCCGATCACGCTTGGCGCTGGCGGCCATCCGTGCTGGTCAATGGCATGTCGTGACCATTGTACTAGTTCCCAGACGTCCCTGATGGAGAACACCAATCGGTCCGAATATAAGTTCATCCAATTACCAGAACGAGCCTCCAACCAAAACGGAATGGCGTAGCCGAAACTTCCACGTATAATATTCTTTATGCGGAAGATCCCGCATCTCGGAGATGCTCACTCGTGCCTCACCGTGCAACACATTTATTGTTCGAACAACATGGCTTTCTGAAAGCGATGGGCAGGTGCAATTAACAGACACTCGCGCGAAATTCGGCAGCTTCATCCTCCTTGTACGCTTGGTGTCTTCTCAGAACAGGAAACATGTATTACGCTCACGACGAAGAGATAGGCTCGCCTAGCCAGACTTGCTACAGCCAGTCACAAAATGCAACGATGAAGCGCGATAGCGATTCCGTCTCGCTCAGCCGTCATTCTCCTATAAACCACATTGCTGAGGCATCTCCGAAAACTGATGGGTTGCAACAAAAGGATGGGACACTACGCGGAATGTCAGCAACAACACCCAACCTAAAAGAAGTGACCTCTGGTGCGAAACATGCCGCCGAAACTGAAAGGAAGATGGCCTTCATGGAAGGATTGAGGCTCTACCCGATGGCTGTATTCTTCTCATTCGCATTATCACTGGCTGTGGTCATGGAGGGTTATGACACTGCTCTTTTGGCCAACTTTTACGGGATACCTGCATTTGCCAAAAAGTACGGATCTCTCGCTATGGTCAATGGCGTTGAAACGTACCAGGTCTCGGCTGCGTGGCAATCAGGACTCACCAATGGGCAGCAATGTGGTCAGATTATTGGCCTTTTCATAAACGGCTTTGTTTCAGAGCGCATTGGCTACCGTAAAATGATGCTTGGGTGTCTGGTATTCGTTTCAGGTACCATATTCATCACTTTCTTTGCCGTGAATGTGCACATGCTACTCGCAGGTGTCCTTCTTTGCGGGTTGCCATGGTAAGTCAAAACCTAGCCAGGGAGGGTGGCTACTGTAGCTAATGTCTGAACAGGGGCGCGTTCCAGACCTTGACCACGACATATGCGGCCGATGTCACCCCTGTGGTATTGCGTCCATACCTGACGACGTATGTCAATTTATGCTGGGTCATTGGATCCCTCATCGGGTCCGGAGTGCTCCGAGGCTTTTTGGACAACACGACCCAATGGGCATATCGCATACCTTTTGGGATCCAGTGGATGTGGCCGCTCCCCATATTCGTGGTTTGTTGGTTTGCTCCAGAGTCGTGAGTTTCATGCCGAAATCAAAATCGCTCACAGGTAGCTAACATGAGATAGACCTTGGTGGCTTATTCGCCACGGCAAACTCGACCAAGCACGAGCTACTCTCCTGCGGCTAACGTCCAACGAAAACCCGGATTTCAATGTCGAGGATTCTCTGGCCATGATGATTCACACCAACGAACTCGAGTTGCACCAAACAGCTGGAACCTCATTCCTTGATTGCTTCAAGGGCGTTAACCTCCGTCGCACAGAGCTCACTGTCATGACGTGGGCCCTTCAGCAAACATGCGGTTCTGGTATGATGGGATGGGGAACTTACTTCTTACTCCAAGTCGGTCTCAGTTCGCAGTCTGCATATAATTTGAGTATCGGCCAGAACGCCATGGGTTTCGTGGGAACCATAGTCTCGGGGGTAAGTTGTACCATTCCATAAAAGATTGAGCTTCCTCTCTCGTCACCTGTCTCTGACCCATTTTAGTTTCTCATGCCGCATATCGGCAGGCGTACCCTTTACCTCGTCGGACAGATCGGCATGCTCATTATCCTCCTCACTATCGGAGGCCTGGGTGTACCCGGCATAAGCAGTTCGACCGGATGGGCTACTGGAGCACTCTTGTTGGTTCTCACATTCGTATACGACATTACCGTGGGACCTGTGTGTTATTCACTTGTGGCGGAGTTGCCTTCGACACGTCTACGGATCAAGACAGTTGTCCTGGCCAGGAACGTCTACAACAGTAAGTCCTTTTTGCAAAAAAGCCCGCGGCAAGGAAACATTTTTGGGGGCGCTTGCTAAGTCTGATTTCACATAAGTTCTCGGCATCGCCGTCGGAACCCTCCAGCCTCACTTCATGAATCCGACGTCGTGGAATTGGCAAGGCAAAACTGCTTTTTTCTTGGCCAGCACCTGTTTCTTGGGGTTGATTTGGGTAAGAGGCATCATTTCTCCCGAGCGATTTTCTGTCTGTATGCACACAAATCTCACGTCGCCTCTTTTCAGACTTACTTCCGGCTCCCCGAGCCCAAGGGACTCACATACGCGGACCTTGACATTCTCTTCGAGAACAAGGTCAGTGCCCGCAACTTCCGCAGAGTTCATATCGACCCCTACCGGTCGGGACACCTTGTAGTTGCAGATACCGAGAATGTTGAAGCCGGCCACGAGGAACTCCACCGGTAGTGTACTTGACGCCGTGGTGATCTCACGTTTGTACGTGGATGAACCGCATCTAGTTAGACCCTAGTGCAGTCCATGGAGTGTGGTCTCTGAGCCTTTCGGGCCACGATTGATGAAGCAGACGGAAAAGAAGAGCAGGAACTTTGTCATCGTCTGGCTGTTGGCTCACTCCGCGATATTGAGTGGTTTTTGGTCAACGACGACCCTCAACATTCTCGGCGCAATCTAGCCAGCCTTACGTCTAGACACCTTTACTTGAAAATCCGCTTTGGCCGTTCGTATCAGTCGATGTTTGTCTATCTTTGGCGGATTTCTTATAGTTGTTCTACAATAGATAACCAGTAGTTGATCACTGGTCATCGCTCTGATTCATCAACAACACCACCACCATCGTCGTCGTCGTCAAAATCTCATTTCATCACTTGCTGATCAAGCTTTGCTGCCCGTTCAATCCGTCCCAGACATTGACCTGCTCAAACACTGCTATTGCCGCGTTCGCGGCATTGCCGGCTGTCGCCGCCTCGGCAAAGGCAGTGATCCCGTTGCAGCCCTTCTCGACCGTGTTCGTGCCGGCGTGGTACACCATGGTCGCTAGAGCGAAGCGGTCGTTGGCGAAGATCTCCAGGACGTCGCCGTCGCAGATGATCCGGAGGTGGAGGTTCTCGAATGTTTCGTTGGTTCTGCTCGTGCTAGAGACGCTGGTTCCTGATGCTGATGATAGTAGTGGTTCGGATTCGTGGTCGCTCGACGACGACGACGACGACGACGATGATGATGCAAAAAGCGTAAATGAACCTTTCTTAACGCAGGCGGCCCCATTTTCTACCGTTGGATTATTCTGCACCACCGAAATCAGTTCCCTCTCCAAGTCGAACGCGACGGTGGTCGACACCGAGTAATCTGCTGAATGCTGGATGTGGAAGCCGACCCTCGCGACGCAGGGCTGCGCATCGTCGTCGACGATGGATATCACACTCTCGAGTTCCCAGGTCGACGTCGTGACGGGGGTCAGTAGGACTTGTCCTTCGTGTTGTTTTGGTGGCGACGGTGGTGGCGACGATGACGACAACAACAACAACGAAGAAGATAATGATGCTGATGATGAAGAGTAAGAGGAGGACGATGATGACTGCGGTAGAAGAAGAGATATTGGCCCGAAACACGAATGTACGAGACAGTTGTCGCGGAGCCTTGAGAACTCGGATATCGGTCGGACGCCGAGTGTGTACAGATCGAAGACGCCGAGGCCGGGGCAGTCGACGGCAGGGACAGCCTCCACACACGAAATCTCGGACAGTGGGCTGCGTAGAGAGCGGGTGACGTTGGGAACCGTATGCAGGAAGACCTCGCGGGGGATCGCTTGGCTGCCGTTCCAGCCCTTTTCGGTCGCGTAGCCTTGCGGACACTGGCACTCGGGGATCCATCCGTACACGATCCGCCGACCGGAAAGCGGGTCGACGAACGAGTTTGCCGCGTAGTAGTCGCCGTGGTCGAGGAATCCGCCGTACTGGTACTGAAAACGAATAGATTGGTGGTCGTCGATGGAGATGCTGCCGCACATCCACAGCTGTGCCCTGTCCTTGGGCGCTATGTGGGATTTGTGGTTCTCGCATTCCGTGTCGATCTCGGCGCTGATGACCAGGAAATATCGCGACGCGGAATCGTTCGACAGCGTCATAAAGTTGGTGCATTCCCAGTTGACGCCGTAGTTGCCGGACCATCTGGTCGATGGCTGGAAGCTGGCAGGCACGTCAACGAGGGTGCCAAGGTAGTCCCATTCCGCGAGGTTGTCCGGCTGCACGGCGTACATGAAGATCTGCGGGCCGCGGCCTTGGATACCGCCAGATATGATCGCGTACAAGGCCGACTCGCCTCGCACTTGGTCCAGGACAGGCCAGTCCGCGATGTAAGGATCGCGAAAGCCCGTTACCGTGGTGCCGTCGGGTTCTCCATTCACGAGAGGGTTGCGGGACGACTTGGTCCACGTTGTCCCTCCGTCCCTCGAAACTGCCATGGACAAGCCTGCGGGCCTGCTGCTGGGATACGAAGTCCAGTGGAAAGGGAGTTTCCGTATTGACGAATAAAACACTGTCAACTGCTTGTTTGCCGTGTCGGGTGGCGCAAAGCAGCCGGTGAAGATTCCGTCCTTGTCATATGCTTCGCTGGGTTGTAGTGACGGCTGAACAGATGCCATCCTCCATCGTACCATGTCCCGCGACACTACATGACCCCACGCCATGTTCCCCCAGTCACAGCCATATGGGTTGCCTAAAGGTAAAGGTTCTCTCCGTCAGTCGTGACCTCTCAGGAAACGTGACCATCGTCAGGTCCAGGAAAGCATGGGAGGAGAATACAGACACTGGTAGAAGAGATGGTAAAGCCCTGTATGAGGATCATATCCCGGTGCGCAGGGGTCGTTCATCCAGTACGGTGCGGTGATATGGAGGTTTGGCCGGATGACGGGCAAAAGGTGTGTTTCGAGAGACGTGTGCATCGCATTGTCGTGCAATGTTTGGGCATTGGAAGACATGGTCGTCAGGGCCATTGTATTTGGTAGATAAATAATGGGGACCCGATTTCTCCAATAGCGGGTGAGAGAGGTGCTCGATTCTGGCAGCGCCAAAGAAGACGAAGAATATCGACGATTGGTTGGCTCGGAATGAGCATATGCAAAAAATCGTTCTTTCAGGTGGTCACGACGCCATGCCCGTGATCTCGCCTCGTTGAGATCAACCCGGTCGAATGAAGATGAAATATACAAGTACCTCGGTGCAGACGGCATTTTATCCGGTTCTCTTTATGCACATTCAGGCTGATACTTGTCACTTGTCTTGGGGTCTGAGCACAGCCGTTTCCTATCGGCCCGATTCGGGGGTTTTTATATGGGGCTCCTCTGTGGACACTCTGTAAAGAAACTCAGTTAGATCATCTGGTCTTGGTGTCCGCTCACCTGGGCGCAATGCAGTCCCACGAAGGTGCAGCATTGGTCACGCTGACGGCTGAGGCTTACGGACCGCTACTTACTTTAATGAGGTCGCGGAAAGTCACCAGGGCATGATGGGAAGGGAAGGGAAGGGAAGGGAAGGGAAGGGAATTAATATGCCGAGGCATGATTGAATCACGATGCTTCACATTATCCTTCGGCCCTCACCAGACAAAACTTTGAATCTACTGACTTGTGTCGACCACGAGGGCTTGGTAGGGCGAAAGGTTAATCCTGTCCTCCTCCACAGAGATATCTGCATAGTTATTGCTCAAGACTTTACCGCGGAATGCGCCATTGTCGAGCTCTAAAGCCTTGTTTTGGAAATTGGCGAAGAACAGGACGCTCTGATTTCCAAGAACACGTTCGTAAGCCATGACATTATCGATATCGGTGTACTTGGGAACTGTTTTCCCGTACACGAGCACGTCCTTGTAGTGGTGACCGGTCCTCAATTCGATGAGACGGCGATAGTGATGGTATACCGAGTCCTTGTTCTTGATCGCCTGGGCGACGTTGACCGTCTTGTAGTTTGAATTGACAGGGAACCATGGCTTGCCCGTTGTGAAGCCTCCGTTGTCCGAGCTGTCCCATTGCATAGGAGTGCGCGAGTTGTCCCGGCTGCGGTAGGAGACCAGGCGAAGAGCCTGCTCGGCGTCCACCCCTGCCGCGATTGCGGCCTTGTATTGACCATGTGTATTCACGTCTTCGTACTGATCAATCGACGTGAGCTGGATGTTCTCCATTCCAATCTCTTCGCCTTCATAGACCACTGGCGTCCCCCTGAACCCAAGGAGAATGGTAGCTAGAAGTTTCTTGGTGACATCTGAGATGTCTTCCTTATGCTGACGGAAGTACTTGTTGATAGAGCGGTTCTGGTCGTGGTTCTCAAAGTACGTGGCACCCCAGCCCTTCCGTTGAACGCTGGTCTGCACGTTGAGGAGAGTGTCCCGTAGCTGATTGATTGTCCAGTCGGTTGGACGATACCATTCGCCAGACTCGGGGATGTCGATATCCGCTGCCCTGAAATCGAAGGACATGTTGAAGAGCCCATTGGGCCCGATAAAGTCCTCAAGCTGATCATCTGGCACCGCCGCTTCGGCGAGGGTCATAATGTTGTGCTTCGTGAACGTGTTGTCTTTCAGTCCCTGAAGCAAATCCTTGATGCCAGGCTGGTTGATGATGTATTTGTGGATTGCCACCAGACCGTCGTTCCCGTCAGGCTCGACGGTTCCTTCGATCATGGTTTTTTTGATGTTCATAATGGCATCTATTCTGAAACCGGCAATGCCTTTTTCAAGCCACCAGTTGATCATAGTGTAGAGGGCCTCTCTCAGTTCCGCATTCTCCCAATTGAGGTCGGGCATTCTTGTTCCGAATGCATGCAGGTAGAACATGTTTTGCTCACTTGGAACTGGTTCCCACGCCGATCCACCAAAGTACGAGCGCCAATTATTTGGTGGCTGGCCATTAATCCCTTGCTTGAAGAAGTAGTAGTCTCTGTACTTACTGCTGGGGTCTTGAAGCGCCTTTTGGAACCACTCGTGCTCGTCGGACGTGTGATTAATGACAAGATCCAGAAGGATTCCGATGTCCTTGTTCTTGGCTGTCGCGACTAGCGTAGAAAGGTCTTCATTCGTTCCATACTCCTCGGAGACTGTGTAATAGTCCGAAATATCATAGCCGTAGTCCGACTTGGGAGACTTGTACATCGGACAGATCCAGATCAAGTTAGCACCCAGGCCCTTGATATAATCCAGTTTGGCCGTGATCCCATTCAAGTCTCCTATTCCATCGCCATTCGAGTCCTGGTAGCTGCGAGGATAGATCTGGTAGATGATTGATTCTTTCCACCATTTTCTTGCCTGAAGAAGAGAGTCATGGTCGGTTTCGAATCCGACAGGGCACTGTTGGGTCATCCCTCGTCTGCCGAGTGGTGAAGATCGTTGTGTATTTGGCTGGCCTTGCGCTCTATATTATACGCTTCCTTGCGCCCGGGATTGAATCTTTCTTTTGAGCTGTAGGCACGATTATATCTGAAGTGCACGCCGTTCACAATGTTATCTCCACAGGATATACCTTGGCCTTGAAGGACGGCGAATTGACCGGCGAAATTATGCATGCCGACCCCATTCTGGAGAAAATTGATCGACATCGTCGGACACATTGCGTTGTGGAGATAGGAAGGCTGGGAAGCTGGGCTCATTCGTCGTGGGCAAGTATGAGAGGCGGCAACATCGTGAGCCGCAACAATCGGAGGCATTGGCGTGTACGTAGTGAGACACCTGTAATCGGGCCTACATCATGGAGGAAAGGTGTTACTCACCGGGTGATGCTGAACACTCGTCCTTCTGCTCACGCAAGTGGTGGGAGGGTTATCACTCCGCTTGTATCCCTCGACAAGCGGACGGCTCGTGGAGTTAGGACGCTCTCAAACGACGCTCCTCATGGAGCAAGAGGGATACCAATCACGTTTCTCTTATTAGCATTGACGGGGTCGAAATAGTGGCACATCACTCATAGCAAGCAATCCAGCCATAATATTGAGGCCGGGCCACAAAGATCCGTCAAATTCTGCCACTGTTTTCCAGTACGTGAGATGAGATGGGTTCAGCGGCTACTTTTTTGCTTTCTCGAACCTTGACCAGGGGGATGTTTCAATAGCACTTATCGAAATGATGGATTGCTGAGATCACGCTCGTAGCGAACAGATGTCAGACTTCTCAATGTAACGGCAGTGATATATCCAAGATTGTCGTTCACATCTCTCTCCAGCATAATCCAACCCAGATAGGCCTTCAAAGAGTGTTTGAGTTTGCCTGCGCAAGCTGTATTATTCTCCCACCTTACGAACACAAACGTGCTTTAGGGCTCCAACTCTTTGAAATAGTGCAGAACGCTCTCTGCCTCCGAAAGTCGACATGCGACGCCGACAAGGCTGTCGGGTCTACCAATGATGATTGCTCCTTCTTCGACAGAAATCCCATACCGACCGTAAGCAATTTCACTTTGATCGTAATACACCTGTCCATACGCCGGTCTGCCTAGAGAGTCAAAGACCGATGCGCTGCTATCCGCCATAATTGTGATCTGCTTCAGCGGGATTGAGGTAGACTTGGTCAATTTCGATCCTGCAGATCCAAAAGCCTCGTGCACCGTGTCAAGAGTGTCCTTCGTGAGCCAAGGCCTACCAGTAAAAACCAAGACCGAAAACTCGCCTCGGGACCGAAGCAGTTCGTACAGGCGTGTTGGAATACTGTGTCCGGGCTTGTGAAACAACACATCGGGAAGTCGGTGGCCTGCTTGAACGATGCTAGCAGTGGAGCTCCTGTTGAGAATGTTGACAGCGTAGTGAACCCCGAGGCCGACGGTGAAGTCGATCGACTCTTCGAAGTGGCGTGTCAGTAGAGCGTTGGGGTCTGCGCCGCCGCCATTGCCCGCGAGCTCTGGCGGAACCGTACCCGTTATCAATTCCGATACAACACGGTCGATGTTGATGAGAGTATTGGCTGCGGCGCGCCTTTCGGTTTCATACGTCTGCAACACTTCCGCATTGAGATAGCCCTTGAGATAGCCAGCCAGCTTCCAGCATAGATTGAACGAATCGTGAATGCCAGTGTTCATACCCTGTGCCAGGCCAGAGGAGTGGACATGGCACGCATCTCCAGCCAAGACGACGCGGTTCTTGATGTACTGATCTGTCAGTCCCTGTCGTATCCTGTGGGCGTGCTGCGGTCAGTGTGCGTCACCATCTAAGACAAGGGACAGGGGCCGGCCCTCACCCATAGACTGTGTGCCAGTCAACTTGAGCAATCTCCACCTTGAAGGGCTTCATAGCTTCATGTGCTTCGACCACGACCTGCTCTTCGGTCATGGAAGCCCCGTACTTCTTCTGCAACTCGGGGCTTAAAGCAAAGCCGATACGTGACCGGCCATGATCTAGAGTGACCCACAGGACATTGCCATGTGTTGGAGACTCGAGCGACCCAAATCCAAGGTGCTGGTCCGGCATGTCCGTCTTGAACACGCCGTCCATCCGGACCCATTTTATGGGAGTCGGGGAGCCAAAAGATTGGGTGGTTATCTTAGCCAAGTGGCGTGTGGTGGAATGGGCACCGTCTGCACCGATCAGGAAGCGACTACGCAAAGCAGTGTAAGTCAGCAGGCTGGATCATTATCAGAGGTAGAACAGCTTAGTTTGCGCACCTTTCGTAAACCTGGCTTTGGTTTGTGCGCACGTCTCTGATATGAGCTTGGTGGTACTCCTTCGTGGCCGCTCCATCGTGGTCAAAACTCGTCAGTTCTAGCCCATCGCGGTACGAACCGCCTTGTCTGATAAAATGCTCGCGAATGATGTCTTCGGAGTACTTCAGCCGCAAGTTTAACAGCCAGGAGAAGTACGAATCCTTTGAATGATGGAAGATACCCTGCCAACCTCTGTCGACGTTTCGTACTCCATTCTTATCGAAGTTGACCGTTCCGCGGGCAATGAACCCCTCTTGAATCATGTCATCCAGAAGCTCGAATTGATCAAGGTATTCCAGACTCCGAGGATATAGTGTGCACGCACGTCCGTACATCGGAACTTCGGATTTCACAAGGCGCTCTGCGAATGTTGTGATTAGGACAAGCAAGTTTCAGAAGATTCACAGAGTACCACCGACCGATAATGCATGTTTTGATTCCCATCCGCTGCAGGCCCAAGCCGATAAGCAATCCTGCCGGCCAGCACCAGCGATCAAGACATCGAATCGATTTTCGGAGCAAGACATGGTTGTCCTTGTCGTCGCAAGATTCGTGCAAGGTGAGACATGTTCTTTGCGGTCGTCGCTAGGTCTTCTTATATGCTCGAGCGCAGACTCTCATTCGGCTCCGGGCCTGAAGAGACACCGAGTCGCGAGATGCTGAGGGCAACAAAGCTGAAAGACTAAAGGCCCACGTTCTGGTTACATTTGGCTCCATGATAGTGGACTGAAGCACGCAGATCAACTTTCAGTATCCTCCACCCACTAAGACCCAGGAGACCCGCAGGCGCCAGATGCCTAGGGGTAAGTAGCGAACAACGAATGAAAACAACACCAGAAAGCGTCGTCATACGAGTCGGCGGCTAGTATGTGAGGTATTTGTCGCTCTATCTGGTGTAGAATCTAAAGGCGCCTCTTGTTTTGACTCTCCTTATCGGGGGCCGTCTTCAATATCAGTCTAGCCCCGTTTATGGTATCGTTGTGTGCGCTTTGAGTGGGTACTGTAGGTAGCTCCGATACCCCTCTATGTGTATACGGCGAAGCATATCTCTTGGAGGTGCGGTATCTTCTGCCAAGACAAGGCTGTGAAGATTATGTCGCTCAGCCTCGTTGATTCGATTTCCATATGTTCCTCAACCGCGTTCGGGGACATACACAGCCTTCGCAAGAAACATGCCAGGAATCCTCCCTGAGCCAGAGGGACCTTCTACCAAGGTCCACGTTACTTCCGGAAGTCTCCCACCATACATCTCACCTTCAGAAGCCCCGACGAAAAAGGCTCCATGGCGGACTGTTCGAAATGTGGGATTCGTCCAAACCGTGACGGCCACCTTACCAGAGGAGCTATATGATATCATATGGCGTGAGATCGAGGCATCTCTCGCAATACACAAGTATTCGAAAGTCATCATGAAACTCGAGGACGTGCTTCAGGGAGACTTTTTCAATGGTTACATCAAGAGAGGTAAAGCCGAAAGCCTGATGCCCGCCCGCTCTACGACCACGGCAGTTTTCTTTCCGTCGTCCCGGCTAACGTAACGTGCCACTCAAAGGGAATATTCTCATGCTCTCAGAGGGAGAGCCTGGCGTGGACGAAGTCTTCTCCCTTAGACAAGGTACGTCGAACTCAATGTCTGACCTGGCTGCGAATCAGGGAGGCCTACTGACTGACGCTTGGAACACAGGAGTCCTACGCTTGGAACTGGCCCAGGAAGTCTACAAGCGTGCCGGTCTCCAGGGAGTCCCGATACGATCCGGAGGTCGCAAACATGTGAAGTCAAGATACGGTGAGTGTGGTCTCTGTCCAAACTTTTCCGACTTGCCGCGTACAATCAGATTTACTGCATTCGAATTCGAATCCATGCAATTTCGACCACGTCGACGGAAGACATGGTATGATGGTCACTGACATGTGATGTAGTGGTTGAAAACAACCTCCGGCTTCCGTCCATGCTTCGGGGGAAAAAGGGCTTCGACAGACTCCTATGGGCCGCGAAGAACGTCTTGAACCGAAGCCTCTGTTGGCTTTTCGTGGACCTGAGTCCGAACAAAGGTATGTGACAGGGTGTACCTGCGCGCATCCTACACCTCCGCAGAGTTCGCAGAGTTCCTACGACTGAACTCCTTATCAGAGTCTGAAGAAGACCAACGACCGATCAATGCCCACCACCCAAACGTTCAGTCCTTATCGCCTCTGATACAAACCGTGCGAAACGTCCAATTCCCATTGACGCTCACCGCCCCGATATCCACATTTCCAGGTCCCAGGCCGCCCGAAGAAATACAGGAATCGATCCACGACCTCTTCGAATTCATCGATATGCTTGCGCTAGCATCTCCACGTGTTCAGACGACAGATAGCGTCGACTCGTTTATCAGTGGCTACCGAGTCCCGGATCCGCCGGAGTCGGATAAGGGGTCCGCCCCGGTCTCAGGAACCCGCTCTGCGTCCGTCAAGGTTGTAACATGGGCGGGCCTGTTGCCGGCACAGTGGACACTGGACATCCTCTGTGCAATCATGTAAGTACGCGTCCGATTATTGCCCGGTGTTCCCGGTATCCCGCCCAGTTTACCGTGCCCACTTCTTCACGACAACGTTGGAACTTTGGAGCTAAATACGGTGCCCAGAAAACACTCACGCGCCAAAGACCTCTCCCGTCTCGATCGGTCGGCCCAATGGCTGGGCCTTACCGTTACCGCTCATAAAGCTGAACCGGTTGGTCAAACGGACGGATATACAGTGCTCTTACGACCTGTAGCGGAGTCGAAACTTCTACCAGATGCCAAGGGCGGCGATGATCCAGAATCTCCCTTAGCCGACACCAAAGATGGTGACGATATGGTCATGAAAGACAGCACCGGTGATCATGATACAGCCGAGGCCGAGTTCGAAGGGCAGCTAGACGGTGCCGGTGCCAAGGGACGGGACGTACAGATGGCTGATGACATGTCTTCTGACAAAAAGGCCATCAAGACATGCGCTGGATTCTACAGATATTTATGCGCCGAATACGTCGACAGTCTGACTTGAGTCACCCACCTTAAAAGAAATCGCTGATCCAGGACACATCCAAGGTCTAGGTGATGCCGCAGCGAGAAGCAAAGAGTAAGGAAGGCGCTGGAAGTGTGTGCGCAAATGTACGAATATCAATTCTATTATAATAAGCCATCCAAAGATCCTGCATGGCTTGCTCATAGCAGCCAGACCCGACCGCTTCCAAGCTCCCACGGGCCAACCAGTATTCCTTTCCGACCTCAAATACTAACATCAAAGCTCACCAGGGTATCTTTTGCGTGCGCTTTTGGCGACTGGAACCAAGCCACCTTCAATGCTCTTAATAAACGCTGTAAGAATACGACCGCCATGGTCAAATCAGACACGTATCTTTGCATATTCATCTCGACAACTCGCGCAATACTCATCATACCATCTCCTCACGTCGTCGTCCACGTCCGTTGCATTCGCGCTCGAATTATCAAGCACTAGGCCCTCGACAACGCGGCACCGTTGGTTCTCGTCCACCACCCACTGCTCCCACGCGGCTTGCATGAGTTCCTTCTCGATCCCGTTAACCACGCGGATACCGACGGCTAGGTCATGTCTATAAGTCCCTAGACGCTTCCGGGCCTGCTGGACCTGAAGAGTTCCAGGCTCACTGATAGACGTATGGACATACTCTGGGTCATGTTCGTCATGGAACACGCTATAGCAGGCGTTCGACTCGCGAGGTGGCAAGTGCGCATCACGGCGAGAAATTTCGTCCAGATCGCTCAGATAGACAGCTCGGCTCATGGCAACGTCCGGAGAGACACCGAGTCGGGCCATGAAATTAGTGGCGCGACTCTCACGCCACCATTCCATTGTATCGCGGTAGGTGTGCCAGCTGTTGTATAGAGCGCTGAAGGCCAGAGCGATCAGTATGAACTTGTTGGCAGAGAAAGTCTTCGCCAACCACCTCAAAACATCGAAGAACGCCTCCAGGATCGTGCCAGCCGCACTTTGGGCTACTGACGACGCAGATTGCACTAACAGGCTCGTAATCGACCTGGGACCAGCCTGTCGTCTGAGCTCGATATTCAGAGCCAAGTCATTAACAAGCAACTGTGTAGTTTCAGTGGCATGACCGACTTGACCAAAGATGTGGACGGCTTTCTTCGTGCGGCTATGCGGTCCAAGTTTGCGCACCTGGTCTGCAACAAGATCTGCAAGATCGAAAGAATCCAGCTGCAAGTCAGACATAGCTTGCCGCTCTATCATTTGTCCCAGAAGCCATGGATTGCTCAACCATTCAACTTTGGTGAACACGGCGAGCTTACACTTGGCCTTGGCGACATGGGTGATGACGATTTTGCTGAGGAGGCGGTGCTTACTCCGGAAAGGTAAATGCCATGGTGTTCGCTTGTCAGTCACCACATAGCACAAATGGTCACTGTTGACATCGACAACTTGATAATCTCGGACGTTTGACCAAGTTTCCTGACCAATGAGGTTCGTGGTTGGAATATCGAAGGCAAATTCTCGGCGAAGGCGGCCTTCACCCAAGCTCAGCCAAGGTCCCTGACTGAGATTCTTTGCTCGACGTTCGTGCTGTAACAATTGCCATAGAGCACTCTTGTCTCCGAACATGACATGAAATAATGCTTTCGCACTTATATCGAACTCTTTCTCGACCGTAAGCTTCAGGTTCCCTGTAGGGACGTATTTGACTGGCTGAGCCGGCAATTTGAATTTGGACTCTCTTCGCCCGAGTTGAGTCTGGTGTAGAGCTCTGTCAACACGGATGGGCGATCGAAATTCATTTCCACTTATAGATGCACGGCCGCGGTAACTCGTCCCACCGGTGTCTACTGGCGTATTTGGTGATACATCTTCCCAGCTCTCGAGACTTGGACTTCGATCTGGCGCGTCAGTTTCAAGTCTGAGAAGCGCTTTGATTACCTCTTCCAACTCTGAAGGTTCCTCAGACACGCTGTTCTTGATCAAATAGTTTAGTCGTCGTTGGAGTAGTTTCAATGGCTCTAAGAAAGTCTTCATGGTCACTCTCCGGGGACCACCATCGGCTCCTGCATCTTTTAGATGCATAAAGATAAAATCACAGTCTCTGCCTGGAGCGGCAGTTGCTTCCTCGATGGAAGCAAGAGGCAGACTGGTAGTCAAGACGAGACCCATGTGGTTGCTGTAGAAGTACAGATCCCTCGAGGTGACATAGACACGGCCGGGAAATTCCTGTTGTTCACTTGGATTCCACGTGGCTCTGAACACCATGACAAGACGCTCGTCCCGTCGTACATTGGGGAAGAGAAGTCTAAACTGCGCGTCCTGAGATTTGAGCTGAAGAGGATAATAGTTCGGGAAATCTGGGACAAGAAGCTCCCTCCGCAGCGTCCTGAACGTGTCTCGGTCCACACTTATGGTACTTCTATGGCCTCGCTTGCTTGGCGAGGGCGTACGGCTTCTACCTGCAATGGGAGTCGTAGACTGGGGAATACCCAGGTCCAGGTGCGCGATGGCTTGCTGAGGGATAAGACGTGGTGGCGATGAAGATGGCTTGGGCGGCGAAGAACTTGGCTGAAGAACTGGTGTCTGCTGCGAAGAAATCTTCACATCGGAAGCTATTCTCGGCTCGCTTCGTTCTAGTCGATTGACAACCGCAGTATTTGACGCCCCCCACAGATTCGCTAGTAAGCTTGTCGGAATGCCGCTCTTCTCTGGGGCAGGGCTAAGCCCGCGTTCCCCAGTGATGATCACAGCGGATCTACTGAAGTTCGTGGGTGATGGGACTGCGGCTAACGTCGAAGGGGCCAATGTGCTCGCGGGCATGTCTCGGAGCGCCAATGTAAACGTGTTTCGCGGTTTCGAATCTATTTCCGGATTTTGTACCATGCTAATGCCGGGGCCAACAGGCATTGAACCGTGACTCGCTGCGATCAAGCTCGCTATGCCTCCACCAGCAGCTAAGTTTGGAGTGGACGGGCTGGCCGATACCTGCGGTGAAGCGGCGCTTTTGCGATGAAGGTCTAGCTTCGAGATGATACGCGATGCAGTTTCGCGGTGACCACTTTCTTCCATTGCAGTTGAACGGCGCGGTAAGTCTACACTTGTCTCGCGCCCATCCATTCCTGGAAGCGGTAACGTATTCGTCTTCTCGAGAGCTGCAATATCGTCTCCCCCGGCACCAGGCTCAGTCGAACCTAACATATATGTCCCAAATTCAGGGATGGGAGGGGCAGAGATTGCAAACGCCGCCCCCGTCTGGATGTTTCCGCCGCCACTCAGATTTTGTGCAGCATCAGGATCCTGGACAGCTTTCGACTTTGCGGCCTCAAACGCTGCAATCCATTCTACCAATTCTGTTTGAGTCTCGGCCTGTAGCAAGATAGTGTTCTTGTTGGTCTTGAGTTCGAAGCAAAAACGGCGTTCTTCATTTGGAGCTGGACGAACGTTACAGAGTAAGACACCAATGCGTTCACTCTCTTCAACTCCACCAGCTCTAGTACTCTGTAACAGCCAACCAAAGACGCCATTGCGGATGAATGCCCATCTTCGAATCCAAAGCGTCCTCGTAGGCTTGCCGCTGTAAGTTCGAAGGAATAGCCAACCCTGTTTCTCCCCAGATTGTTGAACAGCCTTCTTGGGAGAGTGCTGTAAGGCGGAACCGTTTGCTGACTGACCGTGGCTGGCAAACTGTGGGATGGTGGACTGGCTGTAATCGTCCAGCTCTCTCGAGGGTCGAGTCGTGAATTCTGCCGTGTCTTCCAGCTGCTTTTTAGCCTCCAGCAACTCTTTTCGAAATGTTTTCTCACTGGTCTCCATCTCGTTCAGCCAGCCTTTCACTCTTTGCATCTCGTCTGAGCTCCGCTGGAGTGTCGCAACGGTGTTGTCCCTGGATACTCTCATCTCGCGCCACTGCTCGAAAAACAACTTGACCAGCAATTTGTCCAAAGCGAATCTGAATTGTGGCGCTAGGCTGAAAAAGTCCATCATGGCTTTCAGGTATAGTTTCCGAGCCTCGTGTAGTTGAAAAGCGTCCTCTCTTATCGATGACGGCTCTTTGGTCTTTCCAAGTCCTGCATACTTTGATTGTAGATGTTCAAATGTCTTTTGTGAGGCCTCTACAGCTCGCCGCGCATCTTTGAATGCCTTTAGGTCGTTCGCCAGGAATTGCCTTATAGGATCTGCGACAATTGCGGTAAGTCGCTTGACCACAGCTACCATGCTCATCCAGTAGTCTTTGGCCCCATCACCATATCTCTTCATGGCCAACACGCAGTAGTCATGATCCAGCATTGACTCGGAAACCGTGGTCGGAAGGACAGAGTGGGAGATGAAGCTGTTGACAACGTTTTCGAGGGTGAGAGACTCGGCAACGAGTCGATTTGTCGCCTTCATGTAGTCATCGAGCCACCGTTCCAGCAAATCCAACTGTTCCCCATAATGTATAACGCTCGCTCGTGCCGTGGGAGAATCGATTGCTGCCTCTTTAAGGCCTACAGGAACCAGGTTGATAAGACGGCCAACATCCTGAGCAGGCTGCAGTGCTCGAGACATTGTATGGTGCTGGCGCAGGTGAATATGTGTACGTCTGCTATTGGGATGTTAAGTCTACAGATGTGTTTGACGACATCTTCAGTCGGCCTTAAATATAGAGGTCCTTGATGCCACTGCTGCGGACAACAAGGCGCATTGAATTGGGATGTTGTAGTATGAGCGTGGTTAAGAACGACGAGTTGGGGCCGCAGACAAGCGTCGACGTCAACGCAGCCTCGCATGCTTTGACATTATGGAGAAAATGGAGACCCTGCCAAGGAGCGCAAGGCTGTACAACTTTTTTTCTTTCACGGCGGCCGAAGAATAGCGGGCTCACGCTTCTCATACACATTACGAAGTAACTCATATCCCTAGCGCGCTTCGCATGCAATGGCTCGAGATCTTCTGAACGATAGCTCCTCTGATAGCGAGGATGGAGGCGCAGAGGTCCATCCTGTAGATTTCAAAGTCAACGAGTCTTTCGCTCGACGCTTCGAATACAACAAGAAGCGAGAAGAGTTGCAGAGATGTAAGGACAATGTCTACGGCCTAACATCATTATGCTGACCAACGCAGTATCAGAGAAACATGGCGAAGCCTCCCGCAAACGCAAACGAACCGACGACCCTGCATCCGACGACGACTCCTCTGACGAATCTACAAGTGAGTCCGAAGATGAGGGAGATCTTGCTACAGCGGCCCTCGATTCGGAGATCATGGCAACTATCAATGCCATTCGTTCCAAAGATCCTCGGGTGTATGACCAGTCTGCGGTGTTCTACACTGCGGGTGAGGACACCACACCGGCGGAATCAAGAGCGAAGAAGGATGAACCGATGCACCTCCAAGACTATCATCGACAGATTTTGCTGAATGGCGGTCCTGCAGAAGAAGACGAACCTGCGCCGTTGACGTACACTGAAGAGCAAGAACAACTCAAAAAGTCTGTCGTCGGAGAAATAAACGCTGCTGCTGCCGAGGCAGCTTCAGGCTCAGAAGATGAAGACGAGAGCAGGGGCGAGGTAGATGAATTTCTGGTAGCGAAAGAAAGGAAGAAGTCCTCTCGGGAACAGGTTACACTTGACGTCGAGAACGCCGAACGGGACCCTGAAACCTTCCTATCCAATTTCATGGTCTCCAGAGCCTGGGCCGCATCTGATTCGAGATTACATCCCTTTGAGTCTGACGACGAGGAAGAGGAGAGGAGAGCCGAGGAGTATGAAGAGGCATATAACATGAGATTCGAGGATCCCGCAAAATCCAATGAAAAGCTACGATCCCATGCCAGAGACGCGGCTGCAAAGTATTCCGTGAGGCGAGAGGAGGCGAATCCACGACAGAAGAAGCGAGAGGCAGAGAAGGCCAAAAAGGAGGCGGAGAAACAACAGCGCAAAGAAGAGAAGGCTCGTCTGAGAAAGTTGAAAATTGAGGAGCTGGAGGAGAAGTTGAAGAGAATCAAACGAGCAGCAGGATTGAGTACAAAAGATTTACAACCTGATGACTGGTCTCACCTTGTTGATGATGATTGGGACGATGCTCAATGGGAAGCAGAAATGCAAAAACGCTTCGGGGATGAATATTATGCGCAGAAGGAAGTGGGCAGCGATGAGGAGATGGCTGGGGAGAAGACAAAAATCCGCAAACCCAAGTTTGACGATGACATTGACATCAAAGATATTGTTCCAGAATTTCAAGATGACGAGAAGGCAGAATTCAGCCTCTCGGACGAAGAGCAGGGTGGCCGCAAGAATAAGAAGAGCAAGAAGTCAAAAGATGACACAAAACGAGAGGCACGAAAAGAACGAAGAATCATCGAGCAGCTGGTGGAAGATCAGCTGCAACTGGAATTGGATAACTCAGTGCCAAAGAAGGCTGGCTTCAGGTATCGCGAGACGTCCCCAAAGAGTTTCGGCTTGACGGCCAGGGATATTTTGTTGGCAGATGACAAGCAATTGAACGAGTTTGCCGGGCTCAAAAAACTGGCAGCTTTCAGGGACCCCGAAAAGAAGCGCAAGGACGCGAAGCATCTGGGAAAGAAAGCACGCTTGAGGAAATGGCGGTTGGACACATTCGGAAAAGAAGATGGTTTAGAAGCCTCTGAACTGGTTCCGAAAGAGTCTGCCGTGGAAGAGAAGATTGAAGCCGCTGACGGTAACGTCGACAACATCAACGAAGGCAGGAGAAAAAAGAAACGAAGGAGGAACAACAAGAAGAGCAAAGTGGAGGTCAATGGCACTGAATGAGGTTCCAGACAGGTGGATAATTGTCAAAGACATGCGGACAATACGTTTATGGAGTCGTTAACTCGTACCTGCGTCGAGGTGTGAAATTCTCTCGACCATGGCCCGCCAGACAGAGTAGCTGCAGCACCTTGTACTGCTTGAAGATGACCTAGATAGACGACTGATGATCAAGAAGTGACCTCTGCAGTATCGATCTGGCTCGAGGCACACCGTTCGGTTTTGTCCTTTTTGTGCTCCTATAGTAGGAATACTGCAGCGGAATGCAGTCCACACAGGACCCGACCCCATCGCTGTTGAAATATGTTTGCACGATCGCCAGCATCCCGAGGCTGTCGTATTCTAGAAGCCCTCAATCATCCAATGAATGCTTTTGCTAGTGTCTACACCCCGTACAGTAGTGGCAAGAGCCGCATCCAGGTGGACCGGGCTCTCCGAATCGTGAAAGAAAAAAACGCCATGGATCGTGTAGGAAGGATAGAGTAGCTGCGGCAATTGGACGGCAGGAAGCGCACTTGATGGGTGCCCATGGACCGGAGAAGCCGAGCAAAGGCCATGGATGACCCCGTCTGCGATAGGGTAAAAAGGGGATGGTGATGGGACAGCTGCTGAGGACACCGGGGGCAACGGTTGCCCTGGGCAGAGGCGGATAATATCGCACTGTAATGGCATGGTCCATTGGTGTGGGATGGGCGACGGGGGCGTGTGGGTGGATGGATGGCAGCGCGACCTCCTTTTCCCTGCGAGACAATTTTTGATTGAGGGCGAAAATAAGCCGGGCGGAAAGGAAAAACCTGAGCCCCGTTCCTGCTGTCGGTCCCTCTTTCCCAGGTCACGGCGCGCTGCCAGCCGCCAAGCCGAATTGACTTAGCTGGTCCCGGAGCTCAGAAAAAGTTGATCTTTATCAACCCTTCTCTTTCGCATCTTTCATTTCATCCTCGATTCATCATCCTTCTCTTCTCTCCACTCAATCATAGTCATCACTGATCTCTTGAACAGTCAAGATGGGTGAGGTTAACCAGGGCAAGAAGTCCTTCATGGGCATGGTGAGTGATGATCTGCCAGCTTCCTTATCCTGTGCTCGGCAGCCTCTTCGAGCTCGATCACGACCGCAGCGCTCTTGAAGGTCGTCAAAAGAATAATCACTGACATTCGATTCTCTGTCTAGCCCGGCTTCGTTGTTGATTTCTTGATGGGTGGTGTTTCCGCCGCCGTCTCGGTAAGTTCGCTATTCTGTCTATCTCGACGAAGGAGGTAAGCTAATTCAATCGACAGAAAACCGCTGCTGCCCCCATTGAGCGTGTCAAGCTCTTGATCCAGAATCAGGTATGCACCTTGGCTACCTTCTCCTTATGTTTCCGGCGCATCCTAGCTGTTATCTAAGATGCAAAAAAACAAAAATACTCTCTCTGCCGGCGAGGATCGAAAGATTTTCAGGACAAAGGCTTATATCTTGTAGGATGAAATGCTCAAGGCCGGTCGTCTCGACCGTAAATACAACGGTATCATCGACTGCTTCAGCCGTACCGCAAAGAACGAAGGTGTCATGTCCCTGTGGAGAGGTAACACTGCCAACGTTATCCGATACTTCCCCACTCAGGCCTTGAACTTCGCTTTCCGCGATACCTACAAGTCCATGTTCGCCTTCAAGAAGGAGCGTGATGGATACTGGAAGTGGATGGCCGGTAACTTGGCCTCTGGTGGTGCCGCCGGTGCTACCTCCCTCCTCTTCGTCTACTCTCTCGACTATGCTCGGTATGTTGGATTCACTCAGTTTGGATATTGCTCCCCAAGACTAACCTTGATTTAGTACCCGTCTTGCCAACGACGCCAAGTCTGCTTCCAAGGGTGGTGGTGACCGTCAATTCAACGGTTTGGTCGATGTCTACCGCAAGACCTTGGCTTCCGACGGTATTGCTGGTCTCTACCGTGGTTTCGGTCCTTCCGTTCTTGGTATCGTGGTCTACCGTGGTCTGTACTTCGGCATGTACGACTCCATCAAGCCTGTTCTCCTGGTTGGTCCTCTTGAGGGTAACTTCTTGGCCTCTTTCTTGCTCGGCTGGGGTGTCACCACTGGTGCTGGTATCGCTTCTTACCCTCTTGACACTATCCGTCGTCGTATGATGATGACCTCCGGCGAGGTACGTATCTCATGAATGCCCACCGATTCACACTTTTGCTGACCACATTCCAGGCCGTCAAGTACAAGAGCTCTTTCGACGCTGCCCAGAAGATCATGGCTGCTGAGGGTATCCGATCCTTCTTCAAGGGTGCCGGTGCCAACATCCTCCGTGGTGTCGCTGGTGCTGGTGTCTTGTCCATCTACGACCAGGTCCAACTTCTCATGTTCGGCAAGGCCTTCAAGGGTGGCTCCGGCTAAACGTCTCGTAATTCGATTACGATGGCAACATGAGCGAAGCGGCTGCTGGCATTTGTTTGCCAGTTCTGTTTTTGCCCAGAACAAACAACACAAAAGGGGTGCGGGTAATGGAGGGCCTTCAGTTGGGAGGCAAAGGGGTTTTGTATGATGCTTTAGGGATATGGTGAAGAGGGAGGTGCACAAGATACTTGGTTGCAAATAGACGTCTGATGCAATGCAAGCGAAAAGGAATCGGGAGATACAACGCATGGAGATGAATGACCACCATTCTAAGGGAGGAGTTCATTGACACGGGGTTTTCCTTGATCTGTTTTTCGTCTGCGTCGTTCCTCAAATCCCAATTGTACTTTACTGCCTGATGTTGCAACTCATTATTCTATAAAATCCTTCAAAGTGCATCTTAGGTTCTCGACCAAGGTATCCGTAGCAATCATTGCCTTGTGGCTCCTACGGTGGTCTCTACGGTGGGTTTCTAGGTCCAGTGCAAGTGCGCGGAAGGATGTGGCATGCCCTGCCTTTCGATGATTGAGTCTATTTCCTCGCATTGGTAGCCTACATTGGGTTCTCAAGATCTAATTCTCCCCGTTCACATGCCGCCAGATCTCCTGCTCCGTCTTTGACAATCTCTTACCCGCAGCTTTTGCCCAAGACATGGCGGTGTTCAGGAGAGAGTCAGATTCCGCCCGGCTGTCAAAGACAGGTTCACTATCCAGAATGCCACGGCGACCGGCAGAAGAGGAGGAGGAAGAAGGGCTCGCACGGTTTTCGTAGGGCTGGCATTCCTCAACGGGCTTGTCGTCGAATGAGGCACGCGAGTCTTGTACGTAGCCCGGTGGATGGGAAAGATCCTGTTGCCCGGGAGGTGGATACGCGGATGGAAAAGGTACGACGGGGTACGAAGTACGGGTTGGTGTGGGCGAGGGGAGAGCGTGTCGTCGAACGGGGGATGATGATTGTGTCATAAGAGAAGGCGATGATGGTGATGGCGCATGCTGCGCATGTGGATGTGGTTGCGGGCCGGGCACAGGCATCGGCATCGGCGGCGGTTGAGGCAGAGAAAGCGTCGTCGGTGTAAGGGTGTAGTCTGCTGCAGCTGACGGAACTGCACCTGGCTGAGGAGAGGGAGGACTGTTGTCGTCGTTTGATGATGGCGCCTTTGTTGCCGTCGTTCGTGTAGGAGTAGGAGTCAGTGTGGTCGACGTCGTCGTCTCCGCCATCAGAGTCGGCTGCAGTCTGCCGTTGTACGTTGCGGAGGCAGCATTGGTAGACTGCGGAACTGCCGCTGCGCCTGGTCGCGCCGCAGGGTAGTAGGAACTGCCGCGTTGTTGTTGTTGCGTCGTCGTCGTCGTCGTCGGCCTGGCTTCGGCGTTAGCTGGTGGCGTATAGCGCAATGCTGCTGCGCTTGGGGAGGTGTCAGGCAGTGTGTCAGAAGGGACATTTTTGTTGATGGGTGATGCGGTGTGGACGGGGATTGGAGCCATGGTTGGTTGGTTGGTTGGTTGTGGCGGTTGGAGGGAAGAGGATAGTTCGATGGGTCAGGTAGTTTTTGCACTGCAGGAGGTACCAGTATCCTTCCTTGTACGTATAATGCGATTTGCGGTTAGAAGAGAACAGAAAATGAGGTCAGTATACCGGGTCTGTCCAGGGGGGAGAGAAGAGCGAGACACGGGCAGAGGCAGACTGATCGTTTTGTTGCGCGTCGTGTTACTGTATGTTGATCAAGGGATGTATCTTGCGAGGTACCTGCACCACGGCGCACGTCATTGACAGCGGGAATCAAGCCAGGGCGGACATTCTAGCACTTGAGGTATGTGGCACGCAGGAGCAGCCGACACCAATAATGGGCTTCTTTGTTTTGTTGCTGTTGAAAGCCCAGAAACACTTACCTCGTGGGGAGGTCTAAGAGTCTGGACCTGCGAGGCTCTGCTGCATGCGGATGTACAATACAAACAATACGTAGTACAGTAGAGGGCAGGCTAGGTAGAATCCGCTCGCAGCTCACCGGTGCCGGGCGGGCTAGTCGTGAGGATCGGATAAACCTATTTCCGACGGTTAGAGCGGTTCATGCCCGGTCTAACCTCTTACGTACTTAGGCACATTACCTACAAAAGTGTCCAAGTACAGTATAAGCGGCCATTTGCTTTCTGCATCTAATTAGTGAGCGAAGTTGACTCTCTTCATGCCGCTGAAACCACGACTTCAACCATGCCATCGAGGGTGGCGACGTGGTGATAAAGCGGTATCGGGACGCGGTAGAAAGGCATCGAACCAATTTGTGTGGAAAGAGAATAGCTGTACAACTACCACCCGAAACTGGACTGGATTTGTGCTAAGTATAATGCCTCGACGGAGAGTCGTGAAGCAGAATTCTGGTCTGGATCTGGCGTGTTTATACCCAAGGTATAGTACCAGCTGAGCTTACACCTCTGCCGGCTTCTATTGACGTTACGCGGCCACCAATGACACGGATGCATGACCACTTTACTGCCATATACTATTCCAGGCGTTAACGTGCCTCTACACCATGTTGACTATTCAATTTTGAAGCTGGCCATTCATTCTCTGTCAGCTGAACCCTTGCAGTATCCATTTTGAGCGCGTTTCGTCAATAGGTGTATCGAAAACCTGCCAGGCCGGCAATGACTTCCTTTCCCTCATCCGCCAATCGATTGTGCCGACGGAAATATAGAACCATTGACACTGTCACTAGGACAATAACCCCGTTGCAACTGAACAGCCCACCGTCAGCACGTGGCCATCAGAAACCGTTACAGAGAGTCCACTTACGTGAGTGCGGTGTAGATACCGGGGCGGTACGTCGGAAAGTCCTGCGAGCGGAATGTCAAGGCGCCGAGAATGCCTCCCACCGCTCCCATTCCGGTCAGCGTAGCGCTGCAGAAGGTCCGAGTCCAGTGGCCTCGAATATTATTTGCCTGCCACGAGAGAACACAAGGAATTGACGAATTGCAACCGGCGGTCACGAGAAAGACCGCAAATAGCTGCACTCCAGGCACTTCGGTCCAGCTCAACAGAACCAGGCCGACAACAGACTCCACAACATTCAGAAGGATGACCACACTCCGAATGCGGTACTTGTCGCTGAGCCAAGCTTGAATGTACATTTGGATGGCCGCGAAGATGTACGGAGGCGTGGTTAGAAGTTGAGAAACCCCCGCACTGAAGCCAATTCTCGAATTCAAGATCAATGGGAGGAAATACGACACGGCATAGGCAGGGGCGGTCGCACATCTGTTGCCCAGGTTAGTGGAGATGCATAACAAACTCCTTGACCAAACGATCAAAACACTCACGTGTAGAGCATTCCGTAGCCCCAGATGCGCAGATCAAGTCCAGGGCGGAGGAATTTTCGTAGATTGAACTTCTGGTCAGCCTCGGTGTCTCGACGATCCTTCTCGACGAGCCGGATCATGTAAGCCAATTCGTCAGGTTTCAGGAATTTCCACGCCTTGGGATTGCTTGGATAGCCCACGAGAAGCACAAATGCGGCCCCAGCGATAACGCAGGTCAAGATACCTTCCATCACGAAAATCCACTAGGTGAAGGACATTAGAAGCTGATTGAAGCCATTGCACCACAGCCAGAAGACTCGGAGACTCTGGTGGCGATGGTCAGGAAGAGGAACTCACTTGCCAAGCTTCCAGTCCTGCCTGCCCATGCATCTGAATGAAGGCATATGCCAGGATTCCACTAAAAGATGACCCAACAATCCCAATTAGGTAGTTCCAGGCATACCGTCTAGCCATGTCGTCTGGAACAGTCATCAGCAAGGTATCGATACTACCAACTGACGGGGAAAGGACGTACAGCGAGTGTAGTAAAGCGAGATTAGGTAGATGATACCGGGAAACAGGCCAGCTTCGAGGATGCCCAGAATGATACGGAGACCGATCAGAACCGTCCAGTGCTTAGCGAATCCAAATCCCTGGGAGCCAATATCAGCGTACAAGGCCAGATGATGCCGTGTTTTGGGGTAGTGAGTCTAATGACATACTATGACAAGACCTCCCCAAAGCAGGGTCATGCCTGGAAGAGTCCACCTCGGTCCCAGTTTTTTGACGACTATGGCGGCAGGAACTTGAAATGCAATGTATGGGCCAAAGAAGATGAGGACAACAAGAGACTATCGATGATGTATGATTAGCCTTGGGCATGTCGGAAGCGCATTATGTGAATCAATACTTACATATCGTGTTCCAACGGTGAGTTTCAACTCCTTACCCATGCTATGCGAATCCGTTAGCACCCACGGACGGAAGGGACGAGGTATGTTCAGAGAGCGATATACCCAGCAATATAAGCGTTGGAGAGATTACTTCGATCCATCAAGCTGACGGCGACCATAAGACCGCAGATCGAGAGGAGACGTCGATCGATCTTGTGGACGATTTTTCGGGTTTCAGAGTGTGTGAAAAGTTCGGGTTCTGCATCATCTTGCTGGGATACAGGACTTTCGACAGTCGGATCGAGGCTTGCATCTCGTGCCTGCTCATACAGGCCGAGTTTTTCACTTGCCATTGTGTCGTGCCACGATGTGACTGTGGAAGTTGAGGTTGGCGACTTGATCAAACGACTGGGGTCAGAGAGTCGCTGAGATATCGGCTGCTAGCTGGAATATGGCATGTCTCTAGGGAGCGCTCAACCAACCTATATACGAGCTCCCCTCAGTGAGCCCAGGCGCGAAATACCCAAATGGGAGATATCCACGATGCCAAAAGCAGAGTTTGTGGACCCAAGCCGCGAGGACTCCAAATTCCCCATAGAAAGCTGATGATTGTCAGCGAGAATACCGCGCATTGCCGACCACTGCCGACGGCGCTTTTACGGCTGTTTTGCTCCATTTTCCATCTTCATTATCACGCGATTACCGATCCGTCGGGTGCGGACGACAACCTCAAGGGTACCTGAAGGGCATATGAAGTAGAGAGCATTGACGGTGGACTATGCCACGAATTCTGGCCGGCTACCGGGTACATGGCATGCCCCTGTAGTAATTTCTCTCTTGTAGCGAATATCGTGAATTTTCCAGGATTCGAGAAGTACAGCTCATACCGCAGCATACGGCTGGGAAATTTAAGGAGAATTGCTTAGATTAGACCGCATTGGTGGTTTCTTGAAGACATCTGGACTACACATCAGTCTCGAATGGCAACAGTGACGTGTCCCAAAGCTCGTCAAAGATGCCGCCAAAGTCTTCATGAGCCCATGGTGGCTCAACACTGTCTAGATTCATCCATGATGAGCCATCCGCAAGGGTGAGTTCTAGCCTCGGACTGAATGATGTTGGAAACGGGAAAAGGCCCCGCAAATCATGCATATCAAAGGCAGTGTAGTCTGTGTGTCGCTCATCTGATGGAGTGAGCGGACCTGATCGAATTTTCACCTGAGTAGGTGAAGCACGCAATCGATTAATCGTACTGAGTACCGGAACAGCCGCAGCAAATTTGATCTGCATGTGCTCGAGGGCCTTCACAATAATGTCGAGCTCCTGAGCACACATGTCACTCTGACGAGGTGTGGCGCTATAACGTAACTGCGGGACTGCTGCCACCATCATGTACCAGGTGTTGCCGCCGAGAAGAAAATTGATGTCGTCTCGTATGTACATCTCGTGGTACAAACGTATTATACAAGATGAGGCCACTAAAGTTCCAAGACTACTGGCAGAAAAGGGTCTTGGATCCCCAAACAGATTGAGGTAGGTAATCACAACGACAAAGTACATGATGTGTGCTTCTGCAGTATCCCGATGATAGATCCTGTTGTTCGACCTATCGTATAATCGAGCTTCATCTGGAAGATCGTCAAGCCACGACTTGAGAGATTCAACGATAAGACAGCGCTGTTTATAGGTCAGCGCCAAGAAATAGGAAAGTGTGATGGAGATAGACACTCAGAACGCTATGGGAACCAGATCGTGGCTAGACGACATACCTCTTGATGATTTGAAGGACGCCTGGCCTGCAGGTCTAGTATCCGTCCCAATATAGTCGCCAGCTTAGCGAGTTCTATAAATAAGACTGCCGGACGGTTGACAGCCTCGAAATCGTCGGCCGTGGGAGGCGCCACATTGAACTCATGCAGTTTGATCGCTGTCGGGCGGCCCATGGTCGCTGACAGAAGTTGATCCTGTATCTAAACCACTAGTTATGGAGCACGTCTCATTGAAGTGTATTGACCAACTTACGAAGATACACCAGGTAACTCTGCGCGCGATTTTAGGGTTGGCTATTCGAGCATAGGTTCGATTGAGATGCAATCCCATCTGACTGAGGAGTCTGCAAGCCATACCGAGCCACTGCCAGCCGCAGTCGAAGGTGAGGATAAGATGACCCTTGATGTTCCACGTCATTAACAGACACATAGTCTTCAATATCGCCATGTAATCGCTCTCGAAGTCAAGATGAATCAACGTCTTTGCAATTGTGTAGTATTGCTCGCTCTCTGCCAGCGGCGCTGGGCCCCTAGGGAATCGAAGCATGGATCCCACCATACATACAGCGTGGCAAAGTGGCGTAGATCGTGTCTCCACAACTAGGTCTTCGCGCTGGACAACGGGAAATCGGTGGCTTAGATGTTCAAAATACATATCGGCATACGCGCGGAAAACAAGCTCCGAGGGCAGCGATACAAGACTTGGGATCTGTAAAATCTGTTCCGTTAGTCGTGTCGAGAAGACGGTAGTGCTCTCATAATTAGGTCGCAATGACGGCTGCTCATGTAGGAGAAGTGACGTGTCTCCAAGAAATGGTGATTGTTCAGGCATGACCGACAGGCTCGTTCCACGGCTTTGACTGGCATCCAGAGATTCGAGAGGGGGAGAAGTGTCAGTAGAGTGCTGTGTGATCGCGTCTGTGAAATCATGCCCAGCGGATTGTGACAACTGTGCCGAAGTTGGGGAGTTGTACTTCTGCCGAACCGAGGCTCTCTTAGAATGGCGTCTTCTACAGGGGTGTTAGCAGAATCAGGACGTTAGTTGGTTGCATTTATCCTTACGTGCATCTGAGACCATGCTCTGAGCAGCTCCCACACGGCGCTCCATGGCGGCTTTCGAGATCGCATTTGACTTTGCGGGCGTGACAATGATCGCACACCAATTTCGCGCGGCGTGTCCGCAGTGGGGGCGGTTGTCGACTGCCCGGCATTAGAACCTAGGGTTGGCAGCAGAGTATGAGTGTGGTGGACTGATTCTGAGGGAGGACAACCGCACCTACAAGGACTGATGATAATGCTCAGGTACTAGGTAGGAATGTCCGAGGAGTGGTCATGATGGAGGGAAGTTAATCCGCACTAGTAAATCTTGCGAGGGCAGTGAGCGTCAAATAATTGATACCAATTGTCTCTATTGGTTTAGTTGCTTGGCGCGCCGACAACTGCCATTGCGGGTTACATAAGGTACATAATGTAAGGCAGGTGCGATTCCATGACATGACACCACCACGACTTTTATAGCTCGACCTCGGTTCTGCCACCTCGTTATGCGGTTAAGGCATCCGAAAATATCACCTTGGGGTACTCGTACGACCCGTCGATCATGCTGCATGATGCTCCGAATACGCGAACTGACCTTGTGTCAATACTGGTATACGCACAATTGTAGAAGAGATCGACTTACAAGTGAAGGAAACCTCACCACCGCCCGGCGGTGCGGGCAACCAGCTGTAAAAGTTCAACAGATTAGTACTGACTGACCGTTCCACGCGGGCCCTCATCTCAGACTTACTTGGAATGCCATTCCTCAGGCGGAACCACATCCGAAGGCTGAATCAATATCTCAAACTTGCCATCTGCCTGCTCCTTTAACGGCGTTCCATCGAGGCACTTGAGATCGTTGCGATCTCCCAGAGCGTAGTGTTCCAGCGCGTTGGGGATGAACAGTTGATCTTTGTCGTACAAGCTCAAGCTCCAAAACCCTAAAGGGTGAAGGAGAGGCTTTCTACTAAAAGAGAGTTTAATCGCCTGCTTGGGTCCAATTTTGATGTCTGGTATTTCAGCGGCACTCCCAGGAGGACGGTAAGATGGGTAAATCGCTTGATCGGATGCCACTCCCAGATATCCGCGCATCGCCACGAGGTACCTTGCGGCGTAAAACGACCGGAAATTTCCGCAAATCATGGGTGTATTCGTGTACCACCCGTGTCCCTGATCGCGAACGATCCCAGCAGTCAGCTTGAGGGCCTTTGCTGACAAGTTTGCCAAGTCAACCGCAACGGCAAGCGAAGTATTGGGTGGCTGTGTGAATACTCCGTCTCGGATACCCGCCTTTTCCAAGACGTAAGCAATCCAGGATCGGTCCTGCAAGACCTCCGATTGATTATACCTCGATAGGGCGGCCGTCAAGCGCAAAACTTGCTCTGCTTCCGACACAGGAGATTGTTCTGAGCCTGCCACCTCGGAGAAGATGCTCAGGTCGAACGGAGGAACTCCAGAATCATGAACCCGAGGCTTTGTGACCACCTTAATCTGGTTTTGGAGAGCATGGACGTGCTGCACGTCGTCTGTTTGGTTTTTAAGCAGTAAACGTACTGTCCATATTCCATAGGGAGTTGGAGAATGGATCACTCCCCGCTCGTCGCCATCGCTACTGTCCTCGTGCAGCCCAAAATCGTCTTCGGCAAAGGTCAGACGATAGTCGCCAGGTTTATGACCCATCAAACCCATCACTGAGCTGTAATTGTTACCGTACCTATGTGCCATTAGCGCCAAAGCTTTCACTCAGCTGCTAACGTACATATCGAAGAAAGAGAAGGACCAAAATCGGTCACCAATCTCAGGTACCGAGATGACCAAATCGGACTGGGACAGATCGCAGAAGATTGACGAGTACATGGTGTCGTTGTTGGGTCGAACGACTTTAGTCCACCCTGGCTTTATCACGTCTCGCTCATGATAGAGCACGTTGATAGCTGAACCTTGTTTCCTCGCGAACCGCCCGTAGGCGAACAAAGGATACCCATACTGCCCATCGAGTTAGCTGATTCATCACATACCACAAATCATTGAGGAGTCAATTCTGAACATGCCTGGTAGGCGAATCCGAGGGCATCCTGTGCGTCAGCGTTACGCTGGGTGGTCGGTGTGTGCTCGCCATTGGCAAGTGACTTCTCAGTCATTATGTAAGCCTTTTGGTGATTGAGCCTGGTATGTCTGGAATGTAGGGGAAACCACAGTACAATTCGGGGCCAGTTGTACGTTTGTTAGCATCACGCCTTACACTTGTAGTCGTCGACTTGCGAGTTAGGTCCCTGCCAGTCGAAAGGTTTGCCGGCCTGAGCCGACGAGTGCCGACCGCGGCTGTGGGTTGCCACATGGTCTGAGGCCCGCAGACGAGCATCGTGGGTCCACGACCCCAAATAGCATGAGCTCGGCAGTAGTATTGCAGCCAATCTGGATGGGTGATTGTTGATGGCGAAATATAAGTGTTGATGGCGACATTGAGACAATTTTGCAAGTTCACAGTAGGGCTTGAACAATTTCTCGAGGCAGTCATGACACCCCTATAGCCGTGACTAAGATCAGTAAATAAATGCACAAAAGGAAAGCAGCCCGAGGTTGAAGAACTCCGACCGTGAGTTGATCACCAATGAACTAATGGCCAGCGTAATCTCTCATGCGGACTGAGACCCGTGGTAGCATTTATTCCTTGCTCCGCGATGACAGCCTTGAGCCTACAAGGCTGTCTAGGCTGGCAAGGCTGGCAAGGCTGGCAAGGCTGGAAACACCTAAG
Source organism: Exophiala spinifera (assembly GCF_000836115.1). Taxonomy (NCBI): domain Eukaryota; kingdom Fungi; phylum Ascomycota; class Eurotiomycetes; order Chaetothyriales; family Herpotrichiellaceae; genus Exophiala; species Exophiala spinifera. The sequence goes on along the minus strand of NW_015622518.1, from coordinate 1,763,517 downwards.
TTTAGTACCCGGTCATCCTGTTCGATGGCTCTCCTGACAGAAGCGCAAGTATCTGTGTAATTGCGCCGCCAATCTGTTCTGACTGTCTGGAAAGGGACCCTTTCCCAAGGAGGAATCATGCTCTCATCATTCCAGCGTTCGAATAGGATGTTACCTTGGGCGCCTGTACATCGTCAGGCACAGGAACAGTATGTGCGAGGACAGCTTCAGACGGACTCCCTTCAGACTGTCCAGAGCCTGGAGAACACGCTACTCTCATTTGGGGAAGGTTCGGACTGAATGCCCGTGACATGTGCCAAGCCAATTGTCCGGCTATAATCACGTGACCAAGCGCTTCCATTGGTTGGCGCTGCACTGCATCTTTTCCAGGAACGCGGGAAGGCGCGAGGAAATAATATTGGGAATTGACTCTTGTGTCATGAAGGGATCCGTCATCAGTACAACACATATCGACGGCAGCCTTACCCCCAGATATCCCAGACACTTGGCCTGAATACTTGTGTATATCGAACCTCTGCTGTCCAACCACCGACAAGGCCCGCGTCTCGTCCCCAAAGCCGCCCGCGTGCTGAATCTCGCTGCTGTGATTCGCCGGCCCAACACCTCTCTGTCCAAACCTGGTTTGTGACTTTTTGTCCGCGGTCGAGGATTTTCTCGCGTCGAATGTTCGCTTAACCCTGAATTCAACCGACAGCTCTGGACTGGATGCGAGTATGTAAAATTTCGACTGCGAAATGACCTGCATCTAAGTAGCAGCATTCCGCTCATTATCACTCACCGCAAACGCTGTTGCTGTTCCTTGATCTTCTGCCACACCGCTGCCTGAGCACTGATGCCCGGCATCTTTTGGATCCAATCACCTTCTACTCATCGTTTGGTTCGCTGAGCCGGCTTCAGCCTCAAACTCAACACTCACGGTAGTGCGTACAGAGCATTTCGCATCCGATCGATATCCGGACAGCCGAAATTCAACCAAGTTTCTGACGTACCACTCGACACCATGTACAACTCCCTCATCTTTCTTACTGTGCGCTGCTTCTAACTCGATTAGGAAATTCGGAAAGCAGATACAGCGACAGCAATTAGATCTTCCTGAATATGCGGCCAGCTTCCTCAATTACAAGGCTCTTAAAAAGGTGAGACACAAGGAGATAGTTGGCTCGAAAGCGCTGACAGTGTCCTCCAGCTCATTAAGCAGCTCAGTGCAACGCCGACCATCGAGGCTCAAGGCGGTTCTGCGACCGAAGATATTCAAGCAGCCCTGCGAGCCAACAAAGAAGTTTTCTTCTTTCGATTAGTATGCCGACTGATCCCTAATCTTTAAATGTACCTGTACTCACAGAGAACTCCAGGAGCGAGAAATAGAGAAGGTGAACGTCTTTTATCTGCAGAAGGAAGCAGAGGTACGGCAAAGCGTCGTGCGATATCTTGATTCTGACGTTGCTCAGTTTTCACTGCGTCTGAAAACATTGCTCGACAAAAAGCGTGTCATTCAGGCTAGAATCGCTGCAAATTCGAGGCTTTCTGCTAGCTTTGTCACACTAGTTGAGGGATTCCAACAATTTGACAATGACTTGAACAAACTCCAGGTACGGGTCTATTGAGTGGTGCATCACCTGTTTCTCACTTTACGCCAGCAATTTGTCGAGGTAAATGAAACTGCAATTTCAAAAATTCTCAAAAAGGTTCGTTGATTGATCCAGAATTCGTTATCATGTCGTGCTGATTTTTATGTGGTAGTGGGACAAGACATCCAAGGTACAGCTCACATCTACTGCATTTGCACGCATACTAAACGACAATAGTCCCGGACCAAGGAAATTTACCTCCAAAGGGCTGTTGAGATCCAACCATGCTTCAATCGAGACGTGCTTCGAGACCTTTCAGATAAAGCAACCACTGCTAGGCTTGACCTCGAGGCTTGGGCTGAAGGCGAGAACATACAATATGAGGTATCTAAGCCCCAAGACCGGATGATTGGCCAACGCGTTGGAACAGAGGAGAGCGATATCGATTTGCAAATATTGCAAGCTTCTGCTGCCGGTAACGTTGCTGCTCTTCGTGAGTGGATCTCTCGATTAAGCACCGCACCGAATGCAAGTGAGCGGTTCACGCGAATATTCCTGGCCACAATCAGCGAGGCCCCCGATGACGCTTTACGCGTATTCCTCGACTCTGGCTTGATTGACATACATGCTGAAGACGACATCAACGAAAGGAATTGCTTACATGAGGCGGCTATCTATGGCAAGGATAGTGTACTGGACTATGGTCTCGCACATGGTGTTGATCTTACGAGAGTCGATGTCTATGGTCGGGTTCCATTGCACTATGCCTGTCTCAGAGGGCGACTGGCAATGGTTGAAAAGCTACTCACAGCTGGTCCAAGCACCATCGATCTGAAAGATCACGATAATTTCACCCCTCTGATTCACAGCATTGTTCGTCATCGGGTTGAATGCGTTCGCTTGCTGCTAGCTAGCAATGTCAGGATAGACCCGCAATCTGAGGGGGACCATATACCGTTGAACCTGGCATGCCAGCATGAGTCAATCGAGGTCGCCACCATGCTGCTCGAAAGAAATGCAAAACTTTTGCCAGATGCGGAAGGACTTTTCCCTCAGCATCTGGTCGCCCGTTCTAGTCACAAAGCTGATTTGTTGTTGCTTCTCAGACAGCACGGGGCAGACCTCAATCAAAGGGACAAATTGTACCAATGGACGCCACTCTTCCATGCAGCCAGTGAAGGTCGGGTCGAATGTTTGCGTGCTCTGTTGGAGAGCGGAGCAGATCCAGAGGCTTTGGATGAAAAGGGACTCACAGCAATGTACTATGCCACGTGGGAAGGTCACCTCCAGTGCATGGAGCTGCTATGGGAGCGCACGAGTTATCGACGGGCAGAAAGAAAAATTTCACGTCTAGGCGCTGTTGTCCCTCCCCATAACCAAATGAATGCGATGGAAATCACCCCTGAGGAACCTTCCCCGATAGAAGGCGATGGCATACCCGACCTTTCACTACCTCCGCCGATAATACCGCTGCGACGATATGGACACAACTTTCTCGACACGAAAACTTTTATCGCCATCAGTTTTGACGGCGGGGCACGAGCAATAAGGTTTTTCAACGAGGCAAGATATCCTGCTGCTCGGTTAACCATTTCTTCAAAAATGTCGGATCTTATACCTCGAAATCTAATGTTACCCATTCAAGAGGATTCAAGGTCAATATACTTCCAAGTCGACAACCTGAGCACTTTTGCAGTGGACTTTGAGATCTTCCCTACCTTCGGCTCGAAGGTGATTGCAAAGTCCGTTGCCCTTCCCGACGTATTTCGAGCGACCGACAGCAGCAGCGGCACCTGCTGTCTTCCTTTGTTTGACCCTAGATTACGAGCGGTCGGTCAAATACAGTTCAATTTCCAGGTGATCAAGCCGTATAGAGGTACCCCCTTGGAGATCACACAGTTTGCGACATATTGGAAGGCTACCAGCGCCCTTGACGATCATTCTGGCTTGGTTACTGGCTCAAGTTTGTCGGGTGACTACCTGAGACTAATCGTGCAGCTTACCCGCGATGGAATTCCCGTCATTTACCCTTCTTACTTTGTTCCTTACGACAAGCTCCAGATATCTCTGTGCCAGTTCAACTTCGAAACCTTGGCTGGATTAGGATTGGCTGGCTCGCTTGCCCAAAAGGATGGGGAGCCAGATTTCGACAGAACAGATATCCTCGAGTGGCAACGCCGCCTGTCCGGGTCAATTTTCCTCCTGCGCGACGTCTTGAGCTCTATGCCGCCGCATATCAACCTCAACCTGCATATCCTGTATCCATCTCCCTCGGAAGATGTAGATCAAGGAGTATGCTCTCACATTGACATCAACACCTTCATTGATGCTCTGTTGACTGAAGTCTTCAACCATGCTCGAGCGTTACGAAACGCGTCTCCAGACCTGTCGCACTCGCTCGTCTTCTCCTCGCTAAATCCTAATATTTGTACGGCTTTGAACTGGAAACAACCCAATTTTCCAGTGCTGTTGTGCAACTCGCTTGGCTCCCCAAGTGGTCATGGTGCCTCGATCAAAGAGTCTGCTCGAGTTGCGCAGATGAACAATTTCATGGGATTGACTTGCTCAGCACAACTTCTACGCATGGTCCCAGCACTGGTCGAGACCATCAAACAAGCAGGGTTGGTTCTCGTTTCGAATGCCATGGGGGAGGAGCCTACACAGACCACAGGTGCCGGTCAAAGTGTGCTTTCGGTGCTGCCTGAGGGCGTTGATGGTATGCTGAGACCCAATGGTGTGTTAAGATTCAATGAGGGCATTGACATGTAACTGGTTTATTTTGAAGTGGTCAGTGAAGCTTCATAGTTGGACCTTGTGCAAGCAGCTGGCGAGGTGCTGACGAGCTGATGACGAGTATGACTCGAACACAGTCGATCCCAGTTTTTATGAGTGGCGGCTTTCGTCCTATTCCTAAATGTCATGAATAAGCTAAAGAAAAGCATATGTCTAGAGAATTTCAAGAGCAAAAAAAGAATTCCAACCTTTTGGTTTTGTTGGTTCCCCTCAACGTACATTGCATGTGGAAAGAAGCCGATACGCAAGTCTCGTACTCGTACTCGTAATCGTACCTTGGGCGAGGAATGATTAGGTAAATGCTAACAATATGATTGTTCTGTTTTGGTGAGTTTCGCTGGCCCTTTGGACTTCCATATTGCAGGCGCCAATGTAGTCAATAATCACTCGGTTCAAAAGACACGTCGACCTGCAAATGAAGACAAAATCTATAAACCGTTTTTCGACATCACGATCTTCCTAGTCCTACTCCCTTCCAAGCCGAATACCCGGACTCGGATCCCGGGGATCATTTATTGTGGTGTTTTCATGCTTCGCCAAAGGCTACTGAGGAGGCCACTGATAATACGAGAACACCTGACTCGAAGCACCGACTGAAAACAAAACAACCCAAGGCTATTCTTTTTGGAAAGGAACAAGTGGCATAGTGTCGTCCACCACGAACGCACACACATCCTCAGCCATGAATACAACCAGGCTACGGAAAGCGTTCAAATACCCATCCGACGATGAAGGGACTGATGCGTCGCACGACGAAATGGATGAACAAGGTGAGTTGAGTCGAGTGGAAGCCGGTCTCTCTTTTGTTCCCGTCTTCCTTTTGTCCCAAGCTGTATGAACCATCGCTCCTAGCCGCTTGAAGGGTACGAACACTATGTTCCACCCGACGGTCGATACTACCAAAGGTATACTGCGTTCGTGGGCAATGCGTACCTATCATGTATATACGAGTGTGCGCGGACGCGAGGCTTTCTTCAAACATTCCGTACCTGTCACCATCACCTTGTTCTCTCCTCCTCTCATGATCAAATGAATCCAGACTGACAAAGTACTCTTCATACGTTTGTCGGAAAAACAGAACAAGAATCCCTCCTCAAGCGCCTACGGGCCTCCGAATCCTCGACGAACGCCCAGTACACGCTCATCTTCACGGCGCTGCCACTCATCGTCACGCTCCCGTTCGCGTGGTACCTCTTCATCGCCACGTCACGGATAATGGCGTTGTTGTGTCTCCTCAGCATCACCTCCCTCGGCTCAAGCGCGTACATCATGTCATGTATGCCTGTCTCGTCTTCTTCGGCAAACACGTCATCCTCGGGTCTGGGTGGCTCGGGACAACGACGGCGACTACGACCGCCTCCGCCGCCACCGAGTGTGGTGTTTGGCACGGGCACCGCGCGAGGCTCGCAGAATGAAGCGGCCTTTTCTCCTTTTTCTTCGTTCTCGTCGTTTTTCGCGACGAGCCCCGACGACGGCCCCGTGAAGCAATACCTTCCTTACCTCAACGCCGCGACCGGTGTCATCCTCCTCGTCGCCGCGATGGGGTACAGGGCCCGAACGGACGTTCCAGAGGGCCTGTGGCTGTTTCTGGTCTTGCCGGCCGTGGTGTTCGGCATGGTCGTCATGGCGAGACGGAACATTGGGGACATCCAGGTGGGCTTGTCGGAGTTGCAAGGGATGAGGTACGAGTACAAGGGCGCGTAGTACGGAGAAATTGAGGGCTGGTCTTGGAGTACGGTAGCTGCCTACCTACCTCTCGTTAGGTACGTAACCGGGCTCTCCGACTTATAAGATGGTCAGTCACCCCTCCTCCCGAACTCAATATCGGTATCATACTATGTTTGTCGCTAGCCAATGGAGTGTGGTAATGAATGGCAATTCCAGACGACATGAGCGAGCATTATTTGGAGGTGTAGTGTCTGATGCCGTGTCTACAGGGCAAGGTAGCGTGTGAGCAGACCTCCCCCGTTGGCGTACATCTAGACCATGTCGAAAGGATGGGTCTTTGTACTTGGCGGCATGATGGAATGCAATATTAGGTACCTGATGCACCTGGGTAGACAAGCTCCGAGCTATTCAAATCATCAAAGAGAAGCATCGATCAGAATATGACAGTACAGAATCCGTGTCCGTCAGTAGATCGCTCACGAGTTCCAGGTTCCAGTCCGAGTTGCAGTTTGTAACACTTTGTATTCCTACATAGATATATACATGGCTCGCCGACCCAGAAACGGGGACACCACGAATATACCTACCTCTACGTACTGGTACAGATCGCGTGCGCTAAAAAGAGAAGAATGAAGCATCCAGAGGTACAACATTGAACGTTATGATTCAACCTTGGCAGCCTCAGTGATCTCTGCCGGGCTCGGAGGTTCGGGAACCGTAGGCCAATTCTTCTTCAAGGCATCTTGGATCATGACCAGTGTGCCTTTCGGTCCACTGACGGCGCCTGCAAAGAACGGAAAAAATTCGACGTTAGTTTTCCAAACGACTCCGAAGCATATACGACAAAACTAAGCCGGGAAGGAACTCACCTTTCACAACGACCAACCCATTCTCGGCGTCCGACTGTAACACTCGCAGACTCTGCACCGTGTTTCTCTGCCCGCCCATATTTCCCGCCATCTTCTTGCCGGGATACACCCTGCTACCACCACCTTGGCCCTGGCCCATCGTGCCGTGTGATCTGTGGCTCTTGGAGTGACCGTGACTTCGTGGTTGACCTTTGAACCCCCATCTCTTCATGGGGCCTGCAAAGCCTTTCCCCTTGCAATTCGACCGCGTGTCGACAAACTGCCCCTCGATGAACCAATTTGCACGGATCTCCTGGCCGACCGGCAAGAGCCCTTCCGGCCCGCGGACTCGAAACTCGCGCTGGTACCGCTTGGGGCTCACGCCCTGGACGGAGAAATGGCCTAGCATCGGCTTGGTGACGTTCTTGGTGTTTTGCGATCCGCACCCCACGCACACAGCATAGTACCCGTGCCGCCTGCGCGTCTTGTGGCTGACCACCTGGTTCTGATCTAGCTGCAACACTGTGCAGGGGAGCCGGCGTCCAGATTCGACGTCGTACACGGCCGTCATGCCCTTTTTGATGGCGAGAGCTCCGGTCCGCAGAGGGAGTGTGTCGGACGCCAGTCGTCGCTCAAAAGCTGCCGCCGGTGTCGAGAGGAGAGGCTGGATACCCGGGACGACATTGTATTTGCTGTGTGTGGGAGGATCTATCGATTTGATACCAAAGGTCCGTCTTTGTGAGGATGTGATGGATTGCCGTAGAACGGATCGAGGGAGGAGGAAGGACGGAGGCAGGGGGACGGCAGTGAGCCGCGAAGTGTTTGGAGGCATGTTCAACGACGACGCACACAACGTCTGTAGTGAGTGGGAGCTGGTGATGGTTTCGAGAGTTGCGCCTGAGGTGCCGCAGCTTCATGGCGAAGATGCGAGCAACGGAAAATATTAAGACCCTACCAAATTCGGAATAGTATTGTATTAGGTAATCGAGCTCCCAGCCCAAGGACGCCCCCCAGTTCGCTGCGGACAATTTCACCTCCGAGTGTGCTCTCCAGCGTCAGGGAATTCTTTCTAATTGACGATGACTTGTCTCACAGAAGCATATGCGACCGAGAATGGACTTAGTAAAGGCACTAGATCGATTCCTTCTGCACAAGTTGGCCATCGACTATCCTGATCTCGTGCCGTTGCATCGACGTCTTGACCTCTTTCACACCCTTCAGGCCAGCTAGAATCAATCTGAGGCACCACGAGTCACGTCATACAAATCGGACACATAAACCATGATCCGCTGATGGTGAGAGCTTCGAAGGGCTTCTTTGTCACGCCTCCGCTTTGCAGTCTGTCATCTGTAGCTTCTACTCCGAGCCGTGCCTCGAATGTAGTTTAGCAGAAATTCCTCGTCTCACAGATTGTCCTGCCTCCAAGCGAGACTCAACTTTATCCGTTGTTCGTCGACATCTGGCCAGCTGAACACAGGAAGCGTCCCCTTGTGCGAATCAACTGGACGTGCAGACCTGACAACACAATTGTACGGAAGGCGAAAACACAACGTCAGCACCTCCGAAAGGACAACCTCGGGACGATAAGTGAGGATTTGAATCGTAGCGTGAGACAGACGTTCTCGAACATTAGCGTTCAATCGAGACAAGTACTCGATTTTCATCAAGTCTTGGGAGAGTCGTGCTTGTTTCACCGCCGGCCACTGTCCGTCGAACACTTTCGCAAAGTCCACCATTTCTCGACGGGTGTAGGACATGCTTGGCTGGCGAGGGCAGTGGTGCTGCAGCATGAGATTAGTCAATGGAGTTATGATCCATACTTCTTCCAGTCGCTCGATGTGTGCCGTGATGTACTCGTAGATAAAGTGAGAATGACTTGCAAATGTCCTCATGAGAACATCCCATCTCGCTAAACCTGTGTCCTGAAGTTCCTCCTTGACCATCTCGCGCGCCAGGACTGCAAGCTTATCTCGTCCGGTAACGAATCTTTGATACGCTTGAACCGTCCTGTCGAGTTTTAGAATGTGTGCCAATGCGGCTTTGATGTCCAGACTCGGAGGGCGGCTATTGACTAGTCGGTCGACTTGCTTGTCCGTCATGAGTTCACGCCATATGAGTCCCGGACCTTTCACGATATCTTGGGCTCGTCTGACTTGATCTTTTTCCCGTCTTGATTGCTTCGCAGACCTTGTCCTCGGTATCATGTGCTCCATGGTGATGCAGGATACACCACTCTGAAGAGATGATCCGACAGATATATGTCTCTATTGGCTGTTGCTCTTGGGAAGAATTGTCTGTTTTCTTCGTTTCCGACATATCGAGTGATACGGTCATGGATGTTGGCGGACCAACTGGCGTCATTTTGGTCGAGGCATTGTCGGATTTTGGGCGTCTCTTCTTTGCCATTGAGCTACAATTGAGACGTGTCCGAAAAGAGAATCTTCGATCAGTAATTGCCCTGTCCGTCTTCGTTTAGTTGAATGCGGGTGTTGGCTTTCTTCAAGGTCAGCAAATGGAAGCATGGACTCAACTTATGAACGACAAGGTGAATGTCAGTGTCTACGCGGCCCTTCATTACGGAGACGAAGTCGGTGTTGCCCTGAGTGCGGCAGAAAAGAAGTTATATCACCGCCCTGATTTGGCGACTCCTGTAGGTTTCCCCGTTGCTTGCACGAATTCATGATTCATCGCGTACATGGTGTTTGGTACTGCATGCTTCCCTGGCGGCATGTCCAGAGCGCAAGACACTGTAGAATGGGTGGGCTGCTGCAATCACACCGGTAGAAAGGATCGGCCCAGACAACACACTGGAAGTCCACCACCACACCCATTGTCCCATACACAATCAGATCTCATACATGCATCGGAATGCTGAGGGCTTCTGGTCGGAAAGATGTGGAAGAAAATCGGCGAGGGCTGCGTCGTACGCAGTACTAACGTACTGTAGGAAACCTCGGCTTCCCTCAACGCCGTCATCGTACAAGCTCTTCGTACTCTACAACGAGCATCCATTTCTCTCCGCATCCCAAGCTCTCCACAAACGCCTACGTATTTCTGTCCCGGGCGCATGGGATTAAAATGGCTCCGAGGCTGCGACATCCCTTGCTGTATGTTGATTTTCATCGCCTACTCACATCCTGAAGTGGTTCGCTGAGACTTGCTCTCATCCACTGTGTTCCCTACACGCCTTGGACGTGGCCGCCTGATACCATGCCGTAGAAACACCCCACAAACCTCTCAACTCCACCATGTATCGTCCTTCTCGTGCGGGACTTCGCCATGCAGCGAGATGCATCGCTCGACCCTCGAGGACGTATAGTACGCCAGCAGAGCCCACTCTCCGAACAGCCCTATTCTTCCCAGGCCATGGAGTGCAGAGAAAAGGCATGACAAGGCCATGGGTCGAAGCATTCCCACAGACATGTAAACCGATTTTGGAAGAGATGGATGAGATTGTCAAATGCAAGCTGTCCAGACTGATTGATGAAGGGCCAATCATCGATATAGACAGGACTGAAAATGCGCAGCCTGCCATCATGACCTGTTCCATCATGATCCTGAAGGTCTTGGAAAAGGAGTTTGGCTTCAAACCAGAAGAAGTGATCGATGTCACTCTGGGACACAGCTTGGGGGAATACGCAGCACTCGTTGCAGCGGGCAATCTGGAATACGCTTACGCCTTGGATCTTGTCCGAAGACGAGGAGAGGTCATGGGCGAGTGCACAAGGAAAGCCAAAGAGCAGTCAGGAGAAGATTTCGGCATGATCGCCTTGGTCTGTGAACCTGAACAGATGGAGTCCTTGGTTGCCAGCGTGCGAGAGTTCTTGAGCCATGGGACGGAAGGCACCAAAGACGACTCGAGTGCTCGTCCTGCAATACGCCAGGTCTCGATTGCCAACATCAACTCCAAAAACCAAATTGTCCTGAGCGGAAGCTTTCAGCGGATTCGAAACCTTCTCGTCAATATCCACGAGTTTGGAGGACACGACCCGCGGGCGGTCGAGTTGAAGTCTCGATCGGCATTCCATAGTCCTATCATGATGCCTGCATATGAATTCATGAGAAAGGCCCTGACTGTCGACAAAGTGACATTTCCTGGACGATGTCCCTGCATCAGCAATGTGACCGCACGCCCATTCCAATCCAAAGAAGACATACTCCAAAATCTGTCGCAACAAGCCGTGGGAACAATCATGTGGTGGGACTCGATCAAGTACTTGCATAAGCAAGCTGGCACACGTCGTTGGCTTGGTCTTGGTCCCGGAAAGGTAGGGCGCAACTTGGTGTCGAAAGAGGTTGGCCGATCTTCTACCAAAGGGGGTGGTGTCTGGTCTATTACGGAACCCTCAGAGATTGAAGGAACGCTTCGAGAGTTGGAGGCGACGGCAAGAGAAGACATTGAGTGAGTGTGTTGGAAAGACAGCAGACGACAAACATCAGGGCGTGACCCATAGATGGGCAAATCTACACACGCGTCGTGTCAATGGAACATATTGACCTTCAGGGAAGACTCGGGTCGAGAGGTTGAGTTGCGGGATGCAATGAATTGGCATGAATACCGGGACCGAGCGATGACCGCGTCCAACAACGCGAAGGGGCATCCTGAAGGCTGTTGGCTGTTGATCGCTAAGGCACCGGGGGGGCTATCCACTTGGAGGACCTGGCAAAAAATCAAAGGATATCATTGTGAAGTTCGAATTTTACCCCCAACACCAAGACCCCTAGGAGTTGTCAGGTCAAGGCCACATGGCGATGTGAGTCGGCAGCTTCTCCTAGGCGAGACGGGGCACGGGTTCGAATCGCGGTTCAGTCCAAAACATTATTTGTGACTTTACTTCAACGAGGAGGATTTGGCAACTGATCAACAAACTTGGATTTCTTCTTCAACTTCAACTCTTCAACAAGCGGACTTGGGCAATTGGGCAAAGGCCGACAACTGCAGAGGGCGAGGACAACATAGGAGGAGAAATCTGGGAGAGAAAAAGTTGTATGCGCTGCGGCAGGGGAGATTCCAGGGCGAGTACCATCAACCGTTGCGACCTTCAGTGGACCCGGGATGGGAGGCCTCGGGGGAAAAAAATCCTTACACGACTGGGGTTTTCTTAACTAGGCTCCTATGGGAGATAAATCCTAGTTTAAGTTTTTGCATTTTTGCAGAAATATACAGTGGTGTGTAGAAGAGGGTGTGCACAGAGTGTATACAAGTGTATCTATCAGTATATCTCAAAAGAGAGTATTCCTAATCGGGACAAGTCCAATACACCGCATATATCGCCCTCACACCATCGACGTCAGTTGGATCTACGCCACTTTCTACACTCTCCTTTCCCGTACAAACTCAGGCTGTCTTGTATTCTCGTTCTTATTCTCGCCCTCTCCCATGCCCACGCAGTCTAGACTCTTCAGTATTGATTCTCACCGTCGACATTCGCCTTTGACAATCTATCCTTCATAACATGCCTATCCCACGGCTTCAATGAGCGAGTATCTACCTTCATTTATCGTCGAACCTGTCCTCCGCCAAGCGCGGCGCTTTTCCAGACTCAGCACCGTCGAAGAGCCGTCCTCCTCTGGCTTTCTCCCTACTGTTCCTGACCTCCAGCGCTGGAACCCATCGCGTCTATGGACGACCTCTCCTCCCCCTTCGCTCGAGGAACCGGTACCAGAGAATAAAGAGACCACGGTGCAGTCCATCACAAGAACAATACAGTTATGGGTGAATCAATTGAACGCCTTCGACGATCAGATCCCTTCGCCCCCGCTGGAGCCAATGGATGACGATTTGGCAGTAACGGTTTCGAACCACGACTCAGCCATAGCAGAGTTCCCTTCTTTGGACGGTGAGCCTGATTTGTCCTCGCGACCGGCCCTGCGCGAAGAGAATCGAACAAATAGCGAAAGGTCTCTCAACCCCGCGCAGGAGTTGTCCTATAGGTCGCGAGCGCATCAAGACAGCGCGAGACCACACTCTATGTCTGATCCGTTAGCGGCTGTTCATGCTGGTCCGTTCAGAATGGAACAGACCAACCCCAGACGAGAAGACTACGACGGGAACGAATCTCGTGGAAGAGATGGATCCGGCACTCTACCTGAAGACGATGGCATGGGCATACTCAGACAAAGGATTAATGCTGTACGCAATGGCCCTGGGACACAATCAGAAAAGTCTCGCTTGGTACATGCATTGATGATGGAGCGTCATCTTACCTTCCAAGCTCTCCGGTCCCCAACACTGTCGTCGAGCAAAGCGCGCGACCCTTCTCGCAGCCCCGGGTCACCTGTCTCTGTTATCTCTGGTGGTAGCCATGATGTGGTGTACAATGTTACTGCCGAAGACTTGATCCCGACGTATGCTCCAATGGATTCGGAGCCCGTGCAGGACGACATGGACGGTGCGGTAGAGCCCCCGACACAAGACTTGGGTTGTATACATTACAAACGAAATGTCAAGATGCAGTGCAACACCTGTCACAAGTGGTATCCCTGCCGATTATGCCATGATGAGGTGGAAGATCATACTCTCCCCCGGCGACAGACCAAGCATATGCTCTGTATGTTGTGTAAAACCCCTCAACCTGCTGGACACTTTTGCCGGGCGTGTCGCACCATGACTGCCAGCTACTACTGTCGGGTCTGCAAACTCTGGAGCGACGATCCAAACAAGCCGATCTATCATTGCGATGACTGCGGCATATGCCGAATTGGCCAAGGCCTGGGAAAGGATTTCTTCCATTGCAAGACGTGCGGTGCTTGCATGTCCATCCAAGCCGAGAGTGTGCACAAATGCATTGAGAGGAGTACAAAATGCGATTGTCCCATCTGTGGAGAGTACATGTTCACCTCGAATAAGTCAGTGGTGTTTATGCGGTGTGGTCACAGCATACATGAGTCCTGTTTTGCCGAATGGTGCAATGCGAGCTATAAATGTCCGATATGTTCAAAGAGCATCGCCAACATGGAAAGCCAATTTCGAAGACTGGACCGACATATCGAAGAGCAACCAATGCCCGAGGAATATCGAGACAACCGTGCTTACATCTTCTGCAACGACTGCAACAGCCGCAGCGTGACCAGGTACCACTGGCTAGGGTTGAAATGTTCCCTTTGTGAATCATACAACACCACCCAGCTCGAACTTTTAGGTGCCGAGCAAACGCCCCAACTTGAGCGCGAGCAAGAACAAGCTCAGCAAGCTGGCATCAGCGAGGCGGCCATCACGGCTAGCCAAAGTCACACTCCGACCGGAGAGTTAACGCAGCCTGCAACCACGATGGATCTTGGTGCCACTCCCCCTCGACCTATTGACACTACGCTGAATGCCCGTTCTCCGGGTAGTAGGTCTTCCTGGCTTTCACCGCACTCTCCAACTGCGCGGTCTGTGCGGTCCCAGTCGCCGGTGATTGGGAGTTACTTTGGAACCGGCCAAAGACCTACAGAAACGGTTGAAGCTCCGAGACGTGGTGCGACACCGCTGGAAGATGACGATGACCTGGATTTCTGGGGACGGCCGAGTTCACCGCGTCAGCACGAGGAGATAGGTATTGTCTCCGAGTCCGAGAGCGAGAGTAGCAGCAGTGACAATGTCATGGAAGATGAGGACGATGAGGAAGAGGACACCATGGATCTGATTGGGCATAGGTGAAGCATGTGCATTTCGATGGAACATGACCACGAGGCCCGCAGAGGGACGATTCATGCATGGGTTAAATTGGTTTAAACTCGATACCGACGAAGTGATTATGATTGAGGATGGCATGTAGTCGTCCTTGTATTTTTATATATGCGATAACACGCGACCGGCGTCTTGGGCACTGGGGACGATGACGAGGGATAAAACGGTGTGTTGGACGAAGTATACAGGAATTCTTATGACTCGTACTCTTGTGTGTGTACAAATAACAATGACGGAGATGCGATCGAGTTTATAAGGGTTGTCAACAGTTTATGAAGATGGAGTGCTGCGATTGCTCTTGGATGAATTTTGGGCAGACACCTGTTCAACTGCATAGGTGTGGTCTGCTACTTGTTGTTCGTCCCATCGACCCTCCTCTTGTGCCCCCTTTGGTTGACCCCATGGTCCTCGAACTCGGCACTACGGTCCCTCATCCAAGAAATGGATTTTATATCGTCTAAACTCCGCTATAACCGCAAGCCACGAGGAGTCGCTTTCAGATTCTCCCGCGTGGCCTGCCCCTCCCTCCCTCCCTCTTTTCTGTGTCCTCTCTCTTCCCTCGGGCCATGGCAACCACGGGCGGTCTCAGTGGGCGGAAAAACTACCATGGCCTGCGCCGCTGCGGGGAAATCGTCTCAAACCGTCGATGCAAGCTTCAGCCCACGAATTAACATGGACTAATCATCGAGAGTACATCGTCCAGTAGTAGTTCGGAATGGTGACGAAGCCCGCATGCTCAATCAGACCATCCATCAGACAGACCGGGGGCTTCGTTTCCTCTATTTGCAATCGACAAAGGTCTCTCGCTTGCATTGCTGTGGTCGGCGAATGGCCGTTGCGGTGGGGTCTTATCTGAGTTTCAGGACATGCGTATATAAACAGTCGACGAGGTAGCAAATATTGTGCACTTCTGATCTCTCCTTCACCTCTCGGAGATACGACATTGACAGACGCCGTAGACGAACTCGATACACCGCCTGCTATATCTAGGACCATCGCTCTCCGCGAGAACAAACCACTCAGCTCTTCAACCCAATAACACAATAACCCAATAACACATCAATCATCAATTTGCGAATAAGTCAAAATGGGTGACTCTGGTCTACCTAAATCTCTCCAGGAGAGTCTGGACAACACCAAAGTGTCTTATGCTCAATTGGGCAAATCTGGATTGCGAGTATCAGTTCCTATCCTCGGTGCCATGTCTTTCGGTATGTACATGTCGTCGCCCGCGCCTCCGCCTTCAACTTGCCCTACTGCAGAGTCCATACCCTTCCTCTCCGCCTGGATGTGACATACACAATATGCACATACTATCTTTAAGTTGACATTTTTTTGGATACACTTTATCAAACTGCTGGCGTCACCTTTTCCCTTCTTCCTGTCACACTTTATTTTTTCCAACCGAACCACTACTAACCACATCCCTCTTGATCGCGTTGTTGCGACATAGGCCACAAAGACTGGCTACCGTGGGTAATCGACGACCCGGACCAAGTCGACCAGCTCCTCAAGGGCGCGTACGACCGCGGGCTCAACACGTGGGACACGGCCAACGTGTACTCGAACGGCGTGTCGGAGAAGTTGATCGGCGCGACCATCAAGAAACACAACATCCCCCGCCACAAGCTTGTGTTGCTGTCTAAGTGCTACGGCACCGTCGGCGAGAAGCCCTCGGTCCTACACATCAAGTACCCGAAGCAGATCAAGCTGAGCAAAGACTACGTCAACCAGGACGGTCTGAGCCGCGCGGCCATCTTCAACGCCGTCGAAGCAAGTCTGGAACGCCTGGGCACCACGTACCTTGACCTCCTCCAGATCCACCGCTTCGATCCGAACGTGCCCGTCGAGGAGACCATGAAGGCTCTACACGATCTTATCCAAGCTGGTAAAGTTAGATATATCGGTGAGTTGTTTTCTGGTTTTGTTTTTTCCAACCTGTCTTCGTTGGGGGTCTGGGGGGATTCAATTTCCATCTTATCATCTCTCTTTCTTATCTTTCTCTGTTCTACTCTATTTGTGATCTCCAAGCACCCTCTCCCATACTGATTAAAATGTCCGTTAATGGTGGTGGTGATGTGATACAGGGGCAAGTTCGATGTGGACATACCAGTTCGCCAAAATGCAGCACGCGGCCGAGCTGCACGGCTGGACGAAATTCGTGTCGATGCAGAACCACTACAGCCTGTGCTACCGCGAGGAGGAACGCGAAATGATCCCCTACTGCCACGAGACGGGCGTGGGGCTCATCCCCTGGGCGCCGCTGTACCGGGGCCTCCTCGCGCGGCCGCTGGGGTCGGCGAGCACGGCGCGCGAGGAGAGCACGAAGAAGATCGGGCTCATGCCCAAGGTCGACGGGGACGACGCCATCATCGAGCGCGTCACCGAGGTCGCCGACAAGAAGGGCTGGAAGATGAGCCAGGTCGCGCTCGCGTGGATCATCCAAAAGGGCACCATCCCCATCGTCGGCTTCAGCAACCTGAGCAGGTTGGACGAGGCCGCCGACGTGCGCGGCAAGACCCTGACCGACGACGAGATCAAGTATCTCGAGGAGCCGTATGTGCCGAAGGCCGTCGTCGGGCATTCGTGAGGTTACGTACCGTGGATTCGTATCACGAACAGGTTCAGACCGTGAGCGAGCCCATGTTCAAGACCAGAAGAAGAGACGGGGAGACATTTGAGAAACAAAGCGCCCAAGATTCAAAGTCTTCCTGTGGCTTTTGCCACATCCGCAGGGAACAGTATGGAACAGTATCCTGGGGCAGTATGAGTGGGTTTTTCTTTTCTGGCCATGGAGACAAATCAGTAGAGCACATGCTGTGAAAAGTGTCTTTTCGTCTTCTCTTTTTTTTCTTTTGGTGCGTACTCGTGGGGACCTAGAATGAAGAAAAGGATGACAGGAACGCCGTTGATCGGCCGAGAACCGGAGAGATTTACTCCTTGGAGATCTCATCAGGTAAATAATTTATTTATATACCTGCCCCTCGAATCATCTTCTCCTCTGAGAGTCATACATGTACATGTACATATGCATGCACAAGTTCAAATTCGCCTAGCTATACATGTATCTAATAAATATATCTCCCTATCCATGCCTCGAGAGAGTTGCCAATACAGCACAACATCGACAAACTGCAGGTAACCTAGACTGACGGACTACCCCGGCCTCTGCACATCTATCTCACCTCGACTTCGTCAAGGGCGGCGGGATTCTACCTGAAGAGCTGACTCAAACTTTCTCCTCGCGTATTATCATTGTATTCACATACCTAGTGTACGAGTTCTCAGTCACTCACCGCTCACTGAACTCCGGTGGAGTTGAGGCTCTTGTCTTGGTACTGTCGGTCCCAAATTCCCCAACCTCCCAACCATCCCGAGTCGCAACCATGGCAGATCACAACCCAGCCAAGCACTTTGACGAACTCGCAAGCACGTACGAAGGTCTCATCGGCCTCATGACCGGCGACATCGCGCGGCACATTCTGTACGAGATGTTGTTACCTGCGACGGGGGCATCGGCGGCGGCGGCGAAAAACGAAACCGCTTCCGGCGCGGCCATGGTCATCCACGACAACGCCTGTGGCACGGGGCTCGTCACGCAGTACCTGCAAGACATCGCCTCGAGAACGGGATCGTATCCCACGATCCACGCGACCGACTTTGTCCCGGCCGTGGTGGACGTGACCCGGCGCAAGAGCGCGACGCTGGGGTGGAAGAACGTCGACGCGTCGGTCATGGACTCGCAGGCGCTCACGTTCCCAGACGGCCTATTCGACCTGAGCGTCACCAACTTTGGCATCTTTTTCCTGCCGGAGCCGCAGAGGGGCGCCGACCACATCTACCGCACGCTCAAGCCGGGCGGGACCGCCGTGGTCACGAGCTGGAAGGAACGGCGGCTGATCCGACCGGACTCGAAGCCGCTGGGGGCCCCCTGGGAGGAGGAATGGAGCAAGGAAGAAACGCTGCGGAGCGTCCTCGAGAAGGCTGGCTTCGAGGCCCGGAAGATCCAAATCGTCGAGAGGAGGACCGACGCCGTCTACGAGCCGTTCATGCGGGATGTGCACCTGGTCGCCAAAGCGTACGGCGCCGCGGTCAAAGATTGGCCTGACGAAGACAAGGAGAGGCTGGGTCCCGAGATGCTGAAGATCCTGCAGGCGCGCGAAGACGGTCCGGCCGAAGGACTGTGTCACGTTGCGTATATTGCCATTGCGAAGAAGTAGAAGCATCAACACGAAAGCATCACGTAGAACCCAAAAGACTTCTAGAGAGGTACCTCCGTCGTACCACTACTTACTAAGGTAGTAGTAACTCGACTCCCTCATGTTCTGCACGGTGCAACTTTTGCTGGGTTTCGTTTCCCCATGCACACCTTGTCACTTTGGCAAGTAAACGCTCATCTCAAAGCCATTGTTGAACGGCAATGTCATGGTCCGGAACCCGTTCTCAGGATTTCGCACAAAGGTCAAAAACTCTTCGTACCCCTTCGCGCTCGATATCGTGTTGTCGGCCAACACCACGGCCCCATGTCGAAGACGTGGCAGGACGGTCTTCAAGGTGGGGAGGACCATTGGTGTCCAGACTGGCGCATGCAAGTGTGGAAGGTCAGTAATCAGTAATCAGTAGTGTACGAGTATGGGTATGGGTATCGGGATGGGCACGAGTGTGGAAAGACTTTCAGCGAGCCGAGACACACAGAGAGAAATAAATGTACGACTCGAAAGCAAGAGCAAAGACAAAGGGGAAAAAGGCAGGTGGGTAAAGGTCTCTTACTGTCCAGAAGAAGGAGATCAACCGCAGGTAGATCGACCTTCAACGTCTCCCTTAAATCGCCTACTCTCAAATCAATCTGCTTTTCCACCTCGTCGCCGCACTGCGCCCAGTACTGCCGGGCCACCTGGGCCTTGGAAGTCTCCTTTTCGGTGGCGATCACAACCCCCTGCTTCCCAGTGACGGCCGTGGTCCGGGCGACGGCCAGCGCAAGGTAAATCGTGCTGACTCCGAAGCTGGTGCCGGCCTCGACGACGTTGGTGGCCCCCATGGCCTGGATCAACTGGTACATGAACTGGCACTTGTCTTCGTCCAGCGCGATGAACTTGTCGACCATGAGACGGTCAAAGTCGGTGTACCCTGGAATGCCGCCTGCTTCGGTCTGGCCCTTGGTCTCGGACGTCACATACTTGCCGATCCCTCCCTCGATGGCTGCTTCTTGTTGTATGGATTTCTGGTGCAGTTCGGATAGGAGCTTGAGGACATGCGGCGGCGCGTGGACTGGTGACGACTGAGGTTGAGATGCCATGGCGTTTCGATATTCAATATTCACTAAGAGAGAGGATTCTGGTGACCCAGACAATGCTGTGTGCCTATTTTCGAAGGTCGCGCTGGATTACACTGTTGATGGGACGTTCCGGACGGGGAGCTTCTTCGGCATTTATACTATGTATTGAAACTCGCGAGGTACGCACGATGGTCAATTTATGTGTCATAGTGTAGAAGACATTTCCTTTCCTTTCATCGCACAACTTTTGGTACAACACCTGTCCCGCACTCCGTAGTGCCGCATAGCCCTGTGAGAGAGTGACTCACATAAAGTCCGCACAATTGTTACGACCGAGGAGAAAGTCATCACTACCGTGGAAACTCGGCGCTCGGAATATAGGCACGGTAAATGATGGAGCCCCCAAATGCGGTAAAGCACAACTCACTTCCATCGCGCATGGCGGTGTGTGACTCAACAGATATCAGTCTGTTGTCTTCCGACCCCGAACAGTGCTCTACGCGGTATGTGTGTTCCTTCTGATACCCTTCAATACTGCATCCTGGCTCTCATGGCCGAATACTCGCGCTGCGTTATCGGCTCGTACTTTGGCGGATGATCATCGTCAAACCGAAGACACTCAATCAGTCTGTCCGGATCGGTCGTGATGAAGTAAGGGATTGAGTACCGAGCTCTTGTCATTCTCTCGTCGCCTGAAAACCGGTCCTGTCGGGGCGGTAATTGGACTCGATGCAGCGTAGATTTGAGGTAATCTGTTTCCGTAACCACAGACAAATTCAATCGAATCAGCCTAAAAAGCCAGGAACAGAAACGCAAACAAACCACCAGGTCGCCCTGGCTGTTCTACAGCAGATTCAATGAGAGAAAAGCTCACCGTTACTCCATCGCATCAACAAGTCCCCGACATTCATGACAAGAGTGTCAGGGATAGGAGGCGCGTCGATGAACTCTCCTGGCCGCTTGGGATCTTCGACCTGCAATCCCCCACAATCGTCCTGGAACAACATGGTCATGGTAGACCAGTCGGTGTGCGCGGGCATTCTGGCAAACTTGCCCCCTTCGATCGCCTGCGCCGGGATGGGCGGGTAATGCAAGAGTCGGAGCTGGTTGTAGTCGCCGCTGTGGTACCCTAGGAGATGGTCTTCGTCGAGTCCAATCCCCAGCGCCAACGCACGCAGAATCCTTTTGCCGGCCTCGAAGCACGTCCAGTAGAACGAAGTCATGAACGGTCGCCATTCAGGCATGACCTCGTCTGGAGGCCACACATTTGGTTGGTTCGGGTTGTTTTCTGATCCGACTTCGTAGCTTTCCTGTGAAAGGCATCAGTATTGTGGTCGCATGGAACGTCTTTTTCAATGGTTGAGGACCCGAGTGCCACTGCTCGTACGACGGAGGGATTGATAGTATTGACAATAAGACGGACAAACCTTGTAATCCTGAACTTCCCGTAACTGCTTGACCGAGTCTTCATCGTCGGTCTTGCTGAGAACGTTTGATACCTTTTCCAACCCCGGCCATGAGTATCCTCGGTGAACAGCCCACCCAGGAGGATGCGGCGCTTTCATCTTTTCCTCCCGTGGCAGGTCGTAGAACCTTTTCGACACCTGGAATGCCTTGTTGAGTTCGTCTTGCGACACGCCGTGGTTTCGGATGTAGACGAAGCCGACATCCCTGCATGCCTTGACGAGTTCTTCTGCAGCCACACGTCGCTCTTCTGCGGTGCTGGACGGTGACGAGAACGGTTCAAGATCCACAATAGGGATGTCGGCCGCAGAACCCTGAGCGAGATCTGTTTCTCCAACCGAGCCCATCTTTTATTTGAAGCCGAGAACGATAGACTCATGTAGTTGCCCTGCTATGACTGGCGAATACAAAGTATGGTTTGGTTTATTGATTTGTCGACGACTTATGTGTGTCGTGGATAAGGACGGCCTGCTGACGGGGATCTGCGTAGAACCTTGCCATGGCAACTCGCTATTCGGTGCCCGTATCATATCCACTGTCTGCTTACATCCGGGCTTCGGACATGAAACCCAATGAGCTGTATGGAAGGTTTGCGATGGGTAACGCGGGACCTATGATTAAAGTCATAATATGAATTTCTGATCCCCCGTCTGCTGCATAGTACAAGCTTGTACCAAAACCGCTAGACCTCGACTGGCACCAATTTGATCTGATAAGATACAGGGTCAAGGACACAAGTACCTACACGTATTTGAGCACCGTGTCTAGCATGTATGCAAGTTAGCAGCGAAGGAGGAAACAGCACAAAAACCAAGCTCAAAGGTGTGTCCATTGCGGAACTAGGCAAATATTCTCAGTCTCATTGTGGTATGCATGAGATGACTTGCAATGTTTGTCGAGACGTGAAGAGAACGCCCAGGAGCACTATGTAATGCGGTACCACAGTTGATTGAGTGGTAGATAGGATCCATCTGGATCTTGTTGTGTCATGTTGTAGCAGTACGAGTCGTCCAGACGCTGACATACGTCTGCCCGTCACAAGAACGACATGTCTATTCATCACCGCCCTTCTTCTTGGATTTCTTGGTTGTAGGCAGGCCTTCTTTCTGGGTGTGCACCTTCAGTCTTGTCCATGACTCCTCGGGATCCCATTCGAAACCTTTCAGGTAGGGTTCTTCCAGCTCGTCATCAGCCTGGGAGCAAAGTGTCAGTATGTGAGCGTATCCAAGGGATTTGTAAACTGCCTGCCTTCTTCTTGAATTGTTTGTGAATGGCATCCAATGCATCCTTTATCGTTACGCCCTTGAGATTTCGTGCTGTGACCTCTAGACCTAGGGGGAAGTGCAGGTCAATCTTCTTGACAGGAGGCTCGGTGAGCATCTTCTTGAGGATTGAAGGATCTTCAACGCTACTCGTCGACGTGTTTAGCTTCCTGGAGGGGGTTATGTTAGCTTTGCACGATATCATGACGGACAAATGATCTCACCATCCGGTCTTTTGCGTTTCCGGTGCAATGGTAATCTTTACGCCTTCTTTCTCTGCATACCCGTTTAGCATGACAATGTCGCTGTGATGGGAAGAGCCTACCGAGATCATTGAGGTTCATGACCCCGGGTGCGGAAGAGGTGTGTCTTCGCTTGGTCTCTTTGGGCGGAGAGCTGGCCATACCGCCAATAGCGGAATCGACCTTTGTGAGATCCGATGTGTCGGCAGACATGACGCTGAGAGGATGGACTGAGTTGAAGTAGAGGGTATGAGTATTGATGAGTTGTTTCTAGGGAGAGTAGAGTTAGACACGGTGTCAAAGGGGCCAGAGTCGAAAGGGAGCTTTTCGAGACGAGGTCTGGATAGGAAGCATACCAAGAACCAATGGCTCCGATGGTCACGGGAAATCGATTGGATTGGTACCAGGTGTGTTGTGTAAACGAACCAAGAGTAGCAGTTGGTGGGAGAGAGAAAGGGAGAGATGAGAGGGAGAGTGTAAGAGGATGAAGAGCAGAGAGAGGAAGCAATTGAGGGGTAAGTCAAGGCTGGTCAGAGTATCAGGTACGGGTACAATGGGAATGGATGGGAAATCCCTCAGTAAACAGGTGACGCTGGCGCCTCACGCGACTATGACACCTCAGATGCTTCCCCCGCACTCGTTGCGCCCCAAAGGGACTAGCGGAACGAGCCAGGACTAACCAGGACTAGCGCAATCCACTTCACTTCTGCCTGCGCCGGCACTCTTCGGAATATGGAGAATCCAAAATCCGGGGTAGGTTAGAGTATCGTCTTGGGCCTTGGCAGGCACTCGAAGCCCCGTCTCAGGTGTAGGTATGTACCAAGGTACCTCACGTATCTAGAAGCCTGCCTTTCGCTTGGATCCCTTGTCTTTGCCCTTGCCCTTCGACTTACTAGGTCGTGTTCCAAAGGCCCCTCTTTCTGGCTGTGTCATGGTCAACCCAGGTATGCCTTGACTCTGACTCGGACCTTGACTGGATCCGCCGACGCCTGGCTGACTGCTTTGTACCTCTCTGCCAGCAAAACCAGCACCTCTTCCAATACTATTGATATCCGGGAGCATATTTCTCTGCGACATAATCTCTTGACCAATCCGTACCGACTTTTCCAACCTTTTCTGCAAACGAGCTGCCTGCCTCGCGGCTTTTCGTCTTTCTCTTGGATCCAACGACTGTGCAGCTACTTCTTCTTGAATCAATTTCAGCCTTTGATTAGTGTTCTGGTACGAGTAATGTGCAGGGTCTTCGTCGATAGAGTCGGGCAAGTGGGCTACGATGTTGGAAATGTTCTCCTGGTCAGAAGCCTGAAAGGGCGGAACCTGTTCTCGAAAGGATACGTAGGTTCGAAGACGTGTCACCGCGGGCTCTTCTTCGGCAACCGGATTTGGAGACACCGTTGGCAGAGGAGTTGTGGTTGGAGTGTCCCCAGATTGCGGTTCAGGTGGAGAGGACGGCAATGTCAGTTCCATAGATTGGTCGGAAGGGTGGATGGACCTGACTATAATGTTTCCCAGAAAGACCTCTCCGGCCAAGTGACGAACAAGTCTCTCTCGATTGACACGGTTGCGGTCGGTAACCTTCTCACCAAGAGACGCCACGTATGATAACAAGCCTAGCTGATATAAATCCAGTAGGTTCTGTTCGGAAGATAAGGCCGAGAGGCCATCTAGGCCCGCCGAATCCAGTCGCAAATCATCTCGTCGTACTAACTCAGCAATCCGTATTGTGGTGGCTTCCGAATCTTGCTCCACGTCACTGATATGATGTTGATGGACGAGATTTGAGAATACCTGAATCGGCCAACGACGTTGTTGGAGTTGCAAGTTTTCGAAGTAGCGAATCGCAATATCCAAAGAGTCGGAGAATGGTATCGAAGAATCGTCTGCGAGACGGAATCTGTCCATCTCAAAGATTGCTTTCCAATCATGCGTATGACAAGGTAACGGAGAGACAGATAGAGAAACATTGGTCACGGTTCCCTTTGGCAGAGGCGTCTGCCGCTTCTCAGCATCGTCGTCAACAACAAAATCTCCCAATTCTGCTAGGTCCGATCTGGCGACGTGTGCAGTGCTGATGACCTGTCTATTAGGTAAACATAGTCCAGGAAGCTCAATGCTAACCTTTCCATCGCCGGGCTGTTGAAACCGATGTCTGTACAAAGCTTCAATAATGATCCCCTGAGAGGTGGAAGCAACCAGTTTCATAAACTGGAAGGGAGGCTTTGACATTTCTAAAACAGTATCGAAATCAACCGGGTAGAGAGCAATGTCCGTAACACCGCTCATCCGTGCCCGAACTTCTGTTGGCAGATTAAACATAGCCGGGTCACGCAGAGACAAAGTTTCCGAATCCGACGGTCCGTGTCCAATGTGGTACATAATTGCAATGTCACTGCTCGGCGAGTAAAGCAGCACAAATGTATCTATCGAGTGTCAGAATGCGAAGGGTGCACCTTGATAGCGTCCGTACCTTGCTCAAATTCGGCAACACTCATCCTTAGACTAAGATCGCTTCCATGCCGAAAGTGAGCCCAAGAACAGACGAGTTCGAGTGGCTCATATTTGGCAGCCCCCCGGTTGACCAGTCCCTGGGAAGTGAAGATTAAGAGTCGCGAGCTTGTCAAAGCCAGGACCAGATATGGCCGGACAGAGCTGGTTCTCACGTCAAGGATCTGGGTTTCATTTGAGGGTGGACCAAGTCGCATGTCTACATGACCTTCAAGGGTCCCGTCGCCACCAAAGACTGCCGCGACCCTTCGATTACAGACCAAAATCCGGTGATTGTTTTGTCCAGTATCCGGCAACCAACAAATTCTATGCCAATCGTCCACCAGGACTCGTTCGGGCTCAGAAATGGCGTCGTATATGTTGTTTGAGTATTGGAGAGTTGCGTGGCATGGTACAGGAGCCAATGCTGATCGTTTGCGGCGAATCTCCCAAGTGCTCCATTGGCCATTGACGTCCACAATCGCGAGCATGCCTTGGTTACCGGTTTGGAATGAAGCGTGGGCGTGCGCGGCCTCTCCAGTCCTCGTCGAAGGGATGGCCAGCAGTAGGATCTGATCCACCAGGGTGGCGTTCCTGTGTGAGGAATCTTCTGTTTCTAGCTCAGAAACATGACGTTGTCTCCAGAGCAGCTCGAAAATACTGGTTCCACTCTCCTTCAGCACAAGGAATCGCCCACTCAATGTATCGGCGGAAGAAATGTGACGGACGGGCTCTGTTGACTTGATATGGCTTCCACGGTCTGAGGAAATGGTTGGAAGCTTGCAACTGATTTCATACATCGGGATATCGATCTCCTCCGCCTCGATTTCGGCCAGGTGTATGTCCTCGTTACATGCTCCTCCTCGAAAAAAGAGCACCATACAGCTGGGCGAATCATACTGTTGTGATTTCCGCGAGGACGCCCTAGCTGTTCCTAATGCTAGAGTATTGCCAAGGACTGCTTGATCAAAATCTTGGTCTCGAGATACTTGAGCAGTAGGCAGAAATCTCGACAAAAGAGCTGCTTCTGGAAGCTGCTTGAGTAGACCCGTTCTTCCGACAGACCGCGATGGATTCAATGCATCAGGAAACTGAGGTTTTCTCGCTGCTTGCGTGCTGACTACTTGTTCGTGCACAAGGTGAAACCCGGTCGTGTTAGTGGGATCGTCGACACCAATAGCATTCCGCAGCGGTTGATTCTGGCGCAAAAAAACCCAAGTCTGAGCGCGACTGTCATATGTCGCGGTCCCGAAGTGACCATAGCTTAATGCTCTTGTCTCATGAGAATGTTGCGGGCGCCATCCGCGACCACGATCAGCCATTTGAGCAGTAGAACATGTGTATTTTGTGACACTGACGCGTCTTGACCAAAGACATTTTCAGAGTCGTTCAAGCTGTTGACCTGCAAACGCAGAACAACAGATCGAAATTGACCACGCAGAAATTGTATAGTTGGTCCAATGTGTCAACAAACATTCACCGCCTGTGCAACTGCGGCACTCGATACTCGAGAAAATTGCCTCGAGGAGGAAGATCCCTGTATCAACTTCACAAAACTCCGATATTCCGCTTCAATGCCAAGCAGATGGATGGACTAGACTCTGTCGGGTCTGGAACAGCGCCGCTTTACTATTCGCATCGGAATGCACCAACAGAGTCTCCTTGTCTCGTTGCTGGGGACCTTTCGATTACTCTGTCGTTACTCCGAGTTGAGACGAAGTATGTTCATGTTGTATCTGTTATTCTGTAGAAACAGTAGACGAACCGCGAAGGACGGAGAGATGAATTTCCATTACCGAAGAGCAAGTGAAGTCTTTCTCCGCTTGATTGAGACGCCCACCGAGTCGTCGCTAAAAACCATTCCGTACTCCGTACGCGCAACAGATTTCGCTCTCCGCCATCGAGTGGGCCCAGAGCATCATGCCACGCTCATGCGTCTTCCCATGTCCTCTTGCGACAACAATGTAAGTCTTTTGGAGTCGAGATGGTAAAGACATGGAGCATCCTCTCCTTTCTAGTTGCCCTCGTGGCGGCTCTGTTTATGCTTGTCCCTTCTCTGCGTTCGGCTCTTCCGTTTCTAGGGCCCGAAGTGGTGTCTGAGGAGCAGCTACGTATCGAGGCACTAGCTGCGGCGCAGAACTATACATATACGACTGTCCTTGATGATCCGCCTGTAATCTATCTGGACAATTTTCTTTCGGAAGCAGAGATCACGGAGATCTTGAACTTCAGGTACGGGCGTGACTTCTTGTTTGTTCATGTGAAGATACTGATCGGTGTTTATAGTTCGCCTCATTTTGTCCCTTCGCAAGTCTATAGCCCAGATGACAGTGCTCCGAAGCACCGAACCTCATCTTCCTGCCTCCTCCCCGAGGAACATCCTCTTGCCTCTGTGGTCGCTAACCGAGCTCTCCAATTCCTCTCGAATATAACGAAGACCGCCCCTCCGACCGCCCCTCGCATGCCCGAGCGTATATCTTACTATGGCCTCGAGAAGATCCAATTGGTGAAGTACTTGCCCAGCCAGTATTATCACCATCACATGGATTGGTTTGACACGTTGCTCCGCGACGATCTTCCCGGAAAGGGTGAAGCAGGAAGAGGGCGAGGTCGATATTATAACCGAGTTGCAAGCTTCTTCATCTACCTCCAAGACGAATGTACAGGCGGAGGAACAGAGTTTCCAGATCTAGACTTTTCTATCGAGTCCGCGGCTCAGCAAGGCAGGCTGAAGCCAGAAGAGTTTTGGAATGAGAGAATTGATTTTGCCCACATTGGAGACAACAAGACTGTATCTGGTCTGTCATTCAAGCCGAGGAAAGGATCGGGAGTTTTCTGGGTCAACTTGTTACCCATCGGCTATGGTGACGAAAGACTCAGACATGCTGGCCTTCCTGTCCAAGAAGGCCAGAAAGTTGGTATGAATATTTGGGTCAAGAGAGATTTTGGATGGTAGCTGTTCATTCAAAGTCGGTTCCCTCTGCAAATACCGAGAGCTTTCGTCCACTGTGTCGTCTACCACCCCAAGAATTGAACAGACCCTTGGGCCCGTATGAGAGGTAACCTTTCACAGGCGTTCCCATTAACTCGAAGTAACCCTTCATAGACACGACCTTTAAATAGAAGTCAAGAGAGTGTGTTAATGATTAGCGTCCAATGAACACATCCAGTTAGCACGCAGCCTCACTAGCCTTGCACAGCCTTAGAAAGGGACTTGTCTGGCGATAAATAGGATCGCCGAGGGAAATAGCCAGAAATCTCACCTCCAACTTTTATCGCCTTGTAACACCCACCTTTCCTTTCCCACATCTTTGATAAACTCGTGATCAAGACGATACCACGCCTCTGTAAGGTATACAAGACTTGCTGGAGTTGTCAATGTCACCATGGGATCGAAGACTCCTCAAAATGGCGACCACGGAGGTTATGGTAAGTACCACACCCACTCCCCCGAAACTTCGTAGCTTAGTCTCCGCCCAGGAGAAGCAAACAGCCCCGTTGAGACCAACCGTGCTGGCGGCGAGCCCCGTGGTACACACACCTCGCGAGATGGAGATGGCTGTCTCGGAGACGCAGGCGGCGAGGGTGACAGTGATGACGACGACGATGGCGCCGACAAGGAAACGAGCCTGGCCACGCTAGAACCTCCATCGTCGATCGTGGGTGCAACCACTGATGCACCCAAGAAACGAAAGAAGCCAAAGCTTAAGAAAAAGAAGAAGAACAAGGCTCCTGAAGGTGCAGCATCCTTGCATTTAAAGCAGTCTTCGCCGCCACGAATCCCGCTTAGCGACCTTTTCCCTAACGGTGACTACGCTGAGGGCGAAGTACAGCTCTACACCAGAGGTCCCAAGGCTGCGGCTGAAGCGCGCTACGACGATCTTCGACGCTCGCATGATGCCGTTTTTCTTCATAATTACCGCAAGGCGGCAGAGGCGCATCGCCAGACTCGGCAATGGTTACAAGACACCGTCAAGCCCGGCGATAAGTTGATGGACGTGGCCAATGGAATCGATGACAGCGTGAGAGCGCTCCTGGGCCACGCTGGCCTGGAACCCGGCGACGGTCTCAAGGCCGGCATGGGCTTCCCGACGGGTCTTTGTCTCAATAACCAAGTCGCTCACTACACGCCCAACCCTGGCCAGAAGGACGTGGTGATCCAGCAGAAGGATGTCTTGACGGTCGATTTTGGCGTCCACATCAATGGCTGGATCGTGGATAGCGCATTCACCATGTCGTTTGATCCGGTTTATGACAATCTCCTGGCCGCGGTCAAGGACGCCACTAACACCGGTGTGAAGGTAAGACAGGATATCTCCTGTGATTCTGATGTGAACTGGGATCTCTAGGTTCTAATTCTAGTTGAATAGACCGCTGGAATCGACGTTCGCATATGTGATGTTAGCGCCGCGATCCAAGAAGCCATGGAATGCTACGAGGTCGAAATCAGCGGCAAAACGTACCCTATCAAACCCATTCGAAATCTCTCTGCGCACAATATTGGTCATTATCATATCCATGGGGGAAAGTCCATTCCGTTCGTCAAGAATTCAGACACGACCAAGATGGAAGAGAATGAGGTGTTTGCCATTGAGACCTTTGGTACGACCGGTCGCGGCTACATCTATGATGATGTGAGTTTTGTCCGGATTGACTAAGTCTTAATTCTTCTTCCCACCCTCCCGACCGATGCCGCAGCGAGGAGACCATTATTCAAGTTTTGCCCATCTGTGAGTAACTATTGACTGATATGAAATATCCAGGCTGGAATCTACGGCTACGGACTCAAAGAAGATGCGCCGTTGAAGGTGTCGCTTCCTTTGGCGTCCGCCAGACGCCTACACAAGACTATCCGAGAGAACTTTGGCACTCTGGTCTTTTGTCGTCGGTACATTGAAAGACTTGGTGTGGATCGATACCTGGCTGGTGTGAGTGTTTCAGCCCTCCCCATATCTCTTCCCTGATTTGGTCCTGTCAATGCTGCTGATGGGAAGAGACCCGTTGTCATAGTTAGCTAACACCGATTACAGATGAATAGTCTCATATCGCACGGCATCGTCGAATCATATGAACCTCTCCGTGATATTCCCGGCTCGTACTCGGCACAGTTCGAACATGTAGGTTTGCACCAATATTCCTGACCTTGCCTTTCAACGAGTCTGCTTATCGAACGACTTATTCGCGACTATGCCTCACCTGTGATGGCACACCAAGGCTAATTCAAATGTCCGCAGACCCTCATCTTGCACGAGACTCATAAAGAGATTCTCAGTCGTGGAGACGACTACTGACAAAATCCAACGTCGATTCAATGAGTGCACCAATGCCCTTGGTCCTCACTCAATCTCTACTCCTCCTGATAGCTTATTCTCCTGGATGGTCTCTAACCATCTCATCCCGACTCGCCGGATCAACCACCCTGGCTCCCTAGGCATGATGGAGGAAGCAGAAGATGCGTTATGGAATCTTGCGTGTGTTTCCTTTTTGGGCTGCACATTACTCCATTACTCTGACGTTTGTTCTTGGACAGCTTATGTTTTCCCTCGGTGCTGGTTTTTTTTCCCTCGTCGACCGACGCGGTTTTTCCCAGCACTGTTTACGCGAATGCGGAGGGATCCTTTTGTGCTCTTTGTTGACTGCCTGACAAAATATGATGTAGTGGTAAGCAGACCTGTATGGTAGCCTATACATAATCATCATCATATCCGA
Organism: Exophiala spinifera; assembly: GCF_000836115.1. Classification (NCBI taxonomy): domain Eukaryota; kingdom Fungi; phylum Ascomycota; class Eurotiomycetes; order Chaetothyriales; family Herpotrichiellaceae; genus Exophiala; species Exophiala spinifera. The sequence goes on along the minus strand of NW_015622518.1, from coordinate 1,732,532 downwards.
AAACACTTTTTGATCAATGACTCGGCTCTTAGACATGAGAATTGGGTATCTGTCACATGTGTGATGCTCTTACAGAGGCGCGACGAAGCGTCGTTGGCGACGAACTTTGCTTAAGTATCTTGAGATACCGACCTTAAGATATGGATAACACGTATGATCAACTTTTACCATTTTTAAGCCGCAATTGCCATGGTACCTACGACCTAGTTTCGTAGTGCCACGAAGCTTCAGAAAGACAAACGTCACATACGGCATGGTCGTACAGACGCTCCTACCTATGAATTCCCCTCCGTCAGAATCCTAGTCCAGTCAAACTTCCTCCATCCCTTCTTGAAGGTATCAACTCGTTTATCGTGCCCGCGATGCCACCTGCCCTGCCGCTTAATGACGTCCGGTTCAAGGCTGAGCATGCCTCCTATAATCTCGCGCGCGAACAGATCCCCCCGAGGCCACCGTTCCGGGTCTTCGACAACGTGCCCGATTCCTCCGTCCAGTTCGAACCATACGTGGAAATACGGCATCTCTTTCGCCAGACTGCGGCGGAACGCCAGCCGCCCAAACCCGGCCTGCTTCGATTTCGCCAAAGTGTCGATGATCTTCTTGTGCTGGCTCCACTCGTCCTCGGTGGTCAGGAAGGCTTCTTTGAAAAACGCCGGCGCCGTCTCTCCCAGCTCATATGGCAAAGGCACGACAGTCATCGCAGCGTGCGGCTTGCGAGACGGGTACGCCGCGTTCTCGTAGAAGATGACGTCTCGGCCTTGCTCGTGGTACAGCCTCGTCAGGGACTTCATAAAGTTGCGAATCTCTTCCCACTCGTCGTCGTCGCACTCCAGGAGGTTCGTGTGGTGCTGCATCGGCACGATCATGGCGCTTTGAGGCGCCAGCTCAGGCTCCGTTGGAAGAGTGAGGAACGTCCGCGTTGCGAGACTCACCACCGGCGCGACAGGAGGGGTGTCTGTATCTTCATGGAAGCACAGGGGACAGTTCTCCAGAATGCGCTGCGTCTTCTGGTAGTCGTTTATGGCGACATTCCTCAGATTCGTCGCCGACTTGTGGACTCGCTTCGCTAACTTGTTGGCGTTTTCGTCCATATAGTCGAGGTCATTGTCGAATTTGACGTCTTTGGCGATCCGTTCAGCCATACGTTGGCCCTCGCCGCCTGCTTCGCCTTTTGTACGGCGCTCCTCGCGGACCATGTCCTCAATGCTCATGTCCTCGTTCTCTTCTACATTACCTCGCTCGGCGCCACGGCGGTTCGTGACAGCCTTGACTTCATTCCGTGGCGCCGAAGAGAGCATGCGGTTGTCCATCGCGGACAATGTAATCACAGTGGGATCCTGTGCAGAGAATGCAGCAGCAGCCTCGTTGTATTCCCGCTCGAGATCTGCTGCCTTGGGATCTTTGCGAAGTTGGGCCCGCATGAGCTGAGCTTTAAGTTTGTTCAGCGTGGTTTGGTCGACTTTCGGGCCTGAAGTTGCCGCTTCGGAAGTGGGCACAGGTATTTCTTCAACGACTTCATCGGGCTCGTCTTGGTTGGTGTCGCGTGGATGAGGTCGACGTACGCCTGCGTCGAGCTTGCGTTCTTGGAAGAGTTCGCCGCTGGGTTTCTCCTTGCCGACATATCCTTCTCCGTATGTTTTGCGCCTGTCCAGCTCAATTTCTTCTTCTCTTGCATCGTCGAAGTCGCGCAAAGACCCGAATCGTTCCAAAGCGACCTCTTCCACGGGACGGGCTGATTGTTCTGCCTGTCGGTATACGGCTTTGAGTTTAGTCATGCGCCATTGTGAACCAGAATCCCCAAACACATAATCAACTTCATGCGCAGCAGGCTGGTCTTCCAGCTCCTCGACCAGTTTCCCATACTGCAAATCCCGTAGGTGATGATTGAGTTCCTTCTCGTGGATTTTCAGCTCGAAGTTGGCCCCGAGACTCGCCCCTGTGGGTGGAGTGGGCTCGGGCTTCTTCCTTTGGACATAGTCAACGTCCAATGCTGAGGGTGCTTCCATCCAAGAGTCGCGTTTTAGTCCACTCGATTCAGGCTGTGAGGGTGCACGTCGCCCGGCCTCGTCTCGATCATCGTCGCCCTTGCTGCGTCGACGGTGTTTATGTCTATGGCTGCCCTCGGAAGTGTCGTCGTCTCTTGAGTGTCTAGATCTTTTCGGCCTGTGGCCATCGTCGTAATGCGAGTCGTGGTGCCTTGAGCTCCGATGAGAATGGTGGTGATGTTTGTGGTGACGATCTGAAGATTTCTCATGTTCTCTTCGCCTTTCTCTTCTTCTCTCCGTCTCCTTCTGCTCCGCTAATTCCCGTTCAAAGTCGTCTAGAGTCATGCTGGTGGCTGTGCAGTGAGGGCGGCTGCAAATGATGTTGCTGGTGGGATGTTGCTGGTGGGATGTTGTCGTCCGGGGGAAAACGCAGATGCGTCATTCACCAAAATTTCTCCAAGACCAAAAGCCCGCGGCGTTTCATTTCCACCCTCTCGAGTCTGATTGACAATCATTCCATTTTCGCTGCATGCACACCGACGACCAGCCAATTCAGCTAATATGGCGACTTCACCAGTCGCCGTCGTATGTGTCGGCATGGCCGGTAGGTGCATTCGAACAGAGACAACAGGCGAAGGACTAACATTCCACAGGTTCCGGCAAGACGACGTTCATGCAGCGCATCAACAACTACCTTCACGTTAACAAGAAGAAACCATACGTTTTGAACCTGGATCCTGCGGTACTCAATGTCCCGTTTCAACCGAACATCGACATAAGAGATAGTATCAACTACAAAGAAGTTATGAAGCAATATAATCTGGGCCCGAATGGTGGCATCCTCACTTCACTCAACCTGTTCGCAACCAAGATCGATCAGATTATCACGTTACTCGAGAAGCGCGCGAACCCTCCTCCAGATAGCAAGATTGTTCCACCGAAGCACTTCCTTGTCGACACGCCCGGGCAGATTGAAGTCTTCGTCTGGTCCGCTTCCGGCAGCATCCTACTCGAATCCCTCGCCTCGAGTTTTCCCACGGTGATCGCATACATCATCGATACACCGCGGACATCCTCAACTTCGACCTTCATGTCAAACATGCTCTACGCATGCTCCATATTGTACAAGACGAAACTACCGATGATCCTGGTGTTCAACAAGACGGACGTCCAAGACGCCGACTTTGCAAAAGAGTGGATGACAGACTTTGGAAAGTTCCAGGAAGCCCTGCGCGAGGAAGAGAGCAAGGGTGTATTTGGAGGCGAAGGATTCGGCGGAAGTGGATACATGGGAAGCCTGCTCAACAGTATGAGTCTGATGCTTGAAGAGTTCTATTCCCATTTGAACATGGTTGCCGTGTCGAGTATGACCGGTGACGGGGTCGACGATTTCTTCCAGGCCGTCGAGGAGAAGAGGAAGGAGTTCGAACGTGATTACAGACCAGAGCTGGAGAAGCGACGTAAAGAACGCGAAGCAGAGAGTGCCGCCAAACGAGAGCACGATTTGACCAAAGTCATGAGAGACATGAATGTCAACCCTAGGCCCAAGGCATCGGAAACATCAGTACCAAAGGCAGAAGAATCCTCAGACGAGGAAGAGGAGGAAGAAGCGGTTGATGGAGATGAATACCCGGACGCCGAGCGTGATGATGAGGACGACGAAGGTTTAAAACGAAGATACACCAATACTCTACGTGAGCAAGGTATTGTGGTTGATGACGACGACCCTGCCGTTGCACAGATGATAGCAGCAACGAAACGAGCCGTTCACTAGACAAGTCTCCAGAGAAAACCCAACAAATTGTGTATGACACTCCCAAGCATGAGATACCCCGAGGGTGGAGTTATAGGTCTAGTCAAGGGTGATTGCGAGCAATGAAGAAATGATTTTTTGGGATTCATTCTTTACCGTACCGGGATGGTGTTTGTGTGTGCGTGTATATGTCTATGTCCGGCGGCTTCGCTGGGATCAATCGATCCCGGATGAACTTGGACGATGGCTGTGATCTTGTGCGTTGGGTTCTCTTGGACACCCTGTTCTTCTCCAATCGAACCTTGAGCTGGGGTCTGGGTCTGCTGGACCGCGAAGAGAGAACTCTTCTTGTCTCCGCAGCAGTGACCCATGAATTCCATGAATTCCCCCCTTGTCGCTGTCGCGATGCAGGGATACTGTGTTTTCACCGAGGCAAGAAACCCCGGGTCCTTGGACAAGTGCATACATGTCCAGCGTCGCGTACGTCTTGAACGACTCCCTCCCACACACGACTGCGTTCTCATACGGGTTGCACGGCGGGAACAGCTTGATGTCTGCAGGGCCGGGCCCGAAGAAATCTGCGACGAACAGAATGACGGTACGAAGGGTGTGATATATTTGACGATCAGTTCCTTGGAATATAAAGAACCATGAATTCAGAACTCATGACAAGGCTTCATGAAACCCTGAGGGTAGATCTTTATTTTATATATAAAGATAGATATAAGTATAGTGAGTAAAGCTTAATGTCACGGGGGCTGGATCGGAGCCACGTGAGCCCTACAGGGAAGGTCTACCGAACACAGTGATATGCGTGCGACGCGTCCTCGTTTCCTGTTCGTAGCTCCTTGAGCTACGTCCTTGTCAATCAACCTGACCTAGTCAGCAAGCTGTCTGTGCCTGTTGAATAGCTACACGTAGAGAATACACTGCCTGGTCAATACCTACCTTCCTACCTGCCCGCAGACCGTGACAAGTAGATTCGATAGTTGCCATCTATTCGTCGGCTTCTGGAGTCACGAGATCAGGTTCGCGATGTTATCCTTCGAGAGTTTGGCTTTCTTCGAATGGCGATTGAAGAACCAATCCATGCCGAGTATAAGAAGTTGAGATATATAGTTAACAGCATAATTCGAGCTAAGGAACAAGTTCTGTTGAAGTGTATTCAGTGGCAGTATAACGAAGTAGCTCCTATTGAGGCGATTTAGCGACAGATTAAAGGAACCTTAGCTAAAGGGCAAGAGCTTACTTTAGAGTCCACCCCGACCGAGATCAAAATTCCTGAACAATGGCAAATTGCGGAAGCGGCTATAAGCGATCTCACTGTATTTATCGGTCCTAAGACTCTGTCCCGGTATATAAAATGTTTCGCCACTATGATCTCGCTATGTTGACAATGTAAAGGGCGATATAAACCACAATATAAAAGACTATTAAGAAAATATTCATGTTCCATAGAAGAAACAATGACTACTATAGTCTTTACACCGACTCTGCCGCTCTTGTCGACGCTCGAAGACTGCGTGCCGTTGACCTGTCAGGAATTTCAATGCCTCTTCTGGCTATACAGTAATCTCCCCCAGGAAGATCGGGAGAAACGGTATACCGATAAACACTCCCTTCAGCGACACGCCGAACGCTGTCGCCTCCGGCACTTTCAAGAAAAGGATCGAATTCCTTGCCCCGACAAGATGGCTTGCCGCGAAATGGTTTTCGAAGGAAAGTCGCATTTCAAGAATCATGTCGCTTTGGTACACCTTTTCGTCTTATGAGTACATTGGCACGACCGACGATAGCTATTATATATTGCCTGAGCATCTGATTATGCCCCTAGGAGCCTCCCTATCGGTCCGGGACATGAGATTATATTAAACAAGAAAGGATTGGAGTTCTGCTGTTCAAGCAAGGTCCTTTACGAGATCCGCTTAATCATTCATCATCACAAATTTTATGGGGAGAATAGACACCATCGCCAGTTTCGTGTCGTTCTGTAAGTTTAAGAAAGATTCGAGACTAAATAAGCGCATTCGAGTCTTATCGGCGTAGAAAGAAGCCAAGCTGGTTGTTAGAAGGATATTTAGCTGTATGATCGGGACAGATTGGCCGACACGGACATGAATGATAATTATATAAGAGGATTGGGTTAAATAAAGGAAACAAAGGCGAAAATTGATGAGCGAAGCGAGATCGTCTCATGATCTTATCGCTCCAGCGACGATATAACATAATCAAAATACTCTATCTAAGCTGAATTCCATAAGCCAAATTCTCAACCTCGCGAGTTCAAAGATACTTTCTTATCTCTCAGTAAGCAGGAAAACCCGGGTTTTAAGCCCGGTTTCTCACAACAGCAGCAATATCGGAAGATGGGTGCTATCGTTAGCTACGTTCACGACCTCCTAGACAGCGCCCTCGCCACTGTCAAGCTAGTCCAAAATCGTGAGGTCAGCTGAAAGACACTCAATCATAAGACTGGCCACTATATGCGCGAACAATAACCTATCTACAAGAAAGTCAAGCTGTAGCTATTATTTAGTCGGCCCATAGAATAGTTCGACCGAACGTGGTTACTGAGGTATTGAATACACAAGAAGACCATAAAATCTGGTCAGAAAGAAGGTACTCCGGCCTCTATCAAGCAGATAGCGTCCTTCGTCGACTTCTATCACATCAATATAGAAGATTTCACGCCCACAGATATCCAGGCATACCACACTGTCGAAGATTTCTTCGTCCGGCGACACAAGCCAAGCGCCCATCCAATCTTCCAAAAGAATAACCCCTCTCTCGCCGTCATTGTCGCGGACTATCGGCTTATAGTCTACCCTAGCGTCTCCGAGACTAAATGGGTATGGATAAAAGGTCGAAACTTCACCATCGGTAACTTGATCCAAGACATTACCGCCGCCAAAATATAGGACCACAACGCGATCACATCCTTCAGACTCAGTCCGCAAGACTATCATCGGTATCACTCTTCAGTCGAAGGCACTATGAAATAATACAGACAAATCCCTGGAGAGTATTACCAAGTCGACCCGCTCTGCTTGCGATCCGACATCGACGTCTTGACGGTAAACGCTCGCTGCGCAATCTGTATCAACAGCCCGTCATTCGGACGTGTGCTCTTTATCGCAATCGGGGCCACAGACATGGGAACTGTGGAAATCAACCAAAAGTGTAAGACTAAGGGCTCACGGCTAGAAAAAGACGAGAAAGTAGGTTTGTTCCAATTTGGAGGGAGCAGCATAATCGTTACTTTCAAGAAGCGAAGAATTCATTTTGACGAAGATTTACTCAGTGTCAGCAGGCGCCTAGTGATGATGGATGTGGAAGTAGGGATAAGTCTGGGACACGCGATCAAGAATGAGTGAGTTTTATACAGGACTATCGAAGGAGAACTAATAAGTGGATATGGCTAGTTCTATTTCTTCTACCATTAGAGTTCAGTATTTCACTGCTTCGAGACACCTTAACATACACCTTTTCGTTAAGCGGCTTTAAGGTTCCACTAGTCTTCTTTGCACCCCTGAATACCTATGGTTCGTATACGATGTGAATAACGGTGAGCCCATAAGAGGCAAACTCATGCCTCACACTCATCAGTCCAATCACTCTCGCGAAGCAACACTATCGCTCGAGAGGCAGATAAGATAGTTACTTCTAATTAGCTGCGAAAAGAAGCTTCAGAGAGAGAATAGAGTCTTTCGCCTGAAGGGAATCAAGAATGCTAGACTTAAGTACAAGACCACCTGACCAGGTATGTCTTGAATTCTCGATTGCGACACTAGCTCTAGAGTAGCTAGAAAATAAGGTTTTATTAGTTGCCATAACCAGTTAGTGCGCCCTTAATACCAAAGAGTAACATTGCGACCCCCTTCTCCTGCTTACAGCCAAGCCATCTCGAATCAATGGCTATATCCAGCCGTAATTAGGCCAAGCAACTACCTCCAGAACCTGATTCTCGCACCAACAACTTAACTAGACACCTTATTCTTCGGGTTTCGGGACTCTTAGAACTCCAATTACATGGACGCAGCTGAGCATGTAGTAGTATCGACTTTATATGGCGGCCAACTATTGCTGCGGTGTAGGGAGGATCGAATATTTCGTCGACTTTAGAAGCGATTTCATTGCGATTCATTCTTTTATGGTGTCAGGATAAGGGTGATTAGCTAGGTTCTGTGGTTTGGATTGACATCTATCTTCAGCTGCCGAACCTTGTGACCTTCGATTGACCTGGCTCGTACCCACCGTCGACGAATATACAAAGTTTGCATCGACAATATCTGACGAAGACCACGCTACTACATTCGCCTCTTTAGTCTCAATAGGCGGCATTCTGATAGAACTCCCCGTCTGGACGGTTCAGTTCTATATGCTCACTCCATCCGAGTTAGGGGTCAGAAAGCATAAGGCCATTTATACCGGCGTGGCTTTAAGGTGAAAATGTCTGGATCGTTATAAGGATTGTACAGGCGAAGGGGTAGTGTTGAAAAAGTGTCGTGGTTTCGTGAAGAAACTCCTCTAGTATTTAATGTGCCGCGTGCTGAAGGAGCACCATGAAAGACAGCCTGTTCGGGAAGATCGTTAACGTCTATATCAGCCTTAGCTGCTACTACACGCAATGTAAAGTTGCATCGGCTCTAGGCTCGTCTGGCAGAGAGGTTGCGCTCGCCGAGTGTGTGGGGCAGCCTTATTGCTCTCTTCAAAGTCTCAAAGGTATCGCGGAAACCTTCAGCTGCACGATACACAGGGAAAGAAAGCCAATGAATTAGAACCGAAGTTGATTGCACGAGCCAGGGCAAAACAGACCACCATGGCCCACACTGCATAATATCTTCAGCGTTGGACTTGTTAGGGACGAGGTGAATTATAGCCTTCGCTGCTTCAACGCAACGTGTGGCTGCTGAAAAGTCGAAGGTATCTGAGTCTTTGGACTGACGAGTAAGGTTTAGATCTGGCAATCGGTTCAATAAAGATCGATAGGTTACTAGCTGGGTTCCATAGTAGAAGAACCCTAGTCTAAGTCTGAGTGCACGGGAACTCTGTTCCTTATTATTGCACCGGAAGTCGAAAACTGGCGGAAGATTGTGAACCCAATCTTCAAGTTGAATTTCAATATCTTCGAGTCGGGGCTGCAGATGGATGCCAGTAGCAATGCTGTGAATCTGGGAAAGGATACTTTGGCTGAGTCTTGCTAGCTGCGTGAGATGGAGAAAATAAAGGGATAGGTTAGCCATAATATCTTTTGCCCAATATAATCCAAGTTGTGGCATCGATATGGGTCTCGATGATTGGGGTCGTTGGTGTGGCGGAAAAGAACGATCTCCATCGGTAGAACATGTGGATGTCGAACGGTTAGGGACATAGCTATTTGAGGAGGGCGCTCAAGGACCTTGTTGGTATTCCTTGCCAAGGAGCTCCACGCCCCTGTCGGTATCAAATTCGTCCTCTTCCAGGGGAACTAAGAGCGGCGTTGAGCATTGTTGGTCGAAGACACAAGTGACGCGGCCGGTGATTATGCAGAGTCGATGCTGGAGAACATAGAGGCCCCACCAAACTCGGTAGCGGATTTCCTTCAATTTGTCTTTTAATCGCGTACTGTCGTTCCATAAGTTCAGGCCAAGGGCCGTTGTATGCGACATAGCAATCCCTATCAATACCCAAGCTCTTCTCATGTTAGTTTTGCATCAGTCTCGAACATCAGTTTCGTACCTGTTGATTTGGCTGGTGCAGAGAAAATAGAAAGACATCAATCCGAATACCTGTATAAGCTGCAGGTCTGGGAAGTCAAACAATGTCTCGCTATTGATAGCGAGATATCTGGCCCGGGTGAAGTACACAAGATGATCTTCGATATTTCCGTTACGGTCGGGCCGAATAAGAGAGGCATACCGGGCGGCAATGGCAAAAATAGTGTTGATAATTGCGAGCCACAGGTCAGGAGGTCTTTGAAAGGGATTCGACAAGAATCGGTGAAATTGTGATGCAAGGGTTGATTTTCTAATGATAGGGAACGTTGAGTGCGTCCGTTCGAGATAAGTATAAAACAGAAACTGGACAGTCTCGGTCTGTGGCATTTCGTATGGTTCAACATGTTCTAAGGCCGAAAGCGGAGTATTATCCAAATGGTAACTCATGCTGTTTATCGTGAAGGAGCGATCTGCCTCCGCCAAATGGGCTCTATCGTTTGTAAAAAGTGGTCCGGAACTTGACAAAGGGAAGTCAGTATAGGTCATTTCCGCGCCGCTAGGAGAATGCGTCGAGGTTGGCCGCAAGTCGTTGAGATTATTATCATTCAGTACAGTCTGCATCTATGTCACCTCGGAAGTCGGCCCCATAAAGCCAGTTACTGTCGCCCCTTTCCGCGTAAAGTCCTCTTTTGTACCATGCGGGGTTTCTCTGGTCAGAACCGGCTCGGTTGAATCTTCAGAACTGGTTGCATAAGTCCCCTGGTGTTCATTAGTCCCAGACCGTGGAGTAGCTTCAACGTCGGTGTCTTGTATGTCAGACTTCCTCGCCGTTTCCTAATGCATTTAATACTACATAGATACCCGGTTAGGAATTCCGTACTTCTCCTAAATATGCCTTATGAGCTTCGCTTCGGGCTCGGGAACTCTGTTCACCAAAACTTTAAGCAAAGCCTCGCAATCAGCTAGCTTTTGACTGATCCTACCACAGCCTCTGTCAGGTTCGATAGTCTGGCATATATGTACGCGTCTGGACGTACTTCTTTGCTTTGTCCCGCCTTTGGTCTGCATAAAGGCAAACAAATCCCAATCCACGACAACGCCGACATACTGGCTTTTCTCCGTGGCATTTCGTCTTTTTGAGCCTGCAGGGTTCGCACGCATGCTGTATTCGACGCGGGTCACGTAGTGCTGTATATGGTCCGCTTGCGCCCTTGATTGTGGCGTTTGTCCCGGGTATCACAGGCGCTGCGATCTCTCTTTGTGCAACATAGCGCCCTGTGGACTGTGAATGGCCTGAAGCGCTGGATGTCAGGGAGCGTCCCATGACACGTAGAGATTTAGAGGTGTGGGGAGGCTACATCATAGTCTGACTTGATCAGGACGATATTGCGAATGCGCGGCCTGGAAGAGATAGAATGAGCTACGTCTGATAAAGGTCCGTACAGTCTGAACAGGATTTGAACTTCACCCGACCATGGACGCAAAATGAAAGGTGCGAATGTTACCGGGGGCGGGGATTGAGCCGAACCCGCTTGTGACAAAGTCTACCCCGAATGGCTCCACGTTTTCCTCGCCGCTTTTGACGGTTCGACAAACAATCCGTTCTTTGTCTCACGTCACATTCTCCACAGCGTGCATTCACGCTTTCATGACCTCCGACCATTTCGATGTCTCGACCACGCTCGCGGAGCTCTCTTAAATTTCAAATCGCCTGCATGCTCCATGCCTGCAAGCCCTTTCGTCAAATGCCCACCCTGAAACTGGGCCGGAACTCGGCTCAATCTTCTCGACGCCCTGATGCCTCTCGCTCTTTGCCAGCCGCTGTGCTGGCGACTCGAGCCCTGCACGATTTGTACGACGGTATCTCCTACATGTCGACCGCACTTTCGTCACTTAGGTAAACTGATCGGCGGTGGAGTTGACACGACCAGCAACTCATTCATCACCTTCATCCTGGCAATGTGCGTCTTTCCAGAAGTCCAGAGGAGAGCACAAGAAGAGATAGACTGAGTAGTGAGACAGCAACGGTCGCCACTCTGGAGCAACGAGCCTCCGCTCCCTTACATTGCGACCTGCGTCTCTGAAGAGCTACGCTGACGGACAGTGACCACGTTGGGAGGTGTTCCACGCGCGCGAGTCCAGGCCGATGAACACAGTGGATACCACAGCCCAGCTCGCACGACGATCACAGGACACGTCTGGGCGATACATCGGCATCTTCGCGAGTTTTCTGCGCCTGATTCGCTTCGTCGTCCAGAGCGCTTCCTCGTCCAGAGCGCTTCCTGAACGGGCTCGAATGCCCGACCAAGAAGTGCCACAGTGCTTTCAGCTGGGGGCGTCGGGCGCGTAGTGGAGGACCACTGGCGCAGTAGAGTTTGTTCGCTGTCGTGGCTCGACTGCTATGGGTCTTTGATATTCGTCCCGGTCTTGACGACCAGGTGAGCAGTTTTCTCCGACCCGGATGGAGTGGCAAGTCCAGTAATCACTCCACCGAGAAGTAGCCTTGGATATCTTTGCTTATATCTCCTGTGAAAATATGTGTCCAGAGCCGTTCAAAGTACGATTCATCCCACGTAACAACAAAATTGACGAGATGATCTGCAGCGAGACACACCAGCGCAGGAAGAGCTATAAGTCTATGACGATAGTCCTTATGTGTATCGCAAGATTCTGCTTCCAAGCTTGATGCAGCATCCAACACTTCCTAGACAGCTATCGGTGCTTACAGCATCTTCGCTATCTATCCCCTCGCACTATTCAGAACCTTCTTCACATCATCAAACTCCATTTGTCGCTTTCCACCTCCCCAGACATCCGACATGGTTTTTTCAGCAATCTCTTCAACTTGCTCATCTGATATCACGTTGACCTCTTGAAGTGTGGTGGGGAGACCTAGTGTCATCACAAACCTCTCGATGGCGTTCGCGGTAGATGACTCTTGCCAATCCAATGCCTCATTAAAGATTCCGAGGATTCTAGCCTGGGCATTCCTATAGTGTAGAAGGCTGAGATGAGTTGCTTGCCAGCGCAAAACTGGTGCCAGCATGATACAGCTGGTGATCTTTATATTCGGAACATCTAATGATAAGCTGAGATGGGAAAATAGGGGGAGTTATTGCGACTAACCCCGTGCATGACATGAGCAACTGAACCAAGCTGAGTCGTTCGATTAGCCGGGCAAATATGAATTTGAAGAGTTGGCATCCTCGTACCTGGTGCCCTATAGCATGACTTGGGCCCATCGGGACCCTCCACACCAACAAACCCGTGATCGCCTCTCTTGAGCCGTACTGGCATTCAGAGATGGCCCTTAGCAGTGCTTCATGATCTGCCGGACTAGCCGGTTTCGTATTCTTCGCGTTTTTATATTCAGTCAATCCAGTGATCATGCGGCGCAGTCCGTCCTCGGCATGCAACTGAACAACTTCGAAACCCGCCTCACTCGACATGGGGTTGCAAAGGAGTTCGACGCAATGATCCACGCAGCGTACGCCGCTGCTTATCCATAACCTCTCAGGGCTGGTACTGGCCAGCGCAGGGTCCATCAGAATGAGATCCGGCTGACCTTCTTCCCAAAGACCGAAGTGCTGCTTCTTTCCTTGGTTGTTGACAGCGGAACTCACAGCGTTCCATTCCGAGGCAGACAGGCTGGTCGGCACTGTGATAAGGCGGCATGTTCGGCGCACAAGCGGTTGACCGCCCTTAGTGTCTGCGATTCCTCGTTGGGTGTCGACAAGGGCTTCCATCTCGTCCATGCCAAACCCAGGCTCAAGATTCGCGGCTAACAGGCACGCAATCTTGCTTCCGTCGCTGTAGGAGCAGCTCCCTACGCTGACCAGGCAGTCAATCTGAAGCTGTTGTATGGCAGCAGCGAGATCCCGAACGTCGGCGTAAGGAGTGTGGCTGCCCATCCCAAGCTTTGTATACAGTAGTTTGGATTTCAGAGCCGATTGCAGCGCTGAGATTCGATCGGTGGTGGCAGCGAGGCTTTTACTGGCCAGGAGCAGGACGCGGGAGCATCCATACCGTTCGAGAGCCTCTGGGATGTCCTCAAGAAAGTTAGAATTGAAGATGGCGTCGTAGCCCTTACGGGACGCAATATCGAGTTGCTGAATACGACGTTTTGGCAGCATGGTGCCAAGTAGGGACCATTGAACGAGGAGTTCGGAAATGTCGAGGAAACTTTCGTAAGTGAGATCCTCGAGATGACTGAGTACGACATTGAATAGATCCGTGCAGTTGCAACTCGCCCTGCACAGATAGATGATCACGTACCAGGTTGGCACCGTATCCACAAATTTTGAGCGGATGACAGAAGTCTCCTGAAGAGATTTCCAAAGACAAGTCCGTCAATCGCGAATACAACAGCCTCATCCCTAGAGTCTTCTGGGTCGCCTTCACTAAGTTGGAGCGCCTGGAAGTTCCCTAATAAACCAAGCTCCATGGCTGTCCCCACTGTATGCGTAATACTTGGAGATCGGCGCCCCGGAAACAACTATTTGTGGAAGCCCAGTAGGGATGGATGGGGGCCGTGCTACTAACGACGTGACTGGAATTACGACCACAAGTATTAGAAATTCCATTGACCAGTAGAAAAATTCTCAGCATCGCTGCGGGTCGCCGTGGGTCGCCAGGATCGCGAGGATCGCCGTCAGCGCCGCGAGATCCTGTATATCTTCCAGAAATGGGAAATATAACAGCCAAGACGAAGATCTCGGGACTCGATCTCCATCAGATTAGTTTCAGTCTACACCTGCAAAGGATGTTATCTTCGATCAGGGCACCCAACGGAAGCACCTGTGATGCTGTGCAGATACGAGCCTTCCCGTGGCTGAGCTCTTGTCATCCAGGAAGGGTGCAAGAGGCCGCCATACAAAACCATAGCGCCCAAGAGGACTCGAGCTCAATAAGAAGTGCGAGCAAGAAGGCGTAACAGCCTTGTATCAATCAACACAGGAGCAATCTGAATTTCTTCACATCACTGGCGCCCAATCTAGACATTCAAAATAAATCATCCAGAAGGAAAGATGTGTCTCTTTTTGGGCGTCCTCGCCAAAAGCCTTAAAGGCACCCAAGACAAAGATTCGAACGTCTGCATGAACCGTCAAGACACAGCACCTCGTCCAACTACTATCCGGCAGAGCAATCAGAATCCAACAATGAAGCCGACTTACCAGAGCCCAGGATCAGGGCTCTGAGGCTCAGACCATGCGCAACTCGGGTCCGATTTGGTCTTCAGTTCAAGTGAGGTTGCGCAGCAATACTTTCCAACCTCGCTGATATCGAGGACGACAGAGGAATGAGGAGTCATTACGCTACAGAGTTAGAACGATACTTGAATATGCAAAATTGATGGGCTTAGGTCGGCTGGTAACTTGAGAGAACACGTTAAGTAGATGGCATAATCTTGATTTTCAATTGGACCACGTCTCTCTACCCTTCGCTTTCCCCGTGTGTAGGGCTTGGAAAGCTTCGGCCTGGCTGTAATCTTAGAACACTATGTAATCGACTCATGTAGCTTTGATTTACAAGAGGGGTTGACTACCAATCAGTGAAGGACATGATTCATCACGAAATTTTGACAAACCTCGCGCATACGCTCGAGGCTGGGAGGTCGACTTTTGTCGCACTAGGTATTTTGAAGATAAATTGTAGTACAAGAGACGATGAAAAAGGGTTGAGGCCGAGGACGCGACATTGGGTGCATGCGCCGAGGGACTCAGTGAAGGGGAGGCTTGACAATCGTGGCAACTTTGATCTACTGAAAGCCGACTTGGAGCAAGAATTCTTGCCTAGCCTTGCGTTGTAGCCATCACCAGAACAAGGGCCCAAGTCAGTAACGAGATTGCCGATTCGTTATTGGTCAGGTGGAGAGGTCCCCAATTCAAGTACGTACACAGGGATTTCCAGAGCCTCGATGTCAAGTTGACGGCATTTGATCGGTATTGCGAGAGTAGAGGTATAGTGCTAGCACCAACTAGGCAGTCTTGGTGTGGATGTACAAGGGTGGTGATGTACGATCCAATATTTAGTCCAAGCTTCCATTCTATATCGTCATAACTACTCTGTCAGGCAGTAATCCCTCTCCTTTCGTAGGGGCTGCGTACAAGCTCGTATAAGCTCTAAGGGAAGCCACACGGTGGGCCCTCAGCTTGCAGATCACTGTCACTCAAGGGACCCGTATCGACCCTTTTATCACTCCGACATTTCAGGTTGCTGAGCGCCTGGAGAAGAGTCGGAGGCTGTGAAACTATAACCTATACTTAGTGTTAGGAAGAGTGGGATAAGGTTGGATATATTTCAATCGCAAGAGTCAACTGAATATACCTCCATATATATACTCTGCTATACCTCGCGAGCCTGATCGAATCTCTTTACCTACATCGCACAACAAGCCTTCTTTTTATCCCTAACAAACTACACCTCAACAAGGCCTGGTCACTCAAAAGGCCTAAGTGCAGAGCAGATTTCTTTCAACATGTATCAAGGAGCCAACAACTATGGTCTACCTCAGGGTAGCTACGATCCACGTAGTCCCCAAATCACCGTCAACACAGGGCCCAGTTATGCTGGTGGCTACGGCCCTGGTTATGGTCCCACGTACGGTCCCGGGTATGGTCCTGGGTATGGCCCGAGATATATTCCGGGCTTCGGTCGGCGCGTTGGCCTGGGATGCAACATGTGCGGATTTCGCCGCTGTCGCTGCAACAATTCTGGTGGACCGGTCATACTAAATAGAGGACACCAGACTCTTCTAAGCACGGTTGTCGGCGGTGCAATGAGCATGATGAGCGACCGTTCCGAGCGTGACTATGAGGAACGTCAAGTGAGGGCGCAAAGAAGGATGGACGAAGACATGCATTACGACACCCGTAATAGAGGACTAGAGCAGTGGCAATTACAGGATCAAACTCATTCCCGGGACGCCATGCGTGACGATAGTCGAGGCCGCCAATATGGAATCAGGAACAGAGACGTGCAAAGTGGAAGGGACTACAGTGGGCACGAGTCTGACGAGGAGAATTGCACTGGTCGGAGGATTGAGAAGCGTCTCCAGGGCAGTGCTAAGGAGGAGGGGAAGGAGGTGATGGAAGAGCAATTGCCTTCTTATCAATCTGCTGCGGGGAGGAATTAGATAACCAGCGTCAAGAGGAATGCAAGTAACAAGAGACCGAATGCATTGCCTGTAATCGCATCTCAGCTTGTAACAATATCTGATAACTGAATGTCTTTGAAGAGTATGGCGAGAAGGTTTGGACAGCAGTGCAGAACAGTAAACTGTTCAGGGCCACCAAGTTGCGGCGCCGATCGGGCCCGGTTAAGCTCCTTTGTTCCCATTTGGGCTCGGTCCACTGCAGAGCAGAGCTCTGCAGAAGTTGAAGAAGCCATCGGATGATTGCTATGTACAGACGGTATCAAATAGGTAGCCAGTTCTATTGTGGAAAGCCTTGTCTAGATTATACTGTCTTATTCAAGCCATGGTTCGAGAACGGCCGACGCTCTCAGCATGGCCTGCCCAGAACCAAGGCCGTGGTCCGCAGTACGGAAATAGCTATGCTCTGCTATCCATTGATTTGCGTCTGGATGGGTCTGATGTGAGGAGTGCAACAACCATCCCTACTCGAGAGATCTAGCTAAGAATGTTAGGGGCACCTCAGGGTTATGATTCAACCCACTACTAACCAGGCAGTGGACACAAACTACATATTACTGATATCACGCTTGACCGAAAAGGGGTTATCTGTGCGCCAAGACGGCCTTGAGCGACTGCTACAGAGAGCTGCGGCTGGGTATTATGGGGCCCATGAGGTAATAGGTGGGTAATGAGGCCCCCCTCTCACATCCCGCATTGAAACCTCTTGGCTCATATAATATCTCAATGAGGAAGAGACGAGGATCGCCCTATTCAACTAGTTCTCATTTCTCCCTACATACCGATTTGTCAATTCCCTCTCCCGGATGGCCACCGCACACATCACGATGAAGCAGGATGGGCCGAGGAGTCATTGTTGGGAGTGCCGCCGACGGACGTTGGTCTGTGACTTTAACTTTCCTGAATGTGGTCGTTGCACGCGGTCGGGAATCACATGTCCTGGGTACGGTGTGAAACCAGTCAGACTTAGATGGCTCGCTCCTGGACAGGTCAAGGCTCGCAATCGAAAGCGTCGCGTCGATGACAAGGAAACGGCCGAGGTTCAAGCTGCATCCCCTGTCGCAATAGATATTCCTCGCGGGGTTGGCACGGATGTCCATGTGTTTATGAGGGCAGCGGACTACTGTTGGTGTCAAAGAGTTAAGTACCTCGATCTCGCTAACGAAAAGATATAGACAACACCCGCATATATCCAAATCTGTTGCCGATGCTCGAACTCGATCCAAATGGTGCCATTTATCCTATTACCTCGACAATTTTCCAGCGAGGTCTAGCATCTCCAGATCACAGAAGACTGGCCCTTGTTTGCATGTCTCTTAACCATCAGATCAATCAGTGCAAGATGGCCCTCGAGAGTCACAACTTGTGCACGGAACTTTTGCACTACCGAGGTATAATGATCCGATCGCTAAGAGATGACCTAAAAGCACAGGAAAAGTGCACCAGTGACCTCGTCATAACGGGAATGTTGATTCTTTTGCTCCTAGATGTACGCTCACTCATGCGCACGATTCAGTATACTAATGTTTGCAGGCACAGCAAAGAACTCCGGCTGACTGGCGATGTCACCTCGAAGGAGCATACAAAGCTCTCGTGCTTCGGGGTGGTTTATCTACACTCACCGAATCGACAGGTGTAGGGCCGCTACTCCGATCTTGCATTTTGTGAGCTAGCCCGTACAATAGCTCTTTAGAGAGCTGAGGTCTAACTAACGGATGCAGCATAGCGGTTCTTGGGGATACCACATCGCACGCCTCAAATTTGCCTGCCTCCTACATTCACTATCAGCAAGTGGAATCCATGATTCAAGGGTGCGGACATAACTATTTGGCTCTTCACAAGTTCCCGCCTGAATTATTTGCCCAACTCGTCACAATCGGCCATCTTCGATTCAGAGCCACGAATCCCCACGAGGAGCCAAGAGGCACAGACAATATTCTTCAAGAGGCTCACAATGTACTTCAAAACATCCAATGTTTCTCACCTGGGCAATGGGCGGAGTTGAAACCTAGATCAACGGCAGACTGGGCCTTCATAGGAAGGGTGTATCAAGCTGCCACCATAATCTACTGCATTTCATCACTACAAAGCCTGTCGGTACTGCCATCAACTTCTTCACTACAAAACAGCTGCCTTATGCAAAGCGAACTTCTACAGAGTCTCCTCGAAGAAGGCTTGTTGGTCCCAAAACTCCGATGGTTCTTGTTGTGGCCACTTGTCATACTGGGCACCCAAGCAACTTCCGGCGATTATACAGTGAGACGTATATTTGTCCAAAACAAACTGTCTGAGATGAGTCGATTTATGGGCGTGTCTAGCCCGTTGGCGGCAAAGGATGTCCTAGAACGATTTTGGGCGTCCGGCAAGGCAGGTTGGGATGATTGCTTCGACAAGCAGTACGTCTTTACCTCCCAGATTGCTTTAAATGTCGGCTCGCCGAAATAGATACCCCAAGTCTGCGTGAGGTTAATGAGAATGGCCATTCGACCAAAACCATGTCTTTTAGTAGTATGACGAAATGGACATGTATTCAGGGAACATGCTATGATACAGCGGGCATCCACACTGGATGGATTACCGGTTTGTAGCCTCCATTTCCTCTCCGTAGCAGAAACCTCAGCATGCTGTGTGAGTTAGCCACACGAACAAAACCGTGAGGCTTTGCAGTTTACGATGGAGTCTGAATTTTCAAGTCATGCTATCTCAAGGCATCCCTGCTGAGCCAACTCTTGATGTACTACCCCAAGTGGCTGATTTTTACAACAAGACCATGGCTGCTATGCTTGGCAAGGAAGTATGCCTATCAAGGCTATGCTTGGCAAGGAAGTATGCCTATCAAGGCTATCTTCGTAACAATCATATCAGGCATCCAATACCGGGAGTCGACGATCTTTGAAGGAGTCGTGAATCCTTACGTCAAGGTCAAAGGGTAACCTCTTCCTAAACTGGGATTCACACTTGCCAAGCTGCAGTAGACTCCAACTTTCTGGCATACCTAATTGCCGGATAAAGACAGATGCCACGCAACTAGTGGTGTTATACGCTGATTGTTATAGTCTCGAAAAGCCCGGGTCTAAGAATAACCCAGTGCAAGATCAGAGAGGTTGAAACTGGAGAATTAATTATGTCAAAGGTGCAGATTTCTGGGATATAAAGGGCTGGGATCTCAGAGAAAGAATCAAGGTTAGTAGGCTGCTCGCACCCCTAAAGGCGTTTATATCTTGGAGACATAATTCCTCTGCCTTCGAAATGCTATTTTCAACCCTCATGCTCCTTGGAGGAGCCCACCTTGCCCTTGCAAAATGCAAATGTGTACGTTATGATCATTATAACCTAGAAGTGGCCATCTAATTCTGATTCCTGGCTTCATAGACCCCGACTGAAGACTGCTGGCCCTCAGACTCAACATGGGATGCGCTTAACGCCACCGTTGAAGGAAAGCTCATTCGCAACCACCCCATTGCCCGGCCATGTTATCAAGGTGCGGGCTACAGCGATGAACGCTGTGAGGAAATCAGCGCCAACTGGTCCACCAACTCATGGCTGGCGCAATTCCCAACAGGCTATAGCTACCCTACGATTGAGACTTGTGCCGCGATCAATGCCACCCTGGGCGACGGACACTATCCCCAGTGTGATCTTGGGAACTACCCAGTCTATACAGTTAATGCCACTCAAGGAAAGCATCTCTCAGCGGGAATAAACTTCGCCAAAGACCACAACATTCGCCTTGTCATTAAAAATACGGGTCATGACATTTCTCAACGGTAAGATATGCTCCTCGTAGCGGAGAGCTTGGACCAAGACGCTGACAAGATGAGACAGCTCTCAAGGATACGGTAGTTTGTCGATTTGGATCAAGAGTATTCAAGACAGACTGTATTTTCAAGAGAGGTACACTCCCTCGGATGGCTCTTGTCTGTCCAACTACACCGGACGGGCCATCAAAATTGGTGGTGGATATGTCTGGGACGACGTTTACAACTTTGCATACGAACATGGCAGCATAGTCGTTGGCGGAGACGACCGGGTATGTCACCGAGTCACGCTTGCTTTTACCAATGAAATGGAACTATACTGACGACTTGTAGACTGTCGGATGCATTGGAGGCTATCTCCAGGGCGGAGGCCATGGTCCTGCAAGTCACCAGTTCGGGTTGGGCGCAGACCAGGTCCTTGAATACGAAGTCGTGCTCGCATCGGACGAACTCGTCACAGCCAATGAATGTCGGAATCCAGATTTGTTCGCTGCCCTCCGCGGAGGGGGTGGTGGCACATTCGGCGTCGTGACATCAGCGACAGTCAAAGCATATCCCGACCTTACGGCGCTTGGGCACGAGCTGACAATTGTGGCATTCCCAAATGCAACTTCTGAGCTGATTAACGCCACTGCAGACATAATGGCCAGCTATCCCTCACTGGTGGACGCGGGGTACTCGGGCACTGGAGCCCTTACTCACAAGGATGGAGTCATGCTTTACACACATAATCTCGTCAACTTACTTGAGATCAATTCCACTGCGGCCATCAACAAGGTGAAGGACACTATGACCCAGCAAATTGTCAACAAATGGAGTCCGTACAATGGCACATATTTTGTCATTCAATCATCTTTCACAACTTTCAATTCATTCTTCAAATGGTACAACTCCCACCCACATATATCGGCTGGGCAAAAGCGGCCCATGATGGCATCCCGATTCTTTGACAAGACATCACTGGCCTCCCAACAGAGCAACATGAAGAGTCTCCTGGACACCCTTACCTCTGGTCAGGGCACGCAAACCACGACTGAGTCTGCCACGCTCTTTAATCTTGTTGCGGGTGGCAAAGTTCTTGATCCTCAGCCGCTCACTTCCGTCAACCCAGCATGGAGAACGACCTATGTTGTTATGCAACAGATCGACTTTTGGCCCAACAATGCGGGCTATGAGGACATTGCACAGGTCAAGAAAGAATTGACATTCAGAAAGTTGAAAGCAATGAAGGAACTGGCGCCAGGTATGGGAACATACGGAAACGAAGCCGATCCGTACGACCCTGACTGGAAGCAGGATTGGTGGGGGAGTAACTACAACTGGCTTGTGTCGATCAAGAAGAAGTACGACCCGGAGGACGTGTTCTGGTGTTGGAGATGCGTGGGAAATGATGCTTGGCTCGAAGTAACTGGTGGGGCATTGTATGGGCCATTGTGCGAAGCAACATGACTTTATCGCATACAAGGGAATGGAATACAGTAGTTATGCATCAGCTTTGTGCGCAATGCCTGACTTCAATCGAGGCCACATCTCGCAAGCAGTAGATTTTCGTTATTTCTGCAGAAAATGACCCGTTTCCCGTAGCTGAGGGTGCGGGAGGGTCTGTCGTCGAAGCAAGTATCTTCGGCAACTACGCCACTTGGCTCCCTGAGGTGCCTCCATTCAAGTGCTTCCTATCAGTGAATTCACTGTGAGATTTCCAACCTCATCTCAAGTATTGCGTTGGTTTATGTTTCGCAAGTCAATACTGTTTCAACCACCATTTGGTCCAGAACGATTCGGCAAGAAGCCGTATGCTCTTGATCAGTCGTGATATCAGCTCCGAATTGGATCCTTATCTGTCACTTGGTATATGGTGCCGCATAAGCTGTCATATAGCCCATCTCTCCAACCACAACTAGGCCGATCAGGCCCTCACACAATGACAACGGACGAAGATCTCCGTCTCCATAACACCTTCTATGGTCGGTCGCCAGGGTCGGACAAATTCTCTTGCTCCACGATCAGCTGTCCACCTCGAAAGCCAAAGAGATGTCAAGGATACATTATCCATGAGGATCGCCTCCAGTAGTCTTTCCATGTGTGGGCTTGGAGATCAGCAATGTTTTGGGCCTACGCAACGCAAAGCATCAGGGCTGAGCGTGTGTTATGGCACCAAACCCGAAACGGGCATTTACCATTGCCAAGACTCTCGTAGTGGAACCTGGGGATCGGCGGCGCCCCTGACCATATATGAAATTCAGGCGTAGATCTGATTGTGATCGTAGATATAAGATGAAGTGACTTCTCGGTCGTTTTTTACACTCCATCTTCAATTGAACAAGTCATTGACTCAGTGTCGTTGGTTTGGCTGTGAGCATCCAACAACCATACAACATGCCCCTTCTAAGTTCAAGAACAACAGCCGCAGGCAGCTTCGGCTGTCCTATACCTGACCATCTTGAGCAAAGTAGGTGATTTTTCCGTGGCCCGGCAAAGAAGGCATGAGTTTGTTAACAAGTTATTCAGTTGGTGGTGGCCCTTTCGTGGGAAACCTTACCTTCTACCATTTCAACATGATCGTATCCGGCAGTTGCACTGCCATAGTATTGACTTTGATTTTTGGCCTGATGGGACGACATGCGATGCGTATGAGTAACCCCAGTGAACAGATGAAGTATGAATTCACGACATACTTGCTCAAACTCTGTGATATTAATGGAATCTCTTATAGGATAATGCGTATTTGTAACCTCATTCCCTCATACCAAATTTTATCCTTCATCTCGATCTGTTTTCCGAATTCCTACGTCTACCTCCAAGGATTTACCGAGGTGCTTCAGGGTGTGGCTTTATATGCATTTCTCATGCTGCTCTGTGACTTCCTGGCTCCCAGTGATGGGGGTAAAGTGGAGTTCTTTTCTTCACTAGAGGTAAAGAGACAATGGCAGCCAAAGAAGAAGAGGAACGGCATCGGGCTTTTGACTGTAAGCATTGCAGCAGCAGAAACGCAGAACCTGAAGGAATGACTAACCCATTGTTTGGTTCTAGTTGACATGGTATTCTGTACTCCAGTATCCAGTCATCACCTGGATTACCGCTGTCTCCCAGATAGTGACGCAGTCACTACATGCTTACTGTCTTGACAGTACAGCGCCTCATTTCGCTCATATCTGGGTACGTACTGTCACAGCTTGACTTCATTCTCGATTTAAGTCTAATTATATCACACAGCTCCAAGTCATCACCTCGCTGTCGACGTCAGTGGCTATCAACGCCATCCTCCAATTCTACATAAACCTGAAGGGATACATGACCGAGCACAGACCGCTACTTAAGCTGATGGCGTTCAAGCTGATTGTGGGAGTAGTTCTCGTGGAGAAAGTAAGTATCTACGCGAGCGTAAAAGCTTGAAGAACGACATTAACCAGCAAGCCAGATACTTTTCCTGATTCTTACGGGAACAAAAGTCCTTACTCCGTCTGCCTCGATGACCTATATCGACGTAATGATGGGCCTCCCAACAATAGTAATCTGCGTGCAGATGGTGCCACTGTCCTTCCTAGTTCTCTACGCATACCGCACAAAACCTTACGAGGTCTCAGACTCAGTGTCCATCCTCCGAGTCCAAGGATATCAGGCCGTCGAGTCCGCTGGCGACGAAGAAGCCTTTATGTCTGACTTTGAGAAACGCTATCAAGGCGGCCGATGGGGGTTACGTGCTTGGGCTCGCTATTTAAATCCACTACAGCTTCTACGCGAAGTAATGTCAGCCCATGTCATGATTCATAAGGCACGGGAAGTTCAGAGGGCTCATTTGATGGAGCAGGCAAAAGAAGAAGAAAGGGCAAGGTTTAGGAGAATGTGTAACAATGGCTAGGAAACTTGATGATCAATATCGGAGTTTCGGGGAGTTACTGATCTCATGAACTACATTGCAGTGTGACGTATATTCGGCAATGTTGAGTCAAGTAAGACACATATCAGGGAAGGAGGCGACACAAAACGAAATCATATATTAGATTGGAGACCCTATGTAGGTAGCTTGAGTATGTGTCCAAACAAAAGATACTGGCTTTGGGGACATGCTTCACGCCAGTTGAACATGAAGGTCCCTCCGGACCGTTATCTGTTACTTGATTCTGTCATCACCACTATCAGAAGACTGGATTGAAACTCCCTGTCCCGACGATGGCAGGCAGCCTGAAGCCATTAAGCATAGGCAAGTGAAATTGCAGACTGCTTTTCTCTCACCAGCTTGATCCGTCAGCAGCAAGGAGACGCCGGGTCGATTTGAGCAAGCTCGTTGCATCGCCCTGCCCCGATTTTATCAGTCATTCAGGCCGCCATTGCAGGGCCATCCGCCGTCACCCGCGCTGGTGGCGCTGGTGGCTCATCCAGTCATAAATAGAGACTTCGCAAACCATTAGCTCGAAGCCATGGTCCAACATCTTCCCAATTCTCTATTGGGCACAAGCCCCTGATTGGTGAGAGTCCCTCACTTCTCAGCGTGGTGAACCTTCCACTCTCACCTTGTCTGGGAAGGTTGTCTGGGCAGGTGAGATAGATCGACCATTATCTATATATAAATATGAACATTTAAGATATCTAGACAGTACCCGATCAGCCCAGCATTAGCCCCTTACATATTAAAATCATGCCTAATTAGCCCTGCTCCGTCCACTCTAAGGCAGAATCGAAAGACATTTTACTCTTTCTTGTGAGGACTGCTACTATTATATATATCTCATAGTAAGCACGCTCTTTCGAATATCCTCATTATATAATCAAGAATCGATTTAGCTTTAAATCAAGCCCTTCTTTATCAATCAATAATCATCTAATATTTATATAGTTTCCAGAAAATAGGTACCACGCTAGTTCGCCTTAAAGTGGGTGTTACGTTTCGCTCCACCAGGGGTGTCACTACACGTATCGTTTCCTGATAAGTGGGAAGTATAAGAGGCGGAGTCACTGAGAACAAAGTACTTGAGCGAGTACTTAGAGCGAAGTGATTACAACCAAAACGTATGGGTATAATCGTGAACGAAGTTGACTACGTAGTAAGTCTATATAATGACTGTATATATATATGCTGCTTTCTTTGCCTTCTCTGTCGCTATGCCCGAGCATAGTCAACAGAGAAACAGAGATCACGTGACCCTAGGGGTCATAGCCTGCCCGTGATCCCGTGTTGTCGGCAATCCTTCCCCTCGTGGAGGTTCGGCTGTTGTTATAGCTTCGTATACGGCTGATGGTCAGGCTAATTTATAACACTTTCCCCCTTCTAGATTTATTCGTTGTCCGTAATGTACATAAATAAGTGTCTCCCTCATTCTGAAAAGTTCGCTTTCTCCTTTCCTTTGATATAGCTAACAATGCCTTGGCAGCGCCCCGGCCGGCTTGACCCCCGCGAACCTGATTACACCCGTCTTGACAAAAACATCTACAGTATCGGTGAGATAGCGATGACTCTCTGCCCTCAATGCGTTAACTTAGGCGAAATCTATATTGTCAAGAAAGGATATAAGCGCTGTGGCCCCTGTACCCGTAAAAACGTATCTTGCGGAGAAAATTTCTTGCAAACTGAATTCGATCGATTAGACAAAAAGAAAGCATAACTTAAAGAACAATGCCGTCAAGACCGTCGACTAATAACCGTTTTTACCCGCTAACTACTCGCTCAGGAGCAGAAGGTGGCTAATCTTGAGAAGCGTCTCGAAAATATATCTCGTCAGTAAAACCTTATACTGAATCGCGAGGCGCGGACATTAGACGAGCTAAATATTAACGCACCTTTGAAAGACAAGCCGGATCAGCAGGTTATGGGTTTTAAAGATAACTTCTTCTTAGCCGACGATCCTAGTCTGCTTGAAGGTGGTTTCGATTTTTCTGCAATCGATTTTTTCTTTGATGATACTATTAGATCAGGTCTGGCGATAGATACTTTAGCGGCTTCTATATATTCTCTGTCTAGTTATATCCTAACCACTTAACTAGATATTAGTCTATTTTGTCTTTTCTTCGGTGGCCTAAGATTTTTTCGATATCGTATATTGGTTACTAGGTTTTCTTATATATTAGCACCGATCCTAGTTTAGCGTTTAGTGATGCTTTTTTAAGAAGCGATTTATGAAAGACTAAATAGATATTTATCTCTCTCGATAGTTTCAATTTAAAGTTCACTGGTCCAAGTTTCCTTTTAATCTTGTAAGGTCTAATCTTAGTGTGATCTAGTTTATTAGATAGTTATTATGTTTTAATGTTTTTTTTGAGAAGGTATACTGCCTCCCCTTCTTTGAAGTCTAGTCCCTTAAATCTTTGTTTATTCGAATTTTTAACTGTTTTTTGTGATATTTTCTTGAGTTCTTTTCTTAATAATTTATGTAATGATTATAGTTTCTTAACCGAGATTGCTGCTTTTTTTATAATTAGTTTAATGTCTCTCGTATTCTTATCTATTCTTGGATGGAATCCATGATTCGCGTAGAACGGCGATATTCTTGTTACCGCTGCTTTATTGTTAAATACAAACTACGCGATAAGTAATAGCTATACCTAGTCGTTTTGCTGAAAATTGACATAATATCATAAATACTATTTCAGTGTTTGATTTATTCTCTCTGTTTATTCGTCGCTCTGTGGATAGAACACTATTAACATTTTCTGGTGGACTTTTGTGAGGTTCATTAGTGATTGCCAGAATTATGATATAAATAGCTTATCCCGATCTAAGCGTATTTCTTCTGGTATTCTATATCGACTGAAGACTTTCTTGTATAGTATATATACTAAGTCTTTCGCTGTCGATAATTCCTTATATAGAATGAATTCTATATATTTAGTCAGAATATCGTTTATCACAAGTATACTATCGAATTCCACACCCGTGAGGGGTTTCTTAGATTTTAGTAGCTTCGTGATAAAGTTTAATGTGATTATATACCATGCTTCTCTAGGTATCGTTGATATCTAGAGTAACCTATAAGGCTTATGTCGTGTATATTTTGCTTTATGACACATGTCGCAATTCTTGATATATTCTGCTATGTCTCTCCTGATCCCCTTCCAGATAAAGTCTCTTATAATCAGCTCAAGAGTCTTATTCACCCTTAGATATCCTGCTGACTTATTATCATGTCTTTCTTTGATGATTTCTTTCTTTTAATCTATTGTTAACTCGATATCGATAAGAGTTAATACCTCTATCTCAGGTGTTGCGTATATTAAGGCGCTATCTTTTTCCTTGAGTACTGCTATCGGTTCTGGTTTAATGTTCTCTATATAATCTAGTCGCCTACTAAGCGCGTCTACCACAGCATTTTCTTTTCCTTGGACATGATATATCTTGAAGTTATATAGTGCTAATATCTTTACCTATCGAACCTGCCTGCGGTTGAGTTCTTTTATAGTTATTCAGTACAACAGATTCTTATAGTCAGTGTAGATCTGAACTTAATACTTAGCGCCTTTAAGATATACTCTCCATTTCTTGAGATATACCATAATAGCGAGTAATTCTTTGTCGTGGATATCGTAATTCAACTTCGGCCCTATTATTCTCTTTAAGAAGTACGCGATCGTTTGGGTCTTACTATCTAGCCCTTTTTGTGTGAGGCGAGCTCCGATCGCTTCGTCCGATATATCTGTCTCTACCTAGTATTCTAGCTTAGGGTCAAATATCGTAAGTACTAGCGCCGTTATGATGGCTTCTTTGAGGCGTTTAAATGCCTTTCTGCATTTTGGTCCGAACTTGAACGAGATATCCTTCTTGATAAGATTCATTAAAGGCGCTACGATCTTCAAAAATCCCTCAATAAATCTTCAGTAGTAGTTAAGTAGTCTAACGAAAGACTGTACTTCCGTGATATTCTTGGGTTCTGGCTAGTTCTTGATTGGCGCTATTTTATCGGGATCCACTTCGATATCTTTATTAGATATAATATAGCCTAAGAATTAAATTCGTTTTTTATGAAACTTATACTTACTAAGTTTTAACGATAAATCCTTTTCCTAAAGTTTTCTTAGAACCTTTTAAATATACTGTATATATTCTTTATACATCTTTGAGAATATAAATATATCGTCTAAGTATATAACTATAAAGTCATCAAGATATTCTCGTAGCGTGTTATTAATTAGTTCCTAGAAAGATATCGAGATATTGATTAATCTAAATGGCATAATATAATACTTATATAACCTAAAGCTAGTTTTAAAAGTCGTTATCTATTTATGGCCTTTCTTTATTTATACTCGGTAGTAAATATCTTATATATTAAGCGCGATGAAGTATTTTGCACTAAGGAGTCTGTTCTATAGCTTCTTAATCAAGGGTAATGGGTATTGATTCTTTTTGATGATCACATTAAGTGGTCGAAAATCAATGTATGGTCGAAAAGATTCATTCTTTTTTGGGGCGAACAGCACACTATATACTATAAATAACTTGAATAGTTAAATAAAGTCTTTCTTTAAGTGAGTCTCTATATACTTCTTAAGGAAGCTTTCTTCCTTTAAGGATAAGGGTCAAAGCTAACCATTATACTTTAGCACTTTCTCTTCTTTAAGCGTTATTTTATGGTTTTATGGCTTATGCTCTAGTAGCGCGACTATACCTTCTCTTTCTTTGAAGATATCTATGAAGTCCTTATATTTCTTAGATAGGCTTTTCTCTTATATTTTGTTTAAGGCCCTTCTCCTAGATTATACTTATATCGCCCTTTATAGAGATACAATAAAAGTTAATTATTTCTTTCTCTTTGTCTTCTCGTGACTATAATTTAGAAAGAATAAGGTTCCTTCTTTTTAGTCTATCACTAGCGAGTGTTCTTTTAGCCACTTTATCCCTAGAATAATATTATACTTAATCGGCATCATAATAAGCTTAATCTACTCTCTATACTCTCTAATCTCTAGATAGACGTCGCGAATCTTCTATTATATCTATCCGCCATTATACTTATCTAGCGTTCTATCTATCATGAAAACTAGGTATAAATTCTTTTTCCGTTGCTTATTTAGTCTTACTGCTGTTTTTGGTAATATATAGTCTTAGCTTACTCCGTTATTAATCATTACTTAGATAGGCTTATTAGCTAGTCTAGCGCTGAAGACTAATGGCGTTAAACATTAAGTCTATACCATGTTGATATAGCGTTTCTAAGGCTTTTTTCTGTTACGCGGAACCTTTCGCCTCATGATAGGTCCTTCGCCTAGTTTTTTGGCACGTCGTTTATGGTTGTATCCCTGCTTCTGAAAATATATAGGAGCATCTCGATCGATGGTTCGATTATATTCTTCGTCGTGAGATATACATGTATCCTGGGTGTATAGGTGTATATCGTGTCAGTACACCATTTTTTAGCTAACATGAGGACTTTATCCTTTTCGCTTATTTTAAGGTCGAACTTCGGGTGGTAATATAATGCTTCGTTTAGGCAGTTTATTCGCTCACATTTTACTGGTCTCCAAAACGAGGTTAAGAACTAGAGGTGTATTTTAGTTATCCTGATAACGACAAACTTAAACGAGTTATCCTCATTAGATTCTTTAGAGATACCGATTACCATAAAATCTTTCAACTTATATAGTAAGTAATATATTTCGCTCCTAATTATATCGTGTGTATATTCTTCTTTGTGCGGACACTGTTTATCATGATATAAGCATAAGATTATAGAAACTTAGTGAGCATTTAGGTTAGTGTAGAGGCTATATCTCTAGACCCTTTTTACTGTCTAGACCTAATAATATATTCTTATGACCATAATATTCCTTATCCTTTCTCCTTCAATATAGTGTCTCGTCACGTCTTAGTCGATCTCTTCTGGGGTTAGATCGTTATATTCTTTAAATAGAAAAAAGTAGAGTTCTTTAATATCAATTTAATGTATATAAGGAGCTAGACCTAAGCACCTAAAGTATCGCTATATAGATATTAGTCTCTTTTTCTCTTGCTTCTAAGTATAGTTTAGCTTAAGCTTATTGTTAACTATACACGTCTCGGGTACTCCTTTCTTGTAGTAAATTTAGTTCGGCGTCTCGATAATCGTGTGATAGTACTCGTGGAACAACACGATATTACACTCGGGCTCAAAGTCGCTTAAGTCCGATTCTTCGCCAAATACGAAATCGTAACGGTTCTCCTCTAGTATATCGTGTGTGTGAGTGGGTCCTTTATATATTTCTTCATATTTTGTCACGAGTACTAGGTCTTCCTTATTCTTTGGACTTTCTTTAAGATCGAATCTTTTATGTTTCGTGGCGCAACCCTTTTTATACACTTAGGTGCATAGTATATTCTTTTAATACTTTATCATGAGTATTGCCACACTACTATAATTAGTAATTATTCTATATTTTTCTTCGTGTTATGTCTTTATTATTGATATAGCTATTCTCTAGATATTGAACTCTATTCAGATAAATGTTTCGTCTTCTTCTTGATCGCTAGGTTTATTATTTTCCTTATCGAAGTTGTCGTTAAATAGAAAATAATGGATTATAGATATTCTCTATATATTATATATATATAGACGGGACCCCTCAATATAGTTAGGTTCTTAATAAATATATATAATAAGGATATACTCTGTTAACTATTTTCCTTAATATAGACTCAAGAAAGTTCTATTCTTTCTTCTAATCCAATAATATATTTATATTATCACTAGTGTTTTCGCTCTACTTATAAGGTCATAAATGCTTATGACTTTCTAGTTTATCTAGCTTAAGGTTCATTCTCGTAATAGTTTGAACAGGAACTAGTATTATTCTCTCTTTGCTAGGTGAATATAGGGTTCTTTAAAACTATATTGTTAGAAGTATCTTTCTAGCCTCAATGATATTTAGTCCTGTTTAACATTAGTGTATAGGCTGAATATAGCTCTATTATCGCTATATTCCTAGTGACAAGTCCTGATTCGTGCGAACCTATATCTAACGCTAATAATCTTATATAGTGATGATCTTGCTTTTATCATGATCACTATTTCAGGCTCTTTCTAGTCGGCTTTCTTTCTTCTAGACTTCTTGCTTCGGCGACTTTTGCGCTTCTTTTCGTGAGGGAATCACTCTACACCCTGCTTATTAAAGTAGTGGGTGAGGCAACTATCGTCATGGCAAGCTATTTATAATAGGTTCGCGTGTTCTGATCATTCTTTATTGGCCCTTAATGTCGTGGCTATTTTATCCTGTCGACCTCGATCAGGATAGATCTCTACAGTGTCGATAATCTCTTTATCGTTAATCATTAACAGTGATATCGAAGTCGCTCCCTTTGTCTAGGTTCCCTTAGGATTCCCCTTCTGTGCTTTCTTGACGCGGCTAGCCTTTTCTGATTCTTCCTTAAGCATTTATTGTCTTTTAGGCTCCAAGCACCTTATACTATAGATTCGCTCCCTTGCTCCGAGTCTCAGGCGCTCGAGTTTTTTCTTAATTAAAGTGTCGGCCTTTTCTTCTCCAATATCGGCTTCAATAATATGCAGTCCCACGAGCTTTGTATCGTATTCGTTAGCTCTATGTTCCGGATTTCCACAATTATAGCATAGGTTTTTCTTCTTGCGTTATTCTCGCTCCTTATTGGATAGACCCTTGCGTTGGAACTTGCCCTTTAGTCATGAGGATCGGCCCTATTTAACAATGTCGAGGTCTATCGGGTCACTGTAAGACTGATAGTTAATGCGCTTTCCCTTATAATAGGCGCCGCCCGTCTTACCATGGTACTCTTTCTTTTCCAATCCTAACTCATACAGCTAGTTGTCTATTTTGATGGCTTTGTTGACTAACCCTTGATATATATCGGGCCTTTTCGGCCCTAACTCTTTCTTGATGGTATCTTTTAAGTCTGTATAGAAGGCAGCGGCGAGCACGTTGTCATCTTAGTCTAGTTTAGCCTGAAGCCTTTTGAACAGGGCATAGTACTGCGTAGCTAATCTCTTTTGTTTAAGCTAATAGATTTATTAGGTCGCGATCTATTTCTCCCCTAGAGTTTCAAATATCTGCTTGAGTTGTTCTATAAATGTCGCGAAGTTAGAGAAAATAGCAACGGTTTTCGGGTTCTTTTATCCTTAGGGGGACATTATATAATTTATTATAATGGGTTTAAACCAATAAAAGACTGAACCTCTCATGTGAAGCCCCGCGAATAAGACCTTGTCTTTATAAATAATATACCTAATACAGTTCAACTTGAAAGTCGTGATAAGCTGAGTAATAAATAGTCTTAGCTTCTCACGAGACCCATAGAACACGTTAACCTTGATGTTATCCTTGCCGTGATTGCTATAATTCCCGTAGCTGGAGGCAATAGTGGAGGTTGGCCCAGGTGTCGACGCGCTCGGTGCGGCGGACCGAACCGACCCGGTGGGAGATGGTGAGCGGATAGGAGCTTTGGAGCTGGACATCGTGTCGAATACTTCCAATCAAGAGGTAGTTAAAGTGTTATGTTTCGCTCCACTAGGGGTGTCACTATACGTATCGTTTCCTGATAAGTGGGAAGTATAAGAGGCGGAGTCACTGAGAACAAAGTACTTGAGCGAGTACTTAGAGTGAAGTGATCATAACCAAAATGTATAGGTATGATCGTGAACGAAGTTGACTATATAGTAAGTCTATGTAATAACCGTATATATATATACTGCCTTCTCTGCCTTCTTTGTCGCTATGCCCGAGCATAGTCAACAGAGGAACAGAGGTCACGTGACCCCAGGGGTCATAGCCTGCCCGTGATCCCGTGTTGTCGGCAATCCCTCCCCTCGTGAAGGTTCGGCTGTTGTCACAGCTTCGTATGCGGCCGGTGGCCAGGCTGATTCGTAACAGTGGGCTTCTTCTCTCTTATTAGTCTCGCTATAGCAGCCTTTAATGGCGTAATCACACACTTTATGATTATTATTCAGGATTAAGTAAGGACCAATCTTGTTAATATATTTTATGATCGTTTCGACTAGATCTTTAAGTATTTTATAAGCTATATTATTTTACTTAGTATTATTCTCTGTCACCTGAAATATAAGTTCCGTGTCTAGCACGCCGCTCCGACGCGATTCCTTGAACCGTGGAACCCATCTTTACCATTCTGGGCGAGCCTCATCTGGTATCGAAGACTGTTGACCAAGTTGTGGTGCGAGGATTAAAGTCATTAGACATCGACTAGATTGCAATTCTACAATTTATCAAAGTCGATAGAAAGCCCCCATGTCAATGCTAAAAAAAAAAAGACAGTGATCCTACAGTATTTCTTTGCAGGATTGCAATGCAACATTATGGCCAAGGTCAGCCTACGGCCAAATCATCATTGGAACGTAATCTGTCATCTGGCGCCCCTAAGAATCATCCATGACGCGCGAGGGCGTGAGTGAGCTCATCCCTTCCGACAGCGGTGCTCGGATCAGAGATCTTCGAGGGTAATACAATTTCGTCAGCCACGATATGACTAGGGTGGCCCAAGCCCCTCGATGGGGATGACTTTCTAAGGAGGGACCAGCTGACCAAAGTCATGCCTGGGAAGTATAGCGATATACCAACAACCCCGATAGCATGCTTTCCAGATCTCGAGGAGCTCCTCCCCGTTGCGCTTTATCTATTAGTTTCACCTTTATAGAAATCCATTCAAATCCAAGCTATCAGGATCAGAAAGGCGAAAAAAAGAGTCCACATCTGTATCCAGCATGAATCCGCTGAGATTACTCTCAATGTTGAATACCTCGGGCAACTGGCTAAAAGCTCGGTATGAGGCTCCTGCTTGAGGAGCTTGCTGAGGGCTAAGACTGTTACCCGTTGCTGCGTGGGGGCCGTGTTGATCGACATTTCTGTCGTTGTGTGTCGTGCCAGGTTTGGAAACTAGATCTCCAAAGTCCGGTCAGCTGATCCAATGCGCGACACGAAGGGCTTGAGGCTTGGGAGATGGTGGTTGATGGAGGGACTCACGTAGGCTTGAACATGCCATTGCCAAATGTGACAAATAATCGACTATGCCTTGAACGACCCGGTTCCCTCGGTCCAAGTTCTGCAAAGCTTCGACTGCCATGTTGACGTACATCATTGCATTGTCCAGATACTTCCAGGAAGGCAATGTCTGCACCCGTTCTGTATCGCTTCCCTTCGCAGCAACGAGCAAAGCTGCAATCAAAACTAACCCGGCGTTGAATGCTTTTCAACATGGTTAGTAACCTGTTAAGCTGCCTATACTCACGCATGATGACAAACAATGATGTCAGACTCACTGTAAAATAAAGAATAGTTCCATGCTCCAAGTAGGTCACGGTGCCAGCCATGGGATAGTACCACGTGGTGTACAATAGCAACAATGTTGATGGACGATTCGAGGCACGTTTCGATGCTGCTGACGTAAACTTGACGTATCATATTGGCTTCGACATCATTGACACCTTTGGTGCTGTTAAGGAACTTCTCCAGTATGCGGCGGTGATTTAGAATACGGAGATTATGGAATCGAAGAGACAAAACCAGGTTGAATCTCTCGACAATTTTGTCCTTCAACTCGAAGTTCCCAAGGTCTTGAGAGACCAGTGGAGTGTGGAGGATCCGAAGTCCCAATGCAGGGACGATCTGGGACCTCCACTCGTCCAGTTGCTGATCTCCCTTGAGCGTCATTGAAAGGATTTGGGCGTCGGCATGGGTTTCTGCAGGCCCTATATTCTGCTCATAACACGTGTCAAGAACCTCATACAAGATGTTGTTTAGTTTACTGTTCGATGACGTTATCAAATCGCTCCGTCTGACTTTTCGCGTCAGAGAAGGCTTACATTGTGGCTTGAAAGTACCTTGCATCCATATGCTGGATGGCAGCACTCTCGGGTGTCTGGCCCATGATCTGTATGTTGGCTGACGGCAGTTCAAGCCTCACATGTTTCTTAGAGATAATACACGGGCGACCAAAAGTCATGCTTAGGGTTCTGTAGATAAAAGATGGTCAGCTAATAATCATGTTCCACGCCGTGATTAGGTTAAAGACCTCGTACCGATCGAGAAGGATACAGCCGAACCAGACCCGCTTCCGAACTTCGCCCTCTACAGGTGGAAAGCCTGCGTTGGTTCTTGGAGAGTGTAGGCCTAACTGAAAAGCTGTTGATATCGCCAGATAATGCACAGTCCATGCCTGGACCGATTTTTGTGTTCCCTGGAGATACTGGCCCATTAAGAGCAGATATTGCACTTGAATATGTCGTTAGTGTAATTTCTTCATGCAAACAGCGCCACGTGATCGGGATACTCAATGTGGCGGCTCACCGAGTTCAAGACTTATACTTTTTCTTGGCTCTCTTTCACAAAGCCTGTTGGCCCTTTGACAGTACATATCTGATTCTGCAATCCTCTCTTTGGCGGTATCGTCTCCATCCACAATCAATGTGCAACCCAAGGCGAGAATGATGTTCACCAAGCCCAGCCACGTTCTGCGTGTGGCTGTGAAATTGGAGCGCTTCATCTCAATGAACGTCTCACGAAAAGATGCTTCATGGATGATAGGTAGTAGCTGACCCGTCTTTTGAAAATACTCATCAATGAGTACCCTGGTGCGAGTTTCGGAAGGAAGTGCGTAGATATTGATCCCGTCTTCTGACGGATTAAAGGTGTTGCCGGATATGTCACCTTGAGCGTGTGTCACACACACCCAGTCACCAGTGGGATTTGAAGGATTGAGTGTGGCCTTTGTCACCTGACGCTGCCCACTTGCTTGTGCGAAAGCCTCTGAGATGTGGCGTAGGAAAGCAATATTGGACGACGGCCCTGGAAAAGTCAGCATGGAGCACGCACAAACCCCTTGGGGTCAACAGATATAAGAAGGAGCGCACGTGCCAAAATAGTCGCTAACTTGTTCATCTGTGAATTTGATAGCACCCATACCATCGATCGCATCCTCGGAGGTGTCATTTTCGTCCATAACCGTGTTTGTTGAGGATCTCAGCTGGGGCGATATCTGCGAAGCCAAACCATCATCCGTTCCCGCCAACATCTGCATCTGAGGTTGTAAGCCCACAGCAGTCTTTGCCGATTTATAATTTCCAGGCTGGGAAGCACTCTGCAGCCACATCAAGCTCGCCTCGATTGTTTCGAGTCTTTGCTCCAATCGTGACAGGTAACTGGGCGAGGACAGTTTAGTCAAATTATACGTGGAGTAATGGGTCTTTATTTATCAAGACATACCTTCGACCAACGGTCAAGTTTGTTGTCGTCCCCGCCTGCTCATACAGACATTCGCATCCCAGCTCATTGCAGAGAGAACACTTGGGTCTACCCCCATCACACTATATTACGTCAAGTCTGATTCTATGACCCGGGTGTATCAATTATCAAAGGAGCATACACGTGCTTTCCTATATCTGCAATTGCTGCAGGCCAACGCAACCCTCCGTCTCTTGCTAGGGCCTCGGTTCGCCGACGATGGAGGTCTCGGGACGCTCGATGTGCGTGCTTGGTCAGATGAAAAAGCGTGGTGTTGTTCAGCATGTCGCGCCCCTGTGACCATGGCGGGCATTCAGGGTTCAAGTCCAGGTCTCCTGGAATCACGCTTGGTCGTAGATTGATTTGGTATGGGAAGCTTTCGGTCGACGGGATTCTTAATACGGGCTTTATACCTTGCAACAAACACACAACGGGAAACGGAAGTCCACGGCTAACCCGGCCCGCCGCCTGGGCAAAAACCGATCGCACAAGGTGATCGAGAACAGTTTGCGTCCGGAGCACTTTCGGGATTCCAATCTTGAAGGCGCTCACTTGATAACAAGTGGTCCCTGCACTTGTCGTGGCCGAGAATTGCCCGCCATGACAGTATCCAGGTGAGAAAAGTTCAAGTCTGATGTATGTTTGAAGACTGTACCTCTCTAACTGTTGCATGCAGGTCACGTGCCTTGCAATCACGCGCCGAGCGAATTATGGCACCATGCCTCTTCCACTGCCTCATGGCACTTGTGCACGCTCATAGATTCTGCCATCCTCAGAGCAACAAATGGAATTCATCCTGCGTCTACTCCTTCATCACAAACAACCCTTGCCAGGGATACCCACCTAGTTTTCCCGGCCGCAACAGCTGATAGCCGCACTAGACGTTTAAAAGCCCGAAGACCGAGAGATTTCCAAGAACTCGCACTCTTCAATCATCGAGTCGCGAAGCTCTGAACCTCTTGATACTTGGTGTACGTTCCGCGTACCCACTGGTAACTTCACGCAAGTCCAGCACCGATTTTTGCAAAGCGAGTACGGATGAAGTAAAAAATAATTCAAAACCTAGCCATTGATCCAACTGATCCCCCTTGTCGTTTCTATCTAGTCTATTGGCAGAGTTGAAAAATTTTGGTATTCATGCAGACCAGTCAACACTTGAATATATGCCGCAGCGATAACCCAGAACTAAGTTCGTACAACTC
This sequence comes from Exophiala spinifera, assembly GCF_000836115.1. NCBI lineage: Eukaryota > Fungi > Ascomycota > Eurotiomycetes > Chaetothyriales > Herpotrichiellaceae > Exophiala > Exophiala spinifera. The sequence continues at coordinate 1,694,821 of NW_015622518.1, read as the reverse complement.
CTATTGCCCTTTCACCAGGGCGAAAGAGCTGAAATGGTCCCATTTCATTGCTTACGCTCATGCCTTGGACGGATCCATCCCGTTCCATCTCGGAAAATGGTCAGATTCGAGGCCAAGCATGTCTATCATACGACCCACTGATTGGTCGACAATATCCGACAGAGATTTGGGCCTGGTGTAGAAGGCAGGCACGGGCGGGAATATAATTACATCTTGCATTTGAGCCAAAGCCAACATGTTAGCCAAATGGATGGGGCTCAAGGGCGTTTCTCGCGCCACCAGGACCAATTTCCTGTGTTCCTTGATGGTAACGTCCGCAGCCCGGCAAATCAAGTCATCGGCAAAGCCGGTCCGGATCGCGCTGAGTGTTCGCATGCTGCAAGGTACAACGATCATGCCGTCCGTTTGAAAAGAGCCGCTCGATGGAAGGGCACCCGCATCGTTGTGTGCATAGCAAAAAGTCGCGAGAGCCTTGACGTCCTTGATCGAGTAATTTCCTTCATATCTCAGCGTCTCGGCCGCCCAGCGACTGACTATCAGATGGGTCTCCACCCCCATGTCTCGAAGGATCTCCAGAATGCGAATTCCGAGAACAGCCCCTGTTGCTCCTGTCATCTACAAACATCTCTTAGTCTGGTACTTTTCAACTTGCAAGACGTTGATGGTGACTCTTTCGAAATACATAGGTTCATTCGGGGCAACTTACGGCGACAATGATTCGAACCGGCCTTGAAGTCGACTTCCCCCTGGCGGCCCTTGACTTGGGCTCGTTCATGATACTTGTCACTGGTTCCGAGGGTCCAACGGGTTTGTCCTCAGAGGTGAGGCCGGCTGCTTGGCTCATTCCAGCCCCGGGTTCGTGAAAAGCTGCAAATGCATTTCGTATCATGGGCCTCATGCCGCTTCCGAGAAGCCAGGCCAGCCCAGAACTAATGGCGACAATAAAGATCAACATTGTCTTGAACTGCACTGCTCGCTGTTGATACTGAGAACGAAAAGCTTACTAAGCAATCACGGACCGGAAAGGCTAAGAAACGAAGACAACACTTTTCGCTCTTAAATCTATTCTTCAGACCTGGAAAACTTGTCAGTGGAAATTGTAGAATTGGTGGAGACATAAATCTCCAACGTTCCTGCACTCAGTAAGTGAGCGAAGCAAGCTGTGCAATCCACCTAGGTCCGCATGACGATTCAATATCGACTAGAATGGACTCGAGGTGAAGATGATATGACATTGGCAACGTACAATCTCGTACATGGGCAGAAGTGGCGTAGGAGGTCGGGGAGATAGGGAATTCTAACGGTCATCTTTTGCAATATACGGCAGCCAATATAACAGACTCCGGCAACGGATATTATTCGGACTACGGTCGGCACCCCAAGGCTTCTGTCAGGCCAACGCCTCCATTGTCCCCTATCTCCCCGAAAGGCATACTCTACTGTACCTACTTCCACAGTCACGTGTCGCAGCACCAGGGCGAGTATATCAAATTAGGACCTCGACGCAGATCGAGACGAAATAAGGAACTTGTTCTACCGACTCAACTTCAGAGACCCAACTATTATTATTGCAAAAGCAGAGGCACAGAGAGCCAGACGAAGATACTGCCTGCCCCCACCGAACAATCACTCGTCGCCATCAATCTCCTCTGTCATTCCCAGCACCGAGTATCGATAATGTCCACAGAAACGCACTCCGCCGCCTCATCCTTACGCACCTTCCTTGAAGAATGCAAGGCCGAGGGAGATGTGGTAGAGATCGATCTTGAAGTGGATCCCTATCTCGAGTCCGGTGCCATCACTCGCCGCGCATACGAAAGTGGTAGCCCAATGCCTCTCATCAACAATCCCAAGGGGAAAGATGGCCCAGACGGTCTCTTCCGAATTCTCGGCGCCCCAGTGGGTGTTCGATCCAATCGAGTAGAGAGGTATGCTCGTTTCGCAAAGTCTATCGGGCTACCTTCCAACGCAAGTGGACATGATATTATTCAAAAACTCATAGCCTCAAAAAGAGCCGGCCCTATACCATCAGTTCACGTTCGCGACGCACCACTCAAGGAGCACAAGATCTTTGGCGATGAGATCGATCTCTTTAAGCTACCAGTTCCACAGAATCATGAACGCGATGGAGGCAGATATTTTCTCACATATGGACTGCACAGCGTTCAAACTCCGGATGGAAAATGGGTTAATTGGGCCATCACCCGCTGTATGGTGATTGGCAAACGACAATTAACCGGCCTCGTGGACGTGAACCAGGACATTGGCGCCATTTGGTCGATGTGGAAGGCTCAGGGAAAGGACACTCCATGGGCTTGCGCCCTTGGTGTTCCGCCAGCTGCTGTAAGTTTTTTATTTATTTTGTTTCCTTTTTGGCTTGTTTCTTGTTAGAGCTATATGCTACTATCTAAATTAAATGTCGAGTTGAACTTAGACCTAAAGTGCTAACTGAAATTCCTCCACAGGCCGTGGCAAGTGGTATGCCACTCCCCAAATTCGTAAACGAGCCGGATTACGTTGGTGCCATCACAGGAAGTCCTATGCAGGTCATCAAGTGTGAGACAAACGATCTTGTCGTGCCAGCACAGTCTGAGGTGGTTCTTGAAGGAACCATCTCCGCCACCGAGACGGCGATTGAAGGGCCCATGGGAGAATACCACGGCTTTCTCTTCCCGGCGAAGAAGGCCCCCGAGCCGGTGTTCACAGTCAATGCGATTACCTATCGAAGTAACCCCATCGTTCCGATCTCCGTCGCCGGTCGTGCTCCAGATGAAACTCACACCGTGTGGGCCTTGACAATCTGCGCTGAAATTCTCGACTTGTTGCAGCAGCATGGTCTACCAATCACTCAGGCTTGGTGTCCTTATGAGTCTCAGGCCATCTGGTACGTCGTCCAGGTCGATCGTGCGCGACTTGTTAAGATGAAGACCACGCCTGAGAAGTTCTGCCGCCAGGTCGGGGAGATCGTCTTCTCCTCCAAGCCTGGGCGTTTCGTGCCAAAGATATTCCTTGTCGGCGACAACATCGACCCAAGTGACTTGCACGAGGTTGTGTGGGCAGAGGCAACCAAGTCGCAGCCGCAAGACAGCGACTTTTTCTTTGTAGGGGACTATCCGACCTACAAGCTCGTCCCATATGCCACCTACGGTCTCAACATTAGCGAGCCGCAAGCCAAGGTTGTCAGATTGTGCATGTTGCCGGCCGAGTTCAAGACCTTGGACCGGCCGTGGATTGAAGCTTCTTTCCGTGCATCTTACCCGGAAGAAATCAAGAGCAAGGTGTTGAAGAACTGGCAGGCATATGGGTATCAACAGCAAGACTCTGCAAACATTTAAAACAAAAACAGCAAAGGAGAAGTTGGCGTTTCGAAATAGAAATTAGCCACTAGAGAATATATGTAAGTTATTTATATGTTGGACAGATGTGGCGTCGACCATGTGCTGAGCGGTCGAGTTTGCGGGATACTAGGTCGCCTTGCCTAGGTCATTTGATAATTCTCGTCACCACCCTCGTTTATCTCTTTGTCAATCTGTCACTCATTGCATTATCCTACACATAGTCACTCGTGTAGCTATATCACTGCCTGTCAAAACGGAGCGCGAGGTTGAAAGGGCAACACAACTATCGACGGGCCTCGACCTAGGTCTATCGAGAAGTTACCTCATGCCGGGGCAAGGAATGTCTCAAAACCGGGGGAGGTTCTCACTCCTTTTTGTCTATATCTTCTTGGAAGCCGATAGAAGTCGACCTCCTAAGTTATTGAGGTCAGGCTCGACAATTCATCCTATTTGGCTCCCCCAACCAGTACATATTCCTGCACCAGATCCAACACCCATGTCATTGACGGGGTCAGTCACGACAATTACCATGGCCGCGGAGAGCCCGTAGAGTCTGTAGAGACCGCAGAGTCTGTAAAGCCTGTAGAGATCGTAGAGCATGTAGAGACCGTAGAGCCTACAACAATCCCGCTCAAGTCCGCGCAGGCCGCATTTCCGCCATCATGTACTCAACCATGCCGTCGCCCATATAAATCGACGCTGTTGGCGCATATCCTAGCAAAACTTGACGTTCTAGATCTGGAAATGATTGTCATTGCGTTTTCTATCGAATGATGTAGACTAATCGTGATGTTTTGGCTCTACCATTGCGTGTACCAACCCTCCGCGTCTATTACCGCGTGAACCCTCCTCTCAGCACTCCTTGTAGTGGTATCGATATATTCCTGTGATGTATTGTCCCACTCATGTCGAATCGCTGTTGCGAGGTCCACACGGTCCTTATCTGTCTTGCCACCGTCTAGGAGGTGCTCCCAATTCTTGAGGAGCTTGTCCTTAAGGATCGCCTATACATTCTCGATGGGGTTGAGATCTGGTCCGTACGGTGGCTATTCTAGGCATGGAATAGCATTCTCCTCGAACCATTTCTCAGTTATTTTAGCCTTGTGAATAGGCGCATTGTCCTGCATGAAAATGCGACCTGGTTCCCAACAAGGAGGTATCTATTCATTAAGTACAGCGATATATGAACGTGCTGAGAACCCATTCTTCTTCGACTCTGAATCTCGCACCATAACGACCAAGTCAGAGCGTCCTCCAATCCATATAGAGGCCCAAACCATAATAGAAAGGTCTCTTCCTTTGATATGGGGGATAATCATCTTTTCTTATTCCACTTCTATTGAGGTGTTCGAAAGACCCAGGTAGATCATCTTCCAGCGCCTCGTTCAAGTGAGCACTCATCACTAAATATTATAGTCTTCCATTACTCTGAGACCCAATCCTTACGTTCCTTACACCAGCGAAGTCAATTTCGAGCATTCTCAACTGTTAATAGAGATCGTTTCATAGCAATCTAATTGCTTATACCATGCTTATCGAGTATTCGCTTGATTGTCTCGTCCGAGAAGGAAAGGCCAGTTTGACGGCGAACAGAGTCGTAAGTTAAATTCGGAAGGCGACGCACTAGACGCAGAATTGCCCGCTCATCACGCTCACTATATATAGTTGGTCTCCCACTGCGTGGTTGAGAGTGATCACCGAGTTGTAAATCGTCCAATTCAACAGTTGTACGCGCCGTTCGAATGGGTGTTTTGAACGTCTCTGAAATCTGCTGCCATGAGACGCCGCACGCGCGCGCGCCGACGATTTTGGCTCTTTTATAAGGAGTTAACTCCTTATTTGACCTCCCATTAGGGTCGATAGATTGTAGAGGTCTTCTCAGGGCAGGCATATTGCATAGTTGTTGGAAGGTTGAGAAGTTGAGGTACGCGATTTTTCGCGATTTTTCGCGTTTGGCGCCCCGCCTGCTTAGATTTTAGCGGGGGTACTGTAATAGTTTACCATTCCGCCCCAGGGTTGCCTCGCCGGCGTGTTGTTTTCTCGTCCACCAGGAAAGTCGACAGCCTCAACAGCCGGTTTACACGGTCAAACCTAGACAGTACCAAGGCATGATGTCAGGGAGAGCTTGCTATTGTAAGCATCTTGGTCTAGTTCGGCACGACGGTCGACGGCAGCTTTTCGGGAGTGGCTCCAACCCGACTCAACGGTCGACGGGACGACTAAGTTCCGGAAACTTTTCAAAAGTGAAATATGAACGAATGACACAACTGCTGCACGCTTTGGAACATATCTTCCTCGATTTGTGCCTGGCGGTTTCAAACATTGATCAATCATGTCTATCATCGATCAAACAGAGATGAGCCGGACGAAATCATCGCCCCAATACGACCTGGTCGTGGTGGGCAGTGGGTTCGCAGTAGGTCTAACCGTGACGAAACCGAATGATATACTGACCCTAGCCCATCGCACTTAGGGAACCATGACGGCGCTCAATTTCCTCGAAAGATGCAAGGCGCTGGGAAAGCATGGGAAAATCGCGCTGATTGAGGCCGGAAAGGATGGAGAACGATGTGGCGGCAGCAGGTTGCGATCCTTCTCCTGGGATGCTCAAGGCTTGAGGTGCTAACGACAATCACCCAGATGGACTCCAGCCTTCCTTCGACTTGACAAAGGTACGGCTTGTCATCGAATGCTGATGATGAAAGCTGAGTTTGGGTAGATAACAATTTCGACGATGCTTTCAAGAAGGAGATGATGGTTAGTAACGCATAGTGACTAGGGTTCCTTCCTGCTTACGAGTCATCAGCAAGTCAGGTCAGCAAAGCAAAAATCTCAGGCAGCATGAATGCTTGCTAACAGCAACAGTGGGGGGCTTGCCGACCAGAGTTATTGTTCCAAACTAGAAAAGGAGGCGCCGGCAACAGTTCAATTCCTTCTTGACCGTGAGCAGATAGGGAATGCTTCTTGAGATCTACCGCAAATTGACGTTGAATAACAGATGGGGTAAAGCTCGCTCACCACGACGAAAAAAACGTGCTACTCGAGTTCAATACCAGTAAGATATGGCGACGGTCTGCTGGAGACAGCAATTGTTTCTGACAGAATCGCAGACCAGCATTTTGCCAACGCAGAGGTATGCAACTGTCGCGAAGCTTTAACAGCATCATCTGAAATTTCTAACAGCGTGGTGGGATCGCCGTTATGAATATACTATTTAATCACATCAGAAAATTTGCTAACCTGGACATCATGTGGGAGACAAATGCTGAACACTTGATCGTTGAGGAAGATGGGACCGTTTGCGGAGTCAGGGTCCGGAAGTCAGACGGATACTGGAAAAAGGTATATGGTAAGAAAGTCATGTTGGCTTGTGGTGGTTTCGAGGGTAATCGCGAGCTGTACGTATAGCACAGCCACGGAAAGAGACATTATTGACCTGTTTAAGCATGGCACGATATGTTGGGCCAAAAACCGAGCTTCTCCCTCTCCTGGCTCCTGGATTGAAGCACAATACTGGTTTTGGCTTGAAGATGGGCTTGGAAGTTGGCGCGGCAGTCTCGGGCTCTATGAGCGGCATGCATGTAAGTATATTTTACTCCTCAGGACTGTTGGAAGTAGAAAGGCTGTGGGTTGGGAGTGTGCTGAGTTTTGTGGTGTCTCTTTTGCAACCCACACTTATACCTCTGACCTGGACGCTGCTAAGCTGGTGAAAAGTGCGAGCTTGTCGACACCCGATCATCGAAGCCTGAGGCCACCATATGGGGCCACAGCTATGGCATTATTGTCAATGAGTGCGTATCGACTATCGCACCTTACTTGGTACATACAAGCTGACGATAATTAGACACTGCAAGAGATTCTACGACGAAGGCAAACGTCCGTATGTACGTCGGTAGGCTAGTGCTGGTCGAAAGCTAACCTGCATACCCTAGCCTATTTGCCACATGTGAACCACTGGCCGTGGAAGTATGGAAAGGTAAGTCACTCATAATCAACAGAAAGGGAATGTTCCCTTGGCTGATGTTGAGCAGAGCAGAATCAAAAAGCGTATTTGTGAGTGAGACTAGCGTATCGAAGAGACGATCCCTAACGTTCACCTTTCAGCATCACGGACAAGACGATCATGGATCGATTTCGACCGGGATGGGTGTACGACACCACTGATCTAGATCCAGAGCAGAGCGACACAATCGAAGGGCTCGCTGAGAAGTTAGGTCTTGAACCCAGCAAATTGAGGCAGACTGTCGACGAATTCAACGCTGCGTAAGTTCATGGTGGATGTCATGTCATGATCTATCACTAAAATCGCCATAGAATCGATGACAAGGAATTCAATTTGATGACTCTTGATGGCAAGAGAACATATGGCTTGTCACCTAACAAAACCAATTGGGCAAATCCGATCAACCAGCCTCCCTATTACGGGTGAGATAATCATCTTGAATGGCCGAAAACCTATGGAAAGAAAAGGACTTAACACTGACGATAACTCAGATATCCACTGAAGGCTCAGGTGGCATTCACCTTTGGCGGCCTGAAATGTGACACCGACTCCCGGGTGCTCTCCACTACAGGGATTCCCATTCCAGGTGAGCCTTCCAAGACACGTGAAGAAGGACCCCCTTTGCACCGCGGATCTTCACTCCGAGAGTTTTGCTCTTTGGACCGGGGGCATCAAGAGCTGACGGATCGGTCAAGGTTTGTATTGCACCGGCGAGTTGAGCGGGGTGTACTACAACGAGGTAAGTCGAGTCCATGTCACGCAGTCAAGACAGTAAAATCATGCTAACAACTGGTTAGAGTAAGTGTTGCTTCCTTTTCCCCTTGATGAGAGCGTCGATTCGCCAACTGCGCCTGGTGACAATTCCTCACCCATGGTGGAAGGCTAGACTTTTTCACAGGCTGAAATATTCTTTCTACAGATCCACCTTGCAGCAGTGTGCTTCGCTGTCTTACATTCGGCCGGCTTGCGGGAGTGGACGCGGCGGAGGCTCTAGAAACCAGATAGACGTGTGGTCATATTAATTTACGTGGTTACATTCCCGTGTCGTTACGCTGTCTTGTTATCGTGAATTTTGCCGCAAGAGGGCAGTAATTGATGTAGTAATAGTCGGCTCGGTCATCACTGGGCCTAATTTGTACCTTTCACTCATTCTCGGAGGCGGATCCCTCTCATGTCGTCGACGTTCGTCGTCGTCATAATACCTCGTCGTCCACGAAGATCCTGAAGGTAATTCTCAGTCTTCTCTCGCTCCGCAGCATCTGCACGCCCACAGTCTAGGCCGCTCGAGCCCCCTCATGCTAGGGGTACCTCAATGGAATGGAAAGCTTCCACTCTCGATCTACCTACATAACCAGGTAGAAGGCGAGCTCCTGTCGGACCTGCCGGCGTGACAACGGAATTGTCAGCCAGGGTGCTTTTGGCTGGAAACATAAGCAAACAGCTCCTTCTCACAAGCACATTGAGCTAGGGTTTCTCAACATCACAATTGCACTGGGATTTTGATTATACAGGTATAGCCACGAGTGGATGTGGCGACCCACTTTCAAACCCTAAAGGTCGAAGTTATTGAACTTGTGCCCAAGATGGTCGGAAAATTCTAGAACCCGTAATCGTCAGATAGTATCACTCACGGTTGGTGCAGAGGGCTCGACCAGCTAAAGAAAGGTCGTATAGTTCGGTAAGGCGCCAAAGTGGGCTAGGCAAGTCTCCAAGTCGCGATTGTTGGGCAATGTCACTGCTGTATAGTATAGACGGTTCGACCGCCAGTGGAGGGCCCGCATAGATTGACAAGGCGCGAGTGTAGTATAAGATAGGGCGGGGATTTGAAGACTGTATAGATTCCGGAGTAATCTCCATTAATGAGGAGCTTTGCTGTGCGTGGGCGTCTTTGGGTTTCAGAGGCCATTCTGCATGACCCTCCTTTCTCAATGTTGTCCCAGCTAGCTCTGCTAGATGTGGAAGATACTTTGGCTTCTTATGATACTTATTGGAGTGGCTTAAACATTTACTAAAGAGAAAATGGCTCGATAACTGACTATCGTACTCGGATTGTTGGCCCAGTCCAAGTATAGTCATGTTCTTCACGCTGAGATACCGTCTTATGAAGGGTATAGTGATAGACTGAGATTTCATTCCTTGAGGACCTGAATTATATTCTTTACAAGGTAACTTTTGACGAAGACAATTAATACCTGACAGTATATGAGTAAATAAATCAAACCTATAAAGGCGCTATATTATGCTCGATAAGCAGGGTAATTACTTATATAATGGGCGATATTTATCGCATTTCACTCTTCTTCTGCGACACGAGAGGCAGCTGGTTTTAGTATGAGTGAACCACTTTTTTCTTCTCGCCTTATTATGTGAGATACTTATATATTGTATAGACATATTGCTAACCGTAGACGCTGGGCTGATTGTTGTTGAGACAAGGGCCCTTGTAAAGATAACAATCGAGGTTTTATTAATACAAGGCAATAATCAAGGTTTTATTGATTATAACAGGACTAGCCTTACAAAGATATGTAAGGAAATATAAGGCTAGCCTATTTAGGAGGAGAATTGATAATAGATCTAGATCTATTACTAATCTAAGTTTCGAAAGGATTCTATAGGTTTTCACTATTTGCCATCTCTATAGTATATCAAGGGGCGTTCTCTCTCTACTAGATAGACACTAATTAAGTTGGTCAAGAATGCAATATATTACGGATAGGCAGTTTTCCTAACAAGTAGCACCTCAACTTTGTATTTCTCACGAACGAGACCATTTTGTTTGAGATCCTGACTGATAACTAGTTGATCTTGAAAACGCGGTTTGCGGTTCTCAATAGTCTCTATTCAGACATAGGAAATTTGCTGGAGGTTTCACTTTCCTGAGTGTAGTCAGTACAATAAAGACTTCAGACTCAATATATGATCGACAACCCAAGGTCATGGAATCATCTTAGCCACGCGCAATCGGTCGAAGGTGTCGTGGTAGCTCTTAACCGCGTCTCCCGATAACGGGAACCCTATCTTTCTCGCTTCCGAGATGTCGAGATTTCGATTGATCTCAGAGTAATAACCCCTGCAATGGTCAGATTGGAGCTTACGTTCTTTGACAGAGAAGGAGTACTTACACAATAATGGTGAAGAATTCCCATGGTGTCGTCTCCAACACCCCTGACCTCAGGCCGGTTTCTTTCTCAAACTCAGCCCACCTGGGTTTCAATGACAAGATCCAATTCTCCCCTTGCAAAAAGCCTGCGTTTTCATTTGGGGGTCCGCCCTTGAGCCCGAAGTAGGAGCAAATCCCATCCCATGTATCCTCCCACGTCACACCGTCATTGTCAGCGATGTTGAAGTTCCGGCCCGAGGTTTGTTCGGCATGCATCGACACGTATATTGTGAAATTACCCAATGTATCTGAGGAGGAGTCTGTGTGTAAGGTCTTGTAGGAGGTACTGGTGCCGGGGAACGCCACGACGGTTGTTTCGCGGAACTTCTTCCACATAGCAAGATAAAGAGCGATGGGATGAGCGATGGTCATGGGGTTATTTGCCGGTACAAATCCGACCTAAGATCCAGATGGTTAACACGGGTCAGCAGGGCTTTCGGAAATGACACACTATTGAGTCCGGGATGATATTCGCAAAAGTCCAGTCCTTCGTCCTTGATCGTTGCTCGAGCAGGTCGAACTGGGGGTAATAAAAGATATGATCGCCGTAAGGGGAGGGTATACGGGGTGCGGATTCTCTGAAAGGTGCTTTCGGTTTTAGAATCTCTGAGAACTCGGTTCCATACCACTGCTTTGGGCATTAATGAAATAGTCGCCAGAACTCCGGGGATGTGAAAGGAGTTTGACCTTTGCTCCAGATTGTAAAACCCAAAACTGCAGCTTCGGACACAACTGCTCAACGGCTCCGATGGCGGTCCGGAGGATCTCGACATTGATACGAGTGCGCGCCTCGTCTTTTGTTTCACCAAAAGCTCCGTGAATATATGCTATGGGCAAGTGTCAGTACTCTCTGAATTTGCCGCTCGATGAAAAGGGACTATGGCACACCGGTGAAGTACACGTGGCTTGTTCTCTCAATATCTTGAATCGTGCCCAAGAGCTCGGTCACGGCTTCTTGACCTCTGCCCAAATCAAGGCCACTCTGCAATGCTAATCTCGAGTCTGTGGGCAGCGAGGACTGCTGGATGCTTAGCGGCCTGCGTGTCAGCCCGACCACTTTCGAAAACTTGAAGTCCGTTGATAGAAGGGCGGCCCGGGTGATGGCCCAGCCTGAGATGCCGGAAGCCCCAAAAATCAGGGCCTGGTACGGCCCTGCCGAGGCAGGAGTAGTCATTGAGCACTGAAGCCGAGGTCAGCAGCAGATAGAAGATTGAAACCCTTCGTTTGATAGCTTGACCAACGCAAAATAAACATCTCCTTTAAATCATGCTTTACATCCTACCACAGATTTTGCGGAGTGTTGGTCTACTGCGTCCTATACACCGAACCCTTTCGGCGAACGACAATCGCTACTCCGGAGCCCCGGTTCGAATGCGCATCGGGGAAAACTTGATCGTGACCTGTGTCGGTGTTTTTTGCACGCACTCCGCAGCATCGCCTACGTAGTCAGAGATAGACACGCGGGCGACTCGGCGAATTGCCCCCACACGGTGAATTCCGCCGCGGAAATTTGGGTCAGCATGGCTGTTATCGGCGATTTCAGGCGTGAGTTCGTTCGAGATGCTGATCCAGCGGGATACCTTGACGAGGGGTGCCATTCTAAGCATGCACTCCGTTACGCTTCACTGGGGGAATCGCGGAGCCCCAGCTGTATTTACGGGGAAGTAGATGTGAAATACTGCTGATAAAGACTTCTGCATGGCCTCTGTTTGTTCGCTGTTCAACCTTCCCCTTGCAACACTCGACATAATGGAAGGTTTTGCACCAAGTCCCAGGTACCACAAAGCAAGTTGGGTGAGGGAAACCCCCGATGATGATTGAGGCCTTCGCTAACAAAGATTCCTTCTAGCGAGTCTTCTTCGTCACCTTGGGCTCTTTGACGTACGCGTACGCGTCCAGTATCATTGGTACAACGCTTGCTCAGCCGTCTTTCATCACATACTTTGGTCTGGATCACCGTGCGAATGCTGCTCAACTGGAAGGAGCTATAAATGGTGTCTTCCAAGCTGGTGGGTTGATTGGAGCCTTGATGTCCGTACCCGTCGCGGACAAATATGGCAGACGCATGGGTCTCTTTGTGGCTTCCATCTTGGCTATCCTCGGCGGTGCTCTACAGGCGGGCAGTGTACATATCGCCATGTTCATTGCCATGAGAGTTGTGTCAGGCCTAGGGGTTGGTATGTCCAGTTTAGCAGAAGCTCTCCCCTGTCATTCTGGCCAATATTGACCATCCCTTTCAAGGCGCCCTCATTACGCTGACGCCCCTATATCTGGCAGAAGTTTCTGCGGCCGAGATACGGGGGCTGGTGGTCGGCACCACTGGTATTTGCATTGGTATCGGCTATGCCAGCGCAAGTTGGATCGGCTTCGGATTTTACTTTGTGAATGCCGCAGGAACTCAATGGCGCATCCCCATTGCACTTCAGTGCATCCCACCACTTCTCCTGTCTGTGGCAATCTGGTTTCTGCCAGAGTCTCCTCGCTGGTGTACGTACAACCGAATCCTCCGGAGAGCTTTTGACTTCCTACTGACAGAGAACAGTGCTATTGAGTGATCGAATTGAGGAAGCCTTTGCCATGTTCAAATTGACCCATTCTGCTTCAAATGAGTCGGAAGGGTCTGCGGCAGTCGATGAAGCCTTCCGGTTGCTCCACTCTCAGATCGTTCATGAAAAGCATTCAGATGTCATGTTTACACACCTCTTCACTCATCCAACTTTACGAAAGCGTACTTTAATTGGCTTTTTGACCTTGTTTGGCGGCCAAGCAGCTGGTACTCAAGTGATAAACAGTAGGTTCAGCATGGCATGTTTGCATATCACGAAGGCTAATTTCAGCAGATTATGGACCTTCGCTATACGCGAGTCTCGGATTCGGAACAACTGATACACTGCTTATCCAATCTGGGTGGATAACAACCATCATCTTCGGCAACGTCATAAATTCCTTTGCCCTCGATAGATTCGGTCGCCGGCCTCTTCTTGGTGAGTAGAATGGAAAATGTCAGGATTACGACTGACAAAGATCTGTACTCCGCAGTGTTCGGTTTCCTGGGCTGCGTCGCTTCTCTGATCGGCGAATGTGCTTCAGTCGCCACTTACCAAAAGTCCGGTGGACATAGCGCTGCTATTGCTGCGGTGTTATTCCTGTTCTTGGAGGTCGCAGTGTGAGAAGACAAGATCCAAATATTGCCCAGAATGCAGACTTACCTTGTTTCCAGTTTTTCCTCAACACTTGACGCCACAACTTATGTTTATCCATCGGAAATCTTCCCTACTCCGGTCCGTGCGAAGGGTATGGCGATCTCCGTTGCAGGTCTATTCTTAGGATCGATCATCATCTTGGTTGCCGCGCCTACTGCTTTTGAAAGAATCAAATGGAAATATTTCCTTGTCTTCGTGTGTGCTAGCTCAGTCATGTCCGCCGTGGTGTATTTCTTGTTTCCCGAGGTATGACTCCTTGATTGAAGAATTTGAGAATTCATGCTAACTCACTTTGAAGACGAATCAGAAATCGTTGGAGGACATTTCCACTCTGTTCGGTGATACTGTCACACAGGAGCAAGACATCGAAGCTCCATGTGATGTTTCTATCATGGAGGACAGGGTGAACAAGGAGTAATGAGGGCCAGGCAAAGTACGCTTCGGACACTCAAGGCTTAGTGTTATCAAAAGGGGGACAGGCAAGGAAGAGAATTTCGTAAGATCTCCATCAAATACAGTGCGGTAGGAAGTCTGAGAAATTGCAAAGAGATGTCTGGGCTCTGTATATCTACTTGTTCATGAAAACGCGGCAACAAGAGATGGATGCTACATGCAGAGCCAGTATAGACATCTCCCTTTTTCAATGAGCAAGGGACTCTTGAGGACGAAGGAAGATGCTATCTGCCGTAAATCTCAATGTCAAAAGCAGCATGGTTACAAGGGAGAGTATTCGTATTAGGACAATCTGTCTGAACACAATCCCGTGAGAACTTCAGATTGTCACTAGTTCAGCATATTTAGAAGCAGTGATCGACAAGGTCCTTCGTCGGCATTTGCACAAGTATCACACCACAAATGCGCCGACGAGACATCGCCGAGAGCCCAATCGATGGCTTATAAGAACTTGGATCTCTCCCAACAAAGAAATTCCATAAGAGCTTATATTTCGGATTTACTAAATACTAGCCACGCTATATCCTCTGAAACCCATCGAACACCATCATTGTGCTGATTAAGAAATATGAAGGTTCTTTTAACTGGTGGTAGTGGCTTCATAGGCACCCATATTCTGAAAGAACTGCTGAACCACGGGTAAGTCAAAAACCTCTGCACTCAAACAGCGAGAAACCCTCCTTTAACCCTTTCCTTGGGTAGTCATGAGACTGTCGTCACTGTGAGGTCGGCTGCAAAAGGAAGCTTTCTGGTCAACAAGTTCAGGTCAAGTGGCAATGTCTCCTTTGTCGTCGTCGAGGATGTTGCTGCTCCCAATGCGTTTGACCAAGCAATGCAGTCGACGCCTGCCTTTGACGGAATCATCCATTCCGCATCACCATTCCATTTCAACATCAGAGATGCAAAGAAAGATATCCTCGATCCTGCCATCAACGGAACGACAAACGTTCTGACAGCGGCGGCTGAATACGCCCCTTTTGTTAAACGGGTTGTGATTACGTCCTCGCTCGGCGCAATGTTGAGCATGCCGAATCATCCAGATGAGTACAACGAGACAGTCTGGAACCCCACTACCATGGAGCAAGCTCTCAATGACTTTGCCTTGACCTACAACGCAAGCAAAAAGTTTGCTGAATTGGCTGCGTGGGACTTTCTGCGCGACAAGAAACCTGCATTTTCTCTAGCCACAATAAACCCGCCATTCGTGTTCGGTCCTGTGATTCACGACCTCCGATCACTCGACAACATCAATACTTCCAATGGCAGAATCTTGAGTGCAGCCAACGGAGGCTTCAGAGACAAAATTCCACCGACCGGGAGTTTTATGTGGGTGGACGTGCGAGATGTGGCGCTTGCTCATGTCCGGGCTCTAGAGCGACCCGATGCTGGTGGTCATCGTTTTTTGCTCGTCTCGAGTTTCTGGACAAACAAAGATCTGGTTGAGACAATTGGCGTGCAATTCCCTGGTCTGAAGGCAAACCTCCCCAGAGAAATTAAGAGCGATATGCCGGACGAGATGTTTACATTCGAGATCGAGCCTTCACGGAGCATATTAGGTCTGCAGTATATTCGATTTGAAAAAAGCGTTGTTGACACTGTGAACTCGTTGTTAGCAATTGATCCGAGCTTGGGTCTCAAATGAAAAAGACTATACGATTGAGCACAGAGCTCGAAGAACACTAGAATAAGTCCACGGTGGAAATTACACTCAGTAATCCCGTTTGTCTATTACCATTTCATCTATATTTGTTTCTTTTCTATTCCAGACACTGGCCACTAATCGGACCATGCCACTGAGTAGCACTTCATTGAAGTTTGTCACTATAGATCATGTCACCAGAATCAATGTCCCATGTTGTGCCCAAATCCCACGGCGGCAGTAGCTCCAGCGTCGACTGGCAGGACGACTCCTGTAATCCACCTGGCTTCTTCACTGGCCAAGAATCTAATGGCGGCACCGACATCCCAGCCTGTCAGTAATAGTCAGCTACGAGCACTGTATAGATATCCTCACAGCTTCCAGTCTTTATATTTTGAACGTACCGTTACCTTCCGTTCCCAGTAGACTTCTTTGAGCTCTGCTCTTGCGAATCTCCACGTTCATGGTGCCGCCTTCAAACCCCCCGACCATGGGTGTGTATACAGCCCCTGGAGGAGTTAGCCAGCTTTTAAGTTCTGGATGGCCCAGAGGTACACTTACCGGGACAGACACAGTTGACGGTGATACCGCTCGGACCGTGATGTGCTGCCATTGCTCGAGTCATATTCACTATCGCCCCTTTGCTAGTCGGGTAGAGAATGTCTGGGGACCCTCCTCTGATGCCGTTCACACTTGCAATGTTGATAATCCTGCCTCTCACTTTCCCATAGTGGCCTGGTTTCTCCTGTTTCATAGCCGGAATGGCATATTTCGACATGGCTATCATGCTTTTGACATTGACCTGCATCGCGGAATCCCAGTATGCTAGGTCCACTGTCTCGGCCGTTCCTTTGGCTCCATGAATACCCACGTTGTTTACGAGAATGTCGACTCTCCCAAACTCGCGCAATGTAAAATCGACCACCTCTTGACATTGGCGTTCGTTGGTGATATCCGCAGTCCAGGCGACTGCTCTTCCTTCCAGATGGAGGTATTGGATCATTTCGACGGTCCTCTGCGCCGACTCGTGGTCTTTATCCACGCAGATAACATTCGCTCCAGCTTCTGCTAACATGATAGCTGCAGCTCGGCCAATCCCAATCGAGTAGCCTCGGGCGCCAGCTCCCGTTACGATGGCGATTGTGGATGCTAAGCCTCTATGAGGCCGTTCCCCTAGCGAGTCTCGTTCAACCTGTGAGAGGTAAAGGCCAGTGTGCTGCATTTTCTTGGTGGCACCTTCTGAGCTTAGTACATCTTTCGCACCATTTAGTTGTCCAAAGAGAGGTTCAGTTTGCACTCTCTTCTCGTCTTTGAGAGGGTTTTGAGGAAGTATTTCGTGTACCATTTTGTCCTGTTGCCGCTCTCTGAGGCGAAACGTCTGTTCAGATAAGTCTCCTGAAAGTCTAGATTACGGAGGTGTTCAGGCTCGTCAACACCCACCTCTCGACACAGTGGCAGATGGATACTGTTTACTAATCCACAAGAAGCAACTGGAGGTGGCGTTTCGTTAGGCTTTCCCGACGGGTTATAGCATGAACGCCGAGCACCAGGAGATGTGTCTAATTTCCCGAGATATTGAGTTGCACTAGTCGTCGGAGATAGTGCTCGTCTGTGGCTGCTCTCGTGTGACTAGCATACAAGGACGGAGGCAGCAAGCCGGCCTTCTTTGTAATGGGGATCATAGATCGTAGGTACACGTGGCCCACACCCTTGTCCCAGGAGGCCATTGCGCCTAGATCGGCAATGGAGAATTATTGAAGCAATAATTGCGAAAGTTTCACGCCCTTCCAGCCAGTGCTTGTTCGTAGCGTCTTCTTCACACCTCTCCAGCAAACTCATCGATGAGAGCCTTCAAGATCTAGGGCGAAGTTCTATTTCACTCACTGACTATGGCTCAAGAAGCCCCAGATCTAGAGAACAGGAGTAAATGAATATTGAGCGGCTAGAGGCTTCTTTCCTGTGGGATTCATAATGCCGATTCGGTACTACGATGACCGTACGCTGTATCAGGTTGAATTTTACACTCTGACACAAGATAGCCCATATTCCAAGAAAATTCTGAAACATTTTCAAAATGTCATTTGGATTTCATCTAGAAACGCCCACCTTGCCTTCCTCCCCCAGTCTTTTCTTTTCCAGTCGTTGGCGAGATTTGGAAACAGTTCTACTACATCCAACAAACTCTTGTCATGTGCAATGACAAATAGGACACGCTCTTCCTGAGCCTCTAGCAGTCTCAATTCATCCAAAGACCTCTTCGCTTGCTGCACATCGAGAGCGGCACTCTCGCCATTCGGATAGTCCGAAATTTCCAAAAGTTGCTTCGAATGACCTTTACCGTAATCAACACGATTGAAACCATCTGTAGCTTTTGTTGACGCCGGAATGGTAGACAGCGAAATCTCACAGGGCAGGGGATAAGCTATCGACGGGCGGAGCATCGCCATATGGTGGCAACAGTCACCCCCCATAAGGATAAACGTGTCGTCAGTCCCTCCGGAAGATGTCGTGGTACGTGCCAGGCCGGCAAGATGGCCCACGGCATGGCCGGGCGTAGAAAGGAGTTGAAAGGATCCATCCCCAAAGAAATCATGCGCGGGAAGATCGCCGACACGAGTCTCGAAGTCTGCGATTTCTCGCAAGATCCTGCCCTGATAGTCTGTCTCAAGTAAGGGACTGTCAATGCGGCTTGGAAAACTTGGAAGAAGCGCGGAAGAGAAGCCTGGACCGGTGACAAGGGACGTCGAGTTTGGAAATTTGGACATATCTCCGATATGATCCCAGTGCCAGTGACTAAGAGTATAAGAGCGACGTCAGCCGTTCCATTCGGGTTAGATAGGTGCGGCAGGGTTTGAGAGTGTTGCCGGAAGGTGGAAATGGGAAAAGAGTGAGAGCCTTTTCCATACCTCCAGATAACACATTCAATGCTTTGCCTGGATATCCCATAATTTTCCAGGATCTCGGGCACTTCAGATATGACGGATGCAGTCCAGCCTCCATCTACTATGCGCTGCTTCAAGGAGGGGGACAAATTCGAGACATCTTTCCGGACGCCCACATCAAATAGAACTCGGCGGCCAGACGGATGCTCCAGGTAGAACGAGAAGCTAGGACAGTCTCTGAGTATTTCGAGACCGCGGATACTGGGACTAGCGAACCGTGACATTGGAATGCCGCTGAGTTTGGCATTGCAGAGAATGGCCACCTTGACGGCAGTCTCTCCTTGAGGAAGGCATGAAGATGTCATCTGATGATTGTGAGAGCAAGTTTCCAATGCAAACTTTACAAGCGTTCCCACATTCTCCGCTATGTATGCTGCCAGATTTGTAGAGTAGCCAGAGCGCATGGCCGCAGCTCAAGCCGAGTTTCAAACATCGTTCGGCGAAACATCGTTCCCCGAAACATCGTTCGGCGAAATATCGTTCGGCGAAACATCATCTGACGAAACATCGTGGCAATATCACGAACCTCGAGCATACCGCCTTGGCAAATTGTTCGGCTCAATCGGCGAATTCTCGCCCGCCTCCAAATGAACCAAACTCTCACTGGTTCGGAAGATGAAAGCTGTCTCTTTCCAAACTCGATAAAAGTGTCTCTGAATTGAAAGAGGGTACAGTATACACAGCAGTGGGTAAGTGTGATAGCTGACTGCGCACCTTCTATGGGACTTGTAGATCATCTATGAGTGTTTCGCTCATTCCAACGTGCCACCTACGACCAGTTCATGCCATTATTGTGTTGACAATTTCCCGAGCACTCGATGGATAAGCTTCGCCAGTCCCCTATTCTATTAAAGGACATTCCGTATACGGTAGAGAGCTCTTCATATCCAGGTTTTCTCGTCTTGATGCTGATACATTGTGCAGTTCAAAGATATCTCGCTTTTGGACGACAGGGCGTTTGCAGGAGGCGCTTGGCAGAAATCATCATCTGGGCGGACATTTCCAGTTGAAGGTACAACTTCTGTTGCTCTAACAACGTGCTGGGGAAGTGGAAGGGTCTAATTCAGTGACTTCTAGACCCCTCCGATCAGCAGATTTTAGCTCGTGTCGCCGACTGCGACGTAGACGACTATGAAAATGCAATCCACGAAGCGCACGCCGCATTTGTTTCCTGGAAAGCCACTACACCCAATGCCAGAGGGAAATCTTTACGCAGATGGGCCAACGAAATCCAGGCTTCTTGCGATGATCTCGCCGCCCTGTGTACTCTCGAGCTGGGGAAGCCTTTCAAGGAGTCACTGTCGGCAGTGACCTACGCGATCAATTGTGTAAACTGGTTTGCGAACCTGGCAGAGGAAGGATGCGGTGGAGAGACAGTTCCCAATTCCGGAGGTCAAAGTAAGACGAGAATCTTCACAATACGACAACCCGTTGGAGTTGTCGGTGCCATAACGCCCTGGAACTCTCCCTTTTCGGGCGTTTTGAAGAAGATCGCACCAGCAATCGCTGTTGGCTGCACAGTTGTCCATAAACCAGCCCCAGAAACGGCACTATGCGCCATAGCGCTTGCGAAGACTAGTGAACGTGCTGGAATCCCCGCGGGTGTATACAACATGTTGACAAGCTCTGCTAGAGCGGCAGCAGAGGTGGGCTCGCTTTTTAGCTCCCATACAATGGTCCGTCATGTTACATTTACAGGGTCAACGGGTGTGGGTCGGTATCTGGCGGAGAGATGTGGTGCAAACTTGAAAAAAGTGACGATGGAGCTTGGAGGCAATGCTCCATTCATTGTATTTGATGACGCTGATCTAGATCTAGCTGTTCGAGGTCAGGACCACTTTCATTCCCGTATCACCAATTGTCAGGCTAACATTATCTGTCGAAGGTCTTCTTGCATGCAAGTTCACCTCCTCTGGTCAGGTATGTATCTTTGCCAACAGAGTTTTGGTACATACGAATGTTCATGACATGTTCCTGGAGAAACTACAACATTCAATCCAGCAAAATATCCGTCAAGGCTCACCCTGGGACCAACACACCACGCTCGGACCTCTCTACGCAAGGCAGGGTGCGGAAAAAGTTGACCGGCTGGTCAATGACGCTATACTCAAAGGCGCTGAGTGCCTGACCTCGGGCAACTACGAACAAGGATCAACTTACTACCCTGCAAAGCTCCTGATCAAAGTGACCGGCGCTATGGACATCTCCAAAGAAGAAATATTCGGCCCTGTGGTAGCAATTTCTGCCTTCCAGACGGAAGCTGAAGCCATCGAGATCGCAAATTCCGCTAATACTGGACTTGCAGGATACGTATATACGGAAAATATTTCGCGACTTTTCCGGATAGCAGAGGCATTGCAGGTCGGTATGGTGGGTGCTCGCACTGGAACTATTAGCGCTATCGAGCAGCCCTTTGGAGGCATCAAAGATAGTGGATTGGGGCGAGAAGGTTCAAGACATGCATTGGAGGAGTACACTGACCTCAAAGCGATAACATTGGCGCTATAGGTAGATCACTCATATCATCAATAACACCCATCAGGACATGGTGGAATATTCTGCTGTTGGAGCTATCTGTACTGTGCGCCTTTGATATGTGATTTTTGATAATGCTATCTTCTGCAAACCTTAATCGACCAACTAGGTGACTTTTCTTTATCAATCGTCCTATCCGCAAAGACGCTACTCCCTAGCTGCCCATGTAAAGAAGCCGTCTTACAAGACCAACCGCACTTTCAATTTGTCTTGCCCTTGAACTTCTTCTTCCCTCTGGAGAAGCTCTTCCATATCCCATGTGCAACTAAGATACCTTCCAGCAAGCCATTCTCGACGCCTCTGAGTCAGGAATGCAACTGTATCCCCCGTCAACGTAGGGTCATCGGTGAAACCTAACCGGGGTTAGCTTTCGACACGCCCGTGAAATAGGAGTCGTCCCTGCTTACCGGTATGCGTTTCTTTAGGCATAGCTTCAGCTAATTGGGTCATTACTCCTCCAGGATGGATGGAAAAAGCCAGTAACCCTTGATTTGCTTGTTCGACCAAGAGAAATTCTGTGAATTTGAGGACCGCCCATTTCGAAGTCCCGTAGGCACTGGCATTCGGACGGATATTGTGGGCTGCGACTGAGTTGATATTCACAACTGTTCCCAATCCATCGGACGCTTTGGTTAAGAGTGGCGTAAAGAACTTGCACATGAGAAAGATCCCTTTGAGATTCACCTCGAAAGTCTTCCACCAAAGATCTTCATCGGCGTCCACCACTGAGAGCGCAGGAGTCATAAATCCTGCGTTGTTGACTAAGACATCTAGCCTGGAAGATAACCTCTGCACTTCTGTGGCTGCCTTTTCCACCGACTTGCTGTCTCTCACATCAAGTTCAATGCATATGACTTGGGGGATTGGGCGGCCTGCTCTCTTTGCCGCAACTTCAATAACAGTTTTCGCATCTCCAAACCCATCCGGACAGCCTAGGCCAATGAACGAGGCTCCAGCTTGAGCAAATGAAATTGCGATGGCTTTCCCAATCCCACGATTTCCCCCCGATATGAAGACTGCACGGCCGCTATGATCACACTTTGTTTTCGAATCGATGAATGGATAAGTGTTATTGTGAATCACTTTCGTAAAATTTGCGCCTAGTAGCTTGCCTTAGCCCTGGCATGCGATTGAATCATGATATGATATGTAGACAGACCATTTGGGGGTATTACGGGAGGATACGATGCCATATTTTCTCGCTGGTTTGGTTGAAGAGCTTTGTGATTGTTCTTGGGAAGATTCGAGGCCGACGTACAGGTATGGGTAAGCAAAATATCGACCAGCGCATGCCAACACCTCAATCTAGGCGTTCACTTTCAACTTAGTCCAAGGTTTGGAGAATATAGCATCTCTTAAGGCTGTCCCTCCTGTGGCTAATCTTGACAGCCACCAGTCGGCGAAAGGAAAATTGATTTTCGGCCTGGGCCAAGCAAAATCCCCGACAATGACCGAGGCAGCATCAGAATTACCCTTAACGGGCGGAGATCTCCCATGTGTTCAAAGGGCCCACCATTTGGAATTCAAAACGTCTAAACAGTCGGGAGATGTAAAGCTGGCTTTTACAACTTGTCATTTTGCAAGTCATCTGAACAAGCTATGCGACGAGAGGCATTCTCTGGACGAAGAACTCGCAAGTGGCTGAGTTCTACAATATAATCCCAGGTACCCCAAATAAGGAGCTACATCCTGAAGTGATCGGCCATGAAGTTGGATACGCTCAGATTGCCTTCCTGGGAAGATATCCCGGAAGTCCCCGGTATGCCTCATGGCTGTATCTGGGGTATGTTTGATCAAGGTGGGCAACGCGATCAGCTGGGTACTTTGAATTTACTTACCCCGATGACGGTGATGAAGGCCAAGGAGGAGATACAGACAGGGGAAAGTGTGTGTCTAAAGTGAGTGAGAAGGATATATGCGCGGATCGAATCAGTGTGGGAGACTAACATGGCCCTAGTTGGGGTTTCGAGCACCCACAGACCCCAGGTGTGAACCGAAAGAAGTTTTCACACAGCATTATCAGTTTACGACACCTTGGATATGTGGCATATGATGATGAGGTCTCAATAAACACCCAAAGTGGTAGCCAGTGGGACGGATTTAGTATGGTTTGGAAAGTGCTTCTTCATTCGTATTTTACTGACCGCAATTAGGACACTGGGGACATCAAGCCACAGGGCTGCACTACAACGATCTTCCTCACGACGACATTACTGATCTGAAATGCAAAGATAACTCTATTCATTGTACGTCATTTTCGGTTAGCTTTGCTACACACATGGGGAGCTGATATTCAATCTCCTACTGTAGACTGGTCTGAACGAGGCGGCATCGTTGGTCGTGGAGTTCTCATCGACTACCACTCCTGGGCGGTTGCAAACAACGTGGAGCACCCGGCCATACGACGGACGCCTCTCACAGTAGCAGACATTGAAAGAGTTGCACAGCATCAAGGGGTCCAATTTCGACAAGGAGATATCCTGATCATCCGGACTGGGTGGACGGAGTGGTACAACAACAGCACTGGGGAAGAACAGGCGGCTGGAACGCAAGGCAATGAACACATTGGTCTCGATAGTACCGAGGAAACGGTTAAGTCGTTATGGAGTAGACATTTTGCGGCAGTGGCCTCAGACACTCTAGCCTTCGAGGCGTGGCCGACTCAGCCGCCTTACAGTGAGACCTTGTGCTGATACATATTATACTCCGCACGAATGTTCGAGATCGGCTGACATTACTGTGTGCTCCTTAGGTCTTCACGACTGGCTGCTTGCGATGTGGGGAACTCCCATAGGCGAACTCTGGGACTTGGAAAAGTTGGCGGAAGCTTGCGCAAGGTGTCAGCGATGGTCCTTCTTCTTTACTAGTGCACCGCTGAACATTAAGGGAGGAATTGCTTCGCCCCCAAATGCTATAGCGATATTCTGAGATGTCGCTCTGCTCTTGATTTGTACAGACCGTCAAGCCAGGGGACGAAAGATGTAGTATGAATATGCTTGTCATGTGATAGCGAAGTTGAGAGAGGTCTGAATTCTGAATTATAAACGGTGCACGACAGCGGAAACGCCATGAAAGGCCGGTACACAGAGTGATTGATTGATAGATGGTTCAAAATGTGGATAGATCAACAAGTAAGCTGAACCTCCTGTATTTTTCGTCGAGACGATATATCGTGGTGTACACGTGAGGCGCGAACAGTGATGGACTTTTGCGCCTCTAGACACCATGCATGCTTCAGCCTCCTCGTCTGGCTTGATTCAGCCTTGCCAACGAGGCTGTCACCAAACTTCTTCCTCGGTAAACTTTCCAGCTCAGGATCCGGCCAACTCCGTGAATATCACCGAATTCGCCGACACTTGTCTGTTCCAAATACCCGAGCCACCAAAACCTTGTCTCCCGTGCTGGTTCCATCTTCACCATCTGCCATTCTCACACCCATCGTCCACAGAGCACGTAACTCCGGCCAGAATTGACCGTCGAAACAACCTAATGGCACGCGCATGTGAGACCTGTCATGTGAGAAAAGTGAAATGCCACCGATCTCCGTCTGGCGAACCGGGGGTTCGGTGTTCCAATTGTGATGGTGCTGGTCTGGAGTGCAGGTCAGTATGGATTCTGCTTAGTTAGTAGACAGCTCAATCACGCACTGGCTCTAACACTATCCAGGCCTCATATCAGAAAGCGCAAACGCACTCCGGTAGTTGAGGCCGACTTCCAACAACCAGCGGCTATACCCCACCGTATAGCTATCGACCCCGGCCAGACGCCAGAAAGTCTCCCACGATTGATCGGGCACTATGATCGCTCTAAAAAACAGGATGATGCCTCGGGAGATCCGACGCCAACATCGGTTTCAACTCACTCACCACAGCGAGAACCTCAGTCAAGCTTTCTCGGACGTTCCAGCTACATCACCAGCACTGACTTAGCTGTTGACGAAGATGATGCAAGGCAATATCAGTTGCCTAGCTCTAATGGGACACCTACCTTCTCAGAACTCCAATCTAATATGATTCAAAACGCATCGGTCATCAGTCTGCCTCACCAATCTTTACGACAAAGTTTGATTCAAAGTTTCCTCGATCGAGGAAAGCCCTGGATGCCAATCATTGACCAGGATGATATCCATCAGCTTGAAGCCCAGAGCTCGAGCTCGCTTCTGTTGATGGCGGTTCTTGTGGCAGGGAGCAAAGTCTCCACGGCGCATAATGCGCGGGAGTGGGGAGAGAGGTGCTATTTCTACGCCAAAGCGCTTTTTACTTACGGCTCCTGGCGCAACACGTTGGAGGCCATCATCTCCACCGTTCTTCTGCAATGGTGGAATCCATCCGGTCCGGAACATGTCTCGCTTGACAGCAGTGGCATTTGGCTCAGGATCGGGGTTGGCCTAGCTCATCAAATTGGCCTTCACCGAGAGCCAGATCCCAATATGCCTGACTTCCGTCTTCGCCGACGATTATGGTGGACGATTTTGGTAAGTGGGCACCCTTCCCGATGTTGTTGTTGATATAGGCCTGCTCCATTTGTCCAAATCTGTTGCATTTAAGATTCACGCCACTGCAGACTAGGGACAATCAAATATCCACGAGCCATGGCCGACCCCGAGCCGTCAGCCTCGAAGATTCCAACGTCCGGCCCTTGCGACTGAGTGATTTCGACAACCCCGACGACCAAGATGCTTCGTTGTTCCTTGCTTTTGTGCGCATCGTCTCAATCCTGGGGGACATCACCGAACATCATCGTCGCGGCAGCATGACCGAGATGAACCGCCTCAATATCGAAACGGCATTACTGCAATGGATCAACGAATTGCCCCCCGCTCTTCGTCTCTACGATAAAACCTCACGCGCCCTCAATCCATACGACTTCAAGGCCCGCCAATTGCACATTCCCTACTTCGTCGCACTGGTCATTTTCTACCGCTCGGAAAGCCCAGGGCACATGCAACCGTTTTCTCTGGGAAGCCTCTTATCCGCATCTTTCATCTCGGGAATTTTTGATGAATTCCTGGCGTGGGGGGACGTTATGTTTCTTGCCCCGGCGTATATCTTCTATCTCTTGGTCGCAGGGCTGACTCAGATCTCCTCACATCGCGACTCGACTCTGTCAAAAAATGCTGAACAAGAGATCCACACCGTCCGCACAGCGTTGGACATTCTCAAGAAACGCTTCCCCACTGCCCTGGGCGCAGAGCGCATCTTCGAAAACCTACTCAAGAAATCACGCTCATTAAGCCCCCGCCCTATGAGGCCGCAGACCGTTTACAAAGGCTTATCCCCCGTCCAGAAAGAACTTCTGTCGCCATTTGGACCAGCTCTATGTGCGTCTTGGCCAATAGTATTTGGCAAGCATGTTGATGGAGCTCCATTTGATAAATTGGCATTGCCTTTATCGATGGCCGAGCGCCGCCAGCAAGAGTCGCGCGACGCTGAAACGCAGAACTGTACGGAAGGCCAGGCGCTTGTAAACGGGGATGTCTTTGTCGATTTTGTCGAAAACACCAACGAACTAGGTACCGTGCTTGGTGGGATGCCAATATCGCAATTGGATGATGGGCTAGGTAATCTCACTTTTGGTGGACTGGACTTCTGGCTTCCTGACTGGATGGGTCCGAACGGCATATAAGCCCCCACCAAGGCATCGCAGTGGTTGTTCTCAACATGATGATGAGTCGACTTGAGGCCTGTACTCTGACGCTCCGTCGTTAATAACACCCGGTAATGCCTCCGAGAAATACAGGTCTCAATACCGCTCGCGACATGATGAGCGATTTCTCTCGGCGCCGACCTCGACGCAGAGACAAAAGCTTCCTTGGCCAAGGCGTTCCAAGCTGACCAGACATCGCCGTTATAAGTGGCGTTGAACGCGAAGACGCGGTCCAAACGCGCCGGTTGTTGCGAACAGAGCATACTTTTCCGTTTGTGGGATGTATATCTTGCCTGACGGGCAGATATACGGGGATATTCCGGAGAATCTGGGCTTCCAGACCCGTGTGGCACTGTACCCTGGCACACCGCATGTAATTTTGGTAGCGTTACAACGTCGAAGCAGGCTCAGAAGTGGAAGGACGACAAAACCGCAGGCGTGGAATGGTTACTTGGTCGAGAGTGAGCGAGCGAGTGGCATTGGACTCTAAGGTGATTGGTATCCAGTATAGTTCGGCTCCGTCACTAGCATTACAACTACTGTAGATAGACGGAAGTCTCCTTTCCAAGACTGGGATCTGCATTTCTCTGAGGAATATTGTTGTCAAGGCCTACAGCAACAAAGCCCTTTCGTCAGACCTGATTACCATCGTTCTTATACGTTACGAGATAAAGAATATCCAGTACAGCCAAGCTGATACATGTTCGCTTCGAGCTAGGTGAGTTCGCTGACGTGGGTTGTTTTGCAGAGAACCTTTCCAAGCATAATGCCAGAGGGAACTTCAAAGTATCTCAGCCATTATTTGTAATGTGTTTATGTGTCTTCATCCATCGTCACAAGAGATCCACATCTACGCATCAACGGTTGTCTAGATAGTATCTGGTAATATGTTCTTATCGGCATTGGTAAATATGGTAGCGACTTCATTCTCAAGCTGGCGGTGACCTCAAATACCGCCCATTAAGGCCCTAAGTCTACGCAGGAATGAAGTACAACGACTGCCCTGGTCTTTTTCCGCCGGCATTTGAACTCTCAATAGGTTAATAGACGGCTGGAGTGCCCGTCCCTACAATCGCTATGTGGGGAGTTCTTCTTTGACGACACTTCATCCAGCGAGTCAGACTAATGATCCGACTTTTCTCTCCTCCATACTCTCCCCAACGGACGAAAACGGCGTCTTGTGGATATCTAGGGAAGTATACCACTGTGTACCTAGGTCGGTACGCATCCACATAGTATGAAGTAGATAGATTTTAGCCCTGGTGTCTGCTCCATACCTAAGGAGGAGGTATCCTGTTCTACCCTATCCTATTCGAACCGTCGTTTCCTTACTCCTAGTCCTCAGGATATCAGAATGTCAGCTTGTCTAGGGTGAATGAGCCGGCCCTGTATTGCTCTGACCCAAAGACTGTTAGCGATCACCGGCTGTCTCAGCCCTCTGTGCGCCTGATAGCTGGCACTGCGAGGATGTCTTACGTACCGCTACTCAAAAACCCTTTCACGCGAAAACGAGAAGCAGCACGAAATAGAAATCGAATCTCAGGTATGGAATGGAGCGATTCATTGCCTCGATTCCTCCGATAGCCCTCAAAAGCATTTCACTTTTTCTCGTATACAAATTCTGCACTTTTGACATCTCCATCTTTGGCCGCTAGATAACCGAAAACGTCTACAACGTGCTTGCTACGTTGGCTCGACTGGTATGATACTGCTCCCGCAATTGATACCTCTATACTGGTCCCACCCAGATCCAAATGATTCCCACCACCACGTCAAGTCCCTTGCTCTCGGCCCCAGGATACTTGTAGCTCCACATTCCGTCCTTTTCGTTGTTCCAGTACGCGCCGCTGGCCGCGTGCATGCCTCGGCGACCTGCAGTCCTGGGGCTGTCTGACGACGAGGACGCGTGTTGGATAATGGTGCTGTTGACGACGTATTTGAACTGTGGTTGTGAGGAAGAAGCCGATCCTGACTTCGATGTCTCCTCCACCAGAGCGCCAAGAATGCTGTTGATTATGGTTGTGTTCCAAGACTCGGTCTCAGCATGAGAGTATGAAGTCACACTTGAAAGGGCACTAGAACAGGCCTGCAGGTAGCGTTAGCAATAAGATCAGTGTACCCGGAAGGTGCTTCGGGAGAGCCTTGAAGGAAAGAGGGCAATTTGTGGGAAGGAAAGTTGTACATTTTCGGTGATCTCCTTCAGGCGAGTGTAAGGAACTGGAGGGGGTGCTTGTTCGCCAGACATATTGATGCTGATGATGCCGTCTGCTATTTCTTCACGGAGATAGTTTGCCTGCTGAGCTAGGATATGTGCTTGAACAAGATCAGATTGATCACGCGGCTTGGTGGGCTTGGAGGCTGGAGCTGCTTGATTTGTTTGTATAGGATCGGGTCGTATATGGTGGGATTGTATAAAGTCGGGCAGTATAGGTGGAGGCTGAATGGTAACCAGAGAAGAAGCTGGGAATGTATCGTGGTCCTGGTCTGGAGGAGCAAGATCTCGTTCGCTTGCCTTACTGTAGTTGTAAGGCTGAATCGTGAGCACTGGATTATCACTATCTTTCGCTTTGCACGGAAACGGCCTTCCTTGTTGGAGCGCTTCTTCAGCTGTCGGCGCAGGACTTGATCGATTGTTTTCTTGCTCTTGTTCTCGACCTTGGATTTCAGCTTTCCACCACTTTGCCCGCAGCCCAAGCAAAGATGCTTTGCGTGCAAGTCGTCTCCGGAGATCGACGAAACTACGTTCTGGCTGGGATCGGAGTGTGCCGGAGCTTTGGCTTCCTATAGAGGATACTCTGGTATTCCGAAGGTTGTGTAGAGGTTTCCCAAGTCGTGTGCGAGAACTCGGTGCTTGTTCGTCGTTTGTTGACTGCGGTCTTTCATCTCCGTCTTGATGTGGGGAAATAGAATTCAGAGGCCCAGCGTCCAGCGCCGATTTGATCTTCCGTACAATCTGTAGGGCCGACATCTTCGTCTTCAAGCGCAGTTCCAAGACCTCTGCACGTGTCTGTCCCCAAAGCTGCGAATGGTTGCAGTCGCGAGTCAATCGCCCCACCAATGACCTCGTCGTGCAAGCGAGCGACGAGAAGCTTAATAGTTCCAGCAGCGGCTTTTCTTCTTTCTTATTAGGTTGGTGAAGGTGTTTTCTGAAAGAGCTTCGAAAACCCTGACGCTACAGCTGTGTTCTTTGCAGATTTATCCGCTCGAAAAACTGCGGGTGCGAGTACTAAAGCGCAGGAAAGAACTCGAAGAGAATCCGAGCAAACCAATTGAAACGGCACTGCCTGCACTTGCCCGACTCTCCTTGACTATCTGCGGTTGACCGGACGGCGACATTTCTGTGTTGTCTGGTGCTTGTTACTCTCGCAATCCGAGGGTATATCGAGGCTTGGTTGAGACCAGAGTCTGCAAGAGCTGGGTATTACTGTCAACTATACACAAAGACTTATCTTATCCACCCAGTAAACAAGACGGTGTCAGGGTTATCTACGCCTCTCGGAATATACTTTGAACTCGGATTGCATACAAGGGAACAGCGAGAAAGAGCATACCCTCTGGGAAATACACTTCCGTTACATCCAGCTACTTACTCTCAGCCAGCACCGAATCAACACAACTGGGCTCGCAATCTCCGTACCTGATCCGTCTGTATAACAAGCAATCATACACAATGTCCGAACAACCCCTCCTTCAAAGTGCCCCAGGTAGGAACCATGTGCTCATTTTCTTATGTGACTACAGTGCGCCGCTGTACTGACACTATGACTAGGCAAACGAATTGCCCTTCCAACCCGTGTTGAACCCAAAGTCTTCTTCGCAAACGAGCGAACGTTCCTCTCATGGCTCAACTTCACCGTTATCCTCGGCGGTTTGGCTGTCGGCCTTCTCAATTTTGGTGATAAGGTAGGCCGCATTTCTGCCGGCCTGTTCACACTCGTTGCCATGGCGGCTATGGTCTATGCCCTTTTCACCTTCCACTGGCGCGCCAAGTCCATTCGCGTTCGAGGGCAAGGAGGGTTCGACGACAGGATCGGACCTACAGTATTGGCGTTGGCACTGCTGGCAGCTGTTGTGGTTAATTTCGTGCTTAGACTGGTAGCGGCATGAGGTCATACCTGCACATATGGGAAAACGAAATTCAACAGCACAAGTCGAGAAATCTGGAACAGATGGTACCCACGCGGGGGACATCGCGCCAACTGGAAGCTCTGTTATGGCATCCTTACCAAATGCATGATATGCACGTTTGGGCTCATCCCAAGTCACTCTTCTGGGTATCAATTCGTAATACTGCATAATAAGAATCTCGACATATCGAGCTCATTGGCCTCTTTGAGCATCTCTCGAAGTTTTGCCCTTCCGCGAACCTTACAACACGTAGGCTGTAGTAAGCGAGGTCCACAAGCTCGACCACCCCATGCAGTCAAGTACCTGTGATCCATGTCCAAGTCATTCCCGAAGTATGCTATGCTCAATAAGTCAAGATATTGCCCATGCCAATCGTAAGACATTGCTTTTGTGGTGATCCTGTTGAACGCCATGCGCCATCGCTTCAGATGGAAATCATTTCACTTCTCTTCGTCACCTTCCTATGGTGGGTTGGAGTAGTCGTTGAGAGCAACGCAAACAGCGCCACGGTGATGGCCATTGTACTGTCGTATGATACTAGCGGTAGCCAGTTCCCAAAGACGAGCATAATGGTCGCTGCAGACGGTCACCAGGTAGGCCGAGTCAGCACTGAATGCACAGTCCCACACCCAGCGCTGGTGATTGTCCAACACTGCGTTGCAAGGAAGAGGACGACGTGTGGTTATCAAGTCGCTCAATGCACGGAATGAGGATGCCGACATCGACTGTGAGACAGAGTTCAAGCTACCGGTTGATTGCGATTGAAAGTAAGTCGATGGTTCGCCGGGCACAACAGGGTTTGCTGCTGGTTGTGAATCACCTAACTTGCCATTGAGATTTGGCTGGCCCTGCGACATGGCTGGGTTCGCACCGTCCGCTTGGTTCTCTGACTCAGGAATGACTTCGAGGTGTTCTTCGTTCATGTCGATTCTCCAAATCCGAACTGTGTGGTCGGCACTGCATGTCGCCAGCAACTTAATATCTGGGGACAGTAGCAAGCGAGTCAAATAGTCCTTGTGGGCCTTGAAGACGCGGCATGGCAAGAGGGTGGTCGAGTCGTGATTTTGGTACATGCGCCAGATGTAGACATCACCCTGTAATCACAGTCAGCGCGGTTAAGAGAATGGACAGCAGTCATCCAACATACGAGGTTATTGCCTGCGGCGAGCAGAGATCCATCACTAGCAACGCTCACACTGGCCATGGAGACATCCTCGACTGGGACGAGTTGGTGTGTGCATTTACTCTCACCCAGATCCCAGATGCGAATGTTTCCACCGCGATCGCAGCTGACCAATTCACCTTGGTTTGGATGGATGACAACATCATTGACCGGGTGAGTGTGTTGGTAGTTGCGTTGAATCTGGCCTGATCGTGTGTCCCAAACTCTTACAGTGGAATCCTCAGAACTGGTCACCATCCACTTGCCCTCGCAATGGAACGCGACCCCAGTGATGTTGTTTGTGTGGCCCTCGAATTGCATGATCGGATTAGGATTGCTCGATTTGATGTCGTAGAGGCGCACCATGTGCCGGCCGGCTGCAGCTAGGTACTTTTTGTCCGGGGTAATGCATAGTCGGTTCACCTGCGATTCGGGATGTTGGATCGTTCGAGAACAGATGCCCGAGAGAGCCTCCCAGAACCTGTCAGGAAATTAAGTTAGCATGTAGACTAAAAGCTACAGAGAAGCCTCATGCGCACCGGATAGTGTGGTCATAGCCAGCTGAACACGGTAAACATTAGCATCCGTCTTCCAGGCTTGAATTTCAGTTCAACATACCTGTGCAGAGAATGACACTCATGTTGACCTTTTGCTCATCCTCCAAGTGCTCGAAAAAAGTGCCGGTCTTCTTGGGAACGACTGCGACTCTTGCAGGGAGCAAAGGCAATAGCGGAGAGGCGGCAGTGGAAGACTGAGACGGCTGAGGCGAGGAATCTGTGGTGGTGAGGGTGGTGGAAGCCATCGAGGCTGTCACGATCTCTATCGGCTGTTCTTCGGCCATCGTCGGATAATTTGTTCCGGTTGTCCAATAGGCGTGGCTGTGTAGATAAGGGCTGTTATCGGAGTGACGATGTTTGTTTGGTCAGTCGCCAACCTCAGTCACTGATGATAAAGACAACTACATGTAACTCTGGGGTCGTGTGCGGTGTCACAGTCACAGAAGTCTATGGACGCGAAGTGAGGGTGTTTTGAACTCCATTCACGCACGAGATGGCCAACCATCCTATTGTAATCCCCCGCCCAACGGGCAGCAAGCATGTCACCCCCGCAGGTCCAGGTGAGCAGAGAACTGGGACGCCAGCTCGGGTTTGCGCTGCGCGATGTGATGGTGGGAGTAGGTTGAGAAAAACTGTCTGGTCACTATCACTTTCGCACAAAGACTTGCGCGCCGCCTCAAAGTCTGGTCCCAAGTCCCAAGTCCGGTTGTTGCGCGCAATTCGCTGGTGCGGCAAAGGTCCTCAGGAGTTTGATGCTAAGAGACGCCTGTGAGCCTTCTTGAGGACCTTCAGCAGTGCAATCCAAAACACCGGATCTCTCAATTGCACTCTTCATGGAATCGTTCTTTTACCATTGCCCTCCCTCTCTACAGCCTGCTTGTGACTCGCTACCTTCGATCTTCTAGAAAATACTTGAACTTGAGCAGCCTCAGCCTCAGCTTCTACCTCTGCCTCTTGAGACTCAAACAGTTCGAACCGGAACACGTGCGGCCAGTTCACCTTCCAACTACAAAGATGGATTACACCGGGTTTAACCAGCATGCCGCACAGTTTTCTCAAATGGGAAATATCTACAATCCAGAAAACCCACAGTCATTCCCTTCTTCCGGTGGCAACCCTGGGTTCAACATTCTGCCATCGAACGGCATGACACCCGGCTACAATGAGCCTCCCAACTTTGTTCTCCAGCCTATGCCCACAAAGATGGCAGGTGGATATATTTATAGTCCAGGTTTTCCCGCTGCAGACCTTTCCGCCAACAACCTCGGAGAGTTTCAGACAGCATACAACCAAAATGAGGGATTTGTCGGCCAGGCAGACGCCATGATGACACTTACCCAGCATATTGCGATGTTGGAACAAGACAACGCCAATCTCAGGGCAGCGACTGATCGGCTGTTGAGAGAAGGCCGAACCATGTCACAGAGATATGCTCAAATGAGGAACTTTTTTGCCTTTGAGGTTACAGACAACGGGGTTCAGGCAGTCAACATCCAGAATCTCCACCCACAGCGCAACGCTACAATATTGAGAAGGTGTGACTTTCTCGTTGCGCACTACCAGGGTCTCCGAGCCAGCATCGATATCAACACCAATAGAAATAGAGCCTTCCACAGCCATGGTCTCCGCAGGAGCTCCGAAGTTGAGTCTCGGCAGCAAAATGTTCATGGGCAGTACCGACAGTCGGTCGAGATTGTTGATCTTACAGGTGGCGATGACAATGGGGTTCCTCGGGACCACATTAACGATGCCCTATGTTTTGCAGGAGCCCGTCTGCCTGGAGAACAACCTGCTGTGCAAGCAAGCCTAGCTCTCGCACCTAAAGAAATCGACAGTGGTCACCGTCGTCACCGTCGTCCTCGCAGTCAATCAAGGACACGCCCAGATGCATCTTCGGCAGCAAGCTCGACAGATACCACAGCAGCTCCTCTTATCACAGCTACTCCCGAGTCAAGTCCACCGCAAGTATCCGATGACAATTCCTTGTCGCAGCCTCCTAAGAAGCGACTCACCACAGCAGAGTTTTGGGCCAAGACTGAACGATGGCAAGGACCTGTGGCCAATCTCCATCTTGCTAAGGCTTTGGGCATGAAGCCTAGCCCTCAATATGCCCAAGAGATCTCCAATCGGCGTGAGAGGGAAACCTTCGACCTCAGTTTGCGCAAGGCGGAGAAAAAGAAGAAAGACTCTCGCCGGGACAATGCGGCACGTAAAAGAACAGTTGCTCATCACAAGGGGCTGGTAGCGAAGACAAACAACAAAGACGACGCAGTAGTCAAAGGCAAAATGCCAGAAAGAGGTGTATCGGAACGGAATTCCACTGGAAGTCGCGTCGTCGCTCAACCAGGCGACCAGACCGGTGCCGGGACTGATGAGGACTCGGATGCGTTAGAAGCATGCTTCGAGGAATATTTCCTTGAGGAGGATGGTGCCGACGTTGAAGATAATCTGGAAAACGAAGCAGTTGATCAGCGTTCGACTGGCCGCAATGACGACACGTGGGACATTAGTACTGCCGCGTCAAGTTTTCAGGATGCTGGAACACTCGATACTCGCGCATTTGAAGACTCATCTGACGATCAAGTGGCTCAGGATAGCATGGAGGCTCCACACGAAGCACATGACGAGAATCGAGGAGAATCTCGTTTGATTCAACAGGACAACAGAACCGATGAATGCGACAGAAATTCTACCCGTTCGATATCACCACTTGTAGTCGAGGATGGGGATGGACGACCACTTTCACAATACCAGGGGCCGGCTACCCTTCAGGAAGAGGCCGATGATGGTCTGGACTATCTTTTTTGACAGGCAACATGACCTTGTTCGGCTTTAGACAACGTCCCGACCATCAATAGAGAAGCACCATGGAGATGTTTGAAAAACGAGTGTTTGGTGGGTTTAGTAAATTGATACTGGGTTTGCAAGTTTGCACGAAGCCATGAATTTACCTGGTTTGAATAGCAGCCATCAGCAACGTGATTGGGAGAGAAATTACATAGCACAGACGAGGCTTGACATGTTGATGAGGCATGCGTAGAGATGCTACGGGAGCTGGGAGCTGATAAAGTGTAACGCAGCTATTTCAATGGACAAGATGCTCGAGTTGAGTCGAAAGTTTTATTTTCTACTTGTGTAAGTGTGCAGTTTCGCAAGCTCCATTCTACTTCCGGATCACGCGGTCTTCAAAACTTGCGCCAGCTGTTCGGGTTCCAGGTCCCCAGCTACTTCGATTCCGTCAAGCCAGGTGGCCAGCATCTCTCTGGCTGCCACAAGCTCCCCTAGACGATCGTACTGTCTCTTGTCATCCAACTCGTTGCTCGTGATGAGGGCCATCATGACGAAAGTCTCGATGATGCTGGGAGGTATGTTGCACAGGAGCTGGCCTGTGACGGACCAGTTTAATGCCGTAGCAGCAATAATCAGGCCGACAATCACAATGATGCCGAAGATGACAGAGTATTCGTGCGCACAAATAGAAGACAGCCGGCAGGACAACGATTGTGTAATGCTTGATTTTGGCTTGGGTGTGGCAATGGCACTGGCACTGGGAGCAGGAGAGTCCTTGGTGAGGCCAGCGACGGCGAGGTTGCCGGAATCTTCATTCACAAGATCAGCCATGACCGAATCTTCGTGTCGGTTGAGCTGCAGTTGTATGTTGTGAAGGACGAAGCCATCATGCATACCAATCAAGCCGGCGTAGGTCCCGATGATGAGCCACCAGTTGGAGCTGAAGTGTAGACTCGGCCCTATTGCGATCCAAATGGCCATTATCGATGTGAGCAAGGCAATCCCCACCAGCGTGCCCACAAGATCGGCGTAGTAGGAGATTGCTCGTTGAAGACGGTTGACCTTTTGCGGGTAGATGGTGGCCTCGTCGTGGGCGATTGTGTCTTGGGTTATTTGCCGAAGCCGACGCTCGATCGACACATCGAGGTCGCAGATGCGATTGAGATACGCGGCGGTCCTCGCCCGGGTCTGCTCTCTGGTGCAGGCTATAAGGGCGAAGCAGAGCATCATCAAAGCAGACGTCGCGGAATTGATGTACAGTTGCCAATGCACATCCCAGTGGCAGTAGTCGCCGAACGCAAGCCAGACGAAGATTCCAATCCAGAACAATATCAACGTCACCACATGGCCAAATAATCGGCCGACGAAGGAAATGGTCCGACTGATCCAATCCTCCTGGTTATGGCCGGCCGACCACTCGGATTGGATTTGGGGGTCTCGGGCCATGTCCCTGGTAGAGATGCCGGTGCCCAACTCGCAATTTGCGACCTGTCTCAGCATGCGCCTGACGCTACCAGATCGCGAAACCAAGGTTACCGAGATTCTGATGCTTCTGTCATAGGAGTTGAGCTGCTGCCTGACCAGAAGGGAGTCAAAGATATAACAGAAGACGGCCTGCACGTCGGATATAACCACTTGCCAGTCCTCCGAATGCCCATAACGGATTCCCATGAATGCCCACAGAAGGATTAGACATGCGGTAGTCAGAAGAGCCAGGGAAGATCCGGAAGCAGTGACAACAGCGTCGAGATATCGGTCTAGGAGTCGAGGCTTTTCTCCGTCGAGGGCATCGTGGGTGCTGACCCTTGAGACACCATCCACCTGCAGGCCCAGTTCGTTCTCTGGTGATTGAGTGCCCGCTCGTGCCACTATTTGAGTCGTGGCAGCCCTGGTGACCGGTTTCCTGGATCCAGGGGAGGACAGTGCCTTGATCACATACGCCATTTTCGGTACATTGCTTTGAAACCGCAGTCAGTCTTTGGGAAGCTAATACCATGGCCTAGTCACTCACAGTTGCCCCAATCTCTCTTATGGGTCTTTTTCTTTCTTTCTTGGTTGCTTCGTGTTGTTCTGGCTTGCTCCTAGTCCTCCATCTGTTGGAAAGGGGATGCCATATGAAGCCCAAGGTTGTGAGGGCTCCCCGAGGTTCGGCGATTTGCCTGTGATATTCAGAGTAGGTGTTCACCTGTTAATGTGGTCGCGCGATCTCTTGAAATGGGGGCTTTCGACGCCACCCTTTTCCAGCGTTGCAACGGTTCCCATCGATTCCAGAACAAAATTTTTGAAGGGTTCTTCTTCTCCAAGCACCGTGTGGCTTGATGTAGCTGGCATTTTATAGGGGTTCGGGAGAACAGAAGTTATTTACCTAGACGAGGCATTTTTTTGTGAGCTTACGCAGGCTCATGACACACACTCTTTGACTGATTGGGACGTCTGAATATTAGGATTTTGATTCATTTGGCTTCTAGACCAAAAATAGTACACATGTAGTCTTAGTCCAGCTTTTCGCAGGGGAAAGGCCGCGCCATCCATGGGGTGGTGTCTCAAGCTCATAAACTTCAATTGATCTCCATGAGCTTAAGCGTGAGTCAAATTTGTTCTCCCCATCAGAAGTTTAGATGTGCATTCGTCCAGTCACAACAAGGATGTAAAGGATAAAACGCACCCATTCGTGGCTATTACGCACCGCACCCTTTCTGACTGGGTTAGTCCACTAAGTTAGCGTTGACACAGGTAACAGCATCATAATCACTGGAATCAACAAATACTCAAAGAGTTTACAAAAATTAGTGCTTCACTACAAGACAAGAAATGAAATTAATGAGAGAGATCTCCTCATACAAATATTGTATTGAAACTCTGTTCTTTCTGATTAAGGAGTAAAGAGACGGTGAAAGTTGCGAGAGAAGGGGATAAAGAGAAGAAAGGCTAGTTAGTTAACTGAGTATGTGCTAACTTAGTGAGCCTACAGCTTAACGCCCCCTAAGCTTTAGGCGGCGATGCCTAATGTTAGGCGTCATCTGTAGGCGCCTAGGACCTATGATTAAGACGGTCGATGCTTATAAGTGACAAAACTATTCTCAACTGGGAAGTAAGCCTTTACCTCGGCTCAGTTCATCGTGCTTCAATTACTTGTGCGCATTCAGATATCGTTGTCGATCAACCATGACAGTTGTAATGATATTATCTATCTTTTTGTCTACTGGAATTTGACGAAATACTATAATTGTACCTTATCACTTCACACCAGATACAGACTATATAATACGCACGCAAAAGTACTCCTCCGGACCGCTACGACATGGCGCAGAGTGACACCAACGACTCCATCGCTTTGGAAACAGTAAAATCGAGAAATGACGCCGTAGAGGGCCGAGGCGAGAGTCTCGAGAATACTCACAACGGCCATGAAGAAGATACAGTACCAGACCTGCCTCCGATAGATCGAGGCCGTGCGGCATGGAGAATGCTCTTCTCTGCGTTTATCTTCGAGGCTTTACTCTGGGGTGAGTTTCGACTCGATCCCTCTACCTACATGTATCTACCCATCTTCATGTCCACCGCTCCCCAATCCTACTTGACTCTGTGAGCGAGGACCTCTACTGGGTGTGTTGCGGCGAGTCCCAGAGTTGACAATATGGAATGACTTACGCATGGCCTTCTCGCAATGGCGCACATACATAGGTTTTCCTCTATCCTTTGGTGTTTTCCAAAACTATTACTCCCGCCTCCCACAATATGCGAACCAACCTTACGTCTCGGTCGTTGGGACAGTCGCCTCAGGGATATCCTACATGGGCGCACCGTTGATCATCCCGTTGCTGAAACGTCTGGGGCGGTATCGAACCTCGATTATCTGGGTTGGATGTACGTTGCCCCTCTGTCTTCCTCTACCCTTATTCTGTATTTCTTTCACCTTGGCCGCTTTATATGATAACCTCACCTCACGGCACTTTTCTTTTACTTATCCTCGACTTGCGAAACCGTCCAGGGTCAATGTGCATCGTCGGCGTCCTCGCTAGCTCGTTTGCAAGAAACCTCCCCACCATCATCTTCACCCAGGGTGTTATGTACGGCGTCGGCTTCACGCTCTTCTACTACCCAATCCTCGGCATGGTGAACGAGCTCTGGGTCGCGCGCCGCG
This sequence comes from Exophiala spinifera, assembly GCF_000836115.1. Lineage (NCBI taxonomy): Eukaryota > Fungi > Ascomycota > Eurotiomycetes > Chaetothyriales > Herpotrichiellaceae > Exophiala > Exophiala spinifera. The sequence goes on along the minus strand of NW_015622518.1, from coordinate 1,655,118 downwards.
GCATGGCGTACGGCATCTTGTGCGCGTCGTCGGGACTCTCGGGCGTCGTTATGCCCGTCACCCCCGAGGCTCTCTTGGAGAAATTCGGCCTGTCGACGACGTTGCGGTCCGTGGCGATCGGGATAGCCATTCTCACGGGTCCTTTAATCCCTTTCCTCAAGGGACGAACGACTATTTCTCCTCAACAACAGCGACAACCCACTACCGCCCCCACCCCCACCCCAACACCACACACAGACTGGAGTTTTCTCCATGTGCCTTTGTTCTGGATATACACTCTCTCCAACCTGATGCAGGGGTTAGGCTACTTCTTCCCGTCGCTGTACCTCCCGTCGTACGCGGCGACGACCATGGGAATGGGCTCGCGGCGCGGCGCACTGCTCCTGTCCGTGATGAGCGTGGCGCAGGTACTGGGCCAGTTCAGCTTCGGCTACCTCTCCGACCGACGCTTCAGCGTCAACACCCTTGCAGTCACGTCGACGCTGGTCTCGGCCACGGCCGTGTTGACGCTGTGGGGCCTCGCGCGCAGCTTTGGCCTGCTGTGCCTGTTTGCCGTTCTGTACGGCTTCTTCGGAGCAGGGTACACGGCCGTGTGGGCGAGGATGGGCACCAACGTCACACGCGACACGACCGCCGCGTTTGCCGCGTTTGGGCTGTTCAATTTTGGGAAGGGCCTGGGAAACGTGTTTGCCGGTCCTATTGGAGCGAATCTCTTGATTGACGACTTTTCCTCCTCAACAACTGCTCATTCCGCTGACTACGGTGCCACAAAGTACAAGGCCGTCGTGCTCTTTACCGGGTCGTGTATGCTCGCTAGTGGCGCGAGTGCTTTGACTGCGTATTTGAAGCCGTGGAAAGCTCCTGCGGTGCGTGATTGATGAGAGAGTGACAACAGTGCGCAAGAATACATCTATCCGGATTCCGGAGTATATCAGCGCACCTTGACCTACACTTGGAACAACATGCGCTCTATTGCCTACTGCCACGCGGTTTTCGGATTGGGACTTTCACGACATCCTATCGGCTGACCGATCTTTCAGTGACCACCATAGTCATATGAATGAGTGGACCCAAACCGAATCCTGTATCCCAGCTCCCAACATGAAAGCTCTTTCCCAGTTAAAGATAATACCTTCACAGGCTTTCAAACTATTCAGAAATGGAGAATGAGACACAACGGTGCTTATCACGGCCCCAGGAATGCTTGTCGTTTTTCCTTGTGGTAACATTACCAGCATACTTATCGAGGCAGCTTCTACCTTTGCAATCAAGCTTTATGCATTTCAAGCACATCCAAGCGCCAGGCTCTGAAAGAGTTTCTCCACAACTTGGAAGTGGCCTTGTGGAGGGTGGATGTCTCTCTGGGACGCTTAGGAAGCAATAATGCAATTGTTACTAAAGGAGGAACTAAGGAAATCCAAGATAGCTATCAGTTGTGAACCAGATGCCGGAAGAGGATGGAGGGTCGTGTGTCACATTTACAATCACGATACAGTCATGTTTTCTTTGCCGATCCAGGCGCTGGAGGATGTTAGTGACCATAACCTGTGTGATCGAGTTGCTCCTGTTCGTTTAGGCCCTAGGGTAGAGGCATCGTCGACGAAGGTGGAGGAGTGGCCTGGGACTAGACTTCCCTCAGAATAGCCAGTGGAGACAGAAAGGATTCTTGTTTGCTGTCGAAACTAACAGAATGAGCTCACTATTGGGAGTTCCAGATGGGAGTGCAAACTTTCAACGTGCTCACGGACGTCTTCACACTAAGGCTGCACCATTAAAAGCATCGAATACGAATCGCGGCGACATGTCCAATGGTGACAGCAGATTGGGAGATAATCTTATCAATAATATCTTATCAGACAACAAAAAAGGTTTGATCTAATCAGTCGCCTCAGGTGTCTCAACGCCCACGCTTCTCACTTTCCTCGAGACAACCACACTCGACCTCCGCCATTGAGCTCAGAGAGCAGTCCCTCATGTCAAGCTCTGCCGATTTCTGTCTACCCTTCTTCAGTCTTGAACAAGCATGTGCATCCGTATCTTGGCCCTCTGTTCCCCAATCCCCTCTGGGCGACATCATTACTAGTTTACGAGGGGAGAAAACGGCTAGCAGAGGCCATGTTGGCATAGCACCAAACTTTGTCCATATTTTCCCTGTCTCGCGCCATCCGCAGTCCTGGGTGCATTAATCTGAACAGAACTTCTTGTGGAGGACTAGCGCAGGTGAGGCAAGGTATCCATTCTCCTCTGTTGCGCTTGTTTCTTTCTTTGGCCTAGCAATCGATGGCCAAGAAGAGGCAGAGGCGGGCGATGGATGCAATCCCGACAATGCTAGTCTACCAAAGAATGTTTGCAGGAGTCTTCTTCGATGTGGTTCTAGGAGAGGGGCAGACAAGCTATAAAGCCATGGAGGAGGCCACGCGCGTCGAAACTTCGTCCCTCCCATGCCCATGGCATGTGTGTATGCTCCATTGGTGACCTGGTGATTCCACTATGAGGCTCTTTCTATGGGGCTTTTCAGCTCTCCTTCTCCTGCTTGGTACGGCTCTGTGTGACAAGTTGGAATGTGCCTTGGCCTGTCAAACTGTCGGTTCAATCCTCCAGTTTAACAGTACAGTACCGTTGGACAATTACTACGCTCAGCAGTGTGCCGTGGTTCCACGAGTCGAGACCATTTTCGTATGCATGCGAAGCTATTGTACAGAGAAACATATCGAAGCTGGAATGGAGTACTTCACCGGTGTTTGCAAGGAGGCCTTCGTGGACCTGTTACCCTTCAGCTTCATTGACAACATTACCGATGCTATGGTGCAAAAATGGCCACGGATCGACCTTGAAACTATGAACGAAGTCCAGTACTACGATACTCCTGCATTCATCGTAAAGACTCTGTTTCAGCTCTCATTTCGTACCCAGGTAAGTATCGCACCTGGTGAAATCCCGTGCGCAAAACTTACACTCGGATCAGATGGATTGGGATAAGTCGGTGGTAAATCGTGCAAACTATGGGTGAGTTACTCGTCCACGCCATCCACGCACAGCATCATAACTTACAGGCGATAAAGATACGCCATGTTTGGCTTCTTTGGCATCGTCATCTTCGTCGGGACTCTGTCCCGTGTCATCAGCTACGCCCACGTCCATCTTCATGACAAGTATTTCAAAGAGTCCACGACGCCTCCCCTGTTTTCCGGCATACAGCGGATAACTAAGCGGTACATCTCTACGCCTGCGCTGTTTTCTCACCGGGCGGCAGAACCGTTGGCTTGGTGCACTGTCCCTCCTCGCGTACAGTCTCTTACTATTGCGGCTTTTGTCATCATCAATGTGGTCCTCTGTTGCTCGGACTACAGTGCCTTCGAAAACAATCTTAAGTATATTATCCACGAGCCCTCTTGGGCCACAGACTGCTCACTACTATTTGTAGTTGGACCAGTACCCATCAACAGTTATGGCGATATGTCGCAGACCGTACTGGTGTGATATCCTTGGCCAATATGGTGCTCATATGGGCATTCGGTACGAGAAACAACGTTTTGCTGTGGTTAACCGGCTGGGACTTTGCAACCTTCAACCACTTCCACCGTTGGGTGGCTCGCGTTTCGACCATTCAGGCCATCGTGCACAGCATCGCCTACAGTGTTTGTGCATTCATGAGTAAGTGGCCGAACTCCCCGAATAACAGGCTGGTGGTCAAAGCTGCAATCCCTGACGATCTTTAAGTCGGGGGCAAGGAAGAGTATGATAGGGAGTGGACGTTACGATTCTTCTGGATGGGTGTTATTGTAAGTTATAAGTATCCCTCACAAGATTTGGATTAGTCCTTGGGCTGAGGCGCGTCGAAAACACACTCTACCTCGCTGACGCTTTAGGCTACCTTCACCATGAGCTTCGCCATCGGGTTGTCTATCCTTCCCATGCGAAGGTACTTCTACGACGCTTTCTTGATGATCCATATTGTCCTTGGCGTTCTGACTCTCGTGGGCATGTACTAGTGAGTTGGACAGTCACAAATCTCTTGCAACTTGGGAGGCAAATTTAACTCTCGCTGCAGTCATGTCGAGGCTTATGATGCAGAGTACAAGCCTTACATATGGACGTGCGTGGCGCTGTGGTCATTCGACCGTGCCCTGCGACTTGGTCGAATCGCCCTTCTAAACTTCGCACCTTTCAAGGCCACGGCCAAGTTCAATCCGAAGTCCGACACCATCCGTATCCAGGTATTCGTTAGGACTGGAGTGCGACCATCCCCAGGGACGTACTACTACTTGTACACCCTCCACGGGGCCAAGTTCTGGGAGAGTCACCCATTTACCCTCGCTGCGTGGGACTTGAACGACAACACGGCCGAGAGCGATGCTCCTCGGCGAGACAAGACAATATCCTTCATGTTACGGCCTCAAAAGGGCTTCACGGCCCGACTGCGAAACCAATTGGTCACGAGACAGGAAAAGGAAGACGGTACTCTGTCGCCTGAAAAGAGTCTTCGGGTCATCATTGAGGGGCCCTACGGCACTGGACACAGCGTCGAGCTTTATGACTCTGCCTTGTTCGTAATTGGCGGCATGGGTATCACTGTGGCGCTTGCCCACATTCAGGCTCTACACGAGACACTCACGGAGAAGCTACCTTCGAAGTTACGCGCCGTGCGACTGGTGTGGGCGATGCGTGACATTGCGCTTTTTCAGGACGTGTACGAACGGGAACTGTCGTCTCGAATCGCCGCTCTTCGCTCCCACGGCTCTGTCGACTTCAAGGTCGAGATACATGTTACAAAACAATCGGTCAAGATGTCTGTCAGCGATCTTATGAGCAATACCGACGAGGAAGAGATCGAAAATGCACCAACGAAACAGACAAAGACCATGGAGAAGGAAACCAACGTGTCCTCAATCGAGCCTGTCGACAACGCCATGAAGGCGGCCACTGTCACACCGTTGTCGCCGGGGGGCTCTTTAGGGGCTGGTCATAGCGACGACGAGCGGCGCATCAAGACAGTTGAGCTCGCCACAGGTGTCAACCTGTTTGAGAATCGGCCTTGGGTCCAGGACCTCGTCCTCGCCAGCGCGCAGGAATGTCAGTCGACGGGAGGAAAACTCGCAGTCGTCTGCTGCGGACCGGCCAGCTTGACCGATGACACCCGGGCTGCGGTCGTCTTGGCCTTGGGAGATGAAAACGCGCAGATCGACTTTTACCCAGAGCATTTCAACTGGTGAGCAGCAGGACAGTGACGGTACTCTATAGCAAGGAGGCAGGTCAATAGCCGTATGCAGATACACTGGCGAAGCTGTAGAGTGACATTTGGGGGGCGCAATTGATCGAGTGATTAGATTATGTTGGGCAGGCGACCTTTCTTGCTTCTCTTCGTAGTTTTATTGTCTAAATTGACGCCCAGGACGACCCGTTATTTGCCAAATTCTTAGTTGCTCTTCGCGAGTGATTGAGCTTTGGATTGGGCAAAGGAAGGTGTGAGAGTGAACGCTCTTGCTCCAGGTGAGTGAAATAGACCTTTTCTCAAGCAAGATTCTCAGTCTCCCAGACTACAGACTCTGGAGCACCAAGACTCCCAAAAACCCAAGACTGCGCATACCCATTACGATACCCATTACGATACCAAGGTATAGGTATACACCTGTGACGTCAATGAATTGATAGACATGCACATGCTGATACGACTCCTGACTGGACTGTCGGTCTTTGAGGCCTCACAACGTCAGCTATCACAAGGGGACTAATTGACAATCGTCAAGATGTGGCAGAGGCCATGATGGATACTGTACCGCTGGGGAGGATGGGAGGGCCGCATGAGATTGCTGACGGCGTCTTCTTCCTTCTCGGCGATACCGCTTCGAATATCACGGGCGCGAGATCCTGGTCCGTAATGGAGTAATGGTAAGCTGATTTGCTTGTGCATTGTCAGATTGAGACAGAGATTGAAATTAATGAGAGCTCCTAGCGAAGTCATTATTCGTACTTCCAACAGAAACTGGATTCAGCTTCAAGAAGATTGATGGCGCTGAACATCAAGTTGAGGCTTCTTCGAAAGAGATGTTGCATGGCTTGGATGTCGTGTGCTTCCGCTCGAGTGACCACAACTCTGGTCCTCTGAATCCAAGTATCACCCAGCCGTGTGAGTCCTCGTTTGGGGATCGAAAACACAATACCACCTCAGAGTTTCACAATTCCCATTTCTCCGTTATTCCTGGGATGTTGAACTGCTTTCCACAGACCACTGGTCGCCTTAAAAGTCATCTTCAATGTCCATCCTGTCGCTGGTGGCTCCTGTGGTCTCGTTCTTCCACCATTCGACACACATCTTTGCGAGTTCTTCTTCTTCCTTTCTCAATTCCATCTCGTTGCGATGAATCTTCTCCTTTTCGATGATCCACCTACTTCCTCGTCTCGGGGGTCCAAGGTCGAGAAGAGAATCGAACCCTTCGTCATCGACACCAAGCGCTGCCACTCCTCCCACGATATCGTCGACCTCGTACTCTTCGTCCTCGAGGTATTCAATCCGTCGTCCATACTTTCTGGGCGCATAGTTGTCCAAGGTGTCGGGCCTGACGTATCCAGCCAGCATGAGCCGCATGTATTCCTTCCCGAGCGGTATGCCTCTTCTCAACGCTTCGCGCACGATCAGTTGATCTGGACGAAGGAGATCTTTCGGCGGACGCCCGAGTACTGTAGCGCTCCGTTCGCCCCAATACTCCAGCTTGCCCTTCCCAACCTTCTCTGGAGGAACGCCGAATATCGGAACTCCAAGTTCGTGGCCACGAGGAATGTATCTCTGGCGTACCCACTCTTGCAGCACGTCGTACTTTGTCTGCCAGATTTCGCGCTTGATAACTCTGAGGATCGTGGTGAAGGATCTTTGTTGCAAGAGCATCTTGCGCAGGCCGTCTCTCTTGTCATTGGCTCGGGGGTCGTTCAGGCGCAGGTCCAGCTTCACGAAGAAGCACGCGGCGAAATAAATATCCAGGTTCGACAGCAGGCGGGCATTGTGCACATAGCCAATACGTCTAGCGTTGTCGGGGATGTCAAGCAGGAACCACAGTCTCTTGAGCGCCAAACGGCAGCGAAACGGTAGCGGAATGCCATCCTCAGCGAAGACAGTCACGAGTTCATGGACGACTTTCTCGCGATGGAGGACCATCTTGAGCCATCGGAACGATGGAATTCGTCGCGGGATGTTCTGTGCCGCCTTTCCAGCATCGGGGTGTGGAATACGGGCAGCAGGATCGGTCCGGCACAGAGATCCGTAAGTGCGGAAGCCAAAGATGCGTGCCGACTCGGGTGCCTTGGTGAGTGCCTGATTCAGGACCACTGTTGTGAACCTGGTGTCGATGATGGTGTGGAAGTCCTTGGAGATGGCGTAGAGACTCACGAGATCCTTAACCGGAAGGTGGGAGGCCAATGCAAAGACAAGCTCAGGGTACAGCAGGATGCCGTTGAAGACGTTGAAACTGGGGTTGTCCGTGTGGGTGTAGATGTACGCAGGCGGTGGGAGTATAGGGTCGACCCGCTTACGTTTGAGGCTGATCCTTGCTTGCTGTTGAGCACGCTGTAGACGCCTCGGCGAGGTGAGAAGAGTGTCTGAGGTGGGGCCGTCGTACGGAGGCGAGGAATCTGGAAACTGAGCAAGCCGGTAGGCTGGGCGACCTGACGAGTTGGCATAGACGGGTTGAGAGGGGTGGGGTGCTATACCGGGATGGTAGATCGGATACTGAATTCGATTGCCACGAGAGTCGCGATCCATGTCGACGTAGGGTTTTGGAGGAGGCGGGGGAGGGAGATCTGGAGGAGGAGGCGTCGCGTGAGTTTCGCCTGTCTTGCCGTGGATCACGTTGGGAGTCCCCGGAGCTATCATTGGAATCATACGCTGTGGTGTGTTTGGATGCTGCTCAGCCATAACCTGATCAGTGGTCGGGCGCGTCAATCGAGGCAATGGTGTAGAAGACGCAGTTCCCGTAAAGGTAAATTGGCGTGGAATACCCCCAAATGCATGGGGTCCTACACCAGGGATAGGAAACTGTCCCACAATATCGTCTTGATCGTTGTCTTGATGGTCATCTCCCTCGTCATCTTCCTCGCCACTGTCATGTTCTCTGCTTTGCGCTCGAAGTGAATCCAGGCCATAAATGCCCTTCCGACGTTGTTGTTTCTTGGCCTTCTCGTCAAGTTCATGTTCCTCCGCCATGGAGATCGCTGATGACGAGGGAGCATCTCCAAAGGAGCGTTCTTGATTGCTGGGTCTGGAACCAGGTTCTTGGCTGCCACGAGGATTCTCCTGTAGCGGCCGCGACGGCCCAGCTGTTACCCGATCGGAATTAAAGTCTGCTCGAAATGAAAGAGGGGGCCGTGGCTCTGTGAAGGCCGGATTGTCGACAAGTGGACTGTTGTTCCCCGTAGCTGAATGAGAAGATGAGGCATTCTGGTTGGAGGGAGCAGGTTGGCGATTGGATGATCTTCTCGACGGATTCAGGATGCTGCCAATCTTGCTTCTACCATTTTCGAAGAAGCGAGATCGCTTTCTCGGAGGCGGATTGTCGTCGTCCATGTTGAATGAGGTTCTGACGGAAGGGTTGAACAAAAGGAGCACAATGAGAAGGACGAAATCAACATCAAGCTGCAGCGTTGGGATGATGTGAGACCAAGTCCAGTGATGGAAAAGAGGTGAAACCAAGAAAAATTCTTTAGTCATTGAATAATGGTTGAGAAATCAAAAACAACAACATCAGCAGTGAAGCCAAAAAAAAAATCAATAGCATGAATGAATGGCATTGCCTCGGTGAGGCAGCATCAGAGATTTTCAGCTCACCCCTTGCGCGCTGCTTGTGAAGATACACCATGATATACCAACCACATTATCGTTATTGTCCAAGAGAATGCCAGTATCCTACCGACCCTGACTTACTTACAGTGCAGCGCATTTCTTTGTGAAGCTGGGTCGTTTCAATTGAGCCTTGGTTACGCTCAGGATGAACATCGGGCGGAACCGCTCCCCCTGTCTACAGCCTACTGCCTACAGTATGTCGAGGAGTAGACATAGATTAATCAGTAGACTCCGGAAGGCAACCTGCTTTTGAATGGCTGGAATATGGAGGATACGGAGTTCGTGTCTCACCACACCTGAAAGGTGGGAGGACTGGATATAATTGATTAGCTGCTGATCTTACAATACGATATACGATATTGGGCGGTTCTTTTGGCGGTGACCGCGGTGCATATCAGGTCAGCATTAGCCTGTCATCTGTCAAAGCTCCGACTTAGTGGTTGATCCTTTGAGCCACTCGCTTGGAATTCCAGGATTTCGTTTCTTGCTGGGAGTCTGGGTCCGTCGTCATCACAAAGTGGCACCGGACGATGAGATCGGATCTTCTCGCCTCAAATCTTTGGAAGCTCGTCCCGTTCCACCCCACAGACGTTCGCTTCGAGTCCATTTGTGGCGACAGCCCCCTGCCAACGGTCGAATGACATCTAGGCGAAAGGCCTGGCAGACACAAGGCCTGCATCATTGACGGGTCGAGGCAGTCTAAAATTGCCCATTTTTGGGCTTGGGCCGTCATAATGCAATGATGCTCATGATGCCACCGTGTTCCAGTTACCCCTTGGGAAGACCGCTTTGAAAAAAACATACCAAAATGTATCGCGTATCACGGACTTCTCGTGAAGCATGTCATCAGCCCCTCTAGATAGCACAGGAGAAACCGAACGACATGCGAATGATCTCGTTGATGGGGCATTGCACCTGAAATCCAAGGCGAAGGCCAAGGTCAAGAAGATCCTGAATGAGCCCGACCATGACGACTCTATCGACGAGAACGACATCTTTTATGACGCCGCGTTCGACCCGAGTCGGGTCCTGAACCAGACGTCGCCAAAATCTCAAAGCAAAAAGTCGGCTCGCGATACCATCGCCGACGGGGTCAAAGATGCCACCTACATAGCGGCGCATCCACGGCGCCTCATCCGCAGCAAGGTCACGAAGAAAGCGGCCGCCAGGATTGGAAATGCGCGACATCCGACGTTGACCGTCGATCGAGACCGAGAACTACTCGACGCTCATGAGGCTCTGGATCATGCCGTGTCCACCAACGCTTCAACGTCAGATCCCCGAGAGCTTCAAGGGGAGATCGACGAAGCGAGCGACCGGATTCGCAGGGTCGAGGAGCAACGCGAAAGCCTGCAGACTGCTTGGATTCTGGGTCGCCACGTCACTCGGGTCAGGGTGGTTCGACCCATTCCCCGACCCTCACGACCACAATTCACCTCTCCATCGCGATTCCAGTGGGAGCGATATCTAGGTCACCTGGTACTCTACTACACGCGCGGATTCACGTCCCCTTATATCGACGACTTCGACTCCGCGCCTTTTGATCTCGAAGATGTCGCTCGCATCATCGAGAGGATCGCCATCACCAGTGCGCCATGGCAGGCATTTCTGATGAGCGTACGGGAAGTCTACATGTGGCAAGACCCTCGGCGAACAGGGCGATGGCTGGCGCTCTTCCTGGTGCTGTGGTATTTCCAGTACATCATGGCCTATTTCTACTTCTACATCGTCTACTCGACCATCCGGAACAAGTTCCAGCCGAGCTCGGTGCAAACCGTCCGTGCCAACGTGGGCAGAGCCATCGATCGAGAAGCACGGGTTCAAGCCTGGGGAGAGCTGATCCAACGCCACGGAAAGCGCGATTGGCTTGAACCGTTTCTCGACCAGATCGGACCCCTGATCCAGAGACAGCTGGGCGATTTTGCCGACCTCCTCGAAGTCATGGTCAACTTTCACAGGCATGAAAAGCCACGGTTGACCTTTGCATCGGTGTTTTTCTTCTCCTGCTGCCTCGCCGTATGCCTTTGTGCCGATATGGAATTCTGTATGAAGGTCGTGTGGTTCGTCGTGGGCGGTGGCTTCTTCTTCTCCTATCCCATCGCGACCAGTTTTCCCAAGTACCGGCTCTTGGTGTCTCAGTTTCGGTGGGTGTTCTGGGGTATACCTAGCCATGCCGAGCTCGCTATTCTCAGGTTGCAGGAGAAGGCGGTCGTCAGAGATGCAAATCTAGCCGAGTTCGATTTACACAGAGATGATGACGATGACGATGACGATGAGGGTGATGATGGAGAGAGAACCCGGTGGCCGATGGGAGAGTCGCACGCCATTGCTGCCGTGGAAAGAGACTCAGGTCGGGGTCAGCTTGTTGTGGGAAGAACAGCCTTGTCTTGGATCAGAAAGACTGCTGACGAACGTCACTGGCCGTTTTCTGAACTTCACGAGCTGCGGAAGATCGACCCTGACGAGAACGACTCGATGTGGAAGAATCTGAAAAATGTCCATTCTCGCTCGTCGGCGGGTTTAGAGATTGTATTTCTGCAGGACGAAATCACACTTCTCCTCCATCCTTCAGATCGAGACCGAGTCTTCAATTTGATTCTCGCTTGGAGTGGACAGAAATGGCAGTCTCTGCACATGGAACGACAACACAGTCATCGAGGGAACCTTGATAGAGCGATAAAGCGAGCTTTTCATTGATTTCGACGTGATGGTCTGGAACAACTGGGTAATTTTCTCAGTAACACTTTCATGATGATTACTCCTTGCAGTCCTACTCGTTTCGCTGTATTCTGAGGGTTCATCAAGACGTGAATCGTGTTCATCCGGATAACCCATGCCCATTCTTCTTATCGCTAAGTGTGATTCGTCCAAGATCCCGTAATGGCACATCCTGTGCCGATTCAATAGAGAGTCATCCATCTCAATGCCTAAAAGCACCAACATATCTTCTCCACCACGCCACAAAATCAACCGTAGAGACATCAACCCCCAGATCTTTGAGCCCGCTCGTGTCCATGTGAGTGTCGTACGGCCTCATTGTGCCATCTTTGGGTTTCCCGCCATCTTTGTCCGGCACGATATGATCCATGGGCAGACCCATGATCTCGCTGAACTTTTGACATATCTCGTACTTTGTCATCTTGTCTTCGCTGCTGAACTGCAGTATGTGCGGTATTGCAATTGCTGATTGTTCCTTTTGATCTATCCTCTTCCTCGCAAGGTCAACGCACACTCTTGCAACGTCCTCGGTGTTCGTCGGGTACCGGAGGGCCCAGTCGTCCATTTTCACGGTGCCGCCGGTCTTGTACAGTGCGTCCATCAGTGTGTTAACGGCGGATTCGCTGTTCTCGCCTGGTCCGTAGAGGAGGGGAACGCGGAGTACGACTGCGTTGGGGCCGTGTGCGAGTACCACATTCTCTCCGTCGGCCTTGGTCTGCCCGTAGATGTTTGTCGGGTTGGGCGCGTCGGTAGGTTTATAGGGTGCGTCGCCTGCGGCGCCGGGAAAGACGTAGTCTGTAGAGATGTAGATGAACAGCGAGCCATGGAAGGCTTCGACAAGCGTCTGTGTCGCGGTCACATTCAGCGCCCGGGCTGCGGCAGGGTTCTTCGTGCAGGAATCTGGTTGACGGTCGGCGGCGCCTAAAGAGTTAGTCTTTCAAATGTGTAGGAGCAGGAGGAGCTGCAGTAGTGGCAGCAGTGGTTCGTACAATGTACGACAACGTCCGGTCTGAGGCGGTTAGTCGAGCTTGTACTCTTCAGTAGAGATATGTCAGCTGTCCGTACTTGACTTGGTTGAAGAGCGCAGCCACGCTTCCAGAGTCGGTGATGTCGACTTTGCGGATCGCGCCTGAGGCTCGACTGAAGCCTGTCCCGACCGCATGCCAGTCGGCATCTTCAAAGGCCTTCAAGACCTGTCTGCCTAGCAGGCCTGTGGCGCCCGTGGTGAGCGCAGTGGGCATGATGAAAGGGACCAGAGAGGTGAATCTTCGAAAGGGAAGATTGGAGAATCACATTTGAAACTGCGAAGATGTTGTCCGCTTTCTCCAACTCGCGTCTGAGATTTACAGCACGCATCATCACGATGAACCGGGGCATGACACCCTGTTGGACTTGCGGCGTCTTGGTAATATCGTCTTGAGGCTCATGCGACGGTGGACACTTTGAGATGTGTCTGTCGCTATCTCAGCTGAACTCTCACTGTCTCTCAGCGTCTGTGAGACCCCGAATCCCAGAATCTACAGGCCTTGCATTAAACTCATTCATCATTAATCTGCAACTAGAGCTAGTGACCACTGTGTCATATCTTGACTTGAAACTAAAGCTTCATCATGCTAGACTATCCTGGTCCGGTCGTTCTCCAGGGACTGCACCCTGCATGTCGATAGCCCACAGCCGTCTTCTTTGCAGCCACGACACTAGCAATATCACCGGCGCTTCTCTTGTTTTGTTCTGCAGTCCTTCTCATGTCTTGTCCCCCCCTCTCGACCTCGAGTGCTGTCACTCTTCTCTATCTCCTCGCTCAAGGCGCTGATGATAATGAAAAGGTCAAAGCAGGTTATTCAAAAATTCCCGTGAGATCCGTGAGGACCTCAAGGAGCGGTCAGTTGTATAGTTTTCAACTAGCAATAACACGTACTCGGACGAATCCTCACTGTAACGCGTAAAGCCCGTGCACTGAGATGAAGAAAAGAAAAAAGTTCGACGATGGAGCGCGAGGGCAGACGAGTTTAAGTAGTCTCCCCGAAGCGCTGAGGCTTGGCACTCAGGCTCCAACTCGGAAAAACTTGTTTCCAGGCGCCGCCGCTTTTACATCCTCTGACTTTGAGCTGCCACTTTGTGCCGCCCAGTCTGATCCTCGACCAACGTTCTGATCATCACGCTGCACGCGGTAATGACCATTGAATGGAAAGGCCCCAAGCTGTCGGCATTAGACAATGAATTGGATTCGACAGTGCAATTCTTACTGAACAACAATGTCTAACCAGGTACCAACCTTGAATCTGAACACATGCTTCGCCTTTGAACGTTCGTGTCGCTTTCACATTATGAGAATCAGCGCTGCCGTGAGAAGTAATGTCCAACTGCATACGCTCTGAGCTCACTGTGTATGAGTCATACAGCCTGTATCGACCTTGCCAGCCCACCTACAACCACAGATAGGCAGAATCACACTTTGAGGTGTTCTGAAGTACCTCCAGCTCCTTGACATGGATGGGCACCTCACCAATTTAGTCGAAATCGCCTGGCCAGGCTTGTGGGACAAAAACCCTGCGGTACTCATATTCGGCCTTCAATTCTCTTTCCGCGTCCCAATGACATTCCACCAAGCCAGGCTCAACGCTTTGCACATTTACCACCCTCATGGCAAGTTGACCATCTCCCGCTAGTACAATCCCGAGTCGATGCTTCAGATGAGCCTCCCGGCCACAGTTGAGAGGTAGAAGCCAATGGCTACCTCCGTAGCGGGCTTTTTCATACCTTCTTAGGAGTCCTTCCACTTGAATTCCCTTGCTGGTCATTGAGAACAATCGTGCATCTTCGTACCTCTCAAGATGGTGGAAGTGGCCTGCGCAATCTTCAAAACAATGGATTGCAGGGGCAAGGAGACCACCCCACCAGTATGCTTCTGGGATGTCGAGAGCTCGGTTCAGAGCACTATTGGACTCAAAATGCCGATCTCTGAGGGGAATGCCCCACGCAAACAAACTGTTATCGTCGTATTTGCTCATGATCTCCAGCTGTAACCGGATAAAAGCATTCGACCCTTCTCCGTACAGCAAAGGCATGTTGATGTGGAAAAGACCCATCATTGAATACGCCGTATCTTCGACGCGTGTAGTAGAGCGTTTGGATGCCCAAGACATAATCTGGGCGACGGTGAATTCTGCACCTCCAAAATCATCCTTCAGAGACCAGCCCTGGACAAGAGGCTTCTCAGGAATTCTGGTGACTTCACTCACTTCGTGGCTCAACGACTGTCTTGAACCAATCTCTTCTTTCCAATCCGAGCATACGAAGGTCAGTCTGTGGGGAGCGAGGAGCTCTTGGAGAGTCCATCCACGAGTGAACCACTTGCTAGCTTTGAAGATCTTTGTCCATTCGGGCAGATCGAGATCATCTCTAGCCGGCACGTCGCATAGGTATACGTAGCAGCACTCTGCCCGTCGATACCATCTGAACATGGAATTGATGGCTTCTTGGAGCTCGGCGCTGCTAGTCTTGTCGATGCAGCAGGTGTCTATCCAGACAAAGCGGTGGCCTCTTGTTTCGGCAAATTGGCAGAAACGCTGAAGCTTCAACCAGCCTTGTTTGTGGAGGTTGAGATTACCCTGCAGTTCCCCCAGAGATATTTCCCCCTCTTCCCACCGATGGGAAAGAATGACATACCCAGGGACAGATCTCCCCTCGAATACATGCTGGGACAGATCGGACGTCTTGATCAGTCGAATCATCCTTTTCTTTGCGATGATAACAAGATCTTGGATGTGAGTTGATGCCCGTTTCGTTACGGGTATTTTGGGTCCTCCTCGTTTCCCAGAATCTAGTCCTTATTCGTCTCTAGTCCCAACTAGAACTTTACCCCGTCCACAACGAACATCAAGCCCGTTCGTTGTCTTGCCATTTATACGTTTTCAGTTGGCAGAACCGACTGTCCTGTACCCTCTTTGATTATTAATATGCGTCTCAAGAACCTTGGTCGATTAAAAATTGATGCAGAGGGACTTTTCGTGGTTTCAGATGGTGCTTGTTTGATGGCCGATGATGGTGGTGAGAAAGCTCAACGATTGAATAAAGAGCTGGGTTCGCAATGCAACGGCGAAATAGCCGCCCTGGGACACACAAATCTACCTTTGCGACAACAAGCGTAGCACCTCATGACCCGTCCTTCCCTGGGGGTTACATCTGTTCGACAAGCGAGAAAAACTCGTTTGGTTGCTGCACATAGCTACAATCTTTGATACGCTTGCATAGAGCGAGCCTTGAGGCCTGAAACTCTCGGTTCTCATCATAATTATTCGGGCTCGCGTTTGCAACGACCACTTTAGCTGACCTCACCAGGCTTGACACTACAGTTTGTTAGGAGGAGTTCGTTGGCGGTTGGAGATTCGTTGCAACGATCCTCTTGTTCGCATGACGCTGATTTGGCGAAATCTTCTTGAAAAGTCGCTGCAAAAAATGGAGTTACAAGGTTCATCTTAGATCATTCGCCTGACATGCTCTTTCGCCGAAGTAAAGGGAAATCGGTCACCCCATGGTTACCCGCAGGAGTGGCATTGAGTAGACCCCGACCATAAACAAGTTCCACAGCTTGAAGGTCTTTTTGTCATCGGCAACGGTCCGGAACAGCAGATACCTCACAGAAATGAGCCCACCTAGGCCCACCATCAACGCAAAACCAATAGGTGGCGCGCCAACGTAGGCAGGGCAGACAACCGACCAGATGGTCATGAAGAAGACAATCGACCAACGCGCTAGATTGTCACCCACGACGAGAGGTACCGTCTTGCGGTTACGTGAGGCATCACCTCCTTGATCGTACATGTCCATTGTGTGAATGGTGGTGAAGACGGTGGCGGAAATAATGGCCTCCCAGACCAGTAGCGACGAAGTTGGTGAATGGATACCGCGGCCACCAAGGACGACTTCAAGAGCGCCAGTGTTGAAGCATCTATATCCAAAGCCATTGATCAGATGGCGAGGCAAGACGCCTTCAGCTCCTTGGAAATCATTGTACCAGACTCCCACCACGACCAAGGACAAGCACTGTTCAAGCCCGCCAATGCGAAGGCTGGTGATGATGGCCAGAGCATAAAGAACGAGCACGAGGTTCCGAGCTTGTCGAGGCGCCATTCGCTTGGAAGGCATGGTTCGCCACGGCTTGTTGATCTTATCTTCGGCGATAGAGTCTGGCTGCCGCTGATTGTCGATGGTGAAGGGCAACAGGTTGATCCACAGCCAGAAGAGGGCTAAAGGCGCCCGGCGAAGGAGGTCGACCAGAACAGCATCTCGCATGCCAAATACCGACAACGCTGGAGAGGCGACTAGAGCGAAAACAAGACCGGGACCCATGATGGTTTTGAGGTCGGTGAGTGTGAACAGCCAGATAGACTAGGCATGGTACCCAGCCAGCTGAAGCAGCCGCTGAAAGTCGATCTCCTGACGCTCAAGAAACCCGCTTTTCAACCACCGCCGTTGATATAGGTCGCTAACGGCGGTTTTGTCCCTTTGCGGGATAATGAGAGTTTCTTGTCGCGTAGAAGACATGATGTGTTGTGGTAATTCGAAGTAGTAGGGCACAGTTATACTTGCAGATCAGAGGGAGTCCTGAAGCATGGGTCGACAACATTTCACCCCTTCGCCCACACCAGCGCCGACTCTTTAAATTGTACAGGCAGACCAAGTCGGCGGTTTGATCTGCGCCATTGTTGACTGTTGAGGCCGTCCTTGCATGTGCAACGCGGGCCTCAGCGTTGCCTGATTCGGGTAATTGGGTCGGATGGATCCTGTCACCGTCGTCCTGACGAGCCGAAATGGATCTCCTTTGCCTCGTCGTCCTACTGATTGAGGACAGGATTTGAAAATCGCGATATCGTCTTTGTTTATGACCAATGAACTCCTTTTCTCGATACCAATTTTGCTCACAGTCCTGTCACCGTGAGGCTGTCACATGCAATACTGCGTTGATCGCAGCGTAACGCCGTACTTCACTGCCACACATGGTAAGAGTGATATGTTTTGCTGCCTTTCTTGCGTCAAGCTCGAGCAGAAGCGGAGATCTTGGAGGGGTTGACGCTATTGCTGCTGTCTCTGAGCTTGCCATGTTGCCTCCGATACCCATCTCATTGGGCTGTTTGCTCTGTGATCATCTGTGGGATCGGCGGGCAGCTTTTTTATTTGATCATTTTTGGTGTCGATCCTCAGGGACCTGGACATTGGATTTCCATCCCACGTCTGTTTGACTCTCACTGACGGAGTCTTCCAATTCTCGAAACCCGTTCTGGAGTACGTAACCAAAACTCAGAAGAGTACTCTTCTGAGCTATCAGGATCTCATAACGATAAGGATCATATTGATGAAAATTATCAAGTCAAGTAGGAGGAACTAATTACAGAAGGCTTCGCGAGTGCAGTATTCGAGTCCAGTAGTCCCGCTTGGGTTGTCGCAGGATGGTTGTGACAGGCTTCTATAGTACACGGTTCACCACTAACGCAGGGATATCCACAACCTATAGTGGTATTGACAGGGAAGCTAAAACCTGATGGTCCCTCTGAGGTTGGATCCGTACCAGTTCCGGAGGCTGGTATTGTTTCTGAAGACGCGATTCACATTGCCCTGTGGCTTTGCCAGCCTGAGTCTGTTGAGTCTGCAAGGCTGTAATATTGCTTCGCAGGCTGAGATTAAAGCAGTGCAGGCTTAACTATAGAGGAACCTTTGGTACAGAGCGTAGTGAACAAATGTCACAACACGGAAGATCAGGGTCACGCCAGGCCTTTCTCCCCTTCAACCGGCGAGCTAAGGGGTGATCGCTGAGACGGCTCGCGCCGGGGCGAGCAAGGGCGGCATCACCCGGTCGAACTGGTCCGAGCGACGGAGGCGGCGTCCACTTTTTCAAGGCCTGTTCGCGACTTACTCTCTTCTCACCGTCTTCTCACTCTCCTACTCGCGCTGTCGCATACTCTCGTAGTGACAGTCTGATTTCTACTGCAGTCCTCCTGATACGGCTCGTCTCAAGATGAGTTCTATGATTAGCAGGAATTAGGGAATTCATTTGTGGGTCTTAACCAAGAGTGTCAACGTTTTAAATCTGAGGTCCACTCTCCCATGACCTCGTTGATCCTGGATAGGAAATGGTGTCTCTCTTTGCCTCCAAGCGCACAGACTATAATTGATCTCCGAGCTCGAGAACCATGACTAAATGAAGTCCGAAAAGGGGGAAGCACTTAGATATCATTCGTGCAGACATTCTGGCTAACTGCCGGGCTGTCTTTCCGGCAACTCATGGATAGTCTCTGAGCGCCTGTTTCACTAGATCAACCATCGCTCTGCCGCCGGCATACTGATTGTCTCCGGCGGTAGAGCCCGTCTGAGGAACATCCGGCGATGTGCTCACCACACCGACGATTTGCGGACCTGGCTGGTCATCCCACTTGGCCCATACTGGTCCCCCGCTCTGTCCGTTGAAAGTATCATTGAAGTGGCCCAGCAGTTGAGCATTCCCGAACGTCTCGGTCGTGCTAATGACGCATCCGTTCTGATACTCTGGTCGCTCCGCATTGAACAGATCCGCAGGATATCCGAATGATATCCAGTAAGGTTTCCCATTCCAGCTCGCGCTGTACTCCTTTGTGCCAATCGTCCCGCCTACTTTGGTGTTAATGGGTTCGCTCAGGACGCACACCGCATAGTCCCATGCGGATTGCTCGTCCGTCATTCTCCTGCCGTTCTCCTTGTACGCGAGCGTATGAGTGACGTAGAATTCGCCCCAAGGTCCACGACCATCGTAGTAAGATGGAGTGAATGACATCCAACCAATGTTGCCATTTGCATCGCGGGTCCAGTTGACGCAATGCGATGCCGTGAGGACGTGACGTGGCCCCACGAGCGTGCCGGAAGAGGTACTAACCGCTGTGCGGACTTTGCCTATACAGGAGAAGGGATAGTTGGTGTCATGGTAGATATGGCGTTCATCTGGCGGAAACACGACCCCAGCCACGTCATTGGGATGTTCATCATCAGTCTGTTCTATGCTGGAGGCTGGAATACGCGCAGGGGTGCTTTTGAATGGGAAATTGGGTAGTCGCTCTGCTGGCGTCACGGCATCTGCCGATGGCTGCGCAGCGTTGATAATGACCGCTTTGACTGGAGGGAAAGGGTGCAGGACATCAATGCCTTGCTTGGGAATGGGACCGTTATTCTCGGCCGGGATGTCTTGGATCGCAGTCTGAGGTGGGTTGGCCATGGCAGATGGTAGTGGGGTATGTTGCTTATGGTGTATAGAGTTGTGGATTCAAGGAGAGCTCACTGGTAAAACTTTCTAGGACGACAAGTTATGTCTGCACGATGGGTTGAAACTTGGGATAGATATAGTCCAGATTCTGAAGAAGTCAGTGTGGTAGCTGGAGTCCAGCTCTTTTTCAGCTTATTTCCAGCTCCTTCAAGCCACCTTCAGCTCCTGCTCGTATTTTGCCCTTGGCATGGGCAGTGTCACGTCAGGTGAGCTGTCCGTACAGACTTGGCCCTCAGCTGCTGCCCCTATTGTGTTCATGGCGTGGGAAACCTCGTGTCAGGACGAGCCATCTGTACAGACTTGGCCTTCTCACATCGAGAAAAGCCCACTGGCAATTCCGATTCGGTCGAAATCTGAAACGCCGTCGTCAGTGACCGAGCAATTGCAGTGCCCAGAGTACACTAGTTTCTCCATCGTTGAGGAGGGATGTGACCACAGAAGCGACGGTGTACGCTTGTAGCTCTCTAGGACTCGACGTTCTTAACCTCTTGCAGATAGAACAGATGGTTGTGTCTTACAAGCCGCAGGCCAAGTCCGGAACCCACGAAGGTGCACCACGGAAACGGGAGGTCAGCCGGGCCAACCTTTGCGTCGCAAGGCTGAGCTGTTGGCTTACACATAGTCGATCATGACCAAGCAGCGATGCACGGAAGCTAGGGGTAACTGGTTATCGTGCCCCACTCCTCTTTGTTTAATATTCATGTCATTTACTTTCACCCCGGCGCTTGGTTTGATTTATCAGCAGCCTTATCGGAAGTTTGTGCGGAGGGGTTTCCGACGCCGCTGGCCGAGGGCCTTCTCTGGACCTCGAGCCTCGACAGAGACGTTACTGAAAGTCACAACTGGGCCGGCTGACCCTGGCGGACCGTTGCAACCCATTCCTTGACTGTCATGACCTGTTCAAAGAGAATTGGCCATACAAACTCACCCGCCGCTTTGAGTTCGCTGCTGAACCCAGCCGTGCTATCCTTGAGAAGTGTAACACGATAGCCCAACTCCGTGGCATGACGAGCCGTGGCCTCGAGGCACGTATTGGCCACCATTCCAGCCATGACCAAATGCGTAATCTCTCTCTGGCGAAGTTGGTAGTCTAGGTCCGTGTTGGCGAACGAGCTGGAGTTCCAGTGCCTGCTCACGACAACGTCGCCGTTGTCGAGCCGTGGCTCGAAGCCGGACATGATCTCACCCCCCCATCCGGCAAAGACGTGTTTATCTTTGTTGCGCACGTGGGACGCTCGCATATGGAGCCATCCATCGTAATGGCCTTCCTTGTACGATTGGTGAAGGCCGTAGTAGATGGGAATCCCGCCTGATCGAGCACCCTGTACCAGCTGGCGTATGTTGTCCACGGTGCCAGTCGTTTCGAGACTTTCCTCCAGAGCCGGATACAGCTTTCCTTGAGGATGGAGGAAGTCATTGAGTGGATCAATCAGGACGAGTGCTTGTCGTTGAGACATGATGGTCGTGGATGACAATGTGTTTGTGTCTGGAGATGGGACTGTTGACTCGCTTGAAGGTTGGTCCTCGTTGGTACTTCAGGGTATGAGAGGCCCTTATCTAGGTAAATGTTAGGTGCTTATATTTATAATCAGAAGTTGGTATTTGGTCTGGGACTGGAACGTGTCGTGGGCAGATGATTCGTTGGCCGTCCTGCAGCGCCATCATGTCTGCCTTTCAAGCCAGTTCGTTTACTGCGCTGCGAATGCGGGCCTCCTGGGCCATTTCCTCTCGGCCTTCCGACCGGAACACCGAACTGTATAACTTTCCACGACAAACCTAACTCGAGTAGGATATCCGGACGGACAGATTGATTTCTCAGCCAACCACACCCTCACCGAGAAATGTTTCCCCTCACGCAAGCGAGTGCAGAATGTACTGTAATGACTTTCCAGTGCTTACATGGAATCAGTAGTCTCCGATAAAGATATTGGAGATGCTTTGACCGGTATCTTCGGGCTTGTACTGATAGATGGGTTCTCCTCAGCCTTCAGCCCGTCACAATTCTACAAGACCCTCGACCTCCACACTCATGCTGTCTCGGGGACATGTTTGAGAGTGACCACACCTGTTGTCGGACTGTAGGATGATATAGTGCTGATGGTGCACCTGACTTTTGCCCTCTGGGGAAAGTCTTTCCACAACACACTGCGAGGTCGTCATGCTCCGAATTGTCGATCTGTATCAGTATAATCTAGGCTTCTAGACGCACAAAATAGCACGTATTTGATTTCCAGCTAGCTTAGGTCCTCTGTGAAGAGCCCCGCAACCTTTTACCAAAGTTGACGCTGGATTTGGTCGATACTTCAAGGGTCTAAAGACGCCATGCGTACCAAGGAACTTGTAAGTGACTGCGTCCAAGCGATCGGCCACCTCCTTGCAGAATCTTCGCCCCAAACTCTCAGCCAGAGATATCTCGGAAGACGGTCGACGGGCGCTTCTCTCGCTCCCAGCGGACGTGTCGCATCCCGAAAAGGTTCTCTTCCATGACTACAAAAAGCGCCTCACGCAGTGCTTCGAAGGTGGGTCTCCCGATGGTACCTCTTGCCTGTCGAGGTGAGTTTCAGTAGTCGTGTGTAGGAGTCATCAACATACATACAATTACCGCGAGCACGGCGACGTTCTCGATGTTGCCCATTGCTGCTTAGGCCGCACCTAGATATATTACATAAGTGCATACTTGTACACAACTCGCACCTGAGCAAATTCCCTCGCTGACAAATCTAATTGTCCTCTGATTCCACGCACGTGCCGCCAAGCCTTCCTGTACAAATCACCTTGAAGCCCCATGCGCGACCAGACTGTCCGCCTTCAGCGCAAGCCATTCTTTACTGTGCCGACAGCTCGATTGGGCCGTGACAGCTCCGCGTCAATGTCCACGAATGCTCAACCTTCAACGCGGCGCAGGGTCAAGCGCAGAAGGGTCAACACCACAGACACGATCGAAGTTGCACGAGGCTCGGCTCCGGTAAGCCCAAGATCACGCCCACTCCGCACCGCCCGACTGTTCGTTGACTTCAACAGCCAGATCCCAATAGGCAAGCCTACAATGCTGCAACGGCCCTTCAGGCGGCCACTTCCTCTCCTTCACTTCCCAATATGATCCCTGTTTCCCGACCTCCAGAGGCTCCATTCTACCCCGGAGCCATTGAGATGTGGGTTGTACGTGATGCAAATGGGCAAAAGCGGTTGGTATCAGAAAGGGTCCCTGGATACCGACATTGGCGCAGTATGTTCCAACAAAAATGGTGAAATTCCGCTGACTCGTAGCGGCCTAGTTGGAGACCCCAATATGTCCACGTGTTTCGAGTGCAACAAGGGCGGCAACTTAGTTGGATGTCGCACCTGCAAGAGATCATACCATATTGCTTGTTTGAAAGAAAGGGCGTCGGAAGAACTGGTTTTCAGAAGAAGGTTTCATTGTCCACTCTGCATCGAGCGGGGCTGGGATGAACAACCTCCTCCTGAAATACTACCTCTCACAGCTCCCTCGTCCCGTTCAGGAAGTCCGGACCCGCCCAGTCGTCAAGTGGTTTCTCGCCGAGTGTCTGGTGCAGGAGACGAACCGACAAATATGCCGCGCCTTGGCCGTGGTGATGGCGGTGGCGATGGCGAGATGCAGAATGACCCCAATCAGCCTTATCGACCCTCACACCCTGCACAGGCTGAGGAAAGGAACCAAGACCACGAATCGGATTTCTTCAATCCTGAACAAGATTCGACGCCAACTGCGTCAGATGCACACCCTATAATTCCACAACCCATCAGGGTTTCCCACCCCTCCTGGGCCCCGAGCTTGCCAGCAACTTCGTCGACCCATCCATCTCGACGGCACGAGTGGCATGAGTCCGCATTTCCAGAGACCTCAGACGACCCAGACGGCGTGAAATTGCCTGCGTCTAAGAGGAGAACAAAGCGGTCAAGATATCAGACGATGGAGAGCGACGTAGATCTGGCGCTCACGACGATCTATCGCGAGATAGAACGAGTCCAGGAGCTAAGGCTCGAGATCAGAACTTTGCAAGATGAGTTGAAGATTTCCAATCAAGAACGCCAGATGCTGCAAGGTCGCGTGGCTCTCGAACGCTCAACCAGAGGCGAAAGTATCGCACAGAGGGATGCTGAAATAGAATCCCTGAAGAAGCAGCTAGACGCCATGACCAGGGCTCACAACGCCGTTGTGCACGAGAACAAGCTTCTCGCTCAGCGCATTGAGGACAATACTACGACACAAGCTAAGCTAGAAGAGATGCAGGCTTTGAAGATCGGACTCCGCCGGTTGCTCGGTGACTGACGGCTCTGACTCAGGTAAAATCTCATTCTCTGTAAAATCAAACGTCCAGCTAGTCGCAAAGTTGCGTCTCGGAGGCCGTTTAGAAGTGTGGCCCTATCACCTATGGTCTGAGTACGAGGACGAATGATTTGGTTGGTTTGTCCCAAGTTCTCGGCTCCTACGGGAGCAAGCTCATGTTCTTTTCCTCCTTCCTTACCCGTAATCTCTCTGAGCCCCGTTCATCTTTCCCGCGGCCGGATTGAAAGGTAATTTTGCAACGGTCCAGCACGACTTTATTGAAACTCGGGTCTCTCCTTGATCTCTTCGAGCAAGTCCTTGAAAACGGGATCGCCACTTTCGGCCAGTTTTTGGAAATCGGGAGTATGCTCTTTGACCCAATTTTCGAATTTTCCGGGCTTGAACGTTTTACCTTTGTCAGCTCTGGCGTGGGTAAACAAACAGAGACGGGGGAGCGGTTTAGACTGACCATAGGTAGAAACCAACCACGTTCGAAAGCGGAGTCCAGCGTCCCCATGATGAAGACGTCTTTCAGCTCCTTCTCGACGCTGGGGGCCGGGACGTCTTGGACTGTCTCATTCCACATGGCTTGAAGCTTGCGCGTCATGTCAATGTATTGTTCCTCAGTCCTTCCGGTGCCACTTCTGAGGGACACAAACAGCCTGTTGCTTTTGAATGGCTTGCCCCCAACATAGTTGTCCTCACTTGGTACGCTCCGTGTGTCCACAAAGCGACAATTGACGATGAATCGGGGGGCGCGAAAGGTGAAACTATGCCAATCTGTCACTACACGAGCCAGCCTCGACTTCTGGATTGGAGAGAGTGGCAGGATGTGGTGGAACTCGTAGATTGGCATGGCTGGGAAAGCTTTTACTGGAATTCTGGTTATGCTCTGACCTTCGTCCAGTGTAGCTGGGGCAGCGATCTTTCTTTCTGACGGTTTGAACGGATTGAAGGCTCTAGGAGTGTTCGCTAGGCAGGCAGGCCAGGTATTCAAGTACGAGGTATGAAGAGTCTGACATACCCCAGCAATAGGGTGAGAAGGGCGCTGGGTGGGCCCCCGGTTACGGGCAAGATTGGTAAGCTGAAGTATGAATCTCTGATCAAACTATCCTGCGTACGCGCACAAAAAAACGAATGTAACCCATTCCACCTCGACCCAATCGAGCCGTCCTTCCCACGTCCAGCTCTGCCCCCCATGTCGCGCCCTTTGATCAAATTAAGGCAAAGCGTGGCACTCCATTTCGACCTGGGCTCCAAAAGGGAGGCCGACGACCTGCACGCAAGTTCTCGCCTGTAATGTCGGTCAAATGCCCGAGGATTCAGTGTGATCGCAGAACGCTTACTGGCTGTGGTTCCTCGAAGACACCGAGGTAAGCTTCGTTCATCTCGGCGAAGTTTCGCATATCGGTGATGTAGACGTTGATTTTGATCACTTTCCCGAGCCCTGATCCCGCAGCCTCGAGCGTTGCTTGCAAATTTTTCAAGATCTGCGCCTGTATTCCCGACGGAACCGTCAGCAGCTACATTTCTTTCCCGGGATTCGTCCCCAACGGCATGTCAATTGACGGGGGACGAACGGTTTGTGATTTGACCCCTCCCGGTACCAGCTGGTTCGTGTGGGGATCCATGCCAACGTTTCCAGACACATAGATCATATCCTTTGTTTTGATGGCCTGCGAGAAGACGGGCAGGGGTGCCGGGGCGTTGGCTGTGACAACAGCATTTCCCGAGCGCGCGTTAAAGTTCCGTGAAGAAGACATGTTGGAGTTGTGGTAGCGATCAGCCAGCCGTGAAGCATCTGAACAGTGCATTAGTACTCGTACAAGATCGCGTATAAATCCTTCAAAGCCGCGAAGCCGCGAACAGCAAATCTGGCGACTGCTGATAAATCAAGGGGGCAGTCCGAGTTCGGCGTTCGCAGCCAACGAGAGTTTCGGGGTTCGTCTTTCTAATCAACGGAATGAATGCACTTTGTCATCGTGCTCCACCTCTTACTCTGTCCGCCCTTTGACTCGCCAACATTGTCCAACTTACAGGGCCATGTGTAGTGTGTAGTGGTGACGCAGACAGCATCGAAGCTCGGACTCATTTCGCGAAGAGCTATAAAGGATCAGGGAGGTATTTACAGCCTGAGAAAGGATAGACTCTGAAAACATTCGCCCCGCCCGACCCCAAGAGAGGAGCTCGACGGCTACCCCAGATAACGTGGGAGACATGGACGGCATCAGAGATGGATCCTCGCTCGTGGCATTCGGAAAATCAATGCGAGACTCCCATTTCCTCTTCGCTGATGGACATATCAACTTGAACCAAGGTAAGCCCCCCGGATCAGGGCGTCGCGTAGTCCATTCTTTCCCCGCTCTCAGGGTGTTCTGACATTGGCCTTGCCCGGTCCCAGGTTCCTTTGGAGGATATCCTCGAAGGGTCCAGGAGCGCCTAAGACATTTCCAGAGTGCCGCAGAGGCAGAACCAGACCGGTTCATCCGCTATACCTATCCTGAGCTCCTCCGCCAGAGTCGGGCTCTGCTGGCGGACGCCCTGCACTGCCCGGTGGACGAATTGGTCTTGTGTCCCAACGTGACGACAGCCACCAACACCGTCCTTCACAACCTCCGATGGGAAGCTGGGGACAAGATCATCTACACCTCTGGGGCCTACGGGGCGTTGGAGAAGACCATCGACTACGTTGTGGAGTCGACCGCGGCGGAGAGCGTCAAGGTCGAGCTCGGACTCCCTCGCAGCGACGACGAAATCGTGGACCTGTTCCGCGCTGCGGTGAAGAGAGAGAAGCGTAAGTGCGAAGCAGACGGCCAGGGCCGAGTCCGCGTGGGGGTTTTCGACACGATTGTCAGCATGCCCGGCCTGCGGATGCCGTTTGAGAGGCTTATCGAGACCTGCCGAGAGGAGGGGGTGTTGAGCCTTGTGGATGCCGCCCACGGCATCGGCCACATCCCTCTAAACCTGACAGAACTCGATCCGGATTTCTTGGTCACCAACTGCCACAAATGGCTGTACGTTCCCCGCTCGGTGGCGGCGTTCTTCGTGCCCCGGCGGAACCAGCATCTCATCCGCACCACTCTCCCCACGTCACACGGGTTTCAGCCTCAGGGAAAGGATATCTACGACCCTATGCCGGCTTCCGCAGAGGAAAACCCCATGGTCAAGCAGTTTGAGTACTTTGGTACGATCGACGGAGCACCCTACTGCTGTATTGAGGAAGCGCTAAAGTTCCGAGATGAAAACTGTGGCGGAGAAGCCGCTATCCACGACTATTGCACCGCCTTGGCCAGCAAAGCAGAGCAAATCCTGGTTGAAGCGCTGGGCACCGAGTCATTTGGCATTCCGGAAACCCACCGAGTCTACTTTGCCCACGTTCGCCTGCCTATCCCGGTCGGCGCTGGTGCTGGCGAGGTCCCTTTGGAGGACGTGCCAACCGTCACCCAGTTTATGAATCGCGAGTTTGTGGAGAGATATCGAACATTCTTGTATTTGTTGTTCTACAACGGGGCATGGTGGGCTCGTCTCAGTACCGCCGTGTACGTAGACGTTCGAGACTGTGAGTACGCAGCCCAGGTCCTGCGAGATTTGAGCGAGAGGGTCCGCAGGGGGGAGTACAAATCTTGACGGAAGAGTCCCTTTGGGAGATGGTCCACCACACAGAAACCCTCACCCCACACAGAGAAGCAACGCACACTCCAGAGAAATCATCATATCGAATCACGTTGCTACTACCGAGTTAACACCACCACTCGCTTCGCACTTTTTCTCGTCTCAGTAAAATTTCTTGTTTAAGCCTCCTCACCTTGGGCCAGAGGACTAGCGCATCCTAATCGTATCAGGGACGAGATTGCTAGTCCGGTTATTTCGGGTGACGCGCGTATAACCTGTAGAGCAAATTTGGGCTGTACGGTGTCCCCGAACAATGATGACAAATCATGTCTCGAGCAGTGATGACAAATAACACTAACGCGTATAGAGAGGCTGCAGTAAGGTTCAACCATCTCAAAACATAAGACGTCCACAAACGCCTTTACCGAGGAAAAACATATTGGATCTTGCGCCGTTTATGATGGCAGATTTTCCATCAACACGAATACAAGCCATGATCCCTGGAAGGGAACAATAGAAGTTGCCTGTCTAAGATTCAATCAAAGTTGAACCTCGACTTGGTTGATACGACGGAAAAACAAAACTAGCATTTGTGAACGAATAGATGCGCCAGGAGGCGTTCCCAGCTGCTTATTGTTCTAGTACATTTAGCTGGACGGCATTGACGAGACGTTCGAGCTTCTGGATTGGGATTGGCGATATTGGACGTGATAAAATTAGCTCACTCGGATTTTCGGGGGAAAGTCAATCTGAAAGAGAGCTACGTTATAATGGCCATACGCCTGTGTAGACAGGATGTTGCATACTTGATTCGATTCGGCCTCTATCACCGTACAGCCAATCTGGACGGTATGGCACCCATGATTCAGTACTCTCTTTTCTTCTGTATGACATCCTCACTTTTGAAAGGCGTTCACGGATGGCTTGAGCAATTCCAACCCGATTACGGGAGCATCTGGCTCCGGATTGATTAAATGGTTCGGATTTACTTTTGTGATTGAAGAATATGCTACATGTGCTGTCTGCGAAGGCGTAAATCAATGAAGGCCCAGGTGAAGGTAGTGTTATAAGCTGACACACTGATTTACGGCAAACATACCACAGCGCAAAGCAGACACTTGAAACCAGGTATGTAGGCATGTTGAACACCAGAGAAGAAGTCTCCGAATGTATTGGTGTCAGACCAGGTCATAAATTGCGTTCCCAACCACCTACCAGCCACTCTATCTAGTGGGCATATAGTTATCACGTCCCCTAGGACCCAGGTAGATCCAACAGAGATTCTTTCACCCTTCGTTTTGCTCTTGCAACCTCAATAGTTGGAGCACCACAGCAAGTGCCTTTACAGATATATAGTAAGGTACCTCGGCATGGAAAACGTCACAGTATATCTGGAGCGGTATTTTCCTTGAGGATTGATTTGCTTTTCCATTATACGATTCCAAACAGCAGGCCAATCAACGCTCAGCGTGCCCGAAGCGAGAATGACTGAGTCTGCTGGTCTCCAGGCCCGTTGCAATGACGAAAAGTGTCTGTCCGGTTCCAATGTCAGTCAGATCATGTATGGCGGTTCCATCTAGCGCCTACAGCCGAATCCATCTCCACAGGCTTCTAGAAGTCCCTTGATCCTGCTTGCCAGGGACCGACCTTGGATCGTTCAGCACCTGCGTGACTCGACTTATCCCGGAGGCCATCATGAAGCCGAGAGTAATTGCCCCAGGACTCAGCAGCACGACAGAATGCCAGGATCGAATTGAAGGAGATTGCAATGGGTTGGCATTTTGAAAGCCTGTGGAAGTCAGGTGGAGAGAGATCTATAGCAAGACATGAAAGGAACGCGAGGGCACCATTTCCGAAAGAACATCGAGGACTCAACAGCATCATGATGGAAAGCCCACATCGAGGATCCGGATAACGTACCTTCGCATACCCATAACTGGTTGGTCCAAGTTTGCGTTGTACTTTCAGCTTTGAGTCAAAAACCACTGATCTCGTACTGTCGATTCGGGGGCCTGCGTCCCCCCTCTCTCTTTCAAGTGAGCCATGTGTAGACTATTGACGTTCTGCAGTGCCAGCTTAATTCATGTCTTGCGGTTCATGGACTCAGAGCGGGGCTTTTGTTTTTTTTTTGAAAATCTAATACCCACTCTAACCATGGTCTGTAATATGATGTATTCTTCCTACCTTCCGAGTGCCACCCGATCCGTGGTCTCAATCTCCGCGGGAAATATCAGGTCGCCGTGCTTTCTGACCTCATCCATGACTTCCATAATCAGCACCGATTCATTCAAGCTCTGGAATTCCGCGCGCGGCTCCTTTCTGCCGGCAACGAGGGCTCTGGCGACCTCGTCTGCTTCCCAAAACATTCCATGTCCTTCTCCCTCGGGGTTCATTCCCTCGAAACCATTGTACCAGTTGCTCCCTTTCCCGGGCCCGGGCTGGGGCCAGGTCTTGTCTTCGACCTCCCCGGTGGCCAACACCACCCTCGTTCGCGTAGGCCGATAGATTGGGGGCCACACCTGAACCTCGCCCTTTGTCCCCTGAACCCGCACGGCTGGGCCGGAAGACCCCTTATGGTCATAGTCGTTGCATAAACGTAGACTAGCCGAAGCCACGCCGTGCATATTGCCCCCTGAATTCGCGTCCCGGGGGAAGGTCAAGAGGATAGTCGTCAATTCATCCACACCAGTGCGGGGATACTTTTGTACAGAAGATTGAACGTAGGGGGCCTTGCGGACTTCCGGGGCTTGAGTAGTGTACAGGGTTTGGAACACCCAGGTGAGACTGTAGACGGCCATATCGAGGAGAACACCACCTGCAAGCGCCGGATTGACCAATCGATGGCTGTCCGGAAGATCTTTCTCGGGATCGTCCCCTTCAGCGTTTTCCGCGAAGACTCGAATCACCGGGCCCAACTTTCCTGAGGTAACACATTCTCGAACATAGATTGACAACGGGAAATATCGCGTCCACATGGCTTCCATGAGGAGGACATTCTTCTGCCGCGCCGTTTCCACCAACTTTCTTGCCTGGGCAGCATTGACGGTGAATGCCTTTTCGCAGAGCACGTTTTTGCCGGCTTCTAGACAGAGCATGACATTTTGATAGTGATGCGAATGTGGTGTGGATACGTAAACGCAGTCTATGGCTTCATCTCCCACCAATTCTTCGTATGATCCGTAGCCTTTTGCAGATTGCGGTGCATGGATGTCTCGGAGATATTGCTGCGCTCGTTCCAGACCCGAAGAACTTGCTGCTGCCACGACGGTGTGCCTGACATCGTGGACGTTGCGAGTGCGAGGGTCGACAAGTAGATCTTTTGCAAAGGTCTTCGCAATGAGGCCAGTTGCTGTCAATGTCATGTGAATATTACATGCCGGGTCATGACTGCCTCTGAGGATAAAATACTGACCTAGGATCCCCCATCGAATGGTCCTGGTTTCCATTCTGCAACCCGCACGGGACTGGCGAAGAGGTATCGATACGCAAGCCGAGTGACAACCGCAGGTGTCTCAAGAGCACACTTCTCAAATATAGTTTCCGAGTGGACTTGTCCCAACGTTACAAGCGCGACAAGGTCAAGAGACACCTTTGCTGGGGTCGCGTGTTGCTTTATGTGCAAGACACATTGATGAGCCTGTCTCGATATGGTTAACCGCCAGCTTTCTCCACCAGAAAGATAGGAACTTAGACAATAGCGTAGGACAACATGTAACTCGTGGTTGGGTACCAGGGAGCAGAGAAACATAGCATAGGTACCCGTAGCTGTGATGTGACAGGTGATCCCGAGGTAGCCTCCTTACGATACGGTGCGATCAATCCGCAGTTTGGTTCAATCATAAATGCAAATCCACTAAGCTATAGACTGAGCCAGCCTTATCGCTGCCCTCGCAATACCAGTCATGGACTCGACTTGTGGACCGTTTGATTTTGCCCACACTCGGTCTTCTCTGTTGGTACGTCGAGTGTAAATGTTTTCCTGGGCTTCCAGGCTCATTACTAGGCCCATTCTACTGCTTCCCCATGGTTTCAGTCAGCGGGGCCGCTATAGGCAGGTCGGTTGAGCCGCGAAGTCGCAAACCAGGCTCGACACCCTGGATCACCGTAGCCAGATGTGGCACTCCTGAACTCGGTTCGACGCCGAATAGCTCGTCAACTTCTTCCAAAGTCTTTCCTTTGGTCTCCACCCAGAAAATAACCACATAGACCACCTGCAACACGTCCCAACAACCATTAATCATGTAAGTTTTCCACCCGATGGCGTCCAGGGCATACGGGAAAGACATTGTCACCATCAATCTAGAGTCCCATAGTCAGCCAATTGAAAGGTGCACGGAAAAGGGGAATTTTTGCTCGTGTCGTAGAACCTACCCCAGCCCGTTGGATGCGAATGTGTACACTCCTATCCCACTCGATCGAAGTGAGTAATTGAGAACTTCTGGAGGATAAAGCATGGCAAGTGGTGTCCAGGCAAGACTATAGGAGCCTTGAAATAGGAATATCAGCGCCACGGTGCCATAGACTCCGGACGAGTTGCTGCTGTTGCCGTAGACTGCAGTGCGGTAAACAAGTCAGTGAACTCGGCATTACCAAGCTGCTTGAGGGTATAGACTTGCGCTTTGTCAAGGCTCCAACCAAGAAGATGAAAACTGTCATCGCGACACTTGAGACAATGGCTAGAGGCTTTCGTCCTACTACGTCCAGAGTGAATGTGCCCACAAGAGCACAGACAAGGCACCATGCGTTGAGAATAATATTCTGACATAAATCGTGAGCCAATCAACGACGTTAGCCCGTGAACAAGAAACGGGAAACCTACGATCTCCAGCTGCGTGTTGGTGTTTGTAATCCCCGCATTATCCAACATCTTTCCTAGATAGTAAGAGATGATGTTGTTACCTATTTGAGTTTGTCAGTGCGATGTTCGGCACGTATGGCCTCAAATGTGGAACGCACCCGAGAGCATGGTAATGGCAGCAACCGAAAGGCACAGCGCCAGCCTTCGAAGATTCTGGTGATTTTTGAGAAGCATATATGGATTTAGTCTTTGCCCTTCGGTGACCTCGCGCTCAAGTACGTCGCAGATTTCCTTGTAAGTGACCATCACGACAGGGTCCTCCCGATTGCCGTCAGCATATGTTGCTGCAAGGACCGACATGGCCTCCGCTTGACGCCCACGGTAAACCAACCAGCGAGGGCTTTCCGGAACAAACGGCAGAACTGTCACCGAGATAAGGGTCAAAACCCCTTGCAAGGCCGAAGGAAGACGCCACGCCCAGGTGGAATCCAATTTGGCGGTTCCATACGTGATACCTGCTGCCAGGAGTCCCCCTGAGGGAATAGTCAGCCGCGAGATTATGGGGCCAGAGGATACCGCATGTCGGCCTGACGTACCGACATAAAAGAACGACATAAATATTCCTAATCCCACACCTCGCCACTTCAGAGTAAGCGTCTCCGAAAGATAAACTGGTCCACAGAGAAATGCGGTACCGTTGCCTAGGCCCACGACGAAACGAGCAATCACAAACATGGCAATATTCTGTGCTGATACTTGTAAAATGACTCCGACGAGTGTGATCACGGCACTGAGCCACATGGCTTTCTTTCGTCCAATCCAATCGGTGACTTGACCATAGAAGAGCCCAGCAGTTGCTGTCCCAGCCCAACCAATGGCGGATTGAAGAGCGAAAGTTGCAGTATTCAGATGGAAGTAATCAGTGTACGATGGGAGAATGTTCAGTCCAGACCTGCTTCACATCAGAATCGAAATCTCCATAGAAGCCTTTTTCTGTACTCACATCATGGAAGCATCATACCCAAGCGTCTAAAAACGCATCTTCGGTCAGCGGGTGTTTGTTTCTTGGGAAAAACCGCCCTACCGTTGACAAAATGCTAGAACACCACAGGAGAAAAATTAAGTTCCATTTGGAGCTCTGACGGAAGCTTCTTCCCGTGTTCGAGTTAACCATGGCCAGGAGAATGAGGAAACTTGACTCGGAGCGGTTATTTCTCGTTAAGTAGCTCTCAAATGGAGGGATGACTTGTCAAATAATCGCACCAAGACTTTGTGGTAGAGATCGATTTTGTGGTGGACATGATTTCACAACAGAAAAGGTCCTTTGGCCTTATATAGTTCGCTTTCTGCCCTATCACATCGCCGTCGTCTAAGTGGTTGGTATGACTTTAACGA
This sequence comes from Exophiala spinifera, assembly GCF_000836115.1. Classification (NCBI taxonomy): domain Eukaryota; kingdom Fungi; phylum Ascomycota; class Eurotiomycetes; order Chaetothyriales; family Herpotrichiellaceae; genus Exophiala; species Exophiala spinifera. The sequence continues at coordinate 1,621,187 of NW_015622518.1, read as the reverse complement.
CTGATGTCCTTTCTGGAACCTGATTGCCTGAGGAATGTCTACTTTTTTGTATCAGATAACGTAGGTGTTGGCGAGAGCTTACGAGATTGATGATAAGAAGATGGCGGTTAGCCATTTAGAGATACGCCTCGGTCCAGAAAGATTGGGAGCCCAAAGCTTTCCTCTGACTCTGCCAATCCCGTAATGCGGTGGCTACTTCGCAACAGGTTTAAGTAACAATATGGGGGAACAATACACCGTGCCGTCCCTGCCCCGCCGAGAAATCTAATACTGGCGGTTAACCTAATTTGATCTCGGTAGGCCTCGATACGAGACAGACTCTTCGTCGCAGTGTGCATCCACACCATGGAGGACTTGCCGGGACGTGCGTCCGTGCGTGCCCAAGAACATTACCGTACGGGAATAACACTCCAGTCTTCCACTGTTGATGCCTTAAACATCTAAAGACGTACCTCTATCCTACCGAAGTTTGGGGCCGGATACATTTTCATGAAGCATACGGGTAGATATCAGAAGATGATCTGGCCAAGGAGATCGTCTCTAAAAAGCACATCGAGACCTGCGGTGCCGTAATGGGAAGTTGAGTCGTCTTCCAGTGCATACGACAGCAGATCCAAGATGCCACGGATGCAGCCAATGCCAAAGGTGGAAAGCAAGTACTGCAAAGCTCGTCTGCAGATTATCCGGTCCTCAGTGGTCCCTGTAGCCAATGCAATAATAAATACCGCCCATATCGTCACGCTCGTATCCCTGGGGTTGGAAGCGTGAATGTTGGCCAAGAGGTCTACACCAGAACGTACGTATACAGCAATGATCGCATCCGACGAGCTCAGGGTGCAGTCGACTAGTTTATGTGCGTAGATGAGGCACGCACAACGATATATTCCAGCCGTCGAGATCACTTCCGCCGGAATTCTAACACCATCTTCTCCTGAGCCAAGAATCGGTGATGACGGTTGCCATCGTTCTAGACTGGCCACGATTGTTCTTGCTTCGGACAGGTGAGATCCAGACAGCGGCACTCGCAGGCGTAGATATGAGAGCCTGAATATCCAATTGATGACATCGTGCAACATGGCTGTATGAGATGAGACTCTCCAATCAATCGTACCATCATGAAGCCTCCTGCAACTTGTGGCAAGAGCATCGAGCAGATGATTCATATTCAAAGATGTTTGTTCCAGTGATAGATAGGCTGGATGGAACGTACTTGCGATCACTAGCTGAAAGATGACCTCTCCCAGAACCTTGTGCTGGAATATCGTCAAAGCTCGACCATCTTCAATTTGTTTGGTGCACAGTTCCACGGCAGCTGTCAGGTGGAACGTATTGGGCTGTGAGTCATACGTGCGTAGGGTCTAGAAGTTTAGCGTTAGTTATTAGATAATGCCACGACGCGCCGTTATGCTAGATACTTACCTCAAAGATATGGAGAGCATTGATGGCAGCAAGAAGCCAGGTACTATCACACGCTGTTAAGACTAAGTTACTGCGGAGGGCGGTAGAGACTAGTTCAATCGATCGAGTGTGGTGAGCAAGACAGACTGCTTCCCATCTAGAGTCGCCTTTCGCCAATACTGCAGCACCACAGGCGGCAAAAGCATACATCAAGCATGGATTGTGAATTGCGTCCTGAAACCCCAGGGAAACGAGCGAGTACTCGGGGTCAGCCCAGGACAAGCCTTGTATAACGTCGAATGTATGGACCAAAAAGTCGAGGTGAGTCGCCTTAATGGTAGGGTTTGGTATCGGTCCTCGGCGGGTCTGCTCGGTATAGGCTGGGAGCTTCAATCCAATGAACGTAAGAGGAGTGCCAGGGACGTGGGCGCGGTATGGAGATGGCGAAATAGCAGTTGCAGCTTCAGATTCGTATGACGATGGATCTTGCTCCTCATCATCATCCCATAAGCACTGGACGGATGGATTTCGTCTGCACCTTCGGCAAACAGGTTTTGTCTCACTGCATTTCTTTCTCCGGTGCCGACCTAAGACACTGTAGATTAGCGGAGGTATCGGGGGTATTGGCTAAGCGGGATACTCCATTACAGGTGATGCAACCGGCGGTCGAACGGCGATGCCGTACAATGGCCTTTGTGGCACCAATGTCCGTCTTGGAAACCTTGAAAGTAGCGAACATGGCGGGTTCAGACTTTCTGTAAACTGCTTGGTTCGGCTTACATGGTGAACACAGATCATCCAGTCACGACAAAACTGCAGTATCGCGAGAAAAACTGGACGATTTATCAAGGAAGATTAGAAGAGAGGTTTGGGGGAGGGGGGGTCCACCGTCCACCCTCGGCTGAGATAAGTACCTGTTGTTATCTCTGGAGGAGGGAAATGGCGGTTAACCATTTTCGCTCTAGTCCGGCGGGTCATCTCTACCGCCTAAACAGGCAAAATATCGTGCAGGTCAAATATCATTTACGACCCTGAAGAAAGCGGCGGTTAACCTTTTTCTCCTGTTTCCAGGACCATTTGCGACCGTCCAGGCACAAAATCCCTAGAGTATGATGCCTGGCTTTAATTGACATTGAATCACTAATTTCGGGTATAAAACTTTGATGGTCTGACCTGAACCTCAACCATTTGAAATAGCCTTACCCCTTCTGCCACCAGCATTCTAGTTGTGGACTTATCAGAAAGTTCTTCACACATAAGCCAAAATGGGATCTTATGGCCTTCCTTCGGAATGGGAATGGCCCGAATATCGCCGAGAGGACGCGGAATTGGATCTTGAGAACATCACGATCAAAAGAAGCATTGCAGCTCGGTACGGAGAGGATGGTCTACGTCGTAGCTGGATCACTGTGTGCAAAGAGCTGGAAGAGTCAAGCCGACAGATGAGGGATGAAGGCAGTAACCTGATCAAAGAGTTCTCATGGGAGGAATTTCTGGCCCTTACCGATACCGACAAGGAGCAGATCAAGAGAAAAGGCTGCTTCGTCGTCCGAGACACAGTGCCCAAAGACACAGCTAATGCTTGGTTTGATGATATCAAGACATACTTGAGGGAAAATGAGGGCGTCATAACGGGTAAGCAGGAACACTTACCTTTCTCTCAGTTCAGAGAGCTGATAAAAAGCCGCAGGATGGCCCAAAGAACAGCCTTATATCCTACAGCTCTACTGGTCTCGACCTCAACTGGAATGTCGCACTCACCCTCGTACCATGGCGGTGCAACGTGCCATCCTTAACCTATTTCACGATGATGAGGATCCTCAAAAGACTTTTGCTGCCCCGCTGGCCTATGCTGACGCCATGCGCATTCGCCCTCCAGGCAAACCCTTTCACGGTCTAGGCCCTCATATCGACGCAGGCAGCCTGTGTCGCTGGGCCGATCCCGAATATTGCATGGTGTATGACAAGATCTGGGCCGGCAAGCCCGAGGAGTTTGACCCATATGATCTTACCCATAGGAAGCGAGCCAATCCATCGTACTATCCTGGCGCAGCACAGTCTCATGTTGTACGGGCTTTCCAAGGATGGACTGCGCTATCACCAGCAAGTCCCCACGAAGGCAGTCTTCAGCTGTTCCCTGATTTGAAGTACGGGATTGCATACGTTTTGTTACGCCCTTTCTTTCAGCCACCAGAAAATCCAGCTGATATTATGGACGCCGAAAAGTGGACTCTCAACCTTGACGACGCTTGGTTTCCAGGGGTATGGCGCCACACCCCACAGGTCCTGAGTCCTGACGCATTTCCTCATCTACGTCTGAAAGAGTGTTTACCTTACATCCCCAGGATGGAGCCCGGAGACACCGTTTGGTGGCATATGGATGTAGGTTATCTTCCTGAGGACACCGCTTCAGTACTGACTAAGATTAAAACAGATGTGCCATGCTGTAGAAGTCGAACACAATGGAACACAAGATGCATGCGTGGTCTACAGCGCCGCCACTCCGACCTGCGAAATGAACATCAACTACATGAAAGGTCAACTGAAAGACTTCTTGAATGGTGTTTCTCCAGAAGACTTCCGCGGAGGCTGTTATGAGAAGGGTTTGAAAGGATTTCCAGGAGAATCTGCCATCTTGAACGGTGAGGCGGGTAGAAAGGCGGTCGGGTTCGGGTTGTAGAAGAGCCCAAAGGCTTTTGGGGGTTTGGACGCTTCGAGGCTGTATTCAATACGATAATGAATATAATTGAAGGGGACGGTCATCCTTGCGCGTCCCCCGTCAAAGAGCAAGAATGGTCCCCTTCTAACGTCGTCTTCAAAAACTTCCACTCTCAAACTATTTGTCCAGGCTCAGATTGCATACCGTACTGGATTGTACTGCAGTACACACACACACTATTACGCCCCGAAAGGGCAAGCTAAAGCTAAGCTACTAATACAATTCTCAAGATATATTCTAGTTCCCTTAAAGCCCATATAAAATTAAATTTCCTCTTCGACATACAGCTCCACTCGCTTACTACATCTTTTAGAGTCTCGTGTTAGTAAACCTACCATGGCAGTCTAGCTTGAAGGCGGCTCTTTCGGTGTTTGGCATTATATTCTCGGCAGCTGAAGCATCTCTACTTGGATTACCACGGGTTGAGATAAAGGGAGTCGAAAATATTCATGAAAAGAGAGAGCCTCAGAGAGGGTGATTTCGTCAGGTGGTGTTATTCAGTCGTCCTATTATTATCGCAAATCGAATCGTTGTCTGAGCTACCGTCAGATCTAGAGTTCAATATGTATCATGTATTAGCTGAGTAACTTTCCAAGATAAATTGTTTCTATAAGTTTCTACATATTAAAGCATTTCCGTTTAGAAGGCTATCTACTTAATGTATCGAGAGAGTAAGTGGTCGATAGTCTCTCTTACTTACCTGTATACATATAGATTGATCAAAGCGACATTAATGCGGTGAAGATGACTATTCAGTCTAGTCATGGAGTCTATTCTAAGTTAGACAAGCACGTTCACTTCTCTCCACGAAAGATAATCGTAAAGTTGTCTCGTGTGCTTGCCTAGTAATGTCGTGTCAACCCGTTTTCGATAAATTTCGACCTTTTCTAGTAGACTTCTAGTAATGTCGCTTGTGTAGTGTTAAGTATATTGAACTATATCTTTAGTCGCTATATCGATTAGGCTGCGTAACGAGTAGAGTTGAGTAACCCGTTAAGGGGTCTTAACTCTACCCGCGTACCCATTGGAGCCTTTTTTTTTAAAAAAAAAAATTCATACCTTATTCACGAGTACTCGAGCCGTTTTCGAGTAGAGTTAACTTTACAGATTTTGGTAAGGCATAATAATATTTTAGGTTTAGCCCGCTCTAACTAGCTAAGAAGCGGTATCCTAATAATTCGTAATCTAAAACCTAATGATTTTTTTCGTCCGTCAGACTCGTCGAGGAAGACCCAGAAGCTTGACGCAGCTTTTCATGCTCGACTTCTAACGCCAACGCGTCTCCTAGCAGTGCAACATGCATTATGTCTGTCAACAAAACGGACTCAACTCCTTCTTTAACCTTCGTGTCGACGACGGGTCCTACACTTGACCATGACAGCGCAAAGGCAGTGCGGGCGCACACGACTAGAGCCAACTTTGCAAGACGACGACAGCGCCTAGTACGAGAATACGCTGTTCAAAAACAAAAAGACCATGACACCGTCGTTAAGTCTCTGCAGATCGAGGTTGATGGCTCCCAAAAGGTTGGTTTTGAATCAGCATCGGTAGTCGAGCTTCACCCCCACTTCCTTGTTCATCCGGGCCTGGATCGAAAACCAAGTGGCAACGATTCGTTCTTCATCAACTACTGTGCGTGAGCCATGTGATCTGTTCCTCTTGCATTTTCAGTATTGCTCGTGGCCAACTCATGATCTTTGCACAGTGACACACGAAATGGAGAAGCTTCACCTCGATGCGACCGTCCCAGCCTCGGACGCTGTCCTGATCATGATGAAGTCGGACTGGGCCTGCTTTCTTCCCGAGCCTACCATGTTTGATGTCTCTCTATACTTTGCGAGGCTGCTCTATGCAGCGCGGCGACAAGAACATACACAGCGACTCCTTGTGGATGCCTACAAGGGCAGGGCAATCCGAGCCGTACGGGAATGTCTCAACCAGGGACTCAAGGCTCTCAGTGATAGCCTCGTTGCGGCAATACTTATACTCACAATCCTTGATGTTCGTCTCGTTTTGCATGAGTCAAATTTTCCCACTCATTTCCTCCCGCCCCCTGGAATCGTTACTAATGGTAGTTACACCTGGACAGCAAACTCTAGGCAGCATTGAAGCGTGGAAAATCCACATTACTGGTCTCGTCGAGATCATTACCCTTCGTTCTAGGAAGCTGAATTCACCACCCTCCGATTTAGCATCACTGATAGTCCCGCGGTTCGTACACCTCTGCAGTCTGGTGAGATTCAACGGAAAGCTAACAAGACTGTCTTCTTGAAGTACCGTGGTACAGGGACTTCTTCTCCTCTCCCGGTACGATTTGACGCTAATCTTAATGATCGAAAAAACTGGTGTATTCGACATGATGTTTTCCGTAACTGGCAGAAGAGCAGCATACAAAATCCTGGCGGACGCAGAGGAAGTGACCAGGTGGATTATCCATGATGGCAACAAGGCACCTTTCGCTCGTAAAGAGCAGATCCTCCTTCGTCGAATAATCAAGTCTCTGGATGCAGCGATTGAAATCAACAGCGACTCGGATTCACGCGAGGCTTTTCTCACGGCAATAGCTCTGTCGCTCAAGATATTTCTTCAAATGACCTTGCAACACACCATGGGGAGAATGACGGATCTCAAGAGCTTGGCTGTTCAGCTCATGGAAGTATTGCAGAAACCCAAGCAGCAGCTACCTTCTTCGCTGGTGTTATGCGCTACGGTTGAGTCCAATTTCTGGTATACGACGATGGGTGCAATCGCTGCTTCTGATTCCGACGTCAAATCTTTCTATAGATCGAGGCTTAAGCGGATCGCGGACGCCTTAGCACTCGCATCCTGGACCGACGCTGAGCGAACTTTGGAGACATTCTTCTGGATACCGTCCATCTTCTCTAGCCTGTGCCGCCACATACTATCGGAAGTCATGGATTGGAAGGAGTGTAGTGATTCGTAGCTGTACGGAATGTGCGGCCTTTTATGTACTATACCGCTGCCTCTTCTCGTCGCGAGTCTTCTCGCAGAATGAGCGGACAAATCCACTTCCCAACCATCGTATAGTGCGTCAAGCATGCGTCTTTCATCAACGGCACCTCAAATCCACTGCTTGGATCCCAGGTGAGAGACAAAAGCTCCTCCATCTCCATTCTCGACACTCGCTTTCTCAAATACCGAGATGACCGCTTTGACAGCCTGCTCTGTAGTTTGCTTCTCTTTGAAATGTGGCGCATATGCCTGGAACTTTGCTATCGTGGCAGCGAACCCTGGCAACTGTTTCTCACTCACTATTTCTTATCTTGTTAGAATTCGTCTCCCATCACTCATACACTGCACAGGCAAGGTGGAGGCAAAGAAAGCAAATATTTCTCGTCACTTACGCTTCGAAGGGTCAAGACGCCCAGTATCGACGACTCCCGGGCTAATGCTGAGGAAGAGCACGCCATCCTTCCTGAACTGAGCGCTGTATTTGGCGACGATGGTGTTGAGGGCGGCTTTGTCTACGGCGTAAGTAGGAGCTGTGTCAACATCGTATTTGGTGATCAGGTCGAGGTCGGCGTGGCCCGAGCTGATGGCAATGACCTTCTTCTTCTTTCCCTCGAGAATGAGCGGGACGAACAGGTTGAACAGGTGGACGGATCCGACGACGTTGCTTTTGCAACCTGCAAGGATTTCATGTTCTAGAGCCTCGGGGTTTTCGCCGCTACGTTCAACTCGTCGTTAGCATGCTCTCACTTTGGTAACTATTGTTCTCGGACACGGGTTTTCACGAAGTTATCAAGACGGGGAATCATCCATGGGCACAAAATCACTTACAGCTGAGTGAAGTTGAAGAAAGCACTGTCGTCGCTAAGGCGAGCGCCGTTGTGGATGAGATAGTCGAGGCCTCCACCCGTGATTTTGGCAGTGTCTTCGCTTGCTTTCTGTGACGGCACACTCGGTTAGTATTCAGCAGCCCGCGTCGACGATGTCGGTGTCTGAGCGCTACCTTCAACGACTCATAGCTGTCCAAGTCTCCGTGTAGTATGTGGACATTGCTTCTGCCGCTGAGCTCTGCCTTGACCTTGGCTTCGGTGGCCTTGACGTCGCGAACGAGGCCGACGACAGTGTTTGCGGGATCGGCGGAGAATTGTTTTATGAATTCGAACTATACAGCATACGAACATCAATCACTGCTCGCGTCAGGCGACGCTCACAGCAAGGGAGCCTGACTTACTCCGATGCCCCGAGAGGCTCCAGTGACGGCGAACGACGACATGCTGGCCTGAGGATATAGGTCCGGGCTACAATTATCTGAGAGTCGAGAAGGCTTCTTGCGTGTCGACGTGATTTATTTACTTTGGATGTTCAGAGAACAGGTCCTTTGGTATGCGACTTATATATACCTCCATATTCTCAGTCACGCACTGCCTGCTGATACTACAATCCATTTCCGGTCGACGCTCGTCCGAATCGAAGTTGCTCGTCCGTTCAATGGATCCTGCGTGTTGTGAATGAGCCTACGAGTAGTAGGCATCCAGACTGGAGACCTGAGCGATGCTAGGAAGTTAAGCTTTCTCAATATACATATCGAGTTAGTACGTCGTTCTTGTGGCGACTCGGGAGTACAAGTATCCCAATGAAACTCTCCGCAACGGCTACGAGTCTCCGTACTTTCATCGATCTAGCTGCGAAACGGGGCAGCTCAGCAGCCACGAGACGACCTCCGCTGGCACGGCGAAAGTCGGCCTAAGTCGACCTTTCAGGAACTTGAACAAATTTGCCGAAAAAGGATGACACTTCGATACGAGATCAGCATTTAGTTTGCTACATAAGCTTACGGGACCAAGGTCTGTATTCCTCGTAGCTCATTTTCTCTCGGCCCAAACAAGGGTATCCAGAAATCAAATGGCCACGCTTTTCAAATGTCGCCCCAGTAGCTCGTCAAGGAGGTGAATGGTGCGATCAGAACAGACCGTTTCTTCATAACTAGAGAGAGGTGTGAGCGGTAGAAGCCACAACTTTACTCTGCTCAGGGTTGCATTATCCCAGGCCCTGCCACGTAGCCATGGGGGGTTTGCGCCGTGGCAAGGAGCCCCCTTGTAAACAGAGTGTCTGGGTTGTTCTGTAGCGAAAAGGAATCCGGGATGCAACGAATCTTATCGATATCTCTCATATGAGATTTGTTCGCGACGTCTGCGTTCGACCGTATTGACGACCTCCGGCTCGTAATAGTCCTCGGGTGCGGTGCTTCCACGAAGAATCTCCTTCTCGTGTCTCTGTGCCTCTTCTCTCGTCATCAAGACGAGATCCGCGATGGGCAGCTTGATCATCTTCTGGCCTTCCTTCAGATACGACTCGTCGATGCGGAAACCACCTTCGGGTTTCCTCCATCTGATCAGGGCAAGTCGACTTATCAAACCCGACACGACACTCTTGCCTCGGAAGACTTCTTCGACGAGATACGCGACGTCGTCGCGACTGACGGGGATCCGTAGACCCACTGTGACCTGGCCGTCGGTGGTCCTGACGAGGCGCTCCTCGACAGCCTGCAGGCCAGCCAAGATACCCTCGTACATCTTCTCGCGACCCTTGTCTCCTACCCGATAGTCCATCGGGTATCCCGCGATACTACAAATCACATGGTTTGCAACCGTGTATCCAAACACGGCCGGCATCGTCCCGAGTACTGGCAGGATCCTGACCCGGAAATCAGGCAGGACACCCAGTTTGTCCACGTTCCCCTTGTTGTACTCTTCATCCGCGATCGGGAGTAATTCAGCCTTTCCTTCCCCGGGCTTCTCCGTAGAGAACACCACCGGAATACCGTCCTTGACGCCTTTCATCCTCAGTCTGCGCCTCGTGGACTTGGACAGGGGATCGTCGGTGCTCGTCGAGATGTCCCCGACTTGTATCCTCGTGGGGTCGCTCTTGCAACCCGCGCCCATCGAGCTGATGACTTTGATTCCCTTCATGGCGCAGTAGTGCAGCAACCCGACCTTGGAGTCGATGTTGTCGATCGCATCCACCACCCAGTCGGGCTCCTTGCAGTCCTCGCCGTCCCTGACTTCGTAGTCCCATTTCGCGAGCAAGGCCTCCGTGGTGTTCGAACCGAGCAGTTCGTTCCGGCAGTCGATCCGGGTCCACGGGCAAATCTGTTCCAGCCTCTTTCGAACGCAGTGGACCTTGGGCGTGCCGACGTCCGCCAGCGTCGCCAGCGCGTGTCTGTTCAAACTGCTCAGCGTGACCTGGTCAAAGTCGATGATGCGGATGCGCGACACGCCGCTCCTCGCCAGCGCCGCGACGCAGTGGCTGCCCACCCCGCCCAGCCCGACGACGACGACAAAGGCATCACGCAGCTTCGCCAGCCCTTCGTCTTTCAGAAACACCCTGTTCCGCGCCAGTTGTTCGAGTATGAGTTCCTCGTCGTACTCGCCCTTGCGAGCGCGCGCCGCGATCTTCGCCGACCGTTCGTCCTCCTTGTCCGTGATGCTCGGCCGCAGGGCACCGCCGTATTCCGTCAACTGCGTCGCGTGGTGCTCGCGGGATAGCTCGGGGATCGAGGCTTTGAGCTCCTCGGTGATCCGCCGGCGCCGTATCGACGTCGCCGTGAAGATTATGGACGTGGCCGCAATCGCCCCCAGAGCCGCAGCGACGCTCAGCTGCACCGTCGTAGATGCATGTCGCTGGACCCATTGTGACATGGTGATCGCGGTTTAGGAAGCCTGCGTTTTATCTCTGCCCAAATGAGACGCTTGTATCGTAACACTTTTCTGCTTCCTTTTCTCCTCCTCCTCTCAGGGAGCGACACACGCAGGCCACTCCGCTCTACTCTACACCTCGTTGTATACCATGAAATGTAGAGGATATTCGAAGTCGATGACCCTCTCTAGGATGTATCTACAGCAAAAGGCAAAAGATACTCATTGAACCGTCATTAGGAGGGTGTGTGTTCTTTTACAACAATCCGTGCTCTCGTCTCCAACTCCCAAAATCTGTTGCATGCGAATCTCGAACGATCTCCGCATTATTTTTTCCCTCCCGGAGCGACGCCAACCTCAAATCTATCACTTCCTTTCTTACTCTACTTGTCTCTACGCCTGCCTCCAGCTTCTTCGTCTAGGGTAGGGCTTTTGGCCTGTTTACGTCGTTCCACGATCGCTCGGCTCACCCTTGGATGTCCTTGGGCTTGTTCTCTACCGCGCTCCAACACTACCCTCCGCGCGAACCCTCAACCACCTCGCAAGACCACTGCATCCGCGCGCGACAAAGTTAAAATAACATTCTCTATACCTCTCATCAAACATCATAAAAACAAACCCTGCCCGAGGAGCTCGATCTTTTCTAACAACAAACCCCCCCCCCCCCCCCCCCCCCCCCGGCTCACCACCATGGCGCGCAATTCGGAAAAGGCGCAGTCGATGCTCTTCCGGTTCCGCGCCGCGCAGGCCGCAGAATCCGGACTCCTGCCGACCGCGGGCCAGCGGCGGCCCAAGGCGCCGAGCACCATCAGCACCATCCCCGTGTGCGAGAAATGGCGAGGCCAGATCCTCAAGGAAATCTCGCGCAAGGTCACAAAGATCCAGGACGAGAGCCTGTCGGATTTCCAGGTGCGCGACCTGAACGACGAGATCAACAAACTCATGAAGGAGAAATGGGGCTGGGAGCGGAGAATAAGAGAGCTCGGCGGGCCGAACTACATGCGAGGCGGGGGCACCGTGTTCGACGACCAGGGGCGAGAGGTCCCCGGCGGCGGCAAAGGGTACAGGTACTTTGGCCGGGCGAGGGAGTTGCCGGGCGTCAAGGAAATGTTTGAGCGGGCCGCGAAGAGGCGAGTGCACGGGGACGAGGGAGACGAAGACGCAAGCAAACTCCGACAGGGACAGGACATCAGCCGGAAGAATCTCGACGCGAGGTATTTTGGCTTCGGCCTGGACGAGGAAGATGGGAGTCTCCTAAAGTACGAACGCAGAAAGGAGAAAGAGGCCGTCGAGAGGATATCGAAGCTGGCCGATGGGGACGACGAAGCAGACGACGAATGGGAGCCTTTACCTGGTGATACGGGTGATGGAGTGCCCTGGCGGCTACCGACGCTTGAGGAAGTCCAAGAGGAATTGGTAGATCGAAGAAGACGGCAGCTACTTGATAAGCTTGTATGAAGGGGCTTTGGACGGCAACCATGATGAAGCCGAAAAACTACAAGACCAATGAGGCTAAGAAGGAACAAGTTGTTCAAAAACATACACTTTCATTCTTCATGGATCCTTCCGCCCCGGGCAACTCTCGACTCCTCCTCATACTCTCTGCAGTCCTTCTGTAACAGTTGTTCAACCATCCGGCTCTTACCAGTCATCTTTCTCATCAAATGCCAAGTCCCTCGACTCTCGGACTCTCTATCTTCAGCAGAAGATAAACTGGAAAGTCGCTTTGTTATCAGCAGGGTCGGTTTTGGCTTGGAGATATACAGCTGCCGTGGTGAAGAAGCCATCGGAAAGTCTATGTATCTCCATGTATGCGCCGATCTGCTGATTACCACCGCTCCCAGAGAAGACAACGTTGGGCGCAGTATTCAGGATGATATAGGTGTTGCGGTCTCCCGGACCAGCTGTCATTTGACCAGTGCATGTCCACACGATATCGACGTCCTGCTTGCCGTCGTTTCCACCAAGCCAACTCAGCACTGCCCGGCACTCATCCGACAGGTAGAATGGATCAGGTCCGTATTTCACATTGATGTTGGCAGGGTATATTCCACCGCAATTGGGGTTGGTTATGTCGGGATCGATGTTGAGCTGGAGTTGTGCTGTGGCAGCAGAGGCGTTCTGTGCAATCTGATCGTTGTTCAAGTTGAGGTTCTTTGTCCCGGTGGAAGCGACATATGCCTCGGTGAGCATGGCAAAAGCCGATAGCACGAGGACGAGGATGTTGAATCTCATTTTCGAGGATTACGCCAGTGCAGTTGAGCAAGATCTGGGGAGGGAACCAGCTGGTCTTGATCCGATGAAGTGCAAGGGAAAAGCGTGGTCAATTGGGGGCTGGCTGTAGCACTGCGAGATAATGAAGAAGCCACTGGATGTGAGTTGGATGACGATGGGAGTGTTGAGCATGTAGGCTGCCTGCAGGACTTGGTGCTTCCTTCTGTCTGTCAGTGCCGCTGGTCTGGGTCGAGATAGAATTGTGAGCAGCCGAGAGGCGTTGAGGTGTGAGGTGTTGATTGCTGAGGAAGTCGTCGTCGTCGTCGTCATCCTCGTACCTCTCTCGTTTGTGTCTCCTGCCCTGAATTGCGTATGACCTGATTCTCTTTCATGATTCTACCAGTGGCCAAATCTTCCAGTCCCGTATTTTCACATCTTCCTCTCTTTGGCGCTGACATCCTACCCACCCTCGTCGTCAGCTTTGGAATTTCCGGGGGTTTACTGTAGTCGGCCGACGCCTGGGTCTGTGGTGCCTTACAAGCACTCGATGGAACCACAGTCAATGCCATGAGAGCCATCTTTGCTCAAAGCCAGATCTTGTGTTGCTCACGACGACTCTAACTGACTGGCCGATCAGGCGACCATTGGCTCACATGCTAGCACCAAATGGTTTGCTACCATGCCATATACCGCGCGCTCAGCTGCTGCTTCCTGGTCCAGGGCACCCACGCAATGTGTGTAGCCGTCCATAGCACGGTCCCTGCGATAGATCAATTGGTGGCTTCTCGTGCGTGTTGTATCCCTCATCCGGTATCTGCTCGCGTGCTGCGTCACAGCTGGAAGTCGTTGGCCTGAACCACTCACAATCTTAGAGACAAGCAGATCATCTCAAGGAACTCAGACCATGATCGCTCTGGAGAGACCAGTAGTAGACGTGATCGAACACTGCTAGTGATCAATGATATAAATTGATATACGTACATGTATCCAGACACACACTAATAACAGCTGTCATGCAATTTTCGCGGCGACGGGGCCGCTTGGAAAACCCACAGACTGACGGTCCAAGACATGTCAACTTCAGCCTTCACCCTTGGTTGGGGGCTTTTCTTTTTATCTGCCCGTTGTCCTCGCCCTCTCTTCGTGATGCCCCTGCGGTTGCAAACATCACAGGCATCGATGGAGAGCGCAAGCAAAAGCAGACACGCTGCCTACAAGTCCTCGCCATGATCCTGAGGGCATACCGCAGCCGTCGCTCACGGCAGCGCCGCATACTGTATGCGTTACTATACACCATCGTGGCACTGCTGACTTACGACCTCCTCACGATCCTCAAGCACTACCGCGAGTTCTCCCGCAGTCTCCTGTCCCACACGTACGGCGATTTCGCGACGCTCCCTTCGCCGGTGCAGAACCAAAAGGTCTTCATCGTCGCTCAGTTCTGGACGAACGCCGCCGTGATACACGACCGCTGGGGCCAGGCGCTGCTCGACCTGGTCGGCGCACTGGGCAAAGAGAATGTGTACATATCGATCTACGAGTCGGGCAGCCTCGACAACACCAAGGAGATTCTGAAAGTTCTCGACTCGGTGCTCGGGGAGAGCAACATCCCGCGCACCATCGTGCTCGACCACACCACGCACGCCGACGAGATCAACGCCGGGCCCCTCGACGTGCAAGGCAACCCGCGGCCGGGCTGGATCCAGACGACGACAGTCGGCGTGGGCAAGGAGATGCGCCGCATCCCGTACCTCGCGCGGCTGCGCAACAAGTCCCTCGAGCCCATGTTCGCGCTGCAGTCGTCGGCGCTCCAGCCGCAGACGTTCGACAAGGTCCTGTTCCTCAACGACGTCGTCTTCCGGCCGCCGGACGTGCTCTCCCTCCTGGCCACGAACCAGGGGTCGTACTCGGCCGCGTGCGCCCTGGACTTCCACTACCCGCCGGACTACTACGACACGTTCGCGCTGCGCGACGCCGACGGCTACGGCACCATCCACACAAAGTTCCCCTACTTCAGGTCGCGGGACTCGCGCGACGCCCTCCTGGCCGGCCGCGCCGCCAAGGTGCAGTCGTGCTGGAACGGCATGATCGCCATGGACGCCGCGCCCTTTTACGAGGGCCTGCGCTTCCGCGCGCTCGGCGACAGCCTGGCCAGCAAGCACCTCGAGGCCAGCGAGTGCTGCCTGATCCACACCGACATGGCGACGCGGAAGCTGGGCGGCGAGAAGGGCGTCTACGTGAACCCGGCCGTGCGCGTCGGCTACACCATCCCCGCCTACAACATGACACACGACGGGCCGGAGCGGACGTTCGTCTCCGCCGCGCAGTACGTAAAGGGGGTCTGGGCCAACCGGGTCCTCCGAAACCTTCTCCCCGCCACGACGCACACGATGAAGGACGTCGAGCGTAGAGTCCAGCAGTGGAAGGACGAGGGCGAGCACTCCCTCGAGACGAGGGAAGAGTCCGGCGAGCTTTGCATCATTGACGAAACCCACATTTTGATCTGGAACGGCTGGAAGCATGTCTGAAGTAAAACTGAAACTGGGAGACGGACACCGGGACGCCGGCCTGTTGGCCTGTTCTAACTCGAGTACCTACTGCCTACCTACCTACCTACCTACCTACCTACCTACCTACCTTTATCTCTACCTACCCAAAAGGGTGTTGTCAACTCGGGGCGCTGCTCTGCTGAGCCCTGCATGTTTGCTCGGGGATTCAATTACCCTTGCTAGGGGGGATCTTCTTCCTCGGGCATCGTCACTTTACATGATGGACGGAAAGTACCTAGTTAGACGCTTTGTGTACTTTACGTATCTATCGGTGGTTGAGCCATTCATCGGCGGGTTGCATACGAAAACGAGGCGAGGATGGAAACCCGAAAAGTGCCTGTGTATTGTATCGGGTGATCAGTGGATTATATTTTTTTTTTGGGCATCCGCCCTGGTGCCGGCGTCGAGAAAGAAAAGAGGGCACGCATGCAGTAGATAGTCAATGGTATCGTTGGTTACGCACTCCGAAACTCAACTTGGGGAATAGACACCTAGTATAGCCTCGAGCGGAAACAGTGATCAGTGAAGCTGCGTCGAAGCGGCAAGGCAGCGATGAAGTAGACAAACCCGTTTACTGCCACGCGTTGACAAGAGAGAGATCTCAATGTCTATCTGCACTCTACCCCAAGACTTCACTCCCGCCTGGTTTTGACATTCACCATTGCGCCGGTCACCTCTCCTGCCGCTGCCCGCCTCTGTTGCTTTTGCCGTCTACTCCCCTCCATCCTCTTGCTGTTCGCTCTCCTCTCATTCACGCTTCTTGCTACCTCGCTTGGCTCCCACATCACATGTTCCAAGATGAACAAGTCAAGCAGGCAATCCTCGATTATGGGGCATGTGGTGATGCGCTGTTTCACATGAGGAAGTTCGTCCAAGAGCTCTTCACCGGTAAGTGGCCAATTCCTCCATGCTTTCGTTCGCTAAACATGGGCAGTAATCTCCTTGAAAGTCGAGGAAGTGACCGTCAGTGTGCAAGGACGAAAGCGGAAGTTATTGTGCTATAATCGAAAGCATGGCCAAAGCAGGTACACAGAGATTAGCAATACTCTCTGTTCCTTGACGGGTGGACCACCTGCAGGAAATGGCTTGGGCGATGAAAGAGTCTTCAGTCACCATATGTTTGTTGCGGCTCTGAAGGGCAAGTGCGAAGGCGTCGTGATCGACCTAGCAAATGCGCAATATGGTCACTTCGACACTATCCTCCCAGTGAGCAGATACTTTCCAGAGCGAGTGAGAAAGGTTACCTCGATCCAGCCCATCGGAACTTATGACGAGACCTTTGGTTCTCTCCTCAACGAGCCTAACAGCTTATACTTCGAAAAAGTGCAATTCGGTGCTCTGAGGCTCCATAGTCTACTGCGAGCCTGGCTGGCAGAGAAGAATCTAACGCTGACGGGCCTGGTAACTCTCGACAAGGAGTCCTTTCAGACAAAGCTTGCAGTGCTTCGAGAATATGCAAGCAGAGGTGTGCGAGCCACGGTCAAGAAATCGCTCGAGTCCGGTGATCTGATGAACCGGCTGAAGCAAGTAGACACTCTAGAAGAAGAGGCGCGGCTGACTAGACGGCGTCTAGATTGGTTGAAGGCATCCGGAATCACAATCGACATGATGCAACCACAGAATAGAAGCTGGGTTGGGTGGTGAACATGAATTGGTCATGGTCACGGAACGACGCAGTCCAATGGGCTGCTCAACGTTCAAGGAGCGACGCTTCCTGAGGTTCGGAGGCTGTTGCAAGAGCGACGAAGCCTATGATTGCTCGTTTACTTGGAGGTGCCATGGAAGACTGCACAGAGTGAGGACTATCCGAGAAGTCGGTCTCAAGTCATAATGTTTCTGTTGCCGGATCAAAGATAGCTGGGCGGAGAGTCCCAGATCATGGTTCTGACAGGAAGAGTTCTCAAGCACAGATGAGAGGCATCCAAGAGTTAACCGCATTTCGGTTTTCTTGGAGACTACGCGGTGTAGACTGTCTCACATTGGTTCCACGTCGTCAAGTGGATAGTGACCAAGGTATGCACGGGTTTGTCGTACACCTCGAATAGGCGAGAGTCAATGTCAGACTCGTTCATTTAACAGGCGGGACGTTCTCTAATCCAAGGAAACGACAGCATCTCCCTTCACTGCTACAGTAGCGTTGTCGCCTTCTCCTTTTTGTATCCAGACCCTCCATGTCTCCGTTGGAGTGTTGTCCCCGAAGCGCGCGGGTCCCCGACCATCGATCTTGCGGCAGGCGATGGTAATCTTCTCGTCGACAAACAGCGGCATGATGTTCTTGTAGTTGAAGTACGTTACAACCAATGAACGATCCTGAAAACCGGTCTGCTCCTTTCCGTAGATGTAGAGGGCTTTTCTCAAAACTTCCAACATCAGCACACCAGTGAGCGGACCCTGGACCAGTAGCTTTGGTATTCCATACACTCGCCGTGTATATTCAGTATCTAGATGAATCTTATGGTCGTTCATCGTGAGTGCACTGAAACGGAAGAGTAGCGTGGATGAGGGTGTCATGGTTTCAACATGAAATGGATTGGCTGGTGGTTGGAACCTGCGCTGGATATCCACAGACTGCAACGAGGGTGGAATGCTTCGCATGAAGAAAAGATACTTCTTTTCGGTGATAGCTGGGAAATTGCCCCCATGTAACTCTGAAAAGTAGCTTCTGCCTATGGTGACCTTGACTTTGGCATGATCTGAGTTGAGGTCGCCAATAACTCGAGTGGCAAGCACCAGTTCGTTGGGAAGCACAGTACTGGCCATGTCGAGCCTCGTCCAGGGGACGTTGAATGCCATCTGACCACCAGCCCAAACTCTGAATTTCCAGTCTGGCCCGGGAGAGTATCGAGCGTCTGCTCCATCGTCACAGAGCAGATGCTCGGGGATAGCATCATTGCCCGATACTTGGTGGAAACCAGGCAGAACTCTTGTCCGTTGTGCAGGCGCTATGCTCAGGTGAGCAGACAAGGCTCTGGAAAGCATATGCATGTTGGAGCTATTCCAGGGCCCATCGTGTGTTTTCAGTCTACGACCTCTAAGATAGTCGAAAGGGTCTCGCTCTGGAGGAGCTACGCTACTAGCTCCCGATATTGGATCACCATCCCTTTGTTCTGGACGATTGACCTGCGGCTTGGAATCCGTATGGCTCTTTGCCTTGATACACCTGGCACAAAATTGAGCAGCCTGATAGGATTTGCGCTTGTGCCCTCCAAGAGCCCTGTGCATGATCGCTTGAACGCAATTGACAGCTGTGAACAGAATGTGCGAGAGTACAAAGAAATAGCACCTTGGGGCAGATGGCATCAACAACTTTTAGGTGGAGATGGAGCACCGGCCGGACAAGCAGAGACACGTGACTGCGCGCTGCACTCCCGAGGCCCAGACGCGTGAGGAGATCACTATAAACACCAACGCAACGACACTCGTACTCCCTCAGCACAACTACTACTTGACTATAGAGACCACGCTCTATCAGCATGTCTTCGCGAAAACGGCCCTTGGCCGAATTGTTCAATTCCCAGACACCAGCCAGACATGCTCCCTCAACACCGCATGCCCTCTACGCCCTCCAACAGCGAAGCGGCGCGATGACACGATCGCATCGGAAAAGAAGAGCTTTGAGCGAGGACTTACGGCCAGATTCTGCTAGAGGAATCTTGCGGCGCCTCGCTAAGATTACAGCACCGCTGACGAGGAAAACTGTACCCACACCTGCGACTGCGCGAGGCAAGGAAAACCGGGAATCTGATCAAGCCGAAACGACTGATGATGGGTTGAAGAGGTCGCGATTGTTCTTGGATGTGGATGACAGTCTGGATGAGATCCCACAGCCTACACAAGAGGAAGAGGAGGACAGCGAGCTGCCGGTTCCACCGACGCCGTCAATACTACCAGGCGACGATGACGACAGCGATCACCAAAACCACCATGACCCATCGATCACTTTCCAATCTATTGACTTCGCAGCGGCTCCTCAGTCTCACGAAGATACTGATCGTAGGATATCCAGAATATCTGCTTTCGGTGCCCATCAACAAAACGATGCCGACGATGACGATGAACATACGATTCTGACTGAAATCGGAAGAAGGGCAATTAGCGAGGAGCCCACCGGCCGGCTCTCACGGTACAGTTTCGGCAGTCTTAGAATGAGTGACTTTGGCTCCGAACTAGAAATCCGCAGAGAATCCGGCTTTCAGGACCAGACAAATGCCGGGAAATTAGTGCCTCCGTACGCAGAGATAGCTTTTGAAGATGGATCATTTGACGTTGGTGGAGAGACAGAACACTTGAATCAATTGCAGAAGTCTCCAACCCCGCCTGCAATTGAAGAGAGCACTATGAATATTCCAGATTTGGACCAAAGCTTCCAGTTCGAGCTGGTGGTCGACACAGACGTGGCTGCCAACAGTGCCAACAGAAATCCGGCCATAGCACTGGCAGGGACACCGCCTGTGCGGGCTTCAAACGATATCACGGCGACGGAGGCATCACCTGGTCTGGAAGAGGCGTCGTTACAACTAGAATCCAGCATAGAAGCGCCTGAATTGTCGCTAGCGCCGCAAAACCGTCGAAAAAGGGTCAAGATGACACGGCATGGGGAGATGGTCCCTGGACTCCCAGCCAGCCTGATGAAAAGGGTTGCCATTGATGCCCAGGCACGACTTGGTAATCGTAAACCCAAGCTTGGAAAAGACCACATGAAGGCCCTGGAGCAAGCCACAGAATGGTTCTTTGAACAGATCGGCGAAGACCTTGCTGCCTATTCCAACCATGCTCGGCGAAAAAAGCGAGTTGATCGTAGTGACGTTCTTATGCTGATGCAGCGACAAAGGGTACTTCAGGCCGACGGTGAGCTCCATAAAGCTGCTCGCGAGCTGCTCCCAAAGGAAGCGTTGGGCGAGTTCGAGGAGAATGAACTGTGACTTGATGGATGGTTTCCTGTTGGATTATCACCAATTGGTGACGTGCCGTACTCGTCGGGCTCTATCCACAGGTTTCTTTTTGAGAAGCATCCACATCATGACCGTGGTGGCGGCAGATAATGAGTACCTAATGACTTGATGAGAAATGATCCCCTCGAGCTCCCAAATAAGACAGGCTTACCATGTGAATATATACTGGAAATGAGTGTTTCTGAGATTGACTTCTGCGGCTCTTCCAATAGGAATGCCCTTTGCTTCTCGATCCCAGCTCACTAGCAGATTCGGAGTCATAGTCTCTTCGATCCATATTGGCTCAGCACCTGAGACCCGAGCCATCTGAGCGACATCCGGGAAATAAAACTTGCCTTTCTCTGGGGCATTCGGTGGTGTAAACATGTTCTTCTTCCAAGGTTCTCGAAGCAGTCCTTGCACCGTCACTTGACCCTGAGGGAGTGACGCCGGATCTCGGTCTTGTTGATGTTTCTTGTCTTTGCTGATCCAGCCTCGATTAATGAGAATTGTGCTCCCGCCTTCTCGTTCAAACGGTGTGATGACCATGAACCCATCCTTTCCGTCCTGCATACGGGGCCCAATCAACATCTCCTTGTCATGCCTGAACCTCCCTGTAGCATATACTCGTCTATAATCGAACTCGTGGATTGCGTCCGGATCGATTCTCGGTGGAAGTGGAAGGGGTGGTCGGACAAGCCGATCCTCGAACTTCGCAATCAGTTTCGTTTTCCAGTCGAGTCGCTGAATCTGCCATGTTCCCAGACAAAAAGCCGTGATCGGAATGAGCGCGAGCACGGCAAGGCCTATTTTTGAGTGCTTCTGGCTGACTGAGACAATCTTTGCTGGCGCATCCACGATCGAGACGAAATCTGGATTGTCGTGGCTCGGAGGTGGTTTTCTCGTCATGACATTGCGGGCAGGGGACTTTGGGAGGCCATTAGCAGGTCTTCGGCACCTTGACAGCATCCCACGTAGCATGTTAAAATCATGTTTGGCCATGTCTGCTGTGTGGACGCGATCCAGAAGGTGTAGGTAGAATCGTGAACTACAAGCGAGGACTCGTTCTCCTACTGCTTTGCATCGAAATTCCCCGACCCGAGTTTGGAGTCGCTGATCTCCCCATCTCTCCACCAAATATCAGCATCGTTATGCAAACCTAATGTATGTCATCCTGCGGCCTTCCACGCGACACCAAGCTTCAAAGTCCTGTGTCTAGCCAACTCACGTTCAACGGATATGTTTCACGAGGGTGACCTGCAGAGCGGCATTGGCCTGGCACTCCAACAGTCGAAAGCAGTACTATGCTTCGTCCAAGGTGCGACCTGCAGTACCGCTCTATTGAACTCCCCGCCTAACGCAGAATAGATCAGTCAGAGGCGAGTCGGGAATGGGAGTCTGTTTTGAACGGGGAATCGGTCAATTTGTAAAAGTTGGAAGGAGAAGAGCATTTTCTGACCTCGTCCAGATCAAGACTGCGATCACCTCACAAGCCGTTGCTCTGCGCATCGAGGCGGGCTCCCAGGAAGCTGGCTTTCTCTCCCCAATATGTCCAATCGACAGTATTCCCGCGATTATTGTTATCAAGTGAGAGCTTCGCCAATGAGAGTCGGATTAGCACTGACAGGTGAAGGAATGCCCAACTACAAGAGAATATTCAGTCCGGCCAGGTTTCGACCGATGAGCTTCGAAGTCGCCTGAAGAGAGCGTTTGGTGTGAAGGAGCCTGAGCAAGAGTCAGCCGTGCATGAGGAGTAGGTACAGCAACTTCGTCAGGGTATGCACTTCTAAATTATATGCAGGACTCTGCAGCCAGAGCAACGGTCTTCCTCAGACCACACAGGATATCTCGATCTACAGCCTGTCACTGAAGGTACACGCATAACGAACAACGCCTATGATGCTCTACGGAACCATACTCAGAAACTGCTTGAAGATGGCAAATCTCCTTCCGACATCTTTGAGACTCAACTGAACTTGATAAACAACATACCGATATTTCGAGATGAGGTGAAAAGACTACGCACAGGTGCACAGGGTGAACTGTCCGAACACGCACGATCTAGACTGCTACGTTTTCCAGCAGTTGGACTTCGAATACCTGGCCAGACGCGGTCCTCAACCACTCCTACTCCATCCCAGTCTCAACAGACCTTGCACAATGGCCCATCCTCGCAGACGTCGACAATACACAACGCGAAATCCCCTCCCGTCCCACGAAATGATACCTCGACGTCTTCCAATGACCCACCTTCCGATGAACGACAACGAGCACAACGATCAGAATACATCAAGATGCAACGCGAGCGCGAACAGCATCAACGAGAGGAACGCGACCGCATCAAAGCTCAGATAAAAGCCGACCGCGAAGAACGTCGACGTCTCGAGGAACTCCGCAAGCAAGGGGATATCGCCAATTCGTCGTCCGGGTCCTCGTCACCGTCGAAGCCAAGATCTACGGAAGTCAGGGTCCAGGTCCGCACATTCGACGGCAGCACACTCCGCTCGACATTCCAACCGACTTCCAGTTTATCCAAGGACGTCCGGCCCTGGGTCGATGCGGAATCAAACATCACCGCTCCGTACAATCTCAAGCTGATCCTGACGCCTTTGCCCAATCGCAGCATCGAGGCGGCCGAGGAGGAGCAAGAACTCCACAATCTCGGAATAGTAGGAAGTTGCACGCTCGTCATGGTGCCCGTCAAGGGTTACGTGGAATCATACACCGGTTCTTCCACGGGTGGACTGCTCAGCAGCGCTGTGAGCGGAGGATACAACCTCGTCAGCGGCACGGCCGGTGCCGTCTTTGGCGGTGTCAAGAGTCTCCTAGGATACAACACCCAAGAAACTGCCGCCGACACCTCTGCCTCTGCCACTGCCGGGGGACAAGCGTCGACATCGATACCACAGAGTTCCGCAAGGAACTTTCGGGTACGAACTCTGGCCGACCAGCGCGCTGAAAGTGCGAGACGCGACCAGCAGTTCTACAATGGCAATCAGTTAAACTTTGAGCCGAAAAAGGATGACGACAAGCGAGATTGAGTAAGCTAGGCTTTCGACATGGAGGAAGGGTTCGTTGTCCCCACCGGATAACTGAGAGGTAGGGCCAATGGCTACGACTGTGCTGGCCCAGCGTTCGCAGTGCTAGATGAGCTGTTAGACTGCGGCTTCAGAATCCTAAATCTACTTAGAGAGCTGTGATAATTCCCTTAGCCAACCGCTCAAACATGCTGTCTGTGTCGTGGTCCGTTGAGACCTTCTTATCCACAAACACACGATCAGATGACTTTCGTCCTCGCGTTTGCGTTTGAAGGAGTTCTGCTTAGTCGCAGCATACGATACCATCTTCCCTTGATCCTGGCCGTCCACGGACAAAGTCCCTCATCAGGGCTCTCAGTCACATGGGTGTAAATGATAATAGCTATCAGTGCCATGTCTGCAACTGGCGACACTCAGTCCCACGTGTGTACTTCAGGTGACTAAGATCCAGGTGAAGCGTCGTACGAGCCCACATACCTTCTCCGTCAAGTCGGTAGGTAGGAATGTATATGCGCGTAGCCACATACTCACCACCTTACTCTGTTGGTATCAGCCCTTGACCTCGTGGTCTATCGGCAGGTGACCCCGGTCCTCGTCAGCACCACAGAACCAGAATAACGCAGGTACGCCTCCCGGCCAACATAGATTGCTGAGGTACCTCTCAGAGATCTCGGAGCATCTACCTGTCTTGACTAACTACCCTTCGACACAATAACAGAAAGTCCGTTGTAATAACCGTGGACACAACAACACCAGTTGTCGATTTTGACAACACGACGACCTCGAATGGGGATGACCTTGTCCGTCGGTTTTGGGCACGACTCATCGTCGATCCTTGTCAGTCGTCGTTGACGTCGAAGTTGTTCTGGTCGTTATCGTTATCGTTGTGGACGAGGGTGACTGTAGCCGCATGACCGTCCCAGTAGGTAGTTCGGTGCTAGACGCACTTGCAACAGTCTTTGATCTGTAGCTTGCGACGACTGACCAAAAGTCATACGACGACGACGACGACGATGGTTCAGAAGTAGGAGACGGAGTCCGACTTGGGCTCGAACTCGGGCTCGGGCTCGAGCTCGTCTTCAAGCTCATACTCATACTCGGCATAAGCTGCGGTGGCGGCGGCGGAGTCGTCACATTCAACGCAGCTGTTGAAGACATTGGCATCGTCATACTCCTATTGAGACTTGTAGTGTCTGTAACAGCCATAATGGACGTCGTATCCATAGGCAAAGTCGACGGGGGCCCAGCCATCGTTGTCCCAGGCGCAACCAACGCTGAAGCAGTCACTGTGCGCGTATGCATCATGACAGACTGCACTGTGGCGTTCAACGACACCGTCACGGTCACTGTCGCGGTCACAGCCTTCGTACACAGCGCAGTCTGCGTGGTTTGGGTCGTCGTGTTCGCGGTTGCAGTGATAGGCAAGACCGAAAACTCCAGCGACAGGGACGACAAGACCTGCGGATCTGTAATCTTCGGCAGCGCTCCTAGGTCGCTCACACTGCTTGCGGACGACTGGTTCCGCGCGCTTGAAGGCAATTCGACGACGACCGTGGTGTTCATGTACGCTGTCTGCGTACGCGTTGCGGTGATCCAAACCGAGCTCGTGAGCGATGGAAAGGAGACCACCCCTGAGGAGCCATTGGAAGAAGGGGGCACGAGGTCCGAAGGCAAAGAATCTTGCATGGTTGTTGCTACTGTTGCCTTTACGATATCTGATGAAGATGTCGGCAGAAGAGGCCTGTCTGTTGTTGAATTTGAGATCGGTAACTCTTGCGTTCTTCCCGTGGATACAGGATTTGGAGCCGAGAATGTAGCTTGCGAAGTAAAAGAAGCCACGCGAGTTGACCATGTACTTGTGGCCTCAAACGACATCATAACAGTATCGTAATCTAGACCGGAAGATGTCGTAGGCGTCTCTGATGATATTGGTGCTCCTGTCTCAGCAGGGGGCATATCAAACGAGAACCTGGTCCATGCGGTTGACGCAACAGGACTCAGCGTTGTAGGCATGACACTCACACCGCCTCCTGGGATTGCTTGGACTATGGGGTCGAGAGTGTCTTCTGGAACTGTTAGCGGCCGTGTCCTTGTTTTGAAATGTTATTACTTTACCTTTATGCACTCCGCTTCTTTGGCCTGGGTGTCCATGAGCAGGAGTTGCTGCAACCACAAGAACACAGAACAGCACTAAGCAATATGAGACACACCCTCGCAACCCTCTATCTTGTCGCCGCCCCTTTCTTGAGCGGTGGTCTGACTTCATTGTGCTTCTGATGGAGATCTTCGAGAATCAAATAGTTGAGATCGAATCCAATATTTGAGTCTGAGACGGCGTGAGACCGGGGGATCAATGAAATCAAAGAACAATAAAGTAGTTGGAACAAGCGATGCATGTGATTTCCGAAAATTTGTATTGTCTGTTGAATCAAACGAAAAGCTCACGGGAGAGCTATCATAAGGTGACTGTGACACCATTTCAGGTAATGCTCCGCTGAAACCATTGAATAGTCGCCTTCCGCCGAAACGCCCGTAGCTTCTCTGCAGCATCGATCGAATCTTTTTTCACTTGAAGTCCCGCTGTTTTCATGGTAGAAGACTTTGAAATTGAGGGCTGAGGCAAGCTCAAAGAACAAGGGCCATTCCCAAACATAGCACACCAAGAATGAGAGACCAGGCCGTCAAATGCACCCTTCCAGTGTCGCTCTGAGATACCACCACACTTCCTTCGCCATTGCCGCCAGAACCACCACCGCCTTCCCCAGGACCACCTTCATATGGATTTCCAGGCGGACCCCAAGTATAATAGTAGCCTGTCCATGTGGCGCAGTCTACACTAAACCCACGATCATCCCAACATCGTTGGCGCCGTTCAAGTGGATTTCCTACCAACGGTGCCAGCGTAATGACAGCTGAAGGGATGATTGGTAGCTGAATTTCAGTGACACTGGGCGTCAATGTGGACCAAGTGACATGCTGAACTGGTGACAGAGGCGATGTGGCGGTGACCCGAATAAGTTTGTTAAGTGTCGGTGCTGATGTGATAGCAAGACTGAATACTGTCTGTACGAACAGAAGAATTGTGATGCGCTTCATGATGCAGCGTGAAATTCGAGTGAGGGAACTGAGGGAAAGGTAGTTTACACAGCGAGCAGATCGACTTTTCATGTCGGTAGTATGAACCCACTACTTGACCTCGAAGTCCCCATTGAATTTTTCAGTCTGCAGACGGTGGCAGACACTCTCAGTGAAGTGAGTGCGTGATACCAAGCTATTCGGGCATCAATCCAGTGTTCCGGATGCACAATAGGGCCCGCTCAATGCATAGTGTCGGTGAAATTGTAAGGCGGTCCGGCGTGGCGGAATGTGATTGGATGCCTCAACCCAGTGTCACAGACCGCAAGTATCGTTAGCGGCCCAGATACTACGTGCGACTGCAATCGAAAAGCTCGGCTTTGTACGAGGGCGGGTGAAGAAAGACTGTTGGGTTGATAGATCTTGCAACGAAGCGTTTCGTTTGGTCATAGGTCGAGTGTCAGCATAAGTACCGCGACACTTCATCGATGGAAGAAGTCAGATGACTAACTGAGAGCCATGCAGGGCCAGTGGTGGTCGCAGAGAAAGGTTCTCGGACAGGAGTTGGTCACAATTAAGAGCAGTTCTGCTGCAGTCGTGGAAATACTCCGTCATTCTTCTGCTTTTCTTTCGGTCATTGGAGCATCTCTCATTTCTTGATCGCTGAGGAGCGCGCTGGTATCCAAAGAATCTCCCAAAATCTCCAAAGTTCGCTTGTAGATCTTTGAGAGAGCAAGAGATCTTGAGATATTGTTTGATTGAGGACCTTGCTCCAGGTTGGTATCATCAGTGTCTTCTTCCTCTTCCTCTTCTGTCTCCAATTCGGAAACATCCACGACCTTGGTTGAGAGCCCGCTGGAGGATGTAACATTCACAGCTGTTATGCGAGTTTCTTCGACCAAGGATTTTATTCGAACCTTTTCAGTCATTGAGACATGGTAAGCGGCGGCTGGATCAGGGCTGTTGGTTGATGAGGATTGCAGGAGCGAAGTAAAGCCTCGGTCAAGTTTTCCGGTAATATAAAACACTGCCGTTGAAAATGGGAAAGCGGGCATATAAGAGCAGACGAGGCCGGCTAGTGACAGCAGGTAGGCGACTTGGAGAGTTGCTATTCGAGTGGAACAGTTAGGGCATTGTCGCATCAAGTGCGATTTCAAAAACATCACGGCAGCGAGCGATGGCGCCAGACCCAACATGTAGAGGAAGAACCGACAACACATGAGAATACTCGCCAGAGATTCGACTTACGCGTTCCACTAACCCAGGCAACATCCACGAGAGGGTCTACGTCCGCGACGAACTCATCATAGGTGGTATAACCTGGAGCGTCATCTTTCGATGTCATCTCATCACTGAACTTTTTGGCATATCTCCGTGTGATCCTGAGTATCTTATCATCAAGGTAGTTGATGAGGGCAATCTCCTTGGGAGAGCCCGGTCTCAAGCGATGTGAACGTGGGGTGGGTAAATCGGGATTTTGGCCTGTGAATGAGGTGGTTGTAGGTGCGGGAGAAGCAGCCGAGGCTGGAGGAGAAGGAGGAATGAAATTCTTTGGAAGGTCCATCAGTGTTACAGTGCAAATCGCTGTTGCAGCGGTGTGTGTATGGTGGCGGTCGAGCCGGAATGGCAGCGAGAACCAGGCCGCGACTTTGGGCACGATGACTGAGCAAATTACATCAGTATCTGCGGAATCAGTAGATACGCCGAAGTTTCAATGGTGCTTCGACATGCCACGAGGACGTGAGAAGCATTGGATGATTGCTGGAGTTGTTGGAGAGATTTATTGACGCAGGATGTTAAACTGACGCAGGATGTTAAACTGACGCAGCCCGAAGGTGTCGATGGTCAACAATACTGTGGTTCACCCCAGTCGGGCAGCGAGATCATGCCGCTTTTAGTCACCCTCGTCTCGCGCTTGGTGTTGGCCCACCTGAGTCGACTTGACCGCATCGACCCTTAGGAGTCTTCGAGAGTAATCGTACGCTCAAGAAGCTGTCAAAGTCCTGGGAGAAATAAAGTAGACCTAGCGAAAAATTAACCCTTACAGGCAGATGGAACTCTTGCGGTACCGCGCCGTCACGCATCACAAGTACCTAGGATCGACAGAAGGAGTATATCAAGGCTAGTGCCCCAGAGGAAAGTCAATCACAAGACAGCAATCAAAGGAACTCATCTGATCCGCATCGTGTGAAATGGCAACCCAGACCTACAGGACTCAGCACCTGGAAAGACGTCCTACAATTCCTCCTGTAACATCTCCCTTCACCATGAACACCAGCCAGTCGAAGAGTGGTGAGAGAATCGAGGGATACAATCCCACCTCCTGTTGAAAATGGGAAAGCTGGCATATAAGAGCAGACGAGGCCGGCTAGTGACAGTCACACATTCGCGGTTCCTGCACAGTCTCCCGTCGGTGCCGAGAGGAAAAACCAACGATTCATTCTCGTTGGAAGTTTGGATCGATCCGGGGACTAAAGTTCTGTCGTGGCGAGGGAATCAGGCCAGGCGGCACGAGTGGAGTTGTATTTTGAGGTCGAGGTCGTGAGGTTGTCTTTGAGATTGGTGAAGCTTTTCTGCTTTGGCCTTATGTAGATAGCGTCGCGTCCCGTCTGCAGTTAGTCAGCAGCCATGACTCAGCCTCACCAGGGTCTCGTTGCACATCGCCCAAATCGCCGACTTTAGCCGTCCGCACCCATGATAAAGAGGTCAATATCGTTGCTTCGTTCCACCGACTCAAGACGGCATGACGGCGCGATGTTGATGCCACAGTGACAGTCCTCATGGCCTCCCCGGCGCCATCAGCGAACCCTATACTTGGGTCGGCTCCCGTGGCATGCGCGGCATGTCGGCGGCTGAAGGTGTGACCCAACTGAGGAGAGACGGTCGAGAGATCTACTGACCATTTTATAGATGAGGTGTGTGGGAGCTGAAAAGCCACCATGCAAAAGATGTCTCAAAAATAGCAGGAGATGTGTGGTGAATCCGTCCAGGAGAGGCCTAACGCCGGCCAATTCATTGCGCAAGAGGCCGCCTCCCGTAGCATCATCCGTCGGCGAGCTTCAGGACGTGCACACGACAACATCTTCTCAAGGAAGCATTTCGACAATATCTCCATCTCGGACTCCACCAGAGGTGTTGCCCAAGCTTACGAATCCCAGGGGTCCTACACACAGCTCAGGTGCACATGATTCTCCTAGCATTTCCCGGGTTGGAAACATATCGTGCCCGACCCTTCCCCCGGTATGGTCATTTTCCCCTCTCGATACCCTAGCCTCTGTGGCCGCACAGGACTCTCTCTCAGGTTCCCAGCATCGACATCTGCGAGAGCCAGAGGATCATCGGATTGATATTCCAGAGAACATTTTGGTCGAGCACATTGAGTTGTAGGTCGCTCTTGCTCCACGTTTGTCGCTCAGCAGGCGATGCTGACTTTCTCTCTTGCACGATTTCAGTTTCCGGGAAAAGATCTTGTACTATGTACCTGTCATTGACGATGCCGACCTCAGTGATGAGCGCCATGTTATCGCTTATAAACGACCTCTGGCTTACTGTGCAAGTTATGTTGCTTCGCAATTCATTTCAGGAAGTACAAATGTACGACAGAAGCTTCTGGCCCATGTCTCAGAGTTCCTTGAGACCATTCGTGGCCCTTTGACGCAGGATGGAGACAAATTATGGACGCAACTGCAAGCCCTGGCCATTCTCTATGCATATTGTCCTCCTGGAGAGATATTTCCACTCTCTGGAGCGTCTCAGCCAGTGGCGGCCTTGCTCGACTACTACACCCTGAAGTCTTCAGTTGAGGCTTTCGCATTCAGAGCGGGGCTACACCGTTCAATCGACAGACTTAGGATTGTGGTACGAGGTGGAGCTTCGTCAGATATATCAAAGTCGTCGGCGTTTTCCATGTACGTGTACTGGCTTTGGCTGGTGACAATGTCCCATCACTTCTCCGTGATGACTCGGACACCTCCGACACTACAGGAGGACAGCACTACCGCTGTAGCCTTCGGCTTTCTACGAGACATCCCCCGACCACCGCGAGTGACTCGCGTTCTCGCCGAAGTTGATCTTCAGACACTATGGCGGCAAGCTGGCCGAAGTGCCCCCGGTCTTTCCGAGTGGTGGTGTACGCCTTCAGACTCGATAAGTGTCGAGGGAATTGTTGCTGTTCTGGAGGACCTGGAAGGGGCTCTAGAAGTATGGGGCATAAGATGGGGTCTTCGTGGCGAGTCCAACGTAACCATATCAAATGTCGACATATCAAAAAATGGAGCCGTGAATTTCCACTTCCAAGCTACTCGCTTCTTCATTAGCGCATTTGCCACTCGGTACATTCTGGAAAAAGATCGAACTGCAGCGGTGGTTGAGGAATCTACTTCTTCACGTGGAAAAATCCTCAGCCCGTTGGGCAGAGAGTCGGTTGTGAAATCATTTCAGGCGGCGCATGCCTTTTCACGATGCCTGGTGGATATTTCGCCGCTACGGCGTGAGAATGTCCGGTACATGGGTGAATTTGGGTACGCTTTAATCGCCTTCTGCTGCCTCTACCTCGTCCAGTTGTACGAATTCTTCGGAACGGCGCTACAGCTGCCGGAAAGTTACATGACATCCGTGGAGGAGGTCGCCGCTTTCATGAGAGAAATGGCTATTGCCAATAACATCACTCCGCGTCTCTACGGGAATTTGGTATCACAGCAAGTGAAACAGGTTCTCGAAGGGCTTTCAGAACATGTCGACAGAGACAAAACGAGGGAATTTTCTGCTTCGGACTGAGAAGGAGAGCGAAGCCATGGGAAAGCAGCGCGCATATCTCTCTCCTCGTAGACAAAGGCAAATAAACGTCAGGCTGCACCAATATCTCATGGGGTCAATCCATCTCATCAACATTTCACCATCTCATCATATATCTCTGCCACGATGGCGCACGGTTGCAGTTCCAGACAAATTCGACTTCTGCCACGAGTCCCCCAACTCTTGTCCATATTCGAAACCAGCTGGAGTCCTCTTGCAGGTTCCAACTTTCCGTCGCCAATAACCATCTTAGTTCTGCTACGGCCCGTGTGAGTATGATGAGTGTTCCGCCTTCTGAATGTGGCCCGTCGAGCACGAGGATCGATACCCTTTCTCCGACATAAACATCACATTGGCATTCCGCTGCGCAAAATCACGCTTGCTGGGAAAAAGAAATACAGCCTGCCCCTGGTTCATCGACTGCCGTAATTGCTCGCTGACGTGAGCGGACGGATGTGCCACTTCCCATCTCGATGTGAGCAGTGGTGGCGCCTAGGGATTTAGCAAAGAATTTTTTAGCACTCTTGAACAGCACCCAGTATCAGATCCGCTGCCTTTTCCGCTATTGCATACACCATCGCCATCGGGTTTCCGCTCATGTGAATGGGAATGATACTTGCGTCTACGCACCGCAGCTTGGCCACATCCTTTACTCTGAGATCCGTGTCGACTACAGTTCCCACGGCGGCGGTGCCGATGGGGTGATGCTCTGTCCCGACGTGGTTGCGGATGTACGATATCTCACGGTCTCGGTCTCCAAGTCCAACCTTTTCAGCAAGGTTGAAGCCTGGATTGAGCTGGTCCTTGACAGCTGCTGACTCCACGACCTTGGTCAGGAAATCCAGGGTGGTGCGCAACACCTCGACATCCACCGGATGTGATAAGAAGGACGGGTCGATCGCGGGTGGAGCCTGGGCGCCAGTGCCTGTGATGTGGACACTCCCGCGACTCAATGAATATTGAAAGGCTGTTATTGCCGTCACATGATTGTTTCCACCGGCTGCTGGTCGAATGAATTTGGATTGGTCCTCGCGTCCTTCAGCAGTGTCAATATTTCCTGGAATGAAGAGGATCTGTATGGCGCCTGCGCGGGCGTCACTCAGCCTGTTGACTGCCCTGAGCTGTTGGGCCGCTGTCAGAGGTCTTCTCAAACCCTCAACCTTTCGTACTGCGTCGAGGGTGGTAGCAAGGCCGTCGGGGGACGCCAGGGCCGAGTAACTGAGAAAACCCATGCCCGAGGGAGGACTGGCGAGAGGGCCACCTCCCGTGCGTTGATATTCTTCCATGACGGCTTGAACGACAAGTGGGTCTGCAAAGGCGTCGATGGAAAAGCCTCCCGGCGCTAGTTCGAACGTCGTGGCGAACGCAGTGTGGTCTTGCATATCTTCACCGACGAAAGTATTCGGTACCAAGCAGGCCATTCCAGCAGCCTCGAGAACTTTAGGGTTTCCGATCCCTGATAGTTCAAGAATCTGGGGGGTCTTGAAGGCGCCTGCGCTGAGAATGACCTCTCGCCTGGCGTTTACTGTGTACCTGGCTCCTGAATGCCAAAAGTGAACCCCATCCGCCACAAACTGGGAGCTGTTTGTTTGAAACTTCACAGACTCGACGTTGGCGCTAGTGAGTATTCTGAGGTTCGTTCGCTGCAAGTAAGGTGAAATGTATCCGGAAGCTGCGTAGCTGCGTGTTCCGTTGCGATCGGAGCGGTTGACGGTGGAAAGAGATGTATAAAACGAATCATGTGTCCCGTTGGTGGCATCTTGCGCTTTTGAATCGAACCCAGCAACTTCTCGAAACGCATCCAGAAAGGTGTTTTCAATAGGAATCTGGGACCTTGTGGAGCTGGTGTGGATTGGCCCAGCGGTCCCATGCGCTGCAAGACATGTCGTTGGGTACCCTTCACCCTCCAAATGCTCAGCTCTTATAAAATATGGCATCATTTTGGCCCAAGACCACTCGTCCGAGCCAACATAACCCGCCCATTCATCGAAGTCGGAGCGGAGTGGTCTGCTGTACTGCATGTAATTTATGGCACTGGTGCCTCCCAACACTTTTCCACGGGGCAAAGCGAACTCTAGATTGTTTGCATGAACCTGAAGACTGTTAGATGGATATCGACACCACGAGTGGGTCCCTTACTTGAGGAACGCTCTTTAGCATCCAGTCATAGCTGGGGTTGAACTGCGTTTGTGGGAATAGG
Source organism: Exophiala spinifera (assembly GCF_000836115.1). Lineage (NCBI taxonomy): Eukaryota > Fungi > Ascomycota > Eurotiomycetes > Chaetothyriales > Herpotrichiellaceae > Exophiala > Exophiala spinifera. The sequence goes on along the minus strand of NW_015622518.1, from coordinate 1,587,604 downwards.
TTTGGAATGTTGACCATAGGATCATCCAACTTGTTCTCACCGGCTTCCAGCACACCACACTAAATCGCCCATCCTCAGACAGACGTGCAGCTAGTGCGAGTCCGGCTGTACCTCCACCGACAATAATAAAGTCAAAGTGATAAGAGAGGAATTCTTCGAGAGAACAGAACACAGACATGGTTTCGAATGAAGGTTTGGTGAGAATGGAGGGAGGTAGGAAGACAAGATTCCACTCCCTATTGATGGCTTCAATATTTATAAGGTGCTCTCATATTTCCGAGACAATCCTCCACCTGTTGTCTGCCGACAGGCGCAGCATCGCTTAGAGATTAATCATTAAGAGCTGACATAGGTCTTCCAGGAAGGATTGTAAAAACAAATTCCTGTTCTGGGTGACCGGAAAGATTCATGTTTCACGCCACATGGTGATGGTGACCGCCCATCCTGAACAGGTGTTTGTTTTCGCAGGCTAAGGTATAAGCTCGCTGACTCAGGGGCAATATCCAAGGGAACTTTGGCTGCTTCGGTTAGTAAGACGGCATTCGTCAAAGAGGAACGCGAAGGCTGAAGAATACAGCATATCGGTGGACGTACGGGGTCCGGTAACCTGGGAAGGCGAATTGATGCTCGCCTCGGAATGTCACCACCGGTATGTTCGTTCCGATCACCTGGCATGGTAAGAAGATGAGGTTAGAATTGCTCACAAAGCTTATAACAAGCACCGAACATTATGATACGCCGTGCTCCTTTAGGTAAAGCTCGCAAGCTCCTGACGTTTTCTCACCCACTGAGTGTATTACTATCCACAATAGCACCCTCGGCCTGAATTGGATAGACTAACTGGGTATTATGCAAAAAACCTACTGTTCGTCGTCCTGTTCTGACTAGCCGCTCGCCGATTTGCTCGCCCTCGGCTCGATTACTCCATGCGGTAGTTCCAGTGACCAATGCCGTACAGTCGTTGAAGAATGCAATTGGCCCCCGTGGCGGTCATTCGACGACTTTGAATGGGGCCTGAGCCCCCCGAATGAGAAATCAGCAACATGACATTCTCCTAGCCGGTGCCGGTGTAAATTTAGGTGCCGCTTGCTTCTGCCAGTTGGAGCTTCGGCGGGCTAAATCGTCGCTATTGTTGTCCACAGGGCATATACGAAGGTTCCTACGCACGGTGTTCAAGGAATATTACATGCATTAGACTCCATCATGAGGAGGATAGACGCATATTATGTTGACTAAGCGTTACTAACTTACTGTACGGAAACACGTCAATATATACTATACTATATACTATCACTGTGTATATACTACAGTGGTTTAAGTTCGACACAAATCTATTTGAGGAATGTATACAAACAGGACCAGGCTTAAAATGATGATAGGACCACACCATGCAATCGGCCATTGCTACAGCCCACAGCTTTATCCAGGCCTCCCTCGCGTCCAACCTTGCCTTCTCCTTTTCAATCCCTCTTCTGAGCCACTTGTGTTTTGCTTTGTTTTGCTCGATGCTGCGATGGATGTGCCGCTTCATCAGCTCATCATTTCCTCCTCTAGTTCCCGCTTGTGCAGACTTTACCATGAACACCTTTGGCACCTCGCCAGGCTCAAGGTTAGGGACCGGTACAACTGTAGCATCAGCCACTGCAGAGCGAGAGAGCAGGGGTGTTTCAAGTTCAAGTGGCGCGACTCGGAGACCCTATGGCGTTGGCCTTGTCATTGAAGAGAACACAAGAGCGATGATTTGCATAGCTTATTTGTAGACTGGTGAACTAGTTTATTATGCTGGCCTCGCAAACATGCGGAAGAGAGCGTCGAAGAACACCATGCCTACTTGAAGGGAGCATAAGAGAAACAACAATAAAACGTTGGCGAAAAACAGTGGGAAAAGTCCTGCTTCCATCAATGAAAATGGGGCAGAGAGTATTGTCAGAAGACATATTATAACAGGAGTAGAGGGGGAAGCACCAGGTGCACAGGGCTGTCATCAATCAGGCAACATGAGTCGAGGATCGAGGGTCGATTGTAGAAGACTTTTTCCTTCCCTGCAACACTTATTCGTCCTCTCGAAGTCTCTCTGAACGCTCCTCGAGGTATGCTGTTGATCGGGGACAGCGCAGAGGACTTATCAAAAACGCCCTGGCTACTTATCTAGAATATACCTAACTATATACTGACTATGCACGCTTCTCTGTGTACATGTCTACACATGACCATACTCCGTGATTGAGAAGAAAGAAAAACACATGCCCAGGCTTTATAACTTAGCCTTCTGCGCCTAGTTGGCCCTAGGCCCGCTGTGGCAGAGACCACATCCTCAGAGAAGGGGATCACACAGCCTAACCCACTACAATATAAAGGCTGCCGTAGAACTTGCAAGCTTAGGAGCCTTTTTCTCCCTAGTTAAATTGTTCGAAGTACACACGCCTTCAACATTCTACCATTTACATGTAAACTCAGTTACATTCCCCGGATCCGTCTGCGAAGGAAGATACGCAGGAGTACCTTTGCAGATGCGACGTCTCCACAATACCCCAGATCTCCGCGGAGAAAAACATGAACCGCCTATAGGCCTAAGGCATCTGACCGGGATCATCTTGTGCAAGGACCGATAGCGAGCAGCAACCTTGTGGTGAAATGATTGGAGCAAGAGGAGCAACGGACACGGTAATATGTACAGAGGACCAAAACTTCGGGCTCTGACTAGAAGGGTGGAAACACGCTCCAAGATGGAGCCCTCGGACTTGATTTATTATGCATGCTGACGACTTCTTCCGACGGAAAACCAGTACAACAGCTTGGGCTGGTGGCGCTTACCCTTAGTATTTCCATTCTATCCTCTCCATGCTCATGTGTCCAATCAACAGGTTGAGCGGAAAGAAACCCGAACGAACTTAGGCACCAGGTTGGGAGGATGAGCAGGTCACGTCTATCATCTCTTCTAGTCGAAGTTAGCTATGGCAACCAAACCCTGTAGTTGGTTGCAGTTCGAAGGTCATCTTGCCACTTTAGACTGTATACAAAAGCGGCGGATCCAGCCACTAGGTCAGGGTGGACACCGATTGTACCCACCTCTACACCTTACTCGAACGAAAGTAGTGACACATCTTTCTGGGAAATGAGGACTGACTGGATTATCATGTTACATATGGGCCCTATGTGCTTTTACCTAGATTTCTCCCGCGGAGATGTTGTCCCAGATTATAGAGAGGCTACACTAAGTCGGAACTACAAAAATCGCCGCGAAGGGCCGAAATATCTGCTTACAGGGTCACAAAATCCCCCGAGTTGCTGTTGCAATTTGTCATCGTAGGTTGCCTCAGGATGACAGAGTCTCAGGAGGAGGTGGGCTGGGAGTTATAGTCATAAAGATTCAACACGCTATGTTGTGACTATCAAATGCATTGTTGAGTGGAATGATTCTAAACTCCTCTGACCATGGCTTCTGACAGTCTTGTGAGCGAATACTCGATCGTGGATCAGTCATACCAACTTCTTCACAGTGGTATCCTGAACAATCCTGTCATTTTGAAACTACTACCGTCGAAGGCCGCAGAATATGCTAAACGAATCAAGTTCGAGGGGTGCCACAAGCCGGCCTTTCCCATCAACTGGCGTTTCGCAGAGAGCATTGCTGTTTTGAAGGCGACTGAAGGCATCATGATGAACGCATTGTTGGAGCAAAAATATGGTGTTGAGCCCGAAGATGTTGTGGTCAACATCGACCACGCGCAATTATTCCTGATTTCTTGTCTTTTGACAACGATCAAGACCATCGATCATGTCTCGGTGTCGACGGAAGGTTTCGCGACGACCTCGATCTTTCCAAGTTGCGACATATATCGAAATTCGGCAAGTGCTTATCGGAGCTGCGCGGGCAATATGTATCATACTAAGGACGGTCGATTTTATCATGTGCACTCAAATTTGAATCCTGATAAGCTTCAGGATGCACTTGGTCTGCCTCACGATTCTGAGGGGGATGACGATAACTACGATGTGGCCCACAAATTATATCAGGAAAGGGCCATTCAATACACGGCTGCCGAACTTGATGATCTTTGTAACGAAGTAATCAAAATCTCGGGGACTGTAGCTTGGAGCGTGGAAGAGTACTTGGCCAGTGAACATGCACACGCCAACGCTGACAGACAATTGTGGAACGTGCAGGACGTTCCGAATCCTAACCAAGCGCCTTGTTGGTGGTCATCCTCCGACGAAACGTCGGTTTCTCGACCACTCTCTGGACTGAAAGTTGTTGACTTCAGCCGCATCATTGCTGCGCCAACTCTGACCCGCGGATTGGCAGAGTACGGAGCAAGCATAATGCGGATCACTTCATCTCATCTCCCAGATATGGGATTCCTGCATCCAGACATGGCATGGGGGAAATGGAACACCGACCTGGACCTCCGACAACCTGCAGACCTCGAAAAAGCCAAACAACTGATTCTTGAAGCCGACGTGGTTGTGTACGGTTATCGGCCTGAGGTGCTTTCCAAGTACGGCCTGGGGTGTGATGATGTCCTCGAACTCTGCCACAACCGGGAGAGAGGTCTGATCGTTGCCAGGCTAGATTGTTACGGTTGGGTTGGTCCTTGGGCTCATCGGAGTGGATGGCAACAAATCAGCGATGCCTGTTGCGGTGTCTCTCTTGATTTCGGGCGGGCTATGCACGGTACTGATGAGCCTGTAACTCCTATTTTCCCGAACTCCGACCATTGTGCAGGCTTAGCGGGACATTTGGGAGTCATCTCGGCACTTTTGAAACGAGCGCAAAATGGAGGAAGTTATATTGTGGATTGTTCAATCAACGCATACTCGCACTGGCTCGTGCAGTCTGTCGGTACCTACCCACAGGAAGTATGGGACAAAGTATGGTCTCAACATGGGCGACCAAAATTTCGACACTATCAACCTATGCAGTATTTGTTTCCTCAGGGAGTCAAGATGCTCAAAGCGAATATGCCACATCTTTTCAATCCGGATTATTTTGAAGATAGAGACGCTAAAGCAATGGGCTGTAAGGTTAATTGCGTGAAACCAGCTCTCAGATTTCCCTCTGGAAAGGTGAAGTTGAGGTTCCAGGTGGGTGCCAGGACCAACGGCATTGACCAGCCTAAGTGGCCGTCTGACCTATTGACCGAGATAGTATGATAGGAGTAGGTAGGGAAGCACTAGGTTCACAAGGAGGATGTTCAATCGGATAGCAGAAACCAAGTACTCAGGCCTTGTCGTGGTTACAGAACACATCAAGTACTCTGAATCAACAACTCTTGATGTCCTTTATATCCTGTAATATCGCGTCGTCCCGGTCCTCCGTGCCTGACAATCCTCAAGGGTCTTGTCAATATCAACAAGTTCTATTCCTCTGCGTGGGCAGCGAAACAATGTGTGGGTACCCATGAACAAGAGGTCGTAGCACAATTCCTGAAAGATTTCCTGCTCGGCATTTACGTCTATCGTCAATCGCCTTCTTCACCACAGAAGTTTATGATGAAAAGACCTAGACGTCCCGAATTCTGGTCTATGCAAGGGCAAACCTGTCCGACCACGAGGCTACCAGTGAAAAGGAACTTCAAGACACGGAAAACATACCTGGAACAAGGATGTTCCGATCCGAGTGGAACTTCTTGGATTGACGGGCTCTCACGGCATGCTTTACCTGACCCTCTCCTTACTTGACTTTTGTGTCAAGGCAGTGTTCCATCTTGTCTGGCTTGTTGTGGCGAGAGATGACGGGTTGTAGACTCCACGTCGAAACTGGTTCACTAGTACGTTTACAGAATTCCTTGTTGTCGATGCTTCTTACCGGTTGATGCGACTCACCTAACTTGCCTTGCTCCTGAACACCGGAGAGTTAAGCGAGACAACTGATTAGGCCGAATCATGAGGGAGGTGCCAATGCAAGGCCCCAGAACGAACCACCCAGGCGATATTTCGAGTGAAAGTGAGGCTGGGTTGGTATGCAGGTCGATCACCATCTTTAAATCGCCAAGCCCTTGCAGACTCTGGGTACAAAGACAACGATAACAACTGGATGGGATTACCATCATCCCTGGGTTACTGGTTCTAATGCGAGCCGCTGGTGATATCCACATTCTTTCAAGGCAAGGATAAGTCCACTTTTTACTGCAAGGTAACAACTGGACGTGGGAAGTCTCAATGTTCCCTTGCTCACTATGAATGGCCGCATCCTGTCGAAGCTGCACGGTTCCGGGAAGTCGGTCGCTGTCAGCAACCTAGTCAGTCCCATTAAAAGCAAAAGACGCCTCGTTGCGGCCTTCGACAAAGAGATTGTCACTTTTATCCCTTAGTCAAAAGACTTCATGCTTTTTGTCTTGCATTTTGTTACGATCCGAGCATTTCACGTTGAACAGCGTCTATATCACTTTCCCTGTCCCTACTCATTTCAAAGACTCCTTGTGGAGACAAAGTCACAGTATGGGCACCATGAGAAATTACCGCGTAGGATACAAGCATGTTATGAGGCACATAATTCTTACTAATAGGATAGGATGCTATTTCTTACCTCAACACACTCCAAACGCCCTTCGAGGTTCTCGAGGAAAGAAGGAAAACTGGACGCAAAAAAACATGGCACCACATCCCTTGTGGAGATGCGTCGGTGGCTTGAAAGGTCGGGGCATAAGGTAGTATTGTTCTCGGAGTAGAAACATCCGGCTAAAAGACGAAAAGACATCAGAATTGGACTCATTGAATATCGTTCACGTCGCTGGGACCAAGGGTAAGGGCACGACTTGTGCGTTCATCAATTCGATGCTTGAGCAACACCGCCAGCTGCGTTCTGTCCCAGAGAAGATTGGTCTGTATACATCGCCGCATTTGATCTCGGTGAGAGAAAGAATACAGATCAATTCCCAACCTATCGCAGAGCAGATGTTTGCACGATACTTTTTCGAAGTTTGGGATGCTCTTGAAGCTTCTGCACAGCAAGATGGCCGAGACGCCTCCGTCAAACCGGTTTACTTCCGCTTCTTGACCCTTCTATCCTGGCATATTTTCGTGAGCGAGGCTGTTGATGTTGCCATCTACGAGGTTGGAGTTGGAGGAGCTTGGGATTCCACTAATATTGTGGAACGGCCGATAGCGACTGGCATCACGACGCTGGGCATCGACCATGAGGCGGTTCTGGGGGATACCTTGGCCAAAATTGCCTGGCACAAGGCGGGCATCTTCAAGTCTAAGGTGCCCGCTTTCTCCGTGGAGCAATTTCCCGAGGGAGCGGAGGTCTTGAAGGAGCGTGCTCAAGAGATAGGGACTCGCGTCAAATTCCTTGAAGAACCCCCGTTTTTGTCCCAGGTACAGATTGTACCAGATGCTGAGTACCAGAAGAAGAACATCTCTCTTGCAATAGCTTTGGTCACTGCTGTCTCTGAGTGATTAGGTCTCCCCGACCTACATCCAACTACACTCCCGCAAGTCTTCAAGCTCGGTATAGAGAGGACGACCACCTGGCGGGGAAGGTGTGAAATCAAACAAGATGGCCCCAGAACCTGGCATTTCGATGGTGCGCATACTGCAGATAGCCTGAAAATTGTTGGACGATGGTTTGCTCGATGCTGTACAGATCCAGAACCATCACGCTTTCTGTTGTTTAATCAGAAAACAAGACCAGAGGCCCAAGAATTGCTGAGGGTGCTCCAAGAAGCCCTATCGGATGAGAGCCCGGTTGCCTTTGCTCATGTTAATTTTACCACAAACGTGACAAGGAGCAAAGATGGATATAGAATTGGTAAGCTTCGCCGAGATCCCCGATGTGCAGAAGCTCATCCGTCTCCAGAGTTTGAAAATCGAAATGCCTGTGCTCGATCTATCAAAGAGCTTACCGTTCAAAAACAATTTGCAGAGATCTGGTCGGCCCATGATGGCATAGCAAACGTCCATCTGACCCCAACGATTCAAGGGGCAATCGAACTTGCGGAGGCCTTGAGCGAAGGATGTACCAGTACGGAAATCTTGGTTACCGGGAGTCTGCACCTTGTTGGCGGGGTGCTCGCCCTTCTTGAAGGTGCTTCGACTCCAGGAGCGGCGAAGTGAATCAAATGGATCTTATATGGCTCCTCAGAGCAACTCCATCGCACTTGCGACGACGTCCGGCCGGCATCTCGGTACCTAGAAGATCGAAGACGTCCCTAAGACAGTAGCGAAGGCTTTTTCCGAGTAGGATGGCAATGTCGTATATCTCGGTAGATCTCAGATCTCCTGCTTAGCACCTCCATCCCTCTAGAGGGAGGGAGTCAACTTCACTCAATGCTGACCGTGACAACAAGAACAAGCAAGATGTCTGATTCAGGCTCCCCCGTCCTCCTGATCATTGCCATGCTCTGTACTCCGCACGTGCCAGGTGAGCGAATCGCTGCAGCTAAGGGCGGCGTCACTCTCCTTCCGGATTCAGGGCTAGCGAGCGAGAGGCGCGAGCAGCCCAATCGCTCGCCTTGGCAGCGGCCGAAACTGCGTCTCGAAGTTCAAAAAATTTTGGGATTTCTGTCTCGACCATTGAAACTGTTAAACAAACCTACACGCTCGTAGAAGATTGGGATTAGCAACACCTCTAGTATATCTACGAAGAACCTTTCCACAGCACAACAAAATGGGTTTCACCGACTTCGTCTCGGACGGTGGCCTCACCCGTATGTTTACTCGCAACAGCCCCTCCTTGAACGACGCACTGATTGAATGACTCTAGTCCTCAACAACTGGCTCAAGACTCGATCATACATCACCGGGTATGTGCCTGTCCATACGCTCCTTTCTCCTTCCCTTTGCGTTCCCGGATGAGAACAAATTGGTCCGTGTTGATGAGGCGGCTTAAGACACCGCAGAATGACTACTTCCAATCGCAAACATTTGCACCTCTGATTTTTAGCTTCGACAACTATCCTCTTCTGCTGGAATACGAGAAGCTGGTTGATGCTGACTCAAAGTGTCTAGATACACCCCATCCCAAGCCGATGTTGTCACCTTCAAGGCCCTCGACAAGGCCCCTGCCGTCGAGAAATATCCCCACGCCTACCGCTGGTACAACCACGTCAAGTCATACGAGGCCGACTTCTCAACCCTGCCTGGTGACCCCTCGAAGCCATTCACCACTTATGGTCCCGAAGCGGTCGCCGTGACGGAGAACCCCAAGGACGCACCGGCTGATGACGATGACGAGATGGATCTGTTCGGATCCGACGAGGAGGAGGAAGACCCAGAGGTTGTGGCCGAGCGTGAGCGAAGACTGGCGGACTACAAGAAGAAGAAGGAGGGCAAGGCCAAGCCTGCCGCCAAATCTATTGTGACACTGGATGTCAAGCCATGGGATGACGAGACCGACATGGACGAACTGATCCAGAACGTCCTTGCTATTGAAATAGATGGGCTGGTCTGGGGTGCTCACAAGCTTGAGGCCGTTGGTTTCGGTATCAAGAAGCTGCAAATCAACATGGTCATTGAAGATGAGAAGGTCTCTCTCACTGACCTGCAGGAGAAGATTGAGGAGGACGAGGATCACGTTCAGTCAACTGTAAGTTTGGATCTTCACCTATCCCTGGGGGTATCTGTGAGGTCTGTTTGCTAACTATTCCCAGGATGTCGTTGCCATGCAGAAGTTGTAAGGACGCATCAGGAAGGGTCATGGTCATTCGGTCAGGTCACCCAAATATGCCAGCAGACTGCCTAGCTTAAAGCGTGTAGTACGTCGGCCTGGTGCAGAAGTCTGGGCGATTCACGAACCTCGATGTTCTGCAACTTTAGAACAAATGCATTGCTGTTGATCATGATAGATGAGAATGAAAAATCCATGAATGACACGTCCACCGAAATGATTAATTGTTCCCTGGCGCTTTTCGTCTTGATCTCTTCTCTGCTTCCCCCTTCCTGTTCGGGCCTTTCGCGTCCAAAGAGAAGATGTAGCCAAGCAGCTTCATGGCCGGCCCTTACAATATCTACTAGTCACATTGTTCCAAGTCGAATCCTGGGTGACGGTGTTATCGGGTCCTGAGATGTTGTGTCAAGGGCCATGATTTGCTGTTGTTCGATTAGATCCGGACTATGAAGATGCTATATTAAGAACAATTACCCGACCTCGCATGGGTTGACCTTTCTTCTCGATCTAGAACACAATATTGTTTCTGCAGGCGTGAATCTGAACCCTGGCAATAGAGTGATCGACTCTTCCGTCTCGACACGTGTTGGAACGAAGAAGAATAACGTAAGCATTTACCGCCACGAAGACTATTATCGTCCAGCCTCATCTCTGTTCTTCTCTGCACGAGACTCGACCAACGGGCCTCGCGATTCAAGAAATAATAGTTCGAATTGACTGATCGAGAACCACAAACCCACTCATCAGGGATCCCTTGACGCTCATCACTCCGCCAGGACGCGGCTCAGTATCGAGACGGAAGCTGGATCTTGGCTGACGATTACTGATATTGACCCTGACACTGCCGTGCTGTGCAGCTGAGAACTGCAAACAGCCTTTCCTCCCTTTCAGCTTCTTCTCACCACGCACCCACGCACATAGTACACGCGTATCACGGTTCTCAGAGGACCCAGGCGCTTCGAGATCCAAATTTCCTCTCTTGCTCACCGTTCTCAAACCCCGAACAAAGCACCCGACGGATCAATATACAAACCCCGTAGAAAGGTTCAACAGAATGGCATCCAAGCTGAAAATCGACCCTCCGCTTCTCAACTCGGCCTGCCCGTGGTCCACGACCATAGAAGACATCAAGGCACTCTACGACTGCCCGTACACTGGCGCTGTAACCATCCGGACGTCCCTTCTTGAAGGCTTCACACACGATGACGCGGTGCATCAGTACGTCTTCTTCACACCGGGGACCACCATCCCATCGGGCACGCCCAAAGGTGACGCCTCTGCGGCGACGGCAGCGGCGTCGGCATCGCCCCCAGCCAGCACGCTCAACACCCTAGGCTACTCGCCGTTCACGCTCTCCGAGTACCTCGGCTACATCAACGAGATCGTGGGCCAGCGACACCTGGGCACCGACACGCCGACCAAGAAGCCGTTCATCCTCAGCGTGACGGGGACGCCCGACGAGATCGCCATGGCGTACGCGCTGATCGCCAACGCGGCCGAGATGGACGAGGACCTGCGGCTGGCCATGGAGGTCAACCTGTCGTGCCCCAACATCAAGGACGCGCCGCCGCCGGCCTACGACGCTGCCCAGCTGGCCGAGTACCTCGAGGCGATCGCGGACTCGAAGGCGACGTACCGCGGCCGCATGGCGACGCCCGAGTCGGTGCCCAAGGTCGGCGTCAAGCTGCCGCCCTACACGCACACGGCCCAGTTCGAGATGGTCGTCGCCGCCATGCGCAGCCCCAGCGCCCAGTCCAGCGAACCGGGCGAGGGCTGCGTGCTGGACTTTGTCACGTGCACAAACACCCTGGGCTCGTCGCTGCTCCTGGACGACGCCCTCGACCCGGTCTTGAACAGCGAGTCGGCCACGGGCATCGGCGGTCTCGCGGGCGCCGCGCTGCACCCCCTCGCGCTCGGCAACGTCGCCACCTTCCGCAGGCTGCTCGACCAGAGCCCCGAGACCAGAGAAGTCGCCATCATCGGCGTCGGCGGCGTCGAGGACAAGCAGGGCGTCGAGAGGATGCGGAAGGTCGGCGCCCACGCCGTCGCTTGCGCGAGTGCCTTGGGCAGGTACGGAGTGGCCGTGTTTGAGAAGATGACAAAGGGAGACTGAACCGAAATGAGAGAGAAAGCGAGGTGTCATGTACTTACTGCCTACTACAACCACCTCGATCCAACTTCCGGCGGAGATACTTCCCTTCCCTACTCGCCAGTTGTCACGAAATGCTCTCTGTCGGGGATTCGGAGCCGCCTTGGGACAGGGGTGGATTCATCGGTACGTCGCTACGCTCTAACTAGAGATTGACCGTTCAATCGTGCCCATGGCGGACGGGTTATGTATGCAACTCTTACCGTGCACCTGCGACGGGAAACCGTCTCCCAAGGAGTTCTCCGGGCGGCATTCATCGCCCCGGGTCAGAAACAGATCACCTTCAATCTCCACGGATTCGGCATCGCCTACTCCGATGAAAATGGATACACGCATGATACAGCACACCCATCACGATCAGACGGAAACTCATGAAAGAAATAGAGACTTTTATGCATATCACGCTCATAGGAAAAATTCCTGATTACACTTCTGCAGTCCTTTTGCTTCTCACACACCCACTCCCTGTTGCTACTTCTGAAAGCCACTTTCCCTACTCCCTTCATCTTTATCAAATAGAGAGAGCATTTGCTGTTTTTCTCTCCTCTGCTCTCTCTACTCTCCTTCGGCACCACCTCGAGATAGGTGCCAGCTCGCATGGTAAGCATAACGCACCCAAATCGTACTTTATGGTTCCTCGCCAAGTACCATGCCATCTCCAACTACGTTTGCTGAAGTACCGAAGTACTCGAGCTCATACCGATGTAGTCTGAAATACCCGATATTTTGCGTCTCTGGATGTATCTCTGAAGATAAGACTCAACGCCTCGCTTGTACCTTTCACCAGGTATTAGGAATATGCATTACACATTGATCACAATGCATAGGGGTTCATTGATCGAATAGTGAGGCATCTGGATATGTAGTTAGCGATTAGTCTTGCAATTGTACATAGACCAAAACTTACGGTGGACTCTTCGTCATGTCGGTCTTCAAAATGACCGGCACCCGAGTCATCTCTCTGACATCTTGAATGTACTCACCGCCCTCTTCGCGAAGCGAAAAGTAGCTCTCGTACTTCTCCTTCTTCAGAAGATGACTCTCGGGGATGTCACCAGCATGTTTCCTGATTCTCGAATCGGACTGTGTCCTAGCCGGTCCGTGGACAGAAGTACCGTTTCGGCCAGGAGACACCGGTACACTCTGACTCGAGCGCTCGTTCAAAGAAACGCCAGATGTCATCTCATTAATTTCAGAAGCAGAGTCTTCGTCGTCAAAGAGAGCATCAACATCATCTGTTGACATAGTGTTGCTATCAGTCTGTTTGCGTTGAGCTTCGAATCGTTCCCGGGCACGCTCCTTGGCTGCTTCTGATGCACCATTGGCTTTGGTACTAGCATTAGCGCGAGGTCTCTCATCCTCAGGGACATATGCTGACGACGGTACACCCTTCTCCCAGTACAGCTCGAGCACTCGTTCTTCCTTGCGGAACTCAGCTTTCTTCAATGGCAGCTGGTCGCAATGTACACGTTTCTCAAAGCCGTACTCGGGAATGAGGACATCAAAAGCCGATTCGTAGACGCAGATAACGATGCCGTCGCTGATAAGGTCGCCACCCATCTCTTTGCTCTTCTTGTCCATCAGTCGGCATGACTCAATGTGGACGCTTTGCTCTTGGGCAGAATGCGCGGAGTCTTTCTTGTTGTTGCACTGTTCGGCAGTCTTGGCTAAACTTTCGAGGTCTTCAGAAAATTCGACGGCCCCATTCGAAAGAGCGGCTTCAAGTTGACGGTGTATGACAATGTCTGCATACCGACGAGATGGGTTGGTGAAGTGAGCGTAGATTGGCAGATTGAGAGCGTAGTGTTGGCGCTGCTCCTCTGAGAGCTGATTGCCAAGGTAGTACTTGGCGCGTTGCAATGTTTTCACGAGAAGTGTCTCCATGCCCTTGCGAAGATCGGCATCTTGGACCTGGAACAAACTATTTTGGAGGGTTCCACTACTGCTGGTATCGATTTCATATCCAGCCCTGGTCATGCGATCGGCAAAGGTCAAAAGACGTCGAGGATTGGGAGGAGCTTGTCGTCGAAGGAAGGCTTTATCTGGCATAGCTGTGTAGACTTTCTGGGCGACAAAGAAGTTGGCCTTGCAGCTGATCTCTTCCATGATCTCATGCGCAGCAGAGGAATTGAAGATGTTTTGTTCAACAGGCACATTCTCGTCATCGAGCTGATAGAGAAGCCGCAGTGGGGCTATATCAGCAGAGCGATGACCAAATCGAGCTTCACGGAACTTGTTGGCAATGCCGTGGAGTGTCTTGATGTCCGCAACCGTAGCACCTTGCAGGTCGATGTTTTCGCTTCCCTTGATCACAGCGTCAACCTCGTCATATGCGAGCTTGCCAGAGCTTTGAATGATTGTCTTTCCAATCCAGGGCTCTCCCTCAACCTTACCAGTATCAGGATGAACTTTGAAGATAACACTGACAGTGAGGCGCCCTTGACCTGGGAGAAGCGAGCATACTTCGGAAGAAAGTTTGGGTGGGAGCATGTTGACAGAGCGAGTCATCAAGTAGACGCCAGTCCCTCGTTTCTTTGCCTCTCGGTCCACAAGAGAGTTTGCTTTGACGAAGTGAGCAATGTCGGCAACGTGAACACCGATCTCTACCAAGCCATTGTCGAGCTTCTTGATATGAAGAGCATCATCAAGCTCACTAGAGTGCATCGGATCGATAGTGAAAGTGCGCTCGTTGGTCAGGTCCAGTCTTTCAGACAGAGTTTCTTCACTCTCGGTCTTGAGAGACCAATCTTCCCAGCCAACGCTCTTGAGCACAGCGTCGGAGAACTCATCAGCACCAAAGTTGTTATCGCGCAAGAGTGCATCAGTCTCAACGCGCAGATCTCCCATCTCGCCCAGCTGTTCAACGAGAGTGCCAAATGGGTGTAGAGACGTGATCGGCCATCGTTTGATGCAGGCAACGAAGATTCTGTTGGCGTAATCCATGTGCTTGTCAACAAAATCTCTGGGCGCCTGTTCGGTAGGAATAGCGATGAGAGGAACACGTTTGTCCGTAGGTTTGAACCAAACAATCTTAGGCTTTTCCTGCTGGCGCGACTCGGAACGGTTGTGACTACCATCACGTGCCTGTCTTTCAGCCTCCTGCTTCTCTTTGGTTGCTTGACTGCTTGGTCGGAGAAGACCAAGAGTACCAGAAAACATCTGTCCTGCGACCCGTTCTATGACAGCGACGACATGGCCTGCATAAAGTGGCTTCTGCTCGTCACTGATCTCCTCCTCCTCCATCAGCAGAAGACTTTGACCTTCAACCTCGACATCGTCGTTCTTCTTTTGTGTCGGGCGTTGTCGCAGACTACCACGTCGCCGAATGCTACCATCTGGAGCGATTGACTGAGTCTCTGCTGACGAGGTATCATTCTTGCCATTCTGGGTGTTGCTTGAAGAGCGAGTATCCGTTATATCCTTGCGCTTCTTCTTTTCCTCCTTCTCTCGTTTTTGACCCCAGACTTCATCAACATCGAGGAGCTCGATAGCCACGAGATCACCCTCTAGAGCACGATTGCGGTCTTTGCTACCACAAATGAAGATATCAGCATCAAGATCGCTGGTGGTGACGTACGCATCAGAACGGTTCTTCTTGTTGACGCGCAGAATACCAGCAACGAGTTGCCCATCATTGAGCAAGGCTGGGAGACTTGCTTGAGGCAGGTAGGGAGTGAAGAGAGTTTTGCGCTGTTGTTGCTGTTGCAAGCCCATTGGTGGAGCATGCTGGCTTGCATGAAGTCCACCAAGCTGAGCATTCTGCATTGCTTGCAACTGTGCGATTTGAAGAGCGTTCAGTTGCTGACCAGCAAACATCTGAGGCGCCATCATCATCTGGCCCTGCGGAAGTTGCATGAGCTGTGGCTGTCCCGGGTATTGGAACCCACTCATGGACCCGACTGACTGATTAATGGAGCCTCGGCCTGCTCTATGACCAGGCTGGAAGCCTCCGGCATGAGTATTCATGCCCTGGGGTTGACTGAACTGTCCCATCTGCTGCTGACTCTGCTCACTCGGCTGGTTGTTCTGCTGACGCCAGTTTCCATCGAAGTTTCGAGATCCTGTACGTCCGTGGCCACTCTGGCTGCCGCGACGCTGAAGGTCGGACTGATTTGCCTGAGTGGCACCACCGTCATTGGTAGGCATTGGTGGAGGAAATTGGAAACCGCCACGGCCAGCAGCACCACCTCCTCTCGCACTACCGGCAGCCAAACTCTGACTGCGGCTGTGACCGGTGACCCGCGCGTTACCAGCACGCTGCAAGCCTAGGCCGTGGCCAGTCGTGGGTGTAGACTGTTTGTCGTCTGAAGGAGTGGATGCTACCGGACTGTCGGTTACACCACCTGCGCCCGGAATAGGGAATTGGAAACCGGCAGCAGTTCTCTTCTTCTCTGCCAATTCAGCCGCCTTCTTTGCCTCCGGAAGCGCCAGAGAGTGACGTCGGGTATGACCTTGTGATCCGCCACCTCTTCCACGACCAGCTGCATTTTCTCGATTTTGATTCATAGCTTGCTGGTTAAAATCACCGTACGATGCGCCAGCAGTGCCGGATGAGGGTGCTGGAGGTGGACCCATGGCCATCCCCGGAAGTGCGGACTGATTTCTGCGATGGGCAGCGGGCTGCGTTGGGGGGTTTGACGGCATTCCCATTTGCTGTTGCATTTGGGGGAATTGAAAATTGCTGTTGTTGGGCGACATGCCCGCCATATTTGACTGGCCTTGAAGTGGCGAGTAGCCAGGCATATTTTGTAGTGGCTGCTGTATCATGCCCATGTTCACATACTGCTGGTGAGTGGCAGCGATCTGCTGCTGTTGCTGTTGTAGCATTTCAATCTGCTGCTGAAGGGCCAGTTGTTCCATCATGAGCGGGGTGAGCTCGGATGGACTGCGGCGATGAGCAATATGCAATCTGCGTCCGGCTGGGCCAGGAACGCCGGTGGGATTTTGTTGTGCCATCTTTGTAACTGTTCACCAAAGTGACGGATAGTATCTTCACTTTGTCCACCGTGGATTCGGTGGTAGCCTTTGGATCAACCCTGGGGAGGGAGGATGTGAGGAAGTAGCGAGGGCAGGTCAGAGATCGAAGGCAAGGAGAAGTTGTCTAATCCGACCTGTAAGAGATAGTCAGCACACGGTTGATCTTGAGCGGACAGAAAACATGATGAGCTGAATACTATGGGCACGGAACAGAATATCCAATCGTGGGGTCACTCCAATCCGGGAGACAGACTCGAACCTAGATAATCATCCCAGGTTCGAATAGTCAACGTACCAGATATTGAAATACTTAAACTGCGGTATCGATGCAGGACAGTGTGTTGCAAATTGTCAAGACGCTGAGAAGGATGGACAAAAACGGCTCAGGAACTTATCGCTCAAGTGTGTCGATGAGAGGGACTGCGGCCAAGGGCACGGTTGAAGGCCGATCCGCCGGACGGAGAGGGAATTCGACCAGCACCGAGGTAGTAGCGTTGAGCTGAAAGGCAGTCGCAAAGAAGAATCAGTAGAGGTGATAGGTGATGGTTTGCACTGAGACAATGATTGCGAAGTGCGACTGCGGCTGTGGGCTGATCTTTCGATGAGGATCTAAGACTTGGAGAGGGAAGGACAGGAAGCGGAATAGCTGGCTGCGGACACGGACGATATGAGTCGAAGCACAAGAGAGTGACTCTGGCTGTTTGCTGGAAGGATTGTCTTGCGCTGAAGCAAATGATCGAGGAGCAGCAGAGGGAGGGTGATGCCGAGGAGGAATTGGGATAGATGAAGAGGAAAAGCAGAGAGCGAGATGGGAAGAGGTTTGGTGGTGTTGAGACCTTGGGAGGTGAGTTTCGTACGGAGTTGGTGATACGCAATGATGCCAGTGACTGAGGAGGGTTCGCCGCTGGCCTGGTGAGCTGGTGAGCCGGTGTCAGTTTGCAGGGGGGAGATGGGGATATCGAAGCCTAAGATAGAAGCATTTATCCACCCAGTTGGTCACTACAGGGTCCCTACAGATCCCTAGCATGTTCGCTCTACGGGTGCTTAGAAGGACACAGCTTTACCCGCAAAAGAGCCTGGTCAACCTTCTACTGCCGGGTGAGCCTCCTCCCTCGCTACCCGCCGTGCCGCCCACTAAGCCAGCCACTAAGCCGCCCGCTAACGCCCTTAAACTGCCTCGGCCCCTCCTTAGCACGGCCCAGCCTAAGCCACGGTATTTTGAAGCTTGACAGAGAAATACGGGAGGCTTGCGGGTGATGTGCAACAGCCGAAGGTAATGTCATTGCTGTGGCCTGCTAGTTCTCATGAAATAACAAAGAGTATACAGTGGTTGAATTACAACCTGGCTCGACGTATATCTTGTTTTGGGGGGCTATCTCTAGGTGCCGGTATGTCTCGCCCCTATTATCGATACCCCACGTCAGCCGCAGCGCATGAGATAGATGTCTCTACATTTGGGTCACCAGGCTGGGCTCCGTAAATGTTATTGTACGCGTTATGAGCACTCAAACAGGGGTGAAAGGTTTCTCGAATCGGCGACACTTTTCTTGGGGGGTTCGATGCATTGTAGCCCGATAACAAGGTGAATACAGGTAGCTTTCGAGGTCGACGTTGATGCCAAGAAGCAGGAGGCGGGCGGATGCATTGCCGCGACTCCCCCCCCCCCCTTTCGCCTCCGTCTCGCTCTAGTTAGTGACTCTCATTGTCTCCCTCGCCCAGTCGCTCTAGGCACAACTTGCCGTCTTGTGAACCCCAGTCAACACGAAACGCCTCGACAATCGTTTTTCACTGTTGTTTCTCCGCAGCACTGAAACAAACTGCTACATAGAGCTTTGCACTGCATCTTCTCAGCTCTAGAACCACCTCCGTCGCTTCTGTTCACTTTCGACGCGCCACACATTACGCTGTACGGAGAGCTGCTCATCACATTTGTCACCGTGGGTTTCCCTGACACTGCAGAGGTTTCGAATCGAGTTACAGCCATCGAGGGGATTTCTTGGCTTTCTCAACTACACGGCCTTGTCGCCCTTTGTTCCTACCAGGGTTTCGATTTCCTGCTTTCGGCTAGTCAACTCTCTGGAGCTTACGCCTGGTCTGGTCAAGTGAGGGTGCGAGCTTGAGATATTGGTTTCGAGCATTGTACCAATCAACACCGATTTCTCCGGCCATTGTCGGAATTCATTGTGTCTGTGTAAAGTTTGTCGAGGTCGCTCAACCGCCTGCAACCGTGATGGCCTGTTTCAATTGATCGCCATTTTTCGGATATCAGCTGAATAATTTGGTCGAGAAAATAAACGGTCCCGTTACTGTTCTTGTTCCTGGGCCATTGGAGACTTTCGCCCGAAATCTCAACCACGGGTCCCGAGTAGCGTCACGTGACATAACAATGGCTCAAACAAAACTTCATTCATCGCCGTTCTCGGCCAGAAATAGTCCACGCAACAGAAGGCTTGACGAGAGCCCGTCAAGGCAATTACAGTTCGAATTAGACCGGGCCTTCAGCCAAATCCAATTGCAGGAATGTGAGCGGCAGAAAGTCTACGCCTATCAACGGCGTCAGCAACAAGAGGAGCTGGATGCCAAAGAACTTGCTCAGGCAGAGGCACATCGCACAGAGCTGAGCCTGGCAAATGCCCAACATGAAGTGGTGCGATTACAAGCCGAAGCCGTACTCCAGGCGTATCTGAAGAAAGAAGAGGAGGATAGAAGACGTCGTGAAGAGGAGCGTAAGCGGCAAGAAGAGGAAGAGAGAAAACGTCGGGAGGAAGAAGAAGCTCGAATACGTGCAGAGCAGGAACGTAGAGAACGTGAAGAGAGGGAGCGTAAGGAGCGAGAAGAACGAGCCAAAGCTGAAGCCCAGCGTCAGGCCCTATACGAAAAACAGAAGGCCGAAGCCGAGGAGAAACGGCGACAAGAGAAAGAAGCAGAAGAGCGCAAGCAGCAGGAAGAAAAGCTCAAGGCTCATCAAGAAGCAGCATTAAGGCAACAAGAGGCTGAAAAGGCTGCCGCTGCTGCTGCTGCTGCTTCTGCCGCCGCAACCGCCGCCGCCTCTAAAACTCAACTCACCGCAGCAACAACACCTCAAATTCCTCCAGGCAAAGCCTCCCCAAATATAGAAGCGATACATCAAAACTATCTGGGAATCCACAAGAAGCTCAAAGTGTTCCGGAAACAATTCACAGAGAACGTCAAGAAAGACCCGAATTTGAAACCGCACGTCGGAGACATGAGAAGAGCGATGAGAACGAGTGTCGGACAACTCACAGAAGACAAGGTCGGCAACAGGAAAGCTGTAAGTTTCTCTGAGTCTGGCATAGGCTCTTCAATCACTGATGTCATATACAGCATGATCGTGTTCGAACTACATTACAAAAAGCCCTCAAGGAGCTGCCCTCGCCGATGGTTCCGGTCAATGACTTCCTACCTTCTCACCTCTCCCTCAACGACGATGGTGCCACGACGGTTCCATCGTTAGTGGTTTACCTGCTTTCAATCTTCAGCAAAGCCATCATCAACGCCTTTGTCGGAGAATGTGCTGTGAACCCGAAAGCGGCGGAACCTATCGGTACGCTGGTAGCGCAAATATTCTCCATGGCAGAGTTGCAATTCCCAAGAAAGTTACCAACAACCAGTGGCACATCAAACCTATCACCGACCGAGTCTCTCATATCGATCCTGATGTGCAAGTTCCATGCCTCCGCTCCAATCCTGTTCGGTATCTACGGGTCGGAAACCACGAACGCTGGGAAGCTGCGCCTGGGTTGGCGCCTGGAAAGTGTGTCGGACGATAAGAAAGCTTTCGTTACCGAAAACAAGCATTATGATCGTCAGACCGGTCTCGGGGTCGGGTATGCCTCGATAGCGCTGCGGAATTTCTCACGAGCTAAGATGTCCAACCCCTGGCCACCAACGCACTTTTGGTCCAGCCTCGCACTCATTGTCAACACGCCGCCCTCAGAAGTTCAGATTAGTCACCTGACCCTTTTGAAGAACATGCTGGAGAACAATGCGGTCGAGCGGTTTGTCCTCTTCTTTGGAGCCGCAGCGGTGGCGGCATTGCGTCAAGCGGCCGTCGAATTTCCTCGGAAATGGTCTAGGGAATTGCAAGAGAAACCAATCGCAAAAGCGATGGCGTTGATGGTTGAATCGTGGGCAACAGAGAAGCATTTTAGGCTAGACTGAATAAACTTGGTCATGAGATTATGAGTACCATGGATATAAGGATGATAGATAGGGAGTACTGCTTTGTTTAGGTATATTGGAAGCGGCCCGGCTAATGATCTTTCAATCCATCCTGTCGCGCCAGCGGTGGCTTTTCTGATACAATGCGTGAATTGGTCGGCCCTCGTGGTTTTAGTACTTCTGATTTCAGTTATCCAGGATGTGCGTATCTTGTCGACCATGCTGACATGACACCGGAAACCGAAAATATTAGGAGATTCCGTTTAGGAATCTAGGTAGCTAGCTAGTGTGAGATAGATATGTTAATCCTTGAACCCTCAACGGCGCAGTTCAAATCAAACATGCACGCTCGGAGACGGCGTGGATGTGCCGGTCTCCTAGTGCGCCTGGGCATGCTTCCTGACCTCGTCCTCATATCTGACCTCATCGCTCTCGCCCTCCTTACCTTGTGCTGACACCGGTCCACCCCCCCGGCCGAGTCGAAGGACGGACGACGACTAGCATAATGCTCACGAGGGTTTGCAGAAAACAGTCTCTCTTGGTCTCGATGCTGGTCGAGCCCCTGTCGTCTGGCATGCCGGGAGCGACGACGCGGTGACCTCGACGGGTCGGACGTGAGAGTTGCGGACGCCACGTCATGGGGTGTCCTACCAGCAGTGGGATGAAGATTACGAAACCCCAGTCGTAGAGCTGGGACGAGTGAGATATGAGATTGTTTTGATGGCGACCGGGAAGTGTTGCGGGTTGATCCGCACAGGATGATCTGAGTCAGCCGTGAAGCGTATGGTTGGCCCGTTGTCCACCTGTGAGTATCTGCGCATCAATACGAGGCTGTAATTGTTTACTCATCCCTGAGGGGGGGGGGGGGAGTCTTGGGTAGGAAGAGAGAGAGGCGTGTGTTACGCGTGTCAGTGCGTTCTCCATTTTC